>NC_067472.1:163619760-164869760 GCF_947179515.1 Apodemus sylvaticus | reverse complement strand
AGTTTCTTTTCTACTCAGGCCTCAGTATTCTGTTATTTCTTTGTGAGTTTTTGCGAGGAATAAATTGAATTATATTCTCTTTCTCCCTGTCTCTGTCTCTGGCTCTCCATCTGACACTGCCTCTCTTTCTCTGTGTTTCTGTCTCTCTCTCTCTCATCTCAGTCTCCAGGGTATCATGTAGCCCAGGCTGGCCTCAAACTCCCTAGTCAATGATGACTTAGAACTTCTGATCCATCTGTCTCTGTGTCCAGAACCCTGAGATCACAGACATGTACCACTGCCTGATGTATATACTTTCTAAATAACACACACACACACACACACACACACACACACACACATAGTATTGCATATCTCCTGACTGGCTTTGGCCAGCCGGTGCCTGTGTAATAGCCTGCAGTAGGTAGTAGCTATGCACTCCTTAGCTCCCAAACCCTAGTGCATCTCTGCTCTGCACACGGATAGGGGACCTTCCCCCTGCCTGTCGCGTGGCTGAGTGTGTTTTAGTTGTTCTTCCTCACGTCCCATCTCAGGTTCCTTGTACACAGCTGCAGCTCACTGTGTGTTTTAGGAAGGACCAAGCAAGTGCAGGCACCCACAGGACGCTGTAATGGATGGAGGTTGAATAAGGGCTTCCTGTCTACACTGGGTGTTCCTCCACTCAGCCCTTTATAGGAAGGAGTTTGTCCTGTTGTATAGCATGGCTTCAGGCCAGGTCTTGCCCAGGTCATGTGCATTTATCACCTTGCCTGTGAGACCCTCTCTAGGCAGCTCATGTAGGGGCCTGGTTTCCCAAAAGCATAATCGCTGCAGTCCCCTTTCTTGTTCCTACAAAGCTTCTCCCTTCCAGTCCCTTCCCCCAGCCTCAAGGCCCTGAGGCCCCCAGAGCATTCCGCTCCCTTTGTGTCCTTCGGCCCTGCAGTTCATTAACCGCACACTCCTATCTCTCCCTGGGCTTCATGGCCAGCAGGTCAGGCTCTTCCAAAGAGAGTTGTCTAATTATCTTACTTGTCTGAGAACTGCCGGCATCGGCATCGGCATCGCGGGGAGCCAAAGCTCAGAAACAAAGCTGGGCATGAGTGAGCACAGTTGCTTTCGCCAGTTGAGTGTTTCATAGGTCGGCGGAGTTCGCACGCTCGTTAGCTCCCTCTTGGGTGTGTTAGACTGTCTGCAGAGCTAAAAGCAAAGCTCTCCCTGCTACTGGAATGACAGGAAGATTGGGGACAAAGGGAAAGGGGACAGGCAGGGATTCAGAGTCAAGGCTGGAGGTGGCTGTCTGCAAGGGGCAGAGTTGATGCCCCCTTTCTCATCACCTCTCCCTCTACTGTTTGCTTTCCTCCTGGGGCCCTTGGTCTGCTCTTCCCCAGACCCTTTACTCTCTTTTCCTCCTCTGTTAATCTTTCCTTAAAGGAAAAAATGAAAAGTAGAGGTTGCTGTGACTTTCTTACAAAGTAAGCAGATGTCGGGGGGGGGGGGGGGGGGGTGTGTGTGTCAAAAGTCCTTAAGCAGTCTCCCTGGATTGGCTTGGCATGCTTGGGTGAGCTCTGATTCAGCATGTGTCTTGTCCACAGACTGACGCTGAGAAGCACTCACAGGTGGAGAGGAATTCCCTGTGGTCTGGTGACGACATCAAGAAATCAGATGGCGGCTCAGACAGTGGTGTGAAGATGGAGCCGGGCTCCAAGTGGAGGCGGAATCCTTCGGACATGTCCGATGAGTCGGACAAAAGCGTGTCTGGCAAGAAGAATACAGTCCTCTCACAGACAGGCTCATGGCGGAGAGGCATGACCACAGAGGTGGGCATCACCATGCCAAGGACCAAGCCATCAGCTCCTCCGACGGGCACACTGAAGACCCCGGGGACTGGTGAGTGAGAGGCCAAAATCATGATGCCTTTAGTGGGGGCTTTACATTGCAAGTAACTTCTTCAGGTGGCTGTTTTGCCCACAACCGCTTTTATGGTGTGCATGCATGGCTCTGTGTGTGTGTGTGTGTGTGTGTCTGTCTGTCTGTCTGTCTGTCTGTCTGTCCTTCCTATCTATCTGTCTATCTATCTATCCATCTATCTATCTATCCATCTATCTATCTATCCATCCATCCATCTATCCATCTATCTATCTTTTAGACAGGGTCCCATCTTATAACCCCGGCTGTCCTGGAACTCACTCTGTAGATGAGGCTGGCCTTGAATTTACAAAGACCCTCTTGCCTCTCCCTCCCAAGTCCTGAGATTAAAGGTGTGCAGTACTACATCCAGGTTCCTTCCTTCCTTCCTTCCTTCCTTCCTTCCTTCCTTCCTTCCTTCCTTCCTTCCTTCCTCTCTCTGTCTGCATCTGTCTATCTGTTTCTCTCTCTCTCTCTCTCTCTCTCTCTCTCTCTCTCTCTTGCAAGAGTCTCTTACTAGCCTGGAGATAGATCACCAAGTAGGTTAGGCTGGCTAGTGACCTAGGTGGTCATCCTCCTGTCTCTGTCTCCTCAGCACTAGGATTGTAAGCATACACCCCCACAACTGCCTTCTTTTGAAAGGTTGGTTCTAGGCTCTCTGACTCAGTCTCTCGTGTCTGCAAGGCGAGTGCTTTACTGACTGCGCTGGCTCTTCCAGCCCCATGACAGTACTACCATGTGAGGCGTTTCACAGCCTATCAGCTGGCCAGTACTCAGTTTCCTCTCTCACCATCAAGTTAACACACTAGTCCAAACTCCTCAAGGTTATATTGGTATGTTGCTTGGTGTACCCTGGAAATGCCAGGGTCCACGTCATGGACATGGGGGAAGACGGCAATGAATGACAAGAGTCTTGTGTGTATGGATGTACCAAAGGCTTCCTGGCTTTGCTCTGCTCGGGTCGTTTTTTTTTTTAAAAAAGATTTATTTATTTATTATATGTAAGTACACTGTTGCTGTCTTCATATACACCAGAAGAGGGCATCAGGTCTCATTATGGATGGTTGTGAGCCACCATGTGGTTGCTGGGAATTGAACTCAGAACCTTTGAAGAATAGTCAGTGCTCTTAAGCGCTGAGCCATCTCTCCAGCCCCTGATCAGATCACCTTAGACTGCTTGGAAAAGAGCAAAATCAGCAACGCATCCTAAAGGATCCTGAGCAACTTCAGCAGACGAGATCATCTCCGTGCAAAGCTCTCTCCTGACTTCCCCTTTGCTATTCCCCTCAGGAAGCAGGGTGATCACAGTCTTTAGAGGGGTTTGCATCCTAAACACACTATCCAGCAGCGTCAGGTTTTTGGTCTGACCTTAAAACCTTACTGGTTTGTTTCTTAGGAAAAACAGACGATGCCAAGGTGTCTGAGAAGGGAAGGCTTTCGCCCAAAGCTTCCCAGGTCAAGCGCTCCCCATCGGATGCTGGCCGCAGCAGTGGGGACGAGTCCAAAAAGACCCTCCCCAGCAGCTCTAGGACGGCCACGGCCAATGCCAACAGCTTTGGTTTCAAAAAACAGAGCGGCTCTGCTGCTGGGCTGGCCATGATCACAGCCAGTGGGGCTACCGTCACCAGCAGGTCTGCCACACTGGGTAAAATCCCCAAGTCGTCTGCCCTCGTCGGTCGGTCCACGGGTCGGAAGACAAGCATGGATGGAGCCCCAAACCAGGATGATGGGTATCTGTCTCTCAGCTCACGGACAAACTTACAGTACCGGAGCCTGCCTAGGCCCAGCAAGTCCAACAGCCGGAACGGAGCAGGGAATAGATGTAGCACCAGTAGCATCGACTCTAACATGAGCAGCAAGTCAGCAGGCCTGCCGGTGCCCAAGCTGAGGGAGCCCTCCAAAACATCCCTGGGCAGCTCCCTACCAGGGCTCGTCAACCAGACGGACAAGGAGAAAGGCATCTCTTCAGACAATGAGAGCGTGGCTTCCTGCAACTCTGTGAAAGTGAACCCAGCCACCCAGCTGGTATCCAGCTCAGGTCAGGCCACTCTGCAGCCAGGGACCAAGTACGCAGATGTGGCCTCTCCCACACTCCGAAGGTAAGCAGGTAGAGAGGCATGGGGCGGAGGAGGGCCAGAGCAAGTGGCATAAAGCATCCTGTGACGCTTCCGCTCTTTGTGACGCTGAGTTCAAGGCCAGCTCCTGCCTGCAGGTCTGTGGTCTGTGCATTTTTTTCTCCCATGCCAGGATGGGAAACAGAAAGTTCTAGGACCATGTTTCTTGGGTTCAAACCCTGACTTTATTTTAATTGGCTCTCAGATCGCTTTTCTGAATCCTGCCTCAGTTTTCTCACTGTTCATTGGAGTTCATAGTCCTTCCCTCCATGTTCCTACTAAAGTTCATCCTTGCAACTGTGCTTGGCTATGGAAGGCATTCAGTGAAAGTTAGAGACAGCGAGGATGAGGTCCTGGTATACTTCAGACCCAGACTGTAGTGCAAGGGGAGGAGTTACATCGTGTTCTTATCTCTATACCATCCTGTTCTTTTATAACACATGGATAATATTTGAAATGTTAGCTTGTAAAAATATTGTTGTATATGTAAGTGTGTGTGGCGTAAGCGTGCATGTGTGCTCACATGTGTAGACTGGTGCATGTGTGTACATATGCACAGAGAGGCCTGAAATTGAAGTCGGTGTCTTCTTTGATTGCTCTCTGCTTTAATTACTGAGGCAGAGTCTCTTGCTGAACCCAGAGTCGGGCTAGTCTGCACACACCAAGCAGCACACCCTTGAGTTGCTCCTGAGATCCTCTGCCTCTGCCTTCCTAGTCTGGGATTGCAGGTGCGTACCACACTCCTGTTCATCCTTCACGGGAGTTCTAGGTCTCAGAAATCCGGTCCTCGTGCTTGGCTGCAAGGGCATTGAGGTATCTCTTTAGCCCGACTGTTTCCTTTTCTTTTATATAAACCTCTAAAAGCAGAATAGTCTCTAATAAAAATGGACTTCATAGCACCTTTGAAAAGAATGTCTCCCCCATCTCTCCACGTGGTGTACTTTCTCAGGGTGGGAAACATGACCTTTATTTAACATTCCCTTTGACATCACTCCCTGCACCCTTTTCTTTTTGGTTTTCTTTTCTTCTTTCTTCCATTTTTGTTTCCTCCGTAGCCGTCCTGGAACTCATTATCCAGAACAGACTAGTTTCAAACTCACAGAGACTCACCTGCCTCTGCTTCTCAAGTTCTGGGGTGACAGGCGTGAGCCACCAAGCTCCAGTACTGGCTCATTTGTGAACATGTTTGTTTGTTTGTTTGTTCATTTAGTTACTAATGTATGTGAGTGCCCTGTCTGCGTGTACACCTGCACGCCAGAAGAGGGCATCAGATCTCATTACGGATGGTGGTGAGCCACCATGTGGTTGCTGGGAATTGAACTCAGGACCCCTGGAAGAGCAGCCAGTGCTCTTAACCACTGAGCCATCTCTCTAGACCCCACGGGCCCGTTTTTAAATGGCAGTTGTATAGCTCTCACGTTGCCTTCTGGGTCATGACAAACCCCAGAATGGGGTTTGTGAAAGTAGAAATGGGACCCAGGACTCATATTTGAGGATGAACAGGGACGTCTGAAAACTCCAGAAGAGTTCCACACAAAGGTAGAAAGGATCTGTGTGGTGTGCCCTGTCTAAATTATTAGGATTCCAGTAATCAATTTTTTTAAAGGGGGAAGGTCCTATTAGGCTGTTCTTTGCTATTTTATCACACTATAAATATAAATGGAAATTTTCTTGGCTATTTACCTCGAGGAGAAGAATGAAATGGGGTCTTCAGATTTCTTTGGAGCCTACAATGGCATTTGCTAGACCTTCAAGCTAGTGTATGGGAACCTTTAAAAGCACAAGGTCCTCACACCCTCTTCCCTTAAATCTCCCCAATGGTCTCGCTGTGCATTTATTGTGTGGTCAAGGAGAAGCCCTCAGTGGAGTGAGATGGCTAACTCCCTTCAAATGATTCCAAGCATTCAGACAGCAGAGCAGGTGGATTTGTATGTGGGGTAGGAAGCCAGGCAAAAGGGTTCCCATCTTGGCTAACAATGAAAAGAGGTTGGCCATCATATGAGTTGCCCATTGATAGGGAGGTGCAGCTGCCGAGAGCGTGCAGGCATTTCAGAGTCCGATAACGCATTCCCTGATTCTGCCGTTGGATATTGTAATGAAGGTTCTACATCCCCCCTTGTGGCTCACAGATACTGCAATCTGAAGGACTGTTTCAAAGTCAGACTCAAATCAGTCCAGGCAGCAAGGCGAAAGGCCATCAGCCTGTCATGACATGTAGTCTTCTTGTTCCCTTCACTGCATTTGGACTGTGGGATTAGGCCCTTGCATTTCACCCTCTGGCTTGGAGCTGGTTTCACCAGAGGGTTCTCTGCTCATGCAAGAAAAGGGCCCCGTGCCTTCCGTGTACAGATGTCACATATGCAAGACTGAGCAGGAGGTGGCCTGACCTGGCATTTCCTGGTGTCTGTTTCAGAGGCGTGATTTGTACCGGTGTGCATGGTCTGATGTCTTGTGGACCCAGTGCATTTTTGTGTATGGTGTTAGTGCACACAGGTTCTCGGGGACCCTGCCTTTCCATTGCTCATACACCCATGTCCATATCTCTCCTGGACACCCTCCAGTATAGGCTCATGGTCTTGATCCTTTGTATTATGTTGAGAGAACAAAGAAACCAAGTCCCAAGTTCCAAGGCTATCATGCTCGCTATCACAGAAAGAAGAAACTCTTTTCTTTCTAGAAGATTCCTGGGCAGGGACTAGAGAAAGAAAAGGGAAACAAGATCGTGGGGGAGTATGGCTAAGCCTATGGGAAAGTATTCTTGTCACCTGGGCTTAGAGCTGGGTCACGGCTGCCACCTAGAGCTAGAAAGAGGTCCCTCGGAAGGAACAGCATCCAGCCCACTTAACCAGCAAGCATTTCTCTAGAGAGACCCAAGTGAGTCCACAGGAGAGACCACTGCCCTTTCCAAGGGTCTCCCGGCCTCCTCTGCCTCAGTAGCTCTGCATACCTTGGTCTGGCCCAGGTATTTGTTCCACACAACCCTTTGTCTCTTCGCAGACTCTTTGGTGGGAAGCCTACCAAGCAAGTCCCCATCGCCACAGCCGAAACCATGAAAAGCGCAGTGGTCATCTCCAACCCTCATGCCACTATGACCCAGCAAGGTAACCTAGAGTCCCCCTCAGGCAGTGGCGTCCTGAGCAGTGGGAGCAGCAGTCCTCTCTACAGTAAGAATGCGGACCTCAACCAGTCTCCTCTAGCGTCCAGCCCCAGCTCAGCCCACTCGGGCCCGTCTAACAGCCTCACCTGGGGTACCAGCTCGTCGGCAGTGAGCAAGGACGGCCTGGGCTTCCAGTCTGTTAGCAGCCTGCACACCAGCTGCGAGTCTATTGACATATCCCTCGGCAGCGGCGGGGGCTTGAGTCACAACTCCTCCCCTGGTCCAGTCGCCTCCACTAAGGAAGACTCCCTGATGCCTTTTGTCCGTACCAGCAGTGTGAAGACCACACTGTCGGAAAGGTTGGTGCTACGCTCTCAGAAAGATTTCCTTCCCTAGATACAGACAGGAAGTTAGGGATCTAAAAACTACTTTGCTGTTGCCTGGGAGGTTTTGATTATCTATCTATCATCTATCTATCTATCTATCTATCTATCTATCTATCTATCTATCTATCATCTATCTATCTCCTTCTCTCTCTCTCTCTCTCCCTCCCCCCCTCATATTTCTGTCTTGGAACTCTATAGACCAGGCTGGTCTTGAACTCAGAGATCTGCCTGTTCTGCCTTCCAAATACTGGTAGCCAGGCATGCCAGTGAGGATCTGCTCCACTGCCTGCTAAAACCCAAGGGAAGGTGACAGTGGGCCATCCCAAACCCCAATGCTAACCCAGGCACACCACCATGCCCAGTTTGGTTTTGATCTTTCTGATAAGTGTTCCTTTCCACTGGAAGTTAGTTTAGGAGAGAGTTCATCTGGACTGCTTCCTGTTGTCACTTTTTCTTGGTGCTTGGAGCCACCAGATGGGACAGATATATTCTACTGTCTGACATGGCATTCAGCATCGGAAGCCCTTCCGTTCCGGAGGGCTTGCCAACCTCAGCTCCTTCTTTCTTCTTCCCGTGTAACTGAGTGAGCAGGACAGGTGACCTGGGAACAGCTGGGGATGCTTGGCATCACAGTGATAAGAGGTGGAGAACCCGCAAGAGTCCTCAGAGCTTTGATGCTGCTACAGTCTTGGGGTGTGTCTGGTTTCTGGACCAGACGCGGGGGACAAAGCTGGGGCTCAGCGTTGGGAGTGAGAGAAAGTGTTCTGATAGTTGTACATAACAGTTCCCTTTCCTTCCATCTAATGTTCCTTCTCTTGTTTTCGACTTGCCTGGACCTCTAGCCCTCTCTCTTCCCCCGCTGCTAGCCCTAAGTTCTGCAGAAGTACTCTGCCCAGGAAACAGGACAGGTAATGACACCGTAGGCCTCCTGGGTTCTTCTGCCTGCCTGTTTTGCTGTCAAGCCAGTTGTTCGTGCAAGGCTGTTGGCCCTGAGGCTCCTGCTTGTGTCTGTGGCTCTGGTGTACTCTGATAGCCAGGCATGCCAGTGAGGACCTGCTCAACTGTCTGCTGAAGCCCAGGGAAGGCGGCCATCCCAAAACCCGCTGCTCACCCAGGGCTGAAGGGGCTCTCGCTGGCATCCCCGTGGTGTCCGTGGCATGTTCCTGCCTCGAGTCTTGCTTCTGCCTCCCTACCCCTCCGGAGACTGTCTGCCACCCACTGTGCAGCCTGGCCCTCACCTCTGTCTCTTCCCTGCACCCCACCCCTCCCGGCCCCGCTGGCTCTTCTCCCGTGAACGCTTTTGCTGTGCAGTCTGGCTCTTCGTGTCGTTCTGAATATTGTGTTGTGTGTGTCTATTCTATGTTCAGCAGTGATAATGGTACAAAGGGCCTGGAGGGCTGGGACTTTCACAACTCAAAGCCCGGGTCTGCCCCCAGCCGTGGGTGGGCCTCAGAGATGGAAGTTGACCCTGGGTTTCTGGAGGAGTTGTGGTTTGGCCAAACATAACATGCAGATGTTGTTTCATGCTGAGGGGGAGAAAAATTAATGGAGATCCCCCTTTACCCCATCCACAGCACAAACTTTGTTTCTGTCAGACTTCGAAACCAAGCCTTTAAACCCCTGCACTTTAGACATTCAAATGCCTTGACTCTATCAGCCAGCAAGTCCTAACATGCCTAGGCTCCTGCCCAGGGCTCAGCTCCTGGCTACGCCCTCGCTGGGCAAGAACAAGGAGACATTGAGAGGGACCTGGAATTTACTTCATCACGTATGAATTCCAAATATGCAGACTGCTGCCTCTCGAAACCCTCCGATGAGTCTCTGCCCCTTCTTGAAACCTTTGCCAGAGGCAGCAGGGTTCGGGAGAGGAGCTGAGGAGATACACAGGTGGGACACAGGGCAGCACAGGCCATGCTTCTAGAGGAGACAGCCCCTGCCTTGGCTTTGAACCTGTGGAAAAGGAGGAACGGTTGGGGTTCACGACTCAGGCCACCTTGTGATGTGGGGTAAAGTACACAGTGGCATGGATGCAGACAGGACCAGGTTGCTTTTGTACACTGTGTCGACGTGCTGCATGCGTGGCTGGTGGTGGGAGTCTGTCCCTTGGGGGTCCTTGTGCCCCTCCCCAGCCTTCTCGCCTTCCTTCTCCCAAGTCCTGTGTGCTTCTCTGAAGTTCTTGATTTTGTTTTAACTTTCCTACAGTGACCCGCACCTTGATAGGAACACTTTGCCTAAGAAAGGACTCAGGTATCTGTCCCCTCCTCGTCCCCATGCCATCTGTTGTGGCTGTGGAGCTTGGCTGTGTCATTCTCTCATTGCTGCTGGGCTGGGCTGGGCTGGGCTGGGGTCCCTGCTTTGGCCACCGCAGCTAGATTTTTGGATGACAGACCCCTCTCTCATCCTCATCTCTCTCCATTTGTGGCTGACGTGCTTGAGCAGAGTCTGTGCTTTGTGAAGCTTTGTGTCACAGAACCATCTCGCCACCAGCATTCCTGAGCTGGGAGCAGCGACTGCTCCTGGTGGGCCTGGTGGTGGGGATGCTGAGTACTTCATGACTGTCTGTACACACAGCCACTTCCAAAGGAGGACAGGACTTAGAGCATGCTGCTTTGTGACCTGTCTCCATTTTAAAACTCTAGCTGCTTCTGACAGGAAATATAGCTCCTTGGTAGAGCATAAGGTTATGGGTTCAATCCCAAGCACCACCATATAATGGTAATAATAATAATAATAATAATAATAATAATTTAAAAATACCTTTGTGGCTATAAAACATCACTGAATGTCCTAATCAGTGTCCTAATCAATGAGTGGATCAGCTATCAATCAATACCCATTCAGAAATGCGTATGCTTGGTTTTTGGTGGAGCAACAACAAAAAAAAAAGGCCAGAAAAGAACGTCTCTGCTTCTGTAGTAAGCTGGGCCTGCACCGCTTGTTGGTGCCCATCTTGATGAAACAGGATGCTCTAAGTTGCCATTGCCCAAATCATGTCATCCCGTCACCAGCCTGAGGTGCTGCTTCTGTTTGCTCACGATCCCTGTGGACCTCTGTCAGTTCTGCCTCCTAAAAGCCTTGCTGTCTGTAGCCCTGGCTTCACCCTGCATTAAGCATTTTCACATGAAGTGAAATGTTGTGTTGCTGTCTTGTGTGTGCTAGTTCATAACCCGTGGCTCTTAAGACCCAGAGCCTTTGGAACATTGTTAACATGAGGTGGGTATCAACGCAAGAAGGCACATGCTGATGCCTCCCAGCAGAGCTCTGCACTGGGGCCTTTATCGGGTGTGTCAGCCGGACATGTTGATGACTGATGGTACCATGTCTTTGGGACTGGGTCTCATGTAGCCCAGCCTAGCCTTGAACTTGCTATGAGGCTGTGGATGACCTTTGAACTTGTGATCCTTCTGCCTCCACTGCTCAGAGTGCAGGAATTGCAGGCTTGAACTGACAGTGCTGCACATTGATCCCAGGGCTTCCTGTGACCTCAGCAAGCGCTCCACCAGCCGAGATATATCCATGATCCACTGTTAACCAAAGAGTTAGGAGGCTAACTTTTTTTGTTTGTTTTTTTGTTGTTGTTTTTGTTTGTTTGTTTTGTTTTGTTTTGTTTTTTTCCAAGACAGGGTTTCTCTGTGTAACCCTGGCTGTCCTGGAACTCACTCTGTAGACCAGGCTGGCCTTGAACTCAGAAATCCGCCTGCCTCTTCCTCCCAAGTGCTGGGATTAAAGGCTAGCTTTTAGTAGTTAGATTTTGAAATGCTGTGTACACGTCTGTAAGAGATCTATTAAAGCAAGGTAGTCCTGGATTTTTAAAATTGATTGTCTAAACATTCAGAATGGGGTTTTATGACAACTATTTCCAGGCAACCGATGTGCCTTTCAAGGGTGTATATACCCGTCAACAGGAATGAAAACCGTGTTCTCATTTATACTGGTTTTCGGTCTAGCTTGCTTCCCCAGCACACACATATTGGGGAATTCCTGATTCCTGACAGCAGCCACCCTGGCAATGATGTACCCTGGTAATGTGGGTACAACAGAAGTTCTGGGCGCTGCCTGTGGGAAGAGTAGAAAGAGCGTGGAGTTTGGAATCAGACCAGCATGGGTTAGAATCTCAGCTCTGTGGTCCCCAGTTTCCCGGAGCTTTTATAGCAGGATCCATTGTGTCATATTACTGTTGAAGTTGAAACCTCAGTGAGATGATGCCTGCCGAGGTACTTCATCTATCAGAGATGCTTGATGCATCTTCATGATGCCTGTAATGATACCTCATCTGTCAGAGATGTTCGATACATCTTCCAGTTTTGGAATACCCAAGCGGGTGGACCACGTGACTTCTGAAGACTTCTCTAGGTTTAACACACCAGTGTGTGGTTCTTTTCATGAAACCTGTGAGTGCTACATTGTAGCAGTTAAAGGGCTGGAGATCTGGCTTTCCTGGTAAAGTGCCTGTGTGTAGCATGCAGAAAACTCTGAGTTCAACCCACAATTCTTCGTATATTATAAGGTATACATGATCAATCATGCCTGTAATACCAACCAGCACTTGGGAGATAGACACAGGAGGCTCAGAAGTTGAAAGACATCTTTAACAACATAGCAAGTACATTCAAGAACAGCCTGGGCTATTTGAGACCCCCACATCACAAAAAATTGCAGCAGCTACTGTAAACACTAGCACCCCAGGTCTCTCCAAATGCCACCCACTAACACACAATGATTCATGACCATTCTCTGGTTCTGCAGCGTGCAGATGCCAGCAGTTAGCTCATTAAAACTTCCTCAGCGCTCTAACAACAACCCCTCTCACTGCTTCTTCCTGTCAAGGAGGGGGGCTTTGAGGCGACCCTGTCATGAACCAGCATGTTCCAGTCACACCCAGGGATGGCTCTTTTGAGCATTCCCAGTCTTTCTCCCTTTTAGGTGTTCCCTGCAAGCTGAAAGGAATTATAATTTTCCCCAGATGCAGCCAAGTAGGGGGAAAAAAAGTTTTGAGAAACTTCATAAGTTTCAGGGCGTGTAGTGATCTGATTTTTTTTTCTTCCCCCATCTTAAATATAGCTTTCTTTGTACACACTCCTCATCAGCTGTGGGGAATGCATGCTCATAAGGGCTGTTCATTCCAGCCTGGTTTCTGTCTCCAGGTATACACCCACCTCCCAGCTTCGCACGCAGGAAGACGCCAAAGAATGGTTCCGGTCCCACTCAGCTGGGGGCCTGCAGGACACTGCGACCAACTCCCCCTTTTCCTCCGGCTCTAGTGTCACCTCTCCTTCAGGAACAAGATTCAACTTCTCTCAGCTTGGTGAGTCGCCAGTTGGTCGAGCCACACTGATCCACTCTGCAGGGCAGAGGCTACTTTCTGCTTTGAAACAGGCGTGTAGCCACATCCTTTTCAATATCTGGGCAGCCTCGGGCCGTACAGTCAAGGAAAGAAAGAAAAATCACAAAGTCCTGGGCCCTTTCAGTTATGTCAGGTCCCTGGGCCACATTCGATTTAGGATGGCCACAAATAAG
This sequence comes from Apodemus sylvaticus, assembly GCF_947179515.1. Taxonomy (NCBI): domain Eukaryota; kingdom Metazoa; phylum Chordata; class Mammalia; order Rodentia; family Muridae; genus Apodemus; species Apodemus sylvaticus. The sequence goes on along the minus strand of NC_067472.1, from coordinate 164,856,762 downwards.
GGCCAACCCTTAACTTAAAACATGAGATTTGTGTATGAGAGGTTTTTGTAACTCAGTTGTACTGTATGTACATGGACTCTGTAGATAACAACCTACTGTACTAAAATCTGATGGTTAGACATACCCACATAGTCTTCTTCCTGCGGTTGGTATAGGTAAGATTGTAGCAGAGGGCGCACCACTCTGCTACTCTGGCTGCATCCTGCTTCTCCGACCTGTGAAGAAAACCATTTTCCAGCCTACTCCTCATTCCTTTCTGAAGCCGGAAATAAGTTTGAATGAACAAGTGTTCTTGGAAAAGGCTGCTGCTGACCTAATGCGTTGATTGACGCGCTGAGAGGGGAGGAGGGTTTGTGATAGTCCCTGCTGGAATGCTGAGGGATTCTCTGTTAGAGACAGACACACAGGTACAGATCCGACAGACCAAGGGATGAGAGCACAGTCTAAAGCTTTGTAGCAAATCAGCAAAACAGTGGAAGAGATTCCATCTCTAGTTACAGGAAAGAGAGTTGGGTGCTGCTATCTGCAGATGCTTGAGGTAACGGAATGCAGGTGGGTATTTGAGGACCGGTCACTGGAGAGAAAACCTTTTTAGTCTCCCCATTTAGAAGAGGCTTTTCTGAATGTTCTAGATTTCCCGTTCAGTCTAAGTGATGCCTGTGTCTTGTGATCACGGACATGTAATTTTGCTCTTTATTAAGTGTGCCTGACTAACATGGGGCATGCTTTTGATGAGAAAGTCCAGCCTAGCTCAGGGAAGTGTTTGCATGCTCTTGGGAGGTGATTCCCATCTGAGCTGTGAGACCTATGTTTGTAGCGTTTGTTCCCAGACATAACTCTTTGCAGCGAGAGGCTCTTGTCATGCGCAAATGCTTCCTATCTGATCAAAAGCCTATTTGGACTATTTTGGGCTTTTGGCTTTACAGAGAATTGTTTCAGATGAACCCGGGGAGTAATTAGCTCATGCCTGGAAGGTGACACTGGCCTGCCCGAACGTGCCAAGTTGGAACGTGAGGCCCTGAGCCTTGCTTTGGAACTGACCCGCCTTCCCTCCCGTATTTTTAGCTCTAAGCCTGTAACTCAAATGCTGATGTGACTACCTTTTAGAAATAGACAAGGGAGTGAAGTTGGCAGGCACACACACTGCTGGTGATAAGCGGCCTCTCCCTGGCACCCGTCTGGGATCCAGAGGTATGGATAGCCAGCATCTCATTCTGCTCCTCTGGTTCCAGCGAGCCCCACCGCTGTCACCCAGATGAGCTTGTCCAACCCAACGATGCTGAGGACCCACAGCCTGTCCAACGCGGACGGCCAGTATGACCCCTACACGGACAGCCGCTTCCGGAACAGCTCCATGTCTCTGGATGAGAAGAGCAGAACAATGAGTCGGTCGGGCTCCTTCCGGGATGGGTTTGAGGAAGGTAAGGGATGAAGGAATTTGCCTTTGTCTCTTGACAGAGCATGCTTGATGGGGGCCCCCCCGCCTCTGGCCTCCCTTGCCTCCAGGGTCTGGATGAGGGGCTCTCTCTAGGAAGATCTGACCCTCAGGCAACCTTTCGGGATGCTTAGGGAGGAGGCCTCTGGAGCTATTGCGGACCCTCAGCATCGACTGAGTTCTGCCTGAGGCTCCTCTCCTGGCCTTGGGCCATAACTTCTCGGCAAGCATCTCTACCTTCAAGCCCAGCTGCTGGCTTACTCTGTTGGCAGAGGCTGCACCGAGTTCATCTCCCTGCGCCCCGCAGCTTCAGGGGCAGGCAGCCCTGTTCCCTGTCCAGGATTTCCTTAGCTTGTCTCAAGATAGAGATTCTCAGTTTTTACCCTTTTCCTTCTCCGCCTGCCAACCGTGGACTTTTATAGCTTTGTTCCTTTCCATCAGAATTATGGAGGGAGAGTTCTGTGGGTTGCCTTTGTCAGCTACCTTCATAACTCACTTCGTTCCTCTCACCCTCTGCTCCCTCACCCAAGACTTTGCCTGAGAGGAGCTCCACTCTCCAAACTCTGGGCTTGTGGGAGGCTGGAGGCAGGCTGTGCAAGGAGTAATGGAGAGGGGACTGGGGTGGGCTGAGAAAGGATGAAGCCCAGCTCTACCCTTCCTTGGCTGCCAGAGCTTAGGCCAGATGCTTCACACTGTAAAAATGAAAGTAATATCATTTAGCTGATAGAGCTGTAAGAATTCAGAGATAGCACATGTAAATGTTAGCTCTTTGTTAAGTGTTGCCGGTTGGTTGCATGTTGTAGCCTTTGGCTGCGCCGTGTAGCTTTTGGTTGTGCATTGTAGCCTGTGGGCACCATGTCCGAGCTGAAGATGAGCATTCATGAACTAGGGGAACCCAGTGGGGCTCTGTCTCTGTTGGAACCATTTTGCTAATGGCAGGACAGAGCGTAGGAACGAGTCATAGATGACCCCCTCAGCTCTCAGTCCCTGAAATAGGTATAGAATAGGGCTCAGTGTCCTCTGCTCCCAATAGGAAATCCCAAATAATAAGGGAATACAAGAGACATACTTCTGCTTCTTGCTTTTTTTGTTGTTGTTGTTGTTCTCCTTTGGGACATACCAGGCACTTCTTGGCTAATCATGGTGACTTGGGACTCTTCCCCAGATTTATGTGCCCAGCAACCCTGAGCAGAGCAAGCTTGTAATCAATCCCTTATATGGCAACTCCTGGGCTGGAGGGTAAAGAGGAGAGGAGCCTGGGTGACTGAGGGCATTTTGGCAGATTTAAGGGCTGGAAATTGGTGTTGTAATGACTCTGAGCAGCACAGTGGGGCACATACCTGCCCTTAGGCAAAGGAGAAGTTTGTCTTTTAAGTTCTTTCTACTCTATGATTGGTCAAGAATAACTGTAATGTGTCTCCCTCTGTCTCTGAAGACAGCGCCTATGTGGAGTGTGTCCTGTGCTGTCCTCCTTGTCTGTCATGTGTATGGCTGAGGGACTCACAAAATAGTACTGAAACTTGTCCTGACATGTCCCCATGGTCCCACAAAGCCAGGGACCGTAGCAGGCTCACCCTCGGCTAGCTCTTAGGCAGTCCTTCTGGAATCAGGCAGCCTGATTTGCAGACCATCTGAGGTAACAGTTGAAGAGTAGGCCTGGCCTGACTACAAGCATCACCTCAACTTTGGCAGTCATGTGATTGATGATAACCTGGAGCCGAATCGCCAAGGCAGGGTATTTCTCACAGTTAGAACTGTGAGAGAGGAAGGTGTTACGTCACCATGAAGATGTGGCCTCTTCATCTTTGGGAACTTTGCGATCAAATTGCATTTACTCCTCGTAAGGCTGTTATATGAGAGAAACAAAATAGGCTTTGTATAAGTAGAGGTTTTTAATTCCTTTGAGTGTAGATTTTTTTCTTTTCATTTTGAATTGTTAAGTTACCAGTGATATGGGAGAAACTAGGGGAAGTCAGACCTCATGTCTGGCCAGGAAACGTTTATTCTGTGCTGTGAGACAGGATTGATGCTTAGGGAAAATTAGCACAGGTGTTTGTGAGATGGTGCTGTTTGGTGAGCACGTCCCACATTGCAGGCAATGGAAATCGTAACCAGGTAGAGCAGGTGCAGCATGTCTGAGGTGCAGCCTTTTGAAGTATTTCAGGGAAGTTCTATTACCATAGACTTGATGTAATCTCAAAGTTAGCTTTGGTACAAGAACGCTTAAGAGATGTTGGAGATGTCTTTAAAATGGGTGTTGAGGCCAGAGAGATGGCCCAGAGGTTAAGAGCAGTTAAAAGCATGTACCACCAATGCAGAGGGGTGGGACCCCAATATTTAGCACACACATATGATGCCTCACAATCCTGGATCATATGCCTATAGGAACATTATATACATAAAGGATTAGAAAAGCATTTCAAAACACACCAAAAGTTCTTTTTTACATTTTTAACTTTAAAATTACATTTTCCTGTTGTGTGTATAGTACACACATGTGTGTGTGCTATGTTATACATGTGGAGATCAGAGGACAACTTTTAAGAATTGGTTCTCAGCCGGGCGGTGGTGGCACACACCTGTAATCCCAGCACTCTGGGAGGTAGAGGCAGGTGGATTTCTGAGTCTGAGGCCAGCCTGGTCTACAGAGTGAGTTCCAGGACAGCCAGGGCTACACAGAGAAACCCTGTCTTGGGAAAAAAAAAAAAAAGAATTGGTTCTCTTCTTCCATATGGGTCATGGGGAGAGAACTGAGTTAGTCAGGCTTGGTAGCAAACATCCTTACCTACTAAGCTCTCTCTCCAGCCCACCGAAAGGATTTTTAAAGTAAAAAAGCAGAACCTAGCAGAGCTGGTCACTGGAGAGTAGAGTCTTGTCCATCCAGACTTCCAGTCAGCAGCAACCTGAATTGCTGTGCAGCCTTAAGCAAGTCGTGTCATTTAAATTTCAGATTTAGATGGTCTCTGTCTGTCCAGCTGTAGCATTCTGGAGGTGTGGTGGTAACCTCCATGAACCCACCTTCATGCTTTAGTGGGTTTGGAACTGAAATTCTCATGGTCCAGGAGGATCCAATGCCTATTTCTCCAGGCTCTGATTCTCGGCCTAAAGGCTGGCCAGCCACAGCCGTTCGGGCAAACCGTATTCGGGTTTGTGTGGGCTTGGATAGTCAAGGAGGAAGTCTCTTTGTATTGTACCACCGATTTCCAAGTGAGAGGCATTAATTACAGAGAAAGTAATAGCCTCTACCTGAAGCCTGCCCGATGTGCTTCTTGAGTCCCTAAGCTGGTCCTGACTGCCAGGAATCTGATAGGTTTGAGATGGAAAAATTGGAGACAAAACAGCAGCCAGGGTCTGTGTGCTGCTCTGTTTAGGCCTCTGAGCCAGCCCTGTAAGTGTGGCTGGTGGCTCTCTCACCAGAAGGCCTCCCAGCTACTCTGTCCACTGTGGTCTGTGTCATGCTACATGCCTTGGGACTTCTGAACCTGTGGACATGTTTGCACGGAAAGCCATTATTGGCTATTAACACTTTAAAATGTCTTTTATGGGGTGTGAGTCAGGATAGTCATACTTGGTTTAAAAAAAAAAAAAAAAAGATCAGGGAGTCGCTCTAGAACCTGGCATTCCCTGGGAGGGTGGATGTGAATTCTCGTGGGGTCCCAGCCTCAGGGGCAGCCTCCTCTAGTGAGAGGAGAAGGAGCTCAGGAGTGTCCTGGATGCGAGCAGGTAGCATTTAGAAACCCCCTGGACCAAGAGCTGCACTAACAGAGCCTTGGAGGCAGGCAAGCACCACCTAGAGCTTGCCTGGGAGAGAAGTCTAGGGTAGACATGTGTGAGCGGAATGAACACACAAAGGGAGATCAGGGAAGGTTTAGTAGAAATGTCATGGGCAGGTTCCCAAGTGCCAGACAGAACCATTGGTTCGATACCTTGCTGGCCAGCAGCCTCTGCTAGATGCCAGGTGAGGCTGAGCATGCTGCTGGGGTGGCAGGTGATCTCAGCAGTGGGTGGAGAGATGACCCCGCCCCGCCTTCCTATGCTGTGGGCACGTTCCTACCCTGGTGGGTTGTAGGGACATAAGGCTTTCCACCTGTGGTCAGAAAGGCTGCACCCACTTAACTCCCCTGCCATGTCTTGACACAGGCTTAGTTCTGTCTCTTAGACAAGTTGCCAGGAGACAATTAAGAAAATAAGAATCAGGTTCCCTGAAAGAGAAGCAGCTTAGATACCCAGGCCTGGGAAAGAAAGTGCTTCAAAGTGAGAGCAGAGGATGAAAAAGCTCCTCTAGCTGGGGATGAGAAGGACTGCTAAGAGTCTATGAATACGGTTCTTTGAACCTATGGTGACAAAGAACGGAAGAGAACACCCTTGCCCATCACCTGCAGACAATGTACAAATACAAGACTGTACTTCAGCTGAAACATTGCTTTAACTAATACTCTGCTACAAAGCTGTCTGAGTTTGTTGTGACCAAAGACTCTTATGTTTGTAATAGTTCTCTCTAAGCATCTAGCAGGGTATCAGGGTATGAAATGCGACAGCTTTGTCACACAGTCACAACCTTAAAGAGTGCATTGGACAAGAGCGGGTGCACAGTCCCAGGCAGGCACAAGCCGGCTTTGAAGAGTGTGGTTAGAATCTCCACAATCACGTTGCCCTGCATTTGAACCTTCTGTGGTATGAACATTTGGTTACATGAATATGTGACCCTAGAATCATACGTTATTTTGCTAGTTAAGATAAATGTGGTACTATTTTAAAAAATGACTTCCTTAATGGATTATTTCATATTGGGCTTTGACCTGTGCCCAAGCCAGGAAGTATTGAGCCAAGATGACAGTCACAGCCGGCCTGAGCCAGTGGTGTCCTGAAATGCTGGTTGCCCCCTCCCCCGTCTCTTCTCCTTCATGGCAGCCGGCTTAGGCTTTGACCCTGTTGATTTACTTCCAACAGTTCATGGATCCTCCCTGTCCTTGGTTTCCAGCACATCCTCCATCTACTCTACGGTGAGTCTAAGTCAATGCTGTGTGGCGAGGCTTGGCGCTCACATACTGTCATCAACTGTGCCAAGCGTAATTATGAGCATCTGCTCTTCCGAGAGCGTTCCCATTATGAAAAGGAACAGCTCCTGGGAGAAAAAGATTCGAAATTCATAAACAACTGTTATTACCTCCTCCTTGGGACCGGGGAGAGGGCTCAGTGGGTGAAGAGCTTGCTGCACAAGCAGGAGGACCCAAGTTCTGGTCCCCAGCCTCCATGTAAAGGATGAGCACACACATATGTAACCCCACTTCACATCCACGTCGTCATATGAAAGCCAGTGGCTCCTCATCCCCCAAACAGAACATGCAGCATTCTTCCTAATTTATTAGAGTACTATGCTCTTGAATTTGGTCTTTCTGGTGGGTGGATTTAATTGTCCCATTTTACAGAATTATACCAGAAAAGAAGGCAATCAACATTCTAGATTTCAGGGGCTGGAGAGATGGCTCAGCAGTTAAGAGCAGTTGCTGCTCTTCCAGAGGACCCAGCTTTGGTTCCCAGCGCCAATGTCAGCTAACTCTCAATCTCCTGGGACTCCAGGTCCAGAGCATCCCATGACACTAGACTGGAAGAACACCTGCACTGATGTGCATCACATCTGTACATGCATCCATGCACACCTGCACATTATTTAAAATGACAAAAATAAATCTAAGGGGCTGGAGAAATGGCGCGGCAGGTTACGAACATTGACTGCTCTTCCAGAGGAGCAGAGTTCAATTCCCACATGGTATCTCGCAACCATCTGTAGGTAGCTATCCTTTCAGGAAAGCTAATGTCCTCTTCTGGCCTCCACGGTCACACATACGTACATGCAGGCAAATACTCATACGTATTAAATAAAAATAAATCTTTTTTTAGGAAAAAATCTAGATTTTATCGAGTTTGCAAATTCTGCAGTTCCTATCAGCGTGACTGCACTGCTCTTTCTCCTTTGCTGTTCTCATGTCCTTTATGTTTTATTTACAGCCGGAAGAAAAATGCCAGTCAGAGGTAAGGAACAGTTTATGGTCAGACTTGTTTTCATTATCAGTGTTGATGCCTTGATGCTCAGTCTGGAAATGGACTCCCTCACGTGTAACCCTGTGCCGATTTCTCTAGATTCGAAAGCTGCGGCGAGAGCTGGATGCCTCCCAGGAAAAGGTGTCAGCGCTGACCACCCAGCTGACTGCCAATGTGAGTGCAGATTCCAGAGAATACACAAAAACATGTACACACACACACATACTAGGTACCAGGGACAGGTCAGTGTACGTACAGGAGACAGGACTGAGTGGGAGCCATGGACAAAACTGGGTGCGAGCCAGGGATAGGACAGGAGCTGAAGACATCACTAAGTAAGAAGCCATGACAGTGCTGGACAGGGAGGGAGCCAAGGATGTGACGGTGTGGGAGCTAGAGACAAGATAAAACAGTGCGAAGCAAGAACAGGACAGAGCACATGCTGGAGATGGGACAGGAAATAACCATCTGCATTCTGAGCCTTGCCTGATGCCCTTGGTCTTTGGATGTTCAAGCAGTAACTCTGTGCTCACAAGGACACCTGCTTTAGCCCTGCGGGCACTGGTGTTAGGTCAGATGCTAGCAGTATGGCTTGGGACGGGCTGAGTAACTGTGGAGTCTGCCCTGGCTCATCTGTGCGGCGGGATGATCATCGTTTCCCTGTGTCGTGTCGCGAGATGACCGAGGCTTGCAACCCTTTAAGAATTAATTTGCTTCCCTTCCTCCTTTGAAGATTACAAGTCTTAAGGGAGGTGAGAACACAAGGGGACTCAGGGGAAGAAAGACATCCTTGGCTTCGCAATAAACAGCCAGAGCTCTGTAATTACATCATGCACAGTACTCAGCACTTGCCAGCCTTGGCCCATCTGGCCACGTTTCCTAGTGCCAGCAGCACTGGGCTGCGAGTCCAACAGTAAGGCAGGCAGAATCGCTGCCCTTCTGGAGCGGAGGGGAGCTAAAGTGAGCAGTTTCCCTGGCACGGGATTACTCTTGCCGAATGGGGAGGAAAACACAGCAGCGCCAAGCTGTACCTTGGGAGCCGGTGGGAGGGAGTCAGGAAGGATTTCCCAGAGGAAGTAACACCAGACAGGATATCCGGTAGGAGAAGGGTGCCCTAACCAAAGCAAACTGTCAGTGCAAGGTCCAAGGTGAGCTGTGAGTGACTTCTCCAGTTAGCATGGAAAGAGCCATACAGAGGAAAGACGCATGAATGTCTGACCTTTAGAAGAACCCTGTCCATGTGGAGGCTAAACTTGCTATTTGGACCAAATGGAGGAGACAGAGAAGAGATGGGCAAGAATCTCTCAACCCTGTCAGGGAGATCCATTGAGGGCCCCACTGAGGGACTGTGAGCCACAGGACATGAGGCTCAGAAGGCAAAACCTGAGGTTTGGGCAGGTACTGAGTGGCTCCAAGGCCAGAGTTCACAGTCCAGCCACAGAGCAGGGTACCAGAGCCTGCGGCGGTGTTGGCGGAGGCGGGAGCTCACTGTGCGACCCTGCTATGTCGCAGAAGCCACTTCAAAGGCTGGACTCCTTTGACCAAGGAGAGTGAGTCAGAGCTCCAGAACAGTCATTTACCTGGAGTTTTTGCCCTGCTAATTCCTGCTTGAGCCTGACCAACTCCAGGAAGTGCGGCTCTTTTAAGTCTGCACATGAAGCGCGAAAGCACCCTTAATTACAAGCCCAGGAAGTGTAAACGCCTTCATCTGTCTCCCAAGCTCCTGTACATTGCTGGAAACCTCTGACTGTATTCCCAAATCCTCAACACCCCAGGACACTGTCTGCTTTGCAGTTCTTCCCTTCACCTAGCCCATCATCACTGTTGCTACCAAAAGGTCACTGGAGGGCTGGAGGGATGGCTCAGCAGTTAACAGCATTTGGTGTTCCTCCAGAGGACCCAAGTTAGGGTCCCTGCACCCATATCAAATGGCTCACAGCTACCTATAACTCCCGCTCCAGGAGATCTGATGCCCTCTTCTGTCTTCTATAGGTAATCACACTTAAATGAGGCACACACACACATACAGACACAGACATACACACACACAGACACACATACATACACACAGACACACACACATACAGACACACACAGACACAGACATACACATAGACACAGACACACACACAGACACACACACATAGACAGACACACAGACATACACACACACAGACATACACACATACATATAGATAGACACACACACATACAGACACACAGACATACACGCACACATATAGACAGACACACACACAGACATACACACAGTCACACAGACACACACACACACACACTTAATACATTTAAGAAATCATGAGAAACAATCTCAGACCTAAATTCTCAGGCTTAGATCCTGAATAGGTCCTCTAAATGGAAGCCAAATGTATGCACTTGAGTCCAGAACTGAATGCAGTCTCACGGGACAGTCACACCCCCTTCCCTCAGGAAATGCCTCATGATTTGTGACAGTCATTAGTTGCTGCCCTTGACTCAACAGCAAGTACAAGTTGTTTCTCAGTGACCTTGGGTTGATCCCTCCATCACCCTGATCTGCCACCAGGAGCCCTGTGTTGGCCTGTGATGCTCTACTCTGCACCAGAAGGGTTGGAGTATGGCCCCTTACGTTACCCCAAAAGCGTATTGTACCTCACAAAAGCTGCTGAGTCCTGCTTTGTTGTAAAGTAAATACTTATTCTTACTACACAACCACACTCCACCTCAGCCGCTCGCGTTTTATTATCTGCCTTCTTTCCCGGAGGCCAAGCTGTGTTTGTTTTCCTAGGACAAGCTACTCAGAGAGGCCCTGGCCGGTGTTTTCCTAGCTCTCTGTTTGTTTTCTCTGGGAATGTGAGGATGGCACTTGGCAGGAAGGCCGTTGTATGTGTTGTGCAGCCCTGCTAGGCCCGGCCACCCCCTACTCTCCACCCCCGTGTTTTTATAGCTGTACTGAGGACACAAAAGCAGCCCTTTTGCTTGCCAGCAGGACTGGATCTCTGACCCTTCAGAGCCTGAGCGGTTGGGCCTTGAGCCTGCAACCGCACTTTCACAGTTTGAGTAAGTTGCCCCACTTGAGGGTTCACAAAACTGAAGAGCGATCACACCGGGATCCCAGGGGACAGTCAGATGAGGATTGAAGGTGGATGTCATCAAGCCTATCACCTTCCTCTTCTGGGTGAGGACAGTACACTGTGTCCTGACCCGCTTCCTGCACTCGATGGGTCATCTTGAGTTGTAGTAGGTATGGTGACCCATGTCTATAATCTCAATCTAAGGGAAGATGCGGCAGAAGGATTATCACTAGTTCCTGACCAGTATAGACTAGGTAGTGACTGCCATGCTAGCCTGAGGAAGAATGTGAGACCTTGACGATAGGTAGATGGATAGATGATAGATAGATAGATAGGTGGGAGACAGACAGACAGACAGACACAAAGATTTTCCCCTGAAGTCAAGGTACACTAATGTACAGAGGTATTTTTCCATTTCAGATAAACAGAAAGGGTAATAAAAAGAAGCCATCCATATAACCTTGATGCTCCATCACGATAAGTGGTCCTAGCTCCGCTCCCCTTGGCCCTAACCAGCTTATCTTGATGAAGTCTGAGTCACTGCAGTTCCCTCTTAGGTTGAGATCCAGGCTGACTCCACAGCCCTGCCCACCTGTTATCCTTCCCTGGGGACACTGGCCACCTTTTCCTCTGGGTTTTTACAGTATGGTCAAGACTGACTTCTTTCCAGACTCATCTGCAGTCTCCCTGCTGGTCCATCCCAGCTCTGCAAGGGCAGTGAACCCAGATCACTGTGAGAGCGGCAAGTGCTCTTGCTGAGCCATCTTTCCAATCCCTTAAATTCGGTCTTTATGGCATTTCCCAGCTTTCCCATCCAGCCTGCAGTTGGATAGATAACAAAGGCACGTCATATGTTCATTTTTCTCCAAGTACAAACAAGCCTAGTGTTAGCACACCTACTTACCTCTTGACCTTGACCCTAGCCAAGGTCACATTTCTCAATTCTAAGCTATACATTGCTTTTTGTTTTTATTTGTCTATTGTCTTTATATGGACCTGGCTGGCCTTGAACTCAGCAGAGATATGCCTTCCTTGCCTTCCAAGTACTAGGATTAAAAGCAAGTACCACCACACTAACTAGTGTTTTCTTTTCTTTTCTTTTCTTTCTTTTTTTTTTTTGGTTTTTGTTTTTGGTTTTTTGTTTTTTGGGGTTTTTTTTTGGGGGGGGGGGTTCTGAGACAGGGTTTCTCTGTATTGCCCTGGCTGTCCTGGAACTCACTCTGTAGGCCAGGCTGGGCTTGAACTCAGAAATCTGCCTGCCTCTGCCTCCCAGAGTGCTGGGATTATAGGTGTGCGCCACCACCACCTGGTTTATTGTTTTGTTTTAAAAAGAGATTTATTTTATGTTTTATTTACGTGTGTGTGTGTGTGTGTGTGTGTGTGTGTGTGTGTGTGTGTGTGTGTTTGCTCTAGTGTATTCAGGCACCCACTGAGGCCAGAAAAGAGCATTGGATACATAGGAGCTGGAGTTACAGGTGGTTGTGAGCCACTTGGCATAGGTTCTAGAATAGCCCTCTGCTCCTATAAAAGATCTGAGTTCAGTTCCCAGAACTGACAGTGGCTTACAAACACTTCAGCCCCAGGGGGATCTGACACCCCTTTCTGCCTTCTTCAGAGACCTGCATGAGTATAGTGCACTTACATGCTGATAAAACACTCATACACATAAAATAAAAATAAAAATCTTTAAAAAGCAAACACGAACCAAGAATAAGAAATAGATGTCGGACAGAAAGGTGGCTCAGGGGATAAAGGCAGTCAGGCGGGTATGCTTTGTCTGTGGACTGGCATTTGATCTAAAAACCCACAGGGTAGAAGGAGCGCTCTCAACAGCTGGGCTGTCCACCCAAGCCAGCACACGTAGTTTTTATATTGTTACATTGTAGCATCTGAAGATTTAATGCATAGTCTAATTGTAACTGGCCGCTTTTTGAGACTTTTTCTGAGCTTTCTGTAAGATGCTGCATCTGGTGTCTTGTTCTAACAAGAGTTTATCAAAGTGTGCAGGAGCCTAGGGGAAAGTGTCTCCCTGGGGTGTGAGGGAGGCCGGGAGCAGGTGGCCTCTCAGTGGCTTTTTATTAATGAGGATTATAACAAGGAAAATAAGCCAGCCACTTTCTCTGTTCATTTTTATAACCCTGCTTCCCATAACCCTGTATTATCGGCTTGGTAATGGTGAACAGCAGATCTTACTACAGTGTGCAGTGGAATCAGCCATAACTGGCAGTCACAGACCTCATGTTTTTTGAACGACAACCTCAAAGTGTGTTGAGTACAGTGGGCTCGAGAGAGAGAACAGACCCAGACTGGTGGTATCACTAGACACAGACACATAAAACTAGGCAAGGAGTGGGTAGGGAAATGGTGCCACGCACCGAGGAAGAAGTATTTGAGCAAGGGCGAGGCTAGACTAAATGATTCCAGAGAGGTAAAAGGAAGCTGAACCTGTACAGGGCACATGATAGGTTTCTATCTTGAGAACCCACTCCCCTTGGGTACTCTGACCTTGCAAGATGATGTCACTGAAGCCTCATCCTTCCCTCTAGGCTCACCTCGTAGCAGCCTTTGAGCAGAGTCTGGGAAACATGACCATCAGGCTACAGAGCTTAACTATGACTGCCGAGCAGAAGGTAAGGCTGGGGATGCCATGTGCTCTCTGTTCACTTCAGATAAAGATGCAGATTTTAACGTATGTATGCCTTGGACTGGTTTGGGACATGCAAAGCTAGGGTTTGAATGTCAAGAGTAGATCCGTTGGGTAAAATGTAGCCTAGATCAACCAAGTGTTGGCCCTGGCGTCTTCTTTGGATCTAGTGGTCTTGGCCACTCTTTTTATGTGCTCCCTGATGCCCTTACCACTGCGTTTAGATCCCCGTGTGAGGCAGATCTGTGACACTCCTTTATCACTGCCCTCCTCTGTCCTTGGCTTCAAAGCTGTTCTTTATGGAGCTGGTTTGAGATGTGCCTGTTCTGTCTTTCTCACCTTCAGGATTCCGAACTGAATGAATTAAGAAAAACCATCGAGCTGTTAAAGAAACAGAATGCCGCTGCCCAGGCTGCCATTAATGGAGTGATTAACACGCCAGAGCTCAACTGCAAAGGTAACTCAAGACCTGCCTTGGCCAGGCGGCCTGCTGCCCTTCAGCCTCTCACACAGTGTGGGACGCAGGGGGTGAGAGACTGACTCAAATCGCACCTCCAAGGGGCAGGTCCCAGAAGGCAGACCCCTTTCATCTGCTTGCTTCTGGCCCCTGCAGAGATGGCTAGTGTAGCATGTCCTCTTCTCTATCAGTCTTAGATAGGAGAAATAGATTTCTTATGGGGAAGCATAATAATGTTTTATGACTTCTCTCATGCTTCCACGATTATTTAATATGCATATGGGAAAGAAGGTAGAATGGGTTCATCTCTTAGTTGCCCTAGTAAACTACCTTAACAAATCATTGGGCTTTGTGTGTCTTTAGTTGGTGGGCATGTATGTGAGTTCGCTCCAGCAATACCCATTTGAACAGCAACTGTGTACAGAATGGGTCTCTTGCACTTAGAAAAGACTTTCCCTGTGTTTTTAACACCAGCCTAAGACATCTCCCCCTTAAAACTTGCTCATCTTTCCACAACTATATTCTGAGGACCCAACTGACCCTTTGCTCACCATGCTAATGATAGCCAAGTGCTTTAGAGGTGGTGGCGGCTTTCCAAGGTCAAAGGATAGTTAGAAACAGAAGTGGGCACAGACCCTCAAGCCTTCGGGCTCTGCTTATGGCAGGCTGTCTTCAGGATTAGAGATGCGTGTAGTCATAGGAGGAAAACTAGCTGCAGCCATGATCTCAGCCATCTCGTTATTTCTGGCACTGCTGTTCTTCAGATACTGGGTCTCAGAAACAGCAGTGTTGGAGTTGAGGTGGGAAGGGTTAGGAAGAGTTGGCCATACAGAGTGGAGAGGAAAGAGCGCTGGTGGCAAAGGGAAGAGAAGACAACACGGAGGGCCTGAGATGATGTGGGCTTGGTGCTTCCAAAGGGCCAAAAGGAGGCAGGGGACCGTAGCAATCAAAGGAGCCGACTCAGCAGACTGCAGTTCAGGAGAGACCACAGGTAACCCTGTTCCTGAGGCCTGGGTACCATCCCTGGTGTGGCCAAAGAGAACAGAGTGTAGTCTCTTATACTAGGGAATACTGCTGTGTTTCAGAGCATATCTCCCTCTCTGTCAAAACTTAGAGAGCTGGTGTTGGGAGATTTTCCTTAGGGTTTATGTCTCCCATTTGTAACGTGCAAGGTGATAAAGCCCATGGGAAAGAGGAAGGGTGTAGATATTACCAATCAAGACTCTTAACACCCATAGTGGAGCCCAGAGGCGATGCCTCAGTACTAATGCCCTAGAGTCAGAGGTGGCATTCTTGGGGATACAAGATTGGGCCCTAAGGTTCGTGGACGACATGCCTTGCCTTTGCTCTCCAGGAAATGGCAGTGCCCAGGCTACAGACCTACGCATCCGCAGGCAACACTCCTCTGACAGTGTTTCCAGCATCAATAGCGCCACCAGCCACTCGAGTGTAGGCAGCAACATAGAGAGCGACTCAAAGAAAAAGAAGAGGAAAAACTGGGTGAGTGTGCATCCCTAGACTCTCCCAGGGGCTGCATCGCAGCCTCTCTCGGCATACATGTCCCCAGCTAAAACCCAGGCTGCCTGCTAACCTCAGAACCACAGACCCTTGGAGAGCAGATCCAAGAAAGTGCTCTGGGCAAGGCCTTTTACCAAAACCAAATGTTGTGCTCAGCAAAACAGTGGCATTGAAAAGTCCTACCTGTGGTTTTTCTCCTCATGAGACCGTGTGATGTACCATCTTTCATTTCATGTAGATGTCATTTCTTCCTCATCTTACATTGGCCAGAGACTCTAGACCTTAGTGGGCCTTTTACCCACTTATTTTTATTTTGTCCTTGGTCCTGGGGATGAAACTCTGGGGCAACTGCTCCCCTGCTGAGCTCTATCTCCCCTTCCCACAGCATTTAGCAAAGTTTCCTCTTAGTTCCAAGGTAGTTCTTTGAGCATATATCAGTACTTATCACATCTTTAGCCATAATCTTTACTTGTTGATATATATATATATATATATATATATATATATATATATATATACACACACATACTTTTTTTAAAATGTAAAGTCTCACTCACTGCATAGCACATCATACTAATTATGTAGATCAGGCTAGCCCCAACTTGCACCAGCCTCTGCCTTCCAATTGCTTAGATTATAGGTGTTTACCATGGCTGGGCTGCCTCTGTTTGTTTATGTAACTGCCTTATATAATATCAAACCAACATTCTCACTGAGAATTTTATAACCATGTTCTATGAGTACATTTCATACCAACAGTGTTATGGGGCCAGGGGCCCCAAGTTTAGGCTTGTACCCCAGGATGTTGAGTCTAATACAGTTGCTATCCATAATCCTAAACTGCTTCCTGATTTTCTGCCTGGACTGTGGAAGGCTGCTTTCTCTAAGAGAGTCCCAGGCACTCCTGCCCAGTTTTATGATGACTGTCACAGCTTCAGGGCGGTGAGGAGGTGTGTTACTTAAGATCACCCTGGGTAGATCTGATGTGGCCAGGCTCACAGAGACACTTTGTATGTAGCTCTGACACTGTCATGTTTCATGTGGCGTCTTGTCCTTTATGCCATACACATCTTCTTCATCTTGTGTCATCTTGGATGGGTGGCAAGGTCTAGTTAGTGATAGAGGAATCGGGGTTTCATGATGCTGGTTATTGGTAACTGGCCTTGGGGGTGATCTACCAGGCCATCTTCATGTCATTCCCTTATTACTCCGGTTGATTTTTCCTTTCATTAGGCTGCTAAAAGTTCTTTTTTAGCAACCCATTTGCTGTAATAAGAGATTAGCTTATGTTGCCATCTCTAATATGCAATTGGTAAATATAGTCTGGTCAGATTCTCAAAATGATGAGAAAATTACCTCTGAAATGTACAGAGCCAGTGACGTCTCAGCAGGTAAAGATATGTGCTATGCAAGCCAGACAGACTGAGTTTGATCCCCAGAACCCACATAAAGATAGAAAGAACTGACTCTATAAAGTTATCCTCTGCCATCTACACATGCATGGTAGCATACTCATACCCCCAGATAATAATAATAATAATAATAATAATAATAATAATAATTTTATCATATAAATTTATTGTTATTATTTAAGGAAAGAAAATTTATGGCTGTTTTCTTCTAGTCAAGAAGAAAACATGTTTTTCTTCTTATGTTGGTTTTAGAAAAGTCTCACTTATTTTTGAAGCCAGGAAGGATAGACAATAGACATCCCCAGCTTACCCCAAGCTTGGTTCCTAATTCTCTGCAACCCCCTCTTCTACCTGGCACGTTACTGGAGGGTTTAATTCTCCGACTTGTGTGGCAAAACCTGGCTCTATGACTTCTGCCTGCAAACTGGAGCCTCAGTAGAGGGCAGAGGGCTGGGTTTGCCCACAGGCTGGACAGGAACCTCGTCAGATATGAAACACATCCACTGGGAGAGGCTTCATGACTCACCAGCAAGGGAATCCCTAGACTAAATTCTCTGAAGGCAAAAAGGCACCAGGAAAAGGAAGTGACTCTGAAAATACCTTTTTGGGAATGATGTATGGTTATTTTTGTTTGGAGCCTAGAAAAGCCCATGTTGCGTGGCCCTGGGAGAATTTTGTTTAATTCTCACATTCTCATCAGGATTTCCACGTCTGCCTTGGGGGTTGGGGAATGGCCTTACCCCTTTCCTATTTTCTTTTTCCACGGTGGTTAATGAGTTCTGTCAACAGCTACGGGATTCCCAAGCATGACATGAGATGGCCAAGTTCTCTGCTTGTTAGATTATATTTCTGATGGCGGCAGACAGGAACCCCCTAAGTGGACTCAGCAGAGCACTGCACAGACACAAGGGCCCAAAACAGATGCCAGTCCCCCATTGCTAGTAAGATGTGTATTACTGCTGCCACTTAGAATGAGAGACGGTTCGGAAGAGGCAGGGAAGGGACCAGACATGCAGGAAAGCAAGGGAAGCCATTGCAAGGCGAGAGAGGCTGGGAGAGTCCTGGTTGTAGGGACCCACCCAGCTTGTCCCCCCACCCTGCCCCTCCTTTCATGATGGAAGAAGATGCCCCCCCACCCAGCCCGTGCTGCTCGAGCATCCCCCTCCCACCAGAAGCCTCTGCCGTGTGTACTATGCCATGTCGCCTCTGAAAAGTCCTAAGCTGTCCCTATCACTGGCTTTCTCTGTTAAAAATTGTCTTTTTTTTCCTTCCCCTTCCCTATTTTTTTTTTTTTTTTGCTCGCATTTTCTCTGGCAGGTCAATGAGGTAAGCGAGACTCAGTTTAATATCAGATACCAAGCTAACCCATCCATTGATATGACTAACCTCATCCGCATCTGTCCCCACATCCAAGCATCCTGCTTCTGTCGCTGTGTAACCTCATCTTCCCACACGCACCCGCTGAGCCAGGCTCTGTCTTGCTGTTGGCATCTATTTTGGAACAAAGAGCAGGCATGGAATACCCCCCTCCCCCAAGGCCCGTCCTGAGCTGTCAATGCCAAATAACCTCCCTCCCCCCCGAATGCACTGATCCCACGAAGCTGTTGGGTGCCTTTGCCGTTGATGGGGGGAAATGTGGTCCAGTTAATTGCTCTTCTGCAAGCATGCCTCTACCCGGGCCTCACCTCTCCCTGGCTGACCATTTTGTGTATTCAGTTACGCAGCTCCTTCAAGCAAGCTTTCGGAAAGAAGAAGTCCCCCAAGTCAGCGTCCTCTCACTCAGACATCGAGGAGATGACGGATTCTTCATTGCCTTCCTCACCCAAATTGCCACACAACGGATCCACAGGCTCTACCCCACTGCTGAGGAACGCCCACTCAAACTCTCTGTAAGTCTATCTAGTAGACAATACCTTTGGCGCCTAAGAGCCCACTCTTGTAGCTGGGAGTCCTGTTGTGTGGCGTGGCCCTGCTCCTCGAAGCTTGGTTTTTATCAGGGCGCCATGGTTTATGATCAGCAGCTGCCCATCAGCAGGCTGTTTAACTTCTCTTTGTACATCTTGTCGCTTTATCCCACGCAGAGGGTTGGGCAAGATAAACAGCTGCCACAGAGCCTCCGCCATTTTGATATGAAGGGAGATGCTTGTGTGAATGTGGGCAGTTTTTACAGAAATTCTTGCTTTTCTGGGGTTAAGTCTTTAGATTGTACATTTCTTCTTCGGTTAAAGTCTGGTGTTGGTTGTTTTGGGTTTCATACAGTGGTTCATCCCAAGAGCCACCCCTCGGGTAGCACTGAGAGACTCTTTGGAGGCACAGCTGGTTTGTTGAGACTCGTGGGTGTTGTTAGTTACAGAGAGAAGAGCCATCTGCCCTGGCACCATCTTCCCCGATGATTCTCACTTTGATTGGAGTTCTCATTCCAGTTGAGTGTAGGGAGGCAGACCTGTGCCTTACCCAAGACCACAATGCTCTAGAGCCTAAAGCAGAAATAGCTTGGGGTGGCTAGGCATTGACTATTAGATACATACTCAGTATTTGAGTATCAGCTCAGAACCTGACCAACACAGTTGGCTTTCTGTAGCACTAAGAAAGGCCCCCCTCACCCCATCCCCGTCTACCCCCTGAGCATTAATAGTAGGCCTAGGGTCCCTGGTGAAGAACCAGATAAAAGTGGCCTGCAGAGAGAGTTGATATCAGCAAGATGGGACAATGTATAAGAAAGGACCCATGGTCATGGCCAGGACAGCCGCTAAGATTTGTCATATACATCTCGGTTTCTCTGTTGGAGGTCTTTGCCACATGACTCTATGCATTTAGACCCTATGCATTGAAGGGCTTCTGTCTTCCACCCTTCATTCCCAGGAGGCCACATCTATGGAGCTGATCCTAAGTCTGCATAACCCAGCAGCCTCCTGAGAGCTGTGGCCTGCTTGCACAATATCCCATAACCTGTCCAGGTCCTTAGCACAGGCCACAGGAGATGCAGATAGGATGGCATACTGATTATGTGGAAGACCGGATGGAGAAGACAGCATTCAAATTAATCTGAATCTTTGAATGCCCCTTAGTGAAACAACAGGTCTCCATGGTGATCTTTTCCTCCTCTTCTGGGAGGAGTCCAGTGGGAAGGACCTGGGTTAGGAAAGAGGCAGGACTCAAGAGCCAGCCTGCTATGTGCTCTAGCCATACTGAATTCTCTTGCATGGAAGAGAAGATGAATTTGAGGTTATGCACTCCTTTCACATGGGATTCCCACGATGTAAAGACAGCAGAGGTCTCCATCATCCATCCCAGAGCATCTAGACTCAGCAGTTGCCTGGGGAAAGGCAAAAGGAGCCCATTGTCTGCTCTTAATCCCTGGACTTGAACTTGGTATACAGTGGTCTGTAAGAACAGGACATCGAGTCTAACATTCCTTAGGGACTATAAGGCCTTATGCACCTTATGCCCATCACAGGAGGACCATGCTTTGTGGACTACATATATCCCCACATAGATCAATACAGTTTATTCTACTCCTAACTCCACCCCACCACCCCCATACACCAGGAACCGTCCCTGGTTGTGTTACAGCAGTGTCCCAGATTTTTATAATTCCTTGCTGACTTGATCCCATCTACTGTGGGATGAGCAGACAGTAATCAGAGAAGCCTAGAAAATCCAGGCAGTTTGTCCCAAGGGTTAATTCTAAGAATGCATGTGGGATGCAGCCACTTATCATGGGGTGGTCTGGGGAGGCCCCTCTTGAGTGGGGCATTCTGGCAGAGAGAGTTGTAACAGAAGGAACCACTGGTTAGTTCTGGTCAGAAACACAAGCCGCTGTGACAAACCTGATTTTGAAGCTCAGAAGCTTTGCTTAGCTTTCTCTTCCTGATCTAAACATCCTCATCAGCAGGTAGTCTGCCCTGACTAAGAACTTCTGCTCAGGGATGCTGTGTCCAGCCTGGTCAGGAGACGGGCATGTATGTGAGGTCTTGTGGGCCAGGCCTGCAGGATGCACTTGTTCACTCCTGCCAAACTCCACTGTCGGGAACCCAAGGCCCATACGACCAACTGTGCTAGGAAACAAGCAAAAGAAGAAATGGGGCTTTGGTGATCACAGATCCAACACTGAGTAAGGCTGTCTTCCCAAGACATCAACAGTATAAGAAGCGCAAAGTGGAAATGGGCTGATAAGTCTGTAGGGGAGGACAGGGCAGGCAGGCTGCTTGCTGTAGGATGGTCAAGGGACATCATGGCGGATGTGGCCGGAGAGATAGTGAAGCTGCAGCATGTAGAGTTCTGAAATGTTTTTAAAGTGTACTGTTCATCACAGTGAGGATACATGACAGTGGGAGCATGAGGTGACTGGTCACATTGCATCTGCAGTCAGGGAGGAAAATGTGGACAGGAAGCAGGGGCTGAGCTACAAGGCCTCAAGGCCCACCCCCAGTGATTCACATCCTCCAATGAAGCTCTAACTCCTAAATGTTTCTCAGTTTTCCCAGACAACCACCCCAGGTGGGAACAAAGCCTTCAAGCACAAGAGGCTGGGGGTGGGGCAGAGTGGGGGCAGGGAGGGACTTACACCTTACATTCAAACCACAACTGGTGTCAATCTGGACCTCTGCTTGAGTTGAGTGATGTGGGAGATGCCCAGGAGATGTTGTGTGGATGTGTTGGCCAGCCTGGAGCTCCAAATGGAAACTCTTGGTTGGGCGGACTGAAGAGAAAAAGCAGAGGGCTAGGACTAGCTCTGATGTGCTGACATTCAGAGTTCAGGAAGAAAAAGCACAGTGGCCAGTGGCGTGGGAGGAAACCCGGGAGTAGAGGGAGGAACTGCGTGGGAGAGGGCATACAAACCCCAGCCACAGGCCGCTGGGTGGCCTGTCAGAGAGGCAGGGAAGCTGCAGCATCAAACGAGAGAGGAGCAAGGCAATGCCTTCCAAACCACCGTCCCCACAGGGGTGGGGCAGGGTAGGGTCAGCTCCTAGCTTCCCACAGGGATGGGGCAGGGCTGTCTCCTAGCTCCCCTGCCCTTTTCTTACATTCCACAGCCTCCATGGATGCTGGAGATATTTGATTTGGGTCTTGTTTTTCCAAAGGGTGGGCTGAGGGCTAATGTTCATTTCCAACCTTAAAAGGTTTGTAGAACTGTGCAAATGTAGGTTGGAGAGGGAGTTCAAAGATGAAGCCAAAGGCAGAGTGGTTAGGCTTGGAGAAATCCCTCCTCTGAGGGTGAAATGGCAGCTGTGGTAAGACCACATTTCCCACACTCCAGGCATTTAAAATTGAGTATGCCTCCAGCCCACTGCTGTTAAGACAAAGAAGGGGACGGTAGAATAACGTGCTAGGGACTGAAAAAAAAAAATCAGTTCACTTTAGTTCATGGTCTCTGGAGTAGAAAAGTCTAGGTTGATTGCCTACTGGGTATAGTCCAAAGTTAAGCAACCCCCTTCCTCCAGATTTCATCCTGAATTGCCACACTTAAATAGTGTGACCTTGGGCACAATGGTGGCTCTGGGCCCCATTCTTCCCCACTTTAAAATCAGAATCATAGTAGTATATAAGGTAATCAAAGAATATGTCTCAGATACCTCTAGAGAACACTGCAGCAGACCTACTGTGTGGGGGTGGGCGTGACTAAACACTCGGAATGATGAGAACAGTATAGTTCTACAGGAACTGGGGCCGAGCAGAACCAGGGGGGAAGAAGGCACGGTGTTCTTCCCTTTGCATCTTAAGATGTTTTCTGTGGCTGTGACTGCAGAGACTAGATCAGGTATGTTGTAGACTAGACATTCATTAAGCTTACAGTTTGGGTGTATACACCAGCTCTACTTGGGACCCTTGGTTGGCCTTCTTGCTGGACCTTGGTATGGTTGGGGTACCGGGGAGCTTGACACCACTGTCTGGAGCAAACCAGTTCACACAAGTCCATCTTTCTTCTCATTCAGTTGTTGGGCCCCACTCTTGTTACTTCATCTAATGTTAATCACTTCCTCAAAGTCCCATCTCTAGGAATCATTCAAGCAAAGCTTCAGGATCAAGTCTCAGAGCGAATTTGAGACTAGACAGATATCTTACCCCTTTAGTGGAGTCCCTGGTAGGCAAAACTTTGCAAGGCAACCCCTGAGTTGTGTAGTCAGGAAGAAACTCGGAAAGAACTTTCTAGAGAAAAAGGGCCGGCCCTATTGCAACACCTGGAGTGGAGTTCCCAGCAGAACAAGGGAACAGACCCAGTGCTTGCAGCAAGATGAGGGAGGAGCAGCCCCAACATTCACAACAAGACCTGGATTAGAGCATGCCTCTTACACTAAAAGATGGCTCTGCAATTCAGCCCTAAAAACTGTAGGTCACTCTGAGCACAAAGAGCTAGGGAAAGAGTCTCATGATTTTGTGTTCTGCAGATTCAGATTCAGAAGAGGGTAATAACATTTTGGGGAGTTCTTGTGTGTGTGTGTGCGTGTACGTGTGCATGTGCGCGTGCGTGCGCGCGCGCGCGCGCGCGCGCGTGTGTGTGTGTGTGTGTGTGTGTGTGTGTGTGTGTGTTTAAATTTAAGAAGATACTGAAGTTGAGATGCTCCCTCAGTAGTAGTAATTTTTTTTAAAGATTAATATATTTTTATGTGTGTTGATGGTTTGCCTGCATGTGTATGCATGTAAGGGTGTCAGATCCCCTGGAACTGGATTTAGTTGTGAGCTGCCATGTGGTTGCTGGGAATTGAACCTGGGTCTTCTGGAGGCACAGCCACTGCTCTTAACCACTGAACCATCTCCCCAGCCCATTTAGTGACTTATTTTAAAGGCAGATCCTTACTCTGTGTCCAAACAAGCTATGGACTTGTGATCCTCCTGCCTCAGCTATCTAGGTTTCTAGGCACGGGCCTTCCACTCAGCTCACTAATTGGTAACTTTAAAAAGCAAAAAGAGTTCACATTCTGACCAGTTAAACGGCCCTGGAAAGACAAGTCCGTTTGAGGGTTCGCCTTTCCTTCGAGCCTCTGCATCTCTTTGGACACTAGCCTGAATGTCTTCGGCTGGCAGCTGAGGTCAGGCCCTCGGCCTGGTTCATGTGTAGATTTTGTTTGGCCTCTAAGCCAAGTTTTAGGACGGGGCTGCCATGGCTGCCTTCTCCAGAGCCACGTTCGCAGTCTCCTGGCGGTCACCAGCTCCAGCCCTCGAAACATGGGAGCTTTGGTTCGCTGAGTTTTTTCTTTTTCTTTCTCTCCCATCTTCAATCCAAATCATTATCGATTACCCAGCATCCTTTAGAAATCATAGGACTATATTTTATTAGAACTGTCCCTTCCAAAGGCTACAACTAACCATGGCCTCTAAGGTCTTCTACCTCCTATTTCCTTGCATGAGTTCTATAAAAATCTTAGCGGTTAAACAAAATAAAATGAAAATAAGATTAACTGTCTACTCATATATTTAAATCCTCTGTCTCTCTCTACTTCTGTCTCTCTCTCTCTCTCTGTATGTGTGTGTCTCTCTCACACCTCCACACACTTGCACACATGCACGCACACACACACACACACACATTTGGCCAGGGGTCAGGGGAGAGTACCTTTGCTCTTGACTCTTACAGCCTGCCCTGGGACATGCTCAGACCCCAAAGGTAAACTACTCCAGTCCACCAGTCCCTACTTACCCTCTGTTAGTGCAATGCTGGGGAGAGATACAGCAGAGCCCTTCTGGCGACCACTGCTCTACACAGGTAGAGGAGCAAAGTCTGTCCTTTGGATGCTTTGACTACGGTCCTCGTGATGAATGAGGAAGTGGTCGGGGCTGGAGTGGGAGCCAGTTGTTTAGGATAGTGCTCTGAACACTGAGTGATGGTTGGCCTCAGATAGATGACTTTGTGGACCACCCTCTGAGAGGGTCTGTGAAGGAACCCTTTGGCTGTTTTTGCCAGTAACATCCTCTTCCCCCAGCATTTCCGAGTGTATGGACAGCGAAGCTGAGACGGTCATGCAGCTGCGGAATGAGCTGAGAGACAAGGAGATGAAGCTGACGGACATCCGCCTGGAAGCGCTCAGCTCTGCTCACCAGTTGGACCAGCTCCGAGAGGCCATGAACAGGATGCAGGTGAGTGGATGTTGAAGAACAGAGCCCCAGGAAGCTGCAGAACTGCAGCCCAGGGCGAGGGGGTGTGTGTCGGCGCGCTGGTCATTGATGCTGCCCATGCCACCTCTCTTTAGAGAGTGAGTCTTCACATCAGACCTTGTGTGTCTCCACCTTCCCTCTTCCTCCACTCCCCCTTCACTGGCCTTTAAGCGGCCTGCCTGCCTTTTCTGCTCTTTGCCTATTTTGCCTTCCCTAGCCCCACCTTTCAAGCTGCTCATGGAGAGCTGTGGTGACTGGCTCTGTGTCCCTACAGGCTGTCTCATGCTGTTCCTTCCTCTCCGAGTATCCTCTGTCAATCCAAACTGGACCCCTCCTCCAAGGCTCAGCCTGGCCCTCATCCCAAACCTTTCCATGTCCTGCAGCTGGAAGAGTCAGTGGCCTCCTTTAAAGATGGCTACAGACTGGTTCTTACAACAAGCCCCACCTTCTGCCGTGGTTTTTGCATGCATTCGGTTCTTTGTGGAACAACTGTAGAATAGACGACTCCTATGGAGTGTGCTAAATGAGACCTCACTGGAGAGCAGCCTCCAAAAGGGTGTTCCCTGGAACACCTGTCTCCAAGAGAGGCTCCTGGGAAGGAAAGCCACATAGTTGGTGTGTTCCAGAAACATGCTGTGTACTTCTCAGAGTCACAAAGCAAACAACTCCTTAAGGCACTGAGAAATCATGGAGCTGAGAAATCTGTCACACCCCAAGTTCTGAAATCTCTGGTTGAGAGACTCTTTTACACTGGCCACTCAGGCAGCAGACCCTGAGAAAGGCAATTTCTCCGTAACCCCTAAAGACCAATTCTCTGTGAACAGGGACCAGCCCTGTCAGAGTCTTGAATGACAGGGAAGGTGAGGCACATCGCTGAGTCTCCTCAAGGGTGGTGTGTCTGAGTTTGGCTCACCCAGCTGCCTGGTACCTGCTGGGAACTTCCAGACTCTTCCTCTAGAAAAGACCCGGCCATTCATTACATCCATCCACCGAGCCATTTTCTCCCTTATTCTTTGCAGAGTGAAATTGAGAAGCTGAAAGCAGAGAATGACCGACTGAAGTCTGAGTCTCAAGGCAGTGGTTGCAGTCGGGCGCCCTCCCAGGTGTCCATCTCCGCCTCCCCAAGGCAGTCTTTAGGGCTCTCCCAGCACAGCCTGAACCTCACAGAGTCTACTAGTCTAGGTGAGTGGCTAACAGGCTGGGGGCAGGTCGAGTCCACCAGCCTGGGAAGGTGGCTCGTGGGACCAGGAGCAGGCTTGCATAGCAGCCTGACTGCGTGGCTCACAGGCTGGAGACAAGCTGAGTCTATAAGGCTGGGTGAGTGGACTGTGAGTCTCTGGGCAGGCCTGGTCCACCAGCCTGGGTGAGTGACTCATGGGACGAGGGCAGAGGGAGGCCTGCAGCCGGCACCCCAGTCCCCAGGATGAGCAGGCCCACAGATCTGATGGTGAGGTAGCAGGTGTGTGTGTGCACTTCGGGTGTGTGTCTGTGTTTGGGTGTGCATCTGCTACCAACATGAGCCCGGCCATTAGAGTACTCCATGCTTTGCTCCAGCACCCCACCCCACCCCCAAATTCTTCAGACCATGAACTTGGGTTTCTCCTTGACCACCACGCTGAGTTCTGCTCAATCCATGTTAAAATGTTGATCTGCAGGCCCAATGCCCGTGTACCTCTCGGTAGCCGGTCCTACAGAGGCCATGTCTGGGCCTTCAGCCTTCTGGCTGTTGGGATAGACTCCAGGCTGGTACATCATCCCAGAATGCACCTTGAGTTTTCTTTGTGAGCATTTCAAGGCTGATGCTTTTATTATTTATTTCTTTATTTCTTTATTTTACCCATGATGCTGCCGTTGCTATTGTTTGGTTGAGCCTCCCTTGCACTTCCATCCGGCAAGACGCATCATCAGCCTGCTGGCCCCCTGGTCCTCCCACCATCGGTTTCTGTGATCTCATTCTTCATCCCACCCCGTCCTCCCCTGCAGCCTGACACCTGGGTTGTCCTGCTGCCGTGCCCACGGGCGGCAGAGGTGTCGGGAAGCAGCTTTGCCGTCCCCGTGTGCCTAAGGCTGTTGATGTTTTCCATTCGCAGACATGTTGCTGGATGACACTGGTGAATGCTCGGCTCGGAAGGAAGGAGGCAGGCATGTTAAGATAGTTGTCAGCTTTCAGGAGGCAATGAAGTGGAAGGAGGTTAGTCGGATCCCTCTCCCCGCTCGACTGTCCTTTTCCCCCAGGTAGAAATGGCCTAGCTTAGCGACTTAACTGGAAACCTGAGGCGATGGGAAATACTAACACCTTTCTCCACACCACAGTCTCCCTTACTCACAGGGGGAGCATTGCAAGACCCAGGGGATGCTGAAATGGCGGAGTACACTGGACCCCATATGTGCTGTGATATGTTACATGACCATGGGTGTTAGAGCTTCATATATAAATTTATGAGATTAACAAGAGGATCTTGGGGATGTAACGCAGTAGCCAAGTATTTACTAACATGTACAAGGCCCTGGGTTCCATACATAGTACCATAAAAAATAATTTTAAAAAATAATAAAAAATATAGAAAGAAAAGAAATTGTAAAAATAGAATACTTAAGACAGTGTTCTGAAAATACAGAACTCCTGTACCCACAATCCTCGGTGGTCTCTCCTGCGCCCACACTCCTTGACTGTCTTTGACATAAAGCAAGCAAAGGACACTTTATTTCTTTGCTTAAAAGATTGAGAAAACTTGCTTAAAAGCAGCTTCATATTGTGTATTTTCAGCACTAGCAAACACTAATGCTCTCCAAAATGGCTTTTCTGGAGTAAACTGAGGCACGTCCCAGGCAGCTCTGCACCTTTTATTGGTAAGGCAGAGGAGGAAGCTGACTAGATTTAGCCAACCTGGGACTCATTTCTATCTCATCAGAGGCTACAGACATAGCATTCACCACGCTGGGAGACAGGAGGCCCTCAGCCCAGTCTAGGGAGCACATGGGTTCTCTGAGTGGGAAGGGCAGGGTGTATCCCGGGTCACCCGTGCTAGAAGAGGATGTCTCTGGTGTGGTTTCTGTTCCAACATCTATCTGCCTGGAGACTATTCTGAAGTAGAGGTGAGGGCTTCAAGGTGAGCTGTATTTTAGTGGGTAAGTCCTATTTAGTGCTTGGATGATCTTAGCTAGAAAAGTGGGAAAAGACCAGAGGCGTCTCCAGATGGAGTCCCTAGCCGGCCATGTTGTTATAGTTTTAGATAGTTAGGGAACCAAACATCCATCCAAACAAAGTGTTTCCAGCCAGACTCTTCTCTGCCAGTGTTGTCACTGTCAAGCTGACTTACTAGGGGGTTTTTAGAGCTGGATAGATGGAAAGGAACCCCAAGAACCCAGCTCATGGAGGCCTGGACTGTTGTGTTGAAATTCCTTCTCCCAGCATCCTTCAGTGCAGGCAGGTGACACCCTTCCATCTTACCAGTTCTCCCTTTCATTATTCTCAGGGTCACGTGTAACGGGATGGTAAAGCCATTTCCTCTAGTGCTGCTGTTCAGAGCCACTGTGGCACACCCAAGAGTCACTGATATTCAGGGCCACTGTGGCACACCCAAGAGTCACTGATGTTCAGGGCCACTGTGGCACACCCAAGAGGTCACTGATGTTCAGGGCCACTGTGGCATACCCAAGAGGGCACTGACCACAATGCTATCCCCATCCATCATACTGCTAAGAAACTCAAGACCACAAGGCACATGGTGGCGTCAAACCCTTTCATTGCTGGACTGGCATTCTTTCCCTCTGCTGATTTATAACTGCCGCATGCCTGAGCCCGCCACCCAGACCCACCCTTGTCCCAACTACATCCTCACAGGCATGCAAGATATTAAAAAAAACCAAGCAGACTGGAATGTTTTCTCGGCCTCCTTTTCATTAACGTGATCGGTTAGCCCCCGCGGGTGTAGAAGAACAAGAAGGGGGAAATGAGAGTTGTTGGCAGCCTTCCCAGGCTTTTACTAATTTTCTAAATTGAACTTGTTTTAAGTTTTAACAGAAAGAAAGTAATAAATATTACTTTTAGATAGAAGAAGCCAGGATCACCCCTTTAATCTCAGCACTTGGGAGGCAGAGGCAGGAGGTTCTCAAAAAAAGAAAGAAAGGAAGAAAGAAAGAAAGAAAGAAAGAAAGAAAGAAAGAAAGAAAGAAAGAAAGAAAGAAAGAAAGAAAGAAAGAAAGAAAGAAAGAAAGAAAGAAAGAAAGGAAAAGAACAGAAACATTCTCTCTGACATTCTAACCACATGACAAGGTTCATTAAACACCACACCACACGAAACAGTTGACCCTAGAAATGTGTACATTGAGAAGGCATCATTGCCTGGGTCTGTCTAGTGTAGCTCTGAATCACGAAAGCTTCCTGGAAAAGGTGAGTAGTTCTTTAGCAAGATTTGCAAGCGGGGCTCTGGCAGACAGAAGCTTGGGGAAGCTACAGTCAAGGATTTGGAAGCCATGCCCTGTGCGAGGAATGCACTTAGCTGATGGTTTCCGGTACCAGAGAGGTCGTCTTAGTCTCCCACATCCTTTGCAGTTTTACCAGAGCAGCGGCAAGGCTTAAGGCTATGACATGCCAGCTAAGTCATGCCTGGTGTGGAAAGGAATGGGGGTTTGCTCTCCTTTGGAAGCACTCGAATGCCTAGGCCTCTGCCCAACCTGGCTAGACAACAGCCAGCTCTTTCTCACCTGCGCATGTCTCCTCACCCTTAGGACTCCAGACCACACCTCTTCCTCATTGGCTGCATTGGAGTTAGTGGCAAAACAAAGTGGGACGTGCTCGATGGGGTGGTTAGACGGCTGTTCAAAGTAAGTATCTCAAGAAGCAAGCCATGGCAGTGGGCTGGGGGAGGGAGGAGGGCTTTGTCTTCAGAACCTGACTACTTCCCTACCCTTCTCACTCCTCCCTATCCATACATTGCTAGGACTTGTCCTCTGGTCCTCCGGGGCATGGAAGGATGATGGTATATTCAGTTGACTGGCTGGACATTCCCTGTTGTCTGCCCTTGACAATGGCTGGCCAGCTAGTAAACATTTGTTCACGATGGCATCCCTGAAGTTATGTCCTGTTCAATATGATTAGAGTCTCTGACCTGAGGCTGAAGCCCAGGCAGTACAGTTTTGTCTTTTGGACTGCACATTCATGCCCAGCACATGCCAGTCCTGCAGTCTCTGACAGTAACATTCCACCAGTCAAGAATGCTGCTGTGGTCACACCACTGGATTGGGTATTTACCATATCATATCATCTGTCCTCTACACACACGCACACGCACACACGCACACACACACAACTGTGTATCCATGTGCACATGCACACATACAAGCAACTTAAGGAAAGAAGGGTTTCTTTCTTTCCGGCTTACTGTTTAAGAGAAGGCATGGAGGCAGGAATGCAAGGTCACCATTGCACCCGCAGTCAGAAGCAGAGATAAGTAAGTGGTGGCGCTCAGCTCCCTTCGTCCAAAACCACAACCCACAGAAGAGCCCTATGCACATTTAGGGGAGGTCTTGTCACAATAATTCACCTCATCCAGAAACTCCCCTGGACATGCCCAATGGTTGTCTCCAGGTGACTAGCCATCGCAGTCACCACTGAAGGGATGCTTCGCAAAGGAAACCTTTGAATACTTTGAAGCTGCACAGATGCTTTGCTGAGCCAACATGGGAGATGGGGAAAAGTTCCATGTCAGTTACTTTAAAAAAAAAAATTATTTATTTCATATACGTGAGTACACTGTAGCTGTCTTCAGACACACCAGAAGAGGGCATCAGATCCCCATTATATATGGTTGTGAGCCAGCATGTGGTTGCTGGGATTTGAACTCAGGACCTCTGGAAGAACAGTCAGTGTACTTAGCTGCTGAGCCATCTCTCCAGCCCGTCAGTTATTTGTTTATTTTTTTTTTTTGAACTTCTTTGTACCATCCCCAGACTCTGATGCCTTTAAAATTTCCAGACAAATTTAAGAAAAGCTACCTGGCTTTACATGCTTGGTTCACCCAGATTAAATGTTCATGGTCTTGTTGGGGGTGGGGCGGAGGGTGTTTTCCCTTCTCCTAAGCAAGTAAATCTGTCTAAAGAGACCTGGGATTTGAGGGTGTTGTTTCCAGAGCATGCTATGACTTAATCTCAGTCCAGGTGCCATCTGGGGGAAAAAATAAAAGAGGCCCTGTTAAGCAAGAATGGGGATCCCTAGCAGGTTTTAGCCAGCTCTCTGATGGGGTCTGTATTTTATTTTCTCCAGGAATACATTGTTCATGTGGACCCAGTGAGTCAGCTGGGGCTGAATTCAGACAGTGTTCTCGGCTACAGCATTGGTGAGATCAAGCGGAGCAACACCTCAGAGACCCCTGAGCTCCTCCCCTGTGGCTATCTTGTGGGAGAGAACACCACCATCTTGGTGACTGTCAAAGGTCAGTGGGTACAGGCTAAGGGTTGGTGATGGCACACGCCTTTAATCTCAACACTCTCAAGGCAGAGGCAGTCAGAACCAGGTGAACTCTCTCAGTTCAAAGCCAGCTTGGTTCACAGAGCAAGCTCTAGGACAGCCAGGACTACACAGAGAAACGCTATCTTAAAAAAAAAAAAAATCCAAGAACAACAAAGGTAAGTGGCCACTTGCAAAAGCTGGGACTTACAGTGGTCAGAGTGAGTCTTGTTTGCTCTGTGCGTGTGGGTGGTGTTTATTTGGTTGGTTGGTTTTTCTCCCCTCTCTTTTACCTCTACCACCCCGACTTAAGCAAGTTGCACCATCGGAGAAACAAATCACTTCACTTTATTGCTGAAATTAGACATCAAAAGATCCCGTTAGCCTTATGGCTGAGATAATGAGAGACTAATAACTCATTAATAACCCTGCTAACATGGCACTTTGCCAAAGCAATGAAGGATATTTGCCCGCCGGCCTTGGGCATGAGCCCATTCTACAGATGGAGAAACTGTGAAGCTACAAGAAGGTTGCTGCAAGCAACTTTGGTGTCCCTCTTGCCCAGGTGCCCAGCTCCTGGACGTGTTGGGCTCCGGGGTTCTCTGCGTCGTAGCCTTCTGACCCTTGTCCCTATGTATTCCTGGCCATCTCTTAATGCAAAACACTTTCAGTATGGTTTAAAAACAAAAAACAAACAAACAAACAAAAAAACCAAAAAAAACCCCCGAAAACCCTGTAGTTCTTAATAGTTCTAAGACTGTTTAAAAATCCAAAGCTCGAGTCTCATCTGAGACTCAAGGTAAACTGTGGGCGACTATTAAAACAAAAAGTAAAAACAAGTTATATACTTCAAATACGTAATGGCACAGAATGGAGGTGCGGGGTTAAAGCAAGGAAGGTTTGGGGAAAAACAAAAGACTGAAGCTTAGCAGGTTAAAGACCTAATGCTATAGCTGCATATCAAGTATCTTAGGTGGGTGGTGGAATCATCTGAGCTCTGAAGGGCTTGGGTAGCCCCGCCCGTCCAGCAGCTCTGCCTTGGCATGCGCAGTCTCTCTCTTGAATCAGCCCCATTCCACGCCCGAAGTTTTCCTTGGTGAACGTCTCATGGTCCCGGTCTCTCCAACATTCTAGGGCCCCCATTGTAGCTTAAGCTTCCTCGTCCTAGCTTCCTGCAGTGGCTTCTCAGGGATTCTCCTCGCAGAGATTCTGACCCTGCCATACATTGCCCAGCCTCCACAACTCTCTAGAGCCATATGATGATCAAACTCCATGACCCTCTCAATCTGACACCCTGCGTGCCTGCAAAGCCAGTGCAGAGCGGATGATGTTGCCAAGTTCCGCGGCCAGCCTAGGATGGACCCTTGCCCTTTGAACTGCAGTGAGAGTGGTTTCTTGGTGGCTGATTCTGTAGTCACTTTCCCAGGCAGAGGTTTGTGAGCAGGGAAGCCGCTCTACACTTCCTTTCCTGTTGTGCTGTGGAGCCTAACACTTCCAGGAGCCACGGCTTCAGAGGGCCATGGGACTGGGCGCCTGTGCAAGAGGGACACCCAAGCCCTTTCCCCCAGCAAACCGCATTTTCCTATCCTCCTGCCTCACCTGTTCTTTTTAAGAGTGGTGAGCAGGACCCACGCCACGCCAGAGTTCTCTCCTGCCTTGAAATCCCCTCCACGGTACACGTTAGACCATGTCTTCGTTAAGGTTTCATTGGTGTGGATAGACACTGTGACCACAGCAACTCTTATAAAGAAAAACAAAGGTTCAGTCTATTATCATCGTGGTGGGAACGTGGCAGCATCCAGGCAGGCATGGTGCTAGAGAGATAGCTGAGAGTCCTACATTTAGCTCGGCAGGCAACCGGAAGAGAGAATGACAGTAACCTGGGCTTGAGCTTCTGAAACCTCAGAGCCTACTCCCAGTGACACACTTCTTCCAACAAGGCCACACCTCCTAGTAGTGCCACTCCCTACGGACCTATGGGAGCCATTTACATTCAAACCTCCACAGTCCATCTTTTCTCCTCCTTTCCACATAACCTTGGTCTCTACACAGCCCTGGCTAGCCTGGATCTCACCATGTAGACCAAGCTGGCCTGGAACGCATGGAGAAGTGCCTGCTTCTGCCCCCTGAGTGCTAGGATTAAAGACGTGTGCCACCATGCCCCACAATCCTTCCCTTTTAAATTCAGTCTTCCAGGACCTGGGCAGAAGGCAGCCAGGGTCTTTACCATAACATAGCAAGGATGATCCCTTGTCCTGTACCCGATGGAGTCACGCCTCGCCCAGGCCTAGGCAGCATGAGCCTTGCTTTCACTGTTCAGATTTCTCTCTGCATTCTGGTTTTCCAACCCTCGCCAGAATGGCTCCTAAGTCTCTGCAGTCTCTTGGCCTTTTCTAACCTGAAGTTCCCAGCACTTCCACCCTCCTCCTGCAAACCCCGTTCAAGATGCCTGAGCTCCGAATAGCAAGGGTATCACACGGATGGCCCTTCGTCTTAGTACCAGGTTTCTGAGTGAGTTTCTTTTCTACTTGTCCGTGACAAAACACTCAGCAGAGATGACAAAAGGAAGAAAGAGTTCATCCTGACTGTGCTGGGAAGGGATATAGCCCACAGCCCACTGACAGATGAAAGGGTGGGCGGGGTCTGACAGGAAGAATCCTGCCCTAGGAGAGGCAGGATGAGGCTCTAGGCATGCAGAAACAAGAACTGCGTAGCAGGAACTCCCAAGGCAGGAAGGGAGCCATTTACAACTGGGACTCATGGCGTCATGGGGCCCACTCGCTATCTGCTCCGTGTTTCCCAGTGAGCACTGCAAGCAGCAAGGGGTAAAGTTGTGTGCGTGGAAAGAGTGACAAGATGGCCCACCCCTAGAGGAGAGTGACACCCACAGAGCCTGGGCCGTGGCTGCCATCAGCTTCAGTATTCACAAGGGTCAGCTTGGCTTTTACGTCTCACTGAGCACTAAATCCCCATCGGGCTTTGCCCATTTGGGGTAGCAATTCACACCAGTGATACCAGGACAAGGCCTGACTTTGTATACCCTTTTTATTTTATTTTAGTGGTGTGTGTGTGTGTGTGTGTGTTTGTGTATTGGGGATATGTACATGACACAGAGTGCCCCGTGGAAGTCAGAAGACAACTCTTGGGAATTGGTTGCCACCTCCTCCTCCTCCCTTCTTCTTCTCCTTCTCCTCCTCTTCTTTCTCCTCCCCCTCCTCCTCCTCCCACTTCTCCTCCTCCCATCTCTTTTCCTACTCCCACCCCCCTCCTTCTCCCATCCTTCCTCCTCCTCCTTCTCCTCCTCTCCTTCTTGGGATTGGACTGATAATCTCAGGTGTGGTGGCAAATGCCTTTCCATATATTTTTTGCTGGCCCATGAATATGCATATTCTGAAGGGAATCCTCTGAACATTTCAGTGCCAAACACCAAAACAGCTACATACATACAAAGTACTCTACTGGTTGCCCCCTCCCCATGGTCGTTCTTGTTGAGGTCCTTGTTACTAAATTTAGACAAGAGTCCTTCCACTGTACACCTGATGAGGCATGAGGAAATCTTTGTCATAGTCCTTTGGGAGTAGTCATTGCTTATAGGCGTTACCTTGCTTAGGGGAAGGCTAGAAACAAACCCATAAATGCTTTAGAGGTGTCTTCGCACTGGGTGGAAGGAATGTGCTATTGGATTAACCACTTACACAGAGTGGCTTTGTTGAAGGGAGTTTTTGAGTGGATTTATTGTCTACTTTGATTTGTAAGACACGGTCTCTTATTGGCTTGGGATTTACCAATTAGACTGGGCTGGTTGACAACTAAGTCCCGGGAATCCTGTCTCCACCTCCCTAGCACTCGTATGATAAGTGCATGTTGTCTTGAGCCCCTTATTTTTAATGTGGTTTCTGGGGCTTGAACTTGGGTTCCCATCCCTTCAAGGCAAGCCCCTTTACTGACTGAGCCATCTCCCTGACTCTGAGAGCATCCTTTTAAAACCAACAAATGGCTAATGAGGTTGTCCCATAGAAAGGGGAAGAGAGAAGCTTCCATTTGTAGCTGAGGTCGAAGGCCTCAGCATGTAGCATTTCAGTCTAGGCCCGCCAGTCCGTATTCCCATTCTAGCATCCTGGTTTCACGTTGTTTCCTGCCCTGCCTTCTAGGCACCCCTATGTGTGGGCAGCTTGGTGCCTGGCAGGAAGGAGAAAGAAGAAGCAACCTAGGTTCATGGCAAACATGGGTGGGCAAGAGTCAGGCATCAACTGAGGTAGACACTACAAGGCTAGTAAATGTTAACGGGCAGGTAGAGTCCAGAGTTCAAGGAGCCCAAAACAGGAGTTGTTGGTGACCAGGAGGGTGGCTTCCTACAGCAGCAATGTTGAGCTCTCAGCCTCCAGTGTGCCTGGGTGGGCAGGAGTCTTAGGACTACCAAGGAGAGGGACGATGTCACGAAGAGGGATGTTGACTTGCAGAAGGGTGGGCTAGGCTCCTCACCCACCTTCAAGCCCTCCCCATCTCTCTCAAACAGGGCTCACAGAAAACAGCCTGGATTCTCTGGTGTTTGAGTCCCTGATCCCTAAGCCCATCCTGCAGCGCTATGTATCCCTGCTGACAGAGCACCGGCGCATCATCCTCTCGGGCCCCAGCGGCACTGGGAAAACCTACCTGGCCAACCGGCTCTCTGAGTACGTGGTACTTCGGGAAGGACGGGAGTTGACAGATGGTGTCATTGCAACCTTTAACGTGGACCACAAGTCTAGCAAGGTGAGGAGGTCATCCTGAGCCCGTGCACTTTGGGCTCTTTGAATGCTGCTGTCACTATGAGCATTTTCAAGCTCTGTGTTCTAGAAGACCAGGAAAGGAGCTCAGAATGGGGCTTGTAGAAATGGACAATTTGCTGGGCAGTGGTGGCACACACCTTTAATCCCAGCACTTGGGAGGCAGAGGCAGGCGGATTTCTGAGTTCGAGGCCAGCCTGGTCTACAGAGTGAGTTCCAGGACAGCCAGGGCTATCCAGAGAAACCCTGTCTCAGAAAACAAAAAACAAACAAACAAAAAACCCAAAATGGACAATTCGAGTCAGATCCTCTCAGCCAGGACCATCTGGGGCAAGTCAATCCTGTTCACTCACAGAGATAGCTCCTTCAGATATGCCTAGTCTACCAAGAGCATAATGTGCCTACTGGGCACTACTATTTTTTCCCCAGATAAAACATTTTATGAGACAACAGTACCACCAGTAACAACAATCACGGCTGGCTGGCATTGATGCTGTCTATCCCATGAGCAGCAAACTGTCCTCATAGAGCCCTTGAAGCCCTAGTTGTCTTTGTCTCCATGTTACAGGACTGACAACAGCAGCTTGAAAGACATTTGTCACATGTTAGACACAACTCAGACCAACTGAGTGTTGGTATTAGGGCTCTGGTTGAGATCTCAGAGGTCTGTGCATAGCCAGCTCCATTGCCCCACAAAGTGAACAGTGGAGACAGAGTCTGGCCTGGTCCTGGCTAGGGGGTTGGGGTGGGGCTGCGAAGGGTTTTTGTAATGTCATCCATCCATCCATCCATGCATCCACCCACCCACCCATGATACAGTGGAAGCCTGTGATTTCTAGCTGTTGGGCATTGCACGGCCCACTTGGAGCATCAACGATGAATTGGAATGGGCTTCTCTGCTCTATGAGCCATCTCATGCACCTAAGAAGATTAGATCTCGTGCCTGTTACTTCTATCCATGCTTATCAGCCCTGCTTACCGGTTCCCCTTGTACTTCTGATGTAGGGAGAGGTGAGAAAATGCTCTCATCTCTCTGTCTACAGCTTAGGAGCAGGTGAAGGAAGGAAGGCCATGTGGTGAGTGGCTGGCAAACTGTGCCCAAGTTGATCCCGTTTCCCTGCGTGGGCAGAATGTCCGTAGAGAGCATGACTAGGCCATGCATTGGGTATTGCAGGGCTGGGTAAGAGGGATAACATGTCCAAGGGCACATAGACTGCCCTGCCCCCACAGGCTTCCCCGTCATTCAGAGCACTACCCAGCAGCACCTACATGTGGCTGGGACCTCTTCTGCTCCAATGACTTCTGCAGAGCGAGCTTTCGGGAGGGTGCTTTGGAGATAGGTAAAGATGAGTCACCTGCCTTCTGAAGCCTCCTGGGAAATTAGCATAATAACAAGAAATGGTAGTTTCCTAAAGAAATGGTTGAGTGGGAGTTAAAAACTGGACCTATAGACTGGGATGTCCCAGAATCCACATTTATATATATATATGTAATCTTGGGTATGATGGCCTGCTTATAATCCCAGTACTGGAGAGGTAAGAGACAAACAGATGCCTGGGGTTCATCACACAGCCAGCCTGCTTGGTGAGAGAGAGAGAGAGAGAGAGAGAGAGAGAGAGAGAGAGAGAGAGAGAGAGACACCCTGTCTCAAAACGCAGGGTTGATGGCACCTGCCTGAAGAACAACGCTCACGTTTGTCCTTTGGCCTGCACATACATATATGCAGATGCATACATATTCCTGTGTGCACATGCACAGAGGAAAACAAGAGGCCTTGAGCAGATATTTTATACATGCCAGGAGGCAGACCACCACGAGCATCCATGTCCCATGCTCCCAGCATCCCTGGAGTACCACACTGATGCCCTGTGACAGATAGGGTCTCAGGTTGTGTCCACAGTGTGACTTCATAAGGGAGAAGCTTCTTCCTGCCTTGGCCTCTGATGGCGAGGCCTGGAGCGCACGGGTCTTCCCGCTCCAAGCTCATTCTGCTGGCCTCCGTAGGAACTGCGCCAGTATCTGTCCAACCTGGCCGACCAGTGCAACAGTGAGAACAACGCTGTGGACATGCCTCTGGTCATCATCCTGGACAACCTGCACCACGTGAGCTCTCTGGGCGAGATCTTCAACGGGCTGCTTAACTGCAAATACCATAAATGGTAAAGGGGGTTCTAGATCTCAGGGGTGGCCTCGGGAGGTGGGGTGGGGTGGTGGAGGCACCCTAGTGAAGTGCTGAATACACAGCCGGAGGGGGTGAGGTGGGGTAGCCTGTAAGCCCTTGCTCTCCAGCTCACCCCTAACTCTGGCCGTCCCATGTTGTGCTCCCACAGCCCTTACATCATCGGCACGATGAACCAGGCTACCTCTTCCACCCCCAATCTGCAGCTTCATCATAACTTCAGGTGAGGTATCCTGCCCCTCATTCAGGCAGATGGAGAGACTGGAGTGGGTGGGTCTCAGCCCTCTCAGAGCATCTGGTGTGGGCTAGGCTTTCTGTTGTGCGTTTCCTCTAGCCTAACTCGTTTAGTTCCCACAGCGACCTTCTGTAATTCCACTTATCTTTCGTCTTTACACTGGAGAAACAGAGGCTCGGGGAACCTAACTTAAGAGCCGTATGCCAGCCGGGCGGTGGTGGCGCATGCCTGTAATCCCGGCACTTGGGAGGCAGAGGCAGGCAGATTTCTGAGTTCAAGGCCAGCCTGGT
This sequence comes from Apodemus sylvaticus, assembly GCF_947179515.1. Lineage (NCBI taxonomy): Eukaryota > Metazoa > Chordata > Mammalia > Rodentia > Muridae > Apodemus > Apodemus sylvaticus. Next base: position 164,818,171 of record NC_067472.1, on the reverse strand, counting down.
CTACAGAGTGAGTTCCAGGACAGCCAGGGCTACACAGAGAAACCCCGTCTCAAAAAAACCAAAACAAACAAACAAACAAAACAAGAGCTGTATGGCAGCCACAACGGAAGCCTGCACCCTGACCTCTGTGACTCTCAGTTGCTGGGTCTTTATCAGGAAGCAGCTGAAGCCATATGTCCCTGCCTCTATCCAGCACGAGCAGTGATGGCCTGTGCCTTTAACTATCCTCACGTAGCAGGGTCTGTGAAGCTGCCAGTTCTATCAGCTGTGAATCCTCCCCCTCTAAGGGTGGTCCATCTCCATGCCAGATGGTGGCGCAGCTTGCCCTGGCTTCACTCACCACTCCCTGTGTCTCTAGGCAGGGGATAGACTTCATCACCTTGGCCTGGACCCTGCACACAGTTTCGCTCGCCACCACGCAGGCCTCCCTCGAGGGTGTACTAAATGAGCGCACTCACCTTCCATTCCCAGACTCTGTGATATTTTTTGAGGTTTGCCATTCCTGTTGGGCATCCTTGGGATTGAAAAGTATCCCTTGACTCTCCCAGGTGGGTGCTTTGTGCCAACCACACAGAGCCCGTGAAGGGTTTCCTCGGCCGCTTCCTGAGGAGGAAGCTCATGGAGACAGAGATCAGTGGGCGGGTGCGCAACGCCGAGCTGGTGAAAATCATCAACTGGATCCCGAAGGTCTGGCATCACCTCAACCGCTTCCTGGAGGCCCACAGCTCCTCGGATGTCACCATCGGTAGGTGGGAGGCCAGGCAGGCTGGGGCACGCCGACAGGAGGACGGCACAGGTGGTGGTCTCCCGAGAGCCCAGGCTCCCTCATGTGTTATCCTCTGGGTCTTGGCCAGGACAGGACCCAGCAGAGACGCCATGCTGTCCTCAGAAATAAAGAAGGGCAGAGGGACACCTCAAGCCATCCGCCCCACTACTACTAAGGGAATCCAATGTCCCCAGTAAGTCTGCTGTGCCCATTTCAGTTGTGATATATTTCACTGTGGTCCCCAGGTCCCCGGCTCTTCCTGTCGTGTCCCATTGACGTGGATGGTTCCAGAGTGTGGTTCACGGACCTGTGGAACTACTCCATAATCCCCTACCTCCTGGAAGCTGTCCGAGAAGGACTCCAGGTGAGACGCATGCTCCTTCCGGCTTCCTCAGGCTTGAGTGCCCCGTGCTCGTGACCCTGCGTGGCCTTCTGTATGACACATGATGGAAACAGCAGCCGGTCGTAAGTCATGCCTCAGCTGCTTATTAGCGGTGTGACTCCAGGCGAAGCGCCTCACCATCTCTGCCCTAGTGATAGGGGAGATAACGGCATTACTCTGCCTCAAAGAGCTGTGAGGATTAAATAAAGCCATGGCCATCAAGCCTCCAGCATAGGCGGGCGTATAAAGGAAATCAAACCAGATCCAGTGGGATTGATTTGCTCATCTGTCTTATGCAATTCAAGTCCTAGAGTAGGCCTGAGATCTGGGCCGAGTCTTACAGTTTTGCAACAGGAGAAAATTGAGGCCCAAAGATCATAAAAACAAAGCCTCAACTCGGCATTATGGTGCACTCCTAAAGTCCTACATTTGGGAAAAAGATGGTAGGTCCTGAGTTCAAGGTTATAGTGGTACTTACCCAGCACAGGGAAGACCCTGGGCTCTGAGACGCTGCAGGAAAACCGAAGCTCAAAGGATCTGGGATTGGAATCTCCACCTTCTGAAATTCATCCCAGGTACTTAGACCTCAAGCCCAGGGTATTGCCTACCTGGCCTGGGGGTGGTCCTGGGGGCTCTTCCGGCTGCACGTCCCAGAGGCTGCTGAGCAAAGCTGTCCAAGGTGTCATGGAGGCACAGACCATTCTTGAGCCGGCCCCTTGGTCCCCAGTGGCTGGTGGGACCAAGGCCCCTCCCATTTGGAGCTGAGCTGAAAGGGAGGCTTCAGGCATAGCTGGGGAGGACACCAATGCTTCCTTTACTCGGGGAGCCATTGCAGAAGGGACTTTTCCTCTTCTTCCAACCAAGAGCAAGGCCACATACAGGAGGGGCTTCAAAATGGCTGCTGAACAACTCTGTCCGTGGCAGGGCCCAAGTGGATGCATCATCATGGCTTCTTAGAGGTCATCTGAAGCACATGCCCTCAGTGTAGAAGCCGTGAAGGGAGACAGCTGAGTTAGGATTACCTAGCGCCACCCTGTCCCAAATCTCCGAGCTCTGCCTTGTGAATTAGTATGGGAGGCGGCTCTGAAGTCTACTGGTTCATAACGCTGTGTTCTTCCTGCCGGGGTGAGGATGGAAGTTTGAGGATCTGCCAGGATCTTGCCGGGGGCCTGGCACTCCTCAGGCCTGAGAGTATACAGGAAAGGAAACCCAGGCCAGCCACAGCTTTGACCCTCAGCAGACCACTGTAACTGAGTGAAGGCTGAAGCCCAGAACCATGTGGCAGCCACAGATACTTGTGACAATGAGGCCATCTTAGGGTCTCCTGTAACCTACAAGGGAACTGTTATATAGGTAGCCAGGGAACAAAATTTTGGTGGGGTTTGCTGGGTTTTTGTTGATTTAAGGACAATATCTTAAATAACCTATACTGGCCTTGAATTTACTCTGTAACTCAGGCTAGCCTTGAATTCCTGGTCTTCTTGCTTCAAACTCCTGTACACAGGGATTGTTGGCATGTGCTGTGACAGTAGCAGTGCTTTTGTTTGTTTTTATTTGTTTGTTTTGCTTTTTGTTTTCTTGCTTGTTTATTTTGTTGTTGTTTGATACAGAGTCTCTCTATGTAGACCAGCCTGACCTTGAACTCACAGGGGTCTGCCTGCCTTTGCCTCCTGAATTCTGGGACTAAAGGTGTGCACCACTGTGCCTGGTGTAGTGTTAGGTTTTATGGCAGACTTCTACATGTAATTTCACTTGTTAAGAGAAGTCTTTTATTTTTTGTTTTTGTTTTTTAGATTTTGTTTTTTTTCGAGACAGGGTTTCTCTGTATAGCCCTGCTTGTCCTGGAACTCACTCTGTAGACCAGGCTGGCCTCGAACTCAGAAATCCGCCTGCCTCTGCCTCCCAGAGTGCTGGGATTACAGGCATGCGCCACCACTGCCCGGTCTGGAGTCTTTTATTTTAAAATCAAAGCTTGTTTCAATTCCCCTCTCTCCTTGGCTTCCTCTGAGGGAAGGTTGAGTGTGTGCCAGGTACTGTATGTGGTCCCTCACCCCTCACAGAGGGCAGCACAGTGCCATTTAGAACATGTGTGCCCTTCCTTGGCCAAGGCTGCGAGCTGAGAAGAGGTGGAGACCTCAGAATAGGTTCCAAAGGGGGATGGTCACATGTTATGAGCTAGAAAGAGGGTAGCCCATGGGGGACTGGAAAAGAACACAGGGAAGCCTTTCTGCAGGCGCCAGGCTTTACCATCAGACTCAGGCAATCCTTGCCTAGGGGAAGGACGGCATTGCCCCCTAGTGGATACCATGCAGTTCTGCATGTTCAGGCTGTAGTGTCTTTTTCTGGAATGTGTGTGAGTCTCCGCCGTGTTTGTGTGTGTGTGTGTGTGTGTGTGATGCCTAGAAGTGCTTCCTAAATGGGAATGTTAGTGCTGCCACACACATCCAGGAGCTTCCCCCCCCCCCCCCCCCCGGGAAAGTGATTGTCTGCCTGTCCAGCTGCCCCTCTGCTGCCCCCCCCCCCCCCAATGTCTTCAGAAGAGCCCCGAAGCCGTGTACAACACTTCTTTGCTTGTGTTAGACTGACTCACGGCCGCCTGGGCTTGACCACATCCTGTGGAATGTAGGAAGGCTCGTAAAAAATGTTTTCTGTTCCTACAGCTAAAGTTTGCTGCACCTACGAATGCTTACCTTCTGACTCAGTCTGAGGTCTCACTCCCCTTGGTCAGCAGAAGCACTTGCCAATGTGTCTGGTGTCTGCAGAGCGGAACAATTCGGAAGACCTGGAGTTAGGGTGCACTGGGAATGTTAAGGGCAGGAGCTGCAGAAGGACACTCAGAGACCTTTCCTCAGTTACCAAGGTCCTCTGACACCCTTCGCAGTCCCCTGTGCCAGCTTTGGCTCTCCCCTCTGTAAATAGAAAAAAATCTGACCTGTGGGACAATTTTACTGGTGTGATTTCTGGGAACCCAGATGCTCTCTGAACCTACAGTGTAGTGCCTAAGGATGAAGAGCAGGTGTGTACAAATCACTGGGCCTCAGAGGGCTAAGGGCGTGCCCAACATCAGTCTTAGTGGTTCTGAAGCCCTGAGGGTCTCCTTGGAGGGGCTTCTAATCTGAATTTGCTCCTTCAGCTGTAACTATCCCCAGCTGCTTCTGTGTCCTCTACACTCCTGACCCACACACGGGTTCACACCTGCCTCCCTCCGTTCCAGCTCACACTGAACTGCTTTAAGCTGCTGGACTGAATTCAAGGCCCAAGATTATCATTGCCCCAGATGAAGGGAGCTGTAGCAACAAACTAGGCTAGAGGCTAGCCTAGGGTATGGGGAGACAATGAGCTGGCATCTGACGAGATAATGTCATGGGAGGTGCTGGGGTAAAGTGAAGGAGGAAGCCACTAACCCAGAGAGATGGGCTTATCTAAGGTGGAGTAGCGTGGGTAGCATCCTGGATAGGAATCAGATTCTAAGACCTGGAGTAACTCAGGTGACTCGGGGAGAGGGGACCCACCAGAGACAATGATGAGCTTGGGCCAGGCTGACATGCTGGGGTCTAGTGAACAGCCCCGCCCGCCCTCAGGCTCTAGTAATATCGTTTCTGCTGATTCAAAGTAGTCCTAAGGGTGAATAAGAGGGAAAGGTCCCGAGAAGGAAGTTTGAGTCCTGGGTTTTAATCCAGATCTGCCTTCCAACCTTTCACATGGACACCACCGTTGGTCTCTGGTTTCCCATCAGATAAGAGAGGGCACCTGTTAAGTAGACTGGCTCTTTCCAGTTGAGAAACTGTGACTTCCAAAGGTGTGGTTCTATTGGGCCAGAGCTGAGCTCGGTCATATACTGGTCTCAGTACTATTTACCCCTTCGTTTCACCTCTGCGGCTTCCAAGAGGGTAGAAGAAACTCACACACAGAGAGGTGGTGTCTGGAACTTTCCATCTGTATAGCCTGAAGTCACTGTAAAAGTACCCATTTACAGCCCAGACAGCCCTGCCCTGTCTGTGCGCATGCCCTGTCATGTCTGCTTTGATGCCAGTGGCCAGTGGGTAGCAGGCTTGAACTGCGATGACTCTCCTCATTCCTGGGGCGCCCCCATCCGTAAGCCATGGGGGTGATGCTTCTGACAGAGTCATCGTGCTGTTCACTGCTGGCCCCCGGCACCCAGGATGCTGTAAGGCAAGGCATGCAAAGGAAGCAGACCCAGCAGCACAGTGGTCAGAGCCCCGCTGTGAGAAGCCACCCAGCTTAGATTTCCATTCTTTAAAGACTTTACCTCTCACAAAGCTGTCGGGAACAGTCATTGAAATGATTTCCTGGTCAGGGCCTCAAGGCTCGAGAAAAGAACCCTCAGAGCAGGAATGTTGGCCTTATAAAACTAGGTATGGCTTAGTTGGTATAGCTGAGCTGATGGTAGAGTTTGCCCTTTCGGGACTGTTGTGGTTTCTCTCACTGGCAAGTCTAAGAATCTGGAGCCAGCAAAGGTCTCATCACTGTTGCCCGAGCACAGTGTCCTCTCTTAATGTTGTGCTTAAAAAAGGGATGAGCGTGTCCACAGAAGCACTCTGAGAGTCAGATATACTTGAAAAATGGGGGTTCGGGACTTAGGGAGATGATAGCTCAGCTATTGGCATGCTTGTCACACAAGCAGCAAGGAAGAGGATCACAGTTCAGATTGCCAGAACCCATGTGGCTGTGGGTCCCACTTACAGAACCCATGTGGCACCCAGTGGCTATGGGTCCCACTTGCAGCTCCATGCTCAGAGTGCAGAAATGGGATCCTTAGATCAAGCTGGCGGGTGCACTAGCTGAACTGAGCAGCTCTGGGCCCAGCTGACCCAACCACCGCCTCAGTGACCGCTGGGTGGAAAACACTGAGGAAGATTCCCAACACTGATATCGGGGCCTCCACGTGCACAACATGTGGACATGCACGCACACAGCACACATATGCATGAAAAAGGAATATAGGTTTCTTTCATTATCAGAATTGCTGTATTGCTGCCCAGATCCCAGTCTCTGAGCGGGTTTAACCAGTGGATTCTAGAGGTGCCTTGTGAAGGTTAGGAGGGATTGGCTCTTTCCAAGCCAACTTGCAGCCGCCTCATGGTGGGAGTGTGAAATCGTCCGTGGTAGGAATATCCTCACCATGGGAGCTGGCAAAGCTTCCCATCAGACCATTGCTCCCCTCCCTGGAAGCTGTTTATCAAGTTGAACCAGCAGTGCCAAGAGCATGCACAGTGAGAGAGCTGAGAATGATCACTGCCAAGAGGCAAATGCCACGCACAGTGACAGTGGGCCCAAGTCGGTGAGACTGAGCACCTGACCCGTAGGCTGTGTTTACCCTGGAGGACCTCCCTAGTTCAGAATTCATAATGCTGGTTGAGGAGGTTTTCCGTCAAGCTACAGAACTGGGGCAATGAGAGAGAGTCTTGGCCTGCTTCCAGACCGTACCCATTTTGCCTATTTGCAGCTCTATGGAAGGCGTGCCCCCTGGGAGGACCCCGCCAAGTGGGTCATGGACACCTACCCGTGGGCCGCCAGCCCACAGCAGCACGAGTGGCCTCCCCTCCTGCAGCTCCGGCCTGAGGACGTGGGCTTCGATGGCTACTCCCTGCCTCGGGAGGGCTCAACAAGCAAGCAGGTGCCCCCCAGCGACACGGAAGGAGACCCACTGGTGAGTTGACAGCGCTGAAAGGGAGCAGCAGCCATGGGCTGGGCGTGAGGCCCAGCTCTCAAGGATGTAGGAGATGGACAAAAGCCTGCTGTGGAAGGCTGGACTCGCCCACTTTCGAGTGGGGACAGTCCTCTCCAGTACTTTCTTCCACGGTGTTGATTTTCCACTAAGGCTGTTGTGATCATAAAAAGAGAAAGAAGTGTGAGGGAGGTGTAGGGGAAGGGGGTGCCTCAGCTGGCCCTTGCTGAGGTATCCCTTCCCCCTGAGGGACGAGCCACACAACAGTATAGCATAGAATTTATTTAGGCTGAGTTAAGAGAGTAGTAGAGGTAGAGAAAAGCAGAGAGAGAGTAGAGAAGTAGAGGCTGGCCACGACCGCGTGGAAAGAGGGGGAAATGGATGAGGGAAGGGGAGAGCCCAAGATTGCAAGAAAGAACAAAAGAGAAAGAGAGCCAAGAGGCAAGAGAAAAGGGAGGGGCCAAGCAGCTCCACCACTTACAGTGGACCAGGCCTACCTGGCTGTTGCCAGGTAACTGTGGGGGTAGAGTCCAGACAGAGTACCAACAAAGGCCTTTAACCTCACTTAAGGTTTTTCTTATATAAGATTAAAAGTTTGATTTTTTTTTCTCTCCCCCTTTGAATGTCCTGACATGTTCTCTGCCTCCACTGTTTGTCCTCTGATCTGAGATGGTACCATTGTCATATATTGTCCTATAGAGTGCTAGGAAGAGGAGAGAGTGCTAGGGACGTGGCACCAAAGCCAGACAATGAGAGGGTCTTTAAGAGCGGGAGACACAAACAGAAGACATGACAGCCACAACCCAGATACCCTGGCTAGTGGGATGACACTGAGTTATGTTTTGCTAGGGGACAAGAGAAACTTTAAAAAAAAAAAAAGAAGAAGAAGACAGACAGACAGACCTTGGATAGCAATGATAAAGCCCCAAGTCAATTCTAGACTCATGCATAGTCATGCTGCCAAGTTATACCTCACTCAACAAAAAGCCATAGGAGCTTTTTAGAGGAAGCAGATGTACCCAAGTCCCCACAGGTATGGCTGTCAACCTGCCTGAAACCTGCCCCTCACTTCTATGGTAGCCACGACAAAAGTAGAACAAAGATGATCTTTGCTTATGTAGTGGAAGAATACTCTCCAGAAGGGCGGCAGGGCTGGAAGGCAGCTAGTCACCTGCTCTAGCCCTTGTGGGGAGCCAGGGGACTAACTAAATGCCAGCACGTGACCTCAGGTGTCTGGGTCCTGCCAGCAGGTGCTGCAGCACAGCCACACTGTGGTGAAACTGTGAATAGGAGCTGATTAAAGAATTCAGTGCTGCCATCCTGCCCATGGTCTGAAGGGATGCCGGATCCAGCAGACATTTCTCGAGGCCAAGGTCATGCGGGTCTCACTGAGCAAGTTCATTGTGTCCTGTTTTACGTAAAAGTAGGAGTTGGGAAATCCTACAGTCTCTGAAGCATTTGGGTCAAACTTGGAAAGGTTCACAGCCCTCTCAGAACAAGCCCTGGCCCTCGAAGGGGGATTATGCTGGCACAAGCATCCCTGTGTTTAGTCAGATGCTCGGTGTATCTCCTGAGCCTCTCTCTCTCTCTCTCTCTCTCTCTCTCTCTCTCTCTCTCTCTGCGTAGGACTACACATCTCTATCTTAGTGGCTGACTTCCTTACTGATTCCTCCCCCAGTGAGAATGAGTCCTTCCCGAGATCTGGACTGACTGGATTTTATCTCAGAACCATACACTGTGGGCGCTGGGGGTATTCGGTAGTGAGTAGCCTCCCTGCTGCAGAGAGTTAATCGTTGTATGGCAGCCTCGCCTCTTCCATGGTTCTGACTGTGCAGAGAAAGAGCAGCTGAGAGGCCTACCAGCCTGGTACCTGGGGAGATTCTGCACAACATATGGAAGGCAGCTGGTTTTATACTCTGCCATGACAATCTTCTCCTTAGCCCAGAGAGACCCTTCCTACTAACCTATTTGCTATATGAAATATAAAATATCAATCTTTTACTGTCTGCTCCCAGACATTGTGACCAGTACAGAATGTAAGCAGGAGGAGGTTAGGAGCAAAGGCTTAGTTTAGGCTCCTCCTCCACTTGAGGTAAAGGTGACAGGCAACAGCTTTCACTCTGTCTTAGTTAGGGTTTCGCAGCTGTGAACAGACACCATGACCAAGGCAACTCTTAGAAGGATGACATTTAATTGGGGCTGGCTTACAGATTCAGAGGTTCAGTCCAGTATCCTCAAGGCAGGAGCATGGCAGCATCCAGTCAGGCATGGTACAGGCACAGCTGAGAGAGATGTCTACATCTTCATCTGAGGGCTTTTAGGAGAATACTGACTTCCAGGCAGCTAGGAAGAGGGTCTAAAAGCCCACGGCCACAGTGACACACCTACTCCAAGGCCACATCTCCACATAGTGCCACTCCCTGGGCCCACTACACACTCCCAAAGCTTAGTCTGCAGCAGGAGGGCCATTCTGGACTGGTCAGCACACCATGTCCTTTGCTTCCCAAGAGATCAACCCTGTGTCTGGTACACGCATGGGACATGGGAGGCTCGGGTACTTTGGTATTTGGTATGGTGCTTATCCTCTGCATAATGTTTGCTCCTGGGAAGCTAAGCTGTTCCTCCCCTTCCCAAAGGCTGTGGGAATGACTGAGGCCTTTATGCCCCAGATGTCAAGACTGCCCAGGTTCCACTAGCAACGGCTGTGGGGATGGCCCTGGTAGGGTTTTCTACTTTACTCACAGTGTGGCTGGCACATATATTAACTTATCCCGGACCTCAACATTATGGGCAGGAACTGTGTATATCGAGTTAAGTTTGACCAGGTAGGAAATGCTACAGGAGAGGACTAAGTAACCTTTCAAGGCCATGCAGCTGGTAAGCAGGGAAGCTGGAATCTGAGTCCACGACTCTGTGCTCTTGCCTACAGCGTCTCTGGTGAGCTGTGACCTCCGGGTTGAGTCTGGAGCAGGTTTGGAGCCTGGGTGGGCTTCCCAGCAAACTGACAGGCACTCCCACCTCTCTACTCTCTCCACAGATGAACATGCTGATGCGGTTGCAGGAGGCAGCCAACTACTCCAGCCCCCAGAGCTACGACAGCGACTCCAACAGCAACAGCCACCATGACGACATCCTGGACTCGTCCCTGGAGTCCACCTTGTGACTGCCCCCCCCCCCCCAATTTCCCTCGCTCCATCCCACCCACATCCTCCACTTCATTCTGAAGATGACTTCCTGAGCCAGTCCTGGCTGCCACAGCCTTGAAGCCAGAGCAGAGTAGCAGGAGCAGGAGACCCTCAGCCCTTGCTCTCTGCCCTTGCACGAGCAGCCCGGGACCTCTTCCTGCGACAGTGACAACTGTACTAGTTAGTCTCTCTGTCCTACCCTCATCCTCGGTTTTTTGCCTTGTTGCCGTGACCTCCGTGAGACACTGAAAATACTTCATGGGAAAGGATCCTCACCGTTGAAATATAAAGAGTTTAAATGGGAAATTTTAAATGTAAGATTCCGCTTGGTGCCCTGAAACCCAACAGCATCCCTCCACATACTACCCCCAGACAGAAAAGACTAAACCCAACATGGAAACACAGACAGCAAGGCTTACTCCAACACAGACCTGCCAGCTTGGGTCTGGCCACCAGCACCCCAAAGCCATGCCACCCACCCACCCTCCGTGGAAGAATTGGTGCTAATGAGGGCGCCTGCTTGGAGCGCCGCCACCCAGGGACGCCAATACATCACATGTCTCTGTTTTCCACATGGTGCTCTCCTTCCCGAGAGGTATTCTGTCTGTTCCTGTACACCCCTTCCCCCCGTTTCTGGTCCATCATCCCCAATGATCCGTGAGAGCAAGTGGAGATGCAAGAATGTGAGTGAGCGGATGGGGTAGCAGCACGGAAAAGCACGCCTGTTTCCTTCGTCTGTCTAAATGGTCAGGTTTCTGTCCGCAAACACTGTGTACTGTACGGGTAGTTCTTTGGAGAGCTATCAACCCCTGCCTGTGTCTGCCTTTCTTCCTGGTCGATTGTGAAGGCCCCTCCCCCTCCCCCCACCCCACCCCAACTCTCTTGACCAGAATTAGTCCTTCGGTGAGAGCAAGAGCTAAGTAGAATTTGCCTCCTCCCTCAGCTTGGGTTTTCAGTGTCCATTGTCACAGTTCTGGGTCCTTGATACTTCCTTCCAGGGCTGTGTGGGCATCTGTATCCTTGCATATAGATGAGGACCAGTTCTCCTGTGGGTGAGCCATAAGTTCGCCTTTCCTCATCTCTAAGCGCTGAGAACCCCACATCATCACCTCAGGCACCCCAGACCCCAGTAGCAGGAGGAGTTGACGATGCCCCCTCACCAAACACTGGCATTTTCCTCAGATCCAACATGACACAGCTTAGCCAGGGAGGGGCGGCCACCCTTCCCAGAATCCCGGCCGTGCCTCCGTCCTGATGAGCCTTGCCTGACCTCTTCGGTGCTGACCGCCCCCATGCAATGCCTTACTGGTTTTGTAATGACCGTGTCCATTCACATGAGTGTGTGCCTGCCTGGGGTTTTGTGTGTGTGTGTGTGTGTGTGTGTGTGTTCCCCATCGAAGTAAACAGGGCTATAAGTCATCTATCCATGAAGAGAACACAAGTTGCCGACTTCTCATCTGAAAGAGTCTTTAGTGTGGATGTATGATTTTGGAGAGAGAGAGAGAGAGAGAGAGAGAGAGAGAGAGAGAGAGATGCTTTTTAGGCTATCAGTCTCCAGCTAACACACTCACTGGACAGTGACCCCACAAGTCCATGCAACCTTGCAGACTGGTACTCTCAGAGGCATCCCCCAGTGTGCTGTGGCTTCAGCACACTGGTGTCTTCGCTGTATGGATGTCTTTGAGCTCTTTGTGTTTTATAGAACTTTCCTGGCCCCACTGAGGGTGTCTCTGTTAACGATCAGGGTTTTTAATCTCAAAGAATAGAATCTTTACTCTTCTATTCTTGAACGTTTGCCTCTTGGGTTCTTTTTGTTGTTGTTTGTTTGTTTGTTTGTTTTTTCCTTAGCCCAAGAACCCAAAACTGCTCAGTCGGAATGGCACTGGTTTTCTTCCTCTTTAAAAGGAACGATAATGTGTCCTGGTAACTGGTAAATAGAATCATATCCACTCCCTGCTGTAACCCCAGACCCAGCCTGCCTTTGCTACTAGTTTGGATGTGAGCGTGTCTTCAATTTTGTTTGTAATAAAAATCTTAAACCACATGTCTAGCCTGTGATCAGGGCGAGACCCTGAGCCTTCCAGTGCCCCTGGAGGGTAGCCCTTCTCAGTCTTATCCCCCAGCAACGGCCGTACACTCTCATACTGTGAATTTGGGAGGAAGGAAAATCGAGCCCCTCCTTGACATAGTTTTCTCAGTCACCTTAGGAGTACACCTCACCAACATTGCTTAGAACTGTTTCCTTAATGACACCCTCTCCCCACTCTCTACACCCAGACTCGCAAGGGCAAGCTGTGTCTCCCCCATTGCTGCCTGACTTGGTTCTGTAACCCCTGAGTGCCTCCTGGCTCAGCCACCTTCCTGAAGCACTGGGAAGTGGGGCTGTCTGAAAGGCACATTTCTGACTGGGTCATGATTTCCTTTCCTATTCCCCTGACCTTGGACAAAGTGACTTTGTACTCATTTAGATCTCTGTCTGAAATGCTTCCATTTTGCCTTTTTCTATAGATAGGCTAATTTTGAAATGTAAGAAATCCTATGCAATGCTGAGGTACCAGTGGGAGCCAAAAGTTTTCTTCCCAGGAGGCCAAGAATTCTACAGAAGTCCTTTTAACTTAAGGTTGGGGATGGGGTGGGAGTGTGACAAAGGCAAGACTTGCCCAGATCTTCCTCTGGCCTTGGAGACATTTTAAATTTTATTGTTTAAATGCTCGACTTTTAAAATTCTGTGTGCTCAAATCTGACCATGGCAAATCTACTTCAAAAGCAAAACAATCCATCTTTGCAGATATCGAACTGAATGGGAGGTTTGCTGTTTTGACCTGCTTGTCTGGAGCCGAGCGGTTTATGAAACATGTTCTATAAGATGTACATTTTTTTTTCATTGTAACATAGAAATTGTAAATAATCGATGAAACTGCTGCATTTTGATGACCTTTTTCTAGCCATTTTTAAAGAGAAAACTAGGAATTGAGTATTTTGTGTACGGTATGTTCCCATCACTCCTCCATCCCCCTCCCCTCCCTATTTAATTCTCATTTGTCATCAGGTTTTTGGGTTTGAGAACAATCCGCTGGAGATCTGCCCCATGTCACAGAGAATAAAGCTGATGATTGTACCAGTCTTAAATTATTCATGAGTCAATAAACTTAATGCTTATTTATTCAGATTGGTGGGTTGGTTTCTCCATTCTTACGAGACCCGTCTCTTGTCGAGTTCACGCCAGGAGGATGACCTGTCTCAGATCCACCCTTGCTGGGAAGTTGTCAGGAGCACCTCTGTCCATTTCTCATGGAAGTCACCGCTGCTCACTGAAGCTTGTTGGAGACGCAGCCACCACTCTGCCACCTTTTAGGACTAGGAGGACCTAAATGTCCACAAATGCTGCGCTCACATGCCCACCTGGCTCTCCAAATACTCTTAGTCTCTGTTGGTCAAGATTTCATGAGCCTTTTGGATTTTGTGGGGTATTTTGTTTTGTTTGCTTGTTTGTTTTGAGATATGGTCTTACATATCTCATGCTGTCTCAGATTTACTACTTAGCCAGGGGAACCTTGACCTTCTGATGCTCCAGCCTGCATTCTCCTGAATGCCACAGTTATGCATTTATGCATGTATGCCAGTATGCATGGCCATACCTGATCCTGGATGGAACCCCGGGCTTCCTCCATGCTATGCAAACATGCTTGCCTAGAGCCCCACCTGCAAGTTTGTGTTTTGTTTTTTCTCACTATGCATTCTTGACAGTCATAGCAGATCATTACAGGCATGGATGCAGAGAACAAATCAAGGTCTTCTCCCCTCAGGCACTGCAAATCCAAGTTGCTTTCCGAAATGTGGCTTCCCTTGGAAGCCTCTGTCACTGTGCTGTGTTGTGCAATGCTAGGGCTCACTCAGTACCTGCCACCAGACCCTTCTCTAGTTCTCCTCTCTAGCACCCACCAGCCTCGGGTAATCCATATCCCTTTACTCGCCTATTAGCTAGCATCTTAGTTGACTCCCTAGCATAGCTACTGAGAACACCAGGTAACATGAGTCATGCATATCTCTGATAGATTGATTTAAGTTAATTCCTTCTGACATACACCTAGTAGTGGGATTTCTAGATCCTATATTTGGTCATAGTTTTTGCTTATTTTATATAATGTATGTTTATCAGCATATATGATCTGTGCAGCATATGCAAGCAGTGCCATCAGCATCCTGAGGGGGTACGCCCCCCCTCCCCCCTCCCCGGAAGGGGAGTAGGGCAGCAAGTGCTCTTAGCCACTGTATTAGTCAGGGTTCTCTAGAGTCACAGAACTCATGGAATGTCTCTATATTGAGGGAATTTATTGCAATGACTTAAAGTCTGTATCCAACTAACCCAACAATGGTCGGCTATGAATGGGAAGTCCAAGAATCTAGTAGTTGCTCAGTCCCACAAGGCTAGTTGTTTCAGCTGGTCTTCTGAAGAAGTAGGTTCCAACAGATATGCTGGCAAGTAAGTGCAAGCAGGTGAAGAAGAGTGAGTCTTCCTTCTTCCAATGTCTTTATGTAGGCCTCCAGCAGAAGGAGTGACCCAGATTAAAGGTGTGTCCCACCACATCTGGATCTGGGACTTGCTTTGTCCCAGGCTGACCTTGGACTCAGAGATCTCCATGCCTCAGTCTCCTGGGATTAAAGGTGGCATGTACTACCCTGCCTGGGCCACTATGCCTCAAGATCTCCATGTCAAGATTCAGGTCAGAAGCCTGAGTCTTCCAGCCTCAAGATCTGGATCACAGATATGCTTTCTACTTCTGGATTGTAGTTCATCCAAAATGCAGCCAAGCTGACAACCAGGAATAGCCATCACAACATCCAAGGATGTGCATGGCCCCTGTGACCAGTAGAATGTTAGAGAGGTGAGGATAGCTATTTCTTAGGCCAGATCATAAAGACATTGTACTTACCATATGGACGGACACTGGGGACATTGGATATTTAGTGTGAACACACTCAGAGCATCCCAAGGAAAGTGACAGCCTGCCAGAGGTGTCATCTGGACTGAGGAATGTTCTGTCTGGGCACACAGTTCACTGCCATGTCTGTTGCTCTGTGGCTTTTTTGTACAATCCAGTCTAACTTGCATCAGTGATGTGGGTGGAGCCTTCTCGTAGGAAAGACTGCCTGAGTGGTGGTCAACCTGGTCTCTGGACCTTGTTCTGTCATTAAGATGTGAAGGATATTTAGTCATCTGCAACTGGCTACTCGTAAGCCCACCTAGTGGAAAGCTAGCCCCTGCTAGGGTTTGCTCAGGCCAGACCACTGCTACACAGATATAAAGGAATTTTAATCCAGCAACAAGGCTACTCTGGCAAGGAATCACATCCAAAGACACCATGTGATCTGGCTAGAATGAAGACATGACAAATACCTTTTAATTCCTCTGACTGAAATGTAGACGCATGATTAATATGTACATTTAAGGTAAAATTAATTTGTGGAGGAAAGCAGCCATCTTTGAAAGTGATGTCTAATTGAGGAGCAGACAAAGTGATGAATCAGAGAAAGATTTGACAGACTGAGTCATAGATAGGATATCCCCAACTCTCAGGAGAACGGCGCAGGAAAGGAAAGCTCTTTAAGAGCCGCTTAGGGAGAGTCAGTCAGTTGGGAGTCAATGCAGTGAGGGCAGTGAAGGCAGTTGATTTCATTAGTTCATACAGTTCAGTGCAGGTCAGCTGAGGCAGTTGAAGCCAGAGAATAAGAAGGTGCTAGAAAATTAGAACAAATTGATACTTCGAGTTACTTTGAGACTAAACAGAGCAATTCACTGAGAAGCTGAGAGAAGCCAGATTGAACCAGTCAGCTTGTAACTTGCCTAAAGTTATATCAAACAGGTTACCTGGAAGGGAAGCTGGGGATGAAATAGAATGGACTTGCGAGAGAAATGCGGAGCCAAGACAAGTTTTCTGACCAAGGCTCAAAGTTTTAATGGGGGGCTCCAAATATAAAGGTGGGGGAAAACCCTTCCCCCAAAGGCTGGAAATTGGTCCACAGAATCGGTTCAGTTGCTCAGCTGATGGCTAGTGACTCTCAGGAAACTGCAGGTCCTAGAAGAACAATGGGCTAGAGGTCTACTCTAGGTGTGAAGTAGTGGCTAGCCTTGAGGTCTGAAAATCCTGCTAAAAGGCTGGGGGGAGGGCACAAGCTTGGAAAGAAGTTTGATCTGGAACAGGTGAGTGGAACCAGCCAGCCAGAGTTCAGAAAGACCTAGAAAGTGTGATCTTATTTGCCAAGGATCAGCTTGGCATCCAGGTAAACTGGGGAAGGCCTTGAGGTGTGGTGTCTCCTGGGGCCAAAAGCTGAGACATTTTGGCTATTTAACTCTCACTTGGTATGCTGGGGCCAAAAGTTGATGTTTTCTGACAATTAACTCCTGCTGATAGCAGCAAAGGATTAAGACATTAAAACATAGTCACTTGGGCTCATTACTCTGACTCAGGGATCTCTCCTGGCCAGGCAATTTGCTTGGAATTCATTAACTCCTTGTGAGCCAGAGAGAAAAGAAAAAAAAAGAAGCAAAGAAACTAAGTCAGGCACACACACACACACACACACACACACACACACACACACACACTGGATGAAGCAGAAAAGGGCTATACTATCACTTTATTGTTGTTCTTAGTTTCTGTACCTTCTCAGGATAATTGATTACATGATTTTCTAAGCACTTTTACATTCTACAAATTATAGTAAGTTTGAGCCAATAGTTCATGTCACAGATTGATAAGGATTAAGGAATTACAGCAAAATTGTTAAATTGTTTATATGTCTTTCCATTAAGACTAGTGCCTAACTAAACATTCACTGTCTATCTTCTAGCTCTACAAGTTCATTATTCTGTTTGTTTGTTTGTTTGTTTGGTTTGGTTTGGTTTTTGGTTTTTTGGATTTGGTTTTTTTGAGACAGGGTTTCTCTGTATAGCCCTGGCTGTCCTGGAACTCTCTCTGTAGACCAGGCTGGCCTCGAACTCAGAAATCCACCTGCCTCTGCCTCCCAGAGTGCTGGGATTACAGGCGTGTGCCACCACCACCTGGCTAGTTCATTATTCTTAAGCAATAGTTTTTATGTCACTAATTAGCATGGTTTTGTCCAAAGACAAATCATCTGCCTTGTGTTTTATTACTTTGAAGTCTTGTATAGATAAACTGAAAGATTCCTGAATCCCAGGAGACGCTCACTCAAGTCTCAGGATAAGGTGAAGCCCCAAAATTGTTGAGAGACCGTTCTTGATGCAAACACACAAGGTTTATTTATCCAGTGCACTGGAGCCGAGCTCGTGTCAGGTGTGCAGGGGCAGAGGAGTTCAGCCCTGCGCAGCTGCAGTCAGAGGTTTTTAAGGAAGAAAACTACAAAGAAATGGGGAGGTTCAGGCAGTGATCTATGTCATAAAGAATGGGGAGATCAAGCTGCAATTCATGGCTCAGCGGAAGGTTACAGGTTATCTTGGGCAAACATAGTTACTTTGAACAAAGCGCCAGATGTCTCAGGAATGTGGGAGCTAGTTCATGGAGCGGGGAGTTCTTGGAGCAGGGAGGGAACGCTGGGAGTTCTTGGAGCAAGGAGGGAGCGCTATCTTAAGGTTAATGATTTTCCAGGCTGAGAGCAAAAAAAAAAAAAAACAAGTTGCTCTGTGTTTAGGCTAATTGCAAGGGGTCTAAAAATCTTGGGTTGGGGTCTCTCATTTCCCACTCCTTCTAATGAGTAGTTCTAATCTTAGAACTAGAGAATTAAATTTCTGATTCTACATATCGTACATTGTCTTTTTCTAACTTTTGATACTGCTGGCGCAACATAAGAATCTGTATGTCACTAATTCTTTGTCTAACAAAAGCAATTAACTTATTAATTATGCAAGATCCTATAGTTAGTAGAAAGAGCAAAATCCGTAAGGGACCTGTCAGGGCCAAAAGCAAAGTTGTCATCCATGGTGATTTGCTGAACCAACCCTCGTACCAGTTTTGAGTGGCCTCTCTGTCCCGTTGGGATTTTTCTAGCCTCTCTCTGAGCTTGCTCATGGAGAGTCCCTAATGGCTCCTGAGTGATCTACATAAAAGCAACATTCTTCTTTTAGAGTGGCTCGTAAGCCCCCTTAAGAAACAGTAAGTCTAATCCTCTCCTGTTCTGCAGCACCACCTCAGACAAAGATGTGAGGGACCCTTCTAGTTGACTGAGAGATTTTTCTAAAGCTCTTAGATCTTGGTTCATGGCCGTTTGAAGAATAGTTTGTGCTGAAGATCTGCGGGTCCCTTGATAAGGGCAGTAGTTCCAGTCCCTATTCCTGCCACTAATCCTAGTCCTAGCATAACTGCTAAAGTAAGAGAGACTGGTTCCCTTTCCTCGTGCCGATGCTTGCTCTCATAGGCTTCTATAACTGCTTCTTCTGCATGGTAATAGATTCTGGGAACTAATCTAATCATAACACAGAAATCTCTGCTTTGATTAAGATAGTAGTAGACACACAAGGAGTGAGGCCAGTGCTGTGTGCCCACTAATTATTATTATTAGGAAGCAGCTATTGGTTGGATCCAGTGGTGTTAATAACCAGAATATTATTGCAAAGATGTTGGTGGGTCGAGGGCACATAGCCTATACATGAACCTGTCCCTGATACCTCAGTCAGAGTTAGTTTACTTTGGGACCCCCAGGGACAGTGGCTGGAGTCTGTGGTAGCATAGATGGTGCCAGTGACTGCTGTTTCTTCATAATAAGGAGGACCTACTGCCAGACAGAGCCAGCAGGATGTAGTAGCTGCATTGGGGTTTGTAGTATTTAGAGCTTGGAATTCCCCCTGAATTAGGTATAGTAAACTTGTCTCCAGTGGTGGGGGGCAGAGTGACTAGAGTTGAGGTGGGAGCGTTAGTGGGAGCCTCAGTTACGACAGGGGGAGGGGGCTTTGGAATGATTCCTTTGTCTAGTGGCTTAGGGGGGTCCCTGTTCTGCAAGCACTTTATCAGGCCCCATGGGAAGTGTTGGAGGGCTTTCAATCTTCAATCTAATCTGAAATGTGAACCTGTTGTTCCATCCTGACATATAGAACCTAAGACCCCAGGTTCATCCCTTGGGTCAATCAGTAAACTGTTTTCCTGGATCTGTAAAGGCGATATTAAGGGAATCATTTTTCCGGGAGACAGTGATCAAGTCCCATGAGGATGTGGGATGCCAGAAAGTATCTCCAGTAGTCTCACATCCCCATTGTCCACAGTAGAATTGTCCCAGGCCCCCGCATCTGTGGGTTTCCGGTGTAGACCTGCTGTCTCTGGGGCATACATAAAAAGGGGTTTGTTGAAGTTTTCTCCTGATGGGTAAGCTCTTACAGCCGGTATAAGCTGACTCATATCATTTTGGGGACATATGGTATGGGGAATGAGGACTTCTGACCATATAACGTTTCTGTAGGCAGTGCACATCTTTATGGGTTAGCTCAGGAATGTCCCATGAGTCTAATCTGGCTATTAGGGCACAGATCTTAGGAAATAAAGAGGGCCACCACTTCAGCTTCCAGGAGTCATCTTGGGCTGCGGGGGGGTGGGGGGGGAAGGGGAGAGGGAGGTTGTCACTTTGACATGAGATGCATGGATCCAAGCCGGTATACCATCAACCTTGATGGCGGTGGGACTAGTTAGAAGTACCAGGTAAGGTCCTTTCCATCTGGGCTCGAGATTGCTGGATTGATGAAGCTGGACCAGGTTGGAGTCTCCCACTTGGAACTTATGTGGCACGGCTGTGGTTCCTGGTTCATATGCCCCCTTGACCTGTTCCCAGGTGTCCTTTCTGACCAGTTCAAGAGCCTTTAAGTGAGCTATCAGGGGTTGGGAGAAAGAGGCTTCAGGGTCAAGTATCCTTCCCACTTCTGCCACGGGGGTGTACCTGAAACTGGTCTCTCCGATGTCGTAATAGCCTAGACTTTTTAATCCCCTCGTTGAATATAAGAATCATGGCTCCTTGGGCTGCTTGTTTGGCTGCCATGTCAGTCATTTGATTTCCTTTGGCAATGGCATCTTGGCCCTTTTGATGGCAGGGACAGTGCATAATGGCCAGTTGTTTGGGGGTTTTTTTTGGCAATTGTATGACTTCTAGGAGACTTAAGATTTCTTCTTTGTTCTTAATGTCCTTTCCAGCAGACATGAGTAGCCCCTCTGTTTATAGATTGCCCCATGTATGTGAGTGGTGGCGAAAGTGTACCTGCTGTCCGTGTAGAAGTTGATAGTCTTCCCTTCTGCCAGCTGCAAGGCTTGAGTGAGTGCAATCAGTTCCGCTTTTTGAGCTGACATTCCTTCAGGCAAGCTGCTAGCCCAGATGGTTTGCTTCTCATCCACCACTGCTGCCCCGGCTCTCCACTTACCTTCAACCACGAAGCTGCTGCCATCCGTGTACCAATTAGGGCACCCTGGAAAAGGCTGGTCGGTGAGGTCCTTCCATGTTCTGGTTTCTTCTGCCAGGATGTCTACACACTGGTGTATTGGCAGAGAATCATCTGTCTCAGGCAGTAGGGTGGCAGGGTTGAGGATACAGGGTGGGGGTGGGGAGATCACTTGTTCAGTCAGCAGGCAGCTCTGGTAATGAGTCATGCAGGTGTTCGTCATCCAGCGGTCAGGAGGCTGTGTCTGATGATACTTTCTAGGGCGTGGGGGACTACTACAATAGTCTGTTGTCCCAAGATCAGTTTGTCAGCACCCTTGAGGAGTAGCGCTACAGTAGCAATGACTTTCAGGCAAGATGGCTATCTGCTGGCTACAGGATCGAGTTTCTTTGATAGGTAAGCTACGGGTCACTTCCATGGCCCCACAGCCTGAGTCAGGAACCCTCATGCCACTCCTGCTCTTTCATCCACATAGAGGATGAAAGGTTTAGTTAAGTCTGGTAGGGCCAAAGCTGGTGCACTGAGTAAAGCCCATTTAATTTCTTTTAAAGCTTTCTGGTGTTCGGGGGAGAGGGTCCATGAGAAAACCCCCGTTTCTTTAATGAGAGGGTAGAGTGTGGCTGCCAAGGTGGCAAATCCTGGTATCCAGAGTCTACAAAACCCCGCAGTGCCCAGGAACTCTCTTACTTGCTTTGGGGTTGTAGGCATAGGGATTTGTGTCACAGTCTTTTTCCTAGCTTCTGTCAGCCATTGTTTCCCCTTCTTAAGAGTGTAGCCCAAATAGGTTACTTCTGTCTGGAAAACCTGGGCTTTCTTTGCTGAAGCCCTGTACCCCAATTCACCCAGCTCAGTCAGTATTCTCTCAGTCCCAAGTCTGCATTCTTGCTCGGTGATAGCAGCTAAGAGTAAATCATCAACATATTGAAGCAGGGAAATTTTAGGATTTTCTGACCTGAACAGAGCCAAATCCCGATGGAGGTCTTCACCAAAAAGAGTAGGGGAGTTTTTGAATCCCTGGGGCAGACGCGTCCAAGTCAGTTGTCCAGCCTGTCCCAAATCTGGGTCTCTCCATTCGAAAGCAAAGATCGCCTGGCTGGTAGGATGTAGTCTCAGGCAAAAGAATGCGTCTTTTAAGTTTAGAACCGTATACCAACATCTATCAGGAGGGAGAAAACTGAGCAGGTTGTAGGGGTTAGGGACAGTGGGGTGGATATCCTGCACTCTTTTATTAACTTCTCTTAGATCTTGTACTGGCCGGTAATCAGTGCCTGGCTTCCTAATTGCCAGCAATGGAGTGTTCCAGGAAGACTGACAAGGAACCAGAATGCCTAATCGCAGGAGTCTTTGGATGTGTGGTCTGATGCTCTCTTGGGCCTCTCTGCTCATGGGATATTGTCGTACCCCAATGGGGATTGCATCAGTCTTTAGACTTATGATGATGGGGGAGCACTCGTTTGGCCTCTCCCATTCCATCCCACCCCACCTCCCACCCCCTCCACCCCCCACCCTCTCTACCCCACCACCCCCATCTCTGCCCATGCTCTGGGGAACCTCTCCAGCCATGTTCTGGTCTTGGCTGATGAGGCCGGAGGCTCGTGCGATCTGTATTCTTCCTCTAGTTTTAAAGCTAAAATCATAGAAGTTGGGGGGGGGGTCTGCGAATTGACTATAGCTCCTTTTGAGGAAAAACTTATTTGAGCTTTTAATTTTGACAGAAAATCTCTCCCCAATAATGGCATGGGGCCCTCAGGAATGACGAGGAAAGAGTGAGTTACTTGACCCTTTCCCAGATCAACTTTCCTGTCGGTGGTCCAAGAGTATGGTTTCTGTTCAGTGGCCCCAATCACTATGTATTTTTTATTTTTTTTAATTCTCCCAATGGTTTTTTTAAAACTGAAAATTCTGCTCCAGTGTCAACAAGGAAGTCTGTAGGGGTCCCCTCCACAGTTAGGGTTACCCTAGGCTCGGGGAGGGGGTCTGAGCCCCATCCCCCCTAAACATTATCTTCTAGAGTGAGGACCTTGGGTGTTTTGGCACCCGGTTTCTTCTTGGGGCAGTCCCTTGCCCAATGTCCCTTCTCCTTGCAATATATACATTGGTCCTTGGCTAAAGGTTGTCATAACAGTCCTCCAGAGTTCCGGGGCTTTCTTGGCCCTGCATTGCCCAGGTACACTGTCTGTCTGTCCCCTTGATCTGTTCTATAAGCATCCCTGTCACCTACTACTGTGGCCAAAATCCTTGTCAAAATCCTTTCCTGCCTTTTATCTCGTCTATTTTCTCTTTCTTCTGCTTCCTTTTTTCTCTCTCTCTCCTCTCTTCCTCAGTCTCTCTCTTACGGTACACTTCCTCTGCTTCCTTAACTAGGTCCTGCAAGGATAGCATTTGCAGACCCTCCAGGCACTGCAATCTTCTAATATCAGAGGCAGATTGTCCAATAAAACCATGGCTACTGCTGCCTGTTGACCCTCGGAGGTAGGGTCAAAAGGCGTGTATTGCCTGTAAGCCTCCAAAAGCCATTCTAAAAACACAGAAGGGGGTTCCTTTTCCCCCTCAAGAACTTCTCTTACCTTGGCCAAATTGGTGGGGCGCCTGCCTGCCCCTTTGAGACCTGCCACTAGAGCCTGGTGATATACCATCAGCCGCCCTCCACCTTCTGAGGTGTTGTAGTCCCAGTCAGGACGATTCGGTTGACCATTGGTTCCTGGCATGTTCTTTCGTGCCTCTAGCAGGATTCTTTTCTTCTCCTCGGTGGTAAAAAGGACCTGTAAAAGATGTTGACAGTCATCCCAAGTGAGCTGATGGGAGAACATGAGGGGTTTTATCAGACCTGTAAGGCTAGAGGGATTTTCTGAGAAAGGGGCATGATTTGTCCTCCAATTATAGAGGTCGGCCGATGAGAATGGCCAGTATTGAAGGGGTTGCAATTTTTCAGGGTTTGCCGGAGGAGGGCCGTATTCGCGCAGAGGCAACACCGTATTTGATTCTCGTTCCCCGGGGATCTGAGCATGTCTGCTTTGGTTCCCAGTGGCTGGTCCTTCTGCTGCTCCTCCAATGGCACCCTGTTGAGGATTCGGAGGGGTGTAGGGAGGGGATAGGGAGGTGCGGTACCAGGCCACTCTGGGGGCTCCTCAGTGTCGGGATAAATCTTAGGGGGAGCCGAGGGTTGGGTTCTGCTTGCTGGTTCGGACTCTGCTGTTTTGTGTAGCGGCTCGGGCTCCGCCTCCACCATTTTGGGCTTGCTGTTTTTGCTTTCATTTTCTGCTGAGTCGCAGAGGACCAGGACTCGGGAGCCTGGCTTATTTTTCTGAGACCAAGGCTTTAGCCAGGGAGGAGGATCCTGAGCTAAATTCTCCCAAATAAAAATATAAGGTACCAGGTCAGGGTGAGACCCTGATCCCTTATGAAAAACAATGTCTTTGATGGCAGAAATCACAGTCAGGTGAAGTGTACCCTCCAGAGGCCAGCCAACATCGCACGTTGGTCATTCTGAAGAATAAAACGTTCTCCAAAGTCCCTTCTTAACTTCTACAAACAGATTGCGTGCCCTATTTCTAATTTCAGTCCAGTGGTCGAGAGTTTGACCTAGAGGAGTGCTAACAGTCTGTCCCACCATCCAAGTCACACAAACCACAAGCAGAACACTCGGAAAGATCACAAAAGTCGAGACTAGAGCCCACCTCTTGCGGAACTTCCAACAGCAGGAAACAGAATCAGACGGCCAAGAAGATGCAAAATCTCTCCTCTCTAGGAGAGATTCGGGTTCCGAGTCAGCACCCAGATGGGGAATCTCCGAGCGTCCTTGGACCTCCCCTAGACCTCCTGGGACATCTCCCAGGGTGACAGTAGGTTATCTCTTGACACATCTGTCGATAACCCTCCCCTCCTTCCCAGACTGGGAGTTCATTGCTCTCACGAGTGTGGACGACTGCAAACCAGAAATACTAGATAGAATATACATAGACAAGGATAGAATCTTACCTCCAAGAGGGAGGGGTCGCAAATCCCAGACGAGCCTCCAAATGAAAGACTCCCAAATCCCGAGAGACCCTCACTCAAGTCTCAGGATAAGGTGAAGCCCCAAAAATTCATAAGAGACTGTTCTTGATGCAAACACACATGGTTTATTTATCCAGTGCACTGGAGCCGAGCTCGTGTCAGGTGTGCAGGGGCAGAGGCGTTCAGCCCTGCGCAGCTGCAGTCAGAGGTTTTTAAGGAAGAAAACTACCAAGAAATGGGGAGGTTCAGGCAGTGATCTATGTCATAAGGAATGGGGAGATCAAGCGGCAATTCATGGCTCAGCGGAAGGTTACAGGTTATCTTGGGCAAACATAGTTACTTTGAACAAAGCGCCAGATGTCTCGGGAATGTGGAAGCTAGTTCTTGGAGTGGGAAGTTCTTGGAGCGGTGAGTTCTTGGAGCAGGGAGGGAGTGCTAGGAGTTCTTGGAGCAGGGAGGGAGCGTCAGGAGTTCTTGGAGCAGGGAGGGAGCGCTATCTTAAGGTTAATGATTTTCCAGGCTGAGAGCAGTAAAAACAATTTGCTCTGTGTTTAGGCTAATTGCTAGGGTTCTAAAAATCTCCAGTTGGGGTCTCTCAAAACTAGTTTATCTATCATTTATTTTCTGTCGTTTTTACCTACAATAAATTGTTCATTCCCAGTTTATGTCCTTTAGTTACCAGGTAGTGCCCTCATTCCTAATCCAGAAGGAATGAGTATTGCTGTCTATATGCAGGTGAGGAGTAGATACCAGATTAGGTGAGAGCCTGTGATTGGGCAGTGAAAAAGGAAGGTGGGCTGAGAATTTTAGAGATAGTAATAGAGGGATAGAGAGGGAGAAGAAGGAGAGGAGAGAAAGAGCTAGATGGAACTTACAGGGGAAGAGCCAGAACCACAGTACTAAAATATTATTTGGGGTGTCTTAAATGATTAAATAAGTAGAGTGTGTCTGCCCCATCTGGATGTGTGTAGCTTGTGCTTATTTTAATTGAGTTTGAGTTCATTGTGTGGGCATTTTGTGGGTTGAGAATTTACTTATATAAATCTGACTGATAAATTATAAGCCTCTAGAGTTTTGATTTTACCGGGGCTTGGAATGTGAGCAGAATCCTCACCAAGAGAATTGTAACATGGGTGGTTTCTGCATGGGGTTAGCCATGGAGGTAGTGAGGTTGCTGGGGCCAGAGAGTAGCTGGTGCTAGTGCAGGATGGTGCCCTTTAAAATATTCCCCACAATAGTAAATTTGTTCCAAGCCTGTTTTCTTTTCCTAGTGCAGTTAGCCTGTGACAAATGAAAGTTTACAGAGTTCTGTTTGAAGTTTTTACTCTATAGGAGGTTTGAGATTACTTTTATCAATTTAGAAGTTCTATAAAATCATTCTCTGGAATTATGAAATCATCAATTTGTCTAAATAGGATTTGTCGAAATATTACATCTTATTGATCTGCAGGAAATTTGCCCAGTAGGGTGGGCTGGTGCCCAGAAATCATTAGGCTATGTAATAATTATAGCAAGCAAGAAGCCATTCTGGGATGAAGTCTCTGGGGACCTTGCCTCTCAGAGTGCTCCTATTATTGCCATAACAAACGGTGGGCCATCTCCAGAACTCACTTGCCATAGTCTTTCTATAGTGTCAAGATGGCTTTTGACACTTATTCAGCAGAAAGCCGATAATTACATTTGTTGAATAAAAATTAATTTTGCACTCAGGTGATGGGTTGTGGAAAAGACATCCAGGTTTGGGGCAATGTCTGCTTAATGCTCTGTCTGGAAGGCATCAGAAGTAAAGCTTAGTCCTGCCAAGGCAAATACCTCAGACTATTAGATGAGTCAGGAAAGTCACTTCAGGATCTCCTGAACCATGACTGAGCCTGTCTTATCTATATGGATGCTAAGGGCTTCACCGAGTTTCTCATTCCATTCTCAAAATAGAGGAAGCAGAGTATTAGACTATTTAAGTACATTCCTGAAAATGGTCAGCACCATCACCAAGACTAGAACTCAGGGTCATTTGACTCTTACCTCAACTTTTTTCTTTCTTTGTTGGAGATAAGAGTCTCGGTCTGTAGCCTATGTTGGCCTGGAACTCACTATGTCTCCTTGGCTGGCTTCTGACTCTTGGGCATACTTTTGCCTCAGCTTTCTGAAAGCTGAAATTATGGGTGAGAGCCATGATACCTATCTTCAAGTCTGATCTTAGCTCTTGTGAGAAATTATCATTCCAACTTCCATTTCAGTGTATGAGTATTATCTGTCATGGGCAGCTATGCTGCTTTTGCTGAAACAACCAGCCCCAAGCCAGAGTGTGAGTGTGTGTGTGTGTGTGTGTGTGTGTGTGTGTGTGTGGTGTGTGAACATGTACACAGTTACCTGGAAGGAAAGCTGAGGATGAAATAGAACAGGCTTGCGAGAGAAATGAGGAGTGAAGACAAGTTTTCTGATCAAGGCTCAAAGTTTAATGGGGGTCTTCAACTATGTAGGCCGGGGAAAACCCTTCCCCCAAAGGCTTGAAACTCATCTGCAGAACTGGTCGTTGCTCAGCAGGTGGCAAGTGCTTCTCAGGAAACTGCAGGTCCTTGAAGTACAATGGGCAAGAGCTCCACCCTAGATGGGAAGTAGTGGCTAGCCTTGAGGTCTGAAATTCCCTCTCAAAGGCTGGGGGGTAGGGCACAGTTTCTCCCTTTTTTATTAGTTTTAAGATGAGAAGGTAACAACCAAGGGGACAGTCATCCATCAAAGGATGGTGGGCATTAACCAGGGAGGGGAAGATTGACCTGGTCCTCCTAAGTACTTTATGGCATCTTTTGTGGAGGAGAGGGTCTAGGCTTCCTTGTTTGTTATTCTAAGGGATACCAACCTCTATGCAACCAGGTTTGTTTCACAGAGGCAGAAAACATGGTCCTCCCCTTGTAGTGCTTTGCCTTGTACCTCCCACTGGTGCCCTTGCCTGCTTGTAAGTGGACATACATAGATCTGAGCTCTATGTAGCTCACATAGTATATCTACTATACTTGTATAGGTTTTGATGCCAGGGAGTTGATTTGTTGCCAAACACCCTTCAAGTGTCTTTAACAGACAGGCCAGTTTTCAATCGAGGTGAGCCTAGGTGGAGATAACCAGTCTGCCTAAAATACAAGGTCAAAAGTTAGAAGCAAAACAGGATCACTTTGTCTTTGGAAGGCCCAAGGTATCCAATTCAGTTGCAAATTAGCAACTTTTCAATACAAAGAGTAGCCTCTGGGATGTGGGACTTAGCTTTGGGAATCAACAGAGGGCTGGAAAGATGGCTCAGTGGTTAAGAGCACTGACTGTTCTTCCAAAGGTCCTGAGTTCAAATCCTAGCAACCACATGGTGGCTCACAACCATCTGTAATGGGATATAATGCTCTCTTCTGGTGTGTCTGAAGATAGCTACCGTGTACTCACATATAATAAATAAATAAATAAATAAATATTTTTTAAAAAGTGAATCAACAGAGAAGCTGTTACTTCTCAGAGAGTGGAGACTATATTCTAAATTAACTCAACTAGTTGATAAAGATTATTAGCCATCTTCATAATTGGAAACTCCAATATTGGATTTATTTTGAGACCATTCCATGCTTGAGTCAGAATAACTGATCACATTAAAGGAAAGAGAAGAGTCATTATAACTCCTCCTTTAGATTAATTTTTCTAAGTCAGTTTTAACAGTCTCCATGTTCTCTGTCCCACAAGGTCTAAAAGCTTGAAGCAAGGCAGTTTATCTAATCTGGGACAAAGGCAAGTAAAGGAGGGTCAAGAACATACACCCAATACAGCTTTCCTGTCACTGTAAGACCTCCCCCAAAACCGAGGGTGCCCCAGCACCGCACGCCCCGGAAGGCGACGCCCAAATCACTCGAGAGAAACGGTCTCGATGCAATAACATAGGATTTCTTTATTCCAGAATTCTGGGTTCCACAGTCCTACACCGCACAGGGTTAGAGGACTGTGGATCACGAGTGCTGAATTGGGACAGCTTTTATAAGTTTACGACAAAGCCCCGTGAATCACAAACCAATCATTTCTTAGCATGGAGAGCCCTCGAAATGCGAGCCAATCGATTTGTACCACTTCATAGTTTTTAGGCCAATCAGTTTAAATTATCAGAGCCCGCGCTCAGTGAACCAATTAGTTTCCTATTTTCTTGAATGTCTATAGCTGCGTGAACTCCTGCACAGGGGTAATGGCATAAGTTTACAGAAGCAAGATAAGCTTAGCCCATTTCCAGTTACCTTATGGGGCCAGGATCACCTATTCAAGGCCTTTCTGCTAGCTCTAAACAAAGGGCGGGCTCTGGAATGTGACCTTTTACCTAGTTTCTAACAAAGCTAGATAGCATTTTAAACTTCTGACTTCTTGGGGTCATTAGAGTTAGGCTGTATTATTTTCTATCCTTTCATCGCCATTGTCAGGGCACACAGGGCACACCATTGTCAGCAAACCCACAGTTGGCATCTTTAGCATGCCACTCTAATCACTCTGGCAGCTAGCATGCTTCTGCAGCATTCTGTGGAAAAAACACAAACATGCCTTCTTCCCCATATTAAATACCTGATCAGGATCATGCCATATGCCAATAAGTGGATCCTTCCATCTCACCTAGGCATGAGTATGCCTAGTTGTAGGATGCTGAAGACACTCAGCAAGGAGTTCTCTGGCATCCAAATTTTAAAATTTTCTTAAAAATATAAAAGCATGATTTAAGTAATATGCACAGGGATATAATTCCTCCCTTTTTATTTTTTAAGAAGATATTGTTTTAAAGTGTCACATCTCATCCTTGAGAATTATAAAGAATTAAATTATTGTTAAATTGATGTCAAAATATATCAAATGTTTGATGACTGTAATAAATAGCCAGTTCCATTATCTGTTTTAATCTAAGTTGGAACACCAAGCATAGACAATAATGGAGGCAATGACTATGCAAGCATAGAAAATAGACATAGCATTTTTAGTTGCTTTTTCTGTTAGAGCAGTTGCAAATAGAAAGCCTGAACCCAAGGCACAGTCCCTGAACCCAAGGGCCTTGAAGGAGAGATAGTCAAGGAAACTAGTTAGCTTGTGAGGCCTTCAAGGGTAAGACAGGTTCTGCACCCGGCACTTCTCACAGAATGATGGGTGTCTGCCTTAGCCACCATTCTCTTGCTGTGCAGAGACACCATGACAATGGCAACTCTATAAAAGAATGATTTTTGACTGGGGCTTGCCTGTGGTTTTAGAGGTTAGTCCATTGTCTTTGGAGCAGAGGGCATGGTGGCAGGCAGCGGTGGTGCTGGAGAAGGAGCTCAGCTCTACATCTTGTCACAAGCTCACTGTGTAGCAAAAGCCTTTAAATTCTGATCTTCCTGCCCGTGCTGAATGCATGGCCCACAGGTGTGCTTTTAGATGAAGAGCCAGGGCTTGAACCTGGGATGTCTCACATGATGAAAATGAGCGTAGGACATTGTATTGTACTTTATATACCCCTGTAGACACAGGCCATTTCACAGTGAACAAGGAGAAATACTGTTTAACACAGAAAGACAAAGACAGGAACCTTGCAGGTTCTGAATATGAAGGTGGCTGTTGTGATCATAAAAAGAGAAAGAAATGTGAGAATATGTTCTACAGCGGTGTGGGGGAAGGGGTGCCTCAGCAGACCCATGCCAAGGCATCCCTTCCCCTGAGGGACCAGATACATGACTGTATATCATAGAATAAAGTTTATTCAGGGCATGGGAGGGGAGTTAAGGGGGTAGAAGAGGCAGAGAGAGGGAAAGAGTAGAGAAGCAGAGGCCAGCCATGTCCAGGTGGAGAGATGGGGGAGGAGAGGAGAGCCCAAGAAGGGGCAAGAGAGAGAGGCTAGGAGAGTGTGAGAATAAGAGAGGCAAGAGATATAAGCGAGAGAGAGGAGGGGCTGAGCATCTCCTATTATAGTGGGCAGGCCTACCTGGCAACTGTGGAGTGGAGCTTAGACAGAATCCTAACATTCTCCAGGTTTGGTTTAATTAACAAAAACAAAAAAACAAAAAAAGAAAGAAAAAGAAAAAATTAAAAAGAGGTAGTGGTGAAGCAGGAATAGGGTCACTGTGTTATCTGGCTGCTTCATGCTGACATTGGAGATGACATGTCTCTAGGGACTCTAAAGAAATGGATGTGGTGATGTTTGTGCAGTCTCAGGAGTTGTGCCTCCGTGCTGTCCAGGGTCTGTGGAGCCATTGAGAATAGTGGCCCGGTGAAAGTCTGTAAACATGATATTTTACAGACAGAGGCGAAAGAAAAAATGTCTCCTGGGAATAATGGACCTCCCCATATATTTAGAAGCAGATAAATCTCACTTGGCAATTTCTTAAACTCTCTTATTTGCTTATAGCTGAGACATGGTCTAACCAAGCAAATATAGATATGTTAGAATGTATCTTATAACAAGAAATTCTACTTTGCTTTGCTTCAACCATTTATGTTATTATGGTAGAAAAGGCATTCCAGAAATTCCAGTCACAGGTTCTAGTCTACTACCTTTCAGGGCAGATGGTTTTTCAAATAATAGCCCAGACTAAGGATATTTACATCTGTACAATCTTATGAGGTCCCTGCTTACAGTTGAGTATTGGGCAAGGTAGAAAGAATTTGCATTTGAGTTGGTCCCTAGCTACCTCCCCCCACAAGTTAATCTAGTTCCTCCTATTGACTATTGATTTTGCTTGCAGACAGGCTATCTCAGGCCCACCTGAATAGCAAGGGAAGCTTTATGAGGAATTGGCCTTTTGTGTTACAGGCCTCACGCAGGGAGCCCTTAAGGAAAACAACTTTTCTTAGCTTAACCAGGTGTGATTCAGGGATTCAGGATACAGTTTATACTTACTAACTCAGAGAGACTAAATTGAGTTACAGGGAGAGAGAGAGAAAGAGAGAGAGAGAGAGAGAGGCAGAGAGTGTCAGAGAGGCAGAGAGACAGTAGATACTTTTGATTTACAGAGAGGCAATAGATTCTCTCTACCTAAGAGAGACACACTCAGTGGAGAAATGAGTTAGTTAATTCATCAAGCTGCAGCCAGTTAGTTTTACCAGGCTAGAGACTGCTACCAGAGCTAATCATTAGAGCTGATCGTCCAGGGCCCACGATGCCCCCAAGCATGGCACAGAGAAGAATGCAACCAGCAGACTAGGCAAAAGGACTCTTAAAAGACAGCGCAAGCGAGACAGCTTCTCAAGTTCTACAATTGTCGCCATTTTCACCAGGAGGCTAAGCACGAGAACCATCCTTCTTCAGCTCCCGGGCCAGCGCAACACCGAGACCAAGACGAAGAAGCAGTTTGGCCGCATGGGCCCTGGACTTTGGGCAAACACCCTGTATTGCCCAAGAAAGCCTAGCTAGCCTTTTACAGATGTATATGATGCTTAATTCGAGATGTTGACTGGACTGGACTTTGAGAGATACCTGAGAAATACACTCAGATTTTAAACTACCTCTGTGGTCATGTCAGTTTGTCATGTTTCCGCTGGACCTGTGTCTTCCTGGACCAAGGAACCCTGGTTCCCCCGCGGCAGAGCCCCACACGATCCACATTAGTATAAGTAGGGAATAAGATTAAGTATATTTGGGAGAAAGAAAAAAATTTCTTAAGATGTATAATTGAAACCCAGAGGAATCCCACCCTTTGGAATAGGTAGTAAGTGGGAACTTTGGGCAGATGTACTTATCTAGATGGAGACTTCTGGTCCATGAGAGATAGGTCTGGGTAAGTTTTCTGTAGCTAACAAGTTTACTAAAGAGATAACAACATGAGTTAACTACATGAACAGTCTTTAAGATGAGCCTTTTGTGGAGTAGAATGAACAAGATTAAACAGTTGGATCATATAGTGAAATATTTATTATTAGAGTTAGGCAAATTTATAGGAACCCAGATAATGTAAGGACAGTGACAGAGCAAGAAGAGGAAATGTGAGGCATTTAATGGAAACAGAGTTTAGGTAAGGAGATAACTGTCTAGCTGTCAATGAAGTCAGAAGTCTGAGGAATAAATAATAATTTAGCAGTTATTTATTTAAAAAATGACGGATTCCATTAGCCAGCAGTTCTCTGTGGTCTCCACAGCAGCTTGGGCTGTCAGTCTGTCTTTTTTTTTTTAATTCAAATAATATTTTATCAACCTACACACATTATTAAGCCAAAAGAAATTTAAGTCCAATCAACATAGAGTTAAAAAAGGATTTATAAAAAGGAGTCAATGACTACAACTGTTACTAAACAATAAATTATTAAATAAATTTTCACAAATAAAAAAGTATTTTTTTAAAGATTTATTTATTTATATGTAAGTACACTGTAGTTATCTTCAGACACTCCAGAAGAAGCCATCCGACCTCATTACAGATGGTTGTGAGCCACCATGTGGTTGCTGGTATTTAAACTCAGGACTTCTGGTAGAGCAGTCAGTGCTCTTAACCACTGAGTCATCTCTCCAGCCCCATAAAAAAGTATTATTAAAGAATGGGGCTCAGCAGTTAAGAACACTGGCTGCTCTTGCAGAGGACCTGGGTCTGATTTCCCAGACCTGCATGGTGGCTCAGCACTGTAGAGAACTGAAGTTCCAGGATATCTGACCCCTTCTTCTGGCTGCTATAGGCACTTGATTCACATGGTTACATGGTACACAGACTTACATGAAGACAAAGGAGTAAACCACATACAATAATAAAATAATCATATTATTAAAAAACAGTATTTCTGAAATCTGTTCCTATTATGAAATCCAGAGCAACCTAGAACACACTGGGTGGAAGGCTCGTGCTCCAGCGGGGTAAAGGAAATGCAGAGACATGGGTGGCATGGGGGAGGTGGCACTTTAACTTCCATGGACACCCACTGAAATCCTGCTGAGACCTCTCCTTTGGCTACAGGGGCATTGGTGGCTTCCACTCTGTGACCAAGCAAGTAGATTTGGTAAGTTCTCATGAGCAAGATAGAAAAGCCTCTTTTTAAGTCTCTTTTAAAAACTTGGAAACTCCACCACAGAGTGAAAAAAAAAAAAAAAAACTGCTCAATGCCTTTATATGAATTCCTTGTGGTAACTGAAGGTTGTAAAATTAATATTCACTATCAATAGTTTTAACTATTTATTTCTAGCCAGCTGGGTTGAAATATGGGCAGGTGGCTTATGGAAGGTAATGGAATTAATTTTTCAAAGACAAACCAAGGAAGCAAATGGATTTAAAAGACAATATTGGAGCAAACAGATTTTAAGCCACTTTTGAAGGAGCACAGGAGGAATCCGGAAATGAAGGACATCCTTCCTTGCATAGTGAGGTCACAGCCATTCTTAGTAGCAGGATACCAGGGGCAGATCCAGGGGAAGGCAGGTTTGGTCTTCCAAGCTGAGTTGAAGCAGCTTGTGTCTTCACTAGCCTCAGAGGCAAACGGTTTTCCCTGCAGAGAGCCACTCTGAACCTCTGCCTCCCACGTGCTACCACTGCCAGGCTCCTTTTCTTCTTTTTATGATCACAACATTGGTGCCTGTGACTCGGATTCAGAAACTCTGCAGGTTTGCATGCTGGACAGACAGTTGGTGCTCCTCTCCCTCAGCTCCAGTCTGTGGGGTGGTGCTGCATGGCCACAAGCAGCTCACAGCCTCTGTCAGACAAGTTCACGCTCAACTGCAACCACGCTCACTAGCCGCGATCTGGTAAGCACCCCATCCCCCTCTGGTCAGAGCGACTGTCTGCATGGTCCTAGGTATTTCTTGAGTTTGGAGCTACCCCTGTGTTGTCCTTAAGGCTGGGAAACATTGACTTTCTCACTGACTTTCATTTTAGAGCTTTTTCCCTTGGAGATTTCCTGTCTTTCTTGAAGCTCAGAATTCCAGGCCTGGCCTGGCCTGGTTAACCTCACATGTCTCAACTTTGGGTCAATCTGTTATTTTTCCATTTCCCCTCTCATTTGCAGCAAGCAGGAAACAGGAGTAAGAGAGCAAGAGACAGAGAAAAAGGAGGGGGCGAGCATCCCATTTTATAGTAGTCCAATCCTACACTTTTTCCTTTTCCTAGCCCCTGACCAGGCAAAAATCCTTGTTCTAGTATTTGCATAGGCCTAGCTTATTAGGACTAGTATTTGCATAGGCCTAGCTTATTAGGACTGCACATTATAAGATCCATCTGTAACAAGAGATTTCTTCCCCCAAAGGATAGTAGGCAAATTTGGCATAACATAAGGCTGAATCTGTCCTGAATTGTCCTCTTCATCTTTCCAAGTTAGAAGTTTAGCACTTTGCTTTGGATTATTGGCATAACTGATACCTTGGAGGTGAGTGAGCATATCTGACAAGGG
Source organism: Apodemus sylvaticus (assembly GCF_947179515.1). Lineage (NCBI taxonomy): Eukaryota > Metazoa > Chordata > Mammalia > Rodentia > Muridae > Apodemus > Apodemus sylvaticus. Next base: position 164,783,425 of record NC_067472.1, on the reverse strand, counting down.
CCAAGTTGAAGGCCAATCTTGTCCTCTAATAAATGTCACATCAGCTCCAGTATCTATTAATCCTTCAAAGCTTTTCCCCTCAATTGTTAATTTAAAGTTGGGTCTCTTACTAGTAATAGATTGAACCTAATACACATCAGAGGAACCAAAACCACTCTGTCCTCTCTTACTCTTAACAAATCTGAAAGGTAGCAGATGTAAAGGAACTAAGATTAAGTTGAGCAATTCTTTGGTTAACAGGTACAGTTATAACACCATGAAGGGAAGCAGCCATAATTTAAATTCTCCCTCATAATCATTTCTATGACATCTGGATAAATCTGAAGTCCTTTTACAATAGTACTGCTTTTGTAAGACCCCCCCAAAACCAAGGGTGCCCTAGCACCCCATGCCTCGGAAGGCGACACCCAAATTACTCATGAGAAATGGTCTCGATGCAATAACATGAGGATTTCTTTATTCCAGAATTCTGGGTTCCACAGCCATACACCACACAGGGGTAGAGGACTGAGGACCCCGTGCAACTGAAGTCAAGGGTATTTAAAGGGGAAAAATCACAAGGCAAGGGTAGGAGGACACAATTCACAAGGCAAGGGGTGGAGGACAAAACAAGCATGGAATGGAGAAGTACAGAATGAGGAAGTAAGGAAGGTTAGAGATTATCTGGAGCAAGCGTCCTTGGGGCATTGTTTAGTTAAACATTGGAACTAGAACAGGGTGAAAGCAGAAAAACAACTTACTCTGTGCTGGGCTAGTTGTTTAGAGGTCTAAAAACATTGAGTTGGGGGTCTCTCACTTTATCCTAGAAGCAATCCTCCAGTTTCTGCAGGCACAGGTCCAAAAACTGTAGGCAGAGTCTGAACTCCCATTTCTGGGATTAATACTGCAAGGGAAGTAGAATAGATGTCCCACCCTGCACTTCCTGGTGTTGCCCTGATAAGCTCAAAAATGGATTTTCCTGGCCTGGCAGCAGCTTCATAGCCCCCTAAGTTGCTTGCTGTGTGTTTGGGGGCCTGAGCCTGGCCACTCTGCCTGTTTCCTGACACAGGATGGCCCTGAATCTTAGATTTACAATCCCTAGCCCAGTGATTACTTTTCCTGCATCTAGGACAAACTCTCAGGGCATCACTTGATTGCCCACTTACACTGCCTCTGTTCTTAGGGCAATCATTTTTAAATGACCCAAACCACCACACTTAAAACATGTTTTATTCCCTCCCTCTGTTAAAATATTATTTGCACAGTGGTTCCTTGCAAAGCTGCAGTCATGGCTAAGCCTTGATTGTTCGAAGGCCCAATCTCCTCACAAAGGCGAATGTACCCAGCTAAGCCTGTCTGTCCCTTGTAAGTTCTAATGGCAGTGCGACAAGCTGCATTAACTTTCTCATAAGCAAATTGTGTGACAAATGGATTTTCTGCTTAAGAATTTCCAAAAATTCTATTAACTGATTTCAGTAGTCTATCCACAAAATCCTGAAAAAGTTCATCAGGAACCTGTCTAAAGCTAGCTAAGCTTCCACTGAGATCCCCTTTAGTGGGTAATTGACTCCACATGTGGCGGGCAGCCATTGCAACCTGCGCATACACTCCAACAGGCAACCCAATGTAATTAGCATTGCCTTCATATTGACCTCCTCCTAGTAGCATGCTAGTATTCCAATCTGGATTACCTGCCCGAGCATTCATCACAACAGTTCTCTTACTAGCCTCACGCCATTCAGAACTCCAAAGCAAGAAATCTCCTAACAAAGTAGCCTTACATAGAATCTTCCAATCTTGTGGGGTTAAATTTGACTCCATCACAGTATCCAATAAGGCTTGTGTAAAATGAGCTGTAGGGCCATACTGTGCCACAGCTGCCTTTAATTCCTTTATCACTTTGAGCTCCAAGGTCTTATATTGTCTAACTCTATTCTGCTGGTCTGTGATCTCAATGACAGGGAAAGCCAACAGGTCAGATGTATCCTGTCCTTCCCTGTGAGCCTGATTTACAGCCCTTTCTAGCGCCAATTGGTGCATCTTAGGATCACTGCTACATCTGCACTTGATACCTATTTTAGCTCCTGTAGCTTATTAGCCAATTTCTGCAACTTAATTTCATACTCCAGTTTATGTAGTTGCATATTCATCTGGGTATCATCTCATACAGTAGAGGCCATAGGCGGAGCAGAAGGTGCGCTAGGAGGCCAGTCCTCACCATATTTGGCAGCTCCTTCGTCTGAATGGGCTTTTTCCTCTAATGTTAGCTCATCAGTAGTATCTCTATATCTTTCTAACTTAGGGTTGAGAGGACCCTTTTCTGAGAAAGTCCTCTCTGACAGGCTTCCTTCTTGAGATTCCTCAAGTTCTCCCAGCGTGCTATCTGATGCCTTTGAGGTCTCTTCATCAATAGCATCTTTTATAAGCATCCAGAGGCAGAGGAACTTAGTATTATCTGCCTTGGTGGCTCTTAATGCTTTTCCAATTTTTTCCCCCAGGTTCTCTTATCTAAAGTTCTTTTTTTCTCGGAACCGTGGGCAACAAGAATGTATCTGATCTAAAAAACCTTCTAACTAACCATTGTTTTTCACCCCTTTCTCCTTTTGCCTGAAGCAGCTCTTGAAAGCTGCAGGCAAATGCCTGTTTAGAAGTTTCCTGTCCCATTTCCCACTGTCAACCCCCAAGAGAGTCCCACCTAGCCTGTATCCTTTTGTACCTTACAACAGCTTCAAAAAGATGAAATTTTAGACTAGGGCTAGTATTTAACTCCTGTAGTTGCTCACCATGCAAAATACCATCTTTTTCCATTTTCTGGGACGCTTCGCCAAGACAGGGTCAACTCAGGAGACCTTCCCGTATCCAACCATGTGTTCGGGCACCGATCTGTAACTGCCCCCAGTTACATTGATCAGGTTACCTGGAAGGGAAGCTGGGGATGTATGGGAAAGTGGAAAAAAGAGTTGGAAACCAAGATAACACCTGCCATTCGAAGCTCAAAGTTTAATGGAAGACTCTAAATATATAGGCAGGGGAAACCCCTTCTCCCAAAGACTGGAAGCTTCTCCACAGAACCAGCTCAGTTGCTCCGCAGGTGGCTAGTGTCTCTCAGGAAACCACAGGTCCTTGAAGAACAATGGGCTTCACCTTGGTCTGAGTGCTCCACTCTAGGTGGAGGGGATTATGGCTGACACAGAAGTTCTGGCTCAAAGGCTGGGAGAGGAACTTCACATTGGTTGATGCCAAGTTCCTGCCAGGTGGCATGGCACCTCAATAAGGCTCTCTACATTTTGACTTCTTCCTTTCCAATTTGTATCCCTTTGATCCCCCTTTGTTGTCTAATTGCTCTAGCTAGAACTATATAACTGCTAAATTGTTGTTTAGTAAACTTGTTAGCCAAAGGAAACCTACCAAATCTACTTCTCATGGGCCAAATAGGCTCCATCCAGATAAGTACATCTGCCCAAACTTCCCACTTACTACCTATTCCAAAGAGTGGGATTCCTCTGGGTTCCAATTGGACATCTTAATTTTTTTTCTTTCTCCAAAATGTACTTAATCTTTTTCCTACCTATACTAATGTGTTTCAACATCTTGCCAAGTCCAGGCCCTTGCTACATCCAGGACAGCTCCAGAGAAGTAACCTTCAGATGCTCCAATCTTCTCTCAGCTTCTCTGGACACAGACAGCTTCTAATGGACCTGTTCTTCTGACCTATCCTCAGATGGCTCTACAGACCCTGGACAGCAAGGAAGCAGCCAATTCTTCTGAGACTGGACAAACATCCCCCATACCCATTTCTTTAGGTTCCCCAGAGACATGTCAGCCCCAATGTCAGCATGAAGTAGCCAGATACCACAGCGACCCTATTCCTGCTTTGCCATCACCTCTTTTTAATTCTTTTTCTTTTTTTCTTTTTTAAATTAGACCAAAACTGGGGAATGTTAGGATTCTGTCTAAGCTCCACCCCACAGTTACCTGGCAACATCCAGGTATGCCCCTCCCCACAGTTATCTGGTAATAGCCAGGTAGGCCTGGCCTACTATAATAGGAGCTTCCTGCCCCTCCTCTCTCTCTTACCTGTCTTGCCTCTCTTGTTCTCACACTCTCCCAGATTCTCTCTTGCTCCCTCTTGGGCTCCCCTCCACTCCCCCCTCTCTCCACATGATCATGGCCGGCATCTGCTTCTCTACTCTCTCCCCTTCTCTGCCTTTTTATGCTTCTACTACCCCCTTAACTCCCTTCCCGAAGCCCTGAATAAACTATTCTATACTATACTGGCATGTGTCTGGTCCCTCACAGGGAAGGGCACAATACACAGGAATAGGCCAACTTGGCATTGGCCTGATGAGGTACCCCCTTCCCCCATACCACCGCAAAACATATTCTCTTGCCTCTTTCTCTTTTTATGATCACAACAGTGGTGAATGATCATTTTGATGTGTTCTTGGATTTAGTATTCAAGAACTTTATTGAGTATTTTTGCATTGGTATTCATAGGGGAAATTGGTCTGAAGTTCTCTTTATTTAGTGGGTCTTCATGTGGTTCTGGTATCAGTGTAACTGTGGCTTCACAGAATGAATTGGGAAGTGTTCCTTCCGTTTCCATTTTGAGGAATAGTTTGAAGAGTGTTGGTATTAGGTCTTCTTTGAAGGTCTGATAGAATTCTACACTAAACCCATCTGGTCCTGGGTTTTTCTTTTTTGATTGGGAGACTTTCAATGACTGCGTCTATTTCTTTAGGGGTTATAGGACTGTTTAGATGGTTTATCTGATCCTGATTTAACTTTGATATTTGGTATCTGTCTAGAAAATTGTCCATTTCATCCAGATATTTCAGTTTTGTTGACTGTAGGCTTTTGTAGTAGGATCTGGTGTTTTTTAATTTCCTGTTTCTGTTGTTATATCTCCCTTTTAATTTCTGATTTTGTTAATTTGGGTACTGTCTCTGTGCCCTCTGGTTAGTCAGGCTAAGGGTTTATCTATCTTGTTGATTTTCTCAAAGAACCAGTTCCTGGTTTTGTTGATTCTTTGTATAGTTCTTACCTGGTTGATTTCAGCCCTGAGTTTGATTATTTCCTGCTGCTGACGAATATCACCTATGAGATTATTTTGAGCAGTATGGGAAGATTAAAGTGGTAGTGATTATGACTGACAGAGGCAGTGGAAAAAGGAGGGGCTTTTGTCATCTTTGATGACCATGATTCTGTGGATAAGATTGCCATTTAGAAATACCATACTGCGAATGTCCACAACTGTGAAGTAAGAAAGGCCCTGTCAAAGCAAGAGATGGCCAGTGCTTCATTCAGCCAGAGAGGTCGCAGTTGTTCTGGAAACTTTGGTGGTGGTCGTGGAGGCAGTTTTGGTGGCAATGGCAACTTTGTTTGAGGAGGGAACTTCAATGATCATGGTGATTTTGGTGGCAGCCCCGGTGGTGTTGGATATGGTGGCAGTGGGGATGCCTATAATGGATTTGGCAATGATGGGAGCAATGATGGTGGTGGAAATTACAATGATTTTGGCAATTACAAAAATCAGTCTTCAAATTTTGGAGTGATAAAGGGAGGAATCTTTGGAGGCAGGTGCTCTGGCCCTTATGGTGGTGGAGGCCAGTACTGTGCTAAACCATGAAACCAAGGTGTCTAGTGCAGGTTCCAGCAGCAGCAGTAGCTATGGCAGTGGCAGGAGGTTCTAATTACATACAGCCAGGAGACAAAGCTTAGCAGGAGAGGAGTGACAGGGAAGCTACAGGTTGCAACAGATTTGTGAACTCAGCCAAACACAGTGGTGGCAGGGCCTAGCTGCTACAAAGAAGACATGTGCTAGACAATACTCTTGTGTGGGCAAAAACTCCAGGACTGTATTTGTGACTAATTGTATAGCAGGTTATTTTAGTTTCTGTTCTGTGGAAAGTGTAAAGCATTCCAACAAAAGGTTTTACTGTAGATTTTTTTTCACCTATGCTGTTGATTGCTAAATGTAATAGTCTGATCATGATGCTGAATAAATGTGTGTGTGTGTGTGTGTGTTTTTACTGTGCTGTGTAAAGTTAGTCTACTCTGAAACCATATTTGTAAACTTCCCCAACAGTGTGAAATTAGAATTCTTTCCTTCAGGGTGGTAGCAAGTTCCATTTGGAATTTATTTATGATTGCTTTCATGGAGTAGTCATTGTCTTAAAACCTTGGTCTTGTTAAACTGCCGGTTACTGTCGTAACTTTTAATTTTTAATGCGTTTCACCATTGAAAGAGTCATTCAAGCAAGGTCACAATTTGGTTATAAAATGGTTGTTGGCACACCCTATGCAATATCAAAATTGGATAATGGTATCAGATAAAATAACAGATGGGAATGAAGCTTGTATATCATCCATTATCATGTGTACTCAATAAAGGATTTCATTCTCTTGAAAAAAATCCATTTGGTCCATAACTTCTGTTAGTTTCACTGTGTCTCTGTTTAGTTTGCATTTCCGTGATCTGTCCATTGTTGAGAGTGGGGTGTTGAAGTCTCCCACTATTATTGTATGAGGTGCAGTGTGTGCTTTGAGCTTTAGTAAAGTTTCTTTTATGACTATGGGTTTCTAGACTTTTACCCTGAGGTAGTGTCTGTCTTTGACACTGAGATGCATTTCCTGTATGCAGCAAAATGTTGGGTCTTATGTATCCAGTCTGTCAGCCTATGTCTTTTTAATGGGGAATTTGGTCCATTGATGTTAAGGAATAGTGATTGTTGCTTTCTGTTATTTTTGTTGTTAGAGATGGAATTATGGTTGTGTGGCTATCTTCTTTTGGGTTTGTTGAAAGATTACTTTCCTCTGTAGGACTGGATTCATGGAAAGATGCTGTGTAAATTTGATTTTGTCATGGAATATCTTGGTTTCTCCATCTATGGTAATTGAGAGTTTTGCTGGATATAGTAACCTAGGCTGACATTTATGTTCTCTTAGGGTCTGTATGAGATCTGTCCAGGATCTTCTAGCTTTCATAGTCTCTGTTGAGAAGTCTGGTGCAATTCTGATAGGTCTGCCTTTATATGTTACTTGACATTTTCCCCTTACTGCTCTTAATATTTTTTCTTTGTTTTGTGCATTTGGTATTTTGCCTGTTATATGAGGAGAGGAATTTCTTTTCTGGTTCAATCTATTTGGTGTTTTGTAGGCTTTTTTTTTTTTTTTTTTTTTTTTTTTTAATGTTTATGGGCATCTCTTTCTTTTGGTTAGGGAAGTTTTCTTCTATAATTTTGCTGAAGTTATTTACTGGCCCTTTAAGTTGTGAATCTTCCCTCTGTTCTATACCTATTATCCTTAGGTTTTGGTCTTATCATTGTGTCCTGGATTTCCTGGATGTTTTTGGTTAGGAGCTTTTTGCATTTTGCATTTTCTTTGACTGCTGTGTCAATGTTTTCTATGGTATCTTCTGCACCTGAGATTTTCTATTCTTTCTCTTGTATTCTGTTTGTGATACTTGCATCTATGGTTCCTGATCTTTTTCCTAGATTTTCTAACTCCAGGGTTGTCTCCCTTTGTGATTTCTTTATTGTTTCTATTTCCATTTTTAGATCCTGAATGGTTTTGTTCAATTCCTTCACCTGTTTGGCTGTGTTTTCTTGTAATTCTTTAAGGGATTTTTGTATTTCCTCTTTAAAGGCTTCTAGCTATTTACCTGTGTTCTCCTGTATTTCTTTAAGGGAGTTATTTATGTCCTCCTTACAGTCCTCTATCATCATCATGAGATGTGATTTTAAATCAGAGTCTTGCTGTGGTGGAAGAACTGGATTCTGACAATGCCAAGTAGCCTTGGTTTCTGTTTCTTATGTTCTTGCCCTTGCCTCTCACCTTCTATTTATTTCTGGTGTTAGCTGGTCTTGATGTCTCTGACTGTGGCTTTTCCCTCCTGCAAGCCTGTGTGTCAGAACTCCTGGGGGACCAGTTCTCTCCAGGAGGAATTTGGGTATGGATGGCTATGGCACAGGGTCAGCTCTGGGGTGCAGATGGAAATCAGAAGGATCATGTCCTTGGCTGTTCCTTGGTTTCTGTGTCCAGATGGCTCTGGGTGGATCCCTCTGGAGCCAGGGGTTTGAGCAGAAGTGGTGGCCTTCTCTGTGCTCACAGACTTGTCAGCACTCCTTGGAGATCGGCTCTCTCCTGGTGTATTTGGGTATGGACCACTGTGGCATAGAATAGACACAGTCCTTCTAATAACTGCTATTATGAACTGTTTTTAGATGATTAAGCAATATGAGTTAAGGGCCAGATAACAAAATAATTGTTAGATTCTGATTAAAAGCGTGTTTTCAGTACATTTCAATTAGAAACGGCTGAGAGCAGTCAAGGTTTATATATATATATAACCCAAAGGATGTGACATTTAATTCCTGACAGCATCCCTTTTGGTGCAATGAAGAAATTAAGCATCTTCAACTCCAGGTGAGGTTGCTTATCATTGGCAAGGTAGTGACAGTACAGAAATTGCCTATTTTATCTGCAGAGAAAAATACTGGTCAGGAAAAGGACACATTGTGCAGAATAGTGACTGTTCACTCTACTCCAAAAGGGTAAGCAGTACTTAATAATAATTCTGTTTGCAGGGGTCTGTCAGATGATCCTGGGCTTGAGGGCTGAAGACTGATGCTCAAAGGTTTTGAGGAATTATGGCACTGTTCAGATAGTCATCTGTCTCTGCAATTGTTTAAATTTGAGAAGCTGTATTTGCTGCTTCCTATATATCCAGATAATATTTATATCATTCTCAGGCTTTTGATGGGCTTGAAGACTAATGTCACTCTCATAATCAAACTCAAGTTGTTTAACATTGAGAGAGGGGTTATAGAGTGGAAGACATGGTTTCCAGATGGCATTACAGGCTAAAATCAAAAAATAATCCAGGGATAGGGTCATAATTCTTTGAGTTATCTAATTGACAAATATTATGGACTAGATGTCATTTGTATACCATACTTTGATATTTACATGATTGTTGTGATTTTGTTCAATTTATGTTCGAGAGAAGAGTTTTTTAAATTTTTATTGGATGGAAAATGTGAGATTTAGGGGCAGTCTGTATAATAAGGTCCTGTTCCCCAATTGGTTCTTGATCTGTCAGTAAAGAAAGCCATGGGTCAATTGCAGGGTGGAAGTTACATGCATGACTATTGGGTCCCTGGAGGAAAATGAAGATGCAAGGGAGGAGAAGGGAGTTCATCAAGCTTTGGAGAGAGAACAACAAGGCTGTTGAGTGTAATTCTTTGCTTTAGCTACCTTTACTCTGGGAAGTGACTGTGCTACCAATCCCCTATAGCTTCCCTTGAATCCTTGAACAAAAGAGACATATGCATCACCTGGTACATGGAACTACTCACTAAGTAAGCACTCCCAACTGTGCTCAGTCCTCCTTAAGATGCACATTGAAGAGAAGGCACAGGAATATGTTATCCAATCTTTTTTTGAAAGCCCAAAGTTAATTCCTCATTAAACACCTTCAAAGTCCCATCACAGACATAACTGATGTACTTCTCTTCAAAGTGTCTTTTGTCTTTCGGTTTAATAAACTCATTGACTGCTTCTGAACTTGTTTTCTGTGACAGATTTCAGGGACCAGGTGCATCTGTGTGTGGCCCACCGTGCTCTGAGAAGACCTCCACAGCTTCACTGCTCTACTGCTGGAATTGCATTTCCAGCTACTCATAACAAGATGGCTTCACAGAGCTGACAGAGGTGTTCTGAGTGTGTGAACATGGATCCCAAGGAGTCTTGCTGTACTGCTCTCTGCTTTTTGTGCAACCCTGGCTCTTCACTACATAGCAGCAGCCTAAGACCACCCAGGAAGTGTGGAGGGTTGAGCAAGCTAGTCCAGTCTAGCTCAGAGTGGCCAGCTGACTTGTGGAGTTTATTATTGTGGCTTTTGTTGTGCCTGCCCTTGGCAGGTAGGATGCAGATGGAATGGGAAGGAAGAGGGAGAGGCTGCTATAGCTCCTGCCATCCCTGGGGGGTTCCCACTTACAATGGTTGTGGCTCCTTCACCCCACCTGCAATGAGTGGTCTTGTGCATAGAGCAGAATACTGAGTGATTGCACAATCAGGCTTTGAAGACCTACAGTGTGCCATTCGCCTTGATTGTAGACCTTTCAGTGCCCTGCTACTTCACCCGTGATGTGAGAACTTGGGGGAAGGTTGGAGAAAAACTACCTTCATGTCATCCAGGCATTTGTATCAATGTGTTCCCCCCCAGGAGGCATGAGTGACAGTTTTCATCTCATGGAAACATTCTAAAGGACTTAGTTCTTCTTGAGTTCAGTTATGTCTAAAAAGTGTTCTGTCTAAAAAGTTCTCAGCTTAGTTCCCTTTCTGCTCAGTTCTGATTCTTCTCTTTGCCCTCAGCACTTAAACATATTTCAGAATACATGATCGCATGTTAAAGAGTTCATCGCAAATTCACACAAAAAAATCAATTCATAAATTTAAATAGACGTTTACAGCAGAGAATGTTTATATACATATCTACTAGGCGTAATTATCTGGCTTAACATCCATCACCTTTTACCGCTCCACAGGTTCACTGAAGGCTTAAAACCATAACTAAGTTATTAGTGAAGTTTTGTATCGATAAACCCAGTCAATATTTTATCTTCTGTACTAGCACCTATAATAAATTGTTAGTTCCCTTTTTATGACCTTCAGTTAATTGTTTTACAACTTCTTGGAATGTGTGCTCTGTGTAGAAGAAAGTCTGGTTACTATCTAAGGGCAATTAACTGGTGACACATGGGAGACTGAGTTCTCATTGCAGTTTTGACTATCAAGAGCTTAATAATTGCTGATAAAATTTTAGGAATTCTTATAGGATCATCAAGAATTAAGTCATCTATTTGTCTATATAGTATCACTACAAGACAGTACATCTTTGTAGATCTGCAGAGATCCACTCAAAAGGGTGGGCTAATATCTGGTGATTGTTATATATGCTTAATAATAACAGGAAAAGCATATTAATAGCAGGAATATTTCCTAAAATAAATTCCCTTAGGTCCTTGCCTGTAAGGGCGAATCTGTCACAGATTATATTATACTCTGAAGTAGACCAGGAAGATCACCTGCTAGTTATTAGCTTGTTTTATTATGACTCCTGACACTTCTTTGTTCAAATTGTTAAGTTGGAGCTGCTGAGGTGACTTGACAAATTAAACGTGATAACCTGACACTGATCCCTGGAGCCCTAATGTTTCTAGGAAAGATCTTATTTCCACAAGCGTCCCCAGCCTCTACAGAGATGTTGCAGGCACATGTGCTCTCTGTCTCTCTGTCTCTGTCTCTGTCTCTCTCTCTCTCTCTCCTTCCACACACTAACATAATCAATAAATGTAAATGTAAATTAGTAGTTAAATATTTCATTATCTGATTCTAAAATGCTCGCATAGACCCCTAACAGCCAAAGCAATTGTGTAAATTGTGACATGGCTAGGGGATCTATCTGGGATAACAAAGTAAGAGTTTTTCTGAGCTGTTCAAGGCTATATAATAAGAGCTATTCATCACTTCCCCATGACTGGTTGCCATGAACCTCCTATAACTGAGTTCTCATATTGCCATAGGTGGACTGGAAGTGGAGATGGCAGGGAAGACTCAGATGGTATTCCTCCATGAAGATGTCACCATACCCTGCAAAATCCCTGGCTCCCCAAAGCTGGACCTCAATACTGTGGGAGTCATCTGGTCTTTGAAGAAGGACAGAGATGAATCTGAGGTCCAGGTGTTTGAGTTTTATGGAGATCAACGAGAGGCAGTCCGACCTGGAGCAGATGTGTCCTTGTTGGGGCTAGAACATGGAAATGCCTCACTCCATCTGCCCAGGATAGAGCTATGGGAAGCAGGAGAGTACAGATGTAAGGTTGTGGTCACCCCTGAAAAGGCAGAAGGGACAACCAGGCTGGAAGTTGTAGGTGAGTCCTCCGTGGTGGTGCCCTGTGATTTGATGCTGCTGGAGTTAGTGGTGGGTGAGTGGATGGCCACACAGAGCAGAGGGTTAGAACATGGGTGAAGGAATTAGGAGACAGTTTCAGCTCTGTCCATTGCAACCCAAGTCCATAGGCAAACAATGAAGAGGATGAGGCAGGGGGAATCTTGCTTATCTTTTTATTTGTCATTTCTACATAGAGGGGTTGATTTTTAAATTGTTTTGGTAATCCTTACTTACTATTATTTTCTTCATAGTTCATGCTCTAACATTATTTACTAATTTGGCCTTTTGGAAAATGGTTTCAGGTAGCCTAGGATGGCTAGGACTTGCTGTGTAGCAGCAGATGGCCTGAAATTCTCTTCTTCCTGTCTCCTTCTCCTGAGTGTTGAAGTTGCAGCTGGTGCCTCCACAGCAGGCCTTATTTGTGTCTTGTATTATCAGTATCACAGTAGCTTTCCTAAATGATACCTGCTGAAAGTGCTCCTGACACTTCTGAATTGACCCAGGATGGCCCCACCTCCCTACAACATCTCTTTAGCCTGGCAGCTCATTTCCACAGCAAGCATGCTAAGAGCCATATAGTGCTGTCCACTAGAACTGGGCTCACTGCTTTTTTAGAATCTTAAAAAAAAATGTCTGATGATAATTTCATGAAGCTTGCTTGACAAAATTTCTGTGCAGATGGGGGCTACTGCATGTCAGCACTCTGCTGGCCCTGCCAGCATGTCCCAAGCATGTTAATTAAGTAGAGTCCCAATGTGTTTGCTCACCTTCCCTGATCTCTCCTCAGGGGTTAGACGTGGTGAGAAGAGCTCCTTTGACTACCTCATGGAGCCCTCGGACTGCTGTGGTAAAGTAAGGGATCTCCTAGGCCATTGCTGAGGTAGAAGCCACTGTGGTGTGAGGAGAGAAACAGGTGGTTGGCTCTGGCTGAACTGTAGTTCTCTTCTCTCGCAGCTCACCCTGACATGTGTTTGTTTGAGAAACTAGCTACCGCAAGAAATGGTAAAGAGAAACTCATTATCTGCCAGCTGGAAGGATTCTACCCAGAAGCCTTTGACATAAAGTGGATGAGGTGTGCCCTGAAGGATTCCCACTTCCAAGAGATTACTGAGGGCATAGTCACCGGTCCCACTGTGAAGAATGTTGATGACACCTTCAGTGTAAACAGCTCCTTGGTCCTGAAGCCAGCTCTGGAAGACCATATATACCAGTGTGTGGTGTCACACAGATCCTGGCTCATCCCACAGAGTCTCAATATCACAATTTTTGAGAATAGTGAGTTTCCTCCTATGCTCACCCCATTTGTGAATATGTGGCTGGGGGATTGGAGTTTTGAAAAGTTTCAGATATTTGCTAGGGAAAGAGAGGAAATTGGAGGCTGAAGCAAAACAAGTTGGGGTTCCATTGAGCTCACACCAGAGTTGGCAGTCCTTAGGCAGAGTTAGGTCCTGTGCTGATGGCCCAGAGGCAGATGCCCATGGTGCTATATAGGGTCATCTGGGCTGTGTGTCTGCTCAGAACAGCTTTAGAGTCTGGATATTCCTGTGGCAGGGAGTGGGGAGATTGCCAGCTCCTTGGAGCCCAGGACTAGCACCTTTCTCTGAGGATAAGAGGATGTCATCCAGGGGCCAGCTATGCCACATGAGCCAGCACCCTCTGCAGTCAGGCAATACTTCCCTTCAGAGGGTGTTCACAGTTTAAATCCTATCAGTAGTTCTGTCTTATGGAGTGTGTGCCAAGAGTTGGAGACCACAGAGGGTGTCCACAGTGTATGTGGTGGTCAGAGTGTGTGCAGTGGTCACAGTGTGTGTGTGGTCAGGTCACAGAGACTTAGTGCTCAGCTTGCTTTCTCCTTCACGTTCAGTTTAGGATGTCACTCATGGAACAGTGCCTTCTAGATCTAAAGTGGGTCCTCCTATGTCAGCTAACCAAATGTAGATAGATCATCCTTTATAGATGTATGCAGAGGATTGTCTTGTATGTGCCTCTCAGTCCTGTCAAGTTGGTCAAATTGACAATGTTAATCATTAAATCCTCTCTGTTTCTCTCTTTCTCTCTCTAGAGCCAGGATCTGTGATGATGTATGTTACCATCATTGGCTCCTGTATTGTACTGTTTTCAGTGATAGCGTGTGGCCTTTGGAAATGGAAAAGACTTCCAACACACATTACAGAGCCTGTGTTGGCTTCAGGTATGTGATCACAGTCACCAGTGTCAGGGAGTCCTGGGGATGGGTCCTGGTTTTTGGGTGTTGTTTTAGGAGAGACTTTCCCCATCTGGTCTCTTATGGAGTTCAACCTGGACTCTGTGGAGAAGAACTGTGGAGCCTCTTCCTGTCCATGGAATAACACTCTCACTGTAAATTGCATCAGACCTCATTAGTTGAGACCAGGTCTTTGACCTATGACATGAACAGTACTGTTCTGTGACACGCAAAGCTCTCAGCTGGGGAGTCAGTTCCTGAGCTGCTCATATTTTGCTAACACTTCACTGAGCCCACTAAGCGTAAAGGTTTCAGTGAGTGACTGAGATTTTCTAATTGTATCTCCAATATGTTTGTAAATTAAACTTTGGGTTCTCACCCAAACAATCAATGAAAATAGTGGAGCAGCTTTAGAGGCTCATGAAACCATTGTAAATGTGTTGGTTAAGTTAGAAGTATCCCGGATCTTAGTTCTTTTGGGGCCTACCAAAGTAGAATCTGTGTGAGGCTAATGCTTCTCATTGCACTACATCAGGAGGAGTGTGACAGTGAAGGACACAGGGACTGCTGGGGCTGCAGAGATGGCTCAGTGGGTAAGAGCACTGGATGCTCTTGTACAGGAGTCAGGTTCAGTTCCCCCACACGCTGGCTCACAACCCCTTGAGATCGTCTCAGCTACACAAGCCCATACGCACACTCATGTGAACATGCACACAATCACATAAGGACAATACAGAAGTAAGCCTGTTTTCAGAAGGAAGAGGAGAAGCAGGAGGAGGAGGAGGAGGAAAGAGGAGTAGGAGAGAGGAGGAGAAGGAGAAGGAGAAGAAGAAGAAGATGAGTGCTGATCCAGCATAGACCAACTGATTAATGGAACTCATCTTCCTGGTTAGTGCTGAGAAAATGAGAAACCTATGCATAATGTTGTGTGGAAGTGATTTCTGCGACACCGATGTTGGCATTCTTCCTGCCTTTCTCTGGATCTGATACAGGTGCTGTGGCCATCCTGCAGGATCACTTAACTGAAGAAGGGCTGGGCCTGGATCCTGGTATGGTTGTTTTTCTGCTTCACTTCATCTTTCACATCTGGTCTTGGTGACTCTGTGGACTTCCAAGCTGGCAGCCCCTTGGTTTGAGGCTAAACTGACATGTTCTTTGCTAAGAAAACTCAGACTATAATTATTTTTGAATTATTTTCTACATGAGATATTTAATCATGAAAACACAGTGAGTCAAAACTTCCATTGAGGACAGTCTGCAGGAGATGTTTCCAATAAATAACTTAATGATGCACCATGGGACCTTGGAAACCCAAGCTCAAGCCAAACCCAAACCAGTATTTGGAAAGAATTAAGATCAGGGCAGAGATTAATCAAATGGGGATGCAAAAACACATTAAAGATTCCAAGGAATCCTCGTAAAGTGGATCCACAAATCCTTTCTCAGACTGTCTGGCAGAGAGCAAAGCCTCACCTCAATAAGTCAGAGGTGAGAAAGGAGCCATTTGGAAGCTGGGCAGTTATTAGGATGTTCTGAAAGGAAAAAAGATATTCTCCTAATTGGAAACTTTTAGAGGATTCGATGAATTTCTTGGTATCCCTGAATTAAACCCAGATGAGATAATTTAAAGAGATCTACGAGGAGCATTGTTGTTGGTGTAACAACAGCAATAGCAGCAGCAACAGCAGGGTCTCAAATGAAGCAGTACTGAGGCCCTGATGGTGACGTGGACCAGATCTTCAGTAAGGTGCTAACACAGCCATTCTGAAGAACACTGCCAATCTCTCTTCCCTACAAAAGGCATTACGGTCATGACACAACTGCATGAAGACAAAAAAGAAAGGAAAAGACTCTTTTTTTGTTGTCTCTTTAACATACATCTATTCATTTGTTTATATATTGTGTGTCTGAGCGTACCTGAGGATGTGGATGTCCTAAAGAAAATCACCATGTTTTCAGTAAAGTCAGACAGAAGACAAGCACGGCATGTCTACTTTCTCCACACTCTTCATTAAACTTCTGGGAATCTTAGCTAGGAGAATGTGAGGAGAGAAGTGAACAATTATCTATATGTCTCTGTTTATATATTGTCTGTCTGCCTGCCTTCCTGTCTGCCTGCTTGCCTGCCTGTCTGTCTGCCTCTCTGTGTGTCAGTGTCTGTCCGTGTGTTTGTGTGTCTCTTTATGTGTAATTGAGGCACTGGAAGGTCTATCTGGACCAACTAGATGGCTTAGCCTGGGCACCTGAGTTCCATCCCCATAGCATAAGTGAATGTGGAAGGAGAGAGCCTACTTTATTTTTTGTTGTTGTTTATTTTTTTTTTTTCATTTCTCAGACAGAGTTTCTCTGTGTAATGTGGGAGTCCAAATTGTAGGAAACCAGACTTTCAACAGCTCCCACTTTGAGAATACCTTTTGCTGACTCTTTGTAAGAAGCTTCCTTTACAAGGATGATTGTGGGAACTAACTGGCTCTTATCTTAGATAAACACCTGCGGTTGTTAGAGAAGAACCAGCATTCCAGAAAAGCCATAAGATGCCTCAAGCCCACCAGCCTGTCACCAGCATCTGCACCAGATGTCCTCCCTTTCTTCTGTGCCCTAAATCATTCTCCTTCAGCCCCTCCTTATCTACCCTTATGGTGGACTTATAACCAGGCCTTCTTCCCATCAATAAACAGACCTTGACAAGAACCCCTGTTGCTTGATCTTGCTTTTCTTTCCCGCCCGTTTCTCTTACAAGCTGGGCCACCTCGACTCCCTGAATAAGTAGGTCCCACAGGAAGGGATAGTGTAACAGCTCTGACTGTCCTGGAACTCATAAGTCCTGTGCGACCACCACCTGGCTGAGAGGCAATTTTGTATAGTTGCCCTCTGACCTCCTCACTTCACATGGTTTGCCCTCCCCATTGAGGAGAAACAAGCCTTCATTGACCCAGACATCCTAACCTCATGAAGCAGCAACATAGCCATTCACCAACACCTGATCCTGTAAACTCCCAAACATAGAGACCCAGAAGGTAAGGGGCAGTGTTCCCTCCAGCCCTAGGCATGGAGGTTTGTGCAGTGTGTGTCCACATCATGCTAGTCTGGCTCAAGGAGAAGCCTAATAAAACATGCACTGCTCATGGAGTAGAAGGCTTTTCACTGCTTCAGCAAGGAAGACAGCTGTAGGTGTTGTTCTCTCAGAGTTCCATCCCTTTAATAACCCAGAAGAAGAGTGATACACTCTGACTGGAGTGACAGCATGGGAGTTCTCTCCAGACAACAGTAACAATGGTCATTGATCAGAGAGAACCTACAGTGCCTGCTTCAGGTGGAAAAACAACACCCCAAGATAGCTAAAACAATCCTCTATGATAAGAAAACCATGATCCCTGATTTAAAGATGCACTACAGGATGTCTGTAGGATGTGTTGGGGTCGTGGTGACACAGAACTTGTGGGAGTGGCCAACCAATGACTGATGCACCTTGAGGCCCACACCAGGAGAAGGAGCCAGGAACCAGAGCTTGGGCTGCTCAGAGAGGCCCATGGTAGAACCAAATATGGCTGGGGGCAAGGGGAAGGAAAAAAGAAAAAGGAAAAAAAGAGTCAAATGATTCTGCCACACTCAGAAATTGGTGCTTAGCCCAATTGTCATCAGACAGGCATCATTTAACAACTGATGCGAGCAGACAGTCACCTGACTCACAGCAGAACACCAGGCAAAACCAGGGGAACTCCATGCAAAGGGGGAGGAAAGATTCTAGGAGCCAGAGGATTTGAGGACACCATGAGAACTGGAGCCACAAAATCAGCTAAGCAGGGTTCATGGGAGATCACAGAGACTGAAGTGACAATCATGGACCCTGTATGGGTTTGAGCAAGGAGCCTGCATATACATTATGGTTGTATAGCTTGGTGATGTTGTGGAGCTCCTAACAGTGTGAATGGGGAGCACACACACACACACACACACACACACACACACACATACACGGGTGTGGGGGTGGGGACAGAAGGTATTTCTGAGAATGCCTTACAGGCTATATGTGCTCCAGCTAATCCAACAATGGCTGCCTATGAATGGAAGTTCTAAGAGTCCATGAGGCTGGATGTCTGCATTGGTCTTCAATATACACTTGAATCCTCTGTGCCAGTGCAGGAATGGACTTGCTATTGAGGCCATAGACAGACAGCCTGGTCGGGACTATGAAGAGACAAAGTGGGGTTTTCTCTTACAGTGAAAGGAGCAAGGTCCCATGTCACACACTTGACCCAAAGGATGTTGTTGCAGGTCGGTTGTCTCTGGTTGCTGATTGTTGAGGATGGATTTGTATAATGAGTGTCCTTTATGTGGGATAAAGGGCTCACCTACAGCCCTTGGCCTCAGGGAGCCTGGCATACTTCTTTATGGGAATATGAATGAAGGCATCACAGCAGCTCACTTGTCAAATCTCTGTAGCAGGGGGGAATTATAGAGGCACAAAGCTATGGTGGTGGGGGATGGGAAGCTGAACTGGGCAGAGCTTGGCCTGTGATAAAGCATCCTGTTTATTACAGGTCTTAGGAAGACTCAAGGTCAGGGGAAAGGCACACCATCACATCCTGGACTCAGGGTGCCAAGTCTAGGTAGCCTGGTCCTCAAGGCACTTCAGTGCTGGGTCCGTCAATAGCAGGAATAGGAGGGAGTATTAAAATAAAAACCCATTTTCCTTCCTGTGAGGGAATAGAATGCCCCAGCCAAGGTTGTGTGCTCTGTTCCACCAGGCTGACGTCTGCATGTCTTAAATATATGAGGAATACTTAAAAGTAAGAACTGTAGGTAGTATCGTGTTAAATGGTCAAATATTGAATGTTTCACTTTCAGAGTACGGGACCTTTAAAAATGCCTCCTGTCCATGTGGCAGGGTAGACAGATTGTAGTTGTCTTAGGGTTTTACTGCTGTGAACAGAAACTTCTTATTAGGACAACATTTAATTGGGGCTGGCTTACAGGTCAGAGGTTCAGTCCATTATCATCAAGGCAGGAGCATGGCAGCGCCCAGGCAGATGTGGGACTGGAGGAGCTGAGAATTCCACCTCTTGTTGAGAAGGGAGCAGGCAGAAGACTGTCTTCCAGGCAGCTGGGATGAGGGTCTTAAAGCCCATGCCCACAATGGCACACCTATTCCAACAAGGCTGTCACACCTCCCAATAGTGCTACTTCCTGGGTCAAGCATATACAAACCATCACACTAGTTGACTCAGAAAGACATAAGAAAAGAGACTGTGGAGGAGGGCGTGGGGGGGATTGTTTACTCACAGATCACCCATGTACTCAAATACTCCAACAAAATTCACAGGTAAATTATTAGAAATATGTTTAATACATTTGGGGATGTAAAATGCTCCTGAAGATTCCTGTGTGGAAGGGTTGGTCCTGAAGGCCATGTCGGGGCTCTAGGAAGCAGTTGGACCATGAAGGCTCTGACTTAATTGACAGATCAATCCACTGTTTCATTCAAACTGTTCGGGGGGTGGGGTCTGATTGGAGGGAGAGTGTCTCAATGAGGGTGTCTCTTTGAAGGGCTTATCCTGGCCCCTCATGTTCCGTGTTTACCTCCAGGCCACCATGTTGTGAGCTGACCTTCCTCAGGCTCCATCACCCTTGGTGCCCTTCCAGGACTGTCACAGTGGTGCCAGCTCTCCATGGTCTGAAATCTTTCCTCAGTCTTCTTTCCTTCAGGAAATTAATCCCAGCATCAGAAAAAAAAAACATGTCTGTAGTCTAATTTTTAAAAGATCAATTTGAAGATGAAATATGTTAAAGCCTTAGAAATAAATGCAAGGGAAGATGAACAAGGGGTTTTCAAGAGGTCTATAAAACACACACTAAGAAACTAGTGAAAACCCAAAGAAGCAGAGGAAAGCAATTGCTTGTTTGGTTTTGGTTTTTGAGACAGTGTTTCTCCGTGTGCTCTTGGCTGTCCTGGAACTCATCCGTACACCAGCTGGCCTTGAACTCAGACTTCTTCCTGCCTCTCTCTCTCCCAAGTGCTGGGATTAAAGGCTTGTGTCATCACTGCCCAGCCAAGTTTAAATTTTTCTGCAAGTAAAACTCCCGATCTGATGCAATCCCAGGCAGTGTGTGTTTTTTTATTTATATTTGTTGTTTTGCTTTGTTTTTCAAGACAGGGTTTCTCTGTGTCACCCTGGCTGTTCTGGAACTCACTCTGTAGACCAGGCTGGCCTCGAACTCAGAAATCACCTGACTCTGCCTCCCAAGTGCTGGGATTAAAGGCGTGTGCTACCACCGCCCGGCTGGCAGTGTGGTTTTGTAGAGTGAATGAAGCAGTCCCAAGACTCCCAGGACTCTTCAAAAGTTGAGGAAAACAAAGAGTAGAAGAATGTTCTTGTCCGATAGTAAGGTCATCAAGACAATGTCTTATCATTGGTGCTAGAGTGGGCACATGGTTGGGAATGGTGGCACATTCACTTAGGAGGCAGAGGTAGGTAGATCTCTGAGTTTGAGGCTGGCCTAGTCTACAGAATTAGTTCCAGGACAGCCAGGGCTATACAGAGAAACCCTTTCTCAAATTCCAAAAACAAAACAAAATAAAACAAGAGCAAATAATTCTAAGGACTGGAAGATTAGAATAGACAATCCCAACGAGACCAGCACGTGCTCTCTTTGTCGTGTGGAACTGTAAGTACTGTCAGGACCTGAGGAGAAAAAGATACAGCCAAGGACAATGCTGATGACAGCCGCGGGCTCCCTTTGTAAAGCCTGAAGTTGGCCTGTCCTCTTTAAAGGCTCAGTGCTTTCACCAGCTTAGGAGGACTTCCTATACTGAGGCTCCCTCCTGGGCCGTTGTCAGCCATCAGCCTTTAGTCATTGACTTGTGCCCAACAGCCAGAATATAAGTGCATGGGGGGACAGAAGAGTAGAAGGAACAAGCACGCCCTCCACCACGGCAGTACCCACCTGGGGCACTGGGTGCTCAAGGCTCTGCAAAGGTCACAGTGATGGCCCCTGGGATTTGTGTGGCACAGTAGAGGAGACAGAAGAGGCTATGCCAAGCTTCTCCACTGACTTTAAAGCCTCACCTGCCACCGCACAGGACTGCTGCAAAGAGTCATAAGTTTGCAGGGCCAATGATCCTGGTTATGACAAGGTGGTGCAGCTGCTGCACACGGGGGTGGGGTGGTGGGGGGTGGTGGTGGGAGGAGGTGGGGCTGGGAGCAGGATGTCGTGAACATGGACTCTGCTTGGCTGTCCATGTTTGCTGATGGCTGTGAATGGAACTTTGGGAGGATCACAGCCCCATAGAGCCAGGGGCAGGGGCGGGGGTGGGGGCAGGGTGGGGGCGTGGCGGGGGGGGGGGGCAGGGGCAGCGGCAGGAGAAGTCACTTAGGCCCTTCCAGAACAAAGATCTGGGCCAATCTTCTGGATAAGCACAAAGTGTAAGCGATAACTCCATGCCACTCCCTTAAGCCTCACCTTCAATTATGGCAGAGCTAAGTACATCTGTGTCACAGCCTTGAGGACCCCGACATCCTCCCTCCGTCTTTCTTGTCCTCGTGACTCTGATTCCTTGGCCTATATAGTCTCTGTAGGTGTCCCAGGATGTCACCTTACAGGAACTCTAAGGGCCAAGTTGGGCCTCATAGGAAAGGATGCAGACGGGTGTGTTTGAGGGGTGTGGCTTGAAGGCGGCAGAAATGGGCTATACTGCATTGCGCTGGGGTCCATGCAAGAGCTGGAAAACCTCTGACAAGGTAGCGGCTGATATAGCCATGCTGTGACTGGCAGGTTGATCCTGGCTTCTCTGAAGCTTGGCTTATCAGGCGGGGTGAGGTTAGAGGGCCAAGAATGAGCTTGCATTGCTGGCCCCTGCGCTGCTTGCTCTTTAGAGGCACGCAGTCTCCTCCCACTGTCATCTCCGGGTGTCTCTAACCAGAGCCCACTAGCTCCGTCATTCCTGGTTGGTCTGGTTGGTCGCCACTGGCCTAGGAAACAGGGCAGAGTCCCAGCCTTCAGCCCAGGGATGAACTAGAATGCTCTGGGAGAAACAGGAATGGTAGCAAATGCCTGTACTTAGGAGAGGAGGAGTGGGAGTGAGGCCCAGTCTAGCCCAGTCCAGCCTGGGATGCATAGAGATCGTGTGTATGGGAGGGGATGGGAGTGGAGGCAAACAAGCAAACAAACAAACAAGCAAACAAGCAAACAAGCAAGGAAACAAAAAACAAAAAGCATGCTAGAGAAGGGGTCCAGGTCTCCCAGCCAGAGTATTTTGAAACTGCCAATTAGGGGCCGCCCTGTCTACTACCTCCTAGTGACCAGCAGAGGGCAGCAAAGCCTAAACAAAGTTAATCCAGTCTGCAAAGGCTCTTTTCCTCCCTCCCTCTCTTCCCCCTCCCCCCTCCTTCTGAATTCTTCTCTCTGTCGTCCCCCCAACCCTGTCTTTCCTCTCTGCGAGTTTCTCGAGTTTCTCGGTGCCCTCGCTCTTCTCTTTTCTCTCTCCAGGCTCTGTCCATGGGTCTCCCCTTGCTATGTGCTTCCTCATATCCCCACCAGGGGAACGTAGCAGTGACATATAGAGAACATGAGATGAACTAATGGGCGCTTGGCATCTTCAGCCACACCCTGTCCTCTGTGGTGGCAGTAAGGTGAGGCTGACATGACCTTGAGAATGAGTAAGAAAGGACGTTGTTGGCAAGGTGTTCCTGGGCAGGACTAGAGAAAGAATTTGTTCCTGGGGCTATGATGTTGTGGTTTCAAAAACCCAGTGTCTGACTCTCATGTCAAACCACACCCTAGCAGCGGCGGTACTCGTTGCTAGGGCCCCTTTGAGCAGTTGAGACCGGAGGCATTATGACACTAAAGAGGGAAGAAAATTATACCAGCAAGTCCCGAGGCAAGACAAGATCCCGGGTGTCCAGAGGACCCGTGGGTACACTTAGGTGCAGAGGCTACAGAAGTGCTGGCCCCCAGCTCTGCTGCTTGCAGGCTGAGTCCCTGGGCAGACGCCGCTGCTCCAGGAGCCTCAGCTAGCTCTTTAGTAAGGTCAGGAGAAGCGGGCTCCTCCAGTAGATGCTATACGTGCCCCCTGCAGCTCCCACCGTCCCACTTTCAAGCACACAGCTTGATTGTGTGCAGGAGTCCACCCCTCTCAGCGATGACCCTAGACCTAGTCTGCCATCTTGACATCACCCGCAAGGTGTCTGGACCAGGAGGACGGATGGGGAGGGGCTGTGACACTCGCTCACCCTGATTGGCTGACGTCGGTCACGGGATCACTACCTTCCTTTGGATTTCTAGGGAAAGAATATCCATCCTACTAGGACTCCACCCGAGCTGGTTCCTCTATCTGAGCAAGATGTCACCATGGAGACTCCTTGAATTTTACTGGTGGCAGCACCCAGTGTGAAATAAGCCGGGGACCAATGGGAACCATTGGCTTTCCTGTAGACCACAGAGGCCACAGCCAAGGCTGGTGACTACAGCCAGGCAAGGTAGTGAGTGTGCGCTGGCTGTGACTTGTAAAACCTGGGACTTACAGCCAGTTACCAGGGCTTAAACCCTAGGTCAGCTTGGTACTAAGCATGTGGGCATATGGATAAGTCACTTAACATTTCAGAGGCTACCCTCTGGGTGTCACACCACCCTACGCAGTGAGAGGACTGTTTCTTATAGATCTGACCCAAGGTGTGACTCTCCGACAGTAGTGTATGCCGTGTGAGAGGCTTGCAGGTTTTAGCGGTGGTCACGATCTCTTTTGTATCTAAGGGTTGCTGACAGGATGGGACATGGGCTTATGCAACTCACACAAAGCTTGGCTTTGATCCAAAGCACCCATAAAACGGGACATTGTGGTGCATACCTCTAATCCCAGGATTTAGGAAGTAGAGGCAGATGGATCACAAGTTCAAGGCCATTGTGGGCTAAATAGTGAGTTTGAGGCCACCGAGGACTGCATAAGAGTTAGTTTCAAAGATAAAAATGCTGCTGAGATCTTCCAGGCTGGAAATCCATGGGCTTTATAATGATGTCATCGCTGGAGGTGTGGGTTCTAGACAAGACGCGGTTATAGACGCGATTGTGACCTTCAGAGACTCTGCGGTGGGGTCAGGAAATTTAGAGTGAAACACTGGCAGCCTGAGGTGAGAACTCTTTCATGACTGGCCTCTCACAGCATCCTT
This sequence comes from Apodemus sylvaticus, assembly GCF_947179515.1. NCBI lineage: Eukaryota > Metazoa > Chordata > Mammalia > Rodentia > Muridae > Apodemus > Apodemus sylvaticus. The sequence goes on along the minus strand of NC_067472.1, from coordinate 164,759,124 downwards.
GACTGGTCCTTGCTCTGTCTCCCTAAGTGAATCCTGGTCCTGCTGTGTTGCCATGGCAGCGGAGGAGCTTGGCAGGTGCCAGCTTCCATAGCAGCCTTGGCACTGGGTCGCATAGTTAGCATCCTTCCTCCTTCTCTTTGACAAATAAAAGAAGTCCTGGGTTGGGAGAGTGGGGTGGGAGAGTGGGGTGGAAGAGTGGGGTGGGAGAGTGGGGTGGAAGAGGGGTGGGAGAGTGGGGTGGGAGAGTGGGGTGGGGAGAGTGCGGGCAGCCTGTTTTAACACTTTCATCTGCACTGGACCCTGCCGACTGGACTGATGTATAAGCCCTGGTTATGGGCTGGAGAGATGGCTCAGTGGTTAAGAGCACTGACTGCTCTTCCAGAGTTCCTGAGTTCAATTCCCAGCATCCACATGGTGGATCACAACCATCTGTAATGGGACCTGATGCCCTCTTCTGGTGTGTCTGAAGAGAGCAACAGTGTACTCATACACTTAAACAAACAAACAAACAAACAAACAAATAGATAAAGAGTTGCCTCGGTCATGGTGTCTGTTCACAGAGTAAAACCCGGGGAGAGAGAGAGAGAGAGAGAGAGAGAGAGAGAGAGAGAGAGAGAGAGAGAGAGAGAGAGAGAGAGAGAGAGAGAGAGAGAGAGCTGAGCCCTACCTAGCACTGGTCTCCATGCCTCCCGACTGCAGACTCAATGCTAGCAGCTTCCTCCTCCTTCCCCATGCCTTCCCTGCTATGGTGGCCGATTTCTCAAACCAAGAGCCAAACTAACCTTCCCTCCTTCAGCTATTTTTATGAGGCATTTGTGACAGCCGTGGGACAGGTAACGTGTATGCCCTCCTATCCCTTCTGTTGACATCTTCTCTGCCCTGCCCAGGCCAGGTGCTTCCATGCCCGTTTTCTCCGTCTTTAAGAACTGTGTAAATGATACACAGATAAGTAAACTAAGTCACAGTTCTTGAGGGAGCCTGTGTGCCCAGCTCTGCTGCCGAGGACAGCCAAGAGTCCCTCTGTGGTCCTCTTTCCTCCTCTGTGCAGGCGTCCACGTCCCTCCCTGCAGCTCTGCTCACACCCCTGAGCATCCCGGCTCCTGGCTGAGAAGCGGATGTCCACTTGCGGCTCCTGGCTGAGAAGCGGATGTCCCTTCCCTCCTTCCTGCTCCCACTGTGCATTGGCTGGAAGAAGGTAGTCATCAAAGACCACGGGCGTGGCAGCTGGGAACTGTGGGCTAGGAAGAGGCCCGAGACATCCCATGATGCCTTGAGGCCACCACCCCGATGCTGTTCTTCATTCAGAACAGAGGTGGGCAGACCTTCGCAAGCGTTAATTGGGGCTTTTCTTCCACTCAGATCCAGGATTTACTCAACTTGGCCTGTGCATCCTGGGCTCTTTCACCAAAAAGCCCAGGTGTTTTGTGTTTGCTGTTTGCTGACGCCTTCACCCTCCCTTGCCTCCTGCATTCGGTCCGACACCCACCGATTCAGTTTTTGACGCCTCGAGTTTCCCCCACATCCCTGCCCGTGTCCCCATCATTTCTAACCGGTGTCGATGGCCATTCACCTCTGATGTCCCCTACAAGTCGTCACCTTGGAGACCTGAAGCACTTTCCCGTTACTTACACAGAACAAACCCCAGGCTCCTCCCAGGTCTGTGACTTGGACTCTCCTGGAGCCTGGCTGTCACTCATCCTGTCTCCTGGTGCATTCCCAGCATCTCTCACCCTTTGCAGATTCGGCACCTGCAAATGCTACTGAATAACATTTCCTCTTCCCAAAGACACTTCCCAACTGCCCCTGCGCACTGCGTTTCCCTTTTAACCCTTCTCCACTCTTAAACCCCATATCACTTGCTCAATATCATGTGTTCACATACATGGCTGTTCTGTTTCTCCCACGCTGAGCTGCAGGCTCACTGTCTGCATGGCTGCTGGTAACCTTGGGGGACCCTCTCCTTTTCCGGCACCTTGAAATAACTGCTCAGTGAGAGACACACTGGCTTAGTGTGTTGAAGTTCCTTCAGCTGCCGGCAGGCTGTGCTATTGATCCACCTATCTGAGCCCGTCTGGAACATGGCCACTGAGGTCTGCTCTGATTATCCCATGAAGTTGTAATAATGATAATGATGACGATGATGACAATGGTGATTATAATAACGAAATGTGATGCACAGAACACGGGAGGAAGACACCTAGAGACCAGCTGCCTCGTGGCCTGCCTGCAGCGGGAGGTATTCTGATGTACAAGTGTGTGATGGTGAGATGGGAAAGGAGAGGAGCAGTGGGAGCACTATGATGAGAGGTGGAACTGGAGACTCAAGGGTGGAGAGGAACAGCCCGATGTGAGGCCCTGGTGAAGTCCTGGCCTGTGTTGCCACTGAGGCCCCTATCTGGGTCTGGTGCCACACAGCAGCAGGGATCTGTGTCAATGTCTGTGGCCCATGTTACCTCCAAAAGTCATATGGAAGTCCCTGGTCTGGACTACAGCCCGGAACCACGTTGAAGGTCGCACAAAATTGACTGCAGCACTCAAAAGAGCCTCCCCCTCTCCTGCACTGTGCCTGGGCAGCACAACAGAGGTGGCCATGCTGTCACGGGTGAGGGTGAGCTGGCTCGGAGGGCCTGAGAACAGGAGAGCCGGCCCTGCCCCTCTCCTGCTGAAGTGGAAACTTCTGGTTTCTTTGGAAGGTCAGTTATGTCAAATGACGTTTTTGCTGGGGCGTACAGGTGAAGGGATGTTTTGCTAGTGCAGACACATGAAAGGGTGTTTTCCTGAAGCAGACACAGGTGAAGGGATGTTTTGCTAGTGCAGACACATGAAAGGACACTTGATCAGAAGGAGTATAAATATGACCCCACAGACAGTGGGAGCTCGGGTATTGCTTTGCTCCACCTTGCTATTCTTCATTGAAGACACACGTTTTTGGTTCATCTTACATTCTGTTGCTGGGCTCTGCTTGTTCTCTGATGCCATCGAGAGAAACTCACCAGAGTTTTGTGAGGTCCTCGTCAGCTCGTGAGATCCTGTGGCTTTTTGTCACTTACATGGCCTCTGGCTAGTTGGTGAGCCTTTCGGTTTCTTCAGGACTGAACTTCCTTTGCTGGCTCTTGTGTGGTGACTGTCACACGGACTGGACTCCAGCTGCTGGTTTGGGTGTGGCGTGTGCCTGTTGAGAGGACTGGGCTGCAGCTACTGATTCATATTTCATGATGGCTACTGGACTGAACTGCTGATATCCTGACAACAAAGATTCGACTCTCTCCCAAAGAACTATTTCTTTTCTTTTTTGACCTTTAAATATTGTTATTTTCAATGATTTATTTATTCATTATATGCAAGCACACTGTAGCTGTCTTCAGACACTCCAGAAGAGGGCATCAGATCTCAATATGGATGGTTGTTACCCACCATAGACCTCTTTCAGGACCTTTGAAAGAGCAGTCAGTGCTCTTAACTGCTGAGCCACCTCTCCAGCCTCCCCCCCCAAAGAACTATTTCTAAACAGGTCCACTTCTCCTGTGTCCTGATAACCTTTCTTTTCCACTACCTCTGGTGGGTGGTGGGCTAGAAGGGAGGTTAAAGCATTTAAGAACCTTATTAAAAATAGGCTGTGAAAAATACATGCCTGCAGCCTGCTGCAGCACTGGGTGAGCTTGCAGAGCGGGGCAGGAGAGCTCTCCCTGGTGGGGTGGGTGCAGGAGAACTGGCAGACTGGCCAGCTCAGCTACCACACAGACCCAGATCCGGCCTTTGAGTTGGCTAACCTCAGCCTCTACCCCATTGCCGACCTGCGGAGCATGTGAGGAGGCTGGTCCTACAGGTCCGATCTCCATGACAACAGGAGGTCTGAGAGGAGTCCTGGTGAGGATCGAGTATTGACAGTGTAGCAGAAGACAGAGACTTCCAACCAGACCAGTGACTCACTGAAATGAACATTTGCATGTGACGATGTATGAACAGAAGTCTATGCACGTGGGACTCACTGTGACATACTGCAGCTTCCAATACAAGATTTTTTTTCTGTTTTTTTTTTTTTCTTTTGCTGGGGAGGTTGCAAGGACAGAGGGCAGATATGAAGGGACAGGGAGATGAGTGGGATTGGGGTACATGATGTGAAATTCACAAAGAATCAATAAAAAGGTTTTAAAAAACTACTCCCAAGTACTAAGAGATTATTAATCTTCTATTGAGGCAAGGAAAATGTACAGGACTCTACTCACCCATGTGCAGGAGACCTGCTCTCCTACACGTGAGCTAACTGAATGTGCTCACTCACACCTGAAATCTCAGCATGGAGGAGGCTAAGGTAAGAAGATTATGAGTTTGAGGCCAGCCTTGGCTACACAGATAGTTCTGGGTTAGCCTGGGCTACATAAAAGAACCCTGTCTAAAAGAAAGATGGCAAATGATAATAATCTCTGTGCTGAGGCCGTACCTTTTGATCTCTTCAGTAACTGTGGCTTGAGAGTTTATTTTATTTATTTACTTATTTTTAGCATACAATCCTCAGCATGACTGACGTCATCAGACCCCTCTGGCTTGAGAATGGGTGGTGCAGTGCATGGAGAAGAAGAAATGGAAGTTTGCTCACCACAGTCAGAGCCCGGCTCTGCCGTCCCAGGATGCACTCTGCTGTCCCAGGATGCACTCTGCTGTCCCAGGATGCACTCTGCTGTCCCAGGATGCACTCTGCTGTCCCAGGATGCACTCTGCTGAGTGAGCCGGTGAATGTTAGTGTGGGATTGGTAGGAAAGGTAGGTAAAGTATAGAGGTGTCCTGGGCGTTCATGTGGGGTACAGGGCATCCTGGCTGTTCACACGGGAAGGGGGTTAGCTGTAAATAATTCCCTTTTAATCACAGTCGAAACAGAGTCCTAAAAAAAGATGCTTGTGACAAAAGAAAGAGTTTTTTTATCCCTTCCTTTTAAAATAAAGCCGTCAATTTAAACTCAAGGCAACCCTTCTCCTTTGAGAGGTTGTAAAGTTGCAAACCTGTGCAGTCTCTGCCAGGAAATCTATTTCCATATTTAATTAATATTGACTTTCCACATTTGCACTAAAGAAGCTTGTTTGTTTGTTTGTTTTTAAAGGAGATATTATAGGAACATAGGATTCCCACCCCTTCCTTTAAAACAATCATTCATGTGACGGGTGAGGCACCGTGAAGCACATATGGAGGCCAGAGGACAGCTTGCAGGAGTCAGTTCTCGCCTTCCACCACGTGGGGCCCAGGGACTAAACTTTGATAGTGAGATTTGATGGCAAGCACTTTCACCTTGGGATCCATCTTGCTGGCTCCTGAAGGCGCTTTTTACAGAGAGAACAGATGTGTACCAAAGGAATCCCTGTGACGATCTGAGGTTGGCAAGTGGATGGGGGGTTGCGCTTTCTAGTTCCTTTACCCTTAAAAAAGAGAGCCTTAAAAAAGGCAGCCATCGCATTTTTGGGGTGCTGGGGAAAGCCAGTCAGCCTCGGTTGCCTATTCCGAGGTGCCACAGCTGGAGCGGTAGAGGTTAGCTGCCAAGTGACTCAGAATCAGCTGTGACCAGTGCCCTGCACCGAGGCATTAACACCACAGGGTGGTGCTGTGGTGCACTCCGACTCCGCAGCTGTCCTGAAAGATTATGATAAACGGTAGATTATAGTTCACATCCGAGAGAAGCATCATTTAGAAACGTCTTAGGTAGAACCTCTTTGTTCCAGTCTGCAGTCGATCCACTAGTAAAAGCATCTAGGACACCACCGCGCGCACACCCGGAAGCGCGCGCTTTTCTCAGTCTCAGAACAGCATTCCTCGTCTTCGGCAATTGCTCCGCAAGGTCTTTCTCGCTGATCTCATTATTCTGCGGAAGGGAGATGGGTGAGCCAGAGAAAACCAGACTGATCTACAAACTCAACTTCTCATCTGTAAAATGGGACTGAAGATAGCCAGAGTGTGAATCGCAGTAAATGGCGTGTGAGAGACACTGACCAGTGCGTTGTGCCTGAACTATGTTTTTACACACAAATAATAATGGCAGCTTTTCTTTGTGGCTGTGGGGTGTGAGATTGGGAAGGACGAGGAATCAATAAAGATGGCCTTTTTTGTTTGTTTGTTTGTTTGTTTTGTTTTGTTTTTCGAGACAGGGTTTCTCTGTGTAGCCCTGGCTGTCCTGAACTCACTTTGTAGACCAGGCTGGCCTTGAACTCAGAAATCCACCTGCCTCTGCCTCCCAAGTGCTGGGATTATAGGCATGCACCACCACCGCCCGGCTAAAGATGGCCTTTATAAAGATGAGGTTATTGTTTATAGCACAGGCAGGTCTTAGGGAGGCTGGCTGGTGGCAGTGAGACATTTGGCAGCCAGTGAGAGTCAGGAGTGGCACCCACATTGCTGAGCTTTAGGGAGAGTTCTCTTTGCTTTGTTTGAGTGCTCGAGGCAACTAGAAGATGTTACTTGCATGTCACACAGGAAGCAACTTGAGGGAGGAAAGTTCATTTTGATGCGTACTTGGGGGACACAGGGCTGCAGTGGCAGAGAAGGCAGGCTATAGGAGGCTGCTAGCTCCTGCCTCAGCAGATCAAATAGCAAGAGGAGCTCCACTCTGCTTCGTCCTTCCAACTTCTCACTTAACCCGGACTCCCCCAGACATGCGGTGGTGCCACCCACATTCTGAACAGATCTCCCCTCTCAGTCAGTCCTCTCTAGAAGTGTCCTCTAGACAGGCTCAGAAGTGTATCTCCTAGATGTCCAGTCAGGTGAACAAAGACGATAAGTTTAGGGGGAGGCCCAGAGGAGATTGTCGGCTATCTCTGACTGGGGCTGAGGAGCGAGATCTCTGAGTGGGCAGATGGTGGCTCATCAACATCCAGTTCTGCCTGAAACCAGAGAGAAGAGGAGGCTGCTAACTAACAACTCCCAAGGAAAGAGACAGCAAGGGCTGTGAAGAGATACTGGAACTAGGGAGTCAGGAGTCAAGGCTAAGGCTGGGCACCCTGGCCAAGGAGTGACATAGACCTGGGCAATGGAATGGGAGCTCCAGGAAGCTAGTTCTCAACATCCTTTCCCATACACACAGTGGAGTCTCCCAGAGACTCTGTGTGGTCTTCTGACAGCAGCTAGTGGGATGCATGCTTGTCATGAAAACATAGCTGACTTAAGTATGGCTATTGTGGCAAAGACCTGTAACCCAAGCACTGGAAGGCAGAGGAAGGAGGGTGGAAACCAGCCCGGGCTACACAGTGAGACCTTATTCCAAAACAAACAACCACAGCACTCCGGAGGCCAAGGCAAAGCATCTTGTGAAATTGAGGCTAGCCTGGCCTATAGAATGAGACCCTGACTCAAAACAAAATAACAAAAAACCTTCCCCCTTATTTATTATCATTCTTTTTGTTTTTAAGATTTATTTTACGTGTGTTTTACTGTATAATGTTTTGCCTGCATGTGTACCATAGGCACCTGGTGCCTTCAGAACCAGAAGAGGGTAGAGCAGAGGATCCCCTGAGACTGGAGTTATATACCATTGTGAGCTGCCTTCTGGATTCTGGGAATCTAATCTGGGTCCTCTGCAAGAGGAGTGGGCTCTCTGAGTCACCCAGCCATCTCCATAACTCCCGGTTTTCTTTACTAACGTAACTAATCCTTCCACTGACCTCAAAGCCTTGTAATGCCCAGGCCCAAGGTTTGGGTTCCTGTGTGTCTGTCCCTTTATTTCCATTTACACACTGGGCACATAGCAAGTTCCTAGTGTGTATGAGGGGGGATCAATGACACCAGGTTGGGCGTATGAAGCTGGCTTGCTCCCTTGAGATGCTCAGTCATTGGAGACACTGAAACAACATAAAATAAGCCACTTGTATTTCTCAATAAATAGGGCTCTGTGCGTGCAGGAAGAATCCACACGTTCATAAGATCTCTGGAGCATTTCCTTTTTCTTTTCTGGACTTTTAAAGCACTTATTATTAACACTTAGATCACAGTATGATTTGTTGATATTTAAAAAAATAATTCTGTCTCTTGTAATGTCTCTTGCTTCAGTTCTATGTGTCCTTGTGATAATATTATTTGCAGTCATAATTTTGATATCATTTGTGATGCCTATTCTTGGTTATCTCTTTGGCTACATCTGAAATGAACTACAATCCAAAATTAGAGGACATACCTGTGAGAGTTTTTGTGGGGGGGGGGGGGGCAAGGGTTGGTTTAAAGTGGGTGCACCCATTTCCAGTCCTGACCTTTGAGGTAGAAAGACACACACACCTTTGATTCGGATCTTGAGGTTGGAAGACACACTTTTAATGCGGGCCACACTTTCTGTTTGAAGCCCATCTAAGGACTCGGAAAAAAGTTTTGCTGGTTGCCTGCTTGCTCTCTTTGGCTCTCTTTGGCCATCTTCCCGCCTTAGCCTCCTCCCTGCTGGGATTACACTGTTGCTACCTCGTACCCGCTGCCATGCTTCATGTTAAACATGCCTTTCCCTTTCTCTCTCTCTTTTCATTTGTGAGATATATGTGTGTACACATGTGTATGGAGGCCTGAGGTCACAATGTCTGTCATTTTTCAATCTCTGTTCACTTTTATTTTCTGTTTATTTGTTTGTTTGTTTGTTTGTTGGAGACAAGTTTTCTCTGAGTAGCCCTGGCTGTCCCAGAACTCACTCTGTAGACCAGGCTGGCCTTGAACTCAGACATCTGTTTGCTCTGCCTCCTGAGTGCTGTGATTAAAGGCAGGCACCACTGTCACCTAGTAGCTTTATTTTTCAGACAGACTTTATCACTAAACCTAAAGCTCATGGATATGTTTCTGGCCAACGAACTTCAGGGGTCTGAGTGTCTCCATGGCCCAAGGCTGGGGTTGCAGGCTTGCACCCTATGTCTGATCTTTTATGTGGGTTCTGGAGACCCAAACTGAGTGCCTGGTGCTTGCTTGTAGGACAGGTACCTTACTGCTTGAGCCATCATTGTATCTCTGTGTCAACCAAGTTTAGGGATACAATCAAGTAGTGTCAATTACACTTATTGACATGCAACAGGTCTTTAAAGCTTTTTGGTGTTGTGAAACTGGACCATGATGGACTGGTTGAAGGGTACCCCTTTCAGTAGCTTTTACATTTGGTTTGCTTTGCAAACCTCATATAATGCAGTCCTAGCATCTGTTACTTTGTAATAGCTGTGATTTAGCATAATGCCCTTGAGGTTTATTGGTACTGAAACAGGTTAACAGAACTCTCTCTCCCTTCCTCTCCACCTCTCCCTCTCCCTCTCCCCCTCTCCTTCCCCCTCCTCTCCCGCTCCCCTCCCCCTCCACTTCCCTCTCCCTCTTCCCTCCCCCCCCCTCCTGTTTTTTTGAGACAGGGTTTCTCTGTGTAGCCCTGGCTATTCTGGAACTCACTCTGTAGACCAGGCTGGCCTGGAACTCAGGGATCTGCCTGCCTCTGTCTCCCAAATGCTGGGATTAAAGGCATGCACCACCACTGCCCAGCCAGAACTCCCTTTTAAAGGGTGAGTAATATTCCAACGCTCTATGTACCATACATGGCGTTTAGCAATGCTTGCACTGATGGGCACCTGAGCTGCTACCCTGGCCTTAGAGTATTGCTGTGTTTTGTGGTGTGAGCATGGGGTATTCTAGGGTCCTTGGATTCCAGCCACTAAACTGACATGGAGGAAGAAGTCATCCACTTTTGGCTAAACTCTCCTCTCTGAATGTGTAGGTTCCAGTAGAGAAATCCCTTCCTCAGAGGAGCTTATGTAGACCACTGACCACATGTTGAGGAGACCTGGGGAGGCTTCTTGAGTTAGAATCATTACTAGAACAAACACGAGTTCTTTTCTCCAAGTTCTCAGTATAAACTAACCTGGTCACAAGGTTGGGAGACGTCAGCACAAGGGTGTGTGTTATTGAAGGGAAGAGAGAATGGACTCACATTTTAATTACCAAACACACCGCCTCAGCCTCACTGAAGCTTGGCAACTTCTCTCACTATAGGGATTTGAGTTAGGAGTTCACAAAGAACCGTAGGTGTGAGGTGCATGGGACAGAGACCAGTCTCTCACAGAACACAAAAGCCCCCTCTGGGATTGTTTTTTTTAGGCAATGGCTAAGAGTCACTGCTGCCAAACGGAGTCATCAGGGCCATAGCTTGAAAAAGCCTGCAGACTCTGGAGACTGGAACTCGCATCTGGACTCACTGGTTTTGACTGTGGACTGGACATTTCAGTAACAATCAGGCCATTTGCAGAAGTATCCGGATCACTCCCCCAAGCCTTCCATAACGCTAGAAAAAGCTCCCAGGGGAACATGCAAACTGGTTACTGCAGGCCTGAAAGACCAGAGTGCCCTGCCCTGGCCCCTTGCAGCCCATCACTTTGGTCTGGGAGAATGGGAGGTGACTTGGGAGTCTCGCTTCTTGGTATCTTCTTACTGGAGTTGCCACTTGTCAATTAGCATATACAGCTGTTATAGTTTGCTGTGATGGTTTGTGTATGCTTGGCCCAGGGAGTGGCACTATTAGAAGGTGTGGCCCTGTTGGAGTAGGTGTGCACTGTGGATGTGGGTTTTAAGACTCTCACCCTAGCTGCCTGGAAGTCAGTATTCTGCTAGCAGCCTTCAGATGAAGATGTAGAACTCTCAACTCGTCCTGCACTATGCCTGCTTGGATGCTGCCATGTTCCCGCCTTGATGATACTGGACTGAACCTCTGAACCTGTAAGCCAGCCCCAACTAAATGATGCCCTTCTAAGAGTTGCCTCGGTCACAGCAATAAAACCCTAACTAAGACATTTGCCTTCTGGGTATCAATGTGACCAATCCCATTTCTTTCAGCCATCACATTTTTGGAGAATTAATGATGTCCTTTAGCTATCAAATTCATTCTACTTTTTATTTGGCATTTGTCCATTTGATACATATATACATATATAAAAAGTCTGTACATGATAAAAAATACAAAATAAGCATCTCCTTATAAATTATGAAGTTACATAGCTACCTTTTAAGCTTTAAAGACCATTGCAGAGAAAAATAACGAGAGGGAGGCAGGCAGCCCTTCCCTATGGTCATTCACAATAACCTCAGTATAAAATATCCATACAATATACAGATACACGGTACAGCACAGCTCACGAAGGCCATGCAAACAGCAAAGCTGGGTGAAGCATGCCAGAGAGGCAGAGGAGTCCACACCCCAGGGCCAGGAGCTGGCAGCTCTGCAAAGGGCTCCCCTTGAAGTAGCAGAGGGACACACAGCAGAGTGCTGGGTGCACATGTTCTATGTGTAGAGAAAGGTTAAATGTTTCAGAGTAGTGTAGGAATAGAGGTGTGCTCATTTCTACAGAGAGAACCACTTCCTCCCCACAAAGGAGCATCAAGGATTGAGAAGCTGGCTAGCTAGTGCGTTCCCCTTCCCCTTAGGCACAGAGGCTGTGCCCTTATTCTCTTTTGGAATCTCTTGTGCTCTCTACTCTGACCTTGAGAAGACAGGATGGCTGACTGCAGAAAGGTGGCCATCCAGGAAGTTAGGGGTTAGAGGTGTGGCGTCTGACAGGACCTGGCTCACAGTAAGTACGGACAGTGGGTCTGGAGACACCCCTCTACACACACACAAACATCCTGCACGTGGTGTCTAAAATAATTTGCAATAAATAGATGCAATGTTGCCCTTGTGGAAAAGACCCACACTCCCCACCCCCGTTTAGAGGTGTTTAGAGGTGGCAGCACCGAGCAAGGGAATGTCTCTGGGACACCAGAAAAGGTGTCACCACCCCTGAGAAGATGGTGGATCTGTTGTGAGAAGAGACAGGATCCAGGATCCAGTATCCTGTACAGAGGTGGCTACATGGGCGTTCCCTCTCCAGTTTCCGATTGCAACAGCCCCAGAGCCGCTGGGGTGGGGGGCGGGCTCCTAGGACACGGTGATTTCCTCATCCTCCTCTCCCTCCTCATCCTCATCGGAATCAGAGAAGTCTGAGGCTTTCCCCGGGCTGCTCGAGTGCGCTGGCGAGGCAGGCAGTGGCCCTTCTAGCAGGTGTCGAGAGTCCGGGGGCGCGTGGTAGGCCAGGCGGGCACCCGGACTGTCTTCCTCCTCATCCCCAGGGCCCTTCTGACCCACATCACTGAGGTCTGGATGAGGGTTTAGTTTGGTGGGAAGGGTCTGCTCTCGGCAGCCCCCGCTAGACAGGAGCTCCCGCTCTTTGGAGTTCCGCCACTTCATGCGTCGATTCTGGAACCAGATTTTCACCTGTGAGGGAAGAACCGGGAAACCAGTTAGTGACTGCTCACAGTGAGGGGGTAGTGGTGGTGGAGGTGGTGGCGGCGGAGAAGGTGATTGATGGTTGGGACTCACGGAGGAGGGCGCTGTCTTTCCTGCCTTAATGGTGATTTGTGCGGAGTTGTTTCCCACCAGCCTGTCGACCCTCTTTACTCCTGTTCCTCTCAGCCACCTACCTGCCCGTGCAGGCAAGTTCGATCGAATTCGAATTCGTGCATTCATCCACTTGCCCCCATAGCCATGGCCCGCCCACCCATTCATTCATCTATCCAATTCATGTGTCCATTCATGTACCATCCCCCTACCCCTATGTATGCATACAACCGTATCCATGTACACATGCACCTCCAAACATACCCATCCATGCGTACACATCTATCTCTCCATATATCTACCCATGTACCCTTACATCATGCATCCTCTTCTCGAGAACTTCGCCACCTGACTCAGCTGGGCGAGAGGGGGTGGGTGGGCCTAGTAAGATGAAAGGGGTGGGGTGGGGTGGAAAAGGAGGCTGCTCTGGGGAAACCTCAAATAACGTGGCATCCGTGCTTAGTCCCTCGCTAGGCCTGGGTTTCCCCAGCTGTTCCGTTAGCCTAAGAGGCATCAGAGAGCTCTTGCAATTGATTGGCATGGGCTCGGGTGTCGCGTGAGGGTGGGGCGGCGGGGGCGAAGGGGGGGAGGCTGCGCGCACCTGCGAGTCCTTCAAGCCCAGCTTGGAGGCCAGCTTTTTCCGGTCTGGCTTGCTGATGTACTTCTGTTTCTGGAACGTCTTCTCCAGGGCTTTTCGCTGCACATCAGAGAACACGGCTCTGCGCAGCATACCCCGGCGAGGCTTGCCCCGAGCGGCCAGGGGCCAGGAGAAGGTCCCGGGGATAGGCACGACGCTGGAGGAGGCTGCGGGGGTGAGGGAGGTAAAGAATGAACCGGGTGTCCTGCAGAGCCGAGCATCCGCCTCTCCCAGGTTATTTTCGCCAGCTTTCTCCCTCCTTTATTCCCTCGGGTCCCTTCATCTCTTTAAAGCACTCCCTTTTCTCCCGGTAGAGAATAGACCGAGAACCTACAACCTGTCTGAGTGAAAGGCGCTTTCCGCACAAATAACTTTTCCTTTCAACCGTGCAAACCCGGATTAGGAAAAAACCACGAAAACAGCAGCCACAACTGCCTGTTGCTCTCCCTCCCCCCCCCCCCCAACTTCCATTCAATGGTCTTAGAGAGACAATCCGCACCAACCAGCTTAAATATTAACAGAATAAATTAAATTATAGAAATAAAAATAATCTCACAGAGACCACTCAGCACACCTCTACTTTCCCTCCAAGACCCACGGACATGATGCCGTCCGTACCTTTTAAAACAAGGTACTTTGTTGGCTTGGCAGACAGGGAAAAATCCGCTTTGGCTTTAAAAAAAAATCCAGTCATTCATCGTTTTAAAAATTACATATGATTTTTCTGCCTCCTCCACCACGTAAAGAAATCGGTTTGAATGCAGGGAAAGTGGCGTCTAATTAGCACATTGACCGCTTCCCACTGGGAATTGGCACTATGAAAAGGGGGAGAGTTTCGCTTTAAGGGAGAGAAAAAGAAAAACAAAAAGAAACAGAGACGCTAACGAAGCGTGAATGGTAATTGTGTAGTAATGAACTAACCGCAAAAGGCTATGGACAAGCAGCGAGAGCCATATATTACGGGGACAAAAGAGATTTACACTCAGGCTAAACACAACTGCAGGCGGAGACCATTGGGAGAACTGTGATGGCAGAGGCTTCTCTACCCCCCAATCTTTCACATTAAATGGACACGAAAAGCTATTTATAAAGCTCGGGTTGTTTTTGTTAGACCATTGAGATGCGGGAGAAAGGAGCAAATTCCATTGTGGGCAAAAGCCTGAATGGTGGTGGTGGAGTTTCTTCTCTCCCTTAAAAAAAAAAAAAGCGACGCTAGTTTCTTTTGCTGATGTTGGGAGTGCTGTCCTGGTCCTGCCCTGCCCCCACCCACTGCACCCAGGCTCTGGTCCCTTCTTGTTTAGCGGGCTTCCCTGCTTTTTAAGCAGCTGTAAAGTATTCGAGGCAATGTTTGAACACTAGTAATTCTCAGAATGAAAACTTTTGGGGGTGTTTTGCCTGTAGATTAGGACCCAGAGCCGGATTCTGCCAAAGCTGTAAAGTATTCGAGGCAATGTTTGAACACTAGTAATTCTCAGAATGAAAACTCTTGGGGGTGTTTCGCCTGTAGATTAGGACCCAGAGCCGGATTCTGCCAACTCTTTCTTCTTTTACAAAAAGAGCCCACGGGCAAGATATAGAGTTGGGAAATCAAACTGGCAAGAGAAGGTTGGGATCACGTGAGGATCCAGGCTTCCTACCTTTAGGCAACCCCAAGCATCCCACACAAGAGGGCACCCCATGCGGTCTTGTGGAGGAAAAAAAAAAGCAGCCCTGAATGAATGTTAACAGGAAATTAGCTGCGGCTGGTAGGTGTTTTTCGGCGGCGTGGAGGGGCGAGGGCCGGTCTGCGTGTGGCTGCCCGGAGGAGCTGGCCAATTGGTCACGGTGCTGAGACCTTTGTGGCGAATGGTGGCCAAGTGCACCAACTCTGTGGGAAACGGCGGCGTGAAGGGATGCCAACAGCTCCTCGCCGGGAAGGGAACCGCCTCAAATGCAGACCATGACAATTCTTGCTAATTTGTAGAGCAGGGAATTGGCGCGTAGTGTCAAGCAGTCACTGCTTGTGCTAAATGGGGTATCAAATTGGCGCGACGGATTCGTGAATGTTGTACGCCTCGCAACCTCTGAACCAGAGCGTAACCCCGAGGGGTGGACGGAGAAATACGACTTCGGGGTAGGGAGCGGCGTGCGGCCCTGAGAGGGAAAACACGAAAGAGACTTACCTGGGAAATAGGAGGATCTGATGAAGGGTTGGAACGAGCCTTCGAAGTATGGAAAGGCGAACGTCTTGGGAGGAGGGCTCTGCAGCAAAGCCGGCGAAGTTTCTAGTAGAGCGAGGGAGGAGAGAGAATTTGGTCATGTGCTTGATCACTGCGTGGCGCGTCACGTACACGATCTAATTAACACTGCACCGGATATCAGAGGCATCTTTAAAACGCATTCACTGAGTAAAATAAAGCTGCATAACGTTGTCTCATTTGTGTGTCCCCATCCCATCACCATTCCTGAGACTTAGGAAAATAGGGAGGCGTGGGGTGTCACAGAACTATCCATAATAGTACAAACCAATATAATAAACGTACGTGTTGAGTTTAAAGCAAAAAAAAGTCTCTTTCCTAGTCTTGGGGGCGGGAACGCAGACGCCAAAGCGCGTGCGCTAAGCTGCCTAACTAGGGAACTGCCCTCAATGGTCCCTGGGCTCAAGTTCATTTTGAGGATACCCTTAAGGCCTGAGACTTTTCTTCCCCCTAAATTCTCAGTGCCTAAGTTTCATCATCAGTGACCTGGCTCTTGAGGTCTGAGTTCCTGCGTGGAACTGCGCACTAACAAGCGCGGAGGAACTAGGTTGTGAGGGTTGAGTGGCTGTCCGGCCGCTGGACGTACGTCGAGGGCACGGCTGTTACTTACCTCTTCTGGGCGCCGATGAAAGGATGGCATTCACCCCAAATTTCAGAAACGTGGGCTCGCTGGCAGGGGAGAGGGCGGTCTGTGGAGAACTGCCCCGCCGGCTCCCGGGCCCAGGAGAGCCCAGGTCTGAGGTCCCCGAGTCGGCGAGGGCTGTGGGCGCCTCCTGCCTCGGGGGTGACAGGCTGGCGGCGGCTATGCTGCGGGGCAGGTAGGTGGGAGGCCGGCTGATGCGGATCAAATCTTCTACTAGAAAACTAGAGTGGCCGGAAAATGCGGATTGAAGGGATTGGGGCAGTGTTAAGGTGGGCGTGGGTCGCAGGAGGCTAGGGTATCCCGCGGGGGGCGCAAGGAGGCCGGGGAACATCATGGTCAGAGCAGGGCTGGTGCAGAAGCCCCCTTTCCCTTGGCCGGAGGGCAAGCGCCTGGCTTCCCGCCCCTCCCGCTGTGCCCTCTTCGGTTCAGTATCCTGGTAACGGTCCTACTTGGGCGTCTGCTGAGTCTTCTGTGGCTCTCCGGTCCAGGAGATGGTTTTATAGTGGCCCGCCCGCTCCAGTGCTTTGAAAACTGACAGCTCTGACAATGAAGTTCAACAAAGTTCTCCACTCGGGCTTCATTCGCGGCTCTCTGATTGGTTCAGAGATGCAATTTATGATTGGATTAGTCTTCATAAGCATGGCCCTCACAATGGGGCGGCAACAAAGGCCGGCGCGCATCAACGCTGTGCATCGACGGCCTCTCTACTATACAGTGAGCCCCCAAAGCTCTTGCTGGAGTTTTTTGTTCTGAAGCAACACCCGGGCTAATTAAATGCCTATTTAGAAGTTTCAGATGACATCTTGCCTCATAGAAAAGGAATTATTTAAAGAATGCACTAAATTTATTTGCGGCCCCCTGCTGAGCCTAGAAAATAAATCAATAAATATTCATAGAACTACATCTCCAGGCTATCGGTAAAATAACTCTCCCTTGTGTGTGAGGGGCCGTGTGGAAAATTTCAAGCCCTTAAGCATGAAAACATACTGGTCTCCAGCTATTTCTCCCTCAATGGGACGCTAGAGCAGATGCGAGGGATGGGTTAGAAGTCCCTCTCTCACACCCAGGGAGACTTGGAGACCGAAACCCCAGTGCCATCCGACGACAGCCCGTCAGGTTTGGCAAGATTTGAGGGATGTTGTTTTGTTTTGTTTTGTTTGGAGAATAGTTGATTTCCAAAGTTGGTGGGAAAACTATTCACTTCTAATTCCCAATAACCTGGAAAGTGGGAGGAAGAGGGGGAGGGAGGAAGGGAGCAGGGGAGGGGGAGAGGGAGGAAGAAAGAGAGGGGGAGAGAGGAACAGAGGGGGAGGGAGGAAGAGAGGGAGGAAGAGGGGAAGGGAGAGAGGGAGAAAGAGGGGAAGGGAGAGAGAGGGGGGAGGGGAGAGGGAGAAAGAGGTAGGGGAGGAAGGAAGGAGAGAGAGAGAGAAAGAGAGAGAGAGAGAGAGAGAGAGAGAGAGAGAGAGAGAGAGAGAGAGAGAGAGAATATTTTACAGGACTTTTCTGGGACTCTGCCCAGAGTGCAAGGACATTCCTTGAAGGAGCCTAGCAGAGCCCAGAACCTAACCTAATGGGACTGGGAAGTCCACTTGGGAAAGGCTCAAACCCTCTAGAGCATTCTTCCTCTGGTAGTACAAACCTGTCAGGATCTCTTTTGCCCAACCTTTAGGAGCATTGAAGTTCACCACCCTAAGCCAGAGAGCCCTTGAAAGTTCAGACACACTCAGGGTATTTCGAGGTATTTCGAGGCACTTAACTCCCGCACATTTATTTGTGCCAGCTTCTGGGTTCTCTGCAAGGGAGAAATGTGTAAAAACTAGGAGGAAGAACTAATTTCACACAGGGAAAAGGGAGGGTCTCCTGAGTTTAGTATCTGCAACCGGAATCCTGGAGAGTGAGTCTTCCTTGGCTTTCCTGGACGGGGCTGAAGTGGCTCTGAGCCTCCACTGCCTGGTTTCTGACTTCGCGAGATGACAGATGTGTTAAATGTCCCATTCATTTCTTTAGTGCGATTGAGCCCTCCCCAAAGAGAAGTGTGCAGCCCTGCCAGGCCGCCCTGATCCTATTAGCCATGAACTAACTGTCACTTTCAGCTGGTTTTCTTTTTTGCTTTTTAACACAAAGCTTTCTCAAAAAAAAAAAAAATCTTATTAACCAGCCTATTTCTCTCGATGGTTTTGTTCAGGGTGTTTTGTGCTGCTGATGGCCATGTCGCTGCTTTAACCATTCATGAAAGCGCATCTGCGATTTATATCACATTAAACCAGAAGCGAAGCTCACTAATGCTCTCCCTTGATTCAAATTAAAAAGTTATTTAGGGCCAGACTCTGGGGGTGAAGTCATGCTTGAAGATTGGAGTTTCTAGACCCAGGACTGTTCCTGTATCAGGAGGAAAAGCTGTCTAGAATGACCAGATCAAATAAGTGGCCATTTAAGTATAGACACGGCACGGCAGGATCCGGTACATGCAAGATCTGTTGAGGAGTTTTGAAAATTCTTTTTAAAAGTTCTTCAGCAAAATAGACCAAAACCCCTTTTCTCCTCTCCTCCTTCTCCCCCCCCCCCCCCCCGCTTTCTTCATTTCCTGTTTTTCCTCTCCAATCTCCTCCTCTCCTCCTTCTCTCCCACCCCCTTCTTATTTCCTACCCCTTTCATTTACCCCCTCCCCTCCCCCCATCTGCACATCCGAGGCAGCTCAGAAATTCTGAAGATACTTGTGACTACAGGTGCCGGAATTCCTATCCTTCAGGCACGTCCTCTTCTTCGTCCTCCTCTTCGGATGATCGGAGTTCAACCTCTACCTTTAGAATTCGCTAGGTTTCTGCCGAGGAAGAAAGGACCGGACAGCAGTCTGGGTCTTCCCAGGTCCCGCTTCCCGAGGTTTCGTCCGCTGAGGTGTGTTTTTTGCAGCCCTGGCAGGTTAGCTCCCTTCTCAACCTCAGGCAGTTTTGCCTCTCCATAATCCAAACATAACTAAAGCTCTGCTTTTACGTGGCCACCCTGACTCACTATAAGGTAGGTCTACCCTTTCCTGATCCATATAGACCTCTTAAGAGTTCTTCTGGTGGCAAAGAGAGAAAGTGGAGAGTCGTGGGGTGGGGTGGGGGTGGGGAAGAGCAAGACTGGCTGCCATGGAAAGAGCAAAATTAAATCCTAAGGAAGAAAAAAAAAATCAGGAAAGGATCTTAATTTAAAGTGATTTGTGAACGCATCTTTTCAAACTCGTGGCCACGGAGGGCCACTCGCATGGCGGCCGCGCCTAAGTCCTGTGACTAATGCCATTTGACCTGAGCTCAAGGGGTTTTGTGAATCCTGACACTCACTGTAACGTTGTTATCTTTCAAGTTTATGTCTCAGAAAACATACCCATTCTTAAACCGCAGTTGAGTTTTTTACCCTGTTTCTCTTTCCAGGGAAGAATATGCATACCTTTAATCCCAGTACCCGACTGGTAAAGGTAAGAGGATCTCTGGGCGTTCGAGACCAACCTAGTCTATGCAGTGAGTTCCAGGCTGACCAAGTCTGCAAAGTAAGGCCCTATCTCAAAAAGCAAAACCAAAGAAAAAAGTAAGAGGGGAAAACGAGTTGGGCCTCGGGCTTGGGGCAGGCCCTATGCTGTTTTGCAGCAACAGGCTGCTGTGGATTTAGCCCCAGCCCCTAGCCTGCAAAGCTCAGTGCCCCTTTCTGTTAGGCAAGGGCTTTGAGGACCTCCTGGCTCTGAACAGATTTCTACGACCGGGGAGTGCCCAGACTAAGGAAGCTTGGGCCTTCTAGCGAGGAGCTTCACAGCTCTCTGGCAAAGAAAATGGTGGCAGCCTCGGGGTTGCTGGATGCGGGATGCTGAAGCTGCCTTTTGCAAGCTGCTGACACCACAGGCTTTGGTCCTCCGCACCAAGGAGAAAGGACACTCAGAGAGAGGCAGGCAGTTCCCTGGGTGGGACGCTACCGGGACGTTCACCGTCCTCACCCCAGGCTTCTCCGGGTCAGAATGAGAATGCTGCCTAGACTACACTAGCCTGGAGTGCTCTGGGCGTAGCCAGCAAGCTTTTCTGCAGCCCCAGCCTCTT
Source organism: Apodemus sylvaticus (assembly GCF_947179515.1). Classification (NCBI taxonomy): domain Eukaryota; kingdom Metazoa; phylum Chordata; class Mammalia; order Rodentia; family Muridae; genus Apodemus; species Apodemus sylvaticus. The sequence goes on along the minus strand of NC_067472.1, from coordinate 164,739,191 downwards.
TAAGATAACTCTAAGGGGCTCACCTTCAGAATAGGCCCAAGGAGCTACCAGCGGGCCCCAGCCGTTTCTAGCGCCCCCCTCCCTTTCACACTCGCTCCCCTCTTTTTCCTCGAAAATCCTCCTATTGTGCCAATCAAGCAGATGGTTTCTAGAAAATATAGCTTGGCCTCGCTGACCGAAACTAATTTTAACTAGCTTTCCAGGCCTGCAACGTTTGTTTTGCTCTTACAAAATAGCTCCCAAAACAGCTGGCAAGGGTGAATTAAACCCATTAAAGACACGTTTATAAGAAATTATATTCACATAGATTGCCCGAACCCCCTTGTGCAGCCAAAGAGAGGAGTGTTATTTAAATGAAAATGTCGCCAAAGGCTCCCCTCCTTCTCGTAGCCTGAAAGTCTCAAAACATTTTACTAAATAGATTAACTTGACCATTGTCTCCCATCACATTGATCAGTTTCATTAAGTGAATAGCTGAACAAATATATTACGCATGCATGAAAAGCTCTTTTTCCAAGGCCCTTATTGTATCCTCAGCCCTGACAGGTGGTTAACTGTGTGTTGTGTTTTTTTGTGAGTTTTTTGTGTTTTCTTTTCTCTTCCCTTTTAATTTTTTTTTTTAATTCAAAGAAAAAGGCTCTCTGCAGGGCAGCCTAGTGCAGTAGTGCTGGCTTGGTAGTCCTCCCCCCCATCCTCCTCCCTCCCCCGCCTGGTCCTCCTCCCTCCCCAGGATGCAGAGCCCCAGAGTGCTAGGCAGTACCTCAGAGCCCATTGGAAATGATCAAAATTAAACCTTGGTGGGGCTTCAGTGTCTTTCTATTAACCCTCCCAACCACCTTATTTGAGAAGTTCAGAGTTTACACTCTTAGTCGAGAAGATAAACTCCCTTCTCTTTTCCTCGATTACCTACTTCTAATTTTTAAATTAAAACAAAAAAAGTGTGGGGTGTGTGTGTGTGTGTGTGAGAGAGAGAGAGAGAGAGAGAGAGAGGTCACAGAAGTTGGTTCTGTCCTTCTACCAGGTGGGTGGGTGGGTCCTGAGAATTGAGCTCAGGTTATCTGGCTTGGGGGCAAGTGCTTTATGCTCTGAGCCATCTCACCAGCCCAGTTCTAGCCTTTTTAACTTATGTTTGCATCCAGTTCACTTATGGTGTGTCTGTAAAGAGAGTCCTCCTCCCCTGGGCCTCAGTGGATCCATGGGTGAAATGAAAGGTTGCTTCATAGAGCTCTTTTAGAAACCTTTCCGCTGCCTTGAGCTTCTTGGAATAGAAAACACTCCTGCTGTTGCCACAGCTGGCTCTGGGGCCCCAGCGGCTGAGCCTTTGGGCCTAGAATGAGTACCAGAAAGAAGTGTTTCAGGAAGAGGGAAACAAAACCTGCTTCCCTGTAAATTGGCCAATGCTCCCAGGTCTCAGAGATCAACACATCCTCAGGTTCTATCCTGACCCTTTCTGCACTGTTGAAACTACTCTTAGGCTCTTCCTCCACCAGGAGGTATTGGTTGGACCCCAGTGGAAGAAAGGAGGGTCTCCTCCCTCACCATCACCATTGTCCTTGTTATGGGCCTCAGTTCTTCAGTCACACTGCAGCTTCATCCTTTCCAAGTCTCACTCCCCCCCCTCCCCAACTTCCCCTTTCTCATCCCAAGTGTGACCTATTGATTTTCTGTCTCTTCCTCATTCTGGTCAGAGAAGCTTAGGTGAAGGTGAAGTTGGCTGGGCGAGAAGGCCGCCCTTCCCTACCAAAATGGCTGCTTTTGTTTACAGACAGGAGAGAGACAGATATCTGCTCACACTTCTCTGGTCTCCCAGGACTCAGGGGTGTGGACCAGCTGTTCCTTTTGTATCCCAGCAGAGGTCATCCTTGGAGAACTGGCATCTTGGGTGCAGATCCTGGAGACCACTCCGCCCTTCCTGGAAGACAGTTGGTTCACGCTGCATATAAGAAGTCTACGTCCTATGTTGTGGGGCCTACAGCAAGCAGCCTGGCTTTTGGCCAGTTGCCATGTTAATATTAAAATGGTTCTGGAGATTTGAGGTATGGCTCAGCAGTTAAGAGAGCTTGCTGTTCTTGTCGAGGACCAGTGTTCTAGTCCCAGCACCCACATCAGTTGGCTCACAACTGTCTGTAACTCCAGCTCCAGGGTAATCTGATGTCCTCTTTTAGCAGGGCATATGCTCACATAAACACACAGACACATTTTTAAATTATTTTTTTAAAGTTACTTTTGTCCAACATTTAAGAGCCTTCAAGGGGAAAAATGTTTGTCTCTGACCTGAGACTCTTTTTGGAACCAATTCTTGTTTCCTTCCCTCCTTCCTCCTATTCTGCAATGTTCAACAAGGAAACTATAGAAGGAAGCCCTGGCTGTGGTTACATACTCCTGTAATAGCAATACTAGAGACACACTGGGGCCTGGAGGATTGAGAATTGGGAGCCACCCTGGACTACAGAATCAATCCCTATTTAAAAAACAAACAAACAGACAGACAGACAAACAAATAAGAAAAGCCACGGGCCTAAGGGAAAACTTAATATGATTAGTTGGCTAGTTAATATTATTAGTCGGGTAAAAGGAACAAAGCAATAGAATGACTCCTGAAGATATACTGCTATAGCCACCGACCAGTGCCTCTCCCAGCCTTCATTGGAGAAGCGTTTTCTTGCACTAGGTGGGAGTTAATATAAAGACCCACAACTGTACAAGGTGCAGAAAATGAGAGACTTTGGAGCACTCAGTCCTAAATGGCACGCTTCATCAAACCCCTTCCCTCAAGGCTTGGGGATCTCTGTGCAGGTGGACACAGGGAGACAGTAAGAGCAGAGGAGATGGATGACTCCAAGGAAGCAGACACAACAGGACTGATGCACATATGAACACACAGAGACAGTGGCAGCACACACAAGACCTGTACCGGTTCAAGCCAGACTAGAGGGGTTGTGGACGTGGAATCCAACTTCCAGCAAGAAGCCATGTGTAACTGATACCTGCTGGCAAAGGGAAAATTCATTTTCTCCAGTAGAGCATCACTGGGTGTGATACCATCCACATTTCAGGCAGGCCCTATGTCCAGGAGCAGCTGGCTAATACAAAATGAATTCAAGAAGAATTTTTGTTTGTTTGTTTCAGCTTTGTTTTTGGATCTTTTTATCCTGTTTGTCTTTTGCTTTTTTGTGTTTTTGTGAGTTTCTTGTGCTTCTTGGTTTTTGTTTTTCCCATTGTTTGCTTCCGAAAGATAAAAAGAACCCAATAAAGGTTGGGTGGGTAGGAAGATGAAGGGGACCAGGAAGGAGTTGGGGAAGGGTAAAACATCAAAATATCGTGTATGGGAAAAATTTTTTCAAGAACAGAATGGAGACAACATAAAAAGAGTGACCAACAATGCTCCTCCCTACCTCCCCAGAAATGAAAGGATCAGGAGTCAGTCAAAGAGGTCTTTGTAGAATCAGGATCAGTTAGGAGAAGCTCAAGAGAGTAGCACCCAACTCATTTCACAGGAGAAACACAGGAGTATTGTCTGGTCCAGACTCCAGTGGGAGGATTAAAGGCAAGGTCGCTGGTTCTCTGCATTGTAATGAAAATTAGCTTTCTAATTACTGTCTTCTTAGCAGGTACTCGTGGGAGAAGATCACTGGACAGGCCTGAAGTGTGGTCAGTAAACATTCTTATTCTTATTGTATCTTATCCTAGGATCCATTCTGGCAATCTGGGTCTTTTAGTTGTAGAGATAAAACCAAGGATGTTTGCACTTATCCCTTAGATGTATGCTGGTTTCCCATCTCCATCTTACACGTTTGCTGAGTTAGTGATGACCGGTCCTTCCCACTTCCTACCTCTTTGTCCTTGAGATACATCCTTTCTCCAGCACTCATGTCTGTGTGTGGACTTTACTTCTTGTATGCAGAAGCCGTTAAGTGTCTTCAGCTATGCTGAAGTTCATGAATCATCGCACTTGATGTTTATCATGGAGGGGTCTATGTTTCTCCTCTGGTTCTAAAGGACAGCCTTGCTAAACAGAGTGGTCTTAACTGCAGTTATTTCATTTCAAGGCATGGAATGTTCAGCCATCCACTTGGACACTTCTGCTGACAGGTCTGCTGTTAACCTGGCAGGTTTGTCTTTGCAAGTAACTCAGCATACCCTGCAACCCTGGACATTCTTTCTGTTCTATACTCTTGGCTCTTTAAAGGTAAGACTGGGAGAGGTTGGCTGGGGAAGTCGCTCGGCAATTACAAGCAATTGACTGCTCTTCCAGAAGACCTGAGTTTCATTCCCAGTATCCATGTCAGGCAGCCATCTGAAACTCCAGTTGCAGGTGGATGTGACTCCTCTGGCTTCCAGGTACCTGTACTCATATGCGCAAACACACACGTATGCATGTGGAGTGGTTATTTAGTGGTTATATCTATTTAAGTTCTAAACACATCAGGACTCAGATGCTGTCCTAGTTTACTTTGCTGTTGTGATAAACATTATGACCAAAACTAAACTAACTTGGAGGCAAAGGTTTCTTTCAGCTGGTCACAGTCCATAGTAGATGAAAATCAAGACAGGAATTGAAGCAGAGACCATGGACCACGGACACATGCTGCTTACAAGCTTACTGTCTGCTATCTTTTTATACAGCTCAGACCCGTTTGCTTATGGATGATGTCACCTAAACTGGGCTGAGCCCTCCCATATCAATCAGCAAACAAGACAATTTCTCTCAGACATTGCCACAGGTCAAGTTGATTGGGGCAGTTTTATAAGTGAGGGTTGTCCTTCCCTGGGTGACTCTTAGGTCGGGTCAAGGTAACAATAAAAACTGACCACTACATTCCTTTCTCCAGATTTGGGGAACCCTCCATGGTTTCTCCATTGAGTAGGCTTTCCATGCTTTTCTCTGTAACTAAGTTTCTTCTACATCACAGATTTGCTGGTGTGGCTCCTTGGCCTTTGCTGGAGGCCTCGTTTGTGGTCATGACATCTTGAAGTTCTTCTTTCTATCTATGAAACAGTTCTTCAACCTTGTCTTCAATCGCCGGCCGTCTTCAATTGCTGGCCGTCTTCAATCGCCGGTGGTCTTTCTTCAAGCTGGTGGCATACACATCAATAATGCTGAGTTTTAATTCAGTTGTTGTTATTGTTTTTAGTTTCCTAGGTCTCTGGGTTTTTCTAGAATCCTTCTCTTTTGCAGAAACTTCTCTTATAAGCTGTAGCGCATTTCTCCTCCAGACCCTTTAAGACAGAGTCTTATTAGTTGCCAAGGTTGACCTCAAGTTCACATCCCTCCTGCCTTAGCATCCCATGTGTAGGGACTACAGGCAGGCTCCATAGTGCCCAGATTGTCCATAACTAGAATTGACTCCTTGATTTAATCCATTGAATCCTGCAGTCATATATTTTTCACAACCTCCTCCACTAAGCGTTCAACCTCCCCTCTAGCCCACCACCCACCAGAGAGAGTGGAAAGGAACAGTTATTAGAATACAGGGGAAGAGGACCTGTTTAGAAATAGTTCTTTGGAGTTATTCCAATCTTTGTTGTTCTCAGTCCAGTCCACTAGCAAACACCAAACATGAATCAGCAGCTGCAGTGCAGTCTTCTTGGCAAACACCACACACAAATCAGCAAGGCAGTTCAATCCAGAAGAAACCGCAAGGCTCGCCAGTCGCCTGAGTCTGTGGTAGTGGCAAGAAGCCACAGGAATGTCACAAGTTCTTTGGTGAGTTTCTCTCTATGATGTCACCACAAGTGAAGCTCAGCAACACAGAGTAAGGTGAACTAAATCATAAGCACTATCAGCAAAGAATAGGGAGGCAGAGCAAAGCAAGCTCGAACTCCCACTGTCTGTGGGGTTGTAGTTATATTCCTTCTGAACATCATGAGTCCTTTCGCGTGTTTACTATAGCAAAACACTCTTTCACCTGTGTCTGCTTCAGAAAACATTCTTTCAATGTCTGCTTTAGCAGAACATTCTTTTTACCTGTCTGCCCCAGGAAGCCATCATTATAACCTGAGTTTCCAAAGAAACCAGAAACATCCATTTTTACAATCCTCTCTAAGATTGTTAATCCTTTTTAAAAGCTAGACTTTTGAGCTCTTTTTCTGATGCTCCAGCTTCTCAGTATCCTTGGGTTCAGCTAGGAAGGAGCTGTTTAGGGAAGCCACGTTGCTTTCCTTTTCACATTTCTCCTTTCTAAAAGGTGAGTTATGAATCAATTGAGATGGACATCTGTTCCGATCTATTTGGGGGAGTCTTCTTAGTTGGGCATCATTTTCTTGAGTGCTCGCGCCCCAGGATCATTCAGTGAGGAGACAGATTATTACAGTCCCACCCTCTGTGGGTGTGGCTTTGGCTTGCCTCCCACCCTGCTTCTCTCCTTTCCCCATGTCTTTCAGCTGCCTGGCTGCTCTTCTTCTTCATGTCTCTTTAGACTGCAGTCTAGTCTCTTCATTGTTCCAACTTATCCAAGTCATATACATCAGAAGCTTCTAATGTGCCCCTTGCCCTGGCAGCCTCCTTCTGGAGTAACAACAATGCTGGCCATGTGCTGTCCCTTCCCTTCCACTCCTGTCACTCAACCCGGGGACTTCTCAAACATGCCAGGTGCTCTCTTCGCAGGCTGTCTTCACATTTGTTCACCTCTGTTTGCTTTCTTCTGTTAAAATTTCTCTTCCTTCAAACCAGAGCTGAAATGCTACGCTCTCGCCACTTACTTTCTATTGATTTGTGGGTTTTTTCATACTTATCTATGCACAAGCATTTCATCTATCTATATATGTGATCTATATAGTGTCATGTTGTACTGTGTCCATACCTAAGCCCACCTGTTTATGTCTATATGTGATCTATATAGTATTGTGTTGTACTGTGTCCATACCTAAGTCCAGCTGTTTAATCTTTGTATCTCTTAGATTCATCAATTGCATCATCTAAAATGTGCCTAATAAAAGTTATTCAAGCTGGGCAGTGTTGGCACACACTTTTAATCCCAGCACTCAGGGAGGGTATAGGCAGGCAGGTCTCTGGGTTCAAGGCCAGCCTAGTCTACAGAAGGAGTTCCAGAACAGCCAGGGGTACACAGAGAAACCCTGTCTTGAAAAACACAAAAAACTAAAAGCAAAAACATACTGAAAAAGACTGGGGAAGGCTGGTGGCGTGCTGCCATGCCTGATGGTTGAAACTCAACCTCAGAACCCACGTGGGAGAATGAGAGGTCTGACTCCTGCAAACTGTCCTCTGACCTCGACACATGTGTCATAATAGACACAGGCATGCATGACATGCACACACACACACACACACACACACACACACACACACACCTGGAAAGTGGCTAGACTGTCTAGATCCATAAGAATGAGTCTGTCACGGGAGAAGCTAAGTATCTTTTGGAAGTCTTTTGTCAACTTATTTATTTATTATTGAGTGACAGTGCAAGTGTACGGAGGACAAATTTCAGGAGTCTATTCTCCCCTTCCACGATGGCTTGTGAGGATCAAACCCAGGCTGTCAGGCTTGCACAGTGGTGTTTGCCATGGAGCTATCTCGTGTCCCCAAATTAAATGTCTTCATTTTTAATTTCCTTTCCAGGATCAGTGAAGAAGAACAGCAGCAGTGACTGAGCTGGATTTCTGAGAAAACTACTTACTTGTTACTACATCTTATCCATGTAGTATTTTAAATCATCTTTAAAACAGCCTAAGGAGACAGATACCCTTACTATGCACAGTCGCCCACAGGGAAGGATATACAAACTCAGGATAATGGAGTTATAGGGGCTTTATACTGTGTCAGCTTCTTACATAGTTCCAAGCAGGGGGAGCCACAAAAGAGACTGAAACACTGGAAGGGTGGAAGGAAGGTGTCCTTTGCTTGGTCGGTGGACTACCTTGGTTGACTTGAGTTAGCAGTGGGCCTGCTGGCCCTCCATCCTCCCTAACCCCTTCGGCTCCTCAGCCAGGGGTGTATGGTGAGCTCCGTGAAGAAGGACTAGGCTTTTGCAAGTGAGTCACCACAATAAAGTCAGAGATACCAAGGACGGATGTGAGTTTTCAGTCCCTCCCACTGGATCATGTCTGTTACTCTTGATCTCCCCCTGTTTGATGCCCATTGTATCTTCCTGTTTCCCTTTGGCCCTCTGGCTCTAGCAGGTGACTGTCCTCTGGAGACTTCTTAGCTGATTCCCATAATTATATGCGTAAGATTTAGTCCTAGCAATGATGCCCCATCTACATCTGTATGTGACATCTATGAAAGACGAATGTGTGTGGGTGACTATTTCTACCCCTTTGCCATGATCTTTATTTAGTTCACCCTGCTCAGCACATTTGCTCTGGAGCACATTGTCATGAGGCTTCAGTTGCTTCAGCCATCACTTCTTCGCATGATAGCATCCAAAGCAGAAAGCAAGAACAGTGGCAAAGTGAGCTTCCTTCTCACCTGTATCTGGAAGAGAAATTCTTAGTGTCTTGAAATCCTACAGGGATTGAGTCAATATACTCTCACAAGAGAACACACATGGCATGCACTTGCTGAAAAGTAAATTTTAGCCTAAAAGCTTGGAATACCCAAGATACAATTCACAGACCACATGAAGCTCAAGAAGAAGGAAGAGCAAAGTGTGGATACTTTGGTCCTTCTTAGAAGGGGGATCAAAATACCCATGACTCACAGCCAACCAATGGATTGAGCATAGGGTCCCCAATGAAAGGACCCAAAGAGCTAAAGAGGTTTGCAGCCCCATAGAAGGAACAATAACATGTACCAACCAGTACCCTGAAAGTTCCCAGGGACTAAACCACCAACCAAAGAGTACCCATGGCTCCAGCTACATATGTAGCAGAGGATGGCCTTTTCAGACATCAATGAGAGGAGTATCTATTGGTACTGTGAAGGATCGATGCCCCAGTGTAGGGGAACGCCAGGTCAGGAAAGTGGTGGGGTGGCAAGCAGGGGGAGGGGGATGGGATAGAGGATTTTTGGAGGGGTAACGAGGAAAGGGGGTAACATTTGAAATGTAAATAAAGCAAATATCTAATAAAAAATTTAAAAACCATAACTAAGTTATTAGTGAAGTTTTGTATAGATAAACCCAGTCAATATTTTATCTTCTATCCTAGCACCTATAATAAATTGTTAGTTCCCTTTTAGAAAATAAAAAGAGTCAATGCACTCTTAAGCTAACATGACAAGGTAGAACTAGCTTTTAAAGACAGAAGTTTGAACAGTGGAGTGCTGGGTCTCCTAAGAGTGAGGCAAACATTCACTGGGCATGTGCAGATTCCACGGTACAGGACTCAGTACATAGGTGATCACCCACCTCTTCTCCTCTATGATCTCAGCAGTGGGAAGCTTTGCAGCCCCTGATCTTTTCCCAGAAATAGGTATTGGGTATTTGAGATGGAGATTGTAGGACAGAAGCATCATGTGCTGCTATGAACTGCATGTGAGCACCTCTTCCTCATGGTGAGGTCCCCAAAGCCTATAAATACCCTCAACTGGGTTCTAATGACTAACATAAGAGCAATTATGCCAGAGGGGATGGCGCTCAACATTTGGGACAATTCTGGTTCTGAGCAGGCAGACCCAGGAAGGTTCTAAGAACAAGATGATGAAGACAAGAGGTCAGTCTGGGAATTTGGGGTAGCCTGGGAAGTTTGGCCACAGGTGGAAGATGACATCACTGGGATGGGACGAAGGCAACATCCTCTAGGCTGGTGAACTCCTAGATGTTGCCTTTGGGGGCAGGACTGAGGAAACTAAGGCTGGAGGGGGAAATTCCTGTGGCCCCTAGAGGAGAAGGAAGGAGGTGGAGGGAAACAACTTGTCTTTGTAATTCTTTGAAAATTTCATACAAGTACAAGATGGGTCTTAATCACATTGATCCTCACGGCATGTCCATTCCAACCTCATGCCCTCCTTTAAAAGCTTTTTATTTATTATAATTGAAACCATGGAGTCTAGTTAGGACTGCCCACATGCCCGTGAATATTGCATCATCCACTGGGACATAGGTAACTGTCTTACTTAAGGTTTCATTGCTATGAAGAGACACCATGACCAAGGCAACTCTTGGGAGCCAGTCAATACCTGAAACATAGGAGGCATCACATTTTAGACAGTTGTTCAAAGACAGCAAGGCCAGAATTTCACTAAAGGGAGCTCCCGCCTTTTCTTTTTCTTTATTTTATTTAAGATTTAATTATTTATTAAGTATACAGCATTCTACCTGCATTCTGGCCTGCACCAGATCTCATTACAGATGGTTGTGAGGCATCATGTGGTTGCTGGGAATTGAACTCAGGACCTTTGGAAGAGCAGCAGTGCTTTTAACTGCTGAGCCATCTCTCCAGTCCAGGAATCCCTCTCTTAAGTAATCCCTCTCTGCTGTTTACTGGAAGCCTCTGCTATTTCTAAATAGTCAACGTATTTTATTTTTTTGAACTTATTAGACAGGGTCTCCTGTATCTCAGGTTTGAACTTGCTGTGTAGCCAAGGATGAACTTGCCCTTATCCTGCCTCCAGCTTCTGAATGTTTTAGATTACAGGCTGACGAATGTCAACACACCTGGGTTTATGCAGGGGTGGGAATAGAATCTAGAGCTTCCTGTGTGCTGGGCATGCGTGCTACCAACTGAGCCATATCCCCAGGCCCTAAATAGTTAACTGCATATGAACAGGAGAAGTCCCTGAGCTAACAGAGAGGAAATGAAGCGAGAAAAAAGTAATGCCGTTGTCTGCCTTGGTCAGAGAAGCCTGTGTTTGCCTTACAGCAATGGGTAAAGCAGGGACTCCACTAAGACAGACCTGCACACGCAGAGACACTCAGGCAGGCAGGCAGACATCACTGCAGGAGGGGAGTCATTGGGAAGAAGGGCCGGCAGGGGCGAGAAGGGGCTAAGCACAGTACTGGGACTGATATGATCACAGTACATTGCATTATACGCTGTATATCTGTATGAAATTATCAAAGTCATTAAAAATTAATAAAAGGTACAACAATTGTAAAGGGCACTAGCCAGATTCATAACTCCCCGTGTGTGTGTGTGTGTGTGTGTGCATTGGGGGGGGTGCGTTCATATATTTCATTCCTTAGTGCTTACTTTGCTTTACTTCCTTTCTTAAAAGTGGTTAGTATCAGGCTAACCGCTTTTAAGGGCATGGTGGCACGTACCTTTAATCCTAGCACTTGGGAAGCAGAGGTCAGTGAATCTCAGTGAGTTCAAGACAAGCCTGGTTTATATAGATAGTTCCAGAACAGCGGAGGTCTACACAGAGAAACCCTGTCTCAAAACAAAAGCAAAGAAAAAAAAAAGAAAGAAAAGAAAAGAAAAAGAAAAAAGAAATAAGAAAAAAAGAAAAAGAGAGAAAAAGCAGCTAGCATCTACTACTATCTAGCTAAAACTGCTTCAGTGTTTTTCAAATTCAGGATCTTCTTGGGCTGTGTCTGGAGGAGGCATTCAGCCCTATATGGGGTCATGACATGCTCTGCCCTGCCCACTGTGCTTGCGGCATCCGAGAGGAGGCTCATGGCTTCTCCAGTTTACTCCAAGGCTGACCCAGCCACCACTGTGGCAGCCCCAGGAGGAGCTCGCATGTAACTCCTGACCCTTACCTCAACAGAACCAAATCTACATGGACCTGGTGTTGAAAAAGAAAGCCAGTGCTGTGTTCCCTCTCATTTCCATTCTCTCTCTCACGCAGCTCATGGGTCCATGGTTTATTTGTCTGGCCCCATTCAAGATACCTTGCACTCGCTATAAGCTATAAACGGCACCAAGCATGAAGGGCTGCGGCTCGCATGCCGCCTGTCAATCTAATTACCAGGAGAGGGGCTTCAGAAAATGTCTGCCCATCTAGACAGGACACCTGGTGGACTGTTCCCCAAGCTTCTAGGGCACACTGTTTTGAGAGCCTTTTATCCCCCCTATGTAGAGCAAAGGAAAGAATTCAGTGGTTGTCAACATGAGTTTAGCACAAAGGTAAGACTTAAAGCACAGGTTCTTTCTGATGGAGCGCCAGGTCACGTGAGCTTGGGGAAACCTGTTTTGCTCCTTGGTTTTGTTTGTTTGTTTGTTTGTTGTTTTTTTGTTTTTTTTTTGTTTTTTGTTTTGTATGTGTGTGTTTGAAAAGAGTTCCTAAGACATTAGGGAGGGAGTTGACTCGGAGGGCAAGCTGTCTGTTAAAGGGTGGCTACCTCAGGGACCTTGCTGCCAAGAGGCTCTTGGTCACTGTATGAAAGGGCAGCTTTGAATGTGCAGCCCGGGCCAGGCTTGATTTTGCACTGTTTCTGAGTCCTTGATTTCTACACACAAAATAAAATACCTCGTCGAATAGAGCCTATTGAACAGGGATGATGGGTTAAGAGTGGGGGTACGAGGTGGCAGCGTGGGTGCTTGTTATCAAGCAGAGGTTGTCCCTTGTTCCTGCAGCCTGTGAAAGGAAGGACGCCAGAGTCTGATGGCTGGGGAAGCATTGATGTGGGGTAACGGGGTAATCGGATTGAAAGGGAGCCATGGCATGTATGTCAGTTCACATCTCGTCAAAGGAATAATGCGAGGTGCTACCTAGCGGAGGGCTTTGGCCCGGGGTTCAGTTAGCAAGTATCCAGGCCTCGCTGGATTCAAATATAAATTAATTCGCACAGCACCATGGGTTGATTAGTCTCTATTTGCATAATAGTAGCGACTCTGCAGAGTGGTTACTCTTTATTTTCCTCTGCTGGGATTTGGGCAAGAAAAGGTTTAAAATCATTTGAGAGAAGATTGTGTGGATGACAGAGAAGTAAAGGCCCTCCCTCTGTGGCTCCCAGAGCTGTTTTCTGGATCCGAGAGAGGCTTGTCTATTCCAGTGAGACTCTTGGAGGCAGGGACAACACTTTTTCCTCTCAGGTTGTTCATGGCCTGAGTTCCCACCATTCAGGAAGTGGGCTCAGAGCATCCCTTAATGAGGCATCCATTTTGGTTCCGGCAATGCAGTAGTTTCAGAAATGCATGGCTCCCTTTCTGAGGTACTTAGTTCTCTGGGTGTTTATGAAGAGAATTCCAGGACTATTGCCAGTATGGATAAAGTAGTTTGACTTTATAAAACTCATAGGTGGCGACCCTTAGTTGGTGAGAACTTGCTGAACACAGTCTGGTTCTATTCATATATAATGGGGGCTCAACACATTAAGTGTGTGCTGAGTTTAGCCTCATTCTGCTGGTGTATAGTGGGGCGCCTCGTGTACAGCACTACCCTCTGAGTCACACGGCCAACATCTCCCTCAGACCATCTGTGCCTACTTTTGAGTACCCCGTGCCTATCTGGCCTGTGAACTGTTGACATTCTCTCTAGGAGGAGGGGCTGTGGTGCCACTGGACTCTTGCCTGGCAATTCAACCACACCTCCCAGCCATTTATATATATGTAATTCTGCCCCAATTGCACCCAACTTGGGGTATAAGAGAGGTAGGTTCTCAACTTTCCTAATGCTGTAACGCTTTAATGCAGTTCCTCATGTTGTGGTGACCCCTCCCACATCTATAAAATTGTTTTGTTGGTACTTTGTAATTATAATTTTGCTACTGTTATGAATCATAATGTAAATATCTGATACGCAGGATATCTGATATGCAACCTCCAAAGGAATTGTGACCCATCGGTCGAAAACTGCTGTGCTAGAGTATGATTCTGGGGACTGTGGGGCTATGCTGCTATTGGGAAACCATCTTTCATGCTGCATAAAGACTTTCCAGTGTGACTGCTTTGATGCCACCTGGATCCTGCCAGTAACCCCTCGTGTGTGCTTCGCAAGTAAGCCCAAGGAATTCTCTGACTTTCCTGTTAACAGCCAGGCCCCCATGGAAGAACATAGGAGAGTAATTTGGTTTGTTATTACACTCTTGGTAAGTGTAGACCTTGTTGAAGTCTCCCCAGGGAAGGAATTATCAGCTTGCTAATAGACCTGAGTCTTATTTTAAGCAATGGTATCCTAAAAGCAGGGTGGGTGGGAGATGGCCAAGGATCATGAGGTTCAGACTTAAATATATATGTGTGTGTGTGTGTGTGTATATATATATATATACATATATATATACTTAAATATATATTTAGGTTATATATATAGGTTCAGACACACACATATGTGTGTGTGTGTGTGTATATATATCACATAGCAGTTAAGAGCACCATCTGCTTTTCAGAGATTCTGAGTTCAATTCCCAGCGACCATGTGGCGGCTCACAACCATCTGTAATGGGATCTGATGGCCTTTTCTGGCATGAAGGTGTCCATGCAGAACTCATATGTATAAAATAAATAAATAAAATATTAGAAAACAGTTTTTAAGTGCAAACTATTAATTTTGTTCTTTGAAAGCTTCATGTATATATATGATATATATATTTCTTGTCACTCTCTCCTCTGCTTCCTTTCACCTCCTTTCCATCCCTATCATCCTGCCCCTCACCAATCCCTTTCTCGGATACATGACCGTTGGCTTGGAACTATATCCTTTGGAGCCTGGTGAGGTCACCAATGGCCACACTATTGAAGGCAATGGCCCCTCTCTCCCTGAAATCACCAGTAGGAAATGGCTCAGCAGTGATGGGGAGAACCCACCGGGCACCTCTTCCATCCATGCCTGGCTGTTGACAGGCCCATGCTTGTGCGGACTGAGGGCAGTCACCCATGGCTGCTGTGAGTCTGTGATTGCACTCACTGGGTCTTGAAAGGAAGCTGGCAGTTTGCAGCTCTTCTTCCTATCTTCCAGCTCTTAGACTCTTCCCAACCCTCTTTCTGCAGTGTTTCCTGAGCCTTAGTGGGGGTGATATAATGTCTTGTTTAGGGCTGAACACTCAATAATAACTTATTCTTGCCACATTGTAGAGCCAAGACTCTTTGCACTTATTCTTGTTCAGTGAGTAAGAGTAGCATTTGTCTATATGTATAGAGTAAATGTTTATAAGGCAGTTTGAGACTGTGTCAGTTTAGTTAAAAAACAGTACCATGTCCTCCTCTAGGGCCTATGTATGACCTCCTCTACTGTGATACGAGTGACAAGGACTCATATATTTGAATGATTGATCCTCAGTTGGAAAAGTGTTTGGGAAGGATTAGGGTTGTGGCCTAGTTTGAGGAAATGAGTTACTGGAAGTGGGTGTTGAGGTTTCAGAAGACTCCCATGATTCCTAGCGTCTCTCTCTACCTTGTGGTTGTGTCTCAAGGTGTAAATACTCAGCTGCTACTCCAGCACTGCACCTGCCTGCTGCCATTCTCCCCACTGTAATGGCCATGGAGTCACCCTCTGAAAATGCCAGTTTCCTTCAAGACCCAGTCAACTCAATCACAAACTCACAGCAGCCATGGGTGACTGTGCTGGGTCTGCAACAGGCAGGCATCAATGGAAGAGGGGCATAATGTAAGTTACATATGTAAGTTACATACATATATTATGTCTTATTACAACAATAGAGAAATAACTGTCTCTCACCATGAATTTTTGATTGCGTTTACAGTACCAGGCACGGATTCTCTCCTATAAAGTAGGTCTCAAATTCAATCAGAGAACATTGGTTGCCTCCATAACTGTTGTGCCATTACTACATAAATGGGCTCATCTTGCCTTGCAGGTTGGCACTGTAGTTCATAGGAGTCTTATTTGGATTAAACTACTAACGATGACTTTCTCTCCCAGAAGTCCTTCTATCAGTATCTAAGACACAGAGAGGGGAGAAAATTTCCAGCCCAGTTCTAATTTGACTTCTCAGTATCACATAATGCAGGTGTATGGTGTCAGCATCATGGTCTGATTCCTTGTTTGGTGAGTAGACAGAAGGAAGAACAAAGTTTGTATTTTCGGGGCTGGAGAGACGGCTCAGTGATTAAGAGCATTGGCTGCTCTTCCAGAGGTCCCGAGTTCAATTCCCAGCAACCACATGGTGGCTCACAACCATCTGTAATGGCATCCGATGCCCTCTTCTGGTGTGTCTGAAGACAGCGACACTATGACAGTGTACTCACATATATAAAATAAATAAATCTTTAAAAAAAAAAAAGTTTGTATTTTCTGAGACCTCTAGAGCTTCCCTATTGACAACTCAGAGGAGATAACTCACCCCTGGCACTGTGGTGCTTCTTTAATAACCTGTGGCTTCTGAGAAGAGCTTTTGCTAGCTTTGCAGGCTGCCTATCTCATTTCAGATTCTTTATTAAAATATAAATTATATACTTTAATTTGATTATAAGCATTAGTTTCCATAGCCCCTTCATTTTGGTTAACTCTCCCCTCATCCCCTCCCTGGTTAACCTCTTCCCCCTCAACATCCTCAACTGCTGCTCTCCCATGGCCTATGTTTTATTACCCCATCTCTCAAGGTATTGGGCTTTCCATGGTCTCCTCCTAGTTTCTTAGGTTCTACAGGAACCCCAAACCAGGACCCACTTATGAGAGACAATGTGCAGCACTTGTCTGTCTGTGCCTCAGTTTCCTTATTCAGTTTTTTTCCCAATTATATCCATTTGCCTTCAAATTTCATTCAGATTTTGGATATGGTTTTTTTTTTCTGAGAAACATTCAGTAACAGAAAATAAAATTTAAATACATTTATAAATAATTCTGGGGAAACTTGCTTTGATAATTTTGGGTTTTACCCAGGAGGAAGCTATCTTTTCACCATTCTGTAGGTGTT
Organism: Apodemus sylvaticus; assembly: GCF_947179515.1. Taxonomy (NCBI): domain Eukaryota; kingdom Metazoa; phylum Chordata; class Mammalia; order Rodentia; family Muridae; genus Apodemus; species Apodemus sylvaticus. The sequence continues at coordinate 164,722,533 of NC_067472.1, read as the reverse complement.
CTTTGGTTCCTTAGACTCATTCTCATTACTCCTTTTTTCTTTTTAAAGGCTTTATTTATTTTTTTTAACTTAAAATCTATCTATCTATCTATCTATCTATCTATCTATCTATCTATCTATCTAATGTGTTTTGGGCATTTTGTCTGCATGTATATCTGGGAACCATGTATGTGTGCTATGAACCAGAAGAGGGCATCAGATTTCTGGGAACTGGAGTTACATACATAAACCACTGTGTGGATGCTGGGAATGAATAGTGGGTCCCCTGGAAGAACAGACAGTGCTCTTGACCACTGAGCTGTCTCCAGCCCTACTAGTTAAATTTTTAATTATGTGTACACATATGCACCTGTGGATGGGCATGTGCAGGTGACTGCAGTTGCCTACAGTGACCAGAAGAGGGTGGTGAATTCTCCGTGGAGCTGGAGTTACTGGCTTATGAGCCTCCTGACATGGTTGCTGGGAACCAAACTTGGGTCTTTATAAGAGTAGTAGCAAGTGCTCTTAACCATACAGCCACCTGTGTAACCCTATGATTCTCATTACTCTTCTTCCCTCCTGTATTGTGCTAAGAAAACATGGAGATCCTCAAATGAAGTGGTCATGTTGTTCCTACCAGGCTACTGTTTCTATCAGGTTATAGATGGTAATATGTTAAAAATAAAAGTCAGGAAGATCCCATTTTCTAGTTGACTGCATGATGAATTCCAACTTTTATTGTGACAACTTCCTGCTATGAGGAGATACCAACATCAAGTGCACAGTGGATGCCAATCAAATGTTTAATTTACTTGACTCCTGGGGTGACTATAAGAAAAGGCTGTTTTCTGGGGAGTGTTCAAGGATAAGTGTCCCGAGTGCTTTCTCTCATCCCAGGAGGGTTTCTCAGTGGGAATCACCACACTAGGCTCTGTCCCAGGTGAGAAACGTATAGGTGAAACATGTAGCAATTATGGGCCTCCTGGGTACAGAATCCCAGGTGTAGCTCATCAGTGAGTTGGGAGCAAGCATGGTCTTGCTTAAAGACAAATGACTGTCTATAACAAAAGGACCAGGAAGTTCCTTGAGATGGAATCACCTGGTTTTGGTGAGTGTCTGAGTTAGGATTTTACTGCTGTGAACAGACACCATGACCAATGCAAGTCTTATAGAGTTCAACATTTAGTTGGGGGTGGCTTTCAGGTTCAGAGGTTCGGTCCATCATCAAGGCAGGAGCATGACAGCATTCAGACAAGCATGGTGCAGGCAGAGCTGACAGTTCTACATCTTCATCCAAAGGCTGTCAGCAGAATACTGACCTCCATGCAGCTAGGACGAGGGTCTGATAGCCCACACCCACAGTGACACACTTACTCCAACAAGGCCAAGGACACACCTCCAAATAGTGCTCCAAATATTCAAATCATGACAGTGAGCAGTTTCTATTCTTGCCCAGTGAGTTGGGTTTTGCTGCTGATATGAATAAAGATGGGTATGATTTGCATAGGAATTGTGATTTAACTCTTCTGAATCGTGAGGACTCAGTAAAACCTATCTGAACACACTTGTCCTGGATTGATACAGTCCACACAGAAGCCTGAAAGCTCAGTCAGGGTCTGATTGGCTGGGCTCTGCATGGTTTTGGGCCATCTGTGCCTCTAGCCACATCTTATTTTTTTTAAGACTTATTTATTTATTTATTTATGCTAGTGTTCTATCTGCATGTACACCTGCATGCTCGAAGAGGGCATGAGATAATATTATAAATGCTTAGAGGCCACCATGTGGTTGCTGGGAATTGAACTCAGGACCTCTGGAAGAGCAGTCAGTGTTCTTAACCGCTGAGCCCTGTCTCCAGCTCTCCCTCTAGGCAAATCTTAACACTCCTTTTCCCTGTGTACTCACTCTACCCCTCTACATTCTTCACCACAGGGCCTTGCACAAACTAGCCTCTCTGACTGGCATTTTCTCCCGCTTCTTTTTCTTTCTTTCTTCCTTTCTTTTCTACTGGGGAGGATGAGGCAGGTGTGGTGTGGGAGTTGTTTATTTTCAAAACAGGGTTTCTCTGTGTGACCCTGGCTGTCCTGGAACTCACTCTGTAGACCAGGCTGGACTTGAACTCAGAGATCTGCCTCTTGAGTGCTGGGATTATAGGCATGTGCCACCTCCACCGCCTCTCTCTTATTTCTAAACTTCTACCTCACTTCTACTTCTGGGTATCATTTAAAAAATAATCCCTTTGGGGCTGGAGAAATGACTCTGCACTGTGGTTAAGAATACTGTCTATTCTCACAGAGGACCCACATGGCAGTTCATGAACATCTGTAACTATAATCCTGAGGAAGGAGGGTGACCTTCACAGGCACCAGGCAGGCACATGGCACACATACATATATGTGGGAAGAAAAACCATAGCCATAAAACAAAATAAATCTTCGAAAATCCTTTCTGATGAATACCATGTGTTCTCTCTCATGTGTGAATCCTAGTTTCTAGTTTAAAAAGTATTTAACTTCTTATCCATATTTCGTGTAGCTGTGGGTATAGATGCAGACTCATCTACACCTGTGGAGGACAGAGGGCAACCTAGCACTTCTCTTCTCCCACCACATGGCTTACAGGCACTGGAGTCAGCTTGTCAGTCTTAGAGCAAACACCTTTGATTGCTGGGTCATGTCGTCAGCCCATAGCTTCTCAGTTTTGTTTTTGTGTATTAATGTGTGAATGAGCCTGGGTAGAGGTCGGGAAACCAGAAAGGGGCCTGAGAGAAGAAAGGAACGAAGTTCTTAGAAATATCGACCTGGCTTACTATGTTTGCCCCTTGAGCTCACTGCCTGACAATATGTAATGTCTGATAATTAGTGAACAGAGGAAGAAAGTGTCCTTAAGTGCCAAGCTCAGCACAGAGCAGGGCGCCACTGGCAGTTATTGTATGGGTGAAGTGAGGTGCTGTGACCGAGGATGCCCAGGACAGTGTCTGTATTTAGTAGATATTAACATGTGTTTGGTGAAGTGCTTAATTAAGAATAGTGCTTATTGAGCCCTTAGGGCAGCCCTTGGTGGCGGAGGCCTTCTGTCAGCAAGGTCTCCCATGATGCTTTCTACTTGTCAAAGCTGCTTTCCGTACACAGACTAGCAGACTGTATTTTCCAAAGATAGCCCCGCCGGTGTGTGTATATCCCACTGCATTGGAGGGGTGCAGCTCCCAGACCCCTCCCCTTGAGTCTCTGTAACATTTGCGACTGCTCGAAACAAGGGGAAAATGGGGCAGAAATGGTGTTTTATGATCGCCTCCTCCTCCCCATCCTCCTTTCCCTTTCTTCTCTTCTTCCTTTTTCTCCTCCTCCTTCTCTTTCTCCCATTCCTCCTCCAGCTCCTCCTCCCCCTACTTTTTTTCTCTTTCTCCTTCTCTTTCTTTTTCTTTCTTTCTTTTTTCTGCATCATGGTTTCCATAGGTAGGCCAGGCTGGCCTTGGACTGGCCCTTCTCATGCCTGGGTTTTTCTAGTGCTAGGCTCACCTAATGTGCCACCAGACATATGCTATATTCTTCTTGTTTGTTTTTAATTAGCAGACAGAGTGGTGAGCTTAATTATAATGTTTTCATACGTCCTTTTTGGGTCAGGCTTCCTCCTTATACTATGTATTTTTACAGCCTAGCCTCTGAAGTCACAAAGCATGGGCCCAAGAGTCACTGGCCATCTAGCCCTTGGGAAGGGCATACAGGAGGATTGTGAGTTTGAGGCTAACTTGGGAAAGGGTGAGCTAATCGAGATTCCTTCAATGTCTGCCTTTCTTTCTTATTTGTAACCCTGGATGGTCTAGAACTCACTATGTAGGACAGGCTGTCCTTGGACTCACAGAGATCTGTCTGCCTTGGTCTCCTGAGTGCCACCACATCCAGACTTTCATGGCCTTTCAACCATCCCAGCTGATACCACATGCAGCTGGGGTAAGCTGTCACTGGGTGAGCAGTTCAGACTACAGATTCCAGGGCAACATAAATTCTATTGTGGCCTTGAGGCCATGTTCTGGGACAGCTGTTACACTGGAGAGGACAGCCGATTACACAGTCATGGGACCAGGGCAGGTGTCACTGGTCATTCCCATTTCTCAAGTGACAGTTCTGAAGCTCATAGAGGCCATGTGATTTTCCCAAGGCCACAGAATGGGTGAGTACTAAGTGGCAAACGGCAGGGTGTCTGTGATTTCTCTTCCTTATACCCAGACACCGGGAGTCTTCTCCACAGGTCTCAGAAGTAACGGGTGTTCCTATTGACTTCAGTCTGGGGACTTGGGGTCCCTTCTAGAGCTCAGACTCTTTCACCCCTCAAGCCTCCTGGGCTCCACACACAGGCTCCACAGAAGTGGTTTACACACTGAGAGACAGAGAGATGCTGAGGACAAAGGAGCCAGAGGAAGACCCATGCCTTTTGATGCCATATGACAGTTTCAAGGACCTTTCTATCACCTGTTCCCTCATGCCCGTGCAGAAACTGTGTAGTTCACTATCTCCCATCACAAAGAACGGTGTGAAAAATCAACTCCCAGTTGACATCAGCCTTGACTATCATGGACAAGAGAGAGATCTTGATTTTACCGGCCTAGTCCTTGCCTGAGCTAGATAAGCCAATTGAAGAGGCTGATCGCAGCACATGCTACAGAAAATATTCAGTGATACAGTGGTGCTCACAGGCTCCTGAGACTGTTATCGCATAGCTTGGAACAACCGAGTCCTGCTACTGATGAGCATCTTCTGTCTGTTCTTCCGTGCATCACTCCAGCAACAATGAGCGAACTGCCTCTCTGATGCCCACCTGGACTGTTTCCCATTTGGGATGCCCCCCACCCTGCTGGAGGGCTTGGCAAGCTTTGTTTCCTCCAGCTGTCAAGAGCTGTTTGGTCAGAGAGGCCATCCTGTCTTTCTCTGGCTCAACTACAGAGTGGAATCTTACATGGAAGGAATTCTCCTTTATAACCAAATACATCCAGAGGAGCAAATATGTGGACCCTTCCCCCCCAAACCTTTCACTTCCCAGTCCCATTGCAAGGCACACTCAAGAAGGCACTCAGGAAAGATCGAGTGTGTTGCTTCATTTAATCTCAAGGCCACCCCGCAGCATGGGTATCCTTAATAGCCCCATTTTACACATGGTGATACTGAGTTGAAACATTGAAGGACTTAGATGAACTGGGTAACTCGAGATAGCAAATCCAGCCGTGCCCACTGCCGATATCCTTGCCCCTCTGCCAGGCCACACCAACTGTGAATGACTATCCAGGCAAGGCTGGCCGCACCAACAACTGGAGAGGCACCGGGAAAATCCCTCAGGGAAGCACTGCCCAAAAGAAGTTTTGGCATTGGAAGGGAGATCCCCACCTGCTGTTGAGTTGCTGCCGGGCCCTGTGCACCTTTCAGACTGATGTGATTAAGGAGAACCACTGACTTTTGTCCTTGTGTGGTTGTTATGCTTGAGAGACGACAATCTTTTGTTTCTCAGGCTCTAAACTCTCTGGGATAGCGTTAGGGCTTGGGCTGCACCTGCCTGTCCTTGGGGTCTTTGTATGCTCCCCTTACCCTGCTGTCTCCTCTCACAGATGAACCTGTTTGAAGTTTTGATTCATCTCATTCTGTACTCGTGGGGGTTCTGAACTTTGCGCGTCTTTGCAACAAGCCCCGCTGGGTCTGTCAGCTGTATGGCTCCGGTGGAAATGATCTTCTGCCACATAGCTATAGAAAGTCAAGTGGCAGAAGTAAGTACATATCCCTTTCTACAAAGGGATATATGCGGAATTGCCAGTGGTATTTATGTAGGCATTGTGTGCCCAGATACACTTGGATGGCAGTGAATTGTCAGTTACTATGACAAAATGACTGAAGAAATCAATCTGCCAAGTATGAATAGCTCTCAATGGGTTTCAGGGTTCTCAGGTTAAGGGACCCACAAAGCTGACAGAGACAGGGCCTCATATCGATATGACCTCCATTGGGGAAGCATATAAATTAGCAGGCAAAGTGGTCTGTCACCCTCCCCATGCAGGACAATTTCAATATTCACATGGAAATGAAAGGCCATTTTAGAGGACCTGGAAGGCCAGCTATGTTAATGACATTCAAATCAGGCCTATTTTTTTTTTCCAGAGGAATCTGGAAGCCCTTTCCTAAAATGTATATTTGCTTATCTTGCTCCTGACATCTCTTCCTAGCTAAGCCATATGCGCACAAAAGCAATGAATTGTAGGCAAAGTATGAGTTGTTCTTCCTTAGTAGAGAGAAGATGGAGATGTTAGATTAACTAGTACCAGATAATCCTGAAGACGGTGGGTAGTCAAAGATGCTTAACCCATATGCATTAGGCTGTGAAATAAATGACACCATAACAGGTGACAAGACCATAGGCCCTGCTAGCACTTCCTGCGGATATTTGAAATGTGCTTGCCACTTTTGAGGACATGGTGATATGCTGTGCTTCTTCTTCTTCTTCTTCTTCTTCTTCTTCTTCTTCTTCTTCTTCTTCTTCTTCTTCTTCTTCTTCTTCTTCTTCTGACAGGGTCTCAACCTGTAGCTTCAGTTGGCCTGGAACTCACTGTGTAGACTGACTGGGTTTGAACTCACAGAGATCAGAAGCAGTACTTGAATCAGAATATTAGCCCTGCCCTCTAGGTGCTTTTCCTTTATGCTCATCAGTCAAGACAGGCAAGCAAATGTCTACTGTAGAGTTCTTACGATGATCACCTGAATAAGGAGTCTCTCTAAGAAATAACACTCCCCCAATATCCACAATCTTCACTCCCCTCCTTTCTAAACATCTCAAGTGTCTCTTTTCCAGCCCTTCATATAAACCCTACAAGTCAGGATATGACTCAGTCTCTCCCATGGGACTTTTTCCCCATCAGCAAAGTTGCACCCACTGAAGTTATGAAGAGAGTCCCTGACTATTCCTTTTCAGACCCTCTTTCCTAGCACTTTACTTGGGAGACTTCCTCTTGTTCTCCATTTGAACTCCTTCTGTGGAATGGGGGGGTCTATTAAATGCTGTTTTCTCATGCATCACAGTAGCTCTCTTTTTCTCTGCAGTCCTTACCCTTGTTTGCCAGGAAGCCATTACTTGGTAAGTGGTTGTAACTGTACCCTAGGTTATATTTGTCTTTTTTTCCCCCTCTGGATTCAAAGAGAAAAGGGGAAGGGTAAAGTATAAACTGGAGGACTCTCTTCCACTGCCATTAAGACAATGATGATGATGATGATGACAGGATACATAGACGAGCCAACTCTCTGTGAGCTACACTGGGCACAGTTATGAATATGAAGAATGTGAGAGATCGTGTCTGGAAAGTAATGATAGGAAAACTAGGTCCTTACACTTGTGAGATGGCCCCGTGAGATGGCACAAGTCACCAAGCCTAATGACGTGACTTCAATCCCTGGAAACCACACAGTGGAAGGAGAGATCCAACTCCTGACTTCCACAAGCACACGGACACACACATACACACCCACACTAATTACATAGATGTAAAAGGAAAAGAAAACCAGTTTCTTTCAATGAAACATGTGGATGGAATGGTCTCTGGCGTTGCTGAGTACAGAGCTAGGGTAGGAGACACAGAGTTCAGGAAGGCTCCTTCTGAAGCACTTATTCATGGTATAATCCTTAACCTAAGTTTGCTGCTACGTTCAAACTCTCTAAAGATGTGAAACAGTTGGGCAAAGCCTGGAATGACTGTTAGTGTATTTAAATTGAGGGATAAATCTTTTTCTCGCCCCAGGTCCTTTGTGTTTCTTAGATTCAAAAGGCTTTAGGGCAGCAGTGTGAATTGTTCTGCACACGATTCATTGATTTCAGGGTTCAGTTGAAGCCGGAGGCCTATTAACTTTTCTGGCTTGGAAGGATGCTCTGTCTTGGGGTTCAGTTTGGTTTGCGTAGAAGCAGTGTCATGTGGGGTTAGTGTTCCCACAGAGGGTAAGGATGCCTCTCACTAGTGGTCACCATTCCCTCTGGGGAAAGGATGCCTCTAATGGGACAGGATGGCAGAATATCAGGTGTTCTGAGCCAGGTCTGTCTTTGTTTCCTTGCTATTAGCATTTGGCCTGTGCACCGTACTCAACTAAAAGCAGCATTAGAAAATAGTTTGGCTTTAAGCGAAACACAGGACATGTTTTGGTGAGAAATGCCATTCTGGCTGTGAAGAAGGTTCACAGATTGTGTGTGTTGCTGAGTTTTGAGGGAAGTTTTGATGTTAGGAGATAAACACTTGTATCAGAACCTTCCGAGACCCCATTCCTTTCCCACTGAGGCCTCATGGGAATTTACAGCTATTATATTAATATCCTAAAAATTCCCTTTCTCTAAAACTTCTGGAGAAAGCACCACACTTAAATAAAAATGATTTCTTCAAAAGTTATATTGAATTTATTTACCTCAAGGGTAGTTATTCAAGCTAATGTGCAGACCACTTAAATGTACTATTCTAATTTTCCTTCACAAAGATGCAGGCTTGGTCTCACGGTTGAGCGGAGGGGTTAAGATACTTTTGTACTCTCTTCATGCGCCCCTCCGCCATTCCAGAGGCGAGGGGTGGAGCTTTACGACTTCAGTCATAAGGAGACTAATTAGTCTTTAAAAACCTATTAGTTTTCGGTTTTTGAGGTCTGGATTAAAATTAGGACATGGAAATAGGAGGCTGATTCTAAAAGAGGGGGTGCAAGAGAAGGAGAGGGGCTGAATGTGCCCAAAACACATTCTGCCCTAGAAATGCAGGCGGCAGGCAGCAGTGAAACCTGTTGATTTACGATTAAGAGCCAAGTTCTGCTCCTAGCATCCATACCAGGTTGCTCACAACTGCCTATGACTCCAGCTACAGGGGATTTGATAGCCTCTTCTGACCTCTGTAGGTGGGCACCAGGCTCACCAGGCGGTGCACACGTGTACACACAGGCTCATAGTCATCCACATAAAATAAAAAATGTCTTAAAACATTTTGGTGATATGAGGGACATTGAAATACAGCCTTATTACCATGAACTCCAATGTCTAAAAATTGTAGTTATTTTGGGATTGTACCACAATAAGAGCAAAAATTTTTATCTTTACTAAAAACAAAACAAACAAAAAGACTTTATCTTTTTATGTTCATTTAATAGCATGTCCATCATTTTTATGATTGGTAGAAATATATATATACATATATATATAATTGAATATAATAATAAAAAATAAATAAAAATAAAAACGTTTAAATAATATACTCCCAGCTGGGCAATGGTGGCACACACCTTTGATCCCAGCACTTGGGAGGCAGAGGCAGGCAGATTTCTGAGTTCAAGGCCAGCTTGGGCTACAGAGTAAGTTCCAGGACAGCCAGGGCTACACAGAGAAACCCTGTCTGGACAAAAACCAAAAAAAATAAAAAGAAAAGAAAAGAAAAAGAAAAAAGAGAAAGATATGGTCAAGAGAAAACTTGGCCAATACCACCAGAGAAGAAGAAGAAGGAGGAGGAGGAGGAGGAGGAGGAGGAGGAGGAGGAGGAGGAGGAGGAGAAGAAGAAGAAGAAGAAGAAGAAGAAGAAGAAGAAGAAGAAGAAGAAGAAGAAGAAGAAGAAGAAGAAGAAGAAGAAGAAGAAACAGAAGAAAAGGGCAGAAGATGCAGTAGAACTTAAGAGTTCCTTTAATGGAGTTGGGTGGAGAATTTTTCATTGCTTTATTTTGGGGTTGGTGGGCTTGGCCCCATGGTATGCATGCAAAGATCAGAGGTTAACTTTTGACATATGTGTCCCAGGGATGCTCAGGTCACTGCATCAGTCTCTGTCTTTGTCTCTCCCTCCCTCCCTCTCTCCCCTCCCCCCTCCTCTCTCTCACACACACTCAAGCACACACAAGATCTTTAAAATACACTAAATTAAAGACAACTTTGCCTTGGACAGAGGCAAACTATCTGTCATATTAACTTGATCTCCTTAAAAACAATAAAGGAAACTACCTACTTCCCAGCCCCCTTTGTGATGATTTGGGACAAGGTCTACTATATACCAGGTTGGAATCAAAGGAGGTGATTCTCCTGCCTCAGCCTCCTGAGTCCTGGCATTACAGGTGCAGTGACAAGTGCCGCTAGAGTAGACCGAACTTGAAGCCTGGCTTCTAAAGCATCCTCCCCACCCCCACCCCCACCCCCTGGTAGTGAAATATTCTCACCAAAGGGGTGGCCTTGGAGAAGGAAGTATCTGTGCCATAATTGTTCATTTTCCTTTTTTTTTTTTTTTGGATTTGGTTTTTTTTTTCGAGACAGGGTTTCTCGGTAGACCAGGCTGTCCTCGAACTCAGAAATCCGACTGCCTCTGCCTCCCAAAGTGCTGGGATTACAGGCATGCGCCACCACCGCCCGGCTCATTTTCCTTTTTGTCCCAGTGTACAACAGCCTAATTGGACCTCTGAGCCTGCAGGGGAGATTCGTCTCAGATCCACACTAGGCTAGGAAACCGTCAGTTACTCTTCATCCTTGACGCTAGTCACCAGAGGCCCCTGATTTTCAGAAGCAGCCAAGACCCCACCCAGCAGTACATGCTGGTGCTTTTAGACGCCTGGGTCAAGAGGCCAGAGCCCCAATACTGCAGAGCCGCGTACCTCGGGTCCCATAACCCACCACCCTCGCTGCCTTGGCGCCTGCCCTCACACCCGCCTGCCCTTCTTAGTCTGCACAAAGCGTTTGAGGTACATTGCTTTCTTTGGTGTAAAGTCCTGGCCGGCCAGAGTGAAGTCTCCGCATTATGATACAAAGGGTTTAAGGGGGAAAACTGTTAAAAGGAAGCCCTTTTCTCTTCTGCCTGAATGCGGTGGGGAGATTAAAACTTTCATTTGGGATCTTGAGGTATTCATGGCAGTGGGCGGTGAATAGGGTCACGTCAAAGCCCCCAGCGCTGGTCTGCACGCTTTCATCTCGCCCATCTCCAGACACAGGTCGCTTTGCACTTGAAAGAAGGGAAAGTGGGGAATGTGGGATTTTGACAGCTGATATTGGCCTCTGAACTCTTGGTGAGGATTTTCTAATTAACCCTAAGGAACATCAGGTGACCAACTCAGAAACATATCTGTCAGAGAGGTAGAAAGTGTTCCGGTTTCGAACCAATGGACAGGGAGGGGTTTTAACACTTAAGGGAATTTAGAAAGGATTCCCGAATACAGAGTCTGGAAAAACAGAACTTTGAAGGAAGTTGGGTTTCTGAGAAGAAAGAGGCTACATTTCTGAGGGCTCACGAGCAGCTCCTTCAGCACACATAGGTGTGGTTCCCTGGCTCAAACGTTGCAGGTGCTTTGGTACGAAGGTTAGATGGGTTAAGCAGCAGGAAAGTGGGGCATTAGGAGGCTCACTGTCAGCCTAGACAGGAGGGTCCCCTTGTTATCTCAAGGTGTACCTCAGGCGCTCTGCCGGGATCGCAACCTGACTCGGTGCTCTTAAATAAACCCTCAAGGTGTTAGTAAAATCGCCTCCAGCTCAAGAGATGGTAGTAGATGTTTTTGGAAATGAAACAAAAACTGAGTTCATTGGCTCAAAAGTAAAACTGAGTGGGCTGCTTTGGGAAAAGTCCCAAGAAAAAGTAAGTTAGGGTGACAAAATGCTGCATTCTCAATCCTCCGCATCCCGGAAAAACTCTGATTGTATCTGGGGAGCATATCCCTAGAGGTCTTCCTTCCTTCCTCCCTCCTTCCCTCTTTCCCTCCCTCCCTCCTTCTCTCCCTCCCTCCCTTCTTCTCTCCCTTCCTTCCTTCTTCCCTCTCTCCCTTTCTTCCTTCTTCCCTTCCCTCTTTCCTTCCTTCCCTCCTTCTTCCTTCTTTTCTTCCCTCCTTCCCTCCTTTCTTTTCTTTAATGTGGCTATGATTTTTGAAAATTATCATTCATTTTGTGTATAAGGGTGTTTTACCTGCGTGTATGTCTGTGCACCACCTGTGTGTTTGGTGTCCTTGGAGACCAGAAGAGGGCATCAGATCCCCTGGAACTGGAATTAAAAATGGCTGTGAGCCTCTATGTGGGTGTGGGAATCAAACCTGGGTTCTTTGGAAGAGTCCCCAGTGCTCTTAACTGCTGGGCCATCTCTCCAGCTCCATCTAGGTCAGTTTAGAAAGGGATTTCATAGATGATCCTTGTGATGGGGTCATGTTCCGAAGCAGTGTTTTCTTGGGGTCATTTGATAGCAAAATTAAGAGTGCTTTAAAAAAGTACTTTAGTGTCTGTGTTCATACTAAATCAAAACTCCAGCAGATACGCTGTAAAAACAGCAACCCAGAAACCTATAAATCTCCCAGGTTGCCAGAGTTTCCTCCTGAGCCATAGCTGTTCTCCGGGTCCTTTTACCATGTGATGTCTGTATGTCAGTGTATACTGCAGATCTAGCCAAGCTGATTGGCATCTCTCTTCCCCTGTCTTGGTTGGTGCTATGAACAGACACCATGACCAAGGCAACTCTTAGAAAGGACAATATTGAATTGGGGCTGGCTTACAGGTTCAGAGGCTCATTATCATCATGGTAGGAAGCATGGCAGCATCCAGGCAAGCATGGATGTTAGCACTTGAGGAGTTAAGAGTCCTACATCTTAAGATGTCTTGTATGTGTGTGGCTGTTATGTAGTGCAGTGATGCAGGATAGGATTCTGGAATTTCTGAGCCTCCCTGCCTCTACCTCCCTATGCTGGGATTCTGATAGACAGCATGCTCAATTCTAATATTTTATCAGAGGCTGGAGGGAAACTGGGTGCTACTGGCTAATGGAGCTTCTGCCTTCACAGCCCCCATCACTCACCCCCTCTGTCACCAGAGGGGACATCTTGATATGGATCACGCGTTGTGGGAGTTCTCGAGTACCCTGGACTGACCTTCCCTTGACACTTTGTGTCTGGGCTGCCCTGTGTGAGTTCTCTGCAGCTGAGTGGGTTCTTACGATTCAGTGATGCATTCTGGGGTTCTTTCCAGATCTCAGATTTTTCTGCTTCAACCAAAGGTACAGAATACAACAGAATTCTGGTAGCAACAGAATACAAGCCTGAAACTAATAACTTTAAGCCCTGAAAAGTTCCTCTCCCAGTGGGGGACCAAGCTAGTCACTGAGCTGTCTTGCTGATGCAAGTTGACTTTGTAGAACTTGAAAGGCCCTAAAGGGTTTCCGGGATAGATTCAGCACTTTCCCCCCTAAAACAGCAGCTTGGAAGGACTCCAGGGTGTACTCAGCTTCCTCTCTTCTTGCTGCTCTATGACCATCACAGCATCAGTCAGCTAAGCAAAGAGGCAGTCCTGTGCAAGGAGAAGCCTTAGTGCATAGCTGCTGGAAGCTGTGGCCTTAGGACAAGACAGTGTCTGAGGTTTCTCTGCTGTTAACCCTGGGATTTCCTTCCTCTTTGGCTCTTCCTCTACACCATGGATTGTAGGTGTTGGCCTGCTCCTGTGACTTGGCACCCTCCTACTTAGGCCTTTTCTCCCCTAAAAACAAAAACAAAACCAAATCAACAGGGTACATACAAAATGTGCACATGCACACAATAAATACCTATATGCTTATGTGTGTCAGCGTCTCTGGAGGAACAGAACCAATAGAACGAACATGTATTACAAAGTGGGGGGGGTCTCTTAAAATGGATCACACCATGGGCCTGGGTTGTCTAGTGGTGGCCATTAAAGCACTGGAGAGGTGAGAACCCAGTCGCTGCTCAGACCACAAAGGCAGATGCGCCAGCGGTTTCAATCTGGGGCTGAAGGTCTTCGAGATTCTTGGAGAGCTGCTGGTCTTCAACCCATGTGGGAGATGAAAAGGTGGGGTTCTGATGGCAGCGAAGGATGGTGGTGGCGGCGGCAGTGACTGTAGCACCAGCAGCAGCACCAACTGCAGCAGCAGCAGCAGCAGCATGAGGGAGGCACTCACCAGCCAGCAGCAAATGCAAGCGAACAGCACTGCTTTTGCCTCAAATCTCTATATCTGGGGCTTCTCCAGAAGGTGCTGCACACTCTGGGGGAAGGGCTACCCCTCAGTAAATCCATCCCAGAATGCCCTCACAGATCCACCCAGAGGCTTGTCTCTTAGGTGATCCTGGAGCCAACCAGTCGACATTCAAAGTCATCTATCTATCACCCATCTGCACAGAGGTACTTAATTTCTTGTAGACATGGTGGCACACTCCCATCACAGTACTTGGAGTCTGAGGCAGGAAGACTGGCAGTTCCAGGCCGACTTGAGCTTCCCGGTGAGTCCCCATCTCAAATACAATATTGATTTCAGAGAACTAACTTCTGTGCTTGTGGGGCTCACAAGTTGGAAACCTTTTAGGCTTTGAAACCCTCAGGAAGGTGACAGTATAGCCTGTGGCCTGTGTGTGGCAGGATGCCTTTAGGAGATCTCTAAGACATTAACCTGATTTGATGAGGCCAGAGCACATGATTCAGGTTAACGTTCTTTGCTTCCCTACAGTTTCTTCCCCTTCCCCCTCCTTATTCTCTCTATTCCTGGTCCCCCTTCTATTATCAGGTATATGGAAATTAGCTTTTGATTCATTCTGCTCAAATATTCAGAAGAAAGGCCTGGGTTCATGTTACTTAGATTTTGAAGCTCTGGTTTTCTTGGAGCTTGTCATGTGACCATCTCCAATCTTCACGCTACCGAAACATGACATTCTTCTGTTCTTTAAGCCGAAGAATAGGATTTCAATTTGGCCAACTCCTCGAGGAGCAGAAAATATCTGAAATGATACTAACGAAGCGCTCAGTGACTTACATGTCCTTAAAAATATCTCAATTGTTCGTGTCCTCCTTGCCTTCCTTTGACCTTGGCCTGTAGACATCTTCTTGGCACATCACACAAAGGGATGCATTTTCAGCAGCGAGGGGAGAAAATGTTCACCTGTTAGGAAAAGCTGCCACCAGGGAGGGGTTGGACACAGGCAGAGGTCCCTTCTCTCATCAGCAAGCTATTTCCCTGAACAGACTGTAATCCCGTCAATTCTCCATGCTTCCGGTCATGAATGCTTGGCATTACCATATCTGAACATTGACAGAAAAGGAATTTCATGGCTCCAGTTTTCACTTGAGGGCAAGGAAGGCGTGAAGACCTCATCAGAAATATGGCGTGCCTCACGTCGGCTCACACATGCCTCTCTGTGTAGGCTTTCCCTGGGCACCTACCCACCCTCGCAGGCCCTTGCCCTGTCCCTGTAGGTCAAAAAGAGGTCACAATCCTGTCCACAGACAGTTGTTACAATATCCACAGTACAACGCCAGTGCTTCAAGTGCAGATTCTCTTTACTGTCTAGAATCGGAGTAGGATTAACAGGGACACAGACAGTGTTCATAATAAAGGAGTATTTATTTATTTATTTATTTATTTAAGCCACTCATGTAGCTTTAAAATGAAATAAGCGTATGTTCTCTTTAAAGCTGTGACTATGAATTTATACATTCTAAGTGTTGAAAGAACTCTGTCATGTGGCAAAGTTCTTGAATTGTGTCTGGCTTGCTGTGGTATTAGGGGCAAACTGCTTAGGTGTTTGGTTACAACTTGATTTTCTGTGTCTCAGTTTCCCACGTAAAATGATTATTACATTAGCCATCCTTTCAAAAAAGTGAGAGAGCCGGCGTGGGGGATCAGACCAAGCCTGGTGACCTGCATTTGATCCTCAGGACCTCCACAGTGGAGGGAGAGAGGCAGCTCCTGCAAAATGTCTTCTGACCTCCACATACGCGTTATAGTGAGTACACACACACACACACACACAAAATAAAGTTTGAGTTATATTCTAACACAGGCTGGAATATCAACTGAAGACACTACTCTGAGAAAAAGAATCAGACATGTAGGAAAAAAAACTTATCTTATGAAACCACTTATATGAAAGTAACTAGGATATTAAAATCCATAGATAAAACTATATGCATTAGGAGATACTTACGGTGGGCAGAGGAGAGTGAGAAGGTTTCAGTCTTAGTTGGGTACAAAGTAGTCTGGGCTAATGAAAAAGTTCTAGGCATGGAGAGAGAGAGAGAGAGAGGGAGAGGGAGAGGGAGAGAGAGAGAGAGAAAGAGAGAGAGAGAGAGAAGAGAGAGAGAGAGAGAGAGGGAGAGGGAGAGGAGAGAGAGAGAGAGAGAGAGAGAGAGAGAGAGAGAGAGAGAGATCGAGAGAGATCAATGGTTAGTTACACAACAGTGGAAATTTACCTAGTATAGCTCAACTTTATGCAGGAAAATATTAGAATAATAAGCTTCCCATTATGGATATTTTACCATAATTTTGAATAGAGGCATCTGGGGCTAGAGAGCTGGGTCAGTGATTAAAAGCACATCTAAGGGTCCTGAGCCATCTCTCCAGCCCCTGGTATGGGTTTTGTAGCTTCAGAGGTGTCTTGCAAGAAAATCTTACACTCTGCTCACCGTAATACTTCTGATTATATTGTCTATACTTCTTTATTGTTGTCTATACTTCTTTACTGTTGAATATGGTTTTATGATAGGAATATATCACAGTTCCCTTGTTCATGGTCTAGTGAGTGAGGGGTTGGTTTAAAAGTCAGTTTGCCAGGGCCACGAATGATCTGGTGTGGTGGTTTGGATGAAAATGTTTCCTGCCGGGGCTGGAGAGATGACTCAGCAGTAAAGAGCAGTGACTGCTCTTCCAGAGGTCCTGAGTACAACTCCCAACAACCACATGGTGGTTCACAACCATCTGTAATGGGGTCTGATGCCTTCTTCTAGTGTGTCTGAAGACAGTTGCTGTATACTCACATACATGAAATAAATAGAGAGAGAGGGGGGGTGGAATGTTTCCCCACACTCAGGTCTTTGAACATTTGGTTCCCAGTTGCAGGTGCTGGTTGAGAGGTGATGCAGCCTCTTGGCGGAAGTACATCCTTGGGGGCAAGCTTTGAGAGTTCATGTTCTCTACCCACTTCCAGTTTGCTCTTTTCTCCTCCTGCTCATGTCTGAGGAGGAAGATACTCTCTCAGCTCTCTGCTCCAGCCACCTGCTGCCACGCCTACCTTGCCATTATGGACTCCCCTTCCGGAGTAGTCGTCAAAATAAACTCTCACTGAAGCTGCCTTTGGCTATTGTGCTTAATCGCAGCCAACAGAGAGTAACTCACATGCCTGGGAAGGGGGTTTCAATGAGGAATTATTTAGATGAGGTTGACCTGTGGACGTGTCTGTGGGAAAACCGTTTTGATTGTTGATTGATGTAGGAAGACCCAGATCATGTGGGCAGCACTATTCCCTGGGCAGTTTTGAAGTGTACAGAGCGGAAGAAGGCTGAGTAAGCTGCAAAGAGGCAGCAGAGCAGGTGCCTCTGTCTGTCTGTCTGTCTGTCTGTCTGTCTGTCTGTCTGTCTGTCTGTCTCTGTTGTTAACTGCCGCTGTGGTACAATCGGCTACTCAATTCCTGCCTTGACTTTTCAGTCATGTGGTATAACCCAGGATTGTAAGCTAGATAAGCCTTTCCCTCCCCTAAATGGCCTATTTTATTGTTCTTTTGTTTTTGTTCTTTGTTTGTTTTTTAATGGCAGCAGAACTAGAAGTGGCGGCATCATTCAGGTTGCTTCTGCTTAGACACTGTTATGTACAAGGCTGCCTTGAGCATTCATGTGCAAGATATTTCCTGGACATGTAATTGCATTTCTCTTGAGTGATCATTCTCAGAGCAGAATTGTTGTGCTACATGGAAAGCATAATCCAAGTTGATAAGATGTTCTCAAATTGTTGTCCAAAGTGATTGTACCTCCACCTGATAGTAAAAAAAGTAAAAACAAAACAAAACAAAATGAAAGACATCTGCATTGTATATATTCTCTAAACTATACAGTTTCACACTGCACAGATGTTGCCATGTTTGCTGCATTGGATATAGATACAGCGGGGGATGATGTGAAGCTCATGGGGGGTGTGTGTAGGTCAAATGCAAATACTACGTCATCAGCATAAGGGACTTGAGCATCTGTGGATTTCAGGCTGCTTTGGTTTTTGTCTGGAATGTGGTGAATGGGTGTCTGGGCAGTAGACATTTTATTAATATAGAGACCTCTCACACATGAACATTTGGCTCTTTAATTTCTGTGGATTTTGTTTTTTAATCAGTGTACTGATTTTGGACCTACTTTGTTAAATTTATTTTCATGTACTTAAAATTATTTTATACTGTTTTTGTTTTTGAGGTTGAGTCTCTCTATGTAGCCCTGGCTCTCCTGGAGCTCATTCCATAGACCAGGTTGGCTTTGAACTCACAGAGATCCTCCTGCCTCCGACTTCTTCTTCTTCTTCTTCTTCTTCTTCTTCTTCTTCTTCTTCTTCTTCTTCTTCTTCTTCTTCTTCTTCTTCTTCTTCTTCTTCTTCTTCTTCTTCTTCTTCTTCCTCCTCCTCCTCCTCCTCCTCCTTCTCCTCCTCCTCCTCCTCCTTCTTTTTTCCAGACAGGGTTTCTCTGTGTAGCCCTGGCTGTCCTGGAACTCACTCTGTAGACCAGGCTGGCCTTGAACTCAGAAATCTGCCTGCCTCTGCCTCCCAAGTGCTGGGATTAAAGGCGTGCACCACCACGGCCCAGCCCACAGTTCAGTTTTTAAAATCTGCAATTATTATGATTGTTGGTGTGTGGGCTGTGTACGTGTGTGTGGGCATTTACCATGGTGCTAGTGTGGAGGTCAGAGGGCAGCTTTGTGGTATTGGTTCTCCTTCGGTCTTTCTGTAGGTTCTGGGACAGAACTCAGGATATCCAGCTTGGCAGCAAGCTGCTGGTCCTTCTCCAGCCCTGTTCTACACTTGTTTGCTTTCCTCATCCACACTCTTTCTATGGATTTTATTTTTATAAATTTAATTTTGTGAGTGTTTTCTGCTATAAAAAATGACATTTTTATATATTAGCCCTGAACCATGAACAGAATTTCCTTAAAATTTCCTCTTCCTCTTCTTCTCCTCCTCCTTCTCCTTCCTCTCTCACTCTTTTAAACTGGCGAATTCCTCAAGGAATTCCTCGTGAGTGATGGAAGCCATGCCTGTGGGAGAGATTCTTTTCTTTTTAAGCTTTACCTTTTCTCCTTGTCTATCGCATTTGCAATAAACCTGAATCGTGTTGAAGCAAAGGTCATGAAAACAGCTCTCCCTGCCTTGACACCGCCCCACGTGAAGTCCTTCATTGGCAGAGGACCTTTCGGGATGGTAGTGCTCAGTCAGGGGAAGTTGCCTCATCCTGGTTTTCTGAGATTGATTTTTCAGGATGTGGGTTGGATTTGCTCTTCAGTCTGCTTCTTTTGTTTGCATCTTACTTGTTCTTCGTTCTTTTTCTTCCATTTGTCTCATTTTGCATTAATTTTTACTGCTACATTGTATCTCAGCTGTTAATTGATTACCCATATCTTCTGTTATCCTTTGCCTTAGGCTTTGTGGTGCCCATTATTAGTTGCCTTGATCTTTATAATGTGAATTTCTAGTATTTAATAATACTACATATGAGAATAAATAATAATGTGTTTCATGTAGAATATGAAAACCGTTACCAGTATAGTGCTTTGCATGTGGAATGTTCGAACTTGGAATTTTCCTTAGCTGAAGAAATTTCTTTGGTATTTCTTAGAATATGGGGCACATGCTGGCCACCAACTATTTCAACTTATGCTTGTTCAAAACGGTTTGTTTTGTCTTAACTATTTTTAAGGTAGTAAGTCCAGTATAAGATAAAATAGAGTAATTTTCACTATAGGACAGAATACCAAATAGTCTGAGTAAGCTAGCTATTGATGAGAATTAAATATCAAAGCCACCTTCTGCTATTGTATCTGGGTCTGTCTGTCCCCGAATGACCAGTAATGCTTGTTTTAGGAAATCAAACACACCCAAACTTGTGGAATATGTACTTACTATGATTTTTTTCCATGATAGATCATTTACTCCATATAATGATCTTCTTTATATCTTTTGACTAATTTAGTAATGTTATATAGTTTTCAGATTTAAGAATGGCTACTCCTACCTGGAAATGGTGATTCATGTCTGTAATTTCAGCAGGAGATTGAGACAGGAGGATGGTCACAAGTTCAAAGCCAGCCTGGGCTAGATAATGAGGTTGTTTTGTTGTTGTTTTGGGGTTTTTTTTGTTTTGTTTTTTGTTTTTTTTCTCCACTGTTTTTTTTTTTTCCTTTTGTCTAGAAGTCTCAGAGCAAACTGGGGCATGTAGCCATATTCTCTGAAAGTTTTCGGTTGCTTATACCTTGGGTCTCTGAGATTCTAAGTGAAGATATGATGACATCTTAGGGAGTAAAAGCATTGTGAGACTGTTCCCCTGCCCCCTAAGAGCTGAGGCTTCAGTTCAGGGCTTGCTGGCCCAGCATGTGCAAGGCCCTGGACTCAGTCTTTACCACCAACACTAAGGCAAACAGCAGTAAGCAAGCACACATACACACTTCTCTCAGGAAGATCTGAGTTTCCCCTAAGGCTTGAAGCATGCTTTCTACAGTATAGATTCTTCATAGCTACTTATGGATTCTGGGTACGAGGGACCAGCTGGTGTACTGGAAAAGTAAGCAGGGTGCTGAGGTCTCACCCCTCCACCCAGGGGCTCTGAGATCTGAAACAAGTTATATGAACTACCTGGTTCTATGTTAACCATTTCAGTGAAACTAGAACAGTGGAATCATTGGGGGGAACAAAATAATACTATATTTTTAAAACACTTTGGAAGCTGGACAGTGGTGGCACACGCCTTTAATCCCAGCACTTTGGAGGCAGAGGCAGGAGGATTTCTGAGTTCGAGGCCAGCTTGGTCTACAGAGTGAGTTCCAGCACAGCCTGGGACTGCCTGGACACAGAGAAACCCTGTCTCGAAAAGCAAAACAAACAAACAAACAACAAAAAACAAATAACAACAACAAAAACACTTTAGAAAATATAAAATGCTAAAGAAATACAGCAGACTGTCCATTATTGGTTTTAGAATTATTTTTCCCAAAGTCTTGATACCATGCAGTGAATACCATGGTCCCCTCGGGATGTTTGGTGGCAGGATGAGGCCCATTTTTTTCTCCATCATTAATGTGGAAGCAGTTGTTTTTCTGGGCATCACTTGTGGGCACAAGGAAGTGGGCTTGCGAATCTGCTGCACTGTATCCCTGCAATCATTCATGAAGGGATGGAGTGCATCTTGGGACTGGTTACTACTTGCTCATGCTGCAGAATGCAATCCTTCCTGAGATCTGAGAAGCACCACATACTCTAGGTCTTTCATTGTCCCCTGGTGGGCTTTGTGGTTCTCAGTGGACTCACTTTTAATTTTTCTGACAGCGGCAGGTGGCCATTATGGAACTGAGCTGTGGATACCTGGCATCTCTATTTCCTGGTCTAAGAGCACGGACTGTTTTCAACATATTCCTTTTTCTTCCTTTTCTAGGCAGCCGAGGTTCACTTTCTCCCGCGTCTGATGCATCACTGCCTTCGAGGGCTCCAAATCCGGGCTCCAAATCCCTCGTGCAGTTTCCTACTTACTATAGGAAAAAAAAAAAAAAAACCCGGCAAACTCTATCTTAAAGCTGCTGAGCCTTCTCCTGTTACCAGTGTGCGTGATGGGTGACAGACAATACTTAGGCAGCTGCCAGTCTCCCTGCTTTTGCATGAGGGACCTCAGCTCCCCTCCCACCAACACGTGGCCCCTCCCTGCTCCCTCCTCAAAGCATAGTTCAAATGCCATCTCCTATACTGCAAGGCTCTCTCCCCTTCTGAACTCTTAGTTTCTGCTTTGCGCCCAAGGAGCTGGGATCTTTCCTGTAGGGTCTGTGCATTCTCACAATTTCATGTCAACTAAGTTTCCAATAAATATCTTCGGGCCCCATGGGCGAATGGAATGTAACCTAGAGGACCTTGGCGGGAGTATTCCATTCGAATCAATATTGAGGAGTGAAAAGTTCCCTTTTCTTTGAACATGACTGCTCCCCATTTCTGCCTGCCTGACCCTTTCCTTCGAAGCAGCCTTACTCTCGCTTTTTGCTTTTTCCACGATAAATGTACAGCTCATATGCAGCCTGTCGCTGGAAGTTTGCTCCTGTTCTCATTTTCCTTTACAACGTCTGTAACACGCGAGCTGCCTTTGAGAGCGAGATCACATTCTAAATCTCATGATTAACCTTTCACGTTGTGAGATGGCTGGCTTGGAGCGCCTTGCCCGCTGCACTGGAGATGCGTTTCTCCTTTCATCCCGGCCGCCGCCTCCTCCTTACTTTGCAAGCCACCGGCTAGCTGCGGAGGTCCTGTTGGGAAACATTCTCATCTCAAATGAACACATCCAAGGCACAAAACCAATCAAATGTGTAAACACCATGAATACCCTATGCAAACCTGCTCCCTAGGCTCCTGGAGGCAGCTGACAGAGTTGCAAAGTTTTCATTATTTTGAATACAGAGTCTTAGAAGTTAAGGTGTAAGAAAACGTACTGAAAACACAAATCACATTTATTTATTCGGAGGGAAAAAAAATCCCAAACAGAAAACGTTTAAATAGAAAGACAATGAATCAAAATATTCAATTGTAAGTCGTGAGTTTAGAGCCTAAATCTGTTATAATTTTTAGGTACAAATAATGGATGTACTCTTTTACAGATTTACAGAAATATGTTCATAGAAAATAACCATTACGGAGATTAGAGGTGAACAACATTTTATATTTTAAAGTCACTGTTTTAAGGTTAGTTACAATAACTCGCAATTATACATCATTTCTTGGCCACTAAACTAAAACAAGCATGAATAACCAATCGGTATTTAACCCAAGGGAAGGAAGGTATTTGTTTATACTAATTGGATATAGACAGCACCATAATAGCATGAAATGAATGCAAGTCAGACTTGAACGCCCCAAATAGTATTAAAATGGGTGCTGACTGTGTTATTGGTTGAACAATATTTCAATATTTCATCGAAAGATGCCACCGAGTTGTGCATGGCAAAGCTCCCTCGTCGTCGTTATTTTTTACTCTCCTAAACTGACCTGTTAGTGAAACGCACCCATGCCCCGAGTTAGGATCCATTTCATTAATGCCCAGAACTTTTGTTCTGCGCTTTACATTGGAAACAGATTTAAGTATTAAGCGCCTGGAAGGTCTGCAGCCTGGGAGCCTTTCCGAATTTGTATCAGGGACCAGAACAGACCGCATTACACTCTCCAAAGGGTGCGGCTTTGCATTTGAATGTCCGAATTATCCTGGTTTCTTAGAGACGAGCACTACACCAACATCTTAAATCCTCAAAATACTGTTCGCTTCACTGAATGCTTGCGATCTAAGCATATGTGTAATTATTCTGTAATTCTCCCCAAAATGTGATTCCTTGGAAATGCAGACTAGGACTCCCCTATTGTAAACTACTTCTTTGTTGCCATTCCTTTAAATATGGTAACAAGTAAGTGTGTGTGTGTGTCTGGGCTTACTGGCTTGATAAGGATGGGTTTCTTCCCAAGCTCTCCTCAGGACACCCATGGGGGAAATTTGCCCCGCATTTGTTTAAGGGTGGAGACCCCGATCACAAAAAGACCATTTAAAAATAGTTTCCATTACAAGGAGGGACGCTCTTGCCAGTGGACCTGTCCTCTGTCACTCACAATAGCCTTAGAAATAGTTTTAGGTAAGAAGCTGGAACTTGCAAATGTCCCCAGAGCCAGCTATTGTCACCGCAGTCGGTGGCGGTCGCGGAGAGATTCTAGAGTTGCAGAGGATCCCTGTGCCTCTGCAAACAGCTTCAGACGGGCTGAACTGTGGACAATTAAAACATACACTTTAAAAACTGACAGCTGGAAAGAAAGGCAGTGGGGAGCGGGAGGGGATGGTGTGTGTGGGGGGGCAGGTTATACGCTCAGTTCTGGAGTTACCATTCTGCAGGATCTTTGAGGAGAGTCCTTGGTGAGGACTTTCCCAGGATCAGCCTTGGCAAGCAGGGATGTCAAAACGTGAGATGCCAAGCAAGGTCTTCTTTTGCAAATTGATAATGCATGGTTCAAATCTCACTGACTGTTGCGGCCACAATCCTCATTAACTGTAGTATGAGGCCTTTCATTTGGCCGCAAAAAGGAATGGGTCTGTGGGGGAGAGAGGAAAGTCAACTTGCAGGGTCGTAGTTAGGCTGTGAATAATTGATAATCGCCCTGAAACAGGTGCCTGCACTGGAAGATCCCTCCTTGTGGTATAATTTTGCAAAACTCCCTTGGCTTTCTTGGCTCATACAGCTCCCCAGGAGCAGGGGTTTGGACTACAAAGCAAAGAGCGATTTTAGCATTCCACGAGCCTGGAGAGTACTGGTCTATAGCATCTCCTTATATTCTATTTCTTGGTAAGTGTATTTTAAGGAATTTGTAATTTGGGGTTGGAATGTTGTGACAGAGAATAGAAAATTTCTGTTATGTAACTGAGGTTGACCAAGAGCTTGCTACATAGCCCAGGATGACTTTGAACTTCGATCCTCCTGTGTCTACATCCTGAGTGCTGGGATTACAGATGCACATGGTAGTGGACCCCTGAGTTTCATGCATGTTAGGTAAGCGCTCTACCAGCTGAGCCACAAACCCAGCCTATCTCAATTGTTTCAGAAGCACAGAAGCAATGAGTGAAGACATTAGGCTATTGGCCGAGCAGAGGGCAGCAGATACTGGGAAGAGAAGCTACCTAGATCCCCAAGAGACCCTTCCTCGTGGCTGATACGACTTCAGAAAACATCTTTAGAAAGAATGAAAGAACCTCAAGGGCTTAGAACCCACTTTGTTGCTTTGAGATCTAGTCCCCTTCCAAAAGACAAGACTGCTGAATAGTAGAGAGTGCCTGAGTTCTTCATGTCTGCTTGTGTCACTGTTTAAAGATCCTCTACAGTATCATGTATCTGTTTATTTGACCATCTAAGCCAGGATAAGGGAAGCAATCCTAGGGCTCTGGATGAATTGATCATAGGTCTGTATGTCTGATCACTAATTTCATTATTGAGAGGCCCTTGGTGCGCAGGCAGGGGCACTCGGACATTGCAAATACTTGTGCCACACTTAGGTTTCTGTGTGCCCTCGTAGATCAGATCAGAAGAAAAAGCAGATGGGCAGGGAATGAAGGGAAGGTCTGGAGACACTGGGAGCAGCAAAAAAAAAAGATAGCTGACAGCTTGATTGTGAGAGAGAGACAGAAAATCCATACAGAGCAGGCATAGAAAACGGTGACAGCTTAAGTCTGGACGGCTCACAGGACAACCTAGCAAGCCTGGAAGGTCTCAGGATGTCACAGCACAGAAGAAAAACCGATGGGCATAGTTATGACCTAGCCATCAAGAAATGATTAAATGGTATTACATGTGCTGGGCTCCGGAAAGATATGTTTAGAATGATTTCCATTGAAATAGATCAAAATTAAAATTAAGCTCGAAGTCTTTTGCTATAAAAAATGCAAAACAAAACAAACAAAATCTGAGCCCTTGTTGCTGGGAGATTTGAATGTGTTGTATGTGGAGATTATTTCCTTCCCTACAATGTCAAGTCAGCGTGTACAGTTTGTTTTGGTTGTACAACCAATGCTTTGACTTTAATTGAGTTTTACCACTAATTCTTTCTACAGTGAGACAACTGGTCTAGTGCAAAGAGCGACACTAGAGAGGTGTAGTGGTCCCTGCCCTGTGTGTGAGATGCAGAAGGGTTTAGTGCTCTTGTCCGTCCTATGTCTAAGACTGAATAGCACCCCTGGCACTGAGTTTCCTCATATGCTTGTTCAATTCTCAGCCTCTACGCATTCCCACAGACAAAGTTGTTCTCCTTTCTTTTTTTCTTCCCTTCCCTCCCCTATTTTCTTTTTTCTACGTGTAGGAGTGAGCATGCTCATTTAATATGTATGTATGTGTAGGTCAGAGGTGGACTTCCAGTGGCTTTCTCTCTCACTGCCCATCACCTTAATTTTTGAGACCCTCACTGGACATGAAGATCGACATTTCAGCTAGGCTGGCTAGCCCATAAGCCCCCTCCTCAACCCCTGGGATCCTCCTATCTTCAGTTCCAGCACTGTGTTACCCAAGTGTGCTACTGTGCCTTGTTGTTTAGTGGGTGCTGGGGAGTCAAACTCCAACCTCATATTGGTGTAACACTTATCCACTGAGTCCTCTTTCTAGTCCCGGATTTCTTTTTAAATAGTCTTTCAGCAGATTATAGGCGATTACCTACCTTTATGTTTGATACAGAGGTGACCACGTGGGTTGTTTCTACCTTACAGGGACTGGATGAGGCTAGCCCCAAGCTTCCTGTCATCAGTGTCATTTTGAGGAATTTAAAAGTGGCTTGAAAGGAATGTGGACCCAGGAATACTGTGGACTTTCGGTTCCTAGTGGTGAGATTGTGAGAATTTCAAATTTGTGTCTTTATGCTTTTCATGTGTATCTAGAATGTCTGAAGATCTAATTTTTAAAAAATTGGTATGTGTGTGTGTGTGTGTGTGTACACAAGTTTGTGTGCACCACATGCATGCAGGTACCTTCAGAGGCCAAGTCGAGTGTCAGATCCCCATGGACTGGAGTTATAGGCAGTTGTGATCTACTTAATGTGGGTGCCGGGAATAGAACCCCAGGCCTTCTGCAAGAGCAAGTGCTGAACTGCTATCCACAGTCCCTTGTCTCCAGTCTAGTAAGAGAAAGCTTTTTATGACCTAAAAACAAAACTTGGACTTGAAATCTTTCAAACTCTCAGGGTCAACTTGAAATAGAAGCTGAGCAATATATTACTGTGACTTGGCCAGGGTGGGAGGGTTGGGGTGGATATGGGTGTGGGTGGGTGGGTGGGTGTGGGTGGGTAGGTGGGTGTGGATGGGTGGGGGGTTGGGGGGTTGGGGTGCGGTGGGGTATCTCTGCAATTCTCCCCTCTGCCACCCACGGACCCCCAGAAAATCAGCAGCAGTCTCCTTCCAATGTAGGGAGGGGACAGATTAGTGTCTAGTAAGCCAGAGATAGATGGTGTTAAAGGGGAGATCTCTGAGCAAGCAACTTCTTACAGCCCTGAGCTCTCCTTAGCTGCCATCTTTCTTGGCTGCCATGGGCAGAGCACCTTCCTGCTTGACTCCACAAATCCTGACAGAGCAGGAAGGAACACTTTGTGACTGGGCAACTCTGGCCCTTCTCTGCAGCATCGTCTTAGGATATCCACAGCTCAGAGAATGCTTGCCAAAACAAAAAATGAAAAAACAAAAAACAAAAAAACCCAAAAACACATGGAGATATGAGATGTGATCCGTAGGCTAAGGAAACTATAAAGGCTGAAGGTCCCAGCACACTGGCTCCTGGGCACCAGCAGAAGTATGGGAACAAGTTGATTGTTGCCTGGGAAAGGGGGCCTAGCCAAGGCAGCCCCAATTTGGCAACAGCTTGTGGGGAGTAAATCCTCTCACGGAAGGTTTTCCCTAATCTGAATAAATTCAATTTCAAAATCTGCCCTTGATCTAAGTCCCTTAAGCTTCCGTGAAGGACTAAGGACCTTCAGAGTCAATGCCAATAACAAAAGATAGGAAAAACCTGCCTTTCCCTATAGTCCACTGCTGTATTCTTTACACTAACTGGCTTCAGAAAAATGCTTTCTTTTAATCAAGTTGTCTTCAGCAAATCCCCTGCCCTTATTTTGAAGGTGACATTCAGCATTTCCTTTTAGGACGTTCAACACATTTGTAGAGACAACTCTGGAAAATGGGCAGGAAACCCAGGATATGGTCCCCAGTGTTGTGGCCAGCAAGGAGACAGTAAGGGAGCAACTGTGTTAACAGAAACAGCTAGATGCTTGGTTTTCCCCACCCCTCCAACCATGGTGTTTGCAAATGGGTTTTAGAAATGCTCTTTCAGGCCTGGCAGGGCTCAGCTGAAAAAGTGCTTTATGTACAAATGTGAGAAACTGAATTTGACCCTCACCTCCAGCACACATGTAAAAAGTAAGACAAGATACTGGTCTGTAATCTCAGGACTAAGAAGGCAGAGATAAGAGATCTTTAGGGCTTGCTGGTCAGCCAGCCTAGCCTAATAGATGAGCTACACATCCCAGTGAGAGGCCTTGTCTTGATAAACAAGGTGAGGCTTGATATCTCAGTGGGAAAAGGTGCTGGTCGGCAATGTTCTATGGAGACCAAAACCTTACACATGGCTGATAGTGACGGCTGGGAGGAGCTAATTAACTCACTGAGTCAAGATCCTCAGGAGAGTGGGGTGGGGGGTGGGGGGGCTGGAGAGATGGCTTAGTGATTAAAAGCACTAGCTGTTCTTGCAGAGGACCTGGCTTTTGTTCCTAGCACCCACTTGGTAACTCAACAACCATCTATAACTCCAAAGGATCGATGCCCAGGTACTACACCTATGTAGTGTACCTACATGTAGGCAACTGCTCATATGCATAAAATAAAAATAAATAAAATCTTGGAAAAAATAATCCCTCCTTAATTAACTTCTATGATAAATGGCCTGGAATCTAATGGCTTTAGTTGGCATTCTCTGGTGCTGCTGGGATCACAAAGGTGGAAAGAGTTGTGGAAACAAAATCTAAATACACACGAGGCTGGGCATCCTCTCTCTAGAAGACAGAGGAGAGTGGTGAACAAAGCCACAGGGATGTGATTGCGTGTGGCAAACGTGGGAGAAGCAGGCCAGTTCAGGTCAGAGCAGGTGGCAAGTGACTGGAGATGCGCAGGCTATCGTCTGAGTGTCACATGATCTTGCATCCAAACCATGAAAAGAATCCTCATTTTAACCCTGAAGGTGGTAGGGAGCCCCGGAAGGATTTGAGAGCTGCAGACTGCTGTGGCAACTCTCATTACTATCAAAACCACAGCTCTGGCACTCTGGCTGACAGGAGGCACAAAGGCAAGCTGTTTGACTGTGCCACTTGCCCATTTGATTCCAGTAGTAGCTCCTCCCTGGCCACCTGTGGCACCTAAAAGTGTCTGCAGAATTGCAAAGTGGGTACTGTCCCCATGAGGACACACAGTGGTTGTTAGCCCTGTGATCTGGGGACATCAGAAGCTGACCTGCAGGAGATCTTGATGGCTTGGGTATATTCTTCTTCAGCACTGACCTTACCCTGTGTAAGACTGACACCTCTGCTCACCTCTGTGGTCATTCCCAGATGTCATTGACCTTTTTTGTAAAAACATAAATCTTTTAAAAATTCATTTAAGGGATATGAGTACATGGTTGCTGTCTTCAGACACACCAGAAAGGGCATTGGATCCCATTACAGGTGGTTTTGAGCCACCATATGGTTGCTGGGAATTGAACTCAGGACCTCTGGAAGAATAGTCAGTGCTCTTAACGCTGAGCCATCTCTCCAGCCCCTCATTAACCCTTTTCATTCTAAGCTTCTCCTAGAGGAAGAATCATTTCTAGAAATGTGCTTCAAGTGATGGGATAATAGATAAACCTTCCCTGGAACCATGAGTAACAGGTTTCTTAGCATGCTTTTCCAATGATCTCTCTGTACAGGACTCAAACTGGCTTCTGCACAGGGAGCCAAAGCTGGCCCAGATGCGGACTATTTGAGAGGCACGGTGCTCCCATGATTTGGAAGCTCTGGGCAAGGCACATTGTGCTAGCTAGTATTCATCAACTTGACCCAAGTCTGAGGACTTACCTCCACCAGACTGGCCTGAAGGCATGTCTTCTGGGCATTTTCTTGATTTGTTATTACTAAGAGAGGGCCTAGATCTCTGATAAGATCAGTTTTATTTAGGCCCTAGGCAAATAATGGGCACCCAGTTGGAGCTTAGCTTGACAAGGGCAGTTCAATACACAAAACCTCATCATCCTGACAGGAAGGTATGGTCAGGGAAGAGCCTTGTGGGGTTAAAATACTCTACCTGCTTCTCATCATTCCACTAGTCATCCTTGTGGGAGTTAGTAAGCAGACTGCCTTTTGACATGCTAAATATATTAACATTTAGAATATGGAGACAAGTTAAAAGTGCGGTGACTAAATATTTCAAAACAAGTTAACCTTTTTTCCTTGATGGAGGTATAATAAGCAATATATTTCACCCTACATTTACAGTAATATTTGCTTATTTATATAGTGTCAAGATCTCATCTAGGATATATATAGTCCAGGTTGGCCTCCAACTCTCTATATAGCTGAGAAGAACTC
Organism: Apodemus sylvaticus; assembly: GCF_947179515.1. Taxonomy (NCBI): domain Eukaryota; kingdom Metazoa; phylum Chordata; class Mammalia; order Rodentia; family Muridae; genus Apodemus; species Apodemus sylvaticus. The sequence goes on along the minus strand of NC_067472.1, from coordinate 164,692,448 downwards.
TGAATACCTGATCTTTCTGCTTTCATTGTTTTGAGTTGGGATTTCAGGTAATTACCACCTTTTATGTGGCGCTAGGAATTGAACCCAGGATTTCCTGCATGCTAGACAAGTGTCTAGCAGCTAAGCTATACTCCAAATCTCTAAACTAAGAGTTAAATATAAACCTCTTACCTTTATAATGTATCTTTATAATGTAATGTGAGCATTTTCAAAGTCACAAAATATTTTTTTCTGAAACGTTTTGGAGGGCAATCTGGGACTTTAGCTATGGTTGCATAATGATTGACTTGTGAATAATATTAGATTGGCTTTAGTAAGAGCTGTTATAATTAGTGTTTGGATGAACATTAGAATATGGAAGATAGTCTACAGATTTGACATGTTTGTAGGAGTAAAGTTATTGTACTCAAAGTCACAAATATTTAAAGCTTTTGATATCATGTGTGTTGTTACCTTACTTTTTCTCCGTAGGTATCTTGGTTTTGGATCAGCATTGTGTTTACTATAGTGAGATGGAGACTGTCTGTGAGTAACACAGCTGGATAGTGACTTCTGTCTGGCAGGTCACAGTTTAGCCTGGGCTCTGGCAATCACTTCTGTTTTCCGGCATGTGTTTATTCCATCTTTCCTATAAAAAGCCTGAAGTTCAATAAATCGAGAAGACTGGCATATTCCAACCCACCAGGTAGTTCTTACACCTTTTGATCATGCAAAGAGACTTAAAGACAAACACTGAAGAGGAGGGACGAGAAATCAAAGGATGGATATGGGGAAATAACCACCCAAGCCCATAAGTACTACCTCACAGGATAGTGTGAGACATTTTCTTGATAGAACAATAAAAGTACTATTGGAAGTTTGGAGTTGAGTTTAGATCCTTGGAAAATGTTACAAATGGCATCCTAAGATCTCCTAGACCCTTAGAAATGCTTATGTCAATAGACAGTGAATACGTGCTCTTGGGGGTTCCAACCCTGAGGTTCAAATCTGAAGACGACCTTTATGGGTGCATAGAACTGGTTTTAGGGACTCAGAGATTGTCAGTCAGAAGGGACTTAGAACTCTTCCTCCTTAAGTGCCTCATCCAGCGAAAAGGAAGTTCCAGAGAGGAATGGTAACTCACACAGAGTCAAGATCAGGCCAGACCTGAATAATGGAGCGCAGATCTGGACAGGGTACAGAGAAGCACTAGATTAGGAGGAAGAGATTGATTATGTTCTAGAACAATGGAGGCCTTTCTCATTAGTGTAATTGCATTATCTTCTACCCCAAGATAACTGCATAATCTTCTCAGTTCTCAGCATCCAGGCACCCCGCTCACAGTTTTGTCCTGTTGGGCTTTTTTTTTTTTTTTTGGTTACTTTTTGCCAAGTCATTTATTTAATGAAATCATCTAAGTCACAGAAAATAAAGCAGAATCCTGCAGTGGAAAGCACCTTAATCAGGGATAGCAGAACCCTACTGCTTCTTAATATCAGAACTACTAACTTAAAATCTTGGGAACACTTTTCAAAACTACAGCATCCTAGAGCCCCGAGATTCCTACTTAGGAGTCCTGACTAAGTTCATGACTCTCCCCTAAGCTTTCTTGAGCAGAAATTTTACTTAGATCCCTGAAAACAGAATTATGAATACTCAAAAAAATGTTTAAGACACCATATACAAAATATTCTCTCTCTCTCTCTCTCTCTCTCTCTCTCTCTCTCTCTCTCTCTCTCTCTCTCTCTCTCCCTCTGAAACATCAAAGTCCAGTTACCATTCTTTAAAGATTAATCTGAAGGGTAAACTTGAAAATGTCTCTTCGGCAGGACCTCACTCTTACTTAATGTTCTGCTAGAACATTAAGTGAAGAAAAAAGTTAACAGTGAACAAGTGGATTTTCTGTTGTGCAAATGTTTATACAGATGTTGTGAGACTTAAAAAAAAAAGTCCTCCGGTTGCTGACAGGGTTCAGCTTTGCATATGTGTGTTAACAGGAGAACGTCCTGCATGTCGGATGAATGGGGACGTGGGTCTCAATGACTTTCAGATTAACGGGAACAGATGGAAGGGTCACACTTGAACAACTCAACACAGCAGCATAAAGGCATCGCTGGAGTGGAGTTCATTGCCTCGGACAGATACTGTCAATCACCTCAGGCCTGCTCTCAGTTGGCTAATAAATAGCCTGGACCTTGAAAGACTGGGGAAAGAAAAAAAAAACAGAATTTAAAAAGGAGTATTTTGAAGCAAGAACTGGAGTTCATATTGTTTTATTTTCAGTTCTGAACTTCAACCCAGACTGATCAAGAAACAAAAAATATGGTGGCAGGGTAGAAAATACTTTGGAAACTGATATATAACAATAACAACAACAACAACAACAACAACAATAATAGCTTTTATTAAGAATAATTTTGCAAACATCTAGACCCATGGCTTCTGGGTTCTTATAGCCACACTAATTAGAAAACTGCAAAATTCTAGAGAGGAAATTATGGAGGTTGACTAAAAAACTCATCCAAGTGCACACTGCCAGGCACTGCCCACATAACTTTTTTTGGGGGGGGGGCGGGCATGTGGCCCCAAAGACAGGAGTCAGGCTCCCTCCAACGGTGAGCTGTTTTTCAGGACTCCAGAGATAGCCACAGTGACCGCAGCCTTTCAAAGTTAGCTTAGGTTCAGGAGTCTGTCTTCTTTATTCCCTAGAAGCCACTTGGTGCCCTTTGGAAGTCTGGAGATCCTCTAGACCTTAGATGGACTTCCTATAGAAGAACAGTGTTTCCTCTGCTATCTCTGTGCAGCTGTTTAATCCTAACAGGGAGCTGGCTCCACTTCGGGTTGCTGGATGAGGAAGTTCTAGAAAGTACAGGTCAAGTACAAGTCTCAGCTGGAGATGGACTCTGAGCTGGGCCCCTGGCTCTCTATGAACCATAATTGTTTGGCCTGAGAGCAACTGTGGTCAGTAAAGATGGGAATTCTTAAAGTCACAGGAAGTCCTAGACAGCGTGGTTCACCGCTAACAGACAGGTCCTCCTCCAGATTTGCCTGCATTTGAAATTGTGACCTGAAACAGAAGTCAGGTGCATTTTTCTGTGGTGCTTCGGTGGTGAAGGCAACAGTGAAGGTTAACACTCATTGTCTACCTGGAAGGATCTAACCACAGGAATGTTTCTGATTACATTCAGAAAGGCATTAGCTTGAGAGGAAGACACACCCTGATTGTGAGTGACACAGTCGGGTAGGTAGGGGACCTAGAACTGCCTGGGCACAGTGTGACCAGCTGACTCACACTCCTGCTGGTGTCCCGCCTCCCGCCTCCCCCCATCCCCCATCTTCCACCACCCCCCCCACCCCAAGTCATGCTGGGCTTCTGCTCTTGTTTCTTGCCAGGCATTTGATTTCAGCAACCAGAAAAGTAATAAATGCAGTGGAATCTAGGACCTAGGAGGCATTTTTCCCACAGGAGCAAAGGTTGTAAACCACAACTTCAGTGGGTACAATACACCCCCTTAATGCCCAGTCTATACCTGTCTCAACATTAGCATCTCCTCCCCAGCTATCCCATCATAGAAAGTTCTCACCAGTCATTTAGGACTGGGAACCTGGAAAGCTGCGTGGCCCCAGCCCGGCTACCAGTGCTCACACCAGTGCTCACACCAACGTGGAATCCAGCCAGGCTTAGCTGGAAGAGCCCCGCCCCAGGACTTAGAAATTCAGGCGGAGGGAGCAGTTGGCTGTTGTGGGTTATTAGAGCTGTAGGTCAGTGGTTTCTCCTTTAATCCCAGTGCTTGGGAGGCAAGGGCAGGCAGATCTGCAAATTCAAGGCCAACCTGGTCTTCGTAGCAAGTTTCAGGAGAGCCAGGGGGTACATGAGATACCCATCTCAATAAAAAAAAAGTTCTCATCATAAGGGGAAAAAGGAAAGATTTAACAGAGGAAGCAATCCGTGAAGGAAAAAGAACTCCGTAAAGGAGCTGGAACAAGAGATCTCCGGGGCTCCAGGCAGCAGGGGTGGAGTGTGAGGTGGAGGTGGGAGGGGTGGGGGATGGGGGATAGGGATGGGAGGCCCTTAGAAATGTGAGGCTCTGACATACCTTTCTTGGTGGGTCTGTGGAAAAGTCCCTTTTCTCCTCACACAAGAGTTACTTTTACTTGCATTACTTTAACAGTTTGTGGGGTTTATTTGTTTGGTTTTTTTCCCCTTCTGAGACAGGGTTTCTCTGTGTATCCCAGGGTGTTCTGGAACTTGTTCTGTAGACCAGGCTGGTCTCCAGGTCACAGAGATCTGCCTCCCAAGTGCTGGGATTAAAGGAGTGTGCCGCCACAGCCTGGTTGGAGTTTGTATTCTTTACAAGCCTAGTCTGACTAGGACACTGTGGGATTTCTGCGTAGGCTTTAAAGTTACAATATGTTCTGAGCACCTACTGTATGTATGCCTGGCCTTGTGCCAGCCCCTGGGGGGTGGGGAGATGGTAACAGCAGGACTGGAAGAGAGAGAGGGGAGTGAGAGAGAGAGCTCCCAGAGGTCCTGCTATCTCTTCCCCGGGGATGCCATTTACTGAGGGGCATTGGGAAGTTGACAAAGTTTTCCTCCCTCTTCTTCTCTTCTCGTTTCTACATATTTCTTTGGTAACCACCTCTGGATACACAAAGGGCTCACTGTAAGTAACTAAAGGGTGTCTCTCTTTTTCCATCTGTTTATTCCCTGCCTTCTCATCTAAGGGTGTCCTGAGTCCGACACTCTGAGAACCCCATGAATGAATCGCTGTAATCAGGTATCGGCATCAAGGGAGTTATTAGTTTGGTTATTTTTCTGTAGAGCTTATTAGTTCCAAAGGAAAGGAGTCCATAGCTACAAGAAAGGGGTGGGGACAGGTGGGGAAGGCGTGGCTGCAGGAACAATCCTCATCCCTACAGAGGAAGAGAAAGAACCAGAAGTGGGCGTGTGGAGGAAGTGCGGCAAGGCTCTCAGATTCCGCCCTGCTCCATGTGTTTTCTCTAGTAGGCTCCATCTCTTACAGGTCCCATAACCTTCCCAAACAGTGCCACAAACTGGGGACTTCGTGTTGAAATACGTAAGCTTACGGGAAGCATTCCTCATTCAAACTACCACAGTCCCCAAACTTCACACCTTCAAAGAATAAAAATCACATTATCTTTCCTGTGTCTGTCAGATCAGACATATTAACTAGAATCTATTAACGGGCTAGGAGACTTTAACATGGATCATTCCATTGGCCATCAAGTTGGTACTGTATTAGTTAACTTTTCTGTTCCTGGGGTGACCAAGAAACTTCTAGAAGGAAGGATTTACTTGGATTTGTGGTTCTGGCGGCTCCATCACAGCAAGGAAGCATGGCAGAAGGCAGGCCTGGTGACTGGACCAGCAAGCTGAAAGCAAGCAGGAAGCCGAGGACTCCTTAGGAATGGTGCATTGCTTTTACCGAAGTGTTTGCCTCTAGTTGCATACTGCCTCCACTGAGGCCTCCCTAGATAGTGCTGCCAACTGGGGACCAAGTATCTAAATGCCTAAGAAAATGGAGGGCATCTCTTCCAAACCACCACAATGTTAGAGATTAGCTGGAAGTCTGCCTGGCACTCAGTTCTTTCTATACAAACTTCTCCACTAACTACAACACAGGGCAACTGGCTGGGTCAGGATCTAGCCTCGAAAGTCACAGAGTGTCCTGGCGACTACTTTTCATTGGCCATAGCAGTCACTAAGACCATTCCTCCTTTCCCCTTGGCTCAAGAGGAGAAGATATAGATCCTACTCCTTAGCTGAAATACAACAGAGTTCCGTAAGAGTGTGAAGTATGGCTGACATTAAAGTCATCTATCTGTGGAAATACAGCTGCCCCAGGAGCTCACCTAGATAAATAGCATCTAATCTGAGCTGCCCTAGACCTCACCCAAGACACTGAAGCCAAGATGGTGGAACTTAAAGGCATAAAAGGGAGGAAGGATTTTTGTCTTGTAAGAGGAAGCACTGCCTCACAGGAACTGGGCAGGTGACTCTCTCCAGCACCCTCAGGAGCCTCCTGGTCTCTGACCTGCTTTCCTCTGTGCCTTTGGTTCAGCCTCCCTGACTAGGTCAGAGGGGTAGTGTTCTGAAAGCAGTCTAGCCTGGGGATAACAACAAATGATTGTCATAAATATCTGTATCAATAGAGAAAGCAATTGCAAAAATGGCCTATAAAGAAAAGATTGTGAATGAGAGTGCCGACTTCCTCAGCTGGAATGTGTTCAAAGTCAAGAAAAATCATCAATGAAATGAACAAAGCAAAGCCAGGCATGGTGGTACACACCTTTTGCCCCAGCATTCAGGAGGCAGAGACAGGTGGATCTCCATGAGTTTGAGGCCAGCCTGGTCTACAGAGCAAATTCCAGGACTCAGAGATACACAGAGAAACCCTGTCTCAAGAAACAAATAGACACAAAAAACAAAATAAGAAAGAATAAAAAGAAAGAAATTAGCAAAGCAAGTTATAGTGATAAAAATGAATTTTTCAACAATTAATTGATCAAGCATCTTTATGGGTGAGCTAGACAAGTATCAAAGCTGTCATCTGTCGTCTATACTTAATCATTTATTGTCTACCCGTCACCTACCTGGTTATCTGTTTTCCATCATCACCTCTGCTTATCTAGCTATCACACATGTATCTATCTACGTGTTTATCTATGTGCACATCAATCTATAATCTATCATCCATTTATCTCCTACAAATCTGTCATATTTTATCATTTTCATCTATTCGTTGATCTAGCTATCATCTAGCTATCTAAGATCAGTATTATAGGAACTATAAGGAGAACTCCGCAAGTCAAACTTTATAAAGGGTATTGATGTCATCGCTTTCTGACATCAAGTAGGAAAAAGTCCATTTTGAGGGAAATGCTTACATAGGCTTTTCAAGGCATTTATGGATATATAAAACATTGAAAATACACTAGGTTGTAAAGAAATGGTACATTCCAAATATTGACTGTTCATAAAATAGAAATGAAAGTTGATACCTGATTTAAAATATTCTTCTAAATAACAATGGGTAGAAGGGAAATCGAGAACTCTATGTAGAGCACGGTGGCATGGAGCGCTCTGAGCATCTGAGCCTGTCAGACATGAAATCTGTTCACGCAGCACAGCAAGGGGCCTGAAGGCTTAACTGCTGGCTGGAGATGTGGCTTAGTAGGTAGGGTGCTAGCCCGAGATGTGGCTCAGTTGGAAGGGTGCCTGCCCAGCATTCACAAGACCCTGGGTTTGATCTCCTGCACAGCATAAACTGGATATGGTGGCACATGCTGGCAATTCCAGGTCTTGCCTCCCAGGTGAAGAAGAGAGAGTCGAAAGTTCAGAGTCATTTTCAGCTTTGGGGAGTTTGAGGTCAGTATGGGAAAGACCCCATCTACAAAGAGAGAGAGAGAGAGACAGAAACAGAAAGAGGGATAGAGAGGATGAGAGAAAGACAGACGGACAGACAGAGAGAGTCAGAAAAATGATGTATGATTTGAGATATTTGTAGTACAGAAAAATGAAAATTATTATTCCTGGTGGTATTATTGGAGTCATGTTTTATTTATAGAAATAACTGGATGACTGTGCCCATAGTTAAATAAAGATGAGCAATTCAAATGTTACAGCTTCCTTCAGAGCCCAGCTGTGAGTGCTTACATACTAAAAGCTCTGGGACCTGGACACTGACAACACCTGCATCATGCTTACCCACAGTTTTGAAGTGAATTTGACTCTGGCAGATGCTCTGTGGTTCTGCTTTGTATAGCTGCCTCTCTTAGTGCAGATGAGGGATCCTGAGATCAAACTCTGGGGCACAGATTTCAATAGCCCAGTGTGACAAAAACTCAAGGAAGTATACCTTATGCAAAAATACAGCCAAATGCTGGCAAGGTATCTGATAGGTTAAACAGTGATGTCTACAATTTGTAGAAACTTGGGGCAAATACTTCAATCTAATCAATCATACACACATACAATCATATACACATACATACATACATACATACATATATACACACAGATGTGTGTGTGTGTGTGTGTGTGTGTGTGTGTTAGAGGTAGAAGGATCAGGAATTCAAAGTCATCCAGAGTTACATTGAAAACTTGAGTTCAGGTCTGGAGAGATGGCTGGGCAGTTAAGAGCACTGACTGCTCTTATAGAGGTCTTGAGTTCAATTCCCAGCAACCACATGGTGGCTCACAACCATCCGTAATGAGGATCCAATGCCCTCTTCTGGTGTGTCTGAAGACAGTGACAGTGTACTCACATACATGAAACAAACAAACCAACAAACAAACCAACAAACAAACAAATAAATAATCTTTAAAAACAAAGAAAGAAAACTTGAGTCCAGCCCCGACTATAGGAGACCCTGCCTCAGAAAACACAAAAGAGATCCAAAGAAGAGCTGTCTTAGAGCCAGGACAAATATGATGTTTTCTTTCAGAGCAGAAGTACTTGAGAAGTCCTTGAGCAGCTTCTTCTTCTTCTTCTTCTTCTTCTTCTTCTTCTTCTTCTTCTTCTTCTTCTTCTTCTTCTTCTTCTTCTTCTTCCTCTTCTTCTTCTCCTCCTCCTCCTCCTTCTTCTTTTTCTTCTTCTTCTTCTTCTTCTTCTTCTTCTTCTTCTTCTTCTTCTTCTTCTTCTTCTTCTTCTTCTTCTTCTTCTTCTCCTCCTCCTCTTCCTCCTCCTCCTTCTGTTACCCTTCTCCTGGGAGTTCTCTGCCATTCTTATTCTTTGCAGAAAGAATTTACTAATGTGGCTGGGATTGAGGGATCTCCATATTAGGTGTGATGGCTTCTCGTGCTCAAGTGGAGGGGAAATACCTGTTTCTCTTACTTCTACTGTAGCTATGATACAATATTCTGACCAAAGCAACTTAAGGGAGAACGAGTTCATGTTGGTTCACACTTCTACATTATAGCCCATCACGGAGAGGATGGTCCGGCAGCCAAGTCTGAGGAAACCCAATTTGTTGCATCTACAGTCAAGAAGCAGAGAGACAGGAATTCATGCCAGAGTTTGGCTGGCTTTCTCTACTTGATATGGTCCCAGACACCTGACCAGAAAATGATCTCTCACAGAATTAAGAGGGGGGCTTCCTACATCAAAGAATATAATCAATATAATCCCAGACAGTCATCCCCGGAGGCCCATCTCCCAGGAGACCCTATATGCTGTCAAATTGACAATTATCACTAACAGTCACAGTGCCACCTGTTTCAAAACTAACGTCGTTTTTATTTTTTGGAGTGAGGATTTGTTTTGCCCAATCAGAGATGTGAAATAATACTGTGAACAGATCCGTGTGACACAGAAACAATGTTTCATGTAAAGAGCCGGGCAAGCAGCCACCCTGAGCTGGTAAGGCAGTTCTTCTGGAGCCCTGGGTTCCTGGGATTCTGCTCTACTATTGCAAGGGTGTGTTCTTTATTCTTGTGAACTTCCCATGATCACTTGTGGAAGTAGCAGGGACAGAAGATGGCTGTACAAAGCTCGATTCATCCCATGATCCTTCTACTTCTATCCTATGGGACAGAACTTAATCAAAGAGGAGAACTGAGGATTGTACTTTTTCCTGTCAGTACCTGGGTATCTCAGTGAAATCCCTGTGCATCCAACTAAAATCTTATTCTTTAGGAAGAAGAGGGATATGGTCGGGAGGTGGCATCTGTCAGTCTTTTCATTCATCACTTTTCTCTCGTGAAGTAAAAGATTAAAGGTATATGCTACTACAGTGAGCAGAGCAGGGTTACTCTCAGAGGTGAGATTCTGTTTATGCTGTCTTAGACCAGTAGTAGTAAGGACTACTGCTTGAGGTACTTTGGTGTCTCTCTAAATGTGTTAACAGACCATTCTCCCATGTCAGCCTTGTCTGCACAATGAGATCCTTCTTCCCTTTGGATCACAGTTTCCTCCTTTCTTGCAGTCACGGACACTTGAACCATGTGCTGTCAATCATTGCCCACTTCACGTTATGGATATGATCTGGGTCACAGTGGTGCTTCTCCAACTTACAGCTCTGATAGTCATTGGTGATCCCTCCTGAGGCATGACTGACTGTGTTCTCATCGGCAGAAGTTCCTCAAAGCTGCCGAATTTACAAAAACAGTAATATGTCCCTTATACTTTCCCAAGTGTTCTCATGGCCGGCACTAGTCTATATAGCTGTAAAACAGTCCTTCAAGCCTGGTAGTGGTGGCATATACCTTTAATCCCAGCACTCCCGAGGCAGAAGCAGGCAGATCTCTGTGAGTTCAAAGTAGACCAGCCTGGACTACATAGTGAGATCCAAGACAACCAGGGCTATACAGAGAAACTTTGTATCAAAAAACTAAAATCAATCAATCAATCAATCAATCAATCAATCAGAACAAAACAAATAACCAAACAAGCAAAAAGCAATCCCTTGAACTCTCAGATGTTTTTATTCCAATATTTAATGAGGCAGTATTATTATAAACTATGTCTTCCTGGTGCATCAGACCTGGCTGTATTTGCATACATGTCACCTTAACCGATGCACCACTAGAGAAAGAACTGTGTGACTGGACAGTGGTGGCTGGCTCCTTTAATCCCAGCATTTGGGAAGCAGAGGCAGGCAGATCTCTGTGAGTTTAAGGCCAGCTTGGTTTACAGAGCAAGTTCCAGGACAGCCAGGGCTACACAGAGAAACCCTGTCTAAAAAAGCCCAAAAAACCCAAAAAAACAAAAACAAAATAAAAATCCCAAAACAAAACAAGAAAATCCAAAAAACAAAAAACAAAACAAAAAACACCTGAATGGCAGGCAGGCAGGGCAGGAGGAAGAAAGGACCAGCATTCAAGGCTCTTAGAAATGTGGTAAGTCAGAATAATAAACAAAAAGGGTTTGGAAGTTATGGAGTGATAAAATCCATTAACCACCATGCTACTTATGCATGCATTATAGTGACAACTGTGCATGTATCTTAAGTATGCTATTTAGACATATATTATGAGTATATGTTAAGCTTCGGGGAAGAAAGGTCCTGTGAAGTTAGATATTATGAGCTCTGTTTTATTTCATTTTTAAATAATTTTTAAAGCATGTATATGTATGTTCTGTGTTAGACATATTCCTCCTTATATCAACCCCTCCCTTTCTCATTCCTGAGCTTTTTTTTTCTTTTAAGATGAGCTTTTTTATAGATGAGAAAGCTGGCTTAGAAAGACGAGTGACTTCTTACACGTTGGTAAGTAGTACTGCTGGATACAAGGCCATCTTGGGACAACTCAACCCATGGCCTAATAGGACTTTCTAGGGATGTATGTGCCCAGACTCTCTATGACCATAGGACCCTTCTGTTTCTAAAACCCAAAGGCACAGAGTTTGGACAACAACAACAACAACAACAACAACAACAAGATTCTCCTTTCTTCTATAAGCAAAGGAATTCTCTGCACCCGAGACCCCTATAAGCAGGCAGCAGAGCAGAGGAAGCACGGGCTTCCTCTTGGGGGCGAATGGCCCGTTATCCCCTCTTGCTTAGGAAGGCAGCCTGGCCACTGGGCTCTGATTCAGAACAGGAGCACGATTCAGAAGCATCCTCTGGCGACTCTGGGAAGCTGCTCACATCCCCGGAAAATTCAGTGGGAGACTAAGTAGATGGAGGCGAGGATTTCATTCAGCAGAGTCCGAGGCCTTTCAAAGCAGGGCCGGAGTCTGTTAAGGAGCAGTCAAGCATAGGCTGGGAATTATCTCCACTGGGTGCCTGCCTACCTGTGACAGGCCTCAAGAACGCCTAAGAGGCTCATTCAGTGCCCGGAGGACAATGGCCAGTGGGGACAAACAATTCGGAGGAGTCTATCATTCTGGTGGTGTTATCTTTAGCACTGAATAAAACCGGAGTTCCCCCTTTCTGCCTCCTAGTCAGCACTGTTTTCAGGAGCCAGTGGTACTTTTCAACTCTCTTTTCACTATTTTTCAACAGGTTCACAGGGGCACAAAGTGCAGTATATAAAAAGGATAATGACTTGGCTCGAGGGCAGGAAAAGGCCGATGAACAGTGCAGCCAAGCTTGCCAGGACTAGAATAGATGAAAGTTTGGAGAACCGTCCAGAAGAAATGGCATTGTGTGTACACAGCTCAGTACTTCTGAGGTGCGGAGTGGACTCTCTGAAGTTCAAATCGCAGAGAAGAGAGAGTCGTCTGTGGAGGTTGTGAGGGGGAAGTCAGAAGAAATGGAGGTGCTGTTGATGGGTGTGGCTCCTCTTAGGGAGGGTGATATGTGGGCTTTCTTGACAGGATTGGCTTCATGGGTGAGTGACCTGTATGGCTATACGGGGTCCCCTCCTGAGAAAGGAAGTGCTGTGTTCTGTGTTTACATCTCCAAATTCTTCATCATTTTTTAAATAAGAGATTTAATATCTTCATTCTGTACCTGTCCCCCCTAATTCTACAGCTGGTTCTACTTTGGATATACAAATTCTTGTCAGAGGGTGTCAGGTGGCACATGTCCTTAATCCCAGCACTCGAAGGACAGAGGCAGGCAGATCTCTATGCGTTTGAGAATAGCCTGGTCTACAGAGTGAGTTCCAGGACAGCCGAGGCTACACAGAGAAACACTCTCAATGAACCAAATCAACCAACCAACCAAACAAGCAAGTGAAACAAACTATTGCCACGTTCCTAGGCCCAGACACCAGGCTTCTCTGTACCCAGGCTACCAGAGAGTGAAGAATATGATTTATGTTGGACTGACTCTCTAAATAGTATGGTCACTTTGCTTTTTGTTACACTTCTGTGTGATTTATACACATGGACATGTGTGTACGTATGCGTGTATGTGTGTGTGCATTAGCTCATGAAAGCATGCATGTGAAAGTCACAGTATAATCTTGGCTATCCCACCTCAGGTGCCATCTGCTTTGGTATTTAAGACAGGGTCTCTCTTTAGTGTGGCGTTCACCTATTCTTCTAGGCTGACTGGCCAGTGAACCCAGGGATATGACTGGTTCTGTCCCTCAGAATTGGGCATTACTGCACCCTATCATGGTTGTTTGTTTGTTAATGCTTTCTTGGGACTCAGTCTCAGGACTTTGTGCTTGCATAACAAACTCTTCACCAACTGAGTCATCTCCCCACCCTTCTGTTGTTAGTGATATGGAGAATTGAGCACAGAGATCTGTGCTAAACAGGAACTCTACTTTTGAGCTATATCCCAGTCCTAGATTGTGTTTTGTGTCTTTATCCCACTGTAGGAAGACAATAGATACTATATAGAGGGGGTTTATTTTTTAACACATGCTGTCTTAAGATTCCTCAAGGAAGGACCTGTCCTGTCTCAGTACTCCACAGTTACTCCATGCTTCATGGTCCACATGGGATGCTGTGGGACTCCCTTGTATGATTTAATTACTTAACAGGGCCCTTGTAGAAGAAAAGTCTCCCTTATTTCCCCCATCCTGGCTGTAGAGAGAGGAAAGACAGATCAACCTTACTGCCACTTGGAAAATGAAGAGCGTGCTGTCATACTGGCTTGTGTTTTATAATCTCATGTTTGAACACAAATGAAGGCTGGAAGTAACTACAACACCAGTCCAAGTTCAGAACCCAGGGCGGTGTCTCTACAGTGGGACAGGGAACACACATTGGATGACGCAATTGATAACTGTGATAGTGATATCTTGGGAAAGAAACTGACTCCCTGAGCATGCCAAGCAGCATGACAAGAAAGCACCCTGACTTTTTAAAAATTAATTAATTTATGAGTATGAGTGCTCTGTCTCATGCACACCTGAATGCTAGAAGAGAGTGTCAGATTCCTTTACGGTTCCCGCGTGGTTGCTGGGAATTGAACTCAGGACCTCTGGAAGAACATCCAGTTGTCTTACCCACTGAACCACCTCTCCAGCCCCAAGGCTCACATTTCTAACTGTGCCCATGGGCAAACGCCTAATTGCACTGATACCTGATGACTTCATTGCAAACAGGGATCTGATAAGGTGCAAGATTTTTGTGAGGCTCAGAACGGGGATATGCCACTAAATGTTGATACGAGGGACAACTCCGAAGTCTCCACACTGAAATCCCACTGCCTCAGTCACCGTCTCTTCTCCCACAGCTCCAGCCTCCCTGTGCTCCACTGAGACACAGCTGGACGCATATCTGGAGCGACCGGATTGCTATCGGATCTACTGTCTTAATGGGGCCCCACTCCCAACCCCAGCACCCGGTCTCCATCATGGGGTGACGGTCCCTGTGTCAGCCCTCCCCTCCCCAGCAGCGCCCCCTCCCAGATGGAGGACCCAGTCTGTGGGAAAGAAGAGACCGTGACTTATCGGAACATATGGTTTCCTAATTCAAGTTAAAATGTCTGCACCCTGTTGCATCTGGTGCCATTTTAGTTAGTTAGAAATGCCACACAAGGCTGTGACTAAAGGGGAAGAAACGGAGAAAAATACAGTTATTACACACTCAAGAGCCGGGTTTTGCGGCTCATTAGCCAGTGGCCTCCGTGACTAATTAGGTTTTGTCACTGTTGCGGGGTCATTATGCCTTAATTTTTTTGCATAGTTATTCAGCCGTCACTTGAGGAAAAATGAAGGAGAGAAATACCCTTCTCTGTCTCTCCAGCTCTGAATCACTCAGGCTAAACAACTCTTGGGGCTGAGAGTACCAGAAACTGATGAAATGATCATTTTGCCACAAAAGGACAAAGCGATGAGAGGATTAAAGAGGCGCTTCTTTATCTGACGGGCAGAGACCTCATTGAGTCATGGAAGGGCACCATTCACTGGGGGAGATCATTAACTTTGAAGTCAGTCATCCAGAGCTAATGTTTCTCCCTTTACTTCATTTGTTGCCCAACTGGCCTTAGCAACCTCCATTTTTGTTACTCATCCTTGAAAAAAATGAGGGAAAATGCATAGTAAAATAAAGCCAGTGGGTCTTCCACAGGCCGGAGCCCTGGGTTAATTTTTGCCAGCAGCAAAGGAAATTGAGAACACCATGGGCTTTGCACAGTGGGGCTTGTGTTGGGTCCAGTATAGTAAAAGAACCCATGGTGTGAGGGGAGACATTGGTGTCAATCACAGGGTAGGACCACAATGGCTGGTAATTGGCGTGGGTCCACCTTCTAGTCTGTCCTGCTGAGCCCGAAGCCCCCAGGCTCACTCTTGAGCCCCACTGCTAACAAGTAAACAATTTATCAGGGTTAGGTCTCCTGTGGGTTGCCCCATCTAGGCTCCATTCAGCCCCCTATACACCCCCAACCCTCGTGCCAGCCCCACCGCACACACAAAAATTTACGTACACCGTGCAATTTGGGGCAGACGCACCATGTAGCAACAAATTTACAACAGGCCTACCATGAAAATGGCTGTGTCAATATACTGCGAACTGGGGGAGCCAGTGCTGCTGTGCTGGGCCACAACTGGTGGTCCCGAAGGGCACCAGAGGGAAGGGGACACATTCACTGGGTCAAATCAGAACTGATTATGAGCCCTTGATTTTGACACAATAGCTCACATATGCTCACGAGATTCAGTCACATCTTATAAGTAGCCTTGTCCCTTTTCTTTGTCAGCACTCAGAAGCTGTGGCTTTTAGGAAACAGAGGGTGGGGCTTAGCAGAAATGCCAAGATTTTTTTGGGGGGTGGGGTGGGGTGGGGTTGGTTGATGGTTTGATGGTAGTGATGAGGATTACACTTAGCTTGTCAGGAATGCTAAGCCAACATTCTACTACCAAGCTACACCTGTGATAAGGACTTTTAAAAGAATTACTGTGTGGAGAATGGGCTACTATGTGTGACATCATCTTTGGAACCCGTGCATGTTACCCTGCAGGCTTGCCACGTTACCCCTGCGCCTACCTGGTAGGCATATTTCACAGACGGCATGGACTTGACTGGAGCCGTCATCACACAAAGAGCATGAAGTCACCGCTTCTGACCATCTCCTGCGTGCTGTGCTCCGTGTCATTTAATCCTACCGGGGAAGTGATTTCATCTCCTTACAGACGAGAATGTAAGGCTTCCACAGTCCGAGGGGATGGCAAGTACTGGGAGCAGGATTTAGAGCTGAGTCTCTGCCCTGATCTGGTTCTGGTGTCCAGACAGTCTCACTTCTGACTGATGGGAAATGAATCTGTCTCCTGGGGAACAGTGGGAGTTGTTTGCTTATTGAACCTTTTTCTGCCTCTGGCTTTCCTCCTGAGACTCAGGCAACCCAAGATAACGTTCATGATTAGCATGTACCATGGGTTCTAGAGTCTTAAGAATGTGCTGCTGTTTTGTGAGGCATATACAAATGTGTCTGAAGCTCTTACCTTTATTTAGCCATTAAGGTCCAGAATTGTGCACTTTGACAAGGTTTCTCTGTGTAGCCCTGGTTGTCCTGGAACTTACTGTAGACCAGGCTGGCCTCGAACTCTTTAGAGTCTGCCTGCCTCTGCCTCCCAAATGCTGGGATTACAGGCATGTACCACCATGCCTGGCTTGAATTGTGCACTTTGAAGTCAAGTGTATGTGCTTGGGTGTCAGCACTGTGGGGACAGATAAATATTTTTTTCAAGTTCTTTTCCTCATTTCCCCTCACTTTTCTGGGGGGAAATCAGCAGCTAGCATAGCAAGTGGCATGACACAGCAGCCGCTTGACAAATAATAAAGGAATAGGTGACATGAACGGAGTTTCTGGGGCCTTCACTCTCCGTTCTGAACCAGGAGCAGAGGCTGTGTCCCATCCATCTCTCCAAGCACATTTGATACTTTCACCCGGGGAAGATACTTCCTCCTAGACCAGAGGAGCCCTTTTGGTGTCGGCCAGCTGGACTACGGTTGATCCCATTTCCCTAGACTCTGCTAAGCTCAGGGGAGGAAGGGAGAGGGAAGCCACCCCTCAGCCAGCAATCCTTGCCCCATTGCCCACATCCCAGACGAGACAAAAGAGCTCATGCTCATGATTTTATGCTAATCAGCATATGTGAGACCCGCCCCTGCCTTTTTTTTTTCCCTCCAAATTTGACTTCTTTCACTTGGAGGCATCATAAATGAGCTAAACGAGCCCGGCCTATACAGTGCACTGACTTAGCTGAGGCACAGGGCTCACGGTGGGGTAGAGGTGGGGGCTTTGACTGAAGTGTGAGTTGGAGAGTGAGAGCAAAGACAGGAGCTAGCCTGACAAACTAGTTCACCCCCCATATTCCCCTCCTCACACCCACCCCCTCCGCAGCGCTACAGCAGGCTGTCTTTGAGAAGCGGTGGTTCGGTCTGTATGGGAGGAAGGGATAAGGGGAATCGTCTCCCATATCTTGGCCAAAGAGAATGAGCAAAGAGCTTGCTTGCATTAGCTAGACCTCCACAATACATGTGAAAATGTCCAGAATACAAGTCCTCAGAGAAAGGCAAACAGTATGTACTCTGGAGACCATCACTCTCCAGACCCCATGCGATGGAGGCATTGCTTTTCTTCTTCCACCATGCAGACCCTGATGATCCAACTCAGGTGCCAGTTTTGATGGCAAGCGCCTTTACCCACGGAACCATCTCGCCAGCCCTGGGTAATAAATTGTTTACAGTATGTGAGCTGCCAGCTCCTGGAGCCACAGTGTGGGCAAATACATTACGAACATGTAAAGATACTGTGATCCCAAGACGGCTCACCACCACACAAGTCCCAAATGATAAAATCCGAGAGATAAGCATCTTTTCCCTAGAAACGGCATGTCCCTTCCTCAACCCGATAAGCCTTTGGCTTTCACCTCTTGGAATCTCAGTTTGCTGACTGACCAGCAGAGTTAAGGTTGCCAGCAGAAGTTTTCACAGTGTGAAGCCGAGAGGCAGCTTATGTCACATGTAAACTATTCCCACTTTCTCATTTTGTCTTTCTGTCTGTTGGCTTTGGCCTATTTACAGTTCTTGACAATAGTTATTTAAACTCTGCTCTGACGTCTAGACATGGGAAGCACAGCTCAATTTTTAAGCCCCTGTTTACAGTACCTGATATTTCTGTCTTTCACTGCCATGACAAGGTAGCAAAAACTATATCCTTACTCCCTGGGTGCAGGACTGGAAATTCATCAATTTTAGGACAGCTAACAGGCTCCTGATTTATTTCAGAGTTCAGCTGAATGTTGAAAAGGTCTAAGCTCTGCTTTGGAAATGAAGCCTCACTAATTAAGACTTGCCTAATCCCCCCTGTGGGTCCAGGGCTGTGTTCTCGAAAAACAAGTGAAAATCAGCTAATTATTAGGGCTTTGATACGAAAGTCCAGACATCAGAGGGTCCCTGCCCCTTTCCCCTGTTTTAGGTTCTCTAGTGCCTAGACACGCCTCTTGAGAGATTAACTATTTTCATCTTTTGTCCTATAAAGGGAAGAAGATTTTGATTCTTTTCCCAAGGATGGAACCGTCGTTGCTTTATTGCTTTTACTTTGGGTAACTTTTTTCTCTTCTGGAATCAGAATCTCCTCCTTAGTCAGTTTGCTACCTGCCCTGTGGCCTCAAGTCTTCAATCTGTAAACAAACACAAACAACAAAATACAGTGAGCTGATTCTGCCACTTGACTGGCTCATGACATTTGTAAAACAAAACAAAACAAAAACCCAAACCAACCAAACAAACAAACAAAACCCCCAAAACCCAAACTGAGTATTTAAAATGAGCCAGCTTTGGGAAAAGTATCTGCAATATCTAAGCTATCAATTTATCATGCCTACCCAAAGTTTTCATTCAGGAATTTATGCTGCCATTTATTTATTAAATTAAGTCAATAAGCACGCATTGAACTTCACTTACCTGCGAGTTTGACAGGTGTACAGCTCTTGTCCCAGGGTCTGTCCTTACACATGGTCACGCTGACCACAGGCTGTCCTCTTGCCCTCCCCAATCACTCCTACTAATGCTGTCCTCTCAAACATGCCTCAACCTCACACTATGCTGTCTGGAGTCAAAACTGAAGTAGTAACATCCTGTTCAACTTCCGGTGTGATCGCTTGCTCTGAGGGAAGCAAGGTGCCGCTGAGGATGAGTCTAGATTTCTTCTCAGCTGCAGAAACAAAGTATGTAGATTAGCTGAGTTTCAAATGTTAATGGGGTAAAGTCCTATAAATGTTTTCGACTTTAAGTCACCTATTATCCAAGCTGTGTTTCCAAACTTTTTAAAGGACAATGGTATGTTGACTTTTCCTAGTTGCAAAGGACATTAATTAGCTACCGATTATCTGGTTTCAGATGCTGCCAAAATGTCCCCCTTGGTGTTTTCCTTTCACTTAGTGGCTCTCTAAAGTCCTTTCCTCCCATTGTGGAAATTCTCTGATTTTACAAATGTTCTATGTCTATTACCCAGCACAGATGACCCACTGTTTAGCTCAATTGTGTGTGTGAAGGAAATATCTCCATTAGTTCCTGGGGAATCAGAGGCAGCAATTGGTTAATTTTTTCCTGACATGGATGGCAGCATGAGAGAGAGCATGGGTGTGGAATCAAAGCTCCCCTGCCTCCAACACCCATAAAGCCAGGGAACACAGTAGTAGCTCCACTCAGGTTCCCAGACCACCACTTAACCATCAGAGGAATGTAAGAAGGGTCTAGTGAGGATAAAATAAATTTATTTAGACTGTTGTAAAGTCTGGCAGATGAGTCAGACCTTCCTTCCAGTTAACACTTGCCTTCTGGTGACTGAGTTGGGGAGCACTTAGATGTCACCTGTACATTATATCTCTCGGCAAACTGATGCATACAGAGAAACCTGGGTTTCCCCCCTTTCCCTGCCTCTCTGCCAACGCCTAGATCCTCTGTGCCCCAGAAGCTTGCCTGAAGTTCTTTCCATGACTTAAGAACTGCGATCCTTATTGCAGTTGCTTCCAGGGGACATCTGCTCAGAGGAGCCAGTCAATATTGTAGAAGAGTTCAAAGAATGCTCATCATTAGCAGTGTCAGCTTTACAACCAGGAGGTAATGGCATTAAAGGGGATGGTCATAATACCCAACAATAGTGACCTCATTAACCAGTGATTTATCATGATGAAAAGACCTGTTTAACCTTTGGTCTCCACAAGCTTTCTCCCCTTAACAAAAAGCCCTATTATTTCAAGTTGTCAGGGGATAATTTGTGAGTTGTTAAAGGCCACATTCAATTACTCTTAAGACAATTATACGGAGCCCATGCTCCCTGCAAGGTGCTTACACAATATCTCCTCCACCTCTGTCTTTTTAGCAGCGCACAGAAACCAGGTGTTTGATGGCTTTACCAAAGGCTCTGTCTGCCTTTGGTGGGGCTGGCTGATTACACACTGGGTTTTCAATGACTGATGGATTTCAGGTAGCATGCTAAACTCTTCAACCAGCTCTCAGTAGCATCAATGGACAGATCATCACAGGAACAGAGCTGGGCACTGTGGGAGAATGTACCAGCAGAGAGGGCTGGGCTCTGCCTTCTAGAAGCACGTATACTACTCTGCAGATGTTACCTCAGCTGGTATTTTTAGAGGCCTTCTAACAGTTTATATCATGTCTGTGTCCTTGACAGTCTTCTGTGGAGGAGCCTGACAGTGTGGAGGGGTTGTTTCACACACACTAAGGAATCTAACCTATAGCCATATCGGAGAGGAAGGGGAACACAGAAAAGCAAGAGTCATATAACAGCCTGGCTTGGGGGAGAGTACTTGGTGTTGTTACTGCTTGTAGGTGAGTTCTGTCCTTTGGTTGGAACTGAGGCGGGAAAAACTGTACCAACTATGGCCCTCCAGTCTGGGCCTCTTTAGAGCGTACTGTCAGTGTGACAAATTGAACCCAATTGTACAGAGGCTTTTGTGAAGCAGAGAAATGCCCGTCAGAGCCTCCGACAGGACCACCAAACTCTAATTTATGCTCCAGGGTCTCTGAGGTGAGGGACCCCACTATTTGAATATCTGACCACAGTAAATAACAGCAACTGGAGAACTTTGAAGCAATGGTGTTTGGAAAAGCTCAGCTTTGCCAATGGGCTGTCCCGCTCTGCAATGGCGGCAGCTTCCCTACCGATGCCAGGTGTGGGATTCTCAACAAACAGTCATCCCATGAGACTGTATTCAGAGGCAAGCTGGATATCATATTTTGATTAGAACTTTAAAATGTTGGCTCTTTAAAAATAATTGCTTATGTACAGCATTCAGATATTTTGCTACTTATTTTCAGTTTCTATTCTTAGGGATCAATTTCAACTGTCTATAACCAACTCCTCCTTAGGGAAAGCTGTGAGGTGCTACTGTCACCATTTGTTTACAAAACCCATTGTTCATGCTTGTTTTTAAAAAGTTACCTTTTCCAGAAACCCAATTCTTTTATTTATTTATTTATTTATTTATTTATTTATTTATTTATTTATCTATTTATCTATCTATCTATCTATCTATCTATTTATCTATTTATCTATTTATCTATTTATTTATTTATTTACTTGGTTTTTCGAGACAGGGTTTCTCTGTATAGCCCTGGGTGTCCTGGAACTTACTCTGTAGACCAGGCTGGCCTCGAACTCAGATATCTGCCTGCCTCTGCCTACCTAGGTCCTGTTCATACCTTAAGTATGAAACAAAGGAAGGGCTCATAAATAAGTTCTAGCCGGACAGTGGTGGTGCACTTGAGAGGCAGAGGCAGGTGGATTTCTGAGGTAAAAACCTATACAAGTAGATGGCAGTAAATAGTAAGCTGAGATTTTTAACACCCCAAGCTGCCATGACTACTGAATAAAACCTATTTGGTTTTCACTGAATCTTAGCCTTCCTTAAGCACATTAACACATTTACCTTTAAAACACTCCTGAATACTATCAGAGTCTCCATCTTCCACAATTTTTCAGGACTACATGAATATCCCAGAATCAAGCAGTGAACTGCCAGCCCTACTAAGTAGCAAAACAACCTTCTATACCTGCCTTTAAGTGTATCCATGGGATAGGTCTTTGCTTACACCTAGGGCACAGAGAATGGGCTATAACTCTGGGGAAATAATCTGTCTCGCTCCAAACACCTCTGTGATAGATTTATCCATAGACATTGTAGTATTTACACCCCATCCGGAAGCTACAATGCCGGCTGTTCCAAGCCAGATACCCAATTCTTATTTCCATATTTTTTTATTTTGTTAGGAGATAGTGAGTTAAGAAGTACTGGATTTTATAACAGTTCCATTAGGAGAAATATGTCTAATCTTGAAGAGCCTGTAACTCTAGGTAGCTCAATGAATTAGCACCAAAGGACAAAGAGTACAAAATAAGGTCATTTGCTAACTTGCTGTTATCAGTCAGCTTGCCTCCCCCACCCCAAACACACACACCCAGCACTTCTGAGCATGCTCAAAGAAAGCTTTGGATGCCAGAGATGAAATGAGAAGACGGAGGGTCATAGGTCATCCAGAGGAAGGGTTGGGCCGGATGTGATGGATGCATTTGGCTTAAATAAAAAAAAGGAAACTATGATAAACCACACATCCCCTACTTTACAATAAATACAAACACTTGAGTCCATCATTTAATAAATAAGTAATTAGTTATAATGTATCCAGTAGATTACATGCTTTACACTTGAACACTATTTTCTATAGAATACATTCATTATGGGGAAATTTGTTATTCAAATGATGTGTTTTTTTTTCCTAGATGGTGTTTTTATTGTCTAATTGAAAGTGTTTCATTGACGCAGAAGAACTGCTCGCAGTTGTGGGATATGGTCAATGCCTTGGTACTTGCATTTAAGGTATGGTGATAGGACAGTACAGTTGACACACTACTTCAGACATGCATGCTGCCTTTCTGCTGGAAGCATTAAAAATTCTCCGTGTTGGCAGTTTTGAAACATAGCATTAGTTTTTCTCCATACACTGGGCTGGGACCACAGCAGATGTTCTTTCTGTCCCATACCTACACACGGGGTTGACTGCCAAAAATGGAAGTATCTTTATGATCATAGATTATTTACTGACATAGATTATTTTAACTTTATGAAACACTCTTACCGCTATCTTCCCAAGTGTTGTACACGTTGCTTAGCAACGCAGACACACTTTCTCCACCCTCACTTGTGCTTGGAATTGCCTGCATTGTTTGTTACAATGTTGTTACTTTGTTTTGTTTTTCCAGTCATCCTTAGTTTTTGTTTTGTTTTTTTTTAAACCAAGTCTTTTTCTTGCTTTATTGCATTGTCTATGATCTTAATAAGAGCTTAGGATAAGAATAATGGAAGCAAACATCCTTCTCACCCTGATTCACTAAAGAAAGATGGTAGTGGAAGGTTTGCATAGATGCCCTTCATGGGGTTAAGAGGCACATCCCCTGTGCTTAACATCCTGAAATATTATCATCCATAAAAGTTGGATTTTAGAAAGCGATTTTTATATCTAGTGAGATAATCATAATATTTTTGTTTTTCTTTGACATAATTATTTATATTAATTAACTTTTCAGAAATTTAGTTAGCTTTGCCTCCCTGGTACGAACTCTATGTGATCACACTATCTTACCTTTCATATATATTCTTGATACAGTCTGATATGTTCTGTTTCCTCACATTCCTCACACCCACAAGGAATGTTGGACTGTTTTTTCCTTTTCCCATAATCCCTTTCTTTGGGTTGCTGCCTCATAAAATGACATAAGAAATGTTTCCCCAGCTATTGTCTAGGGGAGTTTAATGCACAATCTCTATTATTTCTTCACTAAATGTCTGAAGAAATTCACCAATAAATTTATCTGGGCATGAACTGTGCATGAGAAAATTTCTAATAATGAGTTGAGTTGTTTTACAAAATTGAGAGCAATTCAAACTGTATTTCTTCTTAAGTCATTTGTGTCTTTGGGCGAGTTTGTCTTTCCACCTCCATCAGGTTCATTGGCATAAGCTACACAATAACCCTGCCCTTTCGACTGCTGAAGCTCTGTCCTCACAGCACTCAACTTTGCGGCCAGGCTTGGTGCTGCGTCCTGCCTCTTCTCTTCTGCTCAGCCTGGTCACGTTTTATTGACCTTGTCAAAGACCCAGGTTTGATTGTTTGTTGTGAGACAGGGCCACTCTGTATAGCCCTGGCTGACCTGGAACCCTCTCTGTAGACCAGGCTGGCCTCGAACTCACAGAGATCCACCTGCCTGCTTCCAACTCCCACCAACCAGCTCTTAATTTCAGTCATTTTTGCTTTTTATTTTTATCTCAAGTTGTTTTGTTCTTGACCTTAGTATTTTCTGTCCTTTGGTGTTAGCTTTATTTATTTTGAGTTTATTAAGGTGGACTCAGGTGTTAGTGAGAGGGCTTGCTTATTCTCTGACAGAAACACACGATGCAATAATACCCTTTCCTTTACTGTGTAAGCCTTTTTTGTTTTAATATGAAAAAATGAGTTTTGCTTCATTTTGTCAGCCTTCCCGTCTGAGCTGACAGATAGGTGACAGGTTTCTAGGTGTTGACTGGCAGTGTCTGCTTTTCTTGTCTGGATCAGCAGTAAACGTTTTGATCAGCAGATCCTACTTTTATTCTCTGTGATGGTGCTTTGAATCCTACTCTGTTACACTGTCCCTGCGGCGCTAAGCTCAGTCCTGTCCCCTTGCCTTGTTTCTTAGGACCCAGGTGAAGAGTTAGGGTGTAGGGGGGAGTGTGGTATGGGGAAGAAATGAGAAAGATCATTATTTAAAGATTTTGTCTTAGCATCTAGTGAAGAGAGAGAGAGCCATCATATCACAGGAATAAGTGTTTGTTGTATTGCTGATAACCAGTTCTGTCAGCACGGCTTCGATTGGAAGCCGACATTCATGTGCGTGTTTCTTTCTCATGCAAGATTACAAGCATTAAGTCATAAAGGCACTTGGCTTTTGAGTCCCAAAGGCATAATTTTCTTGCTAGTTCCCACACTTATATGGCATCCACCCCCGGAGTACTGACCCCGGATGGGATGCAGGGCTTTAACTAACTGCCCCTATTTTTGCTTTACAAAAGGAATAAAGGCTTTCACAGAGTGGAGGGCCTGTTTGAAGCAGAAACTACTGTTGACAGAATCATCGTTCTCTTCCTAAACGTCCCCAGAGCAAGGGACTGGCCTCCTCCCTCTTCTTACCAGCCAGTCACCCACCCCAACCCAAACCCCCTTGCAGTCAGAAAAAGATGTGTGTCCATCTATCTGCATATTCATTAAAATGCACCAAGTCTTGCAAATGGCTGCCCCCACCCCATTCTCCTTCTGACAAAGGATTTGTGACAAAAGACCTCCTTCCCGGTTTGTAAAACAGTTGTGTAAAACTCGGACTGTAAAGTCACAGTTGACTGCTTTAATGTGGAACAGCTGGGGGGGTGTAGACACACTGGCAGGTTGGGACAGGGACTGGGACCCAGTCCCCATTCTGCACAGGGTCGACTTAGTCACACCACCTGCTGCCCCTATTATCTCAAGAGCAAACCAGTCATGACAACCTCAACAGACGGACACACGGCACCAGACGGTGCCAGCAAAGTCAAGAAAAGATAAATTAAGTGATCAATAAAGATAAGGGCCCTGCTTTGCAGTAAACAGTGCTGACAGGCCAGAGAAAACATGGACCAGAGGGGCATTTGATAACTCGGGACTGCGGAGCTTAGCAGCAATAACATTTTGGAGACTTTGGGACCTTGGCTATACATTTTCCAGGCTGAGCCAACTCAAGTTCAAGGTGATTGTCTTTATCCTTCGTGGTAGGGGAATCAGGGCCCAGCGTAGGGGTGTAGTAAGCTACATGTATTGAGGCACTTACCCTTCCATATTATTCCAGGCCAAACTAAACTGTGCCAGGGTGAATTCTGAGGCCTGTGATTCATAAAGTTGCTTCTGCATGTGTGTTTCTGTGTGTTCCTGTATGTGTGTGTGTGTGTGTGTGTGTTTGTTATATATAGGTACCTGTGGATGCCAAAAGAGGGTGTCAGACCTCCTGCAGCTGGAGCTTTAGGAACTGGTGACTCAGGACACTCAGGTCCTCTGGAAGAGCAGCGGTCACTCCTAACCACCAAGCTACCCTCCGGCCCCTGCCTCCGGTCTCTCTCTCTCTCTCTCTCAGAAGAATGACACTCATTGTTGGCTACAGATCCATTTCTCCATTCTATCTAACCTCTTAGGCATAGTGGCAGGCCTGACATGGTGATTTTACAAGTGGTATTGGTACAAATTGTTCATGATTCTCCTGAAAAATATTAAAAGCTAGAGAAAGCCTCAGCTATTCCTCTGCTGCCTCCTGTTTTTTTTTTTTACAATGGGTTCAATTTCATGTCTTCACTGCTGTTGTGGAGGGGTGTATGACAAGCGTAAAGCTAAAGAGAAAAGATACATGAAAGATGGCTTCTTCTTCTTCTTCCTCGTTCTCTTCGTCCTCCTCCTCTTCCTCCTCTTCCTCCTCCTCTTCTTCCTTTCCTTTTCCTCCTCATTCTCATCCTCATCTTCCTCCTCCTTTGAGTTCTAATAGAAGAGGCATGCACTGTAGAAAAACAGGGAGAGGGGCTGGAGAGATGGCTCAGAGTTTAAGAGTGTGTAGAGGTCCTGAGTTTGGTTCCCAGAACCCACATCTAGTGGCGTATAAAGACCTAACTCCAGGGCAGTGGTGCTTTCTTTTTGGCTTCTTTAGTCCTGAGCACATGTGTGTACACATGCATGCCTATACATACACATTGGACTATACATACAAGCATGTATATACCTGCGCGTGAGCACACACACACACACACACACACACACACACACCTTAAGAAAACAAAAACAAAAAAACAAAAACAAACTGACCAAGCCCAGTCAGTCAGTCAACAGGTTCTCCAGCGCAGGAGCGAGGTTAAAAAGAAAAAAGACGATTAGACAACATTATAGCGTGACCCCAGTTAGTTCTGAGACTGACAGTGGGTTTAATAATGCCCAATCCACTTTTGTACCAATTTAATTACATGCAGGTATTAAGATCGATAGTAGTACAATGAGGAACAAGCAAGACAGTCAACACAAAATTGTCAAGGCAGTAAGCAAAGTCCCACGATTACTCCACAGTGACAGCTGCTTCCAAGGGTATGTAAGAATGACCAAAATACCTGAGCCCACCTCCTCATCCAAGCCCAAAACCTTCCCCGAATCTTCTTTAGTTCCACCCTAAGATTAAAATTCCTGCCTTAACCTGCTTCCCTATTATATCCTAACGTCAGAGTCCTGCCTGAAGCCCCTGTCCTTGGTCAATGTCAAGATTCCTGCCAGGTGGCACAGCACCCCTATAAGGCTCTCTACAACAATCCACAGAGAAAGGACAACAGTGGCACTGTGGCTTTTCCTTCCCAGACTTGGATTGAAGCTTCATTCTACCCAAGAGTTAATTCTACAGTTTGATTCCTGAAAACACGGTAGAGGACAATGAAAAAAACCTCTTTAATGTTTACAGGTAAAATGTAATCCTCCCAAAAGATTTGACTTTTCCTAAGTGCACTTGAGGGTCTGTCCCCATTTAGTTACTGCTGAAGGTTTTCTCAGCTGTTACTAGGAACATTAAAGAAGTTTGGTGTGCTAAGCTGGATGGAGCGAGAGAACAAAGAACATGGAAGGAGGGGTGGGGACGAGCAGAAGCAAGCCTGGTTAGGATGGGCGTGGCCATTTGGAAGCAGCAGGCCTCTGCAATGCACAGCATACTTCCATGGAATTATCTTCTGACTTATACCAAAGTTTATCTTAGGACTTTGAAGTAGATATGACATGAGCACATCTATGGAATTTATTGTTTGATGGTAATGTTCCTGCCTGTGCCGCTGCTGGGAACCAGGTCTGTGTCTGTGGCCCTGCAGCAGCAGGAGTCTGTGTTGATATCCATGGCCCATGAGACCACTAAAGATCATGCTGAGATCCCTGGTCTGGGCTGCCATGGGACACCATGTTGTTGTCCAAGGGCTGCACAGAGCTGGCCCTGTCCTTCACTGGGCCATGAGATGATGTGAGAGAGGTCCTTCCCGCTTCCTACCAGCAGCATATGGGAGAGTAGACCTTCACATCTCACTTGGGAAGTACAGTAGTGCTGGCCCTGATGACATGGGCACAGGAGAGCTAGCTGACTGACCAACTCAGCTGCCACCAAAGCCCAGACCCAGGGCTTTAAGTTGTCCCACACCAACATCTACCCAACAGATGAACTGTTAGAGCTGGTGAAGGTGTCGGTCCTGCAGATTCAAAGTTGCAAGATCTTTATGACACAGGACAACAACAGGAGATCTGAGAGGAGTCCTGATGAGGATCAACTATTGATGGTGTAGCAGAAGCCAGAGGTCTCGAACTATACCAACGGCTTATTGCAATGATTCATTTGCAAGTAAAGGTATTTGGACAGAAGGATATATAGTGTGACACATGGTGACACAATATATGTTCAATAGCAAGGTGTTTGTTGTTGTTTTTATTTGTTTGTTTTTAATTAAAATTATTTTAATTTTATGTTTTTTCTTTTGTTGGGCAGGTTATATGGAGGGACAGGTAGATGATGTGAAATTCGCAAAGAATCATTAAAATTTAAGAAAGAGAGAAAGAAAGAAAGAAAGAAAGAAAGAAAGAAAGAAAGAAAGAAAATTGAAAATTGAAAATTGATCTAACCAGGTGTCATAGTATACGCCCATAATCCTAGCATTTGTAGGAAAAGGTGTAGGCAGGAAGATTAGCATTTCAAGATTGTGTTTGCTATAGAGTAAGGTCAAGGCCAGCCTGGGCTACATGAAACTCAAAGAGAAGAGAGAGAAGGAAGGGAGGGAGGGAGGGAGGGAGGGAGGGAGGGAGGGAGGGAGGGAGGGAGAGAGAGAGAGAGAGAGAGAGAGAGAGAGAGAGAGAGATTTGAAAAGAAGAAAGTATCCACAATAGAACAAGCTCTTCAACAGTAATTACATCATTTACGGTTGGCTCTATATAACAATAGATAGATAGATAGATAGATAGATAGATAGATAGATAGATAGATAGATAGATAGGTAGGTAGATAGATAAAGTTAGTTTAAGCACAGTTAAGTAGAATCTGGAAAGATGGCTCAGTAGTTAAGACACTAACTGCTCTTGCAGAGGCCCTGGTTTAATTTTTAGTTCCCATACAGTGGCTCACAACTACCTGTAGCCCCTTTTTGGGGTGTCTAATGCCCTCTTCTGACCTCCACATGGACCAGGCACATGTGGGGAGCAGACATACATGTAGACAAAACATTCACATAATAAAATAAATAAAAATACAAATCACTCAAAAAAAAAAAAAGATGTCCCTTTGATAGTGATTATTGCACGGGGCTCCCCTGCTTTTAGTTTTAGGCTCTTTCTAGTTGTCTGTATAATTATCCCTGAAACCATGAAATTTGGTAATTTCTAGCTATCCTTCTTTTGCTAAAAATATACAGAGGATAAAGGCTAAAAAGTATAGTTGTATCTCACTAATCAAACCTTAATTGTGTGATTTCCAACCTAGCTGCAAGGGAAGCTGGAAAGCTGGAGTCTGTCTTACTGGACCCCCCTTTCTGATGCCATATTGAGCCTGCTACACTCTGCCAAAACATGCCACATGTGTCAAGGTCATGAGGGAATGGTGATGATCCTAGATTAAGTAGGGATTCCCTAGTTTTTCTAAACATATGCCATAGCCCCTGTCCTAGTGTTTGATCTGTCCTTTGCATCTTGGAGTCAATTACTGATTAAGTCAGCCAAAGAACTATTTTCTTTATGGTGTGGTCTATAACTCTATTCTTGAAAAGGCTATTGTACATTAGTGTTGTTTTAACAGGACTCTGCCATCTAGAATGACTTCATTGTATAAACACAAGAATTTGAGTAAAGTGTGGCATATCTTGGGCTTCATTTGGCCAAGTCTTCCTGTGCAAGTTCTGGAGTTCATTTTTTACGTTAAGGTGTGAGCTCTTTGACCATTTCATATCCATTTTACTTTATCTGTGACCAGGGAAAAATAACCTTATCTCTACAGGAGTCTTTATGTTTTTTCATTAATTAATTAATCACTTAATTCACTTTCCATCCTAATTACAATCCCTCTTCTCCCATTCCCCCCTCATATAGTTCCTCCCCCATCCTTATCCCCTTCTCTTCTAAGAAAGGGGGAGTGCCCCCCAGGTATCAACCCACCTTGGCATGTCAAGTTACTACAGGAGTAGGCACATCGTCTCCCACTGAGGCCAGACCACCCGGCCCAGTTAGGGGAATGGGATCAACAGGCAACAGTTCAAGGACAGCCCCTGCTCCAGTTGTTGGGAGACCCACATGAAGACCAAGCTGCACATCTGCTGTGTGGGGTGCCTACGTCCAGCTCATGCTCACTCTTTGGTTGATGGTTCAGTCTCTGGGAGCCCCCATGGGTCTAGGTTAGTTGACTCTGTTGGTCTAAGTGCTCATTAGAAAAGTGCTTAGCACATAGGCCTGATCGTTCAAGTTTAGGTCTTTCTGCATAAATAGACAGATACAGTAGTGGGCAATTGTAATCCCAGTGCTCCTACGGGAAGATGGGAGGTGGACACAGGGCAACCACCCAGAAGCTCATGGGCCAGCTAACCTGGAGTATTTGATGGAGGAGCAGGAATGGGGATAGAGAACCTGCCTCCAGCTCACAAGGTGGAAGGTGAAAACTGACTCCCTAACCTTGACCTTTCATATCCACACCTGTACCACAGCATGTGTGTGCTGCATACACAAACAAACACACACACACACACACACCACACACACAGAAAGAGAGGAGGGATGGAGTGGGAGAGAGAGAGAGAGAGAGAGAGAGAGAGAGAGAGAGAGAGAGAGAGAGAGAGAGATTGAGATTTTCTTAGATATCCAGGAGAACACTCAATGTTAAATCTTCTGTCTGCTGCTTGGTTTTTGTTCCTCAACTCTAAGCACATATTGCCAGTTAACATCAAAGTGGGTGGGTCAGCACATGAGTTAGAAGTAACACTCAGAATATTTCTTTTGAGGATGGTGTAATTGGTTTTTTGTTTTTATTTTTCTTTCTATTAATCATTTATTTATTCACTTTATATCCCAATTTCTGCTTCCCCTCCCAGTCCCCACCTCACACAGCAGCTCCCTCTCTCCCCCTCCCTTTCTCCTCTGAGAAGGAAGAGGTACCCCCTGGGTCCCGACCCACCCCATCAGAAGGGGTCATTCTTATCTCCATTTTGCCCATGAGGACATAGAGGCAGGATTTGGTTAACTTTCCAAAGCATAACAGCTAAAGACTAACAAAGCCAAGATGTGAAAGCAGTCCTCTCCGGGCCCCAGAATAGCTGTAGAAGAAAAAGCCTTAAGAAAACATTGTATCTTTAAAAACTGTTGACCTCAAATTCTTGCTTTGTTTCCGTTTCTTTCTCACTGGTTTAGATCTCTGTGCATTGTATTATGTTGCTATGGTGTATAGACCATAATAAGCCTTTCAGAGCCGAAGCCTCCTCTGAAGCTTCTCTCGGACTTTTCTGAGGAAAAGATGAGTGCTTCAACCTGCAGATTCTTGCCCTGGGTTCGGTTGCCCTGAACTCAGGCTCTTTTTTTTTCTTCTCCCCACTGTGGTGGAAGCCCTCATCTCGCTCTGCAAATGGGCACCGTGATGAATATGCGCCTCCCTGGCTGTGGCAGCACATCATACATTTTGGGGACAATGATTGACTTCAAAGTCTTTGGAATTGATCAGTCTTGATTTGCTGAAGACAGGAGTGGGAACACAAAGTTGAGTGAGAGGCCAGACAATGGCGCACCCCAACGTCACCAAAGCCTCAAGGGGCTCCATCTCCAGCTGTACAAACAGCAGAGGAAGTGGATTTTGTCTTGGGGTTATTTTTTTTCAGCCTATCAATATTATGCAAACCCGGCAGATACAAAAATTGCTTTGTGCGCGCTCCGAAATGTCTCAACCATTCATTTCCCGGATAAGAGGTCTGCGGTACGTTTGATGCCCCGGGATCGTTAATCCCAAACTTGGAGACCTAATAAAATAATCAAAAAAGGACCCCAGAAGTGTTTATAACTTCCATTATCTCCTGCTCTTCATTCCAGGATTGGTTGAGGCAGGATGGGGCTGCCTTCAAGTAGTACTTGAGTCTCCAGTATTTTTCTCCTCTGGGGGCCCCAGTGACCAGCATCCCTTTGTGGCTTGATCGCCTTGGTGAGACTGGTGCTCCTTCGAAGTGCTCTCGGGGCCTGAGGAGACAAAGCAAGCCTGGCTCACAAAGGCCAGTGATCCAAAGGAGGCAAAATTGAATCTCTAGGACGGTGCTCGTGAGTAAACAGGCCTAC
The DNA here is from genome assembly GCF_947179515.1 of Apodemus sylvaticus. Classification (NCBI taxonomy): domain Eukaryota; kingdom Metazoa; phylum Chordata; class Mammalia; order Rodentia; family Muridae; genus Apodemus; species Apodemus sylvaticus. The sequence continues at coordinate 164,660,226 of NC_067472.1, read as the reverse complement.
TATTTCTCCTCCCATCCAATTACTGGGCTGTAGAAGAGAGAGGGTGGCAACATCAGCGCATACAAATTGTAAAACTCTTAATCCCTTCCATACATGTAAACCACACATCCACCCACTACTTCCCCAAAGCCACCCAGGCGGCAGTGTGAAGGAATGGGCCCACCAGCTGCAGACTCACTCACCCTGTCTTCAAATTTTCATCAGCTAACGAAGGATATGCAAATGAGAAGCTTATGGGATTACAGCTTGTCAGACAGCAGCTCACCACTAGCCATGGAGGACTAATACAGGTGTTAGTAAACGGGTTATTAGGCCAACGTGATTCAGTGCTATTCATACTGCCTCACACCCTTAGCCTAGCCCTTCGCCCTCCCACTAGGGGCCAAACAGGAGCCGAGTTGGGCCTGTGGTAGGTCTGACATGAGGGCCTTGTTGAGAGATATGAAGTTAATAAATCCGGACATTGGGTGTTTAGGCATACACAGCCACTCGAGAGCAGCCTCTCAGGAGGGGCTTTTTATCGCTCCGCACAGGGGAAGGGCCTGAGAAACTGCTGGGAGCAGTCAGAGGCATTTGATCCAAGTTACCCCCCCCCCCCACTGCTGTTCCAGCCTCTATCCTACAAGTACTGTCTGAGACTTGCCCTGGTTCCTCATTTCTTTCTTTCTTTTTCTTTCTTTCTTTCTTTCTTTCTTTCTTTCTTTCTTTCTTTCTTTCTTTCTTTCTTTCTTTCTTTCTTTCTTTCCTTCTTTCTTTCTTTCTTTCTTTCCTTCCTTCCTTCCTTCCTTCCTTCCTTCCTTCCTTCTTTCTTTCTTTCTTTCTTTCTTTCTTTCTTTCTTTCTTTCTTTCTTTCTTTCTTTCTTTCTTTCTTTCTTTCTTTCTTTCTTTCTTTCTTCTTCTGTATCCTTAGGCCTCCCGTTTTCCCACCACATCGACTCTGTACTGTCTGTCAGAAAGAATGTGCAGTGAGGGAGGTTGCTATCAGAAGGGATGAACCCAGATCAGTAGTGAAGCACTTGCAAGAGCTTGCAGGGGGACACACCTACTCACACACATATGCACACATATATGTGCACATATACATAAGTACATGCATGCACACACTTAAAAACAAAACCCTAGGCAACAGATCCACTGGACTCAGTTGTTTTGAAATCTCCAACACTCAGAAAACTAATTTTTCTTTTTTCCTTTTCGTAGGGAGGATATATATGATTGGTTGGATATTGGTGTGTGCGTGTGTGCGTGTGCATGCGTGTGTGTGTGTGTGTGTGTGTATGTGTGTGTGTTCAGAGGGATTGTTACTCAGGTACCACCAACCTTCTTTTCTTTGGTTGGCTTTGTTTTTTGAGAACAAATCATTTGTATCTAAGAGCTTACTGATTAGGAAATGCTGACTGACTAGCTCATCCTACGTATCTGCCCACCTTAGTATCTCTAGAATGGGATAGCAGGCTGGGTACCAGAACGGAACTCAGGTCCTTGTGTGTGCACTGCAGACACTTTACTGAGCGAGCTATCACCACAGCCCCCATTTTCCTCATAACTCATTTAGCACTGAAACCAAGTTTGAACTGATATGGGACAGCTTAGAACCTCACAGGTTCATATTAAGTAAGTATTTTGTTGCAGAAATATGAGTGATTATGACTCACAAGAAATATGAGTCTTGTATGAAGCTGTTGTTAAAGACACCTCTGTGGGCTTTATACAATGCATTCTGCACATCTGATAGCATCATTTACAGATTTGTTTTAGAGATCAGAGTCTTAAGCGTATCTGGCCCAAGGGAATCACAAAGTGAGTTGTGACACTGAAAAATTAATTAAACAAGAGGCAACCAGAGGAGCAGCACTCCAAAAATTAAGCCCTGGGCTTCTGTTAACAGAAGGCAAAGACAGTGGGAATCGGTGTGCCCAGCCCATGGCTGGTCGTGAAGAGCAAAGCTTAGCAGTTAGAAGCTGGAAGCAGGGTTGGGGTGGGGCTCAGGGCGTAGAAGTGCTTGCCACACAAGGAAGAGGAGCAGACCCCAGCACACAGGAGACAGATGAGGCTGCCAGGAGCAAGCTGGCTCTCCTGACTACTCTCATAGGTAAGCTTTGGTTTTATGTGAGAGACCCTTGCCTCAAAATACAAGGTAAAAAAAAGAATCAAGAAAGACAACCTCTGACCTTTGCATGCATGCCAACACACTTGCATGCACACCCGCATACACACATACACCCACATACACATGAACAAACATACAGATACATATGTATACCATTTAAAAATAAATTTAACAGGTAGAGATAATGGAAGGTACGATTAGAACGGATTTCAACCAATGACAGATGTACCAGCCTTCCAATTCTGTTTGTCACAGGCAAACCTCTGAAGCCAGTATTGTCACTAGTTTCATGGGTGTGTGGTGTAACCAAAGTTTACAGGGGGTGACTTGCAAACATTCTGGGGGTCGGCCTCCCACACCTCCATAATTGCAATGTCACAGCTATCTCCTAGCAGATGGCTCACTCTCATACTCAGAGCATGCTCTACTGTCTTCTGCACCCCAGATGACAGAGCAGACACATCAGCCAGGGATGACCAATAACTTCATTCTGAAAGATAGTTCAGCTTAGTACCTCTTCATGCTGATCAACAGACTGTTTTCTTGTCTATTATCCTTACAGTCTTGAAGATAGAGCCATCTTCACTTTAGCGTCCCACTAGTTGAGCTCTGTGTTTTCCGTTTCCTGTTGTGAGTGTGCTGATACATCTTGAGAATTTAATTTCAGGCTTACTTTATCTTCATGTAATAAGGAATTCATTCACAAAAATTTTGTGAGCAGAGAAGAAATTAGGTAAGCATTTATTGAACACTGACGGTCACTTCTGACAGACATATTTAATCCTCTAAACTCCTCTGGTAGGAAGAGCTAATGTATTCCCCATAGTACTCATAAAATCCCAAAGCAGAGAAGTCAGTGGCCCCTGCTCATGGAGCCAGCATGTGGTCAAGCTGAGACTAGAACTTGGGAGATCTGACACCCTCTCCCACGCTGTTCCCAAGCAGTAGCATCCAGAGATGTTCTCACGCTCCAAGCAAACTTACTTCTCAGATCACTACAACTCAATTTAATCAGAGTTAGAATGTCAAATAGTAGGACACAAAGGAGTGACTGGTGTTGCCTGGAGGGCTAAGAGAAACCTCCCAATAAGTCTCCTCAGTGACTGACTTGTTTGTTTATTAAGCGTTTATCAAATGCCTGTGCCCCAGTGCAGCAGAGGCTGGCCACTCCCAAGGAAGATGCTGCTGTAGCCTTGTGTCTTTTAACCACTGACTGTCCAGAAGATGTCTGCTAGTTTCTGTGGAGTGCACACTTCATACACACCTGAAGTTAAACAGCCAGTGTGCTATCATCCACCTCATAAACATCCCTGGGAAGGTAAGATCAAGTTCTCTCACTTCGGGGCCTCCTGTTCCTTTTCTTTCTTCTTCTTCTTCTTCTTTTAATATTTGATTTTTTTAAAGGTTTATTTATTTATATGAGTACACTGTAGCTGTCTTCAGACACACCAGAAGAGGGCATCAGATCCCATTACAGATAGTTGTGAGCCAGCATGTGATGGCTCAGGCCCTCTGGAAGAGCAGTCAGTGCTCTTAACCTCTGAGCCATCCATTCCCTGCCCATTCCTTTTCTTATAGCCCAGTGCAGCCACTCTCCGGTCTTGTGTATCTCAATTCTCGTATACTAAGATGCTAGCTCACTTGTTCTAGTCTAGTTGACCTTTGCTCTGGTCACAGGCAAAAGCAGTGGCCTATTAAACTGAACCTGGCATGAACCGAAGCATGGGACTACTGATGTAAACTGCATGCTCTTCACCAGGGTGTGTTGCCTGAAAAGATAAGAATTCCAGGTTCTCTTAAGAATTTCAATAAAGAACTGAGGATGCCAATGAGAAGACCCAGCGTATAACGATGCATACTGCCTAACCATATGAATCTGAGACTTGTCAAAGAACCAACTTTCAGAGTTATCCCCCACATGCATGTACTGTGACATGTGTGCTATAAAAACTTTTAAAATAAAAACAATATACAGTATATACAAATATTATATATGTTTGTGTTTATGATTGACAGCTGGATTATTTGAACTCCTAGACAATTGTTGTTTGCACACAGACAGACAGCCACACAGACAGACAGACAGACAGACACACACACACACACACACACACACACACACACACACACGGCTACTGCCTTCTCAGTCCTTCGCAGGGTATAAACAGAAGGATGTTTCAGGAAAAAGATGAGCTAAGGTCCTCCTAGGGAGTCTGTTCTCACAACTGTCTGAAATTGAGAGCATAACAGAGCTGTGAACACCTCTGAAATGCGAGAGGTGGTTGGCATATGCAAAAGGCAGTGGTGGGCTGAGGCTGGTGAGAGGGGTGTGAGTGAAAGCATTATCAACAAGCTTAATGGTCTGAGTTTGATCCCTGGGACTCACAGGCTGATTGGAGAAAACAGAAACCCACAGGTTCCCATCTGACCTGCACATAAGTGCCATGGTCCAGGCACATGTGTGTGTGTGCTGGTCCTACATGTGTAATTTTTTTATTATGCCTTCATTTTCTCTGTCTTTGCAGTCAATGAATGCAATGGTGGCCTATACATTATTCTATATTCTGTCCTTACTTTTTGATAAGACAGTGAAAGAACTGGACACATCTGAGCTCCAAACTCTAGTACCAGTAGCTCCAGCCATTGAAATGAAATTTACATTATTCATTCTTACAACTACCCAATAATGTGGCTATTATTCACAGCTGTACAAAGCCATTAAGTCACATAAAAATAAAACAAACTAATAACTGGTTGTCAAGGTAACAATGCTTGTGAACAACAGGAGGAAGAAAGAGTCCTGCAGGCATCCTCTGCTGCCGGAAATCTTCCCTCCTTTTAGTCTACCCTGCTGTGTAGTTGATCTCTGCAATGTAAAATGTCGTCGCTGTCTTTAAACCGCAGTAGCTTATGAATGACTTGAGGGCAGGAATTGATTTTGCTTCTCTTTACCTGGTACCTCCATAGTGGCAGGCAGGCCATGAATCTAGTATTTGTTGGATGAAGGCAGCCCTTGTGCCTCCCCTTTCCCCAAACTCCTCATAAAATCAAAACTGGCTTGTGAGACTTTTTGCAGGGGTTTTCCCTTCCTCCTTGCTTACTTCACTGGGAAGAACCTGGTCCAGCTTCTGTTTTCTTAGCAAGCTAGAGGGAACGGAACAAAGTCAAAGGATGCTTGCGAAGGTTCAGTGGCAACTTAGAGTCCAGCGAGGAAGGAGCCCGCTCTTGCAAAAGACCCAGGTTCAGTCCCCGGTGACTGCACAGGGCAGCTCGCGACCACTGGCAATCCCACCTCCTCGGGACGCACTGCTGTCTTGTGACCTCAGTGAGCACTTCCCCTGCATGCGTACTCACACACATGTGCACACAGGCAAACATGACTTAAAATAGAGCTTAAAAACACCTTTGTCTCCCTTCAGCCTGCTCTGTAACGTAATTGCCACAGAGTTCCATCTTTGAATAAAGCAGTACTAACATCTGGTACCCAAGTGCTTTGTAAGGTGAAGAAAACTATTTTAACTTCGGGGTTAGAAATGACAAGTGTCCTGTTACAGGTTTATTTTATTTTATTTATTTATTTATTTTTATTTATTCTTCAGACTCTAAAATTCTCTTCCCCTTCCTGCTCTTGCCCCAAATCTCACCCTCACTGGAGAGCTCATTTTCTTGTAAAGTTAACACAATTATTAGAAGTGTGAGACGGCAGAGGAGCAGCTGCCGTGGATACCTCTCAGTCGCTCTGATCTACGGAAGATGACCAGTAAAAAACTTAGGAGACAGTCGTAGAATTAGGATACGATTTCTCAGGCTACAAAATGAGTTATAACATTTTGTGTCTATAATTGCTTAAGAGCAGGGGAAGATTTTAACCTTCTTGGTTCCCTTGGAGAAGACAGGAGCCAACTAGATTTCTTGAATTCCTCCACACAATAGTCTTTCTTGTTCGTTAAACACTTCTGCTGTTGGAAGTAAAGGACTCCGTGGACTAAGTCCTTCAGCAAATGTTCTAAATACCTAATTTGGGCTGACACCTTGTCCTGGGATTGGCCTGTTAACCTTTCACCCTTTACCAAACCTTCCCTGGGGGGTGATCCTCTTAGACCCCTCCTCCGTGAGGCTTGCGGTGGAGGCTGCTTATGTCTGTTTAACCTGGGGATTTGGATTTGGGGAGACAGCTTTGGCCCTGCATTGTTCTCCAGCTCCGTTTGTTCTCTATAGTTCCCCTCAATTAGCTGGCGGGTGCTTTGAAAACACTTTTTAAATGGTGCTGGGGACAAAACCCAGTGCCTTGTACCAGCTAGGCAAGCTACACTTCAGCCACACCCCCAGACCAACACATAGGGCACCATGTCTGATAGAGTACTCCTGTCTTCTGAGTAGGGAATGGAAAGGCATTTTGTAGGATGGTGTCACATTTAAATATTCCTAAAGAAATAGATGTCCTGTGTATTAAAATACATTGAGAATAGCAAATATTGTAGAGCTTTGTAACTTATAAATAGTCATACATATACAGATACAGATAAATACACATAACATACATATACATATACACATACACACATACACATATACATCATATACATATATATCATATACATATATCTATGATCTAGGTGGCAAAGGCTAGTGCCCACTTTCACAGATAAGGAAACAGTAGAAAGCTCAACTAAAACTGACTTAATGAAGGTAAATGAGCGACTGACTGGTTGATTGGCAACCAATTCCTTTAGATTTGGTAATGCAATCCTTTGTGTTCTATTGGCACCAACTATAAAATTCAGACAGCAACATAGCAGTTTTAGCACTAAAAAAGAAAAGTGTAACATGTGTGCTTTGGACTTACATAAGAAACTTTTAAATGTAAGTAAATTTTAAGCTTCTGAAAAAAAAAATCAGCAAGAACCGATCAAGACAGAAAGAAGAAAAAGAAAAAAGAAAATGGCAAGCAGTAATGTTCAGGACTCTGCCGCTTCATCAGGCGCCTTAAAACAGGAAGTAACTCCAGCTCTCTGGGGTTTGACGCCCCTCTTCTGGCTTCTGCAGGTACTCATGCACATACCCTGCTTTGTGGCATATACCTGTGGCCCCCGAACTCAGGCAGCGGAGGTGGAAGGGATACAGAGAGTTCAGGGTGGCTGGGCTATATAATGAGTTCTAGCATAGAAGCATTGGTATACAGTGTGAGATGCTGCTGCCTCAGCAAACAAACAGACAAACCTCACAAATAATATTAATAAATGTCATTATTATTTGTAAATTAAAATATAAAAATAAAATTAGAAATTCTGGGTCCAGCATTCCCTGGGCTTAGCAGGGAAAGTCTCTTGCTGGAAAATCTGAGAATTCAAGCCCTAGGGATTATGTGGGGGAAGAAGAGAGACAGTTTTCAATAGTTGCCCTCTGACCTCTGTCCATCCCCCATGGCATGCACATGCCTGCCCTCCCCCCAACTAAATAAACTTAATTTAAAAAATCAACAATTATAAAAATCTTTAATGAGATCTTCCTAAGAAAGTAACAAATCTAGAAGCTGTGAAAAAAGAGGCTTCCTTTTGAACACAGCCCTGTGCAAATGTTAGTAACAGTAGAGACAGGGGCTGGAGAGATGGCTCAGTGGTTAAGAGCACTGTCTGTTTTTCCAAAGGACTTGGGTTCGAATCCCAGTGCACACCTGGTGGCTCACAACCATCTCTCATTCAGTTCCAGGGGATTCGATGTCCCTTTCTGGCCTCTGCAGATGCCAGACATGCTCACAGACATAAATGTAGGCAAAACATCTATACACATAAAACTTTTTAAAAATACAATTAAGACTGGAAGTTCTTGTAGTGGTGAACAGTGAAATGAATGAGGGTATCTGCTGGAGAGAATTTTATTCAGCTTTTAGACAAAGTTAGTATATTATCTCTTAGTTCAGATGGAACATGACATGTTTATTTAATGGAAAAACAGAAGTAACCTTGGTATGACACACCTTTACTTTCTAAGAACTCTGTAAAACTACCAGAAACTAATCCCCGAGGATCAGACTTTAGTCTTTTTGACCTTCACAAGGCTTTAAACACTTTTAAAAAATTCTCTTTCACCTGATGTGACAGTGCACACCTTTAATCCCAGCACTTGGAGCAGAGGCAGGAGGATCTCTGTGAGTTCAAAGCCAGCCTGGTCTACAGAGTAAGTTCCAGGACAGCCAGGGCTACACAATGAGACACTGTCTCTCTCTCTCTTTCTCTCTCTCTCTCTCTCTCTCTCTCTCTCTCTCTCTCTCTCACACACACACACACACACAAATCCCTTTCTAATATAAATTATATAACTGTAATTATTTTTATGATATACTTATTTTTAAATTTTTATGCACATTGGTGTTTGCCTGCACGTATATCTGCGTGAGAGCATCCGATCCCCTGGAACTAAGTTACAGACTGAACTTTCTTGTTGATGCTGGGACTTGAACCTGGGATCTCTGAAAGAGCAGAGGGTTCTGTTAACTGGGAACCCACCCCTCCAGCCCTACCTGCTTTAACTATTTAGGGTATTGTCTTAGTGTCATTATCACTGTGACAAAACTTCAAGAACAAAAGCAGCTTGGAGAGGAAAGGGTGAGCATCAGCTTACACTTCCACAGTACTGTTCATCACTGAAGGAAGTCAGGACAGGAGCTCAAACAGGGCAGGAACCTGGAGGCAGGAGCTGAAGCAGAGGCCGTGAAGGGTGCTGCTTACTGGTTTACTCAGTCTATTTTCTTATAGAACCCAGGACCATCAGCCCAGGGACTGCCCACCCACAATGGGCTGGACCCTCTGCCATCAATCACTAATTAAGAAAATGCCCTACAGGCTTGCTGCAGCCCACTTTTATGAAGACATTTTCTTTATTGATGTCCCCTCTTCCCAGATGACTTCAGATTATGGCAAATTGACATACAACTAGCCAGCACAGGTATTTTGTGTGCAATGTGAATTTTTTTTTTTTTGCTTTTTAAAAAAATATATATAATTCTGGAAGAATATCATTGATATTTCAAAGCAATAGAAATTGCTTTGAATCTGTCAATTGTTTTCAGTAGTATAAACGCTATGACAGTGTTAATCTCCCTTATCCATGAATATTGGGATCCTTTCATATTCTGGTATCTTTTTCTTTCCCCCATGGTTTGTAACTTTTATTGCAGAGATGTTTACTGCCCCCTGTAGCTCTGTTCCCAGCCAGCTTGTTTCCCGGTGGCTACTGTGAATGGAATCTTTATTCTGATTTCTTTCTCAGCAAGTTTATCATTGATGCATAGGAAAGCTACTCATTTCATGCTGATTTCATATACTGCTACTTTCTTGCTGAATTTAATTATAGATTCTAGGAGTCTAAGGGTGTGCCTTTTCAATTTCTTGGGTATACGCATATCATCTGCAAATAAGGGCAATGTAGTGCCATCATTTCCTATTCTGTATTTCTTTCATTTCTCTTGTCTGATTTTTTCCCCCAGACTGGGTTTCTCTGTGTAGCATTGACTGTCCTGGTACTCACTCTGTAGACCAGGCTGGCTTTGAACTCAGCGATTCGCCTTCCTCTGCTTGAGTCATGGGATCAACAGTGTGGGCCACCACCGACTGGCTTGAGTCTTCTTTATGATTGACTAAGGCTATGTCAATTTTGTTTACTTTTACAAAGAACCAATTCTTTGTTTAGTTGATACGTTTTACTCTTCATTTTCGATTTAATTATTATTTCTTTCCTTCTATTAATTTTGGGTTGTTTTTTCTTGTCTTTTAAAGATCTTAGGGGGCCTTCCTTATGGTCAAGACTCTGTTTTGTTCATTTGACTGGTTGGTTTATTGAGACAAAGTCTTACACTGTAGCTCAGGTTGGCTTAGAACTCATTGTAGACACAGCTGGCTTCAAACTCAGTGATCCTCCTGCTTCAGCCTCACTAGTCCTGGGATCACAGATAAGAGTCACCACACCCACTCTCTGCTTTGATGTAAAAGCCTTCCTAGTGCTTTGTCTCCTGAGAGCTTGACCCTCACAACACTCAGAGTAGAAAACGAACCACAGTAGGGGGAAAAACATAAAAAAAACCCAGAGCCAACACAGAAATTGTAGAAACCACTCAAAAACAGAAAGCTATATATTATCAACAATAAACTATAATATAGACAAATATGATAAACTAACAAATAGTGAAAGTAGTCGTAAGTAGTAAATAAGAAATGGAGAAAGGGAGAAGATAAAACAAAATATACATAGGAAATGGAAATATGAAGAGTGAGAGAAAACATTTAATAAATAATTTTAAAATAAAATAAAGTAACAGCAAGAAAAAGAACAGGAAAAATGAGCCAAAACACAAGCACACACATCCCCCTGCTGTCTAGCCGTGGTTCTTTGGTTGCAGAAGTTTCTTTGTGGATCTCCTAACATCTGTAAGTAGGTAGTGGGCTGCAGCTGGTGTCTATTGCAATTTTACATGCTTGCACCTGGTGCTGTATATAAGCTGAGCACTTCTGTCTGCACACCAGGAGCTAATGCTCCTGAGGACCTTTAGAGGGATGTGAGAAGGATAGTCACTCACCCCAGAGGCCTTCAGTCTGTTCCCTGCGACATGTCCCAGGCCACGGTGAACACCTAAATGTCCAAAATGCTTTGTAGAGGGGACACAGACAGACCACTAAGTTCTCCATTTAAAGAGGGGGATTTGTGAAAAGCAAGACTGGCCTCAGTCTCAGCTTTCTCAAGCAGCCTTCACAGTGACCTACCTCCCTATGTTGAATAGCAGCCCCCACCACAACCCCCAAATTAAAGCAATCTGAAGGAAAGTTCATTAAGCTTCAGGAAGTTCTGAAGGAGGCCTGTTGAGACACATGAAGTAAACAATTCACAAGCCTCAAGAAGTCTCTGAAACTTACCAGGATTACAAGGCCCTGCCCTGCCTCCCCAAGGTTCTAAAAGCAGTGGGGGTTACTGAGGATGTTGTTCATCTTATAGAGGTACCTGCCAGTCACAGAGTGGGATCCAGGGTACCAACTTTTTTTTAAAAAGATGTTATTACTTAATGTATATAAATATACTGTTTCTGTCTTCAGACACACCAGAAGAGGGCATCTGATCCCAGTACAGATGTTTGTGAGCCACCATGTCGATGCTGGGAATTGAACTCTGAACCTCTGGAAGAGCAGTCAGTGCTCTTAACCCTTGAGCCATCTCTCCAGGCCCAGGATACTATTTTTTGGGAGCTACTGACCATGCTGGGGTGATTTTCAGTGATACAACTAGCTTTGGGTTTTCTATGTTCCTGTATGTAACTCCTCATCCATACTTCCGTAAGTAACCAGAAACAAAAGCCCTGACAACTCATTGGTTTACCAAGCTGGATAGTAGGACATTGTTATCTCTAGCTGTCATGTCTTCCCATGTGTCCCAACAATATGATAAACCAACCGGGACTGATGTTGCTCCTTGCACAGAGGGCAGAGCTATCAATTGTGTCTGTGCTCTCTTCTGTCTAACTTCTCAGCAGGCTTGCGTCTGGGCCTTCACTTCTCCATAACTGCCTGTCGTCTCTATTCCATACTTGGTCACTGCAGCAGCATGTCTCCCAGGGACTCTGAGTTGTAGTGGTCCTGTATCTTCTGGTCCCCAGAGTCCTTAGTCCCTGACACAGGACCCTTCTGAAGATGGTTCCTGTTTATAGCACCGGAAGACATGGAGGCTGACCATGAATCTCTCCTCTAAAGATGTCTATGAAGGAAGAGCCACATTCAGGTTAAGTTCCCACATTGAATGGGAACTACCAAACATGGAGGAGGTAGCTGCCTGTCTGCCATCATTGAGAAGACCTGGGCTCCTGGTTGACCATGGATCTGACTCTCTGGAAAAGACCTGTGCTCCTAGCTGACGTGTGTGTGTGTGTGTGTGTGTGTGTGTGTGTGTCCCTGTGTGTTTCTGTGTTTCTGTCTGTTGTCATTGAGAAGACCTGTGCTCCTGGTTGACTCTTGAGTCTGTCTGCTTGTCTATTGTTATTGGGAATATCTGTGCTCCTAGTGTTGCGCTCTCTCTCTCTCTCTCTCTCTCTCTCTCTCTCTCTCTGTGTGTGTCTGTGTGTGTGTGTATGTGTGTATCTGTCTGTCTGTCACTGGGAAGACTTGTGCTCTTGGCTAACTGTGTGTGTGGGGGGGTGCCTATCTGTCTGTCTGTCTCTCATTGAGAAGACCTGTACTTCTGGCTGACTTGTGGGTCTTCTTACCTAAGTCGTCACTTAGAAGACTTGTGCTCCCAGCTGACTTGTGCTTGTGGCCTGATGTACTCTCCACACAGCTGGGTTCTAAGGATCTATGCTGCTTAGTTCTGAACTTCTGAGTCACTTTGCAGCTTCCCATCCGTTCTTCATTGCTGCCTTAGTTGGGGTTTCTGTTGCTGTGATGAAATACCATGGCCCATGTCCAGCTGGGGAGGAAAGAAAGGGTTTAGTTGGCTTACATGTGCACTTCACAGCTCATCACTGAAGGAAGTCAGGACAGGAACTCAAACATGGCTGGAACCTGGAACCTGGAGGCAGGAACTGATGTAGAAGCCATGGAAGAATGCTGCTGACTGCCTTGCTTAGCCTGTTTCCTTATAGAAACCAGAAAAATCAGCCCAATTGGCTGGGCCCTCCCTCATTAATCACTAATTAAGAAAATGCTCTAAAGACTTGCCTGGTCTTCAGACAGGTCTTATGGAGGCATTTTCTTCACTGAAGTTTCCTCTTCAGATGACTTTAGCTTGTTATAAAGTTAACATAAAAATATCCAAGCCAGGCAGTGGTGGCACACGCCTGTAATCACAGCACTTTGGGAGGCAGAGGCAGGCAGATTTCTGAGTTCAAGGCCAGCCTGGTGTACAGAGTGAGTTCGAGGACATCCAGGGCTACACAGAGAAACCCTATCTTGAAAAAAAAATATCCAGCACAATCGACCCCTTGTCAACTTGACACAAACATATCACTGTTAAGCCACAACCTTCTCTATCCTGTTCACCCTCAAGATCACACATTAATATGAGCACAATGTAAAACATTTTCAAACTTAAAAGGCCCTATAGACTTTAAAAATTCAAACACTTAATAATTCAGTCTCTTTTTTAAAAAAAAAAATCCAGTCTCTTTTCAAATCCAAAGTCTTTTAAAATATAATTTCCCTCAATTGTAGGTTCCTATAAAAATCAAAAATAAGTTAAATATCTTCTTACTTCAAGGAGGAAGAACCAGGAAGCAGTCACAACTAAATCAAAGCAACCCCAAATTCCAACAGCATAAATAACTCAATACTCAACATCTGGGATTCACTCCCAGTCTTCTGAGCTCCTCTAAAGGGCTTGGGTCAAGCCTCTGGCTCACTTCTCTTCAGCACACACAGCTTGACTCTAAGGCTCCAGCTGGTTCCGTTCCAGCACTACTGCTGCTGTTCTTGGTGGTTATCCCATGGAACTGACTTCTCCTAGATGGCTGGGGCCCCTTCCTGCCGCTCGGCTGCATTCTCACCAACAGCCTCTCCTGGGCTCTTACGGAACTTCAATCTGTCATACAGTGCCAAGTCTCAGCTGCTCTCTATGATCTTTTTCTGCCTTCAAAACCAGTATCACAAGGGTGACCTTTACACTGTCAAGTTCAGCTACAAGCACGTGGCACAACCTTGACCACTTCTGGAACACAGCTTGTGTGTGCTGACTGAGGAAACAGTTCGCAGAAGACTTCACCTCAGTGATGGTAGTCTCTTTTTAATCATGACTGATTGTGTAGTACCATCTGACCAGCATCCATTTTTCCCAGCAAATCAGAGGTTTTACTTTCGTTGTCTCTTAATCTCAGCTGATTCTTCAGTTCCAGCTGACCACACACCACAGATTCTTTGCACACAAGGCCTGGTATAGTCTTCCCTTCCCTCTGAAACTTCATAAGTGAAGTTGCCACCATCTGTACTTCTCTCAACATTCATATATTCTAAGCTTCTTCTGAGTATCTCACTGATTTCTCAATGCTCAATGGCTTTTCTAGCCCAAACGCCCAAACTTCTAAAGTCCTTCCACAATCCTCCCCCAAAACAGCATGGTCAGTTCTGTTCCATCAATACCCCACTTCTGGTAGCAAATTGTCTCAGTTAGGGTTTCTATTGTTGTGATGAAACATGACCAAACAAGTTGGGAAGGAAAGTGTTTATTGATCTCCCACATCATTGTTCATCAGTGAAGGAAGTCAGGCCAGGAATTCAAACAGGGCTGGAACCTAGAGGCAGGAGCTAGTGCAAAAGCCATGGACAGGTGCTGTCTGCTGGCTTGCTCATCATGGCTTTCTTAGCCTGCTTTTTTAAAAATTAATTAATTAATTTATTTATTTATTTGGTTTTTCTAGACAAGGTTTTTCTGTGTAACCCTAGCTGTCCTGGAACTCACTCTGTAGACCAGGCTGGCCTTGAACTCAGAAATCTGCCTGCCTCTGCCTCCCAAGTGCTGGGATTAAAGGCGTGTGCCACCAGAACTCAGAACCACAAGTCCAGGGATGCTGCTCCCACAATGGGCTGCGCCCTCCCCCATCAGTCACTAATTAAGAAAATGTCTTACAGGTTTACCTCCAGCCTGATTTTATGGAGACATTTTTCTTTATTGAGGTTTCCTCCTCTCAAATGACTTTAGCTTGTGTCAAATTGACATAAAACCATCTAACACAATTGAGTTCTGGATCTCTCTTTCTCTTTCTCTTTCTCATTCTCTCTCTCCTCTCTCTCTCTCTCTCTCTCTCTCTGGTTGGTTTTTGGAGACAGGGTTTCTCTGTGTAGCCCTGGCTGTCCTGGAACTAACTCTGTAGACCAGGCTGGCCTCGAACTCAGAAATCTGCCTGCCTCTGCCTCCCAAGTGCTGGGATTAAAGGCATCTGCCGCCGCCACCCGGCTGTGTTCTGGAGCTCTTACCCTTTCTCATTCTATAGTTTTTCTTTTGCTATCCTGACTCTTCTCAGTGAGGATTATGGAAAGGATTCTGTGATTCCACCACCTCATCCTGGAATTATCCTTCACTGGGGTTTTGAACCTTATCTGTGCAAGGAAGTGGAATATCTTTAAAAGGGCATAAATAGCTGGATGTGGCCATACACATAACACCTGTAACTCCAGTGAATGAAGGGCAGAAACAAGAGGATCACTGGGTCTGCTGGCTACCAGCTCAACATTGAGAGACTCAAGTGAATAAAGTAGAGGGAGACAGAGCAGAATACACCATGTCTCCTCTAGTGTCCTGTGTGTGTGTATGTGTGTGTGTGTGTGTGTGTGTGTGTGTGTATGTGTGTATGTGTGTATGTGTGTATGTGTGTGTGTGTGTATGTGTGTGTGTATGTGTGTGTGTATGTGTGTATGTGTGTGTGTGTGTGTGTGTGTATGTGTGTATGTGTGTGTGTGTGTGTGTGACATACATCCTCCTCCTACAGAATTTAGGTGAGTGATAGTGAAATACAATTTTACTATGGAGAGCCCATTTTTATTACCTATCTTCCTAGAAAGCAAATATTCATAAATATTATTTTCTGGTATTCCCTGTGCTAACCAGCAATGTGTGCTTGTGCCAATAAAAGGTGAAGATTGTTGAAGTAAAGTATCCACATCTCAGTTTTAAAAATTGGCAGCTCCAGGGTGGGACTGAAGATAATCAACACCCTTCCTTACTCCTTGCCTCTAAGCATTTTAACAAAACCTTACCAGTGTTAGAACAGTGCAGCAGAACTCCTCTGGTAAGACAGACAAGCAGTGAGTGCAAGGCAAAAGGAAAGAGAAAACCAACTTGTCCTTTGTTACTTTAGATCATTTGTATTTGTTTACATTCTTTCAATATTTATGTTATTTTCACACCTCACAAAGTTTAGAAACATCACTGCAGAGAAATGCTAAGTGTCTGGGCAGGGTGGGGGGTTGGGAGGGTGGGGGTGGGAGTGGGATGGGGGTGCACTTGCTTATTCTGATTTAAACATTAAGCATAGCCCTGCGTATACATGTATCAAAATAACATATGGTACTTTGTAATGCGTGTAATCTTGTATCTTTACACATTATTGGCTAAATAAATAAAACTTTAAAATATGAGAAAGATATTCTCAGAAGAATACTTTTAAAAACTAAAAACAAGGTTTCCTCTGCACAGCAGTTCCTTTGTGATAAGACACCTTGTACTCCTTTGTTTTTGTTTGTTCATTTGATTTTTAGGGCAAGGGTCTATCTGTGTTGCCCTGTGGCCTAGAACTTGCTATGTCAACCAGGCTAGCCTTGAACTCACAGAGCTCTGCCTGCCCTTTTCCTCTTCCTCCAGCTCTCATTTTAGACCCTGGATCCCCTAACTGCCCACACCCTAGGGAGTCCTTGTTCTGGTTTCATTCTATTGTTGATAAAACACTCTGACGTGAAGTAACCTAGAGAGGATGTTTTTTTTTTTTTTTTTTGGCTTACACTTGCAGGTCACAGTCCAGCTGTGAGTGAAGTTAGTGCAGCAGTTTGTAGCAGAGACCACAGGGGAACCTTATGTATATACTGTCCCTTTGTCACTTGCTCACAAGCTGTGCTCAGCTTACTTTTCTACACAACCCAGAACCCCCTGCCTAGGGATTGGGGCTCTCAAATGTGATCTGGGCCCTCCTGTATCAACTAATAGTCAAGATACTCCTCCGTAGACATGACCACAGGCCAATTTGATGTGGACAATCTCTTATCTGAGACCCCCTTCAGTCTCTTTAGGCTGGGTCAGGGTGATGACTTCAACTGACTAGGACAGTCGTGCACATGTTCTTTCTGTTCTTAGAGCATCCAAACAACTCCCAGAACAATGCTTACCACAATTCCTATTTTCTTTTTCTCAGAATACTGTGTAGTACATGTATCATATGTTATATGTCACAGGTCACGAGTCACATGTCAGGTGTTTTTTATGAGACTGGGGCTGTGACCTTGTTAGAGGAAGTGTGTCACTGTCGGGGTCAGCTTTGGGAACCCCTCTTCCACCTGCCTAGGAGACAGTCAGTTTCTCCTGACTGCGGCTGGATCAAGATAGAGAACTCTCAGCTCCTTCTCCAGCACCATGTCTGTCTGGACACTGCCATGCTTGTTGCCTTGATGATAATGGACTGAACTTCTGAACCTGTAAACCAGCCCCAATTAAATGTCCTTTTGAGAGTTACATGCTCATGGTGTCTCTTCAAAGCCATAGAAACTCTAACAAAGACATAAATTGGTGCCAGGTACTTGAGTATTGCTGAGATAGACCTGACCATGTTTTTGTTTGGAGGAATGTGGATTTGGGGACTTTGGATTTAGGAAGCAATAGAATGCTTTAAGTGGGGCTTAATGGGCCATCTTGGTAGGAATATGGATGGCATTGGTGCTGTGGGTGATTTGAACTGTGCAAGCCTTTTCTAAAGGTTTCACAGAAGAATTTTAGTATGTGACCTAGAGACTGTTCTTGTGATATTTTGGTGAAGAAGGCGACTGACCACCTTTTGTCTTTTCCCCAAGAGTCTGCCTGAGGCTAAGGTGAAGAGAGTCACATTAATTGCATTGGCTAAGGAAGTCTCAAAACAATCCTGTTTAGACTCTGTGCTGTGGTTTAGTCTCATGAAGAATGTTTTGATGAAGTATAGCAAGCTTAGAAAGAAAAATTAGGAAATGTGTGGTTCAAGTAATAAAAGGGCACCAGGAAGTGTAATGGAGCTAAATCCTGCATTTAAGGAGATAAACAGATTAAAGGGAGTGGTGACTTCGGGCAAGATTCCACCCAGCTAAACTTACTGTTTATGCTTTTGCAGTTGAACATGGGATAGTTATATTCGGCATTATTATTGCCTGGTTATTGTTTTCATTTGGACTTTTTTTTAAAAAAAGATTTATTTATTTATTTATTTATTAATTTGTTTGTTTATTTATTTATTATGTGCAGTGTTCTGCCTTCATATATGCCTGCATGCCAGAGGAGGGTGCCAAGATCACACTACAGACGGTTGTGAGCCTCCATGTAGTTGCTGGGAATTGAACTCGGGACCTCTGGAAGGGCAATCAGTGCTCTCATCCTCTGAGCCATCTCTCCAACCCTCATTTGGGTTTTTAATCTGGAATGAACTACAATCCAGAAGTGGAGAACACACCTGTGATCCAGATTTTGAAGCTGGAAGACACAGGGGTTTGACCCAGATCTTGAAGAAGCGTGGCCATGAAAATTTTAGGGCCAGCATGGTGGTTCACACCTTTTATCCCAAGAGGCAAGAGTTCGAGGCCAGCCTGGGACAGAGCATATTCTAGGTGAAGGAAAGCTTAAGCCTAGGTGTGGTGGTATATGACTTTAATCCCAGCATTCAAGAGACAGAGCCATGCAGATCTTTGAGTTCAAGATCAGTCTACAGAGCAAGTTCCAGGACAGCCAAGCTTAGGCAGTAAAGGCGCTGGAAAACAGAAAGCTGGTGATAATGTATAGAACCAGGGGACCATGTTCCAGCCCCAGAAAGCAGCAGAAATGGGCAGCTTTGGCCATGTGGCTCTGGCTTTAAAATCAAGAATAGAAGGAGTTACTGGGACAATGATGCTGGTTAGCTGGAGCTAAGAAATTAGCAACGATTAAGAAGAGTCTGGCATCACTGAGGTAGGATCTTCTTGGAAGTGCTTCCTGAAAGTACAAAGAAGCTGTGTTCCAGAGGCTGCAGCTGGACTTGGTAATGTATAAGAACCACCTAGGTGGTACTGGTTTCGAAGGCATGATGGGGTCATGGAGAACAGCTGAGACTTGGCACTGTGAGAAGCCAGGGAAGGCCATTGGTGAAGGTGCAGTTGATGGCCCAGGAATTAAGGGGTCAAGCAAAGAAGCTGAGGCTTGCAACCATGAAGAGAGCCTATGAGAGGCTGTTGGTGAAGCCTAGTTGCAGCAGAAGACTCCAGTGAATTAGAGATGCCGTTACCATGGAGTGACCACCAAGAACAGCAGCAGCAGTGGAGAGGAGAACTGGACCCTAGAGTGCTACAGAGGACAGAGTTGAAGATGTGACCCAAGTCCTTTGGAGGAGCTCAGAAGGTCATTTGTGAATCCCAGACATTGGAACAAGAAGCTGTGCAGTTGAAATTGCCTCGGAGGCCCCAAGATGTTTGAGATACAGAGTCTTGGGACACCTGCTGAGGAAAGCTGCTAACAGGGGGTGGAACCAGCCAAAGAGGATTGTGCTGCAGTCAACCAAGCAGAAAGGAGTTGGACATCAGACATGGAGATGCAGTTTAGAGTTTTCCCAGCTGTGTTTTCATCTTGCTTTTGTACAGGATTTACTCACTATGTCATTTTATGGATATCCTGTGATGCTGGGGATATGTTATCTGCTTTATTCTGATTTTTCATGGTTTTGTGAAATTTAATAATCATACATAACTAAAAGGAGTGCTTATTTTACCTTATTGGTTTTCTTTACAACTTGTATCACATATTAAACTTTCTTAATAGGCATTTTCTCGTTAGCCTGCACAGGAAAATTACCTCCTATGACTTCTAGAACTTTGAAAATGGTCTTCAGTAGCATGTTCTTCCCAAATGTTGCCTATAGCTGTGAGATTCCTATAGGTCTCTAGCATCACACCTTTGTAGAGACTCCTCTGAGAAGGATTCAGCAAAGCCCACTCTTTCTGAGTGAAGTTCACATGCATGTCATCATAGGTCACTACATCCAAGTCTGGAGTTTTGAGCAGGATGAGCTCCTTGCACAGAACACAGCAGAGTCACTCAGAATATATCACACAGAAAAACTCATGCCCACTGAGTTTCAGAAGGCCTTATTTTGATTTTATAGGGGATTACATTTAAGCGATTGGGTGAATCTCAAAATGGGTTTTGAACTTTTAAAGATTGTTCAGACTGTGATAGACTATGGGGTCTTTTGAAGTTGGACTAAATGTGTTTTGCGATATGCTGTGGCTAGATATGGCCTACATAGACTCATATGTTTGAACAAGCCTATGGTTGCCAGGGAGTAGAATGTGGTGGTTTGAATATTCTTGCCACAGGGAGTGGCACTATTAGGAGTTGTGTCCTTATTGGAGTAGGTGTGGCCTCATTGTAGAAAGTGTGTCTCTGTGGGGTTTGGCTTTGAGACCCTTCCTCTTAGCGGCCTGGGAGATAGTCAGTCCTTTTCTGACTGCAGTTGAATCAAGATGTAGAATTTTTAGCTCCTCCTGCACCATGTCTGCCTGGACACTGCCATGCTTCCTGCCTTGATGACAATGGACTGACCCTCTGAACCTGTAAGCCAGCCCAAACTGAATGTTGCCCTTTATGAGAGTCACATGGCCATGGTCTCTTCACAGCAATAGGAACCCTAACTAAGACAGTGGCCTCCCCTTATTCAGCGCTAGGTCTCCTAACATTCTGCTGGCTGTAGTCTGCAGCTTAAATATATGTACTGAACAAATGAATGCTCAGACATGGCATTTAGGGTTGTTATATAACAGGCCCAATAAAATTGTACACTTTCTTGCCAGATTACCTGGGTCAGCAGTATAGCATCTGTGTGTTTGTGTGTATGTGTGTGTGTAATCCTCCAGTAGGAAGCAGCTTAGCAGGCCCCATGGACTGATAGGAATCACTTTGCTACTGACCTTCATGCTTTGTTGGAGTTTACCATACACAAAATATGGAGTTTGGGAAAGTCTTTTTTTTTTTTTTTTGTCTTGGACCCAGGGCCTTGTGTGTGCTAGATAAGCAGTTATCATACTTACAGAATGTCACATGAATATATTCACACACACAGACACACACACATACACAGACACACACACACAGACACATATAAACACACACGCACACACACATATAAACACACACGCACACACACACACACACACACACACTCCTTACTTTCTTTCACCCACACAGAGTTTCTTTATAAGAAGGAAGAGGGGGCTGGAGAGACAGCTCAGTGGTTAAGAGTGCTTGTTGCTCTTACAGAGGACCTAGGTTTGATTCCCAGCACCTACGTCAAGAGGCTCACAACCACTTGTAACTCCAGATGTGGGGGATATCATGCCCTTTTCTAGCCTCTGCAAGAACCTGCATACATGTGTTGTGTGTACACACACACACACACACACACATAAAAAAGAAAAAGCTAAGGATCTTCAGAAGACTGGGGTCCTTTAACCATTCACTCCAAGTTCTAAATCTATAATTTATAAACTGGAAGTGAAATTTCTACTTCACAGCTGTTGTGCAACGACTCTGTACAACAATATGAGGTGGGAATTCTTCCCAGCTGGGATGAAGGTGGGATGAAGAAGGCTTTCCTTTGGAGCACTCAGGGTTGTGGATGAGCGCACCTCCTAGGCACAGCACACTTGCTCTTTGCAGTGTCTGCGGATAAAATCCACAGAGCCATAAAACGCGAGCATCTGAAGGAGGTGGACAGCCGTACGCTACCCTCCCTTCCAGGCTGTGGTACATGAGGTCCTTGCTTCTGCCACACGGCAAGTGGGTCCCCCGGAGTTGATCACATTTTAAAAAGACCTCTTTAGCATATTCTTTTTTTACCAGTATGCATAAAAAGAAACCTTAAGTCAGCATACAGAGAGATGGCCTTGTGGCGTTGGGAACTCACTGTGTGTGCGTCTCAAAGAAATTGATTTTCAGGAGAATCGGCTTTGATGGGGGCAGAAGTGCCCTTCATCTTAAGCAGAGCACAAAGACTTCTTTGAGGAATTTGCTCATGTGTTGAGCGGTGAATTAATTATCAAAAAGATGAATGCAAATGTCCCCAGCGAAGTACGTGCTCTGCTGGGTCTGTTTAGAATTGTCACTGCATAGTGTTTATGGACAAATGCGGGCCTTGTAATGTCCTGGTGACAGAAACGCTGGCAGTGTGCAAACACAGTGGAACAACAAAATCGCCACAGAAAATCCCTGCATTCTGACCACAGGAAAAGCTGTGGCGCGCAAGGCTTACCTTTCCGTGCACAGACTCTGCGTTGGAGCAGAACTGTTTTGGGAAGAGTCGGCTCTTGTGTTTTGAGTGTGGTAAGATAATGATCTCTACCACGTGTGTAGCACTTTAAGGATTCAAAAGCACTGTGACATCACATTCTCCCTTTGATCCTGAAAACAGCCTGAGATGGAGGCTCGGGATTTCCCAGGGAAATCCACTCAGCTTTTCATCTGGCTGCTCTTCTGTTTCGTGCGTTTTTGTAACTCTGGGAGCAGTTAAGTCTCCAGTGCAAAGAGCCAGAGCGATTCAGAGAGAGCTACGCCTGTAAAGGGTCTCTGTGTTTGTATGTACGTGTGTGCATGTATGTGCATGCGCATGTACATGCATAAACATATGTGTATGCCTGTGTGTTCATGCACATGTGTGAGAAAGTGTGTGTGTGTGTGTGAGCACATGTCCAAGTGTGAGTCAATGAGAAGGTGTGAGAGAGAAGGTGTTTTTGCAAATGCGTGTGTGTTTCTCAGTTATTACAGCTGCTTCCTTTTGATAGTTAAAAGTGGCCTATCAGATTTTCGTTTGATCAAACTGCTGTTACATCAGGAATATGAGTACTTGAGAGGTGGAGGCAGGAGGATGAGCAAGACCAGCCTGGATGAGTCACATAGCCTGAGTTAAAGCAAACAACAAAACCCCACACAGTAACAAAACAAAACAAAAAGATGTGCTCTGGGGGCTAGACAGGCGGACGGGTGCCTGAGAGCCTGATTGCTCCCCTGTTCGGTTTCTAGCTCCCACGTGGTAGTTCACAGTTCCAGGGGATCTGGGCTCTCTTCTGACCTCTGCAAGCACTACATGTGACGATGAATGTACAGAGAAGCAGGCCTCATACACAGAAAAGTCTTTTAATAAAGAAGTAGCTTTTGAAAAGGAAGTAGCTGGAGGACTCTGTCTACCTCTAGCCACAGACTAAAGATAATTACTAGCCATCACCTATATCAGCCCTTAGCTATTGTGTCTCGAAGAAACCCTGGACAAATGGCTAACTAAGGTATCTATTTAACATATCAAAGGAGGCAATGGCTGCCAGGCTCTCAGCTTCACAGATACCTGTGACCAAGTCCTCTCAGCACCTCTCACACCACCCCCTACCCTAACCTCTCAGCCCCGGAGCTCTCTTTCCCCCAGCTTCTCTTTCCTACATAACCTCAGCTATCTGAGCCTAATGCTCACTTAGTCTTCCTCCTGGCCCTCAGATTTCCTTCTCTTCCGTCTCTCTTCTCTTCCTCTCTCACTCTCCCTGTCTCTCTCTCCTCTCATTGTCCAGGCTATTCTTCTGGCCATGTTCAGTCTGGACTCCTCCAGATACCTCTGGCCGAACTTCTCCCTCATATCTACAATAAAAACCTTCTCCTCAACCACAAGAAGAGTCTTGTCCTCATTTTCATTTGGTAGCATACAAATGCCTGCACTCTTATGCCAACGGCAGAGAGAGATTGTCTGAGGTGCTGTAAGCCTTTTCAGACATTTCACACACACATTGTCATCAGGGACTTGACAGAGACTCAGGAAGTAGATTGATTAGTAGTCTTGGAATATTAGTGTGTGTGTGTGTGTGTGTGTGTGTGTGCATGTGCGTGTATACCTGTGTGGGAGGTGCATTTGTACAGGTGTGTGCATTAGTGTGGAGGCCTAAGATTGATGTCAGGTATTTTCTTCACTAGCCTATCACCATATTGTTTGAAAAAGGGTCTTTCACTGTGTTAATCTTAAAAATTTGAAGAGAAAGGCAAGTTCCACCATTTCTGAGCCAAATTTGAAGCAAGCTTTAATTAAGTACTGGCCAGGATGATGGGCTCTGGTCAGGACCATTCCAGGGTTCCCATGAGACAGCCATGAGTCACATTTCGCAGAGGCTTATAAAGGCTCATCACAAGACTTTGCATTTTCCATTAGGTCTAACCAGGGACGAATATATAGCCTGATGTACTTCCTGCTGGTGTATTTATTTCCTGCTCAATGTGACCAAGCACCTCCGAAGCAGATTGGTCAAACAAACATGGGACAAACTGGAACTTCTTCTCAACTGCACACAGAACTCTTATCCCACTGTTTTGGTTTTCTATTAACTTGCAAAGTATATTGCCCTTGCCTGTTTTGGTCTCACAACTGAACCTGGGTCCCACAAGGTTATCCTCTGACCAAGGCTACAACAGGAGAAGCAAGTAACCAGCTGAGTAGTGGTGACACCCATGGCAGGCAGTCCAGGGAAAGCCAAGCAAGTCTAGAAAGGAGTTCCTGGGTCTTTGAGTGAGCATGGTACGTTCAGTCGCATGCCAGCCCCCCTGACAATGCCAAGGGTGGAGGAAGAAGCTCCTGAGGTCCCTGCTGTCTCCTGACTGATGAATGAAGTTCTCTGTGGTTCACAGAAAGGCCCAGTGGACAATGATGTTCACAGTTCCTGAGACTGGTGTTTGAGACTTGGATTTCTGTCTGGTGAGAAAATTCATGGAATCCCAGAAAGTCTAATTTATAAAAAAGAGAAAATTTTCACTTCAGACTCCCTTTCTCAAGGCATAAAATACAAAGTAAATTATGGTGCCACTGCTCTTGGTAAAACAGAGTATCATCCTGAGTCACCCTTTCAGCCATCCCAACTTCACCCACAGCCTCTTGATCCCCTAAGCAAGCTCCCCAGGCCCTTGTGCAGTTTGTTTGTCATCTCCTTTGACAGCAGGGCCATTCTGACTGAAGAGGAGGGAGTCGGAGAGTGGCCTGCTGTGATGAATTTGAGTTCTAGTTAGTGATTCCTATCTTAAACTTATCTTTCCAGCACACTGCTTGGTAATCTGAACAATGACAAGGTGGAGAGAGAGAGAGAGAGAGAGAGAGAGAGAGAGAGAGAGAGAGAGAGAGAGAACACAAAAGAATGAAAGAATAGAAGAGGAAGGAAGGATGGGGAGAGAGGAAGGGAAGAAGAGAAGAAAGAAAGAGAGCAGGAAAGGGGAGGGGAGAGGTAGGGAGGGGAAGGGAGGAAAGGGAGAGAGAGAGGGAGGAGAAGGGAGAAGAGGAAAGGGAAAAATCAGAGGAGAAGGTGATGAGGGAAAAAAAGGGAGTAGAAAAGGAGAAGGTGGGGGAGGAAGGTTCCTTGCGGGGGAGACTGATTTGGGAGACCTCATTTCACAGAGGGAACAGTGTGGCATGATACCAAATGGAATATGAAACAAATGTTGAAAATTCAAAAGGATTAGAACCAACATATATAACCCCCCTCACCGGCAAACAAAACAAAATAAAAACAAACAAACAAAAACAAAAACTTTCAAAGAAATGAACGAAAAGGAAAAGTGACAGAGCCACGCCAAGTGGGAGTGACCTAACTAGAATGTGAGAGGCTCTGTTGCTGTGTTCATGGGTAAGTTTTGTTTTCTTTGTTTTGTTTTGCCTTGTTTTTATTTATTTATTTATTTTATTTTTTTAGCGTTTCCTTGCACAAGACAACCTAAAACCAAAAATGCCTCAGCATATACAAAGTAGTTAAAATTCACTGAGACAGTTAGGCAGACACAGAGAGATAAAGACAGAGTGAAACAGAGAGACAGAGGAAACATTAAGATGTAGCCTATATGAAGCCTGAAACTTGGAAACCCCTGGAAAGCATGCTTGGAGTTGTTGGCTTTAAATCTGGTGGGCCCTTCCTGTGCTCCCTCTTCTAAGCCTCTGGCTTCCGGTTTCCCAGTGTGACGGTGATGCTGCGGTCCTTGCAGCCTTACCAGAAGGGTAGTGAGACTACCTGATGTCTGGTTGCAGGTAGTCCTAGAAAATTCCGTTCCTGTAAAATATCCTAAAGACAGGCAGCTGCACATGGCTAGTTTCTCAAATAAGAGTCTTGGGACCGTCCCTTCCCTAGAGATTCGTCCTTTAAGCTGCAGAAGGACAGGCGTCAAATAGTGGCCATCCTCGGCCTCCAGGGAGTCCAGAGAGAATTTTTATGTCTCACAGCTGAACCAAACTTCACAATGAACCAGAAAAGAATCAGCGAAGGGCTGAGAGCCGGCGCGGGGTCTTCAGAGCGGAATGCTAATGATCACCTTTAATGAAGCCTGACAGTACAATCTGCTTCTCATTGTCGCCTAAGTGCGGGCTCCCAGGCACACCCCGGCTTTCAGGGCAAGGACAGACTGGGATAAATGGCCCTGCTGGTGTGCAGGCCTGGGCACAGCTGATCTTTCAGCCAGGATTAAATTAATTAAAGCGATTCTCCTGGCCAAGGAATTAGTCTTTTTATCTGTCATTATTGTATTGTTTATTAATCTCCAATGGAGGCTAATTGGTATCTGGGCTTGTGGACACCGGGGATCTCAGAGTGATAGGGATGAAATTGCCTTCATTTGCAATGGGAAGAGGAAGAAGGGATGTCTTAGTTGTAGCTGTGAAATGAGCTTGTTAACTTAAGGCCTTCATCAAAAGGCTACAAGGGCCCACGGCAAGAGCAGTAAGCAAGATAAACCTACAAGGAAGCAGTCGAGGCTGCATCCCCTGACCAGGATGCAGGGGGATAACCACACTCAGGACATTGGTGCAAGGAATCATAAGGCCTCTCTCACAAACGGGGTACACCATAGCTGGCAATGTGCCTGAGACCCCAGCCCAGAAGGAGCTGGAGACATGCAGTTTAAACTGTCATTTTAATAGATATTAAGGAAACTTTTGTTAGTGGTGTATCAATCAGTTGCTCTTCTTGATGCTCTGATAAGACCCCTCAAAAAGACAGCCTCAATAAGGAAGGGTTGATTTGAGCTCTTTCTCTGAGGGTACGGACTGTTACAGTCCATATACATTGTATATCTCATATATATATATGTATATATATATATACATATATATATCCAACATACATTATATATATACCATATATATGTGTATATACACACATATATACATACATATAGATATATACATAAGGCTATATTATATATATCCAATATATTATATATCCCATATATACATATCCCATACACACACATATATATATATCCCATATATACATGTCCATACAAATAAAGGGTATATCTTCCTACATCAGTTATGATAATCTGGAAACTCCCTCACAGATGTTTCTAGAGGTTTGTCTCTTAAATAGCTCTAGATCCACTCAAATGAACAACATTAGCGTATACAAGTAGCAACTTTACCAAAGCAAAGGTATTTCTTGAGTAGGAGAGGGGGCTAGGGTGGATTGAAACGCCAAGATGCACAGGGTCCAAAGGGTCTTTGGTCTCATTTTGTACTCTGCTTCCAGTTTTACTCTTGGGTATGGGGAGGTCCCAGGGGTTGGGCAGCAGTGGGGTGTGTGCCCAAGGCATCTTGACACAGCCTAATCAGGAAGAGAGATCCACCATTCTGTTAGGTTTTCTAAAGGTGTTTTGGTTTTTGCTTGTTTTTTGTTTGTTTTAGTTTTTTTATTGTAAACAACCAGAACTCATTGTCCTTAACCTCCACAGACATTCCATATTTGGAGAGAAATCTTGTCTGAAAGCCATTAGTTTTAGTGGGTTTTCTTCTTCTTGGACTGAGTTCTGGGGTTTCAGGAGGAAAATAAGAGCAATCAATTGCAAGCTGTTGTTTTGTGAGTCTAGAGCCTCTCTGCTACTGCCAACTCTTTTTTTTTTTTTTTTTTTTTTTTGGTTTTTCGAGATTGGGTTTCTCTGTGTAGCCCCGGCTGTCCTGGAACTAACTCTGTAGACCAGGCTGGCCTCAAACTCAGAAATCTGCCTGCTTCTGCCTCCCAAGTGCTGGGATTAAAGGTGTGCACCACCACCACCCGGCTTAGTGCCAACTCTTAAATCCCGCCTAGGCTACTCGCCTGATAGAATTGTGCCAGTGTCCAGGGCCAAGGCCCAAAGCCAGAGCTTCGGGTTCATGATTCTTTAATGAGACTTCTATGTCTGTGGCCTGTCACTTAGCAACAGTCCTGCTCCAGCATCATCCTCTTACTCCCATCACTGGGTACCACCTTAGCTCCCACCAACTGGGACAGGAACTATGGGTGTGACTTGCCTCTGAACTGCATCCCAGCAGATGACTGGATGCAACAAAGGAAGTGGGGAATGCAGAGCAGTACTTGGGAGAAAGAATGTGGGTCAGTCTTCTCCACCGGCACAATTATACGCAGAACCTAAAGCCATCTATTTTTCAATAGTCCATCTTCTTTATGTGGCTTTAGCTATAGAGTGGGGTAAAGAACTCAGCTTTCTCAATTCAGACAAGGTATGCCCATCCCAAATCATTGATCAGAACAGAAGGGGAATCTTGGCAATTTCCCTTTCTGAGCTGCCGTTAGCCTGCTGAGTGTAGGAGACCCCAGTTGTGACCACCACCATACCAGTGGTAGGAAAGATGGTGGCCCTTTGCTGTTTGAGCTTGCCTGGTGATGGGTAGGTAGACTCTCAAGGGTCTTGTCCTTGAGTCACTCTTCAAGCCACCACTAACACTGATGGGAAGGGAGAACTGTTGAATCGTGTTTGCTCTCCAGGGAAAGGGAAGACCCCTGCTTGATGACTCCCTGCTCAGGTTGTCTGGCTAGAAAGGGCAGACCTTTGATATACTCACCTGTAACTCTACCTTTCAGGATGCCAGACTGTGGGCATGCACATGGGAAAGTAACCCAGGAAACCCACTGCTTGCTTGTCCCTCAAGCACAAGGTATCTCCCCCAGCTAGCCTTCCAGAAGCTTCTGAGAGTTGCTCTGTCTATCTCCTACAGGGATTTTATTTATTCTATGGAGCCAGTATTTTTCCAGTACAATACTGATTGAAGTCATTTCAGGCCCCAAATGCCTGTGTTATCTACATGATTTTATTTGATAAAGCTAAGCATAAAGCCTAGGTCACATTTCCCCATAATATTCATTGTGTATCTATGTGTGTATATGCATGCCAGTGTGTGTGTGCGTGTGTGCGTGTGTGTGTGTGTGTGTGTGTGTGTGTGTGTGTGTATGTGTGTATGTGTGTATGCGCGATGTGTGTGCTTGCAGGCTAGACATCAATGCTGAGTGTCTTCCTCTACTGTTCTGGCCAAGGAGCCTCCCCAGGATCCACCTGTATCTGTCCTAAGTTATAAGCAAGCCCTGCCACACTCAGCTTCTTACATGGGTTATGGGGACCCAAACTCAGCTTCTCACACTTGTGTGGCAGGTACTTTACTCCTGTGAGCTATCTCCCCTGTCCCTATAACATCTGCTTCTTAAGTACACTTAAGAAGTGTCACTGCTTGTAACAGGCCTACAGATATCCCTGGAAGTACATCCCAGAGGGTGGCCAGCCCACGACTTTCAGACTAGAAGCTCAAATCTGAGTTCTGATAATTCCCAACACCTAGTCTGTGCTCAGGAAATTATTTCAATATGAATGAATATCTCTTGGGCCTTTTAATACATCAAGAACACACACATGCACATAATATTGGGTTTTCAGTGCAAACTAAGACCAGCAACAAGTTAACATAGTACCTTCGCTTACCTTCAGAGATTGTGGTTTGAAGTTGGCAGCAGTTTAGAAATTCCCACTTCACACTTATCGTCAATACTGCTTGCACTAACCTAACCATGACGTGCTTAAAATTCCAACTTCTGGGACTCAGCTGTTGTGAGCATTTGCTGCTCTTGCAGAGGACCCCTGTTTGGCTCTTAGCACTCATGTTGGCCACCTGACAACTGCCTGTGTCACAGTTAGGGTTTTACTGCTGTGAACAGACACCATGACCAAGGCAACTCTTATAAGGACAACATTTAATTGGGGCTGGTTTACAGATTCGAAGCTTCAGTCCGTAGTCATCAAGGTGGGAGCATGGCAGGCATGGTGCAGGAGGAGCTGAGAGTTCTATATCTTGTTCCCAATGCAAACTGGAGAAGACTGGCTCCCATGTGATTAGGAGAATGGTCTACCCACCCCGAAAGTGACACACTTCCTCCAACAAGGCCACACCTATTCCAACAAGGCCACACCTTCTAATAGTACCACTCTTTGGGCCAAGCATATTCAAACCAACACAGCCTGTAACCCCAGTTCTGAGGATCCAACACCCTCTTTGCTCCACATACCTCTTCTCTGTCCCCGATGCATTTATCATTGGGTTTAGTTCTTCATAGTACCTGCTTGGCTGCCAACTGTTGTTGTTCCTGCCAGAAAAGACATGTTAAAGATTCCGTGTGTGATGGATGGAGTAACCTCACTCTATAAACACCAGCAGCTTTGCTTGATCATATGGCCCATTGACTTTGCGGGTCCTGACACTAAGATGGTGAGTCCCTGGGGAGTCAAAGTTCTTGGAAGCTGGATTTACTCTGGAAGGCTGTGGCTTGTCAGTGTCAGGAAAAATTTGACCAATGTAGACCCTTAGGCAGTGTAGCTATAGGCTTCCCCACAGGTGACTTCCCACCTCTTAGTAATGTAATACCAATCATCCTCATAACAGCTCTATTTGTGTCTTGACTCAGTTTACAAAATGCTTAAGACAAACTTAGAGCACTAGATGGATGTTGAAGTCTGCTAGACTCAACAGGCCCTCGGTTAATAATTATGTGCTACAGACTGAAAAACAACCACTGCTGACTTTCCCAAAGAAGAACTGTTTACACAGATGCCAAGCTTTTCTTTCAGAGGTAGGGATCGAACCCGGGGCCTTGAGCATGCTAGCTGAGCACTCAGCTACTGTGCTACCGTTCCAGTGCCCAGACTCCGGGCTCTTCATTACTTTTCTGTACACATAAATGCCTCAAGACTTAAGATGAAACCTGCAATTCTAGAATCATCGTTTGTCATAGAACACCTTTGCTTGTTCGAGCCTTGTGACTCCCTCTGAGAGTTGTTAAAAACATTAACTTGGGGTTAAAAACATGAGCTTCCCACAGAAGAATGGGACCTCATAAAGATAAAAGGACGTATCCAAGAGCGACTGGGAACTGGAGACCCATGAGTTTGGTTCTAGGGACAAAGCCTTTTTAGCACAGCATAATTCATACATTCAGACATTGGCAGGGACTACTCAAGAGTGTCAGACTCACATTTGGTCCCAGGAAAGGACTGCAGATTCTGTATTGGCTTGTGGAATCATCTAGCAAGATGCCAACAGCATTTCTATCCTTGGAAGCATTGCCTGGGTCGGAAGAGACACTTTAACCGTAGGTGATGCTACAATTAAAGCCTCATCTAGCTCTTAAGTTTTGGGACTTGGGAACACATTATTCAAAGATGGGTAAGCCTTTGGTTACACTGTCAAAGCGACTTGCCCATCTGGAAACATCTGTGTGATGATTAGCATGATTTGGAGCAATCAGGTTCCCTTGGGAACAGTGGCCACAGGAGGACTTTTGCTCCCTGATCATCCACCTTGCTCCAAGAAAGAGAGTTTGTGCTCATGTGGGTACCGTAGATCAGGTGTGATCTTCTGGAGATGTGCCATACAACTTTGAACTTGGGAATTTGGTCTGCACGTGAAGGCATTTCTGTGGCAACTGACTACAGTCATAGAGATGATAATTTTTCTTTTCTTTGCATTAGACTAGTTTTGATTTTAACAAGTTTGTTAGGAACAAAATTGAAGCTGGGCTCCTGCAAAGAACCTGGCCATGCAGGCTGCTAACCAGGTCTTTATAGCAAGAAGGGACTGGGAGACTGAAAACCACCCAAAAGCCCTTGGGCCAGCTAACTTACCTGGAGTATAAAGAACAGCAGCAGAAACAAGAGAGGCCATCCTCGAACAAGGCCGGAAGAGAATTGACTGCTGAAAGGGTTGTCTGTCCTCTGCATGCTGCTCGCTCATTTGTATACCACACACACGTGTGCGCACACACACACACACACACATGTGCGTGCACGCACACACACATGCATGTGCGCGCACACACACACATACACACATGTATGCGTGCACGTGTGTGTGTGTGCACATGTGTACTCGTGTGCAAAAGGGACAGGGAGAGGAAAACTAAGTATTTCCATAAATAGTGCATTTTCTTCTCTTCCACAGTCATCTATATTTGGTCTTTGCCTCTCATATGCTTCCATCATATATTTCACTGTAAAAAAGCACAATCTGTTTAATACCCTAATATTGATATCTATTTTTTATGGCACATTAGAAAAGCAATTACTTTGCTGTGAAGCAGATATAATTTTAAGTTACTCTGGGCAGTAGTAAATCCTCTCCAGGGTAATGTGGCCAGGTGTGTTATTTGTTGTATTAGTGTAGCAAAAGTTGACAAATTACATCACTCCAAAAAAAAAAAAAAAAGAAAAAAGAAAAAGAAAAAGAAAAAAAAAAGAAAAAAAAGGCTTTGGGTGCATTTTTCTTAGATATACATTATTAATGTAGCACAATAGTTCTGTGCTCATTTTAAACTTTAGTTATTTTCTACCCAGTAGGATCTGAGGCAGAATTCTGTAACTCAATGAAAAGTGAGACTTTTAAGATATTCAGACATAGCCAACAGTGACGGCATATGCCCGTGACCCTGGCAGCTAGAAGGTGGAAGGAAGAAGGAAGGGAGTCAGGAGTTCAAAGATAGCCTGGGCTACATGACATCCCACTTCAACAAGAAATAAATCTATAAATAGACCATTTCCGGCCCACAAAGTCAACTTGAGATCCAGCTGTTTTACCCTCTTCTTTCTATTTCTATACAACCTGAAAAGAGGCTTATGACTTTTCTACTTTCAATTCTCAGATGAACTTCCATTTCCCACTGAATCAGTCCAGACCACAGGAGGGACGGAGCCTTTTCTAAGAATGAATCATTGGGGCTGGAGAGAGATGGCTCTGTTGTTAAGAGCACTGACTGCTCTTCCAGAGGTCCTGAGTTCAAATCCCAACTCTCACATATTGACTCACAACCATCTGTAACTCCAATTCCATAGGATTTGATGCTCTCTGTTGGCCTCTGAGAGCACTATGCCACAGGGTGCATAGCCTATTCAAACAAAACACTCACATATAAAATACATACATCTAAAATGTTTTAAAGCTGGGCGGTGGTGGCACATACCTTTAATCCCAGCACTTGGGAGGCAGAGGCAGGCGGATTTCTGATTTTGAGGCCAGCCTGGTCTACAGAGTGAGTTCCAGGACAGCCAGGGCTACACAGAGAAACCCTGTCTTGGAAGAAAA
Organism: Apodemus sylvaticus; assembly: GCF_947179515.1. Lineage (NCBI taxonomy): Eukaryota > Metazoa > Chordata > Mammalia > Rodentia > Muridae > Apodemus > Apodemus sylvaticus. The sequence continues at coordinate 164,627,005 of NC_067472.1, read as the reverse complement.
AGAAAAAGAAAAAGAAAGAAAATGTTTTGAAATTATTTTATTTCTGTGTGCTTCATGAACATCTACATGCATATCATATGCACAATAATAGTGTATTTAAATTAGTGCATACATATCTAGTGTTATAAATTCTATATAATATATATGTAGGCATGAAAGGAATGAGTAAACATTAGTCTATATAGACTGAAAGAACTTTCAGAGATAGGGTATTTGAATATTCTTCTTTTTGTTTTTGTTTTTCTTGTTTTGTTTTGCTTTTTGAGACAAGGTTTCTCTGTATAGCCCTAGCTATCCTGGAACTCACTCTGTAGACCAGGCTGGCCTCAAACTCAGAAATCCACCTGCCTCTGCCTCCCAAGTGCCAGGATTAAAGGCGTGCGCCACCACTGCCCAACCTAAATATTCTTCTTTGATTACTGATTCAAACAAAGCCACAAAATGGACATTTTGAGACAATTGCGATCTTTGAGACAATTGCAATTGTTTGACTATAAATTGGCTGGTAGGTCACGAAGAGGAGTTTTACTAGCATTGATTAACAGATTGTGTTTATACAAAGAAAAACAAAACAAAAACAATTCATACCTTGCAAGGGTAGCAATGGAAGCAGATAGGGACAAAGTAACATGATGTCTGGTGTGGCTTTAAAAATACTTCAGACACAAATTAGAGAAAGGGACATTCTAAAAAGTGTAAAGAGGTGGGGGTGTGGAAGTGGCGTTGGAATTTTAGCATAGGATTTTTCTACTTTTGTGAATATTTAATATTTCATTTTTCAAAATAAAAGCCCTACTGGCATTAATTTTGTTAACGACCTTGTAAATAGGATGATCTGAAACTACCCAATAAATTTTCATGTTAACATTGGGAGTCAGTCCATCCAGCTGCTGAAATATTAGCACTGCACTGCCCTCTAGTGTTCGACAGACTTTACAGCAGCACGCCTTCATTAAAACAAGTCTTCCTCCACCCAGTCTCCCTCTGCTTCAAAGGCCCAGCTAGCTGGCTAGTTTTAAATTCAAATGGAGATTTTAAAAGGCTATTGCCAGATAAGAGCGCTTCTGTCCTTGCCGGAATCCTGATCGCTTCCTCCTTTGCAGGCTGAGATTTCTCTGCCCTTACTCTCCAATAGTAATTTGCATAGAAGTGATTTTTGGAAAAAAAAAAAAAGACTCTAAAGCAGCAGGTTTCTGAGCGCTCAGATGTTTGAATGGGAAACAGTACTAGTTTTCAAGCTTAGAAACTGACTGCATTTCGGCAATACGCTTTTATAATTAGTCAGTAAGAATCACTAATCAAAGTTAACTGGAGAAGAATTGTGACTCCAGCGACTGAAAAAGCAGAGGTAGCCTTAAACAGCAATATCAAAACCACAGAAAATAAATTTATTTATTTATTCATTATTTATTTGAGTTTGCAATTCTATGGGGCCTCATATATGCTAAGCTGGTATTTCACCCCTGAGCTACAGACAGTCCCAGCTCTGATCCACTACAGTGAAAAAGGCAAAAGATAGAAAAAGATCCGTCTTCCAAAGTCAAACAAACAGATTTACATAAAACTAAAGACAGAGAAACTTAAGCTTTCTTTACTAGACTTCCTTCTGATTTCAATTTCTCTCAACCAAATTGCTTTTGTTTGTTTGTTTTCTGGAGATTAACTCTCAAATTTGCTATATTATACCGTCAAGGATGACCCTGACTTCTGATCCTTCTGCCTCCGAATGTGTTGTTTTGGCTGCAAGGATGTGTGCATTCTCTATGCTGTGGGGAATACTTTGATATATTTACTGAGCTTCTACTGAGTACCAGGCACTGGTATGGCTGGCGGCAACACAGTATCCAGTCCTAACTTCTTGGAGTTCTAGTGAGAGGCACACCCCACCAGCAAGCCTCTGCTCCACCGGCTGTGAGCTGTGGTGGCCCATCCTCCTGCCCTCCTCCTTCTTCTCCACTTCCAAGAAAACGATCTTATCTCAGAGTTTACAGGGACTCTTCACCTCAAGGGCCCTTGCACAGACCTTCCTCCTGGCTGGCTGTCTCACAATCCCCAGATAGTCTCAATGGTAAGAGCAAGCCAAACTATGTAGGACGATTTGTAGGTGTTTCCATCTCTATCGGAGATAAACTCGGGAGTTGTCCCTGCTCCTCCTTGAGTGCTGCTGGCCTAGATTTGGCAGTTTTTCCGTTGATTTGATTTGATGAGAAACACGATCATAAAATGAGCTTTTCTCTAGGTTATAGTTCACTCCCGAGATGAAGTTAGTTCGATCCTGAAACGTCCCTCACGAGCACTAATTCCCTGGCACAGCCCCTGGAACCGTATTGGGAAGCTGTGGGACCCGTCTGACCGGGTGAGATCACTGGGGACTGGCCTTTGAAAGCTGTAGCCCAGACTGTGGCTCCGGCCTTAGTCTCTGCATCCTGGGCCACTGCGATGTAAGCAGCAAAGGCACCACGATCCCAGGATGGCGGCCTGAAACCCGCAGCCACCACGAGCAGGATGCTTCTGTCAGGAATTATGGTAACCACAATGCAAAAGCAACAAAGTCATACCACACTTTGGAGAGGTGTACTTACTTCAGGGAGCTTCATATACATTACCTCAGTTAATTCTTCCTTCTTACTTGAATATATTCTTCATTTACATTTCAAATGTTATACCCTTTCCCGGTTTCCCCCTTCCCCGAAAAACCCCAACCCATCCTCCCATCCCCTGCCTCCAAGAATATGCCCCTCCACCCAACCAACTCCCATTTATCCCCCTTCGATTTCCCCATACTGGGGGCCTCTATTGAGCCTTCATAGGACCAAGGACCTCTCCTCCCACTGATGCCCGACAAAGCATTCCTCTGCCACTCTTTTGGCTGGAACCATGTGTACCCCTTGGTTGATGGCTTGGTCCCTGGGAGCCCTGGGACATCGTCGTTCTTCCCATGGGGCTGTAAACCTCTTCAGCTTCTCCAGTCCTCCCTCCAACTCCTCCACTGGGGATCCCCGTGCACAGTCCAATGGCTGGCTGCTAGCATCTGCCTCTGTATGTGTAAGGCTCTGGCAGGGCCTCTCGGGAGACAACCACAACAGGCTCCTCTCCGTAAGCACTTCTTGTCATCCATAGTAGTGTCGGGGTTTGGTGACTGTTTATAGGATGAATCCCCAGGTAGGGCAGTCTCTGGGTGGCCTTTCCTTCAGTCTCTGCTTCATACTTTGTCTCCATAGTAGCCGCAACTTGGAGGATTCACCCCCCTTTATAGGTTTTGGAAGTTAAAAGAACTTCACTGCTCTAACACAGCCAGCAGGTGGCAGAATTCCATCTTCTTGTCTTGGCAGTGGGTCAGATAGGTGTGACTTCCCTTCTGGCTCTGTGGTGAGTCTTTGCAGCTGCATTCCTGAGCCTAAGCAGTACTGAAGAATAGAGCCTCGCCTCTTAGCTAGCACATAATTTCAAGCACTCTCCGTGGATCATCCATTCAATCTTCACAGCTCCTGTGTGGGAAGAACTAGTCACAGATGAGAAACCCAGGACATAAGGAGGGTGACAGAAACTAGCACAAGTGAAACTGGAGCCCAGCTGTCTCCCCCCAAAGCCTCTGTGTTGACTGTCACCTGCGCTCATGGTCTGGCTGGGTGTTGGCATGTTCTTGGCTTCTTATCCAAAGAACTGAAAAAGAAGGGCTCACAGAGACTTGCAAAAACAGCACGTGTGATATTTTTATTTTGGGTAAAGATCAGAAAGGGGCACAACTGTCAAAAGTGACAGAGGGCCAAGTGTGTGAATAATATTCAGGGGCCCCAACTACTGCTTTGGCTTCATGGGGAGGAGGTGTTGGTTCCTTAGGTTGGTGGTTTGGGTGGCTCTCTACTTTGATTGATAGGTTATATAATCATTTCCTCTACTGTGCATGTTCCTTCCCATAAGGCAACTAATTTTAATCATAAACACCCCCAATTATGCATAGGCATAAGATGGCCAATAGAGATTCTCCCTAAAAGGCAACTAAAGGACACACTGGCCTTATTGTGCATGCATCCAAAGCTAGTTTAGGCCAGATTGAACCTTCTACTCTTTATAGAATGAACTGCGAATACATTTGAACAGAAACTGTTTAAATCTTGGTACTAGTGGGGAATAAATGTTTATGTTATCCAGGGGTGAGAAAAAGCTCCCTTCCTCCAACCGTTTGTAGGTGAGGGCTTGAGGGGGTCCTTGTTTGGATGGGAGATATGCATAGAGCCTATGGTTCCGGGCATAACCTACCAATGCGTTATTACAAGAAGGGAGTGGCCTCCTAACCTGAGCCAAATAGTCCCAGCCTAAACCTCCCGAGCTTGCCTGACTCAACCATCACAAGAGTCTAATAGGTGAGGTGTAAGAATTTCAAATAAAAAAACTAGCAAAGTAGCCTAAAGTTTTAAATCTCTGTTACAAATGGGTTCAACAGAAAATGTGACTGCGCCCGTCTTTCTGTCCTTGGTATTTAGTGTACCACCAGGCACACAGAAAGCAACTGAGCGAACGCACACACGTGTTAGTGGCCGTCCCTTTGCTTTCTGAACCCTCCCACACTGCTTATCTACTTACGAACTACCCCGCTCACACTGAAGCTATTAGACACTAAACTCGCACGCATAATTGTTCCATATGTTAGCAACCCAGAGAACCAACTCTAAGCTTCTTCTAAATAGATGTTGGAAGGATTTGGACCACCTGGGTATCTGAGAGAGCCAGCAGTTAGGCCTTCTCCGGCGCCCTCTGGTGCTTGATATCTGCAACTACTCCAGAGCTGCTGAGGCGGGACTGTCTGAAAGTGTTTCCTGGGTACAAGCAGGTGTATCGGAGCTTATACACAGACCATGCCAGGGAACTGGCTTTCCTGCCTGAACGCCAGCTACTCGGTGTCATGTCAGAACTGTGATGGCTTTCGTGGCCATTTTCCCTAGTCTTTCCCTCTTCTGTCTGCATTTCCTTCTGCTCCTTCCTTCCTGTACAACCTGTAAAATGAATTCTCTGTCTCTCTGTCTCTGTCTCTCTCTGTCTTTCTCTCTCTCCTGTTCCCCTCTCTTTCTCCTTCTCTCTTCTTAATCATCTTCAAACGCTACAAGTGTTAAATCAGTACTATATAAAGGTCTTAACACTACCGAGTATTATGCCACTTTTTAACATTTTTTTTTAAGTGGAAGACTTGAAGCCCAGTTTTCTTCCAGTCGCCATGCACTCTCCTTAAGCAGGAGACTATTTCTTTCAAGCTACTGAAAGAAAAAAGATAGCAACGCCATTCCCTCCCATAGTGAAATGCTTCTTTAACTGAGTAGCAAACTCCTCTCAGCAGCTTTAAAAGCAGCTGGTCCTGGGCTGGAGAGATGGCTCAGTGATAAAGCATACATCATACTCTTCAAGCAGAGCATATCAGACAGCCCACAACTGCCTGCAACCCTAGCTCTGTGGAATCTAATGCCCTCTTTTGTCTCCTTCCAGGTATCCAAAAACACGTAGCCTACACACACAGAGAGAGACACACAAACACTTTGGAAACAGAAGACAAATAACAACACACCCTTACTGATCCTGAGCTAGTCCATCAAGGGCAAGCCCAGGCAGCTTTATTTTCTAAAGTTTCATTTGTTATTATTTTCCTAGAGGGATGCCCTAGAGTAGTCAGAGCAGAAACATACACACACACACACACACACACACACACACACGCTGTGTGCTTCAGCGTCCAAATGCAGTGAGATCATAGCTAATAGCCATCTCGGCTTCTGATGAACAGCAGAGTGGATGCCTTACGGACCCCTGTCGCGATGCTCCAGCGGAAGCTCAGAGGGTTAGGTCATTGTCCCCATTCATCCACAGATGGGAAAACCAACATTAGAAAGGCTATGGGTCATCTCCTGGTTAAGGTCTCTTGACACGGTCGGCTTGAAAGTGATCCTGGGAAAGACAGACTCAAAGTGGGCATCTGCTTGTGCCACAACGTAGAGCCCTGGCTGGAAGGATGATGGGAAGCTGCCTGGCCTCTAAAGAGTACTGATGATAGTCGGGTGACGTCTGAAATGGGCCACCTACCCTGAGAGAGCGATGAGGACATATTCACAGTGAGACTGCCGTGGAATGTTCAAATCCTTGTTTATAACAGGAAACACTGGAAGCAAACCTAACCTGTTTACAAGCAGGATGCGGGTTAACCTAGTCTCCTGAACAGCGGGACAAACCATGGTATTCATGTCTTCTATTTACCTCCAAAGGACATAAAAGACAGACAGGTGCGATTTTACTAAAGTCCAACTTGGTGAGACTAATGAGTCTATAGGGGTGCTGTACAGAACTTGGGTGTAGAGCTCCTTGCAGAGGTGTGGGTGACTCCCGGTGGCAGCATCACCACAGAGATGCACCCGATCATAGGAGGTAACTTCATGATGTTACATCATGGAGTCCCTCTTGAGATTAACCTTTTACTCTGCATGTACTCTAGAATCTTAAGATCCCTTATAGCTATAGTCAGGAAAGGGAAGAAAGGTCTTATGACTTTGAAACCATCTGTTGGGGAGCTTTAATATCCTCATTAATCTTATCTTTACCCTAGACCTGGCTACCACTGTGTTGCCGGGTTCTAGTTGCCATGGCTACCAGGGAAAAGTCCAGGATGGCTGGAGGAGAGAGCGCCATAGAACAGTTACTCAGACCTGACTGACCCAAATGCCACAAGACACAGCTCTGGGGTCACAAAATGAACTCAAGTTGGACAAACATGCGTCTAAGGCACATTTTTAAAAAATATGTGTCTTAAAATATTTTTATTACATTTATTTATTCATTGGAAGGGTGGGCATGTAGTGGTAAGACATGAAGGTCAGAGGACAACTTGCCGTTGTCGGTTCTTTCCTTCCACTATGAGAGGCTTGTGCTTTTGCATGTGGAACCCTCTCCACAGCCCTACATGGTTTTTGCTGCTGTTGTTATTTGAGACCAGGTTTCTCTACAGAAGTCCGGCTGTCCTGGAGCTTGTGCTGAAGAGTAGGCTGACCTCAAACGCACAGAAATCTCCTGCCTCTGTCTCCAGTGTCCTGGCACTAAAGGTGTGAGCCACCATGAAAGGCTGTGTGTGTGTGTGTCTTTAAGGATTTATTTATTTTATGTACATTTTATTTATTTTATGCATGTCTTTGTGCATACCAGAAAAGTGCATCAGATCTCATTTAAGATGGTTCTGAGCCACCATGTGGTTGCTGGGAGTTGAACTCAGGACCTTTGGAAGAGCAGTCAGAGCTTTGTAACACTGAGCCATCTCTCCAGATATGTATTTTTTTTTTAATGAAGGAAGTAGCTCAAGAAGTGAATAAGGTTCATGGAATTTATTATACAGCCCTATAAACGGTAACGGATATTAAACACATAAACTAGGTAAAACAAACAAAGCAAAACCCCCCAAACCCTAAGACACAAGAGTAAGTGCCCTGTGATTCTTGATCAAGCAAGACTAATGGAAATGGAAAGTTCTGGCCTCCTGGTGGAGAGGGGTCTCCAAAGTAGAAGGACAAACACATATTTTGGAGTAACAGTATTCTAGATCTTAATTGGGCTGTGTTCCTAGCCATGGGATACAATGCTCTAGAATCATGACCTGAACCCTTAGGACCCAAGCATTTTATTTTAAGTTTATTTGTATACATCACAACTTTGAAAAGGAAAGAAGGAGCTTGCTACAGCCAGTAATCTCTATAAGGGGTTTAGTACATGGGTCCCCCGTGTGAGCTGACGAGATCTGAGGGTGTTTTCCCATATGACAGTCTCTGAGAAGGGGCCCGGCAAAGCCTATACAGCCTGGCCCTGTGACAGCCTGGCCCTGTGACAGCCCAGTGGGGAGGGGAAGGACAGCAGTGTTCGCAGTTGCCTTGGGTTTAAACTGCAATCAGCAGAGTCCATCTGACTGGAGTGAGTCACAAAAGGACTTTATAGGCAGAATAAACAGGAAGCGCTCAGTGCAGCCTCTGCAAACAGGCAGCAGTTAAGGCAGGCAAACCAGGACAGGGGCTCCCAGGATGCCATCTGTCATCCTAAACTCCCCGTCCTTGCCCAGCTGGGCTCCACCCCTAGTCTTCATGGCATCTTTGTATTGCTCCCCAAAGTGGAAAAACCTGTGAGGAAGTATTTGAATGCCATGCCTAGGTCAGATTTTCATACAGCAACACCCAACCAACAAGGCTTGGTTGGAGGAGTGGAGGGTGTGGCTGTGTGTGTGTGTGTGTGTGTGTGTGTGTGTAGTACATCTCATTTGACTGAGCGATGCAGCATCACGCTCACAGCCCATCCTTCTTGTTCGGGATCCCAGGTTCTTGGGTCTGGGAGAGGCTGAGTTAGATCAGGCAAACCCACATCATGGAAGGAGAGAACTGAATCCTGCAAGGGGCCCTCTGACCTTCATACACCCATCATGACACCCATACACACACACACACACACACACACACACACACACACAAATAAATAAATAAATAAACAAACGCAATTTAAAAAATATCTCAGAGTCATATCATTCTAATCTCTATGCATCCAAAATCCAGGGCAGGCTCAGTGTGGCTAGCTATGCCTGTTGTGAGGTTTGGAAACTCTTCCTATCCCAGCCATCCAGAAGGGGGCCGGCCTCTGGGCGGGAAGATCAACCTGAAAACTAGTCAAAGGAGCCCACTTGACTTCTGGTTTGAGTGAATAGGATGTGTGTCCTTAAAGAGGCAAGAAATAGTTTTAAATCGAGCTCTGCTTTTTTGTTTGTTTGCTTTACTTTACTGATAATTTCATATACTTATTGATTTTGATGTTACCCCAGCACTACCCTCTCCCATGTCTGTTTTGAGAGCTTCTTCTCAACAAGTTCTCCCCAGCTCTTCAGACAGAAGCTCATACATTTCAGGGTATCCTGGAACTCAGAACTCACTGTTTCCAAGGAGGGCCATCCTCCTACCTCTGCCTGCTGGTGTTGCATGCTTGTGCCACCGCATCCAGCTTCATCCGGGGTTCCATGTATGCCAGGCAAGCACTTGGTTAGCTACATGCTATGTCCCCAGCCTGAGAAGGGGCTCATTTTTAACTTGGGGGTGTGTGAGATTATGCCTTCCAATACGTGATGGAAATTAAGGGTCAAGTCTGGGATGCCTTTTAGCTAAAACATGAAGGCTCTGGCCCCAGATGCTTAGGAACGCGGTTGCGAGGACGGTTATGGAGGGATAAATCTGTGCTGGGGTCAAGCATAGCCGCAAGCCCCAGCTCTGCTGCAGCTCAGCCCCATGGTTCGAGCCCTAGGTGCAGCTCCCGCGCAGGGGCGGGTCCCGCGCTCAGCTCCAGCCGTCGGTGGGGCGGGGCTTCGAGCGCGCAGTCACCCGGAAGACGCCGCGGCGGGTAGGCTCCGGCTGCACCTCTTGGGGGATCCTTGCCGGGAGGGGAGACATCGGGGCTGCAGGCGGCGCGATGCTCGGTCCCACGGCGCTGGGCGCGGTGGTAGCCTCGCTGGTGGCTTCAATGCTATTGTTGCAGCGTGGGGACGAGGGGTCCGGGGCTGCCCCCAGGTAAACCCCGGGTAGGGAATGGAGCCTGGCCTTGCAGCCCTGCCCAGGCGGGCCGGGTTGATATGGGCTGCCGGCCTGGGCGCATCCAGCCAAGCATTTATGAGGTGCCCGGATTGGCCACCATCCTGAGCTGTGACTCAGCACTTCCCCAGGGTTGGGACTGTATAGAGTGAGTCTCTTCTGCCCAACAGTTAACAACCCTTGTCCCCCAGGGTAAAGAGTGTCCCCTAGCACTCTGACACACTACCCGTGGGTGTTGTTTCCCCAGCATGGCGGACAAGGAAACACTGACGAAGCTTCGGGAAGACTTCAAGATGCAGAATAAATCCGTCTTTATTTTGGGCGCCAGCGGGGAAACAGGCAAAGTACTTTTGAAAGAAATCCTGGGACAGAACCTGTTTTCCAAAGTAACGCTCATTGGTCGGAGGAAGCTCACATTCGAGGAGGAGGCTTATAAAAATGTGGTGGGTATTTGAGCTGGGGCTAAAAGGGAATGAATGTAGCCGCAGTCATTTTGCTGAGTGGAAGGTGTTGTATCCAAAGGCTGACCGCTGCCAGGTGGTGATGGAGACGGAGAAATGATCAAAATTGGGCACGACTGATCTAAAAGAGCCCTTCCATCAGTCCCTGGGTTGTGCTTGGCTTGTAGGCCTTCCTTTTATGCTATAGCGTCCTGCGATGCCAGCGATGCTGTCCTGTGTTTGTAATGGGAAAGGCGCTGTTTGTAGTTCCTAGAGCACACTGCTTTCACATTTTGCCTGCCCGTGTATTTCACAAAGTCAGAATGGAAATGTGTAACAAGGACTTTTCTCCCAAATTTCTCCCAAGCAGGAATCCACCCCGCTAGACTCTCCAGATTTATGTGTTTGTAAACACATACTGCCTTCCTTCGAAGTTACAGCAAACGGTAATGCCAGACTTCCATCTGGTAATAATGCCCAAGTATCTTAAATTGGAGAGTCGTGGGCATTCTGTTCTCTAGTAAACAAGAGTTTCCTATCTGCAGCAAATTAAACAGCGTAGTGTGCTGCTGGGACCTTAAGGCAGTCTCCCCTGGGCCCCACGTTTTGCCTGGTGTGCACACTTGCAAATACACGTCTTTGATTTCCATGATTTCCTGGTTGTTTTGTTTGACAAATGCCTGATGCACCAGAACTGGCTGATTAAAATAGACATCTCTGCTTGGGCTCAGGTGGGTGCTGGGTGAACTCCATAGTCTGATTTCCTGAAGCCCGGAGAGATTCCTGGCAAGTGGAGCCTAAGACTGCAATTTTCTTTGAGAGTGGAGTCTTGGTGGCACTCCTCTTAACCAGGCGGTATTTAATAATTTAATTTTTCTTTAGTATAGTATATACCTTGCCAGGAAAATCCTTCAGAAGGAACTGAAGGTAGTGACAGCCCAAGATTTCATCTGAGCTAAGTCCTGTGTGATGGAACACGGCGCATCTGAAGGCAGTCCTATACCCTTAGATATAGTGGCTTAGGTTTGACACAGTGTTTCTCTAACTAGGGTAGGCTGCACTCAGGACCCCTGCCTCCGTTTCTGCCAGTGGCATCTCTCTCAGCTTGCCAATTTCAGCGGAGATTAGAAATACCATAGAGGAGAACACGAGAGGCTAGGGATGCATCCCAGTTGATAGAGTGCTCGCTTAACACAGTTAAAGCCCCTGGTTCAGTCTCTCGAATGCTGTGATTGGATATGGTGGAGCACACCTGTGATTTTAGCACTTGGGAGGTAGAGGCAGGAGGATGAAGCTCAAGGTCAGCCTCAGTTATGTGGAAGTTGGAGGCCTGTCTGGCCTTGGGAGAGAGAGAGAGAGAGAGAAGGAGGGAGGGAGGGGGTACGGAAATATTGAGGAGGGAGCTGTCCAGCTGCAGAGGCTGACTCACAGGTATTGGCAAGAGTGCTAAGAAAATGCCATTGTCTCGGGTTCCTTCTGGCTCATTCTAATGAAGGTAGTTCATGAATTGAATTGAAGATTAGCACCTAGACATTACAGCTGAATAAAATTCAGACATACATATGGTCAGCAGTTAGACACAGGTTGGGAGAGATGGCTCCAAAGCTAAGAGCACTGGCTGCTTTTCCAGAGGTCCTGGGTAAGATTTCCACCATCCACATAGTGGCTCACAACCATCTGTTAATTCCAGTTCCTGGGAACCTAATGCCCTCCTCTGGGGCCCTCTGACAGTATGTACATGTGGTGCACAGATGCGGATGCAGACAAAGTGCCCATACACATAAAATGAACTTTAAAAAAAAATGAAAGCAATAAAAGCTTTGTCACGGTTGTATATCTCTTCGTACCAGGCCCACGATTCAGAGGCGGAGCCTCTTTGAGATTCCAGTTACCATTTTGTCCCCACATTCTACCCAAATGGTTTCCTTCCTGGTAAAATATAGAATGGTATTTTTGTTTTCCCAAAGGTAAGGTGCACATGACCTTGGTATTAGAAATCTGACTCGCTCGACTGCAGTTACATGTTCTGTGGACATACATGTGCATCATTGATCTGATGAAATGTTTTTCATTGCTTGGTACCCAACCCAGGGCCTCACATGTATCTTGGAAGCACTTGGCCACTGAGTGGTCATCTGCACTCAACTCCAAATTTTCTTTCTTTTTTTTTTCTTTTTTCTTTTCTTTTCTTTTCTTTCTTTCTTTCTTTTTTTTTTTTTTGGGTAGGAAAAGGGGAATTTGGCAAATTTGATGTTATGAGCTCAGAGACGCCGATAATCACTTGTCATTTATTCTTTACATCTCAAAGTGTTTTGTCTCTTTTTGAAGTGTATGAAGTTCAGTTCCATTGTGCTTTCCCTTGTCTAGAATCAAGAAGTGGTGGATTTTGAAAAGCTGGATGACTACGCTTCTGCCTTTCAAGGTCATGATGTTGGTTTCTGTTGCCTGGGAACCACCAGAGGAAAAGCTGGAGCGGTGAGCAAGAAAGAAACCCTTTTCTCTTACTGGCCAGGCAGGACTCAGGGATCTCTTCCTTCCTTTCTTCCAAGGATTTGCTTTATTTCTTTTATGTGAATGTGTGCAGGGGAGGGGGGTTGTGTCCACATGAGAACGCAGGTGCCCACAGAGTTCAGAAGAGTTACAGGCATTGGTGAGCTAGTACTGGGAACCGACTGTGGGTCCTCCAGAGAAGTACTTTGAGATCCCAACTGCTGCAACATCTCTACAGCCTCAGGGATTCCTTTCTTGTTTACTCTTTCTCCTGGGGCATACCGCAGTGCTTCAATGTAAAAATGTACTTAAGAGTCCATCTGCTGTCCCATCTGTATTATACACGGGATATTTCAGATAGGGTCATCATCTCTACGTAATAGCCTCTGAGTTAAGGCTGAATGCCAGATACATCACAAGTGTTTACGTGATCCAGCCTACAGCAGACGATACAATCATCACAACATCCCCTGACTAAAGGAAGCAGCCAACAGTCTCTGGGCAAAAGCAGTTGGCTCATGCTGTGGGCGGCAAGCTCTAGATTTCCATGATGAATGTTTTAGGCTTGAAGCATTTTCCTCTCTCTTATGTGCTCCAACCTGCTTTCAAGCCGTCCTTCAGACTTGGGAGCTAGCTCATCAGAACCCAGAGGCACGATTCAGTCGCCCCCGTGCTGACTTAGCCACTGCAGTGACTCAGCCCAGGCGTGACTCAGCCCTCACTGACGCAAGACTGCTTTAATACCTATTTTATTTTCTCTTTAATGGTGTCCTAAATTGAGTCAGCCCCTGTCCAGAAGCTAGAGTTTACTGCATAGTTAAAAGTCATGGTTTATAATACAGATCCTGGGCAAATGTTTACACATCTTTTTCATTTAGATCTTGAATATGATTTGTTCCTCTGGCTGGATTGCATGCTGGAGTCCATATATCTATTAGATATATAGGACATTGATTCTGATTCTGCTATAATGATTATAGTAGCTTATTTATTTTGTTTTATTTTGTTTTTTTGTTTTGTTTTGTTTTGTTTTTTAATCACTGTGACAAAGTACCTGGCAAAGCAGCTTAAGGAAGGTGAGGTTTATTTCAGGTCACAGTCTGAGGGCCCAGTCCAGCTTGGTGAGGAAGGCCTGATGGCGGGAATGTGAGGCAGCTGGTCCTTATAGCTTTAGTATGGAGACAGAAAGGTGATGCCAGGGCCCAGTTCACTTTTGCCCTTCTGTTCAGTTTAGGACCCCAGCTCATGAAACAGTGCCACCCACATTTAGGGTGGGATTCTCACCTCAGATGAACTCAGTCTATCTAGAAATGCTCTACAGTCATGCCCAGAGGTTTGCTTCCAGGTCAGGGCAAGTTGACAGCATCAACCTCTCCAGTGACTTACTCTAGTTTTTTGTTATTTTAAAATTTTATTTTTATCTTTCAAAGTGTGTGTGTTTTATAGGTGCTCATGTAGGCCAGAGGTATGAAACTATCTGGAACTGGAGTTAGAGGCAGTTGTGAACCTCCTGGTGTGGGTGTTGGGAATTGAACCTCTGAAACATAGATTAAAGACCTGCCCTTACTCTCTGAACCATCTGTCCAGTAGTTGTTCTAAACCAGTAGGTTGCTGTGGTTGTGAACTGTGGGTGTCTACTGGTGTCATAGTGACTTGGTTGTATCTCTCTAAAGCAGTTCTACAAATGTCTCCAGCAGAGGTGGACATCTGTGGTCTGTGCAGTTTTACACTTCCAACCTGGAAGCTCGGGCGTAGGAACAAGATTACAGAGAACTTTGCTTTCTAAAGAATTGCAGTTCTTCCTCCGGAAGGGGTCATGTTCCTGCTCGGCTAGTGCGGTCCCTTCTCTCCTGGGTCCGTCATAGTAATGAGCGTGTCTTCCACAAGCACACTGCAGTTCTCGGCTTCAGGCTCCAGCCTGGGTTTGGCAATGAGATGACTCAGCAAAGGGAACTGCTGCATTAAGCATAGGATGAGGCAAATATCATACAGTATTGGGGAAAATGTTAAATGGTGCACTGAAACCGTAGTTCTAACCAGAGGATTATAGTCTTTTTAATCAAGGTGGCTCTCACCTACCTCTTAGGCTACTCCGGGCCTTTTGTTTGTCTTTACATCAGGTTGAAAAGATACAGGTAATGAATGGGTACAAAAGGGCAAAGAACAGCCAGGAGAATAGTCTCAGAGATGAGTTAGTCATTAAAGGATCAAGAGGATATTGGCAGGGAAGTAAATTGTTGCTGTTTCTAGAAAGGTAGGTGTGTGTGTGTGTGGTATGCATGTGCACTCAGATTTCTGTGTCAGGGTGCACATGTGGAGGGCAAAGGACAACTTTTAGGAATCTCTCCCACCTTGTCTCCAATGCTTCAGGCTAACTGGCCTCCTGCCTTCCAGGATATTCTCTTGTTTCTGCCTCCTATCTTGCCTTAGTAATACACTGCATACCGCGTCATCTGTGTTTTTTGTTTGTTTGTTTGTTTGTTTGTTTCTGTAGGTTCTAGGTGTCAGACTCAGATTACCAGGACTTTTAAGGCCTGGTGTGGTAGTATGTACCTGTATTCCCAGCACTTGAAGGACCAAGGAGTCCAGGGCTACATAGTCCGTGTGAGACCAGCCAGGGGTTTGTGAGGCCCTGTCTCCAAAGCAAAGAACAGAGTCCTTTAAAAAAAAAAAAAAAGCTAATTTAGGTTCAGAGTTATGACGCTGTTTGGAGGTGGTGGTAACTCCAGTGGCTCGGAATCATGGTTCAAAGGGGCTTGTGGCTTTCTGAGAGCATCCCTGCTTGCATTCTGGCTCACTAGGCCTCTTTGGCGAAGGACAAGCCAATCGGTTGATTGGCTGGGTCCTGCACAGCTGCTGGCAGACAGGCTTCGTCTCTTTCAGTAGCTGTTTGTGACAGGCATACTTTTTGCCTCCACAGTCAGAGTCTTCAGGAGAGAGACTTGGAGAAGCGTTGGTTTCTGTTTCAGTGTTCAGATCATCGAGTAGCTGGCTATTCCCTCTGTGAGCCTTTGTGGAGACGGTCTCCTCAGATGCCCCTATCGAAGTAGCATTGGGCTAACAGCAGCATGTGTGACCTCTCAGCTTTGCAGATTAGAAGTTTAAGGTCAGGTGGGTGGGTCCAACTGCTGGAAGCGTTTTCTTCTGCGCTCTCCCCCGGCCTTCTGATGGTTTTCTTTACACAGACCTTTTCCCTATGTATGTGTGTGGCTGTGTCCCTATTGTCTTGTGTTATGAGGACATAAGTTGTTGACATTGCATGAGGAGCCAGTTTGCTCAGTACAGCCTCGTCATTACAAATTAACTCTGCAATGATCCTTTCTCCAAGGGAAATTACATGCTGAAGTACCAGGGCTAGGATCTAGACTATTTTTTAACCCATGATTTTCCATTAGAACTAGATGCTAGGCAGAAGAAGTCTTAGCTTTCTTCAGCTGTTTACAAACCAGTTTCTTTCATCAGTGGCGCTTAGATGCTATCTCCCTTTCACACTCGTGGGCCACGGCTGTGTAGCTGGTGCAGTGGCTTTCTGACTTGGCCCTAATCCAGATGTGTTGGGTGAGCATCTCTAGGGTTAGAAGCGTGGAGTCTGTTGTGCAGGTTCCTTGGGAGATCTGATACAGCTGGTCTTGCTTCCCTGTTGGACTTGCCATTGGGAGGTATGGAGCTATCTTCTGCTTTTCCAAGCACTGTAGTTCTAATTAATCTTGCGTGGTCTAGGGAAGGCTGGGATACCCTTGGGAAGCAAACATACCTTGAAGAGCAAAAGTCAAAGACTGCTGGGAATAATGCAGTTCCCCTGTGTGCAGTATGAGAAAGATTTAGGTACCAGGTTTGGGTGGTTTTACCTCCTCATGTATCTCCCCTATTGGCAGTGGACTCTATCGGTCCAGATTTGTGGATACTGTCAAATTCTTGATCCTGTTAAAGTGATTCATGCAGCCATTGCAACATTTATTAGGCATCTGTAGAATCGCATGGCTTCTGATTCCAATAATATATTCTGATAATCCAGCCTGGGTGTTGAATGCCATGTTACCATCAATTTCTGTATGGCCTGTGAGAACAGCTGTTTTTTAAGTGCCTGAAAATGTTATGGCACATGAAAACACAGTACGTTCTAATTTTAGTTTCCATAGATAAAGTCTGTTTAGAACACAGCCAAGTTCATTGAACCTCATGGCATCGACAGCCGCTTCTGTGTGGTAATGGCAGATCTGTGGCGGTATTAGTAGGTCCCTCGTAGCCAGCATATTTGTTTCTGTTCCTTTCTGGGATAAGATGCCCAGACCTGTTCAGAGCACCATTGTTTTATTTGATGTTCAGGAGGAGGCTTGAGAAGTGGTGAAGTCCTTGATAGTGCCAAGGACTCAGATCACAGGTAGCTGTGTAGCCGTGTAGCCCTACAGGCCTTGAGTATGTATGGCAGTGTCTGCTGAACACCCCTCATCTACCATGCAGCCCTCTCTCCCCTGAGAGTGACTGAAAAGAACGCAGTGATGGGCTCAGGAATCCTCAGTGGCTGGTTGGCTTGAATTCCTGCATTTTCTCTAAGAAAGTGACGTCTCATTTCTATGCATCAGATAGGGAGATGCCATCCAGTACACACACACAAGGTTTTGGGTAATACAGTTCTCCATCTATCAGTGTTTTGTTTTGTTTTTCACTCTGATTTAGGGATAAATTGAAAAGAGGTGAAGGAGCTAAACAGAATCACAGCTGAGACCATTTTCACAGTGATAGGTCTTCCTCCTCTGGAAGGGCTTGGAGACTGTTGTTCCAGAATGTTCTCTGATACCATCAGTTTTTAGATATCTTGTTTTAGTTACCTTTCTATTGTTGCAGTAAAACACGGTGGCTAAGACCATTTGTAGAAGGGATTATTTGGGCTTATGGTTTTAAAGGGTTAGTGTCCATGATGGCAGAGCAGAGGCAGCAGGTGGCAGGCTTGGCGGCTGGAGCAGCAAGATGAGGTTCTGAACCACAAGTAGGAACCAGAGAGCCCACAGGAAACTGAAAAACTTTGAAACTTCAAAGCCTGCTTCCAGTAGCATACCTTTTCCAAAAAGATCACATTCCCCAATAAGTGCCACCAATTTGAGACCAAGTATTCAAGTGCTTGAGACTATGGGGGGTCATTTCTCACTCAAACCATCACACTTGTTGACATGAGTTGTTCTTGGCCTGTAATCCTCTCACTTGGGAGGTAGAGGCAGAAAGACCAGGACTTCAACATCATTGTTGGCTCCTACGTGAGTTGGAGGCCAGTCTGACCTACATGAGATCCTATCTCAAAGCAAGAAGAAAATAACAAAGATGAGTTGTTCGAGAGCCACACAATTGTACTGTTTTTAATTAGTTTTCAGATATTGGTAAAAAGACTAGAAGATGCATTTTTATTTGTTTGTTTGTTTGTATTTGTTTTTCCAAAACAAGGTTTCTCTATATAGCCCTGGCTGTCCAGGAACTCTCTGTAGACCAGGCTGGCCTCGAACTTTACTGAGATTCACCTCCTTCTGCTTCCCAAGTGCCAGGATTAAAGGAGTGTGCCACCACTGCTGGTGAAGATACATTTTTGTATTTTGTATAATAAGACTCAAGAGTATCTGCTCATGGTGTGGTCCTAGGTGTGTGCATTTTTTTATTTATTAGATCCTGGGAAAGAAATTTACAATGGAAACTTAACTCCTTATTCTAGAAAGTTTCTCCATCTTCGAGTAGGACACATTGGCTGTGGGATTTAAAGACTCACTACCACAATGGAATTAATACTCTCTGAGGAGAGGTGGATTCCCTCTCTGTGTGTGGTTAGACAGTGAGGTACTTTTTCAGAAAAAATTGTCTCTAGGGTACAGAATAGCTTCTGAAGTTTGTTTTTCTCCTGCTTTTAATTTGAGCAGTAGAGAACAAGAACGAGAGTAATATTAAATCAAGCCATGTATAATATTAAAGCCATGTACGCTTCTTCTCCGTATAACTAAAATCTTCCTTATGCCACCCTCCCCCAACCTAGCATGCATTGGTGTCTCCAGGCATTCAGAGAGGCTTCACTCCAGCTTGTTTTCTGAGTCCTTGGAAGCTGTTGACTGTTTTGCTTTAGCATCTCATTCAGCAGCTAAAAGGCCACGCCGTCAGTGTGAAGGAAGTGACATTTAAAATTTGGCGTGCTTGGAAAAGTACGTATTTATAATGAGCTTGAGGGCTCAAAGGATTTGTGAAGTCGGTTGGGATTAACAGCCATTGATTGCTAATAAAACAATATTTAGCTTTGTCCGGAGAACAGCCCTGGAGAAAGGTGTAGGCACCTTGTCACCAGAGCCCATTGAGTCGGGATGATGGGCTGGGGGCGGGGGTCCACACGTTGGCGTGGGTGCTGGTCCTTCAAGGAGCTGTTGTCAGTTGCTAGCTGGGCTGGTGAAAGGAAGGACGCCAGAGGCTGATGGCTGGGGTGGTATTGATATGCCTTCGCTGACTAATCAGCTTGAAAGAGTCCACGGTATTTATGTCACTTTAATTCCCATCAAACAATTGGGGGCGACAGCACTCAGTTAAGGGGAGGTTGACCCAGAACTAAAGCCAAATAAATTAGGGTTTCAGTTTAATCAAATTATCCCTCTCCTGGCCCTGGATTAAGCGAGAGAGATAGCGTCAGTCTGGAGGCTTGTGATTGGCTGAGCCTCTCTTATTTTTAAAAGAAAAAGAAAAAGCACTGGAACACAGACAGCTATAATAATCCAAGCATTGTGCTAAGGCAAGACAAAATGTATGTTACTAGCCAACCATGCAGTGTGAATAATAAAGCAGTTATTAAAGTTGCTTTTAATTGGAGTAATGGGAAGAAATAAATATGACAGAGACCCAGGGAGGCTCTTTCTCGGTTTGGTGTTTGTCCTGTCTATTCTCTGCGTATCTAAAAATGCCCATTTTGCGAAATCAAGAAATCAACTTTCTCACTCTCTCTTTCCTTAAGTCTTAAAATTTGGTTTGCTTCACTTAAAAAAAAATCGTTTATTGTGTTTGGAGACATGGTCTTGCTATTAGCCCTGGCTGGTCTGGAACCTGCTATAAAAACCAAGCTGGCCTCAAACTTGCCGTGGTCTTCTTGCCTCTGCCTCCCAAGTGCTGTGACTACAGCACGCACACCTCACCTGGCTCTTTAGCACTAATCTTAAAAAGCAGAAACAGGAATTCCAGCCAGCGTCTAGTTCAAGCTGGCAGATGAGTTAACTGAGCATCGACGTTCAAAACACAATGATGACAGTGACAGTTCCTTCATGAAGAAATGAGTGCCGGGGCTGGAGAGATGGCTCAGTGCTTAACTGCTTTTGCAAAGGACCTGGGTTCGGTTCACTCTGGGATGTGAAAGCGTGCATCCTTAGGTGAGGCTCTCGGGCAACCCTCTCCCTTTTCCCCCATTACCCTGTGGTTCTGCTCTTATTTTTGTTTTTCTGTTTTAATCCTAACTGGATTTACCTTTTTATTCAGCTGTTTTTGGATGACTATATTTTGCATTCTGAATTCATATCACTGACCTCACTGGACTGAACCTAGGGCAGTGTGGGGAGAGGGAGTCTTCAACCTTGTTGCTTTTTGTAACTCAGGCTGTTTTCAGACTCACAGCCCTCTCTAAACATTTAAAAGTGTGTGTGTGTGTGTGTGTGTGTGTGTGTGTGTGTGAGCAAGCCAAGCACACTTAATGGCAGCCTGAGGACAGTTCTGCAGAGTTGGTTCTCTCCTTCCATGTTGACACAGGTTTGAGGTTTGGAACTGATGAGAAGCAAAAAAGAAAAAAAAGCGAAGTTGTAAAATCGTTTACAGAAATGGGCTGGGGCTGCAACTCCACAGGTTTGACAGGTTTGAGGGTCACGGTGGCAAGCATCCTTACCCACTAAGTCATTTTGGTAGGTCCCCTTATAACATTTTTTGATTATATGCTTGCCAGTTTTTTTTAAAATTGAAAATGCATTGCCGTATAAAATCCCAAGTATTGTGTAAAGGCTCCACATAAACTAGATATCAAATTTCCCATTCTCATGGTGCCTGGGTGTTCCCATGTGGTACTTTGGAGAACTCAGCGCGGTGGAACTGATGAGAAGCAAAAAAAAAAAAAAAAAAAAAGCGAAGTTGTAAAATTGTTTACAGAAATGGGCTGGGGCTGCAACTCCTCAGAGAAGGGTGTGCTTGTGGTAATGAGGCCCTGTGTTCAGTGCTGAGCAGTGCAGTAGACCAATTAATCAACCGATAAATAATAAATAAATACTGACAAAAGAGGAGGACCGCTGAGGCCCTGCTGTGTCCTCGGCTCACAGTGGGTTGCTCGGTGTGGTGCAGTACCGTTCGTCTTTGCTGCTGAAGCTGTTGTGTCCATCTGGAGAATCACAGCCCAGCCTTCCCCAGAGCGTCAGCCTGGCTTTCAACTATGGCTTAAATGTGTTTTATTTAGAACCCCATTTCCCCTAGGCCTCCCAGTCTGCCACCCATCCCCGGGGAAGGGGCATCATTTTTTAACATGGGTGTGTAACATCCGGAAATAACTCATGTCTTTTTGCCCCCAGGAAGGATTTGTTCGCGTCGACCGAGATTATGTGCTCAAGTCTGCAGAGCTGGCGAAAGCAGGAGGGTGCAAGCATTTCAACTTGCTGTCCTCCAAGGGGGCAGATAAGTCCAGCAATTTCTTGTACTTACAAGTAAAGGTTTGTGAGTGTTCTGTTTTCCATAGTCGTAGGGAAACTGACAATACTAAGTAACTAGTATAATCTCTTAAAAAATATTAAACGCATTATATTGTGTAATTTTCAAAGCCTCGAGGGACTGTTTTGGGAGAAATATCCTTAGAAGGCAGGTCTGCTTTAAAAGATGACTTCTGATGTGTTCTCCATGGATTATGTAATAAAGTGGGTGGAGCAGAGGGAACCCTGGCCTTGGATGAGTGGCTTCTCTGCTATGGAGACTCCCCCTCCATTTTTCTTGTGGCCAAGAGGACAGAATAGTTATGCCTTTTGCCAGTACAATACCTGATTCTTTCTGATTTTATCTAGAAGGTTCCATTTCCTAATGGTGAAGTAGAGTTGCGGCTGCAGGAGGGCAGACCTGGCTTTGGGCTGTGTGTCTTTGGATGCAGTCATCTGCCTTCAAGACAAGAACAGTGCTTAGAGTTTACCAGGCCACAGACTTTTCAGTGTGAAATCCTTTCACAGAAGCACACGTGCCTTTTGCTTAAATCCCTCCAGCAGAAGGGGCTTTCATCTGTTTACCCAGGTTCAAGGCACTTGTTTAAAAGTCTTCCCCTGGACATGCAGTGGGTGCTTTATGAATGCTCCTCCTCGGGTCCACACTGTTGTTACAGGCATCACTTGAGGATCCTCACTGCCTTAACTACAGTTCTGTTTTGTTTTGTTTTCAGGCATGACACCCTGAATTCTTGGCTCCCTGTTTTATTGGTTTCTAGGTCTACTCCCTTGGTCTCTTTACTGAGTGGACCTTGAAGAACATGTCCCATTTTAGCTCCCCTGGCCTCTCTGATTATGTCCCTGGTGTGAAAAGTCATGGCTTTCTAATGTAAAGCATCTTCTATTTATACTTTGACTTGTTTTTGAGATCTGGGTGGAGTTTGCAAATGCTCAGAAGGGACTGACACAGAGGGCCATCTCTGATCCACTGGGTGGAGGCTCATCTCCTGACCACCATGTTTGTCTGACCCATTGCAACTGCCTGTACACTAAAAAGGTGACCGTAGGCCTGGAGCTCTGAGGAGGAACTGAACTGGATTGATGCTTCTTTTACCCTCTCTGGATCTGCTTTGACATTGATAAGTGAGAGGAAGTGTCCCTGGAGCATGGCCAACCCACCAGGGGCCATATACCCTTAAAGAAAACTCATTGTCCCTCCCCTAGAAGTCATCAGCTGTCCATAGCCACCTCCATGCCTGGCTTGATCTTGTGCAGGCAACTACAGCTGCTGAGTGCTGTTATGTCCAAATGACACTGTTGCAAAGGTCCATCCTAGCCTCTGAATCTTACAGTCTCTCTGCCTCTCCTCCCCTGCAATGATCACTGAGCCTCCGGGATTTGGGGGTGATGTCATCATGTTTATGGCTGAGCCGTCCACTGACCGTTATTCTCTGCACTTTGACCAATAAATAGTAGATCAGTGTCATTGTGCCAGGATCAAATGGCCTCTTCTGCCAGGTCCAGCTTGAGGCTCAGGATGTCCTTTGGGGTTGACTTGACACTCGAGAGCTGCGGAAGCAGATTATCTTCAAGCCCCAGGGACTCCCTAGCAGGCTTTACCTGAGTGCATTGTTCTCAGTCAAACACTGATTTTATTTTTATTTTATTTATTTATTTTTGAATCTTAACAGGGAGAAGTGGAAGCCAAGGTTGAAGAGTTAAAGTTTGATCGATTCTCAGTGTTTCGGCCAGGGTAAGTTTTATGCTGCCAGGAGTAAGCAGAGAGGCTGACAGCTAAGAACATCTTGTTCATCCATTTGTGAACAAGGTCAGCCAGTGGTGAATTGCTTCTCTGAAGGACCCAGCCTTCAGCTTTGAAAAAAGAGTAGCTTGGGGCTGCTTTAGAATCATACGGAACTTACTGGAAGTAGTTGCAACATGCATTTTTTTCCTTACATGATAAATTTTACTCACTTATTTTTTTTTGTTTGTTTGTTTGTTTTGCCTTTTTAACCCCTTTATGACTAAATCAAATTTTACAACCATCACAAGTGATTTTCCTGAAGTCTGGAGGTTGCAGGTCTGAGAGAGAGGTGTCACTGGGGTTGGTGTCTGCTGAGGTGCCTCTCCTCCTCGTGGACACTACCACCTACTTTCTCGACGTGGCCTCACATGGCTTTGCTTGTGCATGAACAGAAAGATATCTGGTGTCCTTTCTTCTTGGAAGGACAGCAGCCCTATCCCATTCTCAATATCCCTTAACTGTAATTACCTCCGTAAGGGCCAGCTCCAAGTACAGGGACCTTAGGGGTTGGGCTTCAGTTGACAGGTTTTGGGAACAGGACTCAATCTGAAGTATCCCACAAGGTCCAAATGCACCTGCCATCTCTTCCTCTACCTTTCTGTCTCCTAGAGTCCTACTGTGTGACAGGCAAGAGTCTCGTCCAGCTGAATGGCTGGTTAGGAAATTCTTCAGCTCTCTGCCTGAGTCTTGGGCCAGGGAGCACACTGTGCCTGTGGTGACAGTGGTTAGAGCAATGCTGAACAACCTGGTGAGTCCCAGCAGCGGACAAATGGAACTTCTGGAAAATAAGGCCATCCTCCACCTGGGGAAAGACAGTGATGGGCCCAAACTGTGACCATGCTGGAGGACATTCGTGAAAACCTCAGTGCCTGTCACCAAATTAGTCATTTTGGGCTCTATAAAAAGTCTCTTTGTGATCCTTTGTGGTGTCCTTCTGCTCAGCCATGCAGCTCCATGAGGCGATGGCAGTACTCCCGCATCAGTTGTTGAGAAGCCCTGTTGTTCGTGTAAGTCATGCAGGAAGCTTTTGGAGAACAGGCTGATATCACAAACCTATGCTGTGTAGGTTGCAAACAGGGATCCCTGGAGGTCCCGGTGCCTCTGGCTGTAAGGCCAGCTTTGAAGCACTCCTACAGAGCCACCTGAGCAGAGGGGCCCTAGCACTCCAGGCAGGTGAGTGACCTTGAAGCTCGATGGCAGTCTGGTCTCCTCATGGCACGGTGCTGATGGGCTGCATGTAGCTGAGGGAACACTGTGCCTTCACTCTGTGGCAACACAGAAGCTACGAAACAAGCTTCTGTAATTCACCGAGGAATAAAAGCAAATGGAGGAACCCTGTGTGCTGTTTCGGTTGCTGAAAATGGTGGAGGTCTTAGTGGAACGGAGCAGCGAAGGCCCCTGGGGATGGCGTCACAGCTCCTAACACTGCAGGTGTCTACAACTGTAGGTTGTATATTCTTGACACTAATAATTCCCCAGCAATCCTAGAAAGTCATACTGTTACCTTCATAGCTTTATTTTTTCATTTAAACTTCTATTACATTTCTATTCTTGTCCTTACATTGCAGACGGGGAGTCTGAGGCACACTGTTGCTGTGCCTTGCTCAAGGCTCTACAACTGAAAAGCTAAAGCTAGGCTTTATGGCAGGGTCAGGATAAACTCCACTCAGGCTGATCCCATTGCATGTATTTAGTGTGTGTGTGTGTGTGTGTTCCCTCAGAGGCCAGAAGAGGGCATTGGATCCCCTGGACCTGAGTTACAGATCTACCTATGTGTGTGCTAGGAGAGCACATTGTTCAGGTCTTCTGGAAGGGCAGCAAATGTTCTTCACCACGGAGCCATCTACCCAGCTCCCTGCAGTTGGCCTCTCTAACCACTCTGTTAAAGTACCCCATGTCTGTCTATTTCTAGTGGTTTCCAGGTAACTTAGTAGATTGTGTATGCATAAAACTTAAATTATTGTGTTTATCTCTTGGTCCAGGCTCCTTACAATTCTAAAATTCTCAAGGCACTAAACTGTGAAAGACTCAGTGTGGTGCACTTTTCAGTTGTTTTGGGAAAGGTCTTGGGTAGCCCAGGCTGGCCTCATATTCAGTAAGCAGTCCAAGATGACGTTGAACTTATGATTCTTCTTCCTCTACCTCCCAGGTGATGGGATTATAGATTTGCCCCATCATGTCTGGTTTCTGTAGTGCTGGGATCGAACCCAAGGCTTTATGCATGCTAGGTAAGAAGGCTACCAGTGGAGCTATGTTACCAGCCTGAGGTGATTCACGTTAAACAGGCAGGAAAGGAAAACAGAGAGAAGTCAGTGCCCAGGGGAGCACATTGTGCCAGTTCCATCACGGGGCATGTGCAGCTTCCTTCCGTGCTAGGGAAACCAAGTCACTTGGCTTTAATGTCTGTCTGTTGTCCCGATTGCACTTCAACTTCTGGTGGACACTGCTGAGTGAATACCATTCCCTGTTTATATTCTTGGAAGACAGTGGACATTGTCAGTGTTGAGCCTTCTAGAACAGACTGGGATCTTGGCCCGTGAGCTTTAAGGAGACAGAGCTGGATATATACCTGTAATCCTAGCACTAAGGTGGCTGAGGCAGGAGGATCAAGGTCTTCCTGGATCACATAGTAAAACCCCATCTCAAAAATAGAAGTTTTCTTTCTGCTGGTGGTGTTCCCTTGTAGCTGGGCTTGGAGGGGCCTGGATGTGTTCCCATCATAACAGTCTTGGGCTTTGAGAAGAAAAGTAAAGCAGCCTTTGGAGATACCCACAAGAATACACTGAGCTTTGTGGGCTCTCAAGGCGGCCAGACTCAGTGGCCAGTTTTAAATTCTTCTCTACTCTTTCTGCACATCAAACATTCAGGAGAGAGTAAGTCCAGTCAGATCTCAATTACAGATGTTGGAAGGATCTACCTTCATGTGTAGGAGAGAAAAACAGCCCACACCCAAGCCCTGCACTGTAGTGAGATAACCTCACAGAAGGTTCTGGCCCACTCACCCTCCAGACTGGCATTACTGTCACCATCAACATTTGGGCACCACTATGATTCAGCAGGTTCCTTTAACGGAGAAAACTGTGGCTTGCTGGAGAGAGAAGTTTATGCAAAGACAGTTGAATAGGCCTTGATAAAGAAAGGCTGTACATTCATTCAAACAGCAGGTGGTTATCAAGATGGTGATGAGCCAGGCATTGGTGGCGCACGCCTGTAATCCCAGCTCTCTGGGAGGCAGAGGCAGGCGGATTTCTGAGTTCAAGGCCAGCCTGGTCTCCAGAGTGAGTTCCAGGACAGCCAGGGCTACACAGAGAAACCCGGTCGTGAAAAAACCAAATCCAAAAAAAAAAAAAAAAAAAAAAAAGATGGTGATGAATCAGAGAGCAGTCTGTGAGCCAAGGGGGGCAGCAGATTTCTGGCAATGTCCTAGGATGTCAGAGAGCTTCAGTAGGTGACATGTGATGGGTTCTGTCCTGTGAGCCAGACGGTAGATTGTGGTGTTTGGGAAAGGAGAGGAAGAGGAGGGAGAAGATAATAGATGGTAGTGGTGAGAAAGACACGGGCTGTTCCTGGAGTAACACAACCTGTTTTTAGAAATGGTTGATATGACTGGGAAGAGGGCTGTCTTAGTTGGGGTTTTATTGTTGTGAAGAGACACTATGACCAATGTCATTGGGGCTGGCTTACAGTTTCAGAGGTGTAGTCTTTATGGTGGGAAACACATCATTATGCAGGCAGACATGGTCTTGGAGGAGCTGAGCGGTCTATATCTTGATTTGAAGGCAGTAGAAGGGGACTGAATCCCACAGTGTGTGGAGTCTGAGCATAGGATACCTCAAAGCTTGTTCCCACAATGGCACACTTCCTCTAATAAAGCCACACCTACTCCAACAAGGCTATACCTCCTAATGGGCCAACCATTCAAACACAGAGTCTGTGGGGACCATACTTACTCAAACCATCACAAGGGGTAGGAAGGCTGTAAGAGGTCAGGAGGACGGAGGAAACTGTCTTCTGGACAAACCAGGCCCTCTGCACTCATAAAGCTAGCAGCTGTGGTCACCTGCACGAGATAAGCCAGTCAGCATTCTAACATGGAGTGGCTGGGGACTCGAGTGCCCACTCCTGAGGAGTTAGGGACAGCGGACATTTCTCAGGGAGTTTTCTTTAAGGCTGTGGCCTCTGGTTGGTTGACCGCACTCCCGTGGTTGTCCCCACACCCGGAGTATGTGGACCCCAGAAACTGGAATCCATGTTTGTTTGTTTTTTAAAAAAGGCTACAAAGGCGAGGGGTAGGACATGCATAGGAGTGGATGGGTCTGAGAGTAATTCAGGGGAGGAAGGTGTGAGAGGGATATGATCAAAACGCACTGTATGAAATTCTCAATAAAAATATTTTAAAAAAATGGTGATGTGAGTAAAATCCTGTACACTGGTTTGAGGGTGTGCATGGGAGTTGAGGTATGTCAGGTATTATGCAGGCCTAGCTGGCCAGGATTCTGTCCTATACAGGATTCCTGTCCTATCAAGGATTCTGGTGTCAACTGCATATTAGAAAGGAAGCAGCCTGAGAAACGGGAACCCTGGAATCCTCCCTAACCCTCAAGCAGGGCAGAGGGCATCATTTGCTGGCACATATCACACAGTCCACCTGTTTCCACGGCATGGGTTTTTTGTTTGTTTGTTTTTGGTTTATTTCTAGACAGGGTTTCTCTGTGTAGCCCTGGCTGTCCTGGAACTCACTCTGTAGACCAGGCTGGCCTCAAACTCAGAAATCCATCTGCCTCTGCATTCCAAGTGCTGGGATTAAAGGCGTGCGCCACCACTGCCTGGCTAAACTTTTCACACACATGAACTCTTGTAAGTCTTACCAAAGCCCTCAGGCTACTGCAGTCCAGAGCGTGTTTTACCAGTCAGGAAACTGAGGCCGAGAGAAGGAAGGTTACCTGCTCATGATCTTAGATTTCTTCCTATTCAGAAATAGGGTTCAAACTGAGGGTGTCTGTGAAGCCCATGGTTCTCACTTTACCACTCTATCACTAGTAGGGGTGTGGGGCTTGAGTACACACCCACATATATTAGCATACAGGCTAATGGGGCTGCCTTCGAGCTTGGACTTCATTGGCCATCTCTGCCGCCAGAGGGCGCTGCGACAAGTCGCGCTCAACCTCGTAAACTCTGGTTGCCTTAGTTGCGCAAGCGTCCGAGCCAGGAGAGCGGTGCCCCGCCCCCTGCGCCCACGTGACCCGGAAGCGCTCTCCGGCCGGTTCCCCATCCGCGTGTGGGTCGCTTTGGGGGCTATCGCGCGCCCGCGCTCGCCCTCAGCTCTGGTGCCGCGCTGTGCGGTCGCGCGCTTGGTCGGCGGCCATGTGTTCGCTGACGGCGGGGAACGGTGGGTCTCTCGCGTGGGCGGCGGGGCAAGGGTGGGCGGGCGCGGGTCTTGGTGCTGACGGTGTGCTCTGCAGGCCAAGGCGCTGAGCTGGGGCCGGAGCCCCTGGAGCTGTCGGACAGCGGAGACGACGCGGGCTGGGAGGACGAGGACTTGGACGCTGAGCCCGCGCACGGCCGGCAGCACACACCCTGCCTGTTCTGTGACAGGTTCGTGCCGGTGTGGGAAGCGCGCCGCAGCGCTAGTGAGCGAGCGAGCACGTGGCAGGCCTGAGGCCCCAGCCCGCGCAGGACGATTGATTGACAAGGGGCTGTCACGTGGCCCGGGGGGGCGGGGCCGGGAACCGCTCTGGGTTTGCCTCTGCAGCCCAGTCAACCCCACCTCTCACTCTTCTCCACCCCTCCTCCCCCAGATTCTAAGCCAGGCCTGGCATACCACCACTCTGGAGGCTGAGGCAGGAGAATGGTTACGATTCCCAGGCCAGCCTGAGTCACCAAGCTAGACCCTGTCGAAAACACACAAAAAAATCTGACCTCCACACCTTAGTCTTAAATTAGGGATGGAGTCCTTTGATTCCATGAAGACACTGGGTGGTCTTTACTATGTTCCATGGTTACCAGACTTTGAAAACGCGTAGACTGGAAGCACGCTTCCATTTCTACCATCCTATAATATGACCAGTAATGTTCTCTTCTCATGCAACATCCAGTTGAGCCATTTAAACAGAACCAGCTCACATCCATGATTGAGGGAGGAATTGATGAATTGATGTCCTTTGTATTTAGGGGGAAATGAGGCTGCAGGGCCACCAACTTGTTCAAGGTCACGAAGCTGCCCTTTATATATATTCCTAGGACACCTTTTCACTTAAAATCCTACATCTGAGATGGAAGTGACTTTGTTGGAAAGGGGGTGATTGATGTTGACTAGCACTGCTGAGCCCCCGCCCCCTGAGTCACATTAGCGTTCCTAGGTGGCACCTCATTGGAGAGGAGGAATGACTGCACACTCCTCGTATTTATTGAGCATCTGTGGTGCAGTGCCCTGTGATAGGCTGCTAGGACAATCCAGATGACCTATCTTGGCAAATGTTTGTTGAGAGTTGCCTGTGTGCTAGGCATACCGAAGCGAAGTGCAGAGTCTCTGCTGTATATTTGTTCGTGTCCTTCAGTGTTGGAGGTTACATACAAAAGAAGTGTTATTCTTCACGTTGTAGTGCCGGTGCTGTGAGACAACCAAGGTCACTTGAAATCTGGCACTTTGGGAATGTGCCAGCCGTATAATCGTGGTCTAAAAACACTGCTGGGTTCAGAGGGAGGGGAAAGAGGCTTGCTCAAGTAGGGAACTTTTGTGACTTGTGAGAAACCAAATATATAAAGAGAGCTTTGTTACCCAGAAGCCTCTGGGTAAATTTGGGGTGTTCAGTATTGTTTTATAAAATGGCTGTGGTATAATGCAGGAGGGAGGGAGCACCTCAGTGGCCTCATGCTGAGGCGTTCCCCCTTAGGAATCAGCCAAAGGACAGGCTCAGGGCACTTGGGCAAGGGGGTAGAGGCAGAGAAAGTAGGATAGAGAATGACAGAAAGAGAGGAAGAGGGGAAAAGGCCTGCCAGGGACACAAGGGAAGGGGGGTAGGGGAGAGAAGAGAGGGAGAGAGGAGGTGAGAAGGGGAAGAGGGGAGGCTGTTGCTAGGTAACTGTTGGGTGTAGCCTGGAGGAAGTGCTCACATTGAGTGTTCTGACCTCCTCTGACACTGTCCTAGCAGACTATTACTTGTCTCTTCAGGTTGTTCGCCTCTGCTGAGGAAACGTTTTCACACTGTAAGTTGGAGCATCAATTTAACATTGATAGTATGGTCCATAAACATGGTGAGTATCCCTTAGAATAAAGACTAATTTGCTTGTGAAGTTTAGATTCAAATTTCATAATTTTCTAGACCCTTTATTTTCTTTGTGGCTATTTCCCCAGAGTTGATGCCAGGTGCCTGCCTCAGTTGTGCTCCACTTCACGGACTGAGGCAGGGCCTCTCACCTGACCCTGGAGCTCACTGACCCAGCTGGTCTAGCTAGCCAGCTTTCTTGATGATCCCTGCCTTCTGCCTCCCAAGCATTGACATTACAAGAGGCTGGCTGCCTGATGTCTTATGTGGTACTGAGAATTGAAATCACATCCTCATGCAAGCGCTCTTGCTCTTACCCATTTTGCCACGGGTCTGACAACCTGAGTTTGCTTCCCAGAAGTCACACAGAGGTGGAAGAAGACAGCCAGGATACAAAGCTGTACTTCGACCTCCACTGGTGCACTGTAACGAACCCCGCATATACACAGCGCCCTCTCCCCACATATCATACCCCCACATATATGATAATAAATGAAAATTTTAACAAAATGCAAAAAAGCACTTTAAAACTCATTGCCTGTGGTCAATTCTCAGATTAAATATTTAAAAGTATCAAAATGGCAGTTTCTAATTCTTAATACAAATTCCAAATAATAAGTAATACTTTAGAGGTCAGAAAT
Source organism: Apodemus sylvaticus (assembly GCF_947179515.1). Taxonomy (NCBI): domain Eukaryota; kingdom Metazoa; phylum Chordata; class Mammalia; order Rodentia; family Muridae; genus Apodemus; species Apodemus sylvaticus. The sequence continues at coordinate 164,596,112 of NC_067472.1, read as the reverse complement.
AACTCATTGGAGGAGCATTTACAGATTAGTTAAAACAAATACATTGTATTAAAATCAGTGAATTATCTTTTCTCCCATTTAGGACTTGAATTTTATGGATACATTAAACTAATAAATTTTATTAGACTTAAGGTAAGTTGGAAACCTAATAATTTTATTTAGAAATTTTTTGAGTTCATAGAAACTGTCACTGTGCTGATTATTTAGTAAAATATGAGCTGTTGTTTCAAATTTGTCATTTTTCATATTGTGGGAATTGTGGGCATGAGGAAGCTCCAGGCAGAGGTGACCTCTGGTTACTCCTGTCAGGTTTAACTACGTTGATCAGAACTGTGCAGAAAGCAATGTTAGATAAAAGGAAAACTATCAGTAAAATCAAATAATTTTTAGTTCAATTCAAGAACTTTGAATGTACTTTTTAAAATGTTCACAGTTTATACTCTTTTAAATCTCTATTTTATTGTATATGTATATGAATGTTATATGAATGTATATTATGCATGCCTGGTGCCTGCAGAATCCAAAAGAGGATGTCTGGATCCTCTGGACCTCGGGATAGATGGTTGTGAGCCACCGTGTGGGTGCTGAGAATAGAGCCCAGCTGTTGTGTAAGGATAGCCAATGCTCTTAACCTCTCAGTCATTTCTCCATCCTGCATTGTTTTTTTGTTCTTTGTCTTTTTGAAGTGAATGCTTGAGCTGGTATCACCTTCCCAGCATCAGAGAATATAAGAATCTCCTGTAGTCATTTAAAATGACAGGTAAACACAGGCGCACCAGTCTTGTGCAGACTTGAGTTCTTTTTTGCTTAAGTTCTCCACTCCTTTGTGGGAGTTTTGTCATTTCAAACAATGAATACAGTGTGCTTTATCTTCACGTTCAGAATCCTACGGTTGAATATATGAATTCCATATATAACCCTGTGCCTTGGGAAAAAGATGAATACCTGAAGCCAGTGTTGGAAGATGACCTTTTGCTTCAGTTTGGTAAGGTGAACCTTCTCTATCTGCTTTCAAATGCCTCAGGCTATTTGTTACACCCAGTGAAGCAAAGTGTGCTGTGAACGTGGACCTTAGTCATTCCCCTTCAAGCAGTGATGCGGTTGGTAAAACAGTAGATGGTTCTGAAAATAACCAGTTTGTAAACTTTAAGTTGGCCGCTGTTCGGGAGGGGTGAGGAAGCATTGCGCCAGTCCGTCTCTTCCTGGCATGTGCCTTCTGGCTTTTCCAGTGTGTCCGCACTGTGTCTGCCCACCCTTTTGTTGCAGTTGCAGGATTGACTGTTGTAGCACCACAGTGCTCACGTTCAAGGAGACTCTATTCATATATGTTTTCCTATAGCATCTTGTTAATATTTGTTGTTAATTGTTAGTCTTTTTCTGTATTCAGTTTATTGATTACACTTTATGATGGAAAGCATGGTCCGTAGCAGGTTCAGTTTTAGGCAGCCACTGTAGACCTAGCTCCATGGATAAGGGGTTCATCTCTAAAGACCTCAGCAGGCTGTCAGTCTTTACACAGAGAGAATCACAGGTCTGGGTATGTAGCTGAGCTGAGGAGAGCTTGCCTGTCGTGAGCTAATTCTAGGTGTGACCCTGAAGTACTCCCAGCCTCAGCAAAACTGCATCCTTGATGTCCATCATCAGGTTATAGATTGATCCTCAGTTCCAAACAGTGTACACAGAGTAATTTATTATACCATTGTAGCTTATTGCAAAATATGGAAAGAAGCTAAATACCCTCTCAGAAGAGAGTGGTTGAGTGGGCTTCCACCCTTGGAACAGTGTGCTCCTCTAAAGAGAACAGGCATCCCTGTGAGCTCTGTGGAATAAGTGTCAGGACTCAGTGCTTTGTGCAGGAAGACCATACCTTCCAGGGCCTCCTCCTGCTTCCTGCTTCTTCCCTTTCAGTTTCTAAGATTAATATCACTGAATGGTGATGTATAGTAATGTTAAATTATGACTAATTTTTATTGTAGTAGAAGTAAAACAAAGCTTGCCAAATAGCTTACAAAGTACAAAGTAACAATTTACATTAGTTTTGTGGTTGCTGTGACCGGATACCTAAAATATGCAAATGAAGAGAGGAAAGACTTAATCTGGCTGACCATTTGAGAGGATCATTCCATCCTGGCAGGGAAAGCATTGCATACGCAGCTGGTTACATTGGGTCTACATCAGGAAGTCTGCAGTGGACAGGAGGTGGCGCTTAGGTGAGGTTGGAGAGGTGGCACAGAGGTTAGGAACACACACTGCCAGCTCTGTTCCCAGCATCCAGGTGGCAGCTCAGAACCAACTGTAACTCGGTTCCAAGAGCTATGATGTCTCTTCTGGCCTCTGTATGTATATGGTGTACATACAGATTAGCTGACACACATATATAAACACAAATAAAACTTAAAAACTTATTTTTATCTCCCACTTCCTGTAGTGGGTTCTACTTTCTAAAGGGTCTACAACTTTCTGAACAGTGCACCAGCTGGGGACTGAGTGTTCAAGCACATGAGGTGACTCTGTCCTCTGGGTGTGAATGGGGGTCAGTAACTGCAGTGTGTGCATTGCGTTCAGCTTGGGCTCTAGTCTCCCAGGGGAGTAGTGTATATAGATTAGCTTAGCTGTTGGGTCCCAACCCTGAATATCACTACAAATATCACCTCAGAACCTTGGTGGGGGTGGATACTGTCCCCAGCGCTGCACAGAGGAGGAAACAATGTCAGCAGTGTTTGTTGCTTTAGGTAATCTTAAAGTTAATGAAATCTCCTGCTGATTTTGGTTCCATCTCTGTTTGCAGTTATTTCTACACTAGAATTTAATGAGGACATTTTAAAAACAGAGATTTTTTTTTTTTAACCTAAGATTTTTGGCTGCATCATGGGACCAGTAATAAAATATTAGTGTCTTGCCTAGGAAGGGAAGGCATTGGATATATAGAAGTCCTTATCTGTACTCTCTTCTTAAGGAATGATTTGTTTTCCTTATTTGATGGAGGTATGATTGAATGTGACCTTCTGGTAGGTTTGCAGAGTTGTGATCCTGTGAACAAGGACATTGTTAAATGGCTGCAGTCAAGCAAATTAGCACCCAGCAGTTTGCCCACCATTTTTATGTGTGATGAGAACACATCACTCTGCTCTGCTGTGTTGGCACATTCCACATATGCACCAAGGCATTACACATGGTTGGGGAGTGTCTGGTCTGAAGTGAAAGCTTACAGCCCTAGCCTATGGCAGCACAGTTCTCTGTCTCTGTCAGGTCTGTGTTTTTGTTGTTGCTTGGTTTTTTTTTCCCCTTCACAACATTTTTATTGATTCTCTGAGAGTTTCTCATCATGTATCAAATCCCTTCCCTGCCCTTCCATGTTGGTCTCACCCACACTTGTGACCTCCCCCTCAAAAGGAAGTAAAAAATAAAAACAAGAAACAACAACAACCAAACCCAAGTCCACTTTGTGTTATCTATATACTTGTGGTCAAACTCTCTGTACCTGATCCTTAAATTGAACTGAGTCATTCCCTTCCTGCCTCCACCAAAAGTCTTCTGTTGTGGAGAGAATCCCCATCATCCATTTTAAGAGTTCTCTTCCCCTTTTTTCTTTTTGCCTGTCACTTTTTTTTAAAAAAAATGTCTCACTTGGCTGTGGCAGGGATTCAGTTAGGGATTGTCACAGAAGCCTTCCATGTCCCCCCCTCTCAACTGTGTGTTTGCAGTCATCAATATCACAGCAACAGTAGACAAAGTAGTCTCGTGTTCTTCACAGTGAGTGGATCATGGGCCTCCACACGGTTCCTGACGATAGCACAGACCATGAACACACTCCACCACTCCCCTGCAGTAGGACCATGATCCCAGACAAGGCCCTTGGAGGCTTCTTGAGCCCTGGATGTCACCATGGAATCGGGTAGCAGCTCAGGCCACTCAGATCAGTATGGCCCCCAGTGGCAGCATGGTCTACTGACTATATCACCATGGCTTCAGGCTGCCTGACAGACTCAGGACATCTTCATGGCCTTTGGTGCTGACTTGGGCCATGGACATCAACACAGTCCCCAGCTGCAGTAGGACTTCAGACTCAGACGTGGCTCTTTTTGGCAGCAAAGAACTGGATATCACCGTGGCCTTCATAGCAGTGCAGGCTACTCATATCAGTATGCCCCCAGTGGCATCACAGCCTATGGACAACGTATCTTCAGGCTGCAGCACAGACTGTAGACATCTGCATGGCCCTTGGTGGTAATATGTACCATACACGTCACCATGGCGCCCAGCAGGGCACAGCTGTGGGATCTTAACCCTGGCTGGCTTGCTCTGCTGTTGCCTCTTCTGCTACAGGCCCACCCCCTGTAAGATGTTTTAAATGCACATGTAAGTGAGATTTTCGCTTTTGCCCCCTCACATACTGCCCCCCATGCTCATTCTTGATGCACCCAGCAAGATAACCCATGAGTGTTGCTTTGAATTGATCATTTAGCTTTTTTGAAATTTACTTTCCCTGTGTCTGAAATAGGAATAACTAATAGCACCTTGGGTTGTTTTGAGTGTGAGATGTGATGTATTATGTGCATACTTGAGAGCTTATGGTAAGCACTAGAGTACCTTCTTGTATGGTTCAGTGTATGCATGCATGCATATATTCAGTTTAGCTAGCTAATCAAAAGCATACTCCATGAGATTAAATCATAGGACTTGCATAGCAAGTATGCAAAAAGTATGTTTTTAATACTTTTTCTCACTTGACTCTGGTAGGCACTTAGGCCTGTTTCTTTATAACCTGTTTGTCCCTGCTGTGCTGCTGTGAGGTGGTCTGTAAATAATGTCCGTTCACCCTTTAGATGTAGAAGATCTCTATGAGCCAGTGTCTACTCCCCTCTCATACCCTAATGGACTCAGTGAAAATACATCTGTTGTTGAAAAATTGAAGCACATGGAGGCACGGGCGCTGTCTGCTGAGGCTGCACTGGCTCGAGCACGTGAGGATCTACAGAAGATGAAGTAAGCACTTGTCCACCCAAACCCTGCTTTAGGAGGCTCATAGGTGTTCATGGTACGAACACCCGGGTGTTAGACACTCAGTGCACATGCTTGCTTTAGGGGTGTTAACGCCATGCAGCATTTCATGGTGTACCGTGGAACTGCGTTTTTATGTACTTGAAACTTCATAATTGCTTTGCACATGTGGCTGTTCTCATGTCCTTTTAAAGATTTTCCTGCCTTTCAATTTTCTTGTTTCTAGTTGGTTTCTCCACTTTAATTGTCCTAGTTTTTCAGAAATGGAAGGATTTTTATTTTAGGTTTTAGAAAAATACAACATTGAAATTTTGTTTTTAAAAAACTCAAAAGGTGACAATACTGTAGAATTTAATCAAAGAACCCATTGAGTTAGATGCTAAAAGGATGTTTAGAACTGTAGGAAAAATACACTTGATAAAGTAATGTGTTGCTTCAGCTCCAGCAGGGGGCGCTGTGGGACGCTTCAGCTAGAGAGAAGGCTTTAAGATGCTGAGCACACTGCCCTTCTCCCCCTCCCCTTCCTCACCCTCCAGCCTTGCCTTTTCTCATGGTCCAATAAATCTGTCTCAAGGGTGTATTTCAAATTGATTACAGACAATTTGCTCAGGACTTTGTGATGAACGTAGATGTCAGAACCTGCTCCTCCACGACTACCATTGCAGACCTGCAGGAAGATGAGGATGGCGTCTACTTCAGCTCCTATGGGCATTATGGGATACATGAAGAAATGCTAAAGGTTGGACAGAGCACATACACATCAAATCTGCCAAAGGGAGAACTCTGCAGAATAGTCTTATTCTTAATAGTCAAGAGGTGTGTGTGTGTGTGTGTGTGTGTGTGTGTGTGTATGTGCGCACACCAAAATGAGAAGATTACAGAGGTGTCAAGGCCCTGTAAATCCTATTTATGTCAGTATTCATCTTTTTTATCAAGTCATTTTTTACTTTTTCCTTGAAATTGAGCATTGGAAAATACAACTGCTTGATGGCTCCAGTCTTCCCTGGAACATCTGCTGTGTTAAGTAGTGAGTAAATGGCAAACCTCGTTTCTTTAATAGAAAAGAAACTATTTTAGTTTTTAAAATAGCAATGCTGACTTGTTTTGCACAAATAATAATCTTATAAAGTTTAATTTGAAACAGTTCACACAGTATTTGTGGCATGACTTATAACCCACAAATCACTGATAATGTAGAAATATTTCCTAATGTGGTCAGAACTGATATTGAATCTGTTCGGTTTTAATAGTCATAGTGGTCATGGCCACATGAGATAGAAGTAGTTTCTAACTTTACTTACTGACTGTACATTTTATCAGATATTACAGATCACAATAGTAAGAGTTTAACTCAGCAATACTGACTATACCTGACTACCGTAAAATAAAATAAATGTTGGATTATAAAATTTATTAAAATTCTTAAATGTTTATCTCCAGGAATGTTAGATGCTACCTTCTCTTTTTTTAAAATTGATCAATAAAAATCCTTTTCTGATTTCTTCCTCCAAAGATTATTATATATAAAGGAAGCCCCAGGACTTTAAAATAGTTTCATGCCATTATTAATGCTGTATCACACTGCCGTCATCTGGGTAATGATGGCATAGCATTACAGACAATAAAGATCATACAAGTGAGGGAATTTGTGTAGCAAATGGATATGCTTCCTGTTTGTGGTAAAAGAGAGTTCATCTAAGCCCAGCTCATTGTTTAAATCTCTGTCAGCTCAGTGCTGCATGTTCTTTTATATCTGTCGTGAATCTTGTGTAGTCTTTCCAGACAGGTCATGCTCACTGGGAGGCCCTGTGGATAGGAATGTTATCAGGGAAGACTGGTGTGCATAAAATGACTCTTGCGAATGTCTCTGTCAGCAACTAGGGACTAATGTGTGACCAGTGTGAGAGCCTCGGATGTGCATGGAGACTTTAGCTGGAGGGTTGCAGGGTCTTCCTTCCCTTTAGAAAACCACTTAGACACTGCCATTAATTGTGTCTGCCTCTGTTTCCCTTCCTGTGGTATAGGATTGCTCTTGGAACCATTGATGGGTTTGATATTGGCTAAGTTGGGAAGAAGGCATGCCTTGGAGCAGACTGTGTTTTCTGTTCATCACTAGAGCAGCTCTTAGCACAAATAAGAGTGGTATCTCACTACAGAAAGCCTACTTGATTCTGACAAGTAATTTAAGATTGGGAAATCCTAAGTGTAAGGCTTTTTATAGACTGGCTAGCAGTTTTTCTTGTTTACTTGCAAGCAATTGGATCATAATTGTAACCTTATCTCTAGGGTTTGGATGAATGTAATTATTTAAAATTCAAAGACACAGTTGATAAGGGGAGTGGGTTACATGGACTTTAGATAGCCCATGCTGCTTTGGGCCTCTGACGAAGGGTTGTTGTTGACTGTAATGCAGATCCCAGCTGCACCCCATCTGCCTGTGTCCTGTGACAGTCACTGTCCCGGGAGTGCAGGAGTGCTAGTCATCATGTTGTTCAATACATTGGGGTGTGTATAGTCTCCTCGCACCTGCAGCTGGCTTAGCTTTTGTTCCCTTTCTTAGGCTGATGCACCTTGAGATATTATGTGTGAATTTAAATTGTAGTGTGTAGCTTTTCTGCCTGAGGCTTGTCCATGATGTTTTTGTTTCTAGGCATAGAGTAGAGATCCTCCTCTCTAGTCTGTATGTGTATCAGAGCTCTAATTTGTTACTTTGTGTTTGATTTATATGAAAGATGTCTTCCAAGGTTTATTCTGTATTTTCATGTTAGTCTTTTGTTAGAGTAAATCTTTGGAACTTTGTTTTTCTGAGGATTTCCTTTGTTGTTGTTTTGTTTATTTTGAGACAGGTTCTCATAGGCTGATCTCACACTCTCTGTGTAGCCAAAGATGATCTTGAACTCATGACCTTCCAGCCCCCACCGCTTTGGATCATAGGATCTCAGGCATGTGCTGCCACCCGGGCTTGCAAACAGTTTTTAAGGCAATTTCTTTAGTAGCTTTCCTGTTCATGATTGTGGTTTTTTTCTAGCAAAGCATTGGCTGTTCAGCTCAGTCTCTGCTAGATATGGATGTATGTAATGAGAGACCACTGGGGAAGAACGTAGCTCAGCCAGGGTAGCATTGCGTGCAGTTAGGACTGCAGTTGGGATGCTGCTGATGGAGTTGGAGGCTGGACAGGCAGGGTGATGGTGAGAGCGTCCCGAGCCGCTGCACGGTGCCTCATGCCCACTCTGAGCGTCCCGAGCCGCTGCACGGTGCCTCATGCCCACTCTGAGCGTCCCAAGCCACTGCACGGTGCCTCATGCCCACTCTGAGCATCCCGAGCTGTTGCACGGTGCCTCATGCCCACTCTGAGTGTTCTTGTTGCAGCAGAAAGTGGACAAAATGGTGTTCACTTAAAGGGACATTTGATTTATAATCTTTCTTTATTCTTGAGAATTTTGTATATGCATACAATGTAAACATAATCCTACCCACCACCTTTTCCCCCTAATTTGCCCCATACCCAGTACTAATTGGAAATTGGACTTAGTGACTACTCACCAACATCCCCATGTCTCTAGCCAAAAAAAAAAAAAGGTGAAATGAATTTTGAAAGAGGAGACCTTAGAGGGATTTTGGAGGGTCTTTGTCAGGGTAAGTTTCCTGTTTATTTTATGGGGAAATGAGAACAGGTCACTGTGGCATACATTATTCAGGGAAAGGTAACAAGGTCACACAGGCTCAGAGCAGGGCTCAGGACAGATCTCCAGCCTTACTTGGTCAGATCCATAAAAGTGAGGCCCATAGGTAACAGAAGGACATCTATGTTATCTTTTATGTGAAAACCAAAGCTAGAATTTCTTGCTTGGTAGTGACTGTTCTTACCATATGCAGTTGTCCTTACTGGCTGCAGAGCCCTCCCCCACCTCATCTGCAGGCTGCGCATGTCTGACTTAAGGGAGCATCTTGCCCACCAGCTACCAGGAGTGCGAGGATGTTGCCGGCCTGCATGCTCACAGTTCATGAGAGACTCCAGAGCATGGAGTCTGGTAATGTGTGCTGCGAGGCTCACAAGGCTCACGGGGTTTTCTTTGAGACCTATATGCTGTGAGGCATTGTTTCCAACTGCAGACATTTCTAGAAACAAAATAATACTGTAAACTTTCTTAGAACTTCCTTGGCGTGGATTTATGGTCCCTGTGCACTTCACCTTTTTCTTTTTTCTGTTCCTTATTTTCTTACAGCTTCAGTGCAGGGAGCCAGGCTCTGCTTAAAGGACACCTTCACTTAGCATTTATCATCACTTGACTCTATCGGTGACCAGTGTGGAAAGAAAAAGATACACACATTTCAAACTAATGGCTAGATCTGATCGTTCACAGATACTTTTTTTTTCCTCCATAGCAATTTTTTATTGGATATTTTCTTTATTTACATTTCAAACGTTTTCCCCTTTCCAGGTCTCCCCTTCAGAAAACCCCTATCCCCTGCCTCTATGAGGGTGCTCCCCCACCCACCCACCTACCCCATCTTCTTGCCCTGGTATTCCCCGCACTGGGGCATCGAACACCCTTAGGCCTGAGGGCCGCTCCTCCCACTGAGGCCCAACAAGGCCACCCTTCACAGATACTTTTAAAATAAAGAAGTTTTTATGTTGTTGCTATTTATGTTCTTTATTGTTTTATTTTAGAAGTAAGAAAAAGTAAGTAGCTCAGATTTCCAGGTAGAATACAGCTGTGGAAACTAGCAGTGGTGTGAGACAGTAGGATAAGTTCATAGAAAAATTCATTGTTCAAACTGTCCCCATAAGCATGACGCTTTCTCTCTCTGCCCTAGGACAAAGTACGCACAGAAAGCTACAGAGATTTCATATACCAAAATCCACACATCTTCAAAGATAAGGTGAGTGCATGGCCATTGAGTCGTCCCTGGACAATTGACTCAGTTTTGGTTCCCAGGAGCCTTAGATGAACTGCTGTGCGGTGCTTCGTCCTTATAACGTAGATGCTAATGGGGTTGCATCAGGGCTTCCTTTATAACGCTGAAAGTATTCATCACAGGAATGGAGCTGCTGCCTATCCACTTAGTCTAAACTATGGTTTCTGACTTACTGTGATTGTGTGTTTGTAATGTATCAGATAAACCCCATGGCAAAGCATACTTTTAATTATTATTCTATGTTGAATAGTTAAACATTCATACTGTTGGCTAGAGTAAAATATGAAAGCCAGATTTTTTTCTGTAAGGTTTAGTCCCTTGTGCACGTGTCTCTTTATAGGACATCTTGTTTTCTCTTTTAATACTTTCTAATTTAAGCCGGGCGGTGGTGGCACATGCCTGTAATCCCAGCACTCTGGGAGGCAGAGGCAGGTGGGATTTCTGAGTTCCAGGCCAGCCTGGTTTATAGAGTGAGTTCCAGGACAGCCAGTGATACACAGAGAAACCTGTCCAAAAATCCAAATCCAAAAAAACCAAAAAAAAAAAAAAAAAAAAAAAACAAAACAAAAAAAACTGTCTAATTTATTTAAAATTGTATTATATTTTACTTATTCTTTCTTTTTTTCCCTTTTTTTCTTTCTTCCTTTAAATTTGTTTATTGTGTGTGGTAGAGTGGGCATATGCATATCACAGTGTGTATGTCGGTCTGAGGATGGTTCTCTCTTTGCCATATGGATTCCAGGTTGTCAGACTTGGCAGCAAGCGCCTCTGTGTACTGAGCCATGTCACCAGTCCTGTTTATGTGTGGGTGAACACACATTGGCATGTGTGTGACACGGAGCATGGATGGAGCGCAGGGACAACTTGCGAGAGTCTGTTCTCCTTCCACTACATTTCCCAGGGATCAGACCCAAGCTTGGTGGCAGGCACCTTTGCCTGCGGAGCCATCTTGACAGTCATGTTCTTTATTTAGAAGATGGTCATATGCTTTGTGCGTGTGTGTGTGTGTGTGTGTGTGTGTGTGTGTGTGTGTGTATCTATCTATCTTTCTTGCTTTCTCTATATGTGCACATCTGAGTGTGTTTCTTTGTGTGTATATATGTGTTGTGTGTTTGTGGACTAGTCCTTCCTCACATTTTCTTCTTCCCACCCTGTCTTTTCCCTCCCTTTCTATTTTGCTGTGGTTGCTCAAAGTGTGATGTGTTTATTTTTCTTTATTAGACATTAACCCACTAATTTAGTTATGAGTTCTACCATCTGAATATCTTTGCCTAGAATTGTTCTTCCTTCAAAACTCTACACTGAGAGCATGTAGCTGTTTTAGTTCTCACTACAGCTTAAGCTCCTCTTGGACATTCTGTCTTGGAGGAGCAGAGAATGGGGACGGTCACTGTGAGAGCCACTTTTGTGGCTCACCTGCAGACTGAGTGTTCAAACCCTCTCTGAATGACATTGCTGCTGTCTGAGCACCCTCATGTTTTTGAGGCATCTTCTCATTTCTTTGTTGAATGACATAGAGACTGAAGAGGTGAGCTAGGGGTTTTTTCCTCAGTGCACTCCATTCTAGACTCTTTTCTTACAGTAAGTAAGGAAATCCGGAAAGTTTCAAATATTAGTTACCAAATAAGTATATGTAACTAGGAATGGTTCTCACTAAGTTGGTGGACCTGTTCCCAGCATCTTTTGCTTCTAGTTTCTTTGTTGCGGGGCTGTGTTTTTGTGTATGTGTGTGGGCTGGAAGATGGCTCAGTGATAAAGCACTTACCACAGAAAACTAGGGGGCTGGGGTTTGCCTTCTCAGCACCCGTATGGCAGCCCACCTGTGATGCAGGTGCATCTAGACACAGATGTGTTCCCTATTGCAAGTTGGCTAGTCAGACAAGCTGAATCATCGGGCTCTGTGCTTGCTTGGGTGGAGAGTGAGAATAGGATAGCCAGCATTAATCTCTGGCCTGTGTATACAAATGTACATAAACATAAATGCACATCTGAACAAACAGGTGTGCACACACATACACATACAATCAAACATTCCATGTTTGCATTATCAACAAACGATAGCAAGCTATGTGAAGTCAGTTTATTGCATTCTATGCCTGTCACTGTGAGCCTACCTGGTAAGGATGGCAGGCTGTGAGTGCTAGGGTGAGCACCTCCTTGCTGCTTTACCTGATGTGGTAGCCATTAACTTCACCAGTGTGATGAATTTTGCTTGACATTTGTGGTTTCTCAGAAGTCACTGTAGTTAAAATATCCAGTGTCATAAAGCATACTCAAGGGCATACTTTTTTGTAACTGAGAATATTGGTCTGCAGCTTCTATCTCCTTGAACTGTGGCTGTGGCTGTGGAAGATGCAGTACCATGCATTTAAGTGCTTTGATAATGCATAGGTTGTTGTGTAACACCATGGAACTAGGGGCTATCTGTCTGCTCTACCTGTGATTTAAGTTTATTTTAGACAGAGAGGTTAATTGATGTCTTCAAAACACAGAACTGAAACAACCCCAGGCTTTGTGTTCTAGTCTAGTCTTGCAAGTCTTGTTGGCCACACTGAGCAACAGTGTGCCCATGCGGAGAGTAGTTAGGAAGGGACTTGTAACCACAGTGTGCCCATGCGGAGAGGTAGTTAAGGTGGGGCTTATAACCACAGTGTGCCCATGCGGAGAGGTAGTTAAGGTGGGACTTATAACCACAGTGTGCCCATGTGGAGAGGTAGTTGGGGTGGGACTTGTAACCACAGTGTGCCCATGTGGAGAGGTAGTTGGGGTGGGACTTGTAACCACAGTGTGCCCATGAGGAGAGGTAGGTAGGGTGGGACTTGTAACCACAGTGTGCCCATGAGGAGAGGTAGATAGGGTGGGACTTGTAACCACAGTGTGCCCATGCGGAGAGGTAGTTGGGGTGGGACTTGTAACTACAGTGTGCCCATGCGGAGAGGTTGGTAGGGTGGCTCTTGTAATCACAGTGTGCCCATGCGGAGAGGTAGGTAGTGTGGGACTTGTAACCACAGTGTGCCCGTGCTGGAGAGGTAGGTAGGGTGGGACTTGTAACCACGGTGTGCCCGTGCTGGAGGGGTAGGTAGGGTGGGACTTGTAACCACAGTGTGCCCGTGCTGGAGAGGTAGTTGGGGTGGGACTTGGAACCACAGTGTGGCTACCCAGGCACATACATATGTGGTTGTTGCTGTGTGTAGCTATTTATGGGTCACTGTTTTGAAAGCCCCTGAAACTGTACATGTCCCTGTGGTTTATGACTGTGACTTCTCTGCCTCATGCTACAACGCTAGAGTCTATGCCATGCTTTAAAGTGCATAGTAGAGGTGTACTGTTCACAGTGTTATTGTGGGATCAGGGAGTGGCCTAGCATGCAAGCATGAGTGAGTTTGGCTCTCCAGAACCCACATGAAGCAGATACAGCAGCAGGCCTGTAACCCACGAGCCCCTCTGGCAAAGGGAGGCAGAGACAAGAGACTGGAGAAGCTCGCCTGAGGCACAGTAGTGGCAGCAAAGCGATGTTGTTCCAGACAAGGTCCACATGTGTGCTGCAGCACACACATCTTCACAAACACACAAGTACTGTTGGTTTTAAGGTTTGTTTGTTTGTTTGTTTGTTTTTTTAAAGGTGGCTGTAATTAAAAATGGTCTTTTTCTTCCTTCCTGCTCCCTCCCTATCTTGTTTCCTTTCTTAATATTGTTTGAGTTCTCAAAATTCCTGTGGAGGCCATATGGTAGCTCAATTAATTTAACTTCGGATGACACTTAATCATCCTCTCACATGCTCATAATTAATTTGTTTGGAGTCCATTGAAGAAATTCCCAGTTAGGTGCTGCCTTTATGCTGCTGACTTCTATCTACAGTTAAGGTTTGCTTGTTCTCTTTGTTTGTTTGTTTGTTTGTTTGTTTGTTTGTTAGTTAGAAAAGAGGAAATCAGCTGACCTTATCATTTTATAGAATAGCATCAATTTATTTTGCTATTCTCACCACTTCTGAGTCTGTCGAGGTTTGCCTGCCTGATCACTCAGTATTCAGCTAGATGTAATTAACTACTAAAGTTCAATGGAGAGAATAATGAGGCTCTGAAAGCACATTGACCCGTGTTAGAAGCCAGTTGTATGATTTAGCAGCTGTGGGGTCCTGGACATGTTCCTTCCTCTCCTTGGAGTTTACTTTCTTCATTTGAAAAATGAAGATTAAATAAAGTGTGGTGTGTGTGTGTGTGTGTGTGTGTGTATGTGTATGAGAGAGAGAGAGAGAGAGAGAGAGAGAGAGAGAGATATCTGTGCTCTATGTCCCTGTCTGCACAGGCCCCAAGGCCAGAAAAGGGCATCAAGTATCTTCCTGTGTCACCACCCCTCCCCCAAACTCCTTCCCCCCATTCCCCTGAGACAGAGTCTTTCTCTGAACCTGGATCTTATATTTTATTGGCTAAGATGGAAGCCAGCAAGTCCCAGAAGTCCTCCTGTCCCCTCTCAGAGCTGTGGTTGCAGGCACGCCTACACCCTGGACTTGGTAGGATCTGAACTCCAGTCCTCATGATTGCACAGCAAGCACTGTTAACCACCAAACTATCTCTCCAGCCTGCAAACAGATTCTTAATTGAACTATGCTATATCTATCTTAATCTTTTTGTTAATATATTTTTATAGAAATTATTTCTTGTTAACATTTCTCCCATTTTCCAGAGTCACTAAATAGCAAATGACAAAAGTTATTGTCTTAATCATTTTAAGTGTACAGTTGTGTGGTAGTCAGTACAGTCAAAATGCTATATAGCCCATCACACCATTTATTTTCAGAGATCTGTTCATTTTACAAAGCTAAAACTCTGTCCCATTGGTGACCCCCCCACTTCCCCTCCCTTCAGCTTCTAAAGGTCATTCTTCTTCCTTATCTCTGTGACTGTTCTGTGCATCTTATATAAGTTGAATCATAAGCTGCCAGGAGACACCTGGCCTGGAGAAGGCAGTGGTGGAGTCACAGAGTAGGACTCTGGTGATGGCTTTGAAGTCTGAGGGTTTCAAGACTTTCTAGCTCTCTGAAATGAAATGCTGATGATAACTTCTGAAGAGTCCCAAAAACTTTCTTGCTCTTTCTGAGGGTGAAAGGCTTAGGTGATTAACATCTGCTGTTTAACAGGGGAGGATTAAGCAATGTGGTCTTTATTCTATCTCAGCAGGAACTGCTGGGCCCTAACTTTCAGCCTGCTAGTCAGAAGTCTCAGGAAGAAAATGGCACACTTAGAGAAGTAGTTATAGAGTTTATTACTAAGTTGTAAAAAGTTTCCTATGAGAGCTTTCTAAGAGGGAAAAGCAGAAAGATCCTAAGTGGAGAAAAGGAAATATTCTTCTAAGAGGGGAAAGGCAAAAATTCTACTCTAATTGGGGAAGGGGAAACATTTCTACTCTAATTCTTCTTCATCTCTTTGTCCTCAGTACTTACACATCTTTCAGAATACGTGATCACATGTTACAAAGTTCATCACAAGTTCACACAAAAAGTCAAATCATAAATTGAAATAGAAGTTTACAACAGAGAATGTTTACATGCATATCCATTAGGAGTAATTATCTAGCTAAACATTTATCACCTGTCTGAGCTCTACAGGTTCATTGAAAGTTTAAAACCATAACTAAGTGACTAGTGAAGTTTTGTATAGATAAACCCAGTCAATATTTTATCTTCTATCCTAGCACCTATAATAAATTGTTAGTTCCCTTTTTATGACCTTTGGTTAATTGTTTTACAACCTCTTGGAATGTGCTCTGAGTAGGAGAAAGGCTGGTTGCCATCTAACAGCTATTAACTGGGGACACGTGGGAGACTGCCAGAGTTCTCGTTGCAGTTTTGACTATCAGAAAAAGATCCTACTAGCAGTCCCGTTATAAACGAGTTTAATAATCACAGATATAATTTTAGAAATTCTTATAGGATCATCATTAAAAATTAAGTAATCTCTTTGTCTACATAGCATCACTTTAAGACAGTACATCTTTGTCAGTCTGCAGAGATCTGCTCCAAAGAGGTGTGTTATTACTTATTGATTATTATCAATAAATAAGGAAAAGCATATTAATAGCCGGAATCCTTCCTAAAATGAACCCCTCACAGCCTTGCTTAATGAGGGCTCACCTGTCGCAGATTATATAATAATCTGAAGTAGGCCTTTTCAGGATGATGACCTGCTAATGTATCAGCTCATCCATTATGGCTCCTGACAATAAGCTGCCTCTTCTCATATTGGAGCATGTCTTCGAATGCCTTCCTTTTTAAGACTGGGTAAACTGATTACATTTCTATATGCCCTGTTATCCATTCATCAGTCTGTAGATGCTCAGTTTACTGCCATGCTTTAACTGTTGGGGGTACTATGGCTGTTAACATGGTTGTTGAGGTACCTTTTAAGAACGTGCCCTCTTTGTTTGGAGGTGTGTCCAGAGGTGGAATTGACAGATCCTGTGGCAGTTCCTTGTTTTAGTCCTTGAAGAGATGCCACTTAGTTTTGTTTGTTTTGGTTTGGTTTTGGTTTTTAAAAAGGTTTATTTATTTATTATATGTGAGTATACTGTCGCTGTCTTCAGACACACCAGAAGAGGGCATCAGATCTCATTACAAATGGTTGTGAGCCACCATGTGGTTGCTGAGAATTGAACTCAGGACCTCTGGAAGAACAGTCAGTGCTCTTAACCACTGAGCCATCTCTCCAGACCCTTGTTTTGTTTTGTTTTTTAAAGTGGGTTTTCTCTCTTCCATTTCCAGTCACTCACAAGGGCTCCACTTCTGAGTGCTAACTCTGGTGTTTGTTTTCTGTCCTGTAGCTATCCTGATGGGCCTGAGAGATTCTTATAGTTCAGCTGTCTTATTTCCCCAATGACTGGTAGTGTGGAGTATCTTTCTCTTCCCTCCCCTCCCCCTCCTTCCCTCCTTCTCTCCCTCCCTTCCTTACTTCTTTTCTTCCCCCTCTACCTCCCCCTCCTCTTCCTCTTCTTCCTTTTCTTTTTGGTGGTTGTAGTAGTGGTTTTTGAGAGGGTTTCTTTGTGTAGGCTTGGATGTCTTGGAACTTGCTCTATAGATCAGGTAAGCCTCGAAACTCAGAGATCCACCTGCCTCTGCCTCTGCCTTCCATGTGGTTTGATTAAAGGCCTGTGCCACTACACCAAGCTTTGTGGCAGGAGTTTTCAAGATTAGTGCCAGACTGGCCTTCAGAAAAAGCTCCAGGACAGCCTGGCAAGCTACCTAGCAAGACCCCGTGTCAGGAAACCAAAGGTTAGGATGTAGCTCAGTGATTAGTGCTCTTCTGATCTGGACTTGATCCGTGTTGTGGCAGAAAGAAAAAAAAAGTGGACTCTGGGTCATAATGGGCCGTCTGCAGGTGGTGTTGGTGCCGCCTTGTCCTTCCATCAGCAGCCAAAGTAGTATATGATCAAGCTTCTCAGGCTCCTTCCAGGCCTTTATTTTTATTTCTAATTTTATAAATCATAATGAGTTTCAGGAGATGCAGTGGGTTTAGTCTCCACCATAAAAATGAGATTCTTTGGGAGCTTTTGCCACAGTCATGTTATATGTAGCCAGACTGTACATTTGTACTTTTTGTGGTTTACTGATTTCTTTCTGTTGTGGTTTATTTTATTTTATTTGGAACTTGACAAAATTACTTTGATTGTAATATTGTTATGGATTGTATATTAAAAGAAAATTCTTAGAGACTGCTGATTTTGCCTTATAGGAGGAAGGAGTCGGAGGGTCATTGGGCCCTCACTGAGATTTCAGGTACCCCTTCCTGTAGCTTCTTGACATTTGCATGGTAATTCTGCTCTGGTCACACTGGCCTCATGGTCTGGGGAGGTGCTAGAGCACATAAAGTGAAGAAGCCTAACTAACTGAAGGGCGGGGCGGGGGTCTCCATCCGTCCAGCTGTGGGGAGCTTGCTACGTTCTGTAAGTAAGCCCCATAAGCTCGCTGGCTTCCCAAGCCGGACTTTTGAACTATGGTTTGTTGCTGGTGTTGTCAAGAAGGCGGTTAGATATAATTTTTGTTCCTCAGGATAAATTCTCCCACAACAGCTGAGTCATGTTGTAAATAATCTCTAACTTTTACAGAATTTGTTTTGTTTCTGTTATGAGAAATTGCAGCTGGGGCCGTGCTGTGTGCACACTCTCCTACTGAACTATATCTCTAGACCCCAGAATTCTGATTTAATGTGGTAACATTGGAAAGAAGAGAGAATGGGAAACAATATTGTTGTATAATTCACATATAAATAAACACAGAGGATGCTATTGGCACACATCGTAAGTGTGTGTTCTGTAGTCTTACCTTGGAGGAAATTGCTAGTTAATGTTGAGTAGTGGTGAGTGGACTGGCCCTGTGGAGTCAACTTGGCTCTGTCCTCAGGTCTTTGGATCGCACTGTCCTGCTCTGCAGCCTCAGTTCTTTAAGCATGAGTCAGAGTACATCCCTTTTCCCCTGCTCTAATATTCATCCCATTTTTTGTTGCATTACTGCCTGGCATTTTTTAATATCATTTTATTCATTTATTGTTTATTTCTCCAAAAAGTGTGTGTTAACTATTAAGACAAATACTATGAGAGCTAGGCATGGTTATATGTTCCTATAATCCCAGTGCTTATAAAACCAGGTGTTTAACATACATGGACTCTGGAATGGTGCATATGTGGGGCAAATTTATAGTTTTTGCCAGGGTGTCACTGTCAATGAAAGAGTTAGAGCACACAGGTTACCTCCTGGTATTTCTTAGGTTAGCATGGAAGGCAGTATTAGCTGTCAATATGATATTCTTAATCAAAGTGTGTTTGTTAGATTCCTCTCCCAGCTGATGTCCCACCCCTTCCCTCTGGTTACCTCCCCTCATGTGCCATGTTCCCTTTGGCCTTTGTAACTGTTTTTAAATTGTATTGGATCTACTTTAATTCCTTTTGCTCAAACTCAAAAGGAGTGTTTCTGCCCAAATTCAGATTATTGAGCCTCAGTTAGACTCTAACTGACTCTAATAAGCAGAGTAAAGCACCTTTATGCTGGACAGTGGAGTTGCTTGGTTTATGCAAAGTGTCTCTTAATTTAGCATTGTTGGCCTAATTGCAGAATACTGTGGTCAACTGGAATGTTACTGATTTAAATGAATCCATAACATGTTTTTTTGCACATAGAAATTACCATATTTAATCAACAAAGTTAAACTTTTATCAATGCTCCTAACTCAAATATTTCCATGTGAGTGCCATTTAGAATAGATGCTTTTTCAATAGTAGCCACTTTATCTTTCAGGTTGTTCTGGATGTTGGGTGTGGAACTGGAATTCTCTCCATGTTTGCTGCCAAAGCTGGGGCAAAGAAAGTCATTGCAGTCGACCAGTCTGAAATCCTCTACCAGGCTATGGATATTGTAAGGTGATGTACATTTAAGGCTGAACTTAAAAATTTATATATTTCCTAACTTTTAGCAACTATCTAGTAAAAGATAATTAAGATATTTGTCTTTTTGTAAAAATCTACCAGCACAATAAAACTTTAAGTTGTGTTGAGCTGGTTGTGCTGGAGTTATGTGCTGAGTCACCCTGACAGTTGTCCTGGAATTGTTCTTAATGCTATTTTGACCCAGAGCATGCTGATTATAGTATAAGATCAGGAGTCACTATAGAATGGTATTAAACAAGACTCCACAGAGCAGATCTGTCAGGAGTGCCTTCTTTGGCAAATAGCAGTTAGAATAAAGACTAAAGCCTATGTTGGTATTTTCTGATATCAGCCTTCTTCCTTTATGCTAATTCTTGAATGGTTAGAAGCAAGCTGAAGTTGGGCCATTCTGCAGGCTGTAAAGGTTTTTATTTCCCATTTGTATGGTATAAGGTTAAACCTCATTGCCATTCTAGAGTTCTTTAGCAGGCATCTCAATTGCTTGTGTTAACGAACTTGAGAGCCACCATCCTAATGAAAAACTGTACTAAAATAGTTAACAAAAAATCATTGTTAGTAGTAAGATTTATGGAAAGGCACTTTTGCCAGGCGCTGCCTAGCAAAACAATCAGTGTGAAACCCTGCTCCTTAAAAAAGAGACCTTGCCCCTTGTCCCCTTGTCCATACCATCAAATGAGTTTCCCCTACACCCTTCTACCACAGTATTCTGCCTCAACTCCAGCACAGCAGCACAAATCAAGGTGACCCTGAGCCATGACCTCTGAAACAGCAAGCTGAAGTAAGCTGTCCTGCAAAGCGGGGTCATCACAGAACTGAAACCTGAACACACACACACACACACACACACACACACACAGATCTCAGCAGGAGCTAACCGTGAGCGTGATTCTGCACAACTGCACTACCTGTGCTTTCAACTGAACTTTGTATTTTATTGGAACAATGGAAAAGTTTGTTCAGTTCCCAAGGGCTTAAGAAGCGTGCTTGCTCATGATCAAATTCATATCCATTGCATCTGAACTTCGAAACTCAAGGGGATAGTGTTAAAGCTTAGAAAAATGTTTTAATTTTTTTTTTTTTTAATTCAGCTCTGTATTTTTGAGGTGTGGCTCGGGCCGCTGGATTTGTATGACTGTGCTAGAGTTGAGTCAGAATACTGTGGAGGAAAACTCATTTGATGGTATGGGGTCATGGGAGACCACTTCTGCAAAGTGTGACTTATGTTTTCCAGTTCATCCAGGTTTCTTAGTTCCATGTTTTTGTGACGTTGTGGCGTCGTGATGTGGATTTACCCATTGATGAAGGCTGTGCCTTCATTACCCAAGCACTTTCCCAAAGCTCCTCCAGCCAGCAGCATGACCTCAGCACACAGCAGAAAGTCTGTGATGCATAGTGGCAGCTGTTTTTAATCTCTTTTAATCTGTAATCATCTCAGCATTTGCCCTGTCACTCATGTAGAGTGGCAGTGATGTCACAAGGGACAGGCAGTGGAATATAGAGTGTGGTGACCCTGTGCATGCTACTTTTCTCTGTGAGAAGAGAGGTAGGTGGACATCCAGGACACAGGAGTAACTTCCTGCCACAGTTCTTAGCACCGTGGCAGGCCACTGCCTCTACTTGCTTGTTGAATGAAAACCTTGCCACTGTCTAGGTTTTTTTCAGATGGAAATTGTCAGAGGCAATAGTTGTACCATAGTACTGATGCTTGTGAAACCTTGTCTCACTGTGCCAGGTGGCCTTGCATAAGTTGCATAGTGGACATTGTTTTGCTAGTCCTTATTAGTGCCACAGAGAGGAAAACCAGGCATGTTGTGCAAAAACTTGTGTTTTTGCTTTCTTGAAACTTTCAACTGTGTAGCCTAATCCTGTTTCAGCCATCATGACATGTGGATCACCACACCCCGATACAGGAGTTCTGTCTATGTTCTTGTCTATCACAGTCCTGTTGTGTTATTTATTCTGTTCGTTTGTTTTTGTGGGAGCATTTTAACATAATCTAATACACCAAGTTGGTAAATGGGTTATCAATTATGTGTTTGAATGTTAGCTCAAATTACTTAATAACAGCTTACTAACAATGCTCAAACTGTAGATTCTCACACTTAACAATAAAATGCTAACATTTCTTTAGTCTTTCTGTTGAGTTTAAATGAGGAATATTTTAGTTTTAATATAAATTGTGTTAAAGTCTAAAATAGTCCAACCAGCTATTCTGAGGCTACTAGTATGAAAAGGGTTTCAGGAGTGTTGGTAATGAGAAGAAAAACTAAAACGTGCAAGAGAATATTCTCTTTCGTGTTATTATGTTTTTAACTATGCAGCAAGTAATCGTTTCAAAAGCATAAACTTAGCTAAGGATAGAAAGCTTTTCAGCTGCCAGACAGTTATATACTGTGTTTACTCTCAGATCTCTGCTGGATGTATTTTGTCATTTCTGGGTTTCTACCCAACTCAGCCATGGAAGTCTCATCATTCAGACTTCGACAAAGCTGGATCGTTTTCACGAGAAAGATGATCTATTTCACATTCACAGAGCTGTTTCTGTCTAGCATATTAACGTGTTATGAAAAACCTAGTGAGCAGGATAGCCCAGCACTCAAGCACCTTGCCTAACATATGTGAGGCCTGGCTTCGACCCCAGCACCACAAACAGAATAAAAACAAAAGCCAAGGGCTATTTTGACCTGCTGTCATGTTCATATAAGTGTCCTCTAGATTAGGACAAGAGCGCTCTCATCTTTTCATTCCTAACACCTGCAAAGCAGATTGATGATGGACAGTTAGCAAAGGCTTTGAATAGAACTGCTCAAAGCTTCTTGAAATGCCAGCTCCCCCTTGGTTTGGCAGGGACATGAGGAGCTTCCATGAACACCTGCCTGGCGAGTAAGTAGATTAATGAACTCTCAACACCTAGGACATCACATGTTCAAAGTTGCCCTCCTAGGGGGCCTGGAGACCTTTATCTGCTTGAATCTGATGATTCTTTGCACCACTGTTTGTACTGTAGTAGGAACTGAGTTGCCTTCTTCCACAGCTACATGCAGATGGATGCCCTGGAGTGGGGAGCTCATGCAGGCCTTGTTCTGAGTTGTGTGTCTCCCCTTCCTCCTTTATCTACCATATAGTGTTTGTTTTTAATTAATTATGTGTCTGTGGTAAGGAAACTGGTGGTGCTGGGGGGTGTGGGGTGGAGAAGGAGCCCTGGGCAGGCTGTCACTCATAGTCCTGTCTCAGCCCCTCAGGCACTCACACCCTGTGCACTCTGCTTCCCTCTGCGGTTTGTGTTGTGAAAAATGGCTTTATGCAGTGTGCTGTGTACTTGAGTGCTGGGTCTTGCATGAACCAGTGCTGATCTGATTCGCTCTTTATTCTCTCCCACCAAATTACCAGAATCTTCAGAATCTTTGGTCTGATACCACTTATAATATCTCTGCTTTTATATTATAGTTTTAATTTAGTATCACTTCAATATGTTTAGACAACAAAAAATGAAGAAATATGTGGTTTGGACACTAACTTGAAACCCCAAGAGTGCGTACTGTGCCTATTAGAGTATTCTCACACTGTCACTTCAGCTTTTGTTGACATACCTATGTTCTTTTCTGTGATTTCTAGGACACTTGTCACCACTTTTAAATATCACTCACTTGATTGTGAATTCCTACTATGTTCTGTGCTCTCTGTGTATTTTTCCATGTTTCTTAAAATGTCAACTGTGTCTGTATATCTAAATCATTGGGCAAAGCTGGGTTGCAAACTTAATTGTGTACTTTTTAGTCTAAAGATACACAAATAGGTCTTCATTGTCATTAGGAAATCTGACTCCATTAACCTCACCTTTCAGATCCCTGTATGAGCTCTTTGATATAGTAGTACTCTTCCAACTCTTCTCCCCAACACACTGGAAGTTGAATGAATGTGGGGGCTTCTTCCCGAGCCAGCTCCACATGGAGGTCCCATGGCACCCCGTGCTGCTCACTGGCCTCTCCCTCTGAATGCCTTCCTGAGGGCACTGGTGCGTGCAGCTCTCGAGCCACCCCTCCTCTAGGATCTTAATAAAATGGATGGGACTGCTGCTTTGAAGACAGGAAATAAGCAGAGAGTGTTTTGCTGTATCGTGGTTTTCCATGCTGAAACAAACTGCTAATTCGATGCTTATTGGGTAGTTGAAAGACATGCTTAAAGGGCTTATTACAGAGAAATAATTTCCACAGATTGAAGCTTTGGTAGCTGGACAACAGATTTTGCTAATGAGATTGATTGATTCATTTAGAATGCTTTTAGGCTAAAGTAAGACTGGGGTACACTTGGGTGTCTTAAGTTTAGTCTGTAGGTCTTCCCTGAATAGGAAGTCAGCTGGTACTGGAAAATGTGTGGAGCAGTCAAAATCCGTGTTCCTGGGAACCTATGGGCATTGCCTCTCCTGCGTATCTTGAATCATGTTCTCCTCTCTATGTCCATAACCGAGCAGGCGATTGCTGACATTGGCAGCAAAATCATAAATAGGCCGAGCACACAGCTCTTCTCAGAGCTGCCCTTGTCTCTATACAGCCTTTCCAAGATGTGTCTGTGTGGGTAGGTGCGGTCCTGCTCCTTTAAGAAGCATGTGTATTTATAGCTGCTAACGCCTTAGTATTTTAGAAAATAGCAAACAGCTATAGTAATTTCTAAGTATTCCTTTGAAAAACTCAAAACTAAGCAAATTTTCCTTTTTCTGACTTTGTATGAAATACTGCATAGATGTAAACAAATACAGAAGCATACGTGAGCAATAAAATGCCTAAGTATTCATAATCATGGAGGAAAGTAACATATAGTAGTGACCATCACCAGGAAGAGAACCTAACCATCACCTGCTCTTCAGAAGTGGCCCTCCCCCAGTCAGACAGGCTGGATGACTGCTCAGCCACAGACACACGTCTATGGGATATGACCTACGAGCAGATGAGAGGCATTAGGGTAGGATACCTGCTGACTTCCTCCGCTTGCTTGGCCGTCTTCCAGAGTGGTTATGCTGGTCTGCTTTGGCTCAGTCACACGTAACAGTTCTCATTTGAAGTATCTGCAGGGTTGATTAGTAAGCCTTTGTGGGGCCCATGTAATCCCCCTTGCTCCCTTTTCCCCAAACCATCTAAACAACCCCTCTAGGTGAGCTAGTTATTGCTTTGTGTGTCCTTTCTTTCCTCCCATAGATTTTATTATTTTAAAGATAGCTATGACATTACAGTCTGAATTTCATTGTAGGTGAGCCTCCAGAGAACCTACCTTAGTAATGGGGAGCCCTCTTATCCCCCTCCCTACCTACATAGGCCTGCTTTTTGAAAGAAGCCATGCAGGAAAGCATGTGTTTCATATGATTCACTTAGTATGAATCTGTAGACTAAAAATCTCATTAAGGGTGAGAAAAAAAAGACTACCAGAAGTTCAAGGTCCTGTCTCAAGAGATGGATAGAGATAGAGAGAGTGGAAGGGAGTGAGAGAGGGCGAGGGTGGGTAGGGGAGAGGGAAGGAGGGAGGGAGGGAGAGGGAGTGTTGATTTTCTGAAAATGAGCAATCAGGCTTTCATGTATTGTTGATCAGTCACCAAGTATAAGTGTTTCAACAAAATGTACTTGAAAATGGATGCTTTAGTGTAACAATAATGCCTTGGTGATGTTAGGGTGTCTCTTCTTTACACAGGAAAAAGTCCCATGTAATTAAAATGTATGTTCTCTAATTGAGAACTTGATTTAATTAGATAGCAACTTAATCTTCAGCCTGCTTCCCAAGATGGTCATTTTAATTCTGTCATCTTGAGTTGCTGAAAAGGGGGTTTGAAAAATACATGCTAGTCATCAAGCAAGGTTTAAAAAAAGTTTTCTTTTTCTTCTGGTGGCTTTATTTTCTGTTTGGTTGGTTGATTTTGTTTGTTTGGTGTTTGTACTACAAGCCCCTCTTGAACTTGTAGCGATCCTCCTGTCTCAGCCTCTTGAGTGCTGTGATAACAAACTTGTATCACCATGCTGGGTCTAAAAATAGTTTATTATTGGTAAAGATCTCCGCCTCTCTGCACCATGATGACTTTGCTGTTCTGTGCTGTGTTTGAGGTGTCTATGGTGGGGATTCACAAATGTGTGATCCCCCAGCAGCCGTGTAGTGAGCAGGCCAGGTATTAGCTATGTCTCTTACCATGATTACACTAGCCCAGGGAGCTTGAGTTTGGTGAGTGTGTGCAGCCACCAGAGTTTGGTGCTGTGGCTCTGGCTTCCAGCTCCCTAACTGCTGTGGCTCTCAATTCTGGGGAGTGCTGCCTCTGTTGTCACTGCTGCTCTGTTTCCACTTTCTCTTTGTTTTTAGACATAACTACATAAAGGTTTTATATTCTTCATAAATGCAGATTTCTTTTCAGGCTGAAGTCTTTGTTGTTAATTCACTGTTATTGCCTTGTTAATCAGAGATGCTTTGGGGCACTCATCAACCAACCTACACAACAGCAAAAGAGACTTTAAACAGGCACTTTGTTCAACAAATAGCATGAGTATTCTGGAAAAAATATGTCATTTACCACCTTTCAGAGTCTGTTTACCAAACTAGCACATAGGGTCAGCAAGAACTTTCTGAACAGAATTTCAGTGGAACGTGAGCTAGTCCCTGATGTCAGCAGATTGGACTACGTGAAATTAAAGAGCTTTGCATAGCAAACTATCAGCTGAGCACACAGATTGGGAGACCACTGTTGCTAGCAATGCATCACAGAGGGGCTAATGCCTAGAATTTACAAAGAAATGCAGAAACTAAACACCAAAACATAGGGGGATACTAGGGTGGTGAGGCAGGAGTGGGTGGGTGGGTGGGTGAGCACCCTCATAGAAGCAGGGGGAGGGGGGATGAGATGGGGTTTGCAGAGGAGAAACTGGGAAGGGAGACAACATTTGAAATCTAAATAAAATAACAAATTTAAAAAAAATGCAAGGGAAAAAAGGACAAGTAACATATAAATGAAGATCTATCAGAATTACACTTGACTTCTCAAGTCAGCCAGCAAACCTACTAATGAAATAAACAGTTCTCAAAAGAAACAGAACTGGCCAATGATTACTTTAAAAAGTATTTAATATCTCCCCTGGCATCAGAGAAATGCAAATTAAACTACTCTTCTCCACCATCTTATCCTAGTCAAGCTAGCTGCCCTCAAGAAATCTGACAACAAATATTGGAGAGGATGTGGGGAAAGATAAGCCTTTACTCCTTGCTGGTTGGGGTACCAATTAGTACAAGGGGCTCAAAAACCTAAAGGTAGAACTACTGTCTAAGCAGCCATTCAACGCCAGGCACTTACCTACTGCAGAGATGTTTGCACTCCCATGTTCATTACTGTCCTGGACATCTGTTTGTAACAAAATGGAACCAACGCAGATGCCCATCAGCAGATGAATGGAGAATGAGATGTGGTATATGTGCAAAGTAGATTATTTTTCAGCCATAAGGAAAAAGGGAATTTACAGGAAAATGGATGGTACATGCAATATTAAACAAGATGATACAAACTCAGAAAAAAAATCTTCCTGTTTTCTCATGGCAAACTCTAGCCTATAAAGTATAGTGTCTATATGTAAACAGGTAGAAATGTGGGCATGGTACCATTTAGAAAGGAGACCAAGAGAGCCTTATGTTAGGTGGTGAGGAAAGAATGAAGACAAGAGGACATGAGCAGAGGGAAAGGACTTTACGCTAACCCTGCCCCAGTATCAACTCCATCATAGCTTTGTTTTTCTTTCTCTCTGTTGTATAAGCACATACAATTTAATTGATAATGACTCGTGGAACCCTGAGTGAAGCTCCCTGGCTTCTGAATGGCCATTCTAACTATGCACAAGTTCCCTGACATGTACAGAGTTTGCGAGTGGGCAGGGTTGGAATGGCTGCTAATCTAGCTGTGAGTGTCTCATCTGTGAGCAAAGGAAAATATGGTGATATTTCTATATACAGTTTGTAAAACATTTAACAGGCTAATATAATTCATTATAACTTTCAGACTAAATAAACTTGAAGATACCATTGTACTAATTAAAGGAAAGATTGAAGAAGTGAGTCTTCCTGTAGAAAAGGTGGATGTTATTATATCAGAGTGGATGGTAAGTAAAGTAAAAATTTTTTTAAATGAACATGGTAGCAGTTTTTACTCATTATATCTGATGAATGACTATGGCAGCAGCTTTGGTGGCGGCTGGTATCGTGTAGTGCTGACTTTGTGACCCCTGCAGGTGTAGCAGACCTGCTCTTCTGTTGTGTAGCTTTGCAGGGATAATGCTGAGGACTGACCGGGATGTGCTGGGCTGGGCTGGGCTGTCCAAGTGTCTCCATCTTGCTCACTGCTCTCTCTTGTGTTTCGTAGCTTTATAGATTATGTTAAAGCCTTGAGTCAAGGCAGGATATTTACATATAAAATTAAATGATAGTAATTACCAATAGATAAGGATTATTTATATAAATGGATAAAACCTGAAAAGTGACGGATTTTCTGTGTTGAAAACTGAAGGTTTTTCAGGCAGTGGTGGCGCATGCCTTTAATCCCAGCACTTGGGAGGTAGAGGCAGGTGGATCTCTGAGTTTGAGGCTAGCCTGTTCTACAGAGTGAGTTCCAGGACAGCCAGGGCTATACAGAGAAACCCTGTCTCGAAAAAAACAAAACAAAACGAAAACTGAAGGTTTTTTAAAAGATCTGTTTGATACTACATGATAAATTTAGCAAAACAATTTGAAAATGGCTTAAGTTATAAATTTTCTATATTTTTTTATAAGCATAGTGACAATCCTGCAAAATAGAATCCTGCAAAATAGTATCTTTAGGAGCTTTTGAAGTCTTAGGACTTAATAGTCGGTATCCAGTTTAGAGCAAGTGCCACCTGAGCATGGACATATGCTTGTGGCCTGGTGTGCCATTCTAGGAGGCAGACCCTGCAGCCATTTGCTGTCACTCAGGATGGTGGGTGTTGGGCTTTGTTTTCAGCTGGCCTGCTAGTGGTGCTGGCACTTGAGGACAGGTGCCCTTTTCTGATATCCTCTGCTTCAAGGGATAGGAACTCATATATGCATTATCAGTAAGGAATGTTTAAGTAATAATAAAAAATTATGATTGTTAAGCACACTCATTTATTTACACACACTTTGTTTACCATGTTGTTTCCTGAAGTAATCTCATGTGGTTTAGTTGGTGGCTCAAGATGAGGACAGATAAGGCCTGTTACCTGCTGCTATTTTTCTTCACATTTCTTACTTATTTGTGGCTTCATTTGTGGAAACATTTTATCTTGGCTGTCTAAGCGTCTCTACTGTTGGCCCCTTAAAGATACACGCAGTCTGTTCCTGCACATCCTTTTCTTCATTTTATTTTATTCTGTTTTTATACATTTTTATTGCAATCATATATCATTTTCCCCTTCTTTTACCTCTCCAACCTGTCTCAATTGTGTGTGCCTCTGTGTGTGTGTTTGTATGGTTTTGTGTGTGTGTGTGTGTGTGTGTGTGTGTGTGTGTGTGTGTGTGTGCTCGATACATACACGTGCTCAGTCCAATGTTACTCGTGTGTGTTTTCAGGCCTGAAACATGGTTAGCTTTTGCACTTTAGTTGAACCTTCTGTTACAGCCATCACAGCTTCTGTTGTTATAATCTGCTGTTATTAAACCTCTTTTCTCCAGAGGATGAACCACGACTCACACAGTACTGGCAGACTCCATCACATGTCTCAGTGTAAATAAATGATGATGGGCTCTCCTCACAGGAGAGCTTGTCCTGACAGAAATTCACTGGCCCCGACACAGTCGTATTTGTGATTTTCCCGTGTAACTGTGAAGGCAGATAGCATGTGGCAGGTCGAAAGCGGCGCTGGGAGTCATCCTGCCTGAGCGCTTGGCTCCTTTCATTCCCTCTGGGACACGTGATGGAGCTTCTCAGTGCCGTGGTCTCCCCCTGCTCTGTAAGATGAAAAACAGCAGTGCTCACTTCACGGCCTTCAGCGAGAGTCAGATGAGCTGCTGCTTACAGATGTCTCAAGATGGCTCTGGAAACAGCTATTTGCTTTCGTACAGTAACACAGAGAGTGAATGAGTCCCTAGACTGGATTGTGGAGCATGGGATGGCTGAGTAACTGCCCAGATGGCTCTACTGAACAGCAGGCCCTGCAGAGACTACCAGGACTCATCCTGTCCTTCCGTTCAGACGTGATGTTCGAGTCACCCACAGACGAGGGTTTGTCTGTTATTACCAATCCCTTTCAGTTCTGAAGAGCAGCTGTGACCTTGATGCCCTGGATGATGGGGACAGTGGCACCTGCCCAGTGCTTTTCTCTTCACGGCTGACTTGTCATCTTATAGATATTATGGTGGGATTTTAGTGTTTGTTTCTTAACCACTATTCACTGTTCTAGCAGCTCTATATTTCAGAATGTCAGTGCCAGCTGTCCTTCAACAGTGGCCTTTCCACGCTTCACTTTTCTGTAATCTATTAAACATGAGCACACTCCCAAATTCTCTTTCATGTGCCCCTGAGTCCTGTATCCCTGATTCAGTGCCTGTGAACATCTGCTTCTTTCCATAGCTGCCGGGCAGTTTCTTGGGTCATACTGTTTCCCACAGAACCTTTTCAGTTTCTTGGAGAGAACTGGTTCCAGTCTAGATTCTTTCCCCTGCTGATATTGTTTTCATGTAAGTAGCTCATAGATATGTATTTGAATCTGTCCAATCTCCCTGGAGGCCATGTTCTTTTGAGCTGCAGTTGTCTCATCGTCTTAGGCCATGTCTTCGATGCATCTGCCCTGTCATAGCCTCTGCTTCAGGACCCCACGGATGAGTGTCTGGTCTCCTGGTAAGGTTGTTTCTTTTCTGTCTTTAGTCCTTGCTCTGGGTTGCATTTTCCTCCAAGTCCTTTCTAATTGTTGCTGCCTTTGTCTTATATGGTGATTGCTAAATCTACACGTGATTCTCTTCCCTGGTTTTCAGGCGTTTTCGTCATCTCTTCCTGCTGCATTACCTTCTTTCTCTCTTTGAATTCCATTCCTGCTTCATGATGAGTGATGTTCATGTGTCCTGTAAGTCATGCTCCTTACCAGGCTGGAATCTCTATCTTTTTGCACCTTATCCTCTCACGTTCATTGTGTAGAATGATGGGAAGGATCTGCCATGAAGTGTTGTAGCTGCTGTGCCTTGCTTTGTTCTGTTGATTTGTTATCTACTTCTCCATAGTGTGGGCTCCGCTGCTCTGACTGATGAGGGGGTGACTTCTTGACCGTCTTTCCTTCCTGAATAGTCACTCTAAGAAACAGTGTGAGGGTGGTGTCTTTCTAAGTCAGGGACACTCAAGGCTCATCGCCCTTTCTTTTCCTAAAGGGCTTTTAAGTTTTGATGCCATCCAAGAATTTGAAAGATTTACATAAGGTTAACATTCACAGAATGTTGGGTCACATAGGTAACACACAGCTGTTAAGGGCCTGACACTGCCAAAGCTAATTTGGCCCTGGAGCTTCAGCATTCCGACTTCCCACATCTATGGAGTTGGTCAGTCTGCCTTTGAAGGTGCAGTTTCTCGGGAACTTTCACTCCCACAGTGGAACAAAGCCCCTTGTCAACTTGAAACACAGGAAATACACAAGGACTATACCTTATTAGCTTTGGCAGGATTATAGATTACTGGCTTTAGCTAGGTTCTTTGAGGCACATCAAGCATTAAATGTGGCTTTGCATTTCCCTGAGGCTGATTTGTGCTTGAAAGTCCTTCAGAGTGGGTGGAGTGGGGAGGAAGTGTCTGACCACATGGTCCAAGCGGTTTGGGTGGGCTACTAAATTCACTGAGTCCTCACTGAGCTGCACCCCAAGCTTCTATACCTGGTTTAGCAAATGCCTTTAGGATAGATGCTTATTGATGCATCTAACAAGATGGCCTTTTCTTATTGAATATTTGTTGTATTCGGGAAATTGAGTTCTCCTTCTTTTAACTCTCTAATCATTCTGCTAGTTAACATTTTTCTATAGCCTTAAAATCCCGTGTGTGTGTGTGTGTGTGTGTGTGTGTGTGTGTGTGTGTGTGTGTGTGTGTATTATGTAATCTAGTGTGTTTATGGTACTGTAGCAAAAGTACCAAAGGCTAAGTAATTTATACATAGACAATGAAATTTTCTAAAAATTCAGTTTTCCAAGCTGGAAGTCCAAGGTCAAGGATATGGTAGGTTCTGTGTCTGGCCAGGGTCTGGTGTCTCCTGCCAAGAATATGTAGTACCTTGTTGCTGTGTATGCTCTAGAGGAGCGGATAATGTCTTGACATAGACAAGAATAGAAGAGGGGCAAGCCCACCACCTCAGGTGTGACAGGCTTCCTCCTCATGGCCCAGTGACTTTGTAAAATTCTCTGATTCTATGTTTTTGAAAAAAGGTCTTCCAGATTGACCTTACATGGGCAATGTATAGCCTTGGCTGGCCCTGAACTCACTGTGCACCTGCTTTAGTCCCTGAGTGCTGGGATTGTAGGCATGCTCCATTATGTATAGCTTTCCTTCCATCTCCTGTATAGTCAATTAATTTTTAGTTAGCATACAAATTTAAAGGCTTTCTTACAACATTTTTACTTATATATGTCATTGTATGTTGCTCATAACCGCCCCCCCCCCCACCGTGGCCTGCCTTCCCCTTCCTGCTGGTCCCTTTCCTCCTCTGTGTGGCTTCCTTCTGCCTTCATGTCATTCATATAACATGTAAATGGGTGTATAGATCAGGTTGACTTCATGTGAGAGAAAGCATGATACTTGTCCTTCTTCCTGTTATCCTTATTTTCCCTACTGTAGGCTCCTCCCTCTATAGTCCCATTGATTTTCTTGTACTATGTATGAATTTTTAAATACAAAGTTTGCATATGAGAGAAAATATTTCTTTTTTGTTTTTTTTTTCTGGATTTTGGTTTTTTCGAGATAGGGTTTCTCTGTATAGCCCTGGCTGTCCTGGAACTCACTCTGTAGACCAGGCTGGCCTTGAACTCAGAAGTCCACCTGCCTCTGCCTCTGCCTCCCAGAGTGCTGGGATTACAGGCATGCACCACCACTGTCGGGCTAATAAAATTCTTTATTAAAGGTGCCTGCTTACACTTTGGTTGTTCTCCTAAGTGTGGGCTACTCAGTTATAATCAACCATTCTCCTGAATTTGATGTGGGGGGACTCTTGCTTAAGATTTACATTACATTCTTAAGCCTGAGAGCTGAGTCTGGGGTAAGGGTGCATGTGCTCTGAGATCTTGAGATGCTGCTGCTTCTTTTTATAGTTTCCTAAAACACCACCACAGTGTTAGGGGAAGGGTATTGTACTGATCAGGTCAGAGAGCCATCTAGTGGGAGGAAGGTTTTTAGAGTTTTCTAGACTGAAAAGAGCCAAGTAGAGGAGGGGCACCTTGCTCTCCAGAAGCCATGTCCCTAGAGAGTAAGTACTCTATGGTCAAGGGTTGGCAGGAGGGCCTTGATATGCAAGACAGTGGCCAGCACATACTAGGTTCCTAGCAGGAATAGCCATGTTCATTCTCCCTTATATAGAAGGTAGTAACCACCTAAAGGAATAGGAAACAGCTCTTCTGACAAGTGTTTATTTCACATGTGTACAATTTCACCATCTTTTGAGTACATGCTAATATAAAAATATTAAAAACATCTTTTCCCTGTTACTCAGGACCTATCCCATCTCTCACCAGAATCTGTGATGCCCTGATGAAGGGTATGCATCTCAAGCCCACAGCATACTCCTTCTGCTCCGAGGCAGAATAAAGCGCAGGGAACTTCATTCCAGACCTGTACTTGTGTTCAGTCAGCGCGCACAGCTCTGCACACTGTTCTACTCCTGCTTTTTGTATATATTCCTTTAAACCCACATTTCATTCTACTGACTGCTGTAGCTAAAGCTTTTAAATGTATTCCTTTCAAACTGTTCCTCTGTGGCTTCTGCTGTGATTGGTCATGGCTTCTGCTGTGATCATGGCTTCTGCTGTGATTGGTCATGGCTTCTGCTGTGATCGTGGCTTCTGCTGTGATTGGTCATGGCTTCTGCTGTGATTGTGGCTTCTTCTGTGATTGGTCATGGCTTCTGCTGTGATCGTGGCTTCTGCTGTGATTGGTCATGGCTTCTGCTCTGATCGTGGCTTCTTCTGTGATTGGTTATGGTTTTCTGCTGTGATCTTGGCTTCTGCAGAAGTGTTGATTTCAAGTGTCAGGAAAGGATATGAAGCCTGTGGGCACCTACTATTGATTCTCAATTGCTTTGTGATAAAGGAACACACTCTACTGTCTTTTCTTCAGACTTGTTCACACCTGTTTCATGATCATGTATCTGCCATGTGTACTGTCCTTCTCTGGTTCAGGGTACATGTTCCCTTGTCCTTAAATGGAGTGTGGTGTGTCACTTGAATAACATTGATTGTGGTTAACATTCAGTCTTATGCTTATGTTCAAGTCAACTATGGAGGATTCTTATTTCATTTTGTGTCTGTAGGTTTTGTATCCAGTGTTGTGCAGTTATCAGATGCTCATTTATCAAAGTGGCTTTTTGCTCTGATAAAGGCTGGCTTCTTCCCATGATGAAGTGTTCATTGTTCATGATCATAGTTTTGGTTCTTTAGTCTTACTGGACTTTATCAGTGTTTATATTAGAATGCCATATATATTTCTGCCATTTCCCATTTATTTTTGTTCTTGTGATACTGACAGTTGACCGCAGGGTCTTGTTCACACTAAGCAAGTCCTTGACTTCTGAACTGCATCCCCAGTCCTTCCCTTTAGACTGTATTTAAGTGGGTTTCTTATATAGCAAATACAGATGGTTCCTAACATAAGATATACCCCAGCTTGTGACTTGTCAACTTTATGTTTATAATCCTTTTGTGTTTGCCCAGCAGTGGCATAGCTGGATCATATTGTGGAATGGTGTAGTTTTTTAAAAAATATCTATTTTATTTTATGCAAACAAGTGTTTTTCCACATGTATGTATGTATGTATGTATGTACATGTCTGGTGCCCATGGAGGCCAGAAAAAAATGTCAGATCCCATGGAACTGAAGTTACAGGAGGTTATGAGCCTCTGTGTGGATTCTGGGAATGTAACTCAGGTTTTGTGCACAAGCAACCAGTGATGTTAGCCACCGAGCCATCTCTCCAATTTCCATATGTTAGTTTTTTTGAGGCCTTTCTCATTGCCACAGTGGCTACACTAGATCCCACCTCTACCACTTGAGTAAGTATACTCTGTGTCTTTTTCTGTGCCTTTTTATGAGTTCTCAGTTTTGAGGTCAAATTCCTTTCCCCCTTACACATGGTCTTGAATCCACTCTTAGGCTTTCTGCCAGGCAGTTTGATGATGCCCACTGTAGTGTTGAATATGCTCTGAATTCAGTAGACATGTTAGATCCTGTAGGCTTGTTACTTGTTGAAAGCAATCTCTTATTTTTTCTCTAATAATACTTCAGATGACTGTCAATAGTCTTTCTCCAGAGTAACTGCTTATTTTTAACTTTCTCATAACTTGGTTTTTCTAAGGGTGTTTTAGTCATTTGGTTATTTGAAATTAGGAAAGAGACTTGTACTGAAGGAATCTGCCTTTATTTAATCACCTATGAGCCTATACCAGGGAGACATCATGAACATGTTAAGAGTCAGGTTCCTGCTCTCACGAATGTGAGTCTGCCACCGTGGTTTATTTCGTGTGTTCTTTTGTGACTCTTAAGTTTTGAGGGGCAAATTCAGTGTTTAATTTTATAAAGTAAATGTCAGTTTACTGCCTGTGAGCATCATAGGAGGCAATATCAGGTAAATCCTTCCAGATGGTGCCCTACAGGTGAGGCAGCAGCCTGTGAAATTGTACTCTGAATTGCACTGCAGATGAGTGGGGCGTTGGGAGCCAAGCTTTCTGCTATCAGTAATAAACGACTTGGTTCAGAACCAAGGACAGTTCTCAGGAAGTTAAAGGCTGTTTAGTCACCTGGGAAGCCTTTAGACTGAAGTTCAACAAACTGGAAAGTTAAGAGGAAGGATGGTCGCTGTTAGCAGTTCATACACCATGAGCTGTGCTAATTTTCTCCGTGCCATCTATGTATTAGTTCTACATATAATCTGCATGTCACATAATTCTCCACACCAGTGTCTCAGAGCTTACGAAAATGCCACTCCGAAGTAATCTTTTAAAATTCTGATCCCATTTACCGTGTCCTTTTATTTCACAATACCTGCATCCTGCAGTACCCATGTCACCTTAATATAAATATGTAATCATCCAGTCGGGCAAATCAAATACAAATTCAGACCTTGGCTTCTGTCATCAGACCAGAGTCACATTCTGCTTCGGTTCATTCACTGTTGGTGTGACTGGGGTATGTGTGTGTGTGTGTGTGTGTGTGTGTGTGTGTGTGTCTTGAGCTGTTACCGTGTGTGTGTGTGTGTGTGTGTGTGTGTGTGTGTCTTAAGCTGTTACCATTTCTAACCTTGGTTTCTTCTGTAGGTGATAGCAGTGGCAAGTGAGATAGTTAAGTGAGCATTATAAGGCATAGCACCATTACCAGCAGTTTTGGTTTTAAAAAAGAAACTGTCACTTTAGATAACTAATTTTATTTTGTACTAGAACATTTTAAAAGCAAGCTTCCTTTATTTTATCATTGTGGACACACATGAAGCAACTTGTTGCTTCAGACAGTGTGGACCATGTGCTTATACTTCTTGGAGCTAACATTGCAGGGCCATTTATGATTGACTGAGAAGAAATAGTCAAGGAAATAGATGCAGTTAAGGACAAAGAAGAGAGCATACATACATAGTAACATCAGAAAAAAATCTTTAATGGATTAACAATTTAGAAATTACATGAGTACCAGGAAAACCAGGAACCAGTAAAATTGTCAAGCCCTGAGTCTTCAGTAGCATGACAGTGCTTCCAGCTGTGACGTCCATGTCTTTTTTTTAGAGAATGTTTTCTCATTGGCTGGCTGGCTCCCCAGTTTTTTGTTTGTTTGTTTATGTTTTGGAGTGTGTGTGTATTTGTGATGGTGATGTCTCCTTATGTAGTCCTGACTGTCTACCAGGGTGACCTTGAACTCACAGAGATCCTCCTGAGTGCTGGTATTAAAGGTACACGCCATCACACCCAGCCAACTCCTTTAATTTAGGCTCTACAATGACATTCACATAATAGAAGCTCATATGGGAGCAGACTTTTGCATTAGAATGGAAAACCTGAGAGAAAGGGGAGAAGGAGATGATGGGAAGGAGTGACCTGTGGCTGTCTGCTTCTGTCCCTGCAGCACTGATGAAAGCCCTTACCACTGCCTCTGTGATAGATATGTTGGTCTCTGTGGAAGCTGGGTGCTATCTATGCCAAGGCCTGCATATGAACCATTGGTTTCTTTGCTTTTGGAAGTCTCTATTAAGAACTGAGTGCAAACAGGGGTGCAGAGATCCTGCATCTATGGAGGGTATTTGTGCATGAGTAGTTGTATCCCTAATTACTCTAGAAGAGACCCTCAGAGTTGGAAGTGGAACTGACTCTGATAGTTTGAGCAGATTATTTTTATTGTGCTTAAAATTGTATTTCTTAGTTATAAATTATAAAGACGGTTTGAGAGATTTTATATTTCTGTCTCGCTTGATTGAGTAATTAAAAAAAAATGTATTCTGAGGGTATTAGCTAGTTTGTCAACTTGACAGTAATTAGGGTCCTTTTAAAAGAAGACACCTAAATTGAGAAAATGACCCCACCAGATTAACCTGTGGGCAAACCTCTAAGGCATTTCTTTTTTTTATTTTTTAAGATTCATTTTTATTTTATGCACATCGGTATTTTGAACTACATGTATATCTGTATGGGGGTGTCAGATCCCCTGGAACTGGAGTTACAGACAAGTATTAACTGCCATGTGGGTGCTGGAAGTTGTTAATGGTTGTTAATTGAATCCAGGTCCCCTGGAAGAGCCATCTCTCTAGCCCCAGTGAGGCTTTTTTTAAATTGATGATTGATTTGATTGATTTGGGAGGGCCCAGCCCATTGTGAGTAGTGTACCCATAGTCAAGTGGTTGGAGTTGTGTAAGAAAACAGGCTTTGTGTATGGGTGCTTTGTCTGCACGTACATGTTACTGGTGCCAGAAGAGGGCGTTGGATTCTTTGAAACTGGAGTTACCAGTGGTGATGTGCCATCATGTCTGGGCCGAGATTTGAGTTCAGTCCTCTGGAATAGCAAGCAGCCAATGCTCTTAGCCATTGAGCCATCTCTCTGGGACTTCAGTTTCCTTCCTTCCTCTCTCCCTCCCTCCCTGCCTCTCTCCCTTTTTTCTTCCTTCCTTCCTTCCTTCCTTCTCTTCTCTTCTCTTCTCTTCTCTTCTCTTCTCTTCTCTTCTCTTCTCTTCTCTTCTCTTCTCTTCTCTTCTCTTCTCTTCTTTTTGATTTTTGGTTTTTGGTTTTTCAAGACATGGGCTCTCAGTGTAGCCCTGGCTGTCCTGGAATTCTATCTGTAGACCAGATTTTAGAGATCAGCCTTCTCTGCTTTCCACGTGCTGGAATTAAAGGTGTGCACCACCCTTGCCCAACTTTAGACAATCTTTCTATATCTGGGGTAAACAGATGTCTCACTTTTAAGAATTCCTTCGCATAAATAATGATTCATTTTCACCAATGCAAAAATGTCCATTTATAATCAGTCCTATGCATAGATCTGTATAAATGTGTAAATATTCATTGGTGGAATTCATACATCTCATGTTCCCTGGACATACAGACCATATTAACAGATGCTAGTGTTTAGGATTGAGCATATGACTTATACACTTGTTCAGAAGTTTCCATCTGAATCTTTGTTTCTGTGGTGTGAGCACATCTGCAGCTCACTGTGGCTGCCTGGACATTTTCTTATCCGTGAGTAATGTGCGGAAGAAGTTG
This sequence comes from Apodemus sylvaticus, assembly GCF_947179515.1. Classification (NCBI taxonomy): domain Eukaryota; kingdom Metazoa; phylum Chordata; class Mammalia; order Rodentia; family Muridae; genus Apodemus; species Apodemus sylvaticus. Next base: position 164,557,841 of record NC_067472.1, on the reverse strand, counting down.
ACTCAAGGCCAAGGCAGTCATCAGAGCTGTTTGTGGGTTGCTCACCTGTGAGATGGTTTTGGGTCTGCTGCCTTCTTTGTTCTATTTAAAGAATAGAGTGGTTATCCCGCCTAAAAATAATGTGTGCATAGAACAAGGAGCAGATGAGAAACAGCCTCCCTTAGAGGGCTGATGTGAGGTGCAGCTGTCTTCCCCCGATGTTGAGGAATGTGGCCCTGGAGGAGGAAGACTAGCTGCAGCATGTGACTGTCTGACAGTACATGGTGTGTGGTGGACCTAGACAATATGGACTCTTAGGGCCCCAAGAGTGTCTCCTGTCCCTGTGTACTCTATTACCCTTTCCCTGGGAAGGGCTCATTGGTGTTTCTTGAAATCTGGTTGCACTGGGATCCTGCTCCTTGAGCTGAATTTCATACAACACCGTTTCTTGAAGATGCTGGTGTGTAGCAAGTAGAAGACAAACTGCAGTGGGGACATGTAACACTTACTCAGAATATGGGCAGCCATCCCGTTGTATTAAGAACTCCTAGTGTGTCCTGTGAACCTCTCTGATGAATGAATGTGCATCCTTGATTTAAACTCACCCACTGAGTTCAGGTAGTGCTGTCTGCATGCACACCAATGAAAGCTCTCTAGACAGTGCATGCTTTGGGAAGTGGCACTTTGAGGTGGACTGTCATGTGAATACCAGGATGTGTGGCAACATCGTGTGGTGCCCAGTGGATGCCAGTAGTGTTTCCACCCTGACCTCCACTGTAAGACTGAGAGAGAGACAGAGTCTATCAGGACCACTACTTCCAGTTAACTGTGTAATAGTCCAGGGAGCTTCAGGGCTGATGAAGTTTCTCTTTCATTAGGGAAGAAAGAGTATACTGAAAAGTGGGGTGTAGGTGCAGGTTCTGTACTTGCTACCGTGAGAACTAGCTGGGTCCTCTGCACAGCCGAACCTGGCTTTCCAGTGCTTCCCTATATAGAACGTCCATATATACAGCGACAGAGTTACATAACAGAAGGTCCTTGTTGAAGGTGCTGTCAGCTGCTCTGGCTGGTCTCTCATGGCAGTGCCCATTCCTGACGCTCATCTTTTCCTTTCTTTGCAGGGCTACTTTCTTCTTTTTGAGTCGATGTTGGATTCTGTCCTTTATGCAAAGAGTAAATACTTGGCAAAAGGGGGATCGGGTAAGTACGACATTTCAGTTTTAATCTGATCTCAAGATGGTATAACCAAATGAGCCTTTGAACATTGAGCACAATGTGTATGGCTGAGGCTCAGTAGAGAACAAAGATGCTTCCATTGGAAGGAGTCTTGTTCAATATGCGGAGTCCAAGGTCATAGTTTCTTAGGACATCTTCTATTAAAAGTTTGTTTGTTTAATAAAAACATAAGGACTATGTTTTTAATAATAATGGGAAGTTTTTAATATTCAAATGAAAATGTATCAGAAGCATCTTTTCAATTTTTAATCTTTTGTCATTTACTCTGTTTTCCTTGCTTATTTTTAGCCAAAGGCCAATTGAATGTTTCATACTGAGTTGGAGACTATTTGCTTTAATGGCAAGTTGTCCTTATCTCACTAACTTAAGCGTTTCTACTCTGTGATTTAGTTTATAGTTTAGTGTTTAGAAAGGGTTTAAGTAAGTTTACTGTAAGTTACCTGTAAGTTTACTAGAAGATCCCTATCAACTTGGAGCGTTTTTTTCCATATCAGTGTTTTTTCCAAAACTTCTGGGCCTTGTCCTTAGAATTAGAAGACTCTTGTCCTTAAGAACAGGGGTTTTGTTTATTTTGAGGAAATCCATGGCTTCTTGAATACAGAGTAGAAAAACTGCTTGTGTATGGAATCCTAGTGCCTCTCTTCCACCTGCTTCTCCTGTTCCTCCTTACTTTCCCTGCCCTTCTCTGCTCCCAGAGCGCCGCAGTCAGCAGAGCTGACAACTGCTGCCCCAGAGTTGACTGCAGGGACCTGTCAGACTGGACAGAGCATCGGGCCTTGCTCTAGCCTCCTTCCCTTAGTATGCCGCAGCTCTATAGGCAGTTACTGTATGGTTAAGAGCCTTCAGGGCAAACAGGAGAGTTAGAGCAAGTCCTCCAGACAGTGGAACACTCTAGTAGCACTGAGTTCTTCTCTTTCTCAAGGTGCATCATTATATATTCCCTGCCGCTTTAAACTAGTTCTTGACCTCTGCTGTGAACCTGGCTAGAATTTGAGAGAATTTACTCTGAAACAGTTGCACGTCTGTGGTTATTATGATCTTTTCATGACTGAAGGAAATAATATCAATTGATAATTCTCTAGTGGCCGTTACCATCACCCTTGCTGATATTATAATAATCCTCACCTCAGCCCTTTGAGATTTGGGGAACAGTCTCAAAAGGTGTCCAGGAAGATGATGCTATTAAGCAGCCAAGCCTGCATTCCTTTTTCTTTTTTGTTTTTTTATCTCATATTTGCTTGACTTAATCAATATTAATGTTCTTTTCACTAAACCTTGTTTCCCTTATTAAAATGTGTTTAAAACATCTGACTCTTGCTGTGGGGTTCTAGGGACGCCCCCCTCCACACCTCCCCAGTGGTGTGTCCATTGATCTCACTGAAGAACTGACAGCAGCTAATGCATTTAAATCGAGTGCTCAGTAAGATTCATTAGGCCCCCACAGTCATGGGGCCATGGCAGCTGGAGGGATAAAAGGGAGGTTAATGATTCTAGCTCAGTCCGTATTTTTATATAACTGATTAACATTAGGATCATCTGAGGGTGTAGTCAGAAGAATTGGCATTTAGCTGCCTGAGCAGTGCTGTGGAATGCTATTTGTTAATATAATTAGGAGAAAAAGAAATAAAGTATGAGCAATGTGAAATGAACCATTATTGCCACCAGATGCTCATGTGTATTGTAAAGTTTTACTCTATGTTTTTCAGAAGGAATCCTTACCAAGCAATTGGTAATGCAAAAATTTTAGAAAGAACGATTGCATTATGGAAGAAATGGGTACTGCAGGCCCACATGAGCATAATGGCTCCATGATGTAAATCTGAGTCATCTTTCTCCTCCTCTCTCCCATGAAGATTTAAATCAATATAAAGAAATACTCAGTTCTTGGATAGAGAGACTTAATGCCGGAAGTTGTCAGCTCACCCAAACTTACTGTAAAATACGGTGAAATCCCAAACCACTGATTGTTAAAGGTAGATGAGAATTACTGTGCTTTCCTTTTTTTTTTTATGTTAAAAATTTTATAGTAGGATTCTAAGTACTGATGTCTGCACCAATAGGGTTGTCTTCAGTTTTACCTGATTATGAGATTTATGTGGAAAAGTATACAAGAAAGGACAAGAAACCATCAAAGTAGTAAGGCCCTGGGGCAGCAGAACCAGGAGGAAGTGCCCTGCCATGTGCCAAGTGTATCCTCAAGTCTGGGTAATAAAACCAGATGTTACTAGTTCCGTCATGGGAGACAAGCCAAAGAAAATAGAAAATCTGATATAGCCACACGTGTAACTACAACATTTTACAATATAGGAAACTTTTTAATAGAAATTTTTAAAATAATTATTTAAAAACAAAACAAAGCCAAGTATAGTGGCTTATACTTACAACCCCTGCACTTAGGAGTTAGAAGCAGGAAGATCAGGAGTTCAAGGTATTATTTGATTTTGAGTTCGAGCCCTGGCAATATAAGACCTTTCATTAAAGGAAAATAGAAGACCTTTCATTAAAGGGATAGAATGAAGTAAGGTTCAGCTAGGCTCAGCGGTACATCCTTGTAGTCCTAGCATTTAGAAGGCTGAGGCAAGAAGAATACTTAGGCCTTGAAGTTCAAGGCTAGCCTAGGCAACATACGAAAACCTTTGAGCCGTCCTTCCCCAAACAGCGCACTCTGTCAAAAAATTGAACATTGTAACTTAACCAGTGAATCAGATAGATTCCACACACTTAGACTTATGGGAAGAACTTAAATTTGGAAGCCCGGAGAGAATGATTTACACAGTTGAGAGCATGTGACAGACTATACTCAAGCAAAGTCAATAAAGCGGGGAGACCATCCAGTTCCGATCATCAGCTTATTCTCTAACAGATCAGTGGATGAATGACAGCTCCCAGAAAAGGATGGGGACAAGGAAAGGTCCCCATCTCTGTCATGGTTCCACATGCTTAAGTGGAGGACACAGGATCTTCCTACTTCCTTCTCGAAGTGTCAGTGCTTTCACTGAGGTTTAAGACTGTCTTCAGGATCATAGCAGCTTTATCCCACTCAGAGAAAAAGGGAGGGTGAGAGGGAGAGGCGGGAGAGAATGAGAACACCAGGGTTAGATCTGGATGTGTCTTCCTCAAGTTCTCTCCACCCTGCTTTTTGAGGTAGGCTTTCTCACTCAAGCTTTGGCCTCCACGTTCCTTTAGAAAGATGTGGAATTAAGCCAGGATCTGATGACTAGAACAGATAGGAAATGATGAGGCTCTTTGTGTTGAGGCCCTGGGTTTGCAGCTCTGTCTGTGCAAGTGCAAGCTTGGGCTTGTTTCTCAGCTGCCTGCTGGTGGTAGAGAACATCTAATTCCTTTATTATTATTATTATTATTTTTAATCTAGGCTTATGTCCTGTAGTTTTGCTGAGCCCTGTAACCCTTTGATAAAAATAAGAAGTGGACCATCCTTTCAAATACAAATGACTTAATGAGTGATTAGAACTTGACTAAGAATGAGATATTAGCCAGCTTTCGAAGAAGATTATAGGTAAAATAGCTGCTAATTACAACAGGGCCAAGCGAGTCAGTTCAGGTAAGGAAGCCCAGCCACCTACTGTGGGAAATCAAAACTGACATGCCCAGGAGCAGAAGAGATTGAAATTGTATTCTGTTAATAGCATGTAGAAGTAGTTCTTACGGAATTTGCTCAAAATCATCAGTAGACTGTAATAATTTGCAGCAGAAGAGAGCTGAAAAGCTGTTGATGGCTGCTTAGTCCTCATTGCTAGAAAGGGATTGTTATTTGACTTGTCATTACACGGTTCAGGAATGTGAAGGCAGGTCCCCTCCTTCTAAGAATCCCCCTGCATCTGGGGCTCTTCCAGGCTTTTATCCAGTTCTGAACAGGATATACCAGCTCCCTGCTTCTGATTCTTTTTACAGGAACAAGCAGTCACAGGGGTCACAAGGGGCTTTTAAAATATGGATGCTCAGCCTTCATCGGAGAGGCCTTTGAACACAGTCCAGAGGCAGAGTCCTGCTCTAAGAGTTTATTTTTAGTGCTTCCCCTTATAGCCAGTGAGGTGAAAAAACTTGTTGCAAGAACCTGAAATCACCCCAGTCAATGGAAAAAAGGACTTATTAAAGGACAGGACTGCTATGAGAAGTGGGAAGTGATGCAGCCAGAAAGAGGGCTCTGCAGGACCTGGGCTGCAGAGTGGAGGCTGCTACCTGTGGGACACATTACACTGAGCACAGCACCTTCAGCCAGCACCTGGAGATGACACTGTCACCTTTACCAGAGCTTGCCAGCCTGGCATTCAGTGGACTGAAGAAAACCAGCTTCTGTCACGCGCCTCCCTAGGGGCAGTAGATCAGTGTGCAGGAGCACAGGCCTGCTTCTGCCCTGTGCACATCAGAGGGTACCTCATGAACATCCTTCCTCTGTGCCTCTGGGCAGTTCCCTTTTCACTCGCTGTTTCTGTCCTGTCATTTGTCACTTAGCAAAGCGAGCAGGTCCACATTTCTGCTTTGCTTACTTAGTTTTGTTAGTAGTGCCCTTTTTCCTTTCCCTTCTATCAAGTGCTCATTTGCCTTATAAGGGTGGAACTCTGGTGTTTGAAGAGTGATGCAGTGAGCTGGCATGCAGTGGGAAGTCCATGTGTCTGTGGGCAGACCTCAAGACTTTCTTAGCTGCCTGGCTGTATTCTTAGCTAATGAGGACTGCTCCTCTTGACATTACTCTTCCTTCCCTACCTTCAGTCTCCTTTGTACAATGGAGATTATAATTATAGCCACGCTGTAGAAAATCTCAAAGTCTTGATGAGGTTCTTGGTATGACGTGGTTTTTCAGTATGCATTAAGTCTCCTCCTGTGTTCTTGCTGGAAACAGGATCAGCACTGGCCTATGGTGAAAGGGGTTTGAGCATGGCACCTTCATCCAGCACATGGAGTGTCACACGTACCCAAGATGCCATGGAGGCTGATCTGAGGCTTAGCATTTCCTGGGCTATCTCTATACTTACCCGTCTAATTGATCTTTACAACTTTTCGCCACATTTGTTATTTTGGTGGGCTTCTTTTTTTTCTTTCTTTTTTTTTTCTTTTCTTTTCTTTTTTTTTTGTTTTGTTTTGTTTTGTTTTGTTTCCTAGAAATATCCTGATAATGTCATTTACTTTTTTCTGAAAAAAAAAAATTCTCGTCTTTTCATAGAGATGAAAAGTTTTTCAAAGTATATTCTAGCTACATATTAAGTCTACCTAAACTAATGGAACTAATCACTTTTTTAAGGTTAATATAGAGGAATAATTCCAGTTCCCAAGTGACTATTTAATTTCTAAGTTACTCTTGCTCTATAAATTGGCAAGTGTTTACGATGATTTGACTCCTGTATACTTGCATTTTGTGGGAACTGTATTCTTGTACACTCCTTTAGGGCCCAGAGGTTTGTAAGGCCTTTCCTAGGGAGCCTTGTGAGCCGTTCCAGTGACAGATGAATTCTGGGCAGTGAATCGAGAAGGACACAGATGTCAAAGCCATGGATTTATAAATGGTCTGATAACTGGCTGCTTTTGTCCAATCAGCACTTGGCCTATTTCACCTATAGGCAGGCATAATTATTCAATTATAGCTTCTATCTGACAAATAAAAACCACAAGCGACAAATGTGTGAGAATGTGAAGGTAAAGGGCCATGGGGTTCTGGCACTGGCCCAAGATTTAGGCAGCTGTGCTGAGGTGGATGCTGAACACTACTGATTTCTAGTACCAATTGCAAGTCTTTATAAATATTCATGTCTTTCTGAGAGATGAGAAAAATTTTTTTTGTTTGTTTTGTTTTTGTTTTTTCAAGACAGGGTTTCTCTGTGTTGCCCTGGCTGTCCTGGAACTCACTCTGTAGACCAGGCTGGTCTCGAACTCAGAAATCTACCTGCCTCTACCTCCCAAGCGCTAGGATTAAAGGCATGCGCCACCACAGCCTGGCTGAGAAAATCATTTTTAAGTTCAAAAGTTTAAAAAAAAACTTTAAAAAAAATAGGATTTTGATACCTTTGAAATATAGTTAGCTTGAAAATTGTGTTTCAGCTCTTTTTTGTCTTTTTTTTTAATTGAATATATTCTTTATTTACATTTCAAATGATTTCCCCTTTCCTGGTTCCTCCCCGAAAGTCCCATAGTGCTTCAGCTCTTGAAACAACATTCTGATCTTGGCTTTTTTCTAATCATAGCTTAGAGTCCATTATAGTTTTCCTTAGGAAGGTGCCATCTTTGTTCTCCACAGTGTCCCTAGCACACCACAGCTTGAGAGGGTGGCAGATCTGATAGCTTTTGGTAACTGTCCAGGTTATATTTTCAGTGTGACAGTCCCTATCCCTGCCCTCTCTATAGCTCTGGCAGTGTAGCACACTACAGCTGTAGATGATGGGTAAGCATGCTAGAGCAGTGGTCTTAACAGTGAGTGAGTTTATAAACCCTGGAAGCAGACTGGGTTGATTGATATATGAGCTGTGGTTTGCCAACCCAATGATGGGTTAAAAAACCAAAACACAACGCAGTGAGGGTTTTTGATCATGGTCTGAGAAAGAGCCTCGTGAACTATACTAAATCACTCGACTATCCACTTCATGTATAATGAATGCTGCAATATGTTTAGTTCCCATGACCTATAAAGCAGTGGTACTCTAATAGTGACAGTCAATAACCCTGAAATCGCTCCTCTTTTCTCTGGCAGGATCTCTAGGTCTGACCCACTACCTGTCTTGTGGACAAGGCTTTATTGAATACAGACAGCTGTACTGCTTTCATAATAACCACAGAAAGTGGTCATTTCAACAACAAAACAAATGGCTTCCAAAATCTAAAGTGGTGACTTTACCAAAGATGTTTGCTGGCCTGACTTTGCCTTACCATATTCCTAGGGCCACAGTGCAGAAAGCTGAAGCCGTGATGCAAAGGCCTGTAAAGGGAATGTAAAGCTAGCCAGATACCCAATGCTGCTTCAAGGTCCATTTTTGTCTTCACTGTTTCCCATGCTACGGATGTGGCTCAGAACTAGCTGTAGTGCCGTGGTGGGTCTGTTGTTGGTCAGAGCCTAGCAGCAAAGTAGAGTTTTGAGGAATTTAGAATGGAGCTAGCCAGAGAGCATGCCATGCTAAAGGAGGAGGAGAGCGGGGCCTTGCGCAGCCAGCACAGCCTTGTGCATAGCCCTGGAGAATGACTCCGAAGCCAGACTGTGAGTCAGCATTAGGGCCCGTGTCCTGCTCTGCTGCCAGATTTTAAAGATAACTTAGAACTGTTGTCTTTGGATAATACAGTTTTTAAGAGTGAGGTAGGGTGGTCTTTAAGTCTGAAGACTAGCTGATGATATGGAAACATGTAACTTGACTTTTTTTTTTTTTCTGGGTGTTCATAAATTCCCTACAAGTTGGTGCTTGAGCTATTTGCAAGTTAAGTTAATTTCCATGTTAAGTCACAAGAAAGAGAAGCTCTGTCTTCATATGTGTAAACTTGTTTTTTTACTATCCCACAGGATTTATTCTAGTTCCGAATTATTCCCCAGTGCCCCTTTAGTGCTATCTTAGCTGTCTTCCTTCTCTGCTCAGCCCCCTTTGCTATTTCTCTTATGCCATAAATTCTGGCACTGGTGACACATCTGGTGCTGGGTCTTGTAGGTTTCTTCTGTGTTTGTATCTGCATGCCCGTGGTCTTCAGTTTTGTGCCGCAGACCCAGATAATTCTCTTTGGCATTTTCAGTTTTGTGTCTCAGACCCATCTTCTCATTGCATTTTCATTGGTGTCCAAAGCAATACACTCATTTTCCTGGGTACGCCCATATTGATGCCCTGTAAAAGCTGACAGTCTGCTCAACTGCTAAAGCCAAGCACTGTTCCTGATCTCTCTTCATCTCAGCTGGTCATTCCTGAGTGCCGCCTCCCAGCTGGTGTCAGTTCCATTTCCTCTTCATGCCATAGCCTGACCTGGTTTTCACCACCCAAATCATTACATTTCTAAACTTGTCTGTTTTCCTCCCAATCATTCTTCACATAGCACTTCAAATGGTTGTTAACCAGAATCTGATCACAGTGCTACTCTAGGTAAAATTTTCCCTGCGTAACCATCCTTAAAATAAAGTCCGGTTCACTACAGTGGTTTGCAGAGCCCTTTCAAGCCTCATGGCTTTGTTGTCTAGTTAGAATGCAAGGTCCAACCCTTAATGGTAACTGATGCATTTTCTCACTCTGTTAGATGACTCTTTCCATCTCACTTAGGGGCCGATTTCCACTCTTACATGGTAACCAGCTTCTCCTGCTAAAGCCTTGTCTGAATTTGTTGGTTTTGCTGGGTGATCCACAATGCCTTGTACTTTCTCTTTAGAAGCCATGAGATCCTGTCTCAAAATAAATAGATAAGTACAAATTTCTTGAGAATAGGGATTTGTATCCACAGTGTTTAATTTAGATTGCAACATTCTTAATAATCATTTTATATTAAATAAAAGTATAGGATGAGCTGCTGCTCCTCTACCTGCCCATAAAACTCTAGGGTGATTCCCCCCCCCCCCCGCCCCCATGGCACTACATACTTTTTGGATAGTTTTTCCTCTTTTAGGGGAATATGTGAAATAGCAATTTAGAGGGATGTTTTTAGTTGTCATATTTTAAGCTTTAATATTAGTATGTTTGTTTTAAGATTGTTTTAGTAATTTTAATAGGCTCATCCCTATTGTTGTATGCTGACTTTACCATCATGATTATAGTCATTGGCGTAACTCAGTCATCTCTCTGTCTCTTGTCTTCATTGATCTTTCCCTGCTAAGTAGTCCATGCAGATAGGTTTGATATTTACATTTAGTCATTTAAAACCACACTCTCATTGAAAAGAAGTTACTACATCTATGGGCACTTTCTTTGTTCTAGTCTACCCTGACATTTGCACCATCAGCCTTGTGGCCGTGAGTGACTTGAGCAAGCACGCTGATAGAATTGCCTTCTGGGATGACGTCTATGGCTTCAACATGTCCTGCATGAAGAAAGCAGTTATACCGGAAGCTGTTGTAGAAGTTGTAGATCACAAGACTCTTATTTCAGACCCTTGTGATATCAAGGTAGGTGTGTGAGCATTGTCTCTGTGTCTGTGGGGCTTGATGCTAGGACTACCTGCATAAGCCACAGTCCATATATGTGCAGAAAACCCTTATGCAAAGCGAGGAAGTGTCTGCATGTGGCCTGTATGCATCCTGCCGTACATTTTACATTATCACCTACTTCACTTACATTTACTACAACGTGAGTGCTGTTCAAGTAGTAGACAGTATTGTTTATGGCATTTGAGCAGCTAGATGTCTGCACACAGTTGGTTCAGGTAAAGAAAAAAATACAATACTTTTAGTTCACAGTTTCTTTGATCCAAGGACATGGGGTCACAGTAGAGGATGTCTTTTTACTGACTTTCCATGTGGGCCTCTGATTTTAATTTACTCTAAAACAGGCTCAAACTTGCTTCTAGGCCATCATTGCTTAAAATCACTTCTTACTCCATTTATCAGCCTCCTGGGCCGGAGGCCTGCATCTGCAGTGCTTCCATCTGCATCACTGCTGCCTGACACCAAGCTGCCTTCTCACAGATCATTATTCCTCTTATATTCCACTGTCTAAGTTCTTACTCAGACTTCTTCCAGCCTCATTAGATCAGTTAGCATGAACGTACCTGAAACTACATGGCTACTATGTTGAAATATCCTCATTAAGTCCTTCTGTGTTTTATTTTTGTCGTGTTAACCTATGGATTTACTGTGACTGTTGATTTTCCATGGGCTCACCATAGCTTGGCAGGAGGAGTTACACAGAATGAAGTGTGTGAAGTTTTAGGGCAGTGTCTCATTCCTTTTGTACTATATAGCTATTCTCTGCATAAAGGAGACTCCTCAGCAAGCAAGCCTGATTAACTGTGGAGCTGCTGGGTGCCCTGGTGCACTGATGGCCACTATGGGCCTGCTTCACACTCCAGTACCCTGGTAGGAAGAGGCATGTGGAGCTGTTTGAGTCAGAGCAGAGGGGAACAGTTACTGCCACCTTGGCCCTGTTGCAGAGCTGGAGGAAGCAGGGTAGGGAGGGCTGACTTTGCTTGATCCCGTAAACTACTGTGAGTAGTTGAGGGAGCTGGTTTAAGACTGAAACTCCAATGTGTTTAGTGGATGCTCTGTGATATCAAACTTGCCTGTTCAGTGTTGTTTATTCCCATTCTTCCTAAACCTAAAAGCCCCTACACTGTAACTTTCTTTAAAATATTTCAACTATTGTTAAGAGGGTAATGTCCCAGGCTAGGACTATAAATTCTATCACTAGCCACCCCTTCCCAAAGTGACTTGGAGAACTTGAGCCAGTAAGGAACACAAAGAAACGGGCTGTTTATTTCGAAGATGAATCCCCAGTTTTGCTGTTTGGTTTGAATTATTGTGGCTTTTCTTGCTATTCAAGAAACACCTTTAAATACATTGAGAGATGTATTTTTCCTGACAGTCTTTCCCTTTACCAGCATGTGTTTTCAAGTTACCATTTTCTCTAAGAAGATTAATGTCATAACCGGAAGCACAGATGTGGGAGGTGTGTTGTGATAGTATGCAAGATGATCTTGGGTCAAGCACAGAACACTAGGTTTTAAATTTGGAAGTCTTCAGCATGTCAGCAAAATATCAGACACATTAAGGTGTAGTTTCAGAGATATTGCTTACAGGAAATCAAAGTAGGAGATACCAACTTGCTGTAGAGAAACATTAACTGTTAATATTTCCTTTAGCTTGGAAAGCATCCTTGGAATGGTGTCTGATTAGAAGTTAGGAAACACTGGTTTGCAGCTGTCTTGTGTCAGCCAGGCTTTGCTCTTCCTGTCTACTGATCTTTTTCTTTCTCCTTTCCGATGGGAAGCATATAGACTGCCACACGACATCTATCTCAGACTTGGAGTTTTCTTCAGATTTTACCCTGAGAACCACAAAGGCGGCCATGTGCACGGTAAGCTGACCCTTCCACTTCCACAGATCTCATTGGCAGGGTAGTTGATTGGCAGAGTAATGAATTAATTACCAAGCTTGTGATAAATGAAAACAGCTATTGCCATTGACAGTCTGTCTTTGCCTTTGCTATCAGTGGACAGATCTGCTTAATAGATGAGTAGAATTCAGAAAAGTCCCTGCAGCTTGGTATGGTGATGTGTGCCTGAAATCCTAGCCCTCAGGAGGTGGAGGACGGCTAGACGGGTGTTTCCTACAGTTAGTTTACTTAGTAGACAGACATGGGCAATCTTGGTTTTTTATTTTTCTTTTCCTTTTTTGGATATTATCTATCATACTCAATGGAGAACTTTCTATTTTATCTTCAAAAACAAAAGTTCTTACTGTATGCCTCCCAATAAGTCCCCACACCTAATTTAGACAAAAATGACGGGCGGATCCAAATACACGTTTGACCTGGATGTAGGTCTATTTGTTTATCGAGACGGAGTCTCACTGTGTAGCCTAGTTCTATCTCTGTAGGAACAGCATACTTGTGTGGAGGAATTCAGGCCATGTAAGCCCAAGCTATCAGGGAATTGTGAAAAGTTTCAACCAAAAGGCAGGTATTCCTATGTAGTACTGAATGTTAATGCCTCTGAGAAAGTCTCATCACAGAACTTCTGATAATCTTCCAGTGCTGGCAGGAGGGTGACAGTCCTTGAGCACGTGAGCATGGAGCATTCTGATACTCAGTTGTCATCATGTGGTTGGCTTGGTCTAGGATGCTGCATTGTCCTGCAGGAGTGGAAACCGCTGCCAGGTTTTGCATGCACAAAATGCTCTACATTTCCCCTGATCCCTAAAGAGTCTGGTTCCTTAGTGGGATTGTCCAACTCACCATGAGAACATGAGGAAGCCTTAACAATTAAGACAATGCAGGCCCGCAGGAACCCATATTACACATGCATCTGAAACAGGTGAAATGCATTGCACTCTAGACATGGTGAACCAGTGGTCTAGCAGCTGTTGAACAGAGAATCTTTGTGCAGTCAAACCACAACAGAGCTAGATTTAGCTGAGGAAGTAGGCCATGCATCTCTCCTTTGCAGCAAATACAAAGGAAATTCTGGGCTAGAGTAATGGTTTCACTGGTTAACGGCTCAATTCTCAGAACTCATAAAAGTGAAAGGTGAGATTGATTTCTCAAGTTGCCCCCTGACCTACCCTCATATAATAATAAGAAAGTCCTTTAAAAAAAATAGATCTTTGAGTTTTTAAATCCTGTCTCTTGGAGAGGACCGAGATGTTTGGTTAAGCATCTGATGTGCCTTTCCAACAAACCTGTTCCTTTATAACATGCTCATGTGATCAGGAGCCTGACAAGAGGAAGATATTCCTACCTAATGCTCCTCGTGAGCTTTGTCATGTACAACCTGCCTCACCCTTTGTGTCTGCATTACCCCTCTGAGGTCTGCAGCTGTTGTACAAACAGTTTCTGAGGCAGCCCTGGTGCTCGTGAAGAATAATACAGTGCAGACATTTCAGAGTATGGGTATCTGATTAGAATTGTTCCGCTTCTATTTGGGCAGTGCTGGTGACAGACAGAGCTGGTGACCTGGTGACAGCCCTGGTGATGGGCAGAGCCAGTGACAGGCAATGCTGGTGACCAGTGTTGGTGGAGGTGGAGGCCTGAGGAGCAGCCTGGGGAGTAAGAGCAGGAGTTTGTTTCTTGTTTTTAAGTAAAAGGAACCAAGTCTATGGATTTCTCATTCTGAAACTAGACTGTATAGTGACAAGATAGACAGTTTCTAAGAAGTTAAGCATGTTTAAATATATGCACAACCATTTGTCTCCTAATGAGATTCCAAATTTGTGGTCTAATTAAAAAAACTAGAGAAAATTGGATTTATCAAAATAACAAGAATACCCCTTGGATTTAATTTCCATAGCATGTGTGGTACAGGCTGATAGGACTCAGGGTGGTTAGAACCTTCCATGAGTGGACACATTTTCTTTGCACAACCCCCTCTCTTGCTCACATATGCACAAAGATTGAACATGTCTAAGCAATTTTAATTTACTAAAGTTTGTTGAGTATAAAACTAAAACAAGTAGCTTCCTCTTGTGAATTCTAGTTTCTTGCTGTTTGTTTTTATTCTTTATATATGGTGTGTGTGTGTGTGTGTGTGTGTGTGTGTGTGTGTGTGTGTGTGTCTTCCTCACTTGCCTTCATACTTCCTTGAGACAAAGTCTCTCATTAAAGTAGAAAGTCAAATTTTAAGCTATAGTGAAGCCAAGAACATCTCAGCAAGGCATGGTGCATGTGCCTCTAATCTCAGCACTTTGGAGACTGAGGCAGGAGTATTACAGCAAGATTGAGCCTTGCCTAGCCTGGTATGAGATCTCCCTCAAACAAAACCAATTTTTTTAAGCACTAATTTTAATTTTTTTTCTCTTTAATCAAGATATATATGAATGAATGCTCTGTCTTTATACACACCAGAAGAGGACATCAGGTCCCATTACAGATGGTTGTAAGCCACCATGTGGTTGTTGGGACTTGAACTCAAAACCTCTAGAATAGCAGTGCTCTTCACTGGTGATGCTGCTCCTAACATCTCTTCAGTCCCTTTTTGACCATGTTTATAATCATTTTTAAGTTCTATATTTGTTGCATCTCTAAGCCAGCCCTATGTTTCTCTTGCTTTTCTTAGAAGTTTCCCAATTCTATTTCGTACTTAATACAATTATTAGCGAATTAGAAAAGGAGCTCAGGGATTCAGAGTACTTACTACTCTTGCAGAGGACCTGAGTTCTGTTCCTAGCACTTACATGGCAGCTCTCCGTAACTCCAGCTCCAAGAGAACCAACGTCTTCTTCTGGCATCTTTGGGTACCCATTCACACCTCACATGTGAATACTCATATATGTGCAAATATCATACACAGACACACACACATAAATAAAAAATGTAAGTGAAAAAATTATGATAGTTACTATATATAGTAGAATAAGGCCAGGTTGACTATTTGCTGCCCTGACAGACATCTGACCAGCACCCGTGGAAGGGATGCAGAGGCAGAGTGGGCAGGGTGTCACTAGGATGAGGTTACATCCAGAGAAAAGTCCCTATCAGGATTGGACTGTTGAAGAGTTGGTAGGCAGGGCAAGTGTGAGCTTCAGAGTGCTCCCTGAAGGCTGAGCACTGCTTGACCTCCCTGTTTCTCCCTCTTGCTCTCTCACTCCTTTTCATGAGTCAGAGTCTTACTAAGAGTCCAGGCTGGCTTTGAACTTGTAGTAGTCCTGTGTTACCTCTCAGGTACCAGAGTACGGGAGTGTGTGACCACACCCAGCAGCCCTCTGTTGTGGAGAAAGTTTTCTCTGAGCTAGTTAATAAGCTTGTTACTTATAAATAGGCTAAAAGACCTAAACAAAGGTCTGTTACTAACATATGTCTTGGAAGAGCTTGTGAGACATGGAGAACGTAATGGTGAAGGTCTTTCTTGTGGGAGTGAATTGTGGTGACACATGGTTTGAGCCCTGGAGTCTGAGTACTGCTAGGAACCACACAATTACATCCTGTGCCTGACAGTGACAGTGAGGACTTGTTTACAGAGAACACAGGCCCTGCCTTTTTTCCCAAGAGACCCAGATCTGGGTCCCCAGCATTTGTCCTCAGCTCAGAAGCCAGTGCTGGTCTGTTTCTTTGTGATATAGAAACATACCTCTCTGAAAATAGTTTAGACTTAGCATCCAGGGTTCCTTTCTGTTTTTTCATTAGTTATTTATTAGGTTTTTTTCCCACTAGTTATTTCAGACATATCTTATATGCCATTCATATGTAAATTCATTTTCTGAAGAGGTTGCCCTTTTAAAACATGCTTAGTGCTTATGAAATGTCCAAACAAGACATCCTTGGTTCTCACTCGGTTAGTTCCTTACCCCAGGATCCAGAGGTAAGTTCAAGGTCAGTGTTGCTGGCATCGTCCTCTGCTTCCCTCCCCTGAGTGCCTTGTTCTGTTCCTTCTCTTAGGAGCAGTACTGACAGGTTCCCAGGGTTGTAGCCTCAAAGGTTGGGGCTCAGCAGGTAGGGAGGCTGCCTGGAGGAAGTGTTGCACTGGATTCTCCTCAGCTGTGATCTTAATGAAAGCTGAGTGGTCGGCGTGGCTAGGCAGAATTGAAGGTCTCCTAAGGCCTAATCAGAAAGGGTCTGCCAGAAATCCGCCTCTACGTCTAGAGATTTAGTTTAAAGGTTAAAAGAAATCAGAGTACATGAAGCAGGATAAGCAGGAGCTAAAAGTCATGTTACCGCCTAGTTTAGTTCTCCATGATGTGCCTATTAAGTAGCTGGAAGCTATTTTAAGAGTACAAGTTTTGACCTTGGTACTGAGTCAAGACAAGCCTTCAAGCTGTTCAGTCTCGCAAAGGAAATAACACTGCTATGAGAATAAACTTTAAAATGTTTACAATCAAACCTCAGTGATTCCATAGTCGGAGTACTTTATTTTGTTTTATTTTTTAATCAAGCTTTCCATTTTTCTAATGGCTTGAGGAAGGAGCCCATTTCTTTGCAGTTGTTCTTCAAATCTTTTTTCTTCAGGACTTTTGACAAATCCAATGGTGGTAACCAGGTAATTCCAAACTCATTCCCTGGTGGTAAATCAGCACTTGGCACTCCATGGTATAGACTGACCTAATTTTGACCTTGCAAAGCTAATCAGTGAAACAAACTAATTATTAAAGCACATCTGTGCTGCCTAGAAATGGTCAGATTTGTCTTAAACTTGCGTGATAGATTTCAGGGAGACAGCTGGCAGATGTTGTTACAGGCTGCCTTAACGACTGTTTATGTTATGGGGGAGAGTGGCTCTCATGGACTCCTCTGCTGTAGTTAGGCTCCTTGTCAGGATGACCATGCCATCCATTGGGCTTGAGCCTGACTCTTGTCTCTGCTCCTCCTGTGTTCCTGTCATCTGTTCCTAAGCATCGTTCTGAGGTACGGACCTGTGCTAAGAGCTAGGGGCATCAGGTATCTAGTGAGCCGAAAAGGTAGTTCTGTGTTCACAGCCATTACTGGAAGAATCAGATAATTGAATTTACACCACAAATATTAGATAACACCAGAGAATTGCTGAGAATTTGGTGGAATGTGGAATGACACTGTCATTACCTAACATGCCCTGTTTAGAGAGGCATGTTGTGAGGCACTTGCTTCCAAATAGATAAGCGCAAAAATGGAAAAGGGTGTGTATAGAAGTAACTTGCCAAATACTAGTTGATGTTGGGTGCTAGTTGCCAGAAGGTTCTATAATGGTATTTGTATTTGAACATATATATATAGCAGAATGTCCTCAAGGTTCTCATTGGGCTGTGCCCTGCAGCATTTTGAGAAGTATGGATAACAAAACAAAGGCAGGGAGAACGCTGTTTGCATTTTCACTTGTTTTGTGATGTTTGTCTACTTTCACAAGACATCAGAGAACAACTGTAAAAGTTGACTCTCCTTCACTGTGAGGTTTCTGGAGATTGGGTTCAGGTTATCAGGCTTGACCAAAAATACCTTTACCCACTGAGTTATCTCATCATATAGAAATAGAAAGGCCTATTTCTATAAACTCGTCAACCTCTATAGCTGTAAAAGTTGCATAGGTCACAGCAGACGTGCATTCCTATGCATGTGTAAGGATATTTATTACAGTCTTCTTGTTGCTTCAAACTGCAGAACAATCCAAGCACTTAACAGAACTTAGGGTAAATAAATGTCATAAGAACATAGCAATGAAGACAATAGGTATGGCCAACACACACGTGAGTCCCATGAGAATAAAGTTCACCTCAGAACAGGGTAAACACGGAGGACAAAGTTTCATTCTGTAAGTTTTGGGCTAAATTAACATAATTTTTAACACCAAGGGACTTGGTGGAAGGAAAATGGGAGAGAAGTTCCCCATCAGGGATCAGTTCCATTTCATTAGTGTACATTATATGCATGTATAGAAATAGCTTCTGCTCAACCCCATTAATGTGTAGGGGTAATGTGTTAATTTTTTTTATTCACTTTGCATCCTGATTGCTGTCCCCCTTCCTGGTCTGCCCCTCCCACAATCCCTCTCCCCATTCCCCCTTTTCTTTTCCTCTGAGAGAATGGAGGTTTTCCTTGGGTTTCCCCCCACCCTGGCATATCAAGTCTCTGCAGGGCTAGGTGCTTCTTTTCCCACTGACACCAGACAAGACAGCCATGTTAGAGGAATGGATTCAGCTTTAGGGCTAGCCCCCTGTTGTAGTTGTTCAGGATTCACATAAAGATCAAGCTGAGCATCTGCTATATATGTGCAGGAGGCCTAGGTCCACCCTGTGTATGCTTTTTGGTTGGTGGTTCACTCTGAGAGCCCCCAAGGTCCCAGGGCAGTTGACTGTTGGTCTTCCTGTGGAGTTCCAATCCCCTTCCTTCCCCTCAATCCTTCCCCTGACTCTTCCCCAAGAGTCCCCAAGCTGCACCCAGTGTTTGGCTATGGATCTTAGCATCTGTCTGAATCAGCTGATGGGTGGAGCCTCTCAGAGAACAGCCAGGGATTGGTGCTTGCCCATGGACTGGGTCTGTAGTTGGGCCACTTATTTGTTGGCCTCAGTCTCTGCTCCATATCCAGTCCCTGCATTTCTTGTAAGCAGGATAAAATGTGGATCGAAAGATTTATGGGTGGGTTGATGTTCCTATGGCTCTACTGGGGCTCCTGCCTGGCTTCAGGAAATGGCTTCTTTGGGTCCATATTACCCCCACCCCTACTGTGAATCTCAGCTAAGATTGTTTCCTTTGACTCTTAGGAGCCTGCCCTATCCCAGGTATCTACCATGTCCTCGAGATGACCTCCACCTTCCCCACCTCCACCATCTGCAGATTTCCTTTCCTTCTCATGGTCATCTAGTCATGTCCTGTCTGTCCCCATATCAGATCCTGAAACGCTCCCCCCATTCACCTCCCTGTTCCTCTCTCCCACACAGTTCTCTCCCTCCATCTGCCTCCTAAGGGAGAGAACTAACATTTTATTCCTACCTTCTAGGTGAGATTCAAGCATCCTTGCTTGGGCCTTCCTCTTTGTTTAGCTCCTTTGGACCCATGGAGTGTAGTGTGGCTCTCCTGTACTTTATGGCTAATATTCACTTGTGAGTGAGTACATACCACGCATGTCCTTTGGGGACAGGGTTACCTCACTCAAGAGGGTATTTTCAAGTTCCATCCATCTGCCTGAAAATTCACGATGATTTTGGTTTTAGCTACATTTTCTTTATCCATTCTTTAGTTGAGGGATATTTGGTTCTTTCCAGTCTTTGCCTATTAGGAATGAAGCTACTTTGAACAGAGTTGAGCAAATGTCTCTGTGGTGTAGTGGGGCATCTTTTGGGTATAGGCCCAGGAGTTACAGCTGGGTCTTAAGGTAGAACTATTTCCAGTTATTGAAAAACCACCATATTGATTTTCAAAGTGGTTATAAAAGTTTGTACTCCCACTAGTAGTGGAAGAGTGCGCCCTTGCTCCACATCCTTGACAATATGAGCTATCATTTGACTTTTTGATCTTAGCCATTCTGGCAGGTACCAGATAGAATCTCAGAGTCGTTTCGATTTGCATTTCCTTAATTATGGGAATTGCACTAAATCTGTAATTGCTTTTAGTAAGATGGCCATTTTCACTATGTTAATCCCACAGAACCATGCGCAATTTGAGCTTTTTCCATCTTCTGATATCTTCCTCAGTTTCTTTCTTCAGCGACTTGAAGTTCTGGTCTCTTTCTTTCACTTGTCTGGTTGGCGTTACACTAATTTCTTTCTCTGCCCATTCATCATTTGATTAAAGGAGGGCTACTGACTTTTTTTTAAAGTTAGTTTTTTTATCCAGCCACTTCGCTGAAGGTGTTTATCAGCTCTAGGAGTTTTCTGGTAGAATTTTGGGGGTTGCTTATATATATATACTATCATATCATCTGCACAAAGGGATATTTTGACTTCTTCCTTTCCAGTTTGTAGCCCCTTCATCTCCTTTAGTTGTCTTATTGTATCCCCGATTTCCTGAATGTTTTATGTCAGAAATTTTTTAGATTTAACCTTTTCTTTGACTATGTATCAGTTTCTAATATTGTTTCTTCTACACCTAAGATTCTCTCTTCACCCCTGCATTCTGTTGGTCATACTTGCATCTATTGTTCCTGTTCTCTTCCCTAGGTTTTGTATCTCCAGGATTTCCTCACTTTGTGTTTTCCTTGTTGCTTCTGTTTCCACTTTCAGATCTTGAACAGTTTTATTTATTTCCTTCACCTGTTTAATTTTATTTTCCTGTATTTCTCAAAGGGATTTATTTGTTTCCTCTTTGATGCCCTCTACCTGTTTGATTATATTTTCTTGTACTTTTTTTTTGGATTTGGCTTTTTTGAGACAGGGTTTCTCTGTGTAGCCCTGGCCATCCTGGAACTCACTCTGTATACCAGGCTGGCCTCGAACTCAGAAATCTGCCTGCCTCTGCCTCCCAAGTGCTGGGATTGCAGGCTTTTCTTGTACTTCTTTGCTGGATTTATTCATTTCCTCCTTAAAGGCCTCTATCATCTTTTTAAGATTGGATTTAAGGCCATTTTCTTGTGCTTTGGTTGTGTTAGGATATCTAGGGCTTGCTGTAGTAGGGTAGCTGTGCCCTCATTTTTTGTTGATTGTGTTCTTTTGAGGGCCTTTAGCCATAAGGATTTATGTCCCTGGATGTTCCTGCTGTAGTATTGGGAGGGGGCCTAATCTAGATGATCCTGGTGTAGCAGGCCTCTGATGGGTATCCTTGAGCTATATGGTTACAGATCAGCAGGCTTGATGAAGGTGGCTGAGAGGTGGCAGGAAAATGGGGGTCCATTGGGATAGCAGGCTGCTTAGAGAAGCTGGGGTCAGAGCTTCTCAGTGGGCAGAGAAGATGGGTGTGGATGGCTCTCTAGCCTGTATGCTTCCTGCTCAGCAAGCAGCTCTGGTGAAGGTGATGGGGAGTGGAGAGGTGATGGGATAATGGAGGTCTGCAAAGGATAGCAGGACACTCAGTGCAGCTAGGTATGCCCCAGAGGACTGCGCAGGCAAAGAAACAATGTGTTAATTTTCAGGAAAGAATTCTAGAACATGAATAGCTTGAACATGTAGACCATTGTGTTTACAGAGGTAGAGAGCCTTCTAGATCCATCTGCTGCATTGTGCTTTCCTCTTGCTGAAATGAGAAGTGATTAAGATGCTCTGTCAGCCAAGGGATATGGTCAGAGTGGCACTTGGAAAAGAACTTTACTAGAATATGGACCTGAAGGAACTAGAGTGGATGCAGACAGCTGGTGGATAGGCTAGCCCATTAGCATAGCCAAGAAATGACCATGATTGACCGGTTTAAGAGGAGTTGGTGGGAAACTGAACACACCCAGAAAGTAACTTGAGATGAAATCAAGAGGATGACATCAGAAATGGGGATGAAGGAAAGGAGGCATAAAGCCTCAGAGCCAGAAGGCAGATAGTCACAGACAGCTTCCTCGGGTGACGCCTGCAGGACTGCAGCACTGAGACAGAACCAGGAGAACAGACTGAGAGGCAAGGGTCCGAAGCTTGGCTGCTGATAGGTGCCTTTTGACCTGTGTAAGGGGATTGCTGTCCTGTGCTTTGCCAACTGCAGCTTGTGTCTCTTCTGGTCTCAACACACTAGTTAAATCATAACCATTTTGTGGAAAGCTATTTTGAAACTGTTTCTCCGATGATGTTGACATTGTTTGACAAAGCTTATAAATATTGCCATTGATAGGTGAGTTGGACTCTGAAAGTTTCTTATTGGCAAGTCTATTTAGGCAGCATTGTGTGCAGATATAATGCAATAGCTGAATGTTGGAGTAAGCAGAGTCCCCGGGAACAGGAAATACCAAAGTGTAGGTGATTTCTCTGCCCTAAGCAAGCCTGGCCAGTGGCCATTTTTCCATTCTTTATCCCTCACATGCTTCTGTATCGTAGCATCTTGCTAAATTATATTTATTTGTGGTCTTCTTAAGGAGCCAGGAGAGTGGGGCTTGACTCTGACACTCTGGCACCCAGCACGGTACATTGTTAAAGTCTCTCACTTCATCTGCAGTTCTACTGTTGAAGTCACTGAGTTCATCTCTGCTTTTACATTTTCTCCTGGAAAAACTATGACGAACAAATCTTAATTTTGAAAGGTCGGGTATCTTTCCTGCATCATATTAGCTCTGCCACGTGTTGTCTTTGACTAAAATGATGGGGGAATAGCCCAGAGTGTTTAACTGGCTGTTTACACATCATCAGAGAGAATGCAAAGGTCCACAAGACAGGTGGCTCTGGAGCTGACACTGATGTGTATGGAATCGCAGTAGAGTTCTTCGGGCCACATTTCACCTTTCACATTAAAGAACCTGTATTTCTAGAGGCATCACGGCATCATTTGCTCTGAAACAGCCTGTGGTGAAAGCTGCTACTTTGACTGTAGGTGGGACGAGGTCACACTGGGACTAAGGAATATCAGAGTATTCACACACAGGCTCAAACACAGTGTAAGGGTGGAGTATTTATCCAATAGTCAGTAGTAGCAGGCTCCATCTTAGTATGTCAGAAAGCCGCTGCCCTGCCCCATCCCCCAGGCCACCTGTGGGCAGTGCTGGATTGTGATGGTGAAAGAGTTTGATCAGGTGTTTTCCTCTGTGATAACCTATGGGAAAAATAATCTTACCCATTCAGATCTGCTGCACAGAAACCATTGTAAATACTGGCCCTCAAATCTGTCAATGCTACAGCATGCCTGGTATCTTCAGACATCTCACATGAATGTGGGTATTGACAAAAGCATCAGTCTTCATGGAAGGATGACTCAAGAATTGAAATCTAAGTTTCTGTTGCAGAAACCAGATAAATCACAGTGTAGTTTCTAATGTTTACAGAAGTGAGTCAGTCCATCTTTCTGTTTTCACAAAGGAGCTAGCTACAGTAATGCTGTGCTTCTGAGCAGAACTTAAGCTGCTACACATTTTGGGCCCATTTACTTTGAGCTTTTCATAAGTGGAAGTGATACCACTAAACACCTTCCAAGGCACTATTTGATATAACACATGAACACATGTTCTGCTGTGCCTGGCACATGGACAATGCTTACTTTGTGATCCAGTTGTTCCCTTACACTATCCTGCTGGGCTGCATTTGCTGGTCTTTAGACAGGCTCTTGCTTTGTTGTCCATGCTAGCTGCATTTCACTAAGAAGACTAGGTTCCAGCTCAGAGTCTCGCGCCTCAACCCTGAGTGCTGACGTTATGATTCCATGCTATCTCATGCAGCTAAGACCATGTTTTCAGAGAAAGAATTTTTTATGTTTATTTCATTTTTAACACATCGATTTGCTTATAGGGATTTCGGCCTTTGTGGCCTCATAGATGGCATTTACTCCATCTGGATTTAAATAGTCATAAATAATTTGTCCTTAAGCACAAGAGATTAGTCTTCATAGGCAAAAGCATGTAAAGAAGATCCTAAGCCCAGAATGGTAGGGAGGCAGAGGCCAGTGGATCTCTGTGGGTTCAAGGCCAGTCTGGTCTACATAGTAAAGACCTTTCTAAAAGGAGATGGGGTGGGGAGGGAGAGGAAAGAAAGTAAATCCTGTGCCTGTCATCTGTCTGAATATCTTTGGAACTCGATCATCCTCTCCCAGGAGTTTTAGTGGATTCTGTTTGAAGATCTGCAACAGTTCATATCCACTTCCTTTCTGAAATGCTTTGGGTGTTGGATATGATGATGGCACTCATCCAGAGCTGGCTGTGTAGTCCAGGCTGGCCTGCAAACTGGCCTCATGCAGTCCCCTTGCTTCAGGCTCCTAAACAGGAACCACAGACGGGTGATACTTGGCTTGCTTGGTTCTAAGCTCAACCTTCTGCTTGTTATGTTGTTGGAAACAAAATATTCCCCTCCACTGATCATATTTTCTTCCATTTGAGAAGCTAGACATAAAATGTGGGCTCTCATGAATAGTGTTTGTATAACATTGAAGAGCAATATAAAACCGCAATGGTCACGAGAAACCGATGGTGTAGAAGGAGCAGGAGATAGAGGCCTAGAGAAGCAGTGAACTGCAAAACTATGAATGCAAGCACAAGCAGAACAGTCTTGCAGGGCTGTTTTTGTTCAAACACATGTGCTGAATACTGGCATTCTATATTGGGTCTTGTGCTACAAGGAAAAAGATAGCCTCTGTCCCCAAGGTGTTCCTTCAGGAGATGCCACAAGCATTGTTCTCTATAATGCTAATTGATAATGGGCTCATATGAAAATGTGCCACTCGTGGCTGGTAATTGTCCCTATATAAGACCTTAGTAATTCTGCATGCACGATATTTGCTGTGGTGACTATACACTATGATTCTTTGGTTTAGACATCAGAGATTATTTCTATGAATTAGTTTGCATTCACATTGGTTTTAAGTTTAAATATATAAACTTATATGAAACACAAAACTGTTTTTTTTTCCTTCTCACGTGCTGGGAGCACCTGAACATGCCTCTGTTTATCAGTGACAGATAGGCTACAGTTAATGAGGCAAAATGAAATGCCATGGCCCTTGAGCATGCCAGGCTGTGGTACATCATAACATCTTAACGGCATGCTGTTATTCGGCATTTCCCAGTGGTAGAGTTTAGGCAGCTCAGGCTACAGCTGAGCACAGAAGGAGGGGTCTCTGCTGTCCCTACAGTTGAACATACAGCACGCCGAGCATGGTGAGTGCTCAGCAGGGCACAGGGGCAGTCGGTGTGGCTCACAGTCTACATTGTGGTGAGAGAGAAGGCTCTGCAGGCAGAGACAGTAACCGATGAGGAGCTAGTGTAGAGATGGGAGTACAAGTAGAAGCCTTAAGTGGGGAAAGCACCGTCTCTTGTGCAGGGACTGTAAACAGAAGACCCTCTTTCTGAGGACAGCACAAAGGGGGAGTTTGAAATACTGTCTGTTGGAGGGGTCTATATATGTATTAGTGTTTCACTAGAATATCCAAGACTTTTAACAAAGAAGTCCAAAGAGGAACTAGGGATGTTGGCTCTTAGCACACAAGGAGGCCAGGTTCCATCCCCACTGCATAAACCAGGCTGTAATTCTGGCACTGGGGAGGTGGAGCCAGAAGAATCAAAAGTGCAGAGTCATCCTGCACTACATAGTGGGTCTGAGGACAGCGTCCAGTAGGTGGGACCTGGTCACATAGAGAGTGGGAAGAAATCAAGGATGGTAGGGAAAGGGAAGGAAGACCCAAAGAAGCTAGACTTGGCTGTTCTGCCCTACAGGTACTGCCAGTCTGAAGCAGCCGAGCAGCTTCCTGTTGCCCCTCTGGTAGCCTCCTGTCCTAGCAAATAGAAGGTGTACTTGTCCTCCTACGGCTTTGCAATGGGAATCCTGAAAGACTGAGGTCAGAACAGGGCAGACCAGAGACCAGAGACTGTCCTGATTGCAGCCAGCTTCACTGGATCCCCAGGAGTGCTCTGCAACAGTGTTGAGTTGCTAATTCCCGGGGCATAGCTAAAATAAATTTAAAAACCTTTTTAGAAGATTATTTTTATATACCTAAAATGATTTCAACTGGCAATTTAAAAAAAAATTCAGTGTATAAAGTATAATCTAAAGCAGTAATTTAAAAGCATAGACAACAACATGGACCAAGAACCAGGTGAAACAGGAGGAGACAAAGTCAGCTCTAGCTGCCACGGGCACTTGTTTGTCCAAATAGACATTAAATCAGCTAGACCTGGCCTGTTTAGGAGAAAAGGGCTTGAAACGTTTAAAAAATAAGGTACCTAGTGTGAAAAAGAACCAAACATTCTAAAGCTCAGTAGAGTACAAGTTAGCAGCAGATCTGCATACAGCAGTGTTAAAAGGATCTGTGAGCTGGGCTTTACGCCAAAAGAAAATAACTCAAGAGATACAAGGGCAAAACTTGGTGTCCTTGCTGCCATTCCTATGCTGTGATGAAATAGCCCTAGAAATGCCCAAGGAAAGAAGGGGTAGTTGTATGTCACAGTTGATGGTACCATTAACAATGCAGTGAGCTTTCCAACCAACTACAGCTGTGAAATTCATTTTCAAACTAAGAAACAAAAAACAGCTGGCTGTGGTGGTGCATGCCTTTAATCCTAGCACCTGGGAGGCAGAGGAAGGTGGGTCTCTAAATTAGAGGCCAGGCTGTTCCACGTAGTGAGTCCCAGGTCAGCCACAACTACAAATGATCATTAAAATGCAGGAAGAATGAGTGACAAGCTGAGATAAATCCAGGAAATGATGTAGAAAGCCAGGGATAGTGCATACCTGTAACCTCAGAGGATCAGGAGTTCATGGCTACCCTAGGCTATCCTAAACTACAGGATTCTTTGAGATTCTGTCTCAAAGAATGATGAACTGGTACAGTGTAGATAAAACCTGCAGGCAGTGATGAGGATGAAGGAAGCAGCAGGGATGATCACCCAGTGTGCACCCAGCAGCCTCCAGTGTTAGTGTAAAAAACCTGCTGCATTGCTGAGAAGCCACAGCTTTCAGAGGCTCTACTGGCATAGGCTGAGGAGATTCTTATACCAGTTCCCCATCTGAAGTCTTTCCATCTAAAGTTTCAGCATGAGAGTAACAGAGAATAAGTACAGCATAGAAGCCATTCTGAGAAGCCATGTTCATGCTCATTTTATAATAGCAACACAGACAAGCTCAGGGAAAAGAAGACAGACACAAAAGACCAAATGATTTATGGTCCTATTTCTGTTAATGTGTGTGCTGGAGAAGCTAGCCTGTACCCTTGGAAAGTAGGGCAGGGGGTTCTTTTGGCGCAGGGACGCCTAAGGCTGGTTTCATGTGCAAGAACATCTACTAGGATGACATTTTTGGTTTATTTTCTGAGCCAGTCTTATTTGTTGCTCTAGCTGGCCTGACACCTGCTATATGAAACAGGCGGCCCTGTAACTTACAGAGACCCACTGACTTCTGATTCCAAGGTGTGTGGACCATCACACCTGGCTGTTTTCTGTTTCTTATTGAATATGAATTTCACAGCTGTAGTTGACTTGAAAGCTTACTGCATTGTGCACACCAGTTCATTTTTCTGCATGCACACAATACATTAAGAGACTTTAAACTAGGCATGGGTGACATAATCCCAGAACTTATAAGGTAGAGGTAGCAAGATCAGGAGCTTATTGAATTTAAGACCAGTCTGCACTGACTGAGCTCCTATTTCCAAAGAACCAAATAGTATTTTTAAAGGTAAATCATAATTTTAAAGGTAATAGTAACAATATATAAAACAATAGCTTTTGTGTAGTGTTCAGAAGAATGTACAATTAGGTGTGTTTAGGTAACATATTACAGGTATTTGTGTTTAGGTGAGCTAATTGTATATGCTTTTAGACCTAGCTACTCAGGAGACTGAAGCAGGAATACCAGAGCCCACATAACCAGATTTTTTTTTTTCCAAAAAGCAACTCCAGGCTCTGAAGAGATGATTCAATTTGTTCCTAAAATCATGTTAATAAGCAATTTTAAATCAGAAGGATATGATCTAAACCTAAAAAGGCCTACAAGCCATTATCTGGGGATAAATCAGTATGTTTTTGCAGAAAGAGGTCTTGTTAGGCATTTTACGAGTTTTGCTGTCTTCCATGTTGTTCAGTCCATTTCTAAACACCACTCGGTCTGGCATTGCCCCTTGGGAGTTACACAGCACTTAGCATGCATTGTCCCCTAGAGGGACCACAACAGCAAACAGAAATGCAAATCCACTCTTGGGATAAAATAGAAATTAATTGAAGAAGAAAGAGTCTATAATTTAAGGCATAGTTAGCTTGGGGAGGAAGCTGTAGCTTTCACATTTGCTGGTTTCTGTGCCAGTCATCACAGCTCCGTTGTCTGCTCAGCAGCTGTGTCACCGAGTTTGTGTTTTTGTGTGTTTATGTATTAGAATATAAGCTCTAACACCTCCCCCCTGCATTATCTGCTGCTTGCTTCAGACCCTTCATCTGTTGGTGTTTAAATTCAGTGTTGAGATTTTGAAAGAAATACTCCACAGCAGATGAATTATGCTTTTGCTGCAGAGATCCTGCCGCATGGATTACAAGCTCTGTTTCTCTATGCTTGAATAAACTCCATCAAAAGCACATTATCCTCAACGTCTGTGGCCAGCTGCCTAATTGTATCTGCTGTAACCACACGCTGGTGGAACATGATACCAGAGAGGAACAGAAATGATGAATTACCCCCTGCAGGTGATAGTGATCGCGATGATTTTTAATTTCCTTCTTCCTCATACAGTCTAGACTGACTTCATTTCATTGGCTGCTGTCTTCTTCCTTGTGTACATGGGTGTCCCTTTGTAAAAAGACCCACCGCACTGACACACATAAAAAAGCCATTTAATTCTAAGTCATTATTCCTCAAATGTATGAGTATAAAATGAACTGTTTACTTTTATGCATATAAAGTAAATAAGCAAAGTTGTGGCTTAAAATATTTTCTTAACTGATTCTGTTTATAACTGCTTTGCCTTGTTGTCTTGCTCTGGGACACCCATAAGAGGCTTGAGCCAGCTCCCTCTGACACAGCGAGCAGGAGTCCTGGTGCTCGGGAATGGTCTGCACTGTGAGGCCACACTGACTTCACTTCCTCATGTGCCTCAAAGGTCAGACTCAAGATTCTGGTAATGTTAAGAATGGTCAGCTGTCCTAGAAATCAGTGTTGGCCAGTCTTTCCTCTCATGCTGTCTCTGTCATCACTTCAGTCTCACTCTTCACTATGGTGGCCGTTGGTGGCTGCCCATTCTCCCTCTTTGCCTCAGAGACTGATAGTTACAAGTTTTTCTGAGTGATATAGCACAGTGGTAGGGGGCATGATTTAATTATGACCCTGACTTTGTAGATTAGTCAGCTACCTTTGATACTTGATTTTCATGACTCTTCCTCCCAAGCAGTGCCCAGTGCTGCTGCTGACAAGATCTGTAAGGGAATGTACTCTGAGCCTGCCTTCTGAGCCACCTGACAGCCCTGTGTGCTTGCAAAGTGAAGCGCCAGTCATTTACTGCTGCACCCTAAAAGTCATGTTTCCAGTTCTTTGTGGTGATCGTTGATTCTTGTGTTTGAGTGATTTCCTAAGGGAGAATATGTTCATTGAAATTGGCACCTGGAGTCAATACTGGTACATGCCCTTAATCCCAGCACTTAGGAGGCAGAGGCTGGAGGATCGATCTCTGAGTTTGGGGCCAACCTGGTCTACAGAGACAGTTCCAGGACAGCCAGGGCTATATAGAGAAACTATATCTGGGGGCAGAGGAGAATTAGCACTTGCATACCTAAGACATCCTGCCATGGCGTCAGCAACAGGATGGTGGAACTGTAATTGAAAAGCAGCTTCTAGACAGAACAGTTTTGTTCTCAAAGCAGCTGGCATTTATTGAAAGCAGCACTCTGCCCAAATGGCCCTGCAGAAATACAAGGTCCAGCCATAGTTCAGCTGGCTTCCACAACTGCATTTCAGATTGAGTCTTTTCTTTCTATCTCTAGAAGCACATCTGTAGTAATCTTCTTGGGGCCTGAAACCCCAGACAGTACCCAAGCCAACATATCTAATGTACTGTCAGCACATACAAGCCTGGCTCCAGCATCCAAACATACATCCTAAGCAAAATGAGAGGGCAGCAACAATGACTGGGACGATGGTGATACTGTAGGAAGCTACTTTAAAGTTGCTTATTTCTTGAATGTTTTATTTACTATTTTTAGATGACAGCTGACTTTGAGGAACTGAAATTAAAATAAGTAGATAAATAAATAAAACACGATAAGGACAGATGACTGAATAGCCAATAAAAAGGGAGATGAAGGGCATTCTAGATCTTGGTGTATCTAAGAACAGAATACAGTGAGCTGTGTAATGAGACCCTGTCTCAAACAGGGGCCCAGAAACTCCCCCTTTCCACAGCCAGTGTGTTCTGTATTTTCGGGCCTCACTTTCTGAAAGCTCACTAAAGAGCAGGCTGTCTGCAGATACTGTTCATCTTTTCCTAAGTCCTCTCGTGTCTCTGCGGTCTCATTCTCCTGCTGTTACTGAGAAGACAAGTCTGACTGAGGAAGCAGAGACATGCAGTTTCCAGAAAGCAGAACAGGTCAAGAGGCTATCAAATGCTGGTCACCAAAGCAACACAAATACTTCTTTCTTTGTTTTTGTTACCCAAACTCATTAGTTTTCCTTCACTGTTTATGGTGGGGTAGGCAGATTAGCTTCATCTTTGATTTTTAGCTAAAATGCATAGACAGCTTGTCTGGGGTTACAGACAGTTCTAAGGAATCTTTGTATTTTCAGATCCCTCTTTAGACGAGCATTCTGACATAGTTGCAACTGTCCTGCCAGGTGACTGACAGTCTGCTTTTATAAAAAGCAGAATTTGAGAAATGATTTTTCTTTGTGATTTCTTATTTTTTTTTCCTTTTTTTTTTTTTAAATGTATCTCAGATTTTTAAAAAGTCCTTATCAGCTCTACCTTCTCTTTCCTCTTTCTGCTCCTTCTTCATTGAAAAATGTTACTGTGGTGGTGTTAATTGGGGGAAAGGTTACTCTTCCAGGTCAATACACTTTTTTCTACATAGGAGACTCATTGATTGGCCAAGCCTTTGGGGAGAGCTGAGACACAAGGGTGGCGGTTGAAATATAGGTCTGTGTAATGTTATAGGTAAAAGGAATAATACTGGCATTTACTCATTTTCTATAGCTGATGTTTCCTTTAGAAATGTCCATACAGACAAATACAGCAAACATGAATAATCCAAAGTTGTCACCCGCCATTCCCGGTGAGCATCTTCACAAGTGCATTGTGGTCACACATTGGGTGTGCCTGTCACCCAGTAGTGTGTTCTCACTGTTTCTCCAGTCGATAGACACCTAAGGAAAACATTTCTCTGCCCACACACGGAACACGAGACTGTTTTCCACCAATCTTCTCATCTGTAGATACCACCTAGATGTCCTGTGATTTAATTTCTGAACTGTTTGGCTTAGCAGATTCCACATGTCAAGGTCTCAGTCCGAATAGCCCCACAGTTCAACAGTCATTCCCCAGTGGAAGATTCCCACAACACCTGGGCTGTGTAGTTAGAGTGCAGAGCTCTACCTTCCTCAGCAGTTTGCTTTTTCCAGAGTCTTGTGTAGACACAAAGAAAGAGTGGATGGAAAGGCCGCAGCCCCAGAGCTGCCTTTGTCACACAGGCAGTGTAAGCCATTCTCCTGGTTTGTGGATGCATCTGCTAGCCTCCTTCTTAAGGGTTTTTAATGAAGATTCTATTGTCATTAATCTTTAGCTATCAGTATTTGACTCAGTCCTTGGTCCTCTTCCTTCTCAGGGGAAGATTGTACCTAGTCACTTTCCATCTTTTCTAAATAAGCCAGCCTTAAAAAACAAACCAACAACAGTAAACCATGGCAATAAGTCATTTGATTTTTAATCAGTTTTTAAAATCTCTATTCATTTCTTTTGGTGAATCATTAATGTGCAAAGGACAATGATTTAGTCAGTTATCCTAACTACTTAAGGCTAGCTGTGGTTAAGAGACAGGGGACTAAAAATGTTTGAGAGCTATATAAAATGGAGCTGGGTGAGAATTCAAGAAATCCTAGGTATGCCTCAGCCTTCCTTTTAAAAAGACTGCAGCCTGATAGGGCACAGTGTGATCAGCATGGTAAGTGGTAGACTCAAGTCCACCACTCATCCCTGCCCAGCAAATTGTTATTGCATTCTGTAGACCAGGCACCAGAAATGCAGTAGTGAACAAGGCAGGCAGCTGGCTGCAGTTGTGAAGGTACTGTAGGTGCTTAAGGCACAGGGATTTGTTATAGAAGCTCATTGCAGCCTCATGGCTCTCTAGGGTAGTCTGTCTGAGAACCTCTACTCTGTGATTGTTTGGCAGAAGTATCAGCAGCAATTCCATCCCCTCTTAGTGTCTAAAATGTAATGAACTTGAAGGTTAAGTATTGGATTTGCTTTGGACTCAGTGTGAATTAGCCCTCAATGATCAATAAAATTCCACATTCTTTGCAAAAGCAACAGAGCACACAAATTGGCCTGATGGTGATTTTTTTCAATAATCAATGTCTAGTTTTTAGCACTTTGTAAGTTTAATTTAATGCCAATTTTGAAAACAGATTAAGTCTACTTAATCCATTATGAAGGAGAACGGAACAGTAGCATTTAAGTTTTAAAGAAACAGGTAGAATTGGGCTACAGAGATGTCTTGGTGGATAATAGCATGTACTGGTCTTGCCAAGGATCCAAGTTTGGTTCCCAGCAGTCACATACAGAAGCTCACAACACCCTAAAACTCCAGCTGAAGTGATCTGTGCCCTCTTCAGGTAGGCACACCTACTGAAATGGCTGAGGTAAGGCCATCATGGTCTGACTCAGTTTGTGTTTGCTTAGACAGTCTCAGCCCTCTAACTCCTGCCCCCTACAGTCACGTCTGCCTTGGCAGCACATTTGAAGTTTCCATGGCCTTGAGTATGGTCTAGATGTATTAACCAAAATAATTGACAGGGTATATCTAAAACAACTACTATCCTGTGCAGAAATGAACATTTCAGTTACTCGTACCCTCACTGAACTTGGATGTATATGGGTGGTTTTTGCCTTTAGAAAGGCTGTATTCCCGAGTTTAGGCACCAAGAGACTTTTCAAAGGCTCAAGCCCACCTTGGTCTGACCATCAATAAAAAAGACTGAAAGCTTTCAATTGGCTTGCTTAATCAGCATGGTTGTCAATAATTATCTCATGTAAATCATTACTTTATGATGACCCCGTACATACATATAAAATAAACATAAGTGTTTTTTCAAGGTGAAATATATATTTATCCAAATGTGTTAGTTTTTTCTAGAGACTTTCTTGTGTTGTCCCAATAAGTCTTAGAGTTAATTTTAATGTTTTTCTTTATATATATAAGGACATTTTCATAACATGGTTTTATTTGAGTACTATGATTTATAGTCATTATAGTTTTAAAAAATAGTTAACATTTAAAAATTATACCTAATAATCCCATCACAAAACGTATAACTTGCATTAAAGTTGGGTGAACTAGATGAGAAAAAAATTAAATGAGTGTCCTAAAGGAACACTGCTACTGAAAATCAAACCAGGGTGTATCCATGCTCCTGTAGATCCAGGTTTCTGTGAGTCACAGTGTGGGATGCTGACTGCTGCTTCTGGCCTTTCCCAGCTTGCTCTCCCTGCAGCCGTCTGAATTGAGGAAAGCTGGAAGATGCAAGATGGCTGCCCTGCTGTCTACCAGCATTTCAGCCTGGTCAGGCCTCTGTTCTAGCCTCTCTTGAGCAGCCTGGCATGAGCACTTCTCTGATAAACCATTTATTGATTGTTTGGTTAGCCTTATTACGTTAATTAAACACTGTTCTATGGGGAAAAGCCAATTATATTCTTCATTTTCCTTACCTAGTGATTAGTAAGTTTGTGTGGTGTCTGCTCTAAGATAGTTTCTAGTTTGTAAAGTCTTGGAAGACTGAGTAGTTAGTGACTACATCAGGTAATTACTGTAATGATCAATTACATTGCTTTTTTTATATCACAGGCAGTTGCTGGGTACTTCGATATATATTTTGAGAAGAATTGCCACAACAGGGTAAGTATCATGAGTTATTCATAAGGATTAATTATACAGAGTACTATGTTAGATTTGTGCCCTAAGGTGTTTGCTCAGAAGCATTTTGCTGTTGTAAGCAATTGCAGCTTGTATTTGATGTAGTAGATTAATGTACCATGACATTGAAAATTATATACTTCATCAGATACTTTTGAATTTCACCAATGCAGGTCGTGTTCTCTACTGGCCCCCAGAGCACCAAAACCCACTGGAAACAGACAGTATTTCTGCTGGAAAAGCCTTTTCCAGTTAAAGCAGGTGAGAAAGCAAGCAAAACATTGCCTTCATTCTGGGGAAACAGTGGTCACTCACATGTCAGTTTACTTAGAAGAATGTAGCAGATGCTGAGATTAGAGGTCTCAGAGCTTCCCGCCTGCATGTATTTAAAGTATCTTAGTATTAGATTCCAAACATATTTCAGCTGCTAGAAGATAGTTCAGCTGTCAGTAGTACTTGCTGCTCTTTAAACTCAATTTTATATTCTAGCATCCATATCTGGTGGCTCACAACCACCTATAACTCCAACACCCACATAAACATAGTAGACAGACAGACACACACACACACACACACATACACATACACACAAATAAAATAGCTCGAAAATTCATGTTTAGAAAAGTTTCCAGTTTCAAATCGTATGAGGTTTATTGCCGTTTGGCGTTTGTTTTGCTCTGGTTTTAGGTGCTAGGGATTAAACCTTTGCTTTCACACATGCTAGGTAAGCATCCAACCACTGAGTAACATGGTCAACCCTTAAGTCTAATTTTTACCTTCTAAAATAAAGAATATTTATATGCCTCAAAACTGTCACAAAATAATTCATAAAAATAAGATTTATTTTATTATTTTGTGTGTATGTGATATTTTGTATGGATATATGTATGTGTACTACATGCATACATATGCCGGTGGAGATAGGAAGATGCCGTTGGAGCCCTTGGAAGTGGAGTTACAGATATGGGTGCTGGAACCAGGTCCTCTTGCAAGAACATCAAGTGGGCTTAGCTGCTGAGCTATCTTTTTAGCCTCCAGAAAATGTTTCTTTAGTCAATAACTAGTAAATGATAACATGCAGATATAACGAAGAAAAAATGTTTTACTTCCTTAGTGACTAAACTACTATCAGCAATTGATGTATGAGACTTATTCAGTAGTTACTGCACTTACAGCAGCTTCGTGTAGAGAGTTACAGTAAGGGAAGGAAGTTCTGTGCAGCAGCTATGGCTGTCACTCTATGTGCTGTGGCTTCTTCAACTTTTCTACATATTTGTATGTAGCTACTCACACCTTTAAACCTCACATAAATGTGGTGGAGTCTTTTTTTTTTTTTTTTTTTGAGACAGGGTTTCTCTGTGTAGCCCTGGCTGTCCTGGAGCTCACTCTGTAAACCAGGCTGGCCTCGAACTCAGAAATCCGCCTGCCTCTGCCTCCCAGAGTGCTGGGATTACAGGTGTGCGCCACCACCGCCCGGCAAGTGCTCTTTTTTTTTTTTTTTTTTTTTTTTTTTTTTGAGGAGTCTTTTACACCCTCAGTTTCTCTCATTTTTTTTATTTATATGCACATTATATTATCTCATATATTTATATGCACATTACAAATATGACACACATTTATTATTGTTTTTGAGACAAGGTCTTACTTTGCAACCCTGGCTGGCTCAAGCTTAGAGCAATCCTCCTGTCTCAGCTTTCTGCATGCTGGCTGCTCTAGCTCTTCTTGAACATAGCAGCCACATTTACTTCCCTATTCTCTGCCATCATTCTGCTTGTTGTTCTGTGACCATGCGCTGAGAGACTGTGGAGAACACATCCAGGAAAGGCTGGGGAGGGGGCATGCAGACTCCAGTGTCCAGCAGGAGGATGAGCTCTGTTGTGGTAAATGGGAAGTGGTTTGGAACAGTTGGTCAGACTTCGGATTAGCAGGCTGCAAAGGGGTTCGGTGTCCAGGGATACTTAACATTTGAAGGAGTTTGCTCCTTCAAATTCTCTCTTCTAATTGCAGTGTAATACTTGATAACTGGTAAGAATTTGAAATTCTGCCTCCTCTTTCAGTAATCCCTAAGATGACTGCCCACCCCATGCTTTACCTCTGGACTTTGCCTAGTGTCATGAAGCAGGGATGTGGTGCTAAGGTTGTCTTATAGCCCACCAACTTAACACTTTTATTGTCCCCTGCTGTGGAATAAATAGAAGCTAGAACTCAGAAATAGGATAGAGATCTAAAGAGGACAAGCAGATGAATCAAGAACTCTATTCTGCATAGAAGGCTTGAGAGCACATACAATGGGTGCACAAGGACAGACAGACAGACCAGAGCACTGCAGTTCACCATGACCATAGTAGTTCTCAGAGGTCATAGGCTTCCACCAGTCAGAGTGCTGCCTGTATGAATAGTATTCAGTAGGGACTCAATAGGACTTTGTGGTGGGACTGTGTACTCCAATCATGAGTTACCTGCATACACCCAGCAAAGCTTCAAACTGAGACTCAGATGGAACTGAACTGCAGGGAGCACTGTAAGTATATAGGGAATGATGAAACGTGACACTGTACAACGTCCTCAATAGCTGTGTTTGTTCATATACCCAATGCAGAAAAAGATGAACTTATAAAGACCCAGAAATGACAGAATTAGCAGAGACTCATATTGAGATAGATCTGTTTTGTATGAGAACACACCTCACTGTGGAGGTGGAGACAGATGTCTTTGTGGAAGGCAGTGGGATTAGTAGCAGGACAGATTTACAGTCAATGAAATTGCTCTAAAGGTGAGCTGGGTGTTGGCAAATGCCCGAGGGAAAGGTTTGGGTGTTTAGGGTCATCCTTTGCTTCATAGTAAGTTCAAAGCCAGCCTGAGCTATGTGAGACGCTGCCTTGAAAAAGTGTCTCAGATAGATAAATAAATGGATGATAGGTAATAGACTGATAGATGATTGATTGATAGAGATGATAGACATAGTTGTAGATGAATGATAAATGTCAAAACCAGGGGAAGTTTTAACAGACATTGAATTTCTCACTGTGTAGGAAAATTCCAAGTGCCCTATCCTCAGGGTAATAGCAGGAGTCCCTGAGAGAAGCACTGAGAAGTAGGCAGAGTAGTTAGGACATAATGGCCAAGTCTTTTACACTTGATAATAACCAGAACCCACAGACTGAAGACTATTAAAACTCAAGATAAGCACAAACATAAAGCTAATAGCATGAACTACTAATCAGCATACTTAAAAAAAATACCTTCACAAGCCAGATTCCAAGCATAGAGAGGACGAAGAAAGAAAAGTCTAAGGTCCACATCAGAAAACTGACAGGATGGCTCAGTGGGGACAGATGTTTGCTGCCAAGCTTGACAGTCTAAATCAATCCTTGAGACCCACGTGGTAGAAGGAAAGGATCAACTCATAGTTCTTTATATGCGTGTGTGCCTACATACACACATTAGATAGATAGATAAATAGATAGATAGATAGATAGATAGATAGATAGATAGATAGATAGATAGATAGATAGATAGATAGATAGATGGATGGATGGACAGATGGATGGATGGATGGATGGACGGACAGACAGATGTAGTTTTAAAAAGAAAAAAAATGTGTGAGGCCTGTACATTTAGAACTACAGAACATTACTGAGAGAAATTAAATCCTAAATGATGGAGAGGTGTGCTGTGTGGTTGGTGCATTCTCCGCCCTATACACAAAGACTAACACATGCAGTGGACTATAGATACAATCTGTTTTTTAACAAAAACTTCTATTACATTTTATTTGTTTGTGTATACTGGTGCACACACTGCATAGTGCTCATGTTGTAGTCAGAGGATTTGGGGAGTTGATTCTCTCAGTCCACAGTGTGGGTCCCAGGGTTGAATTCAAGTCCTCAGGCTTGGTGGGAATGCCGTTACCTGAATCATAGTCAGTCCTAGAGATGTAAATGTAAAGTCTTAAACAGTAAAACATATGGTCAACAGATCATCTTTTGAGACTTGTGGAGGCAGGCTTATGAAAGGGAATGTTAGCAAGATTGAACTGTATGTGCCATCAAAATTATAAACTCCTCATTGGTCAGTTTCATCCAGATAAAATTCATACTTCTCCCCAAAGCCATTTATAAAGAAATCTTATCCTTCCTTTCCAGCACCCCCCTTTTAGGGCTCCAGCTACATTTTCTGGTTCTGGGGTCCTGTGGTACTTGAGGAACAAACCCAGAGCTTCATAGATCCTTGGCAAATGCTCTAGCACTGAGTTGTGTCTCTGCAGCTCTTAGATTAGTCATTTCTTAGCTCACTGTCCTATTTTCTTAAGAACTTTCTTGGATTTATTAAAGATAGTCTTCTACATATGCAGTTCTGTGGCTTCTCGGTGTGAGTCCCACTTCAGCTCTGCTCAGTTTAGAATCTTACTGGTTGTCCTCAATTGATGGTTCCTACTCTGCACTACAGGTCAGCTCATGCGTAGATCTGCTGCACATCTCCTTACACTATGTTGAGTTCTAATGGCATGCTTGTGTTCCTTTATGCTGTACTGAGTTCTAATGGCATAAGTCTTTAGCCCCTTGTTTTTATCTGTTAGTATTTGTCATATCAGTGCTGCTGTGCGGAGGGAGTACAGTAAGAGAAGAAGCACTCTCTCAAGTCCAGTTCTTCAGTCACTTAGGGTGGGGGGTGGCACAGTTTCCAGGTGCTTGACGCAGTGCTGTGTGACCGTCATGCCAACTCCTGGGTGCTTGGGCTTCTTACTGTGTTGCTAGACTTGAGCAACTTGTTTGGATTTTTTCTTGTGTGACTGAAAAGAATTTTCTTTGTGTGATTTTATGTTCAATACATGGCATGGTTTTTAGGTAAAGTTAGAACCAAGAGTCTATTTAGGAAATTTTTAAATATATGAATTTTGGTATCCATGATATAACATGCAAAATGTTTGCTTGTTTGCTTGTTTGTTTGTTTGTTTGTTTGTTTGTTTGTAGCAGGGACTCAGGTAGCCCAATCTGGCCTTGAACTCAGAGTCTACCTGAGGATGACTTTGAATTTCTGATCTTTTGTCTCCTCCTGAGTGCTGAGATTACAGGTGTATACCATCATACCATCAAGTAACATATTGTAAGCATAGCCATGCAGCTATTCTGCCTAGACTGTTTCTGCGTGTGTATGTCTGTGTGTCTGTGTTTATATCTTCAGCAATGGCCAGTGATATTTGGCAAGCTAGATTTGTTCCATGTGCGGGTAGGCTGAATACTTAGAAAGCAGAAAGGTGGCTGGACCTGGAGGTTTACACTAGGATGACAAGGGCAGGTGGATCTCTGAGTTCAAAGCTGGCCTGGTCTACATAGAGAGGTACAGGCCAGTCAGGGCTATACAGAGAGATCCTGCATCCAATTTGAAAAGAAAAAGGAATAAACAAGGAAAAGAAAAATATAAATAAAGAATTTTTCCAACTAAGAATGTGTAAAATAAGAATTCATCCAGAATCCATTTGACTAAGGAACAAAAATCCACTAGATTTTTGTTTTATTTACAAACTAGTTCTAAAAATAATTACAAATAGCTTTGTAGGAGACCTGCCTCCTGATGGAGGGTTTAGTTACAGAAGACTTGTTTTCAATTTGTGGTGTTTCTTTACCTCTGAAAATAGTGCACAGTTTTGTTAACACAGCTTACACAACAATTTTGTGTTAAAAATCCTGATCTGTTTCATGTTTAAATTTGAAAACATGCTTGCAATCAGGCTGTTTCTTTATACATACAGTGAGCTTACTCAGGGCCTTACACACAGGGTGAGCTTACTCAGGGCCTTACACACAGGGTGAGCTTACTCAGGGCCTTACACACAGGGTGAGCTTACTCAGGGCCTTACACACAGGGTGAGCTTACTCAGGGCCTTACACACAGGGTGAGCTTACTCGGGGCCTTACACACAGGGTGAGCTTACTCGGGGCCTTACACACAGGGTGAGCTTACTCGGGGCCTTACACACAGGGTGAGCTTACTCAGGGCCTTACACACAGGGTGAGCTTACTCAGGGCCTTATGTATACAGTGCGCTTGCTCAGGCTGTCTCTCTCTATTCCCCAAGAGCTCGCTGTGCACAGTCCTAGCAGCGTGTTATTTATATCTGCGTGACACTGACTAATTACTCTTATCTAGCCCACTGTGCCAGCCACTGCTTTGGCACTTTAGATAGGCATGGACAATTGAAGGGGGCTCAGCAGTATGAATTATGTGTTTACCACTGTGACCCTTCACACTATTTAATTAACTTCAGTATGTGCGTATTACACCCGAATCTTTGAAATTACTGCTATGGAAGAAAGATCTTTTGCTTTATCTTCAACCACGAGAACAGCAGCCATGTCTGCTTCTTATCTAAGGCACCTCATGTTTAATGTTCCTACCAGTGTTGTGAGTTCTTGGTATTATTTGAAACTTTTTGTTTCAAATAAAGTCAATTATTTTAACAATTCTATTGGGTGCATAATTTTATCTGTACTTTTATTGGCAATATGTCTTCGAGAGAGTCTCAATCTCTATGGTCCAGTATCTCCTGCCTAAGCCTTCTGAATGCTGGGATTATGGCTGGGTCACTGCCCAGCTTTGTGCTTGACTATGTGATTTGCCTTTATCTGATTACTAACGGCATTTTCATCTCTTACTGGAATTAGTATCTTCTGTGAGAATTTGGATTTTTGAGATAGATCACTCTGTATTCCTGTCTGACTGGACCAGGCTGGCTTTGACCTTGCCATCCTCCTGACACTGCTTTTGCCCCTTGAGTTCATGGCAACAGGAAGGCGCTACCACATCCTGCTCTTTTGCTTGGTTTTTAAGTAAGTTATTTGTTATAAGAATTGTTTGTGTAAATGGAAACAAGTTCTTTATCAGATTACTAATATCTTCATTCTACTTCCTGCTTTGTCTTTCTAAATAATAGAAAATTTTAATGAGTTTTAGCATGTCCATCATTGATAGCATGTGCTTTGTGTACAAGTCTTAAAACTTGAGCTGATTCTGATTGTGTTTCTTCTGGAACATTCGCTCTTGCTTTCCACACTTAGGTCTGTAATATATTCTGTGTTCATTTACGAGTTAGTAATCCATCTTTTCAGTTGTTCCATCTTCATTTCTTGACAGAACTGTCCATTTCCCATTTAATTACCTTGGCTCCTTTGTCAAAAATTAATGGGCCATATGCATACAGGCATCTTTCCGAGCTCACACTTTGTTCTTTTGATCTATGTATCTGTCCTTAAGCCAGGAGGACACCATCTTTATAAAATGTTGAGTGCTCTTACTTGTTCAGATTCTCTTTACATACAGATTTTAAAGGCGTCTGAGTTTCTGCTTGTAAACTCCACTGGGTGTCAGCAGGATACACTGAGTCTGTAGATCAGCGGAGAGAATGTGGTCCATCCCCTGAGCATGTCTCCTCATTCATTTTGATCTATAGCAGTGCCTCATTGTTTTACATAAATACATAGTATAAGTTCCATTTTCTCTCTGTTTAATTTACCATGGAGTGGTGTCACCTTCCCAGTTTCTGAATCAATAAATGATAAATTCAGACCAGTTTTATTGGTATAAAGTAAAGGTTTAAATCTACAAAAGTAGTTGTTTGATTGGTAGAGTGTGTGCGCCCTTCAAGCTTGAGGACCAGAGTTCAAAATCCTCAGTTCCTATGTAAAAAGCCAAGTGTGATAACACATATAATTCTGGTGCTGAAGAGGCAGAGATAGGTTGATCCTTGTCGCTCATTGGCAGACAATCCAGCCCCGTTGGAGAGCTGCAGGTATAATGGGGAACTCCCTAACTCAAAGAAATAAGAAAGTTGCACCAGAACAACTTTCTGGGGTTGGGGTAGAAGCAGGTGGATCTCTATGGCTTCAAGGCCACCTAAAGCTACATAGTGAGACTGTCACAGAAAACAAAAGTAAAATTAAATGGGCCTGGCAACTGATAGCTTCTGGGAGAGGGGCAGTCAGTTTTCTTTGTAGCCCCTAGTAAGTAGGCCGTACTCTATATAAGGACACACACACACCCCAAAAGATATATAAGCCGCACAAACTGGACTTGGTGTTTTTGTTTGGTTTTGTTTTTAAAGAAAAGAAAAGAAAAAATAAGAAAAGAAAAGCTGGGCATTGTAGAGCAATGCGGTTAGTCCCAGCACTCAGGAGGCAAAACTGAGTTCAAGACCAGCCCAGTTTACATAGAGTTCTGGGAGCCTGCCTCAAAAATAACACCGAGAGGTTACAAGGTTGGGTGGGAGGGGAAGTGAAGGGAGAATGGATCTGGGAGGAGTTGGGGGAATAGGGGTGAATATAATCAAAACAAATTATATGAAACTCTTAAAGAACTAATAAAAATTTAAGTAAAAAAAAATTAAATGAGGAGCAAGTAAGGAAGTCACACAACGTTGACCTGGTCTCTATACACAAGTACATTTTCAAGAGATACATATACAATGTTGCTAAGAACAGCCAATAGCATTATTATATATTTTAAATTGCAAATTCTCTTAGATTTAGTGAGAAAAGTAATGCCTTTGTTTCTTCTCTAAGGTAATGTCATAAAATTTATTATAATTATACAATTGTGTAATTTAGATACTAACGCCATTACAGAAAGATGTGCCTGGGTAGTGAAACAGGGTGTTTCATGTCCTCATTTGTATATTTAGTCATAGCAACTGTCTCCAGATGGATGTAAGGCATTGCTCTACAGCTGAGGAGCACAGACTTGAAGCAAATGACCTTGTTTATTAAATCCTGGCTCTTGGGTCTGGGTAGGAGCTCAGTGGGAAAGGCCCAGCCTAGCAGTGCAAAGCTGTAGGATTAGTCTCAACATCAGGGAAACAAAACAACAAAAACCTGTTGTCCCCTGACTAGAGTGTGGCCTTGGGAGTAGGACTGACCTCTCTGAGTGTCATTAGAAAAGGAGGGACAGTGTGCTTACCTCACAGCTGTTTGTAGCCATTAAGGGAAGGAGAACCTGTGAACCCCTTCTGATAGCCTAGTGCAAAGCACAAGCAGAATGGATATTCCTATCAGTTGTGTGCCGATGATTAACCTGTGCTTGGTGGAGGTTCTGGAACCTTCTGAGTAGGATCTAGGAATCATGGTTGTTCCTGATGTTCTTGAACGTGCCAACTTGAGATAGTTTTATGTCATTTTCGTAATGATACAGAGAAAAAGCTGGGAGTGTTGGCTCATACCTGCAGGGCCAGCCTTGGCTGCATAGTGAGTTCCAGGTCAGCCGTGGGCTATAGAGTGAGACCCTGTCTCAAATAATAACAGTCACAGCATAGAGGGATATATTAGGTATCAGAGCCACAAGCACACATTAGCTTACACATCAATGTATAAGTCTCTTTTAGGTTTTGCCAGATGGGTTGAGCTCTGGCCACACTGTTCTTCCATTGGTCTATGTGTCTTGCTTAACTGCAAAGACACATGGAATATATGAGTAATGAAACCATCATATCCCAAGAAGTGCTCTGTTTATTTTAATCTTGTTTTGGAGTAGAAGAGTAGATTAGTACAGGGCTTTCACTTTTAATGAGGTATATATTCAGTGTTCAGACAGTTTTACACACACACACACACACACACACACACACACACACACACACACACGGAGTCATTCTTTCTTACATCCTGTGTCAGTCCATGTTGTGAAGCTGTGCCTGGGGCTGTAGTGTGATCTTATTAAAGCAGGGATGCTGAGGTTATCACTGGCAGCCTTACCTTGTTGTTTTAATAACTCTGCAAAGAGATCTCACTCACACTAGGAAGGCATATAGACATTGCTTTGAGTCTTCAGGAAAGCCTGGCTTTGCCCTGCTGCAGGTCTCGGTGGGCAGAACTGTTGTATATTCACGGTTGCACTTCTGTAGGTTCTTCCTGTTTACAGTGGCAGGACACTGCAGGCCAGCAGCCATGTCCTGTGCCTCTGTGATCACAGAAAAGGGGAACCACTGGGTGTTGTGTTCCACTAGCCTGTTTTCATCAAATGCTGTGCCTTTCTTTGTAGGTGAAGCCTTAAAAGGAAAGATAACAGTCCACAAGAATAAGAAGGATCCTCGTTCCCTCATTGTGATCCTGACTTTGAACAGTTCAACCCAGACTTACAGTCTCCAGTGACACCATGATCTCCGCTGCCACAGAGTCTGAAGCACACCCAACT
Source organism: Apodemus sylvaticus (assembly GCF_947179515.1). Lineage (NCBI taxonomy): Eukaryota > Metazoa > Chordata > Mammalia > Rodentia > Muridae > Apodemus > Apodemus sylvaticus. The sequence continues at coordinate 164,513,784 of NC_067472.1, read as the reverse complement.
GTCTGTCTTTAAAGTGGGATAGGGCAGTCATCGGGAGGGGCAGGCTCCATGGGGCTGTAGCACAGCTGGTCCTGGCCCTGCAGCTCCTGGGTAGTAAGCCTAGATAAAGCAGAGCTCAGTGGAGGACCCTCCCTCCTCCTTCCTACCGCTTCTGCTCCTAGAGATCCTAGTCACTGAAGCCTGCTTGGCCAGATTCGCTGAAGAGACTTCCTCTCCTGCTAGACTGAGAGTCATTTGAATTGGCTTACTTTTGGAACAGTAATAGTCCTACTTTATACATATACGTATATGTATATATATGTTTCTTACTATAAATTTTGTTTTTAATAATGAGCAACACAAAGCAGTGTTTTACTATAGATTTCCTTTGTAGAGGAACAATTTTTAGTTACACTCTTTGCTTAAATATCAGGATATCTCAAGACTAGAGAGCCAGTGGACAGGACAAATATCCTGTTTGCAGAGGCTGTGCTGTGGTCCTCTCCACCACCTACAGCTCTCTTACCTCCTCAGTGTTCTCCAGCCATAGCCTAGCATTGTGGGGAAGTCAGCTTCAGGACATAGCCTAGGTGTGACAGGCTGCTTTCCAGGAGGGGTAGATGTATGCCTCTCTAAAATGCTGCCTTTTCAGACCAGGGTTGTGCCAAGGTCATGTATCCATCTGCTGATTCTATAAAATCATGTTATTCAGGTTGAAAGAATGAAAAATATCCAATAAAACTATTGAAATATTGAAAACTTCCTCATTACACTGAGTGTTTTCATGAAGTTGTAGCATTTAACAAGTCAAGGAAGGAGTTGATTTCAAGAAAATTGTGGTTTCAGAAGGCCAGCCAGGCATGTTTTTTGCCCAAACTAGACATCTCTAGATCAGGCTAGCTCTGAAGCAGCTTGGTTCCCATTCAGCTGAGATCTCAGTGGGCTTAGTCTCTTTTCTAGCCCTTCATGGAGATGCTGGCTTATGTTAACACAGTTCAGGTGTTCAGGTCAGTGCCTCAGTAAGTGGATGGAGGTGACAGTATTGGTTCCTACCCAACACAAGAGGGGAATGAAGATTACAACAGGAAAGAACTATAATCTCAGTGGAGAGGAGATAACTCACCAGACCTTGTATTTTCTTTTGCAGTATTGGAATTTAACCCTGGGTCTCACACATAATAGGGAAACAGCACTGAGCCATGCCCCAGCCTTCCTTTCCATTTTTATTTTCAGTGAACAAACATTCTCTACTATTTTAAAAAGTATTTCTCAAAAATTATCCCTCTTGCCAAGCATGGTGGTGCACACCTTTAATCCCAGCACTGAGGAAGCTGAGGCAGGTGGGTCTCAGTGATTTGAGGCTAGCATGTTTGTTACATAGTGAGGCATTGGCTTCAGGCTGGGCTTTTCATGGCAGAAGATAGGGAAGGGGAGAGGGGGTTTACTGTTTCCCTTGGACAAGCTTGTTTTGAAACTGTGGCATTTAGTGCCTCTTTTTGCAACCACTGGGTGTCTGGGATTGGCCAGCCACTTTTCTTCAGTTTCTAAATATCTGGCTTCTTGGAGCATTGAGCTCAGTTTAGGCCCCTGGCTTTGGGGTGGGTGGCAGGTAGTAGGGTATTTTTTTGGTGGTGGTGGTGGTGGTTTGGGGTTTTGTTTGTTTTTGTTTTTGAGTCATGTAGACCAAGCCTACTTTCAACTTGCCCTGTAACCAAGGATAACATTAAACTTCTGATCCTCTTGCATTCACCTTCCAAGTAGCCTGTTTGTTTTCTTATCACTTTCTCAGAATTAACCTATGTGCCTCACTTGTAGCTGTCCCTTAGGGTGGAAGAACCAGGGTCTCAAGTGCAGTTATGTGTATAAGATCAGTCTCAGGGCTCTATAGCCCCTCTTTCTGATGGAAGAAGTGTAACAGAATTGCTAAGAGCTCTTAGCCAGAGAAATAGTTAGACATGTCAGTCATCCAGCTTTGTCATGGAGGCCAGCCTAAGTCATTTCCAAAGACTGAAACTAGCTCACAGGTTTCATCTGTACTTGCTGTCTCGTAAGGAGACCAGTTTGTGGTTAGAAGCATGGTCAAGGATTGCCCTGTGCATACTCAGTACAGCCTGTTTTGGTTCACTGCCCTTTGGGCTGCTATATTCTTCATTTGAATTGCCTGCAGTTGCTATTGCATCCCCATGTCTGAGTGTGGTAATTGCTCACGGAGCTAATGGTACTTCCCAGCCCCCATCTACAGAAGGCTCCCAGCTCCTTGTCTGCTTTGGATTTTGTGTGGGCTTCCAGGTTTCTGGGAATAACAGGTTAACTCGATGCTAGTATTCAGGGACCATGTTTTCTCAGTTGAGATGAGGTAAAATCTGGGTGAAGTAAATTGAGGTAAGGTTTATCATCTGTAGAAAAGCTACTTGGGAAAGGAATAAATGTATTTTTAGTGGCAGCCATGAGAGAACAGCTTCCTCCTAGGACTCATGACTGGTCACGGCAGAGAAGACAGGCACAGCAAGACAGAGGTTACAAGGACTCTGCTTTTTAAAACCAAAAACATCAAGCGAATGAAGCAACTGGAGGTCTGTCTGTGCAGACAGAGAGTTGACTAGAAGGTAATTTTTAAACTTGTCTACTTTAACCATGCCCTGCTTAAAGGGATTTAGGAAACTGCAACTTTGTAGCTGATTATCCTAGTTTAGATAGTTCCAAGAGAATCAGCAGACACTGTGGTAGACAAGAGTCAAGCATAGTAGCACACACATGTGATCCTAGTGATGGAAACTGAGGCAGAGGCTGGGCAGTTGTGGCGCATGCTTGTAATCCCAGCATTCTGGGAGGCAGAGACAGGCGGATTTCTTAGTTCGAGGCCAGCCTGGTCTACAGAGTGAGTTCCAGGACAGCCAGGGCTATACAGAGAAACCCTGTCTTGAAAAAACCAAATCCAAAAAACCAAGAAAAAAAAAGAAAAAAGGAAAAGAAAGAAAGAAAGAAACTGAGGCAGGAAGATTGCAAGGTTAAGGCCAGCCTGGGCCATGGAGTGGTACAACTTAACACAGCCCCAAGGCTGGTGTTGATTTTTGGTACCACCTGTTAGTGCTATTCTGCAAAACTAGAAACTTCAGGTGGGGCTGGATCTGGAAGTAGGTCTCTGAAGCCAGGACCTTGCAGAGATCTTGTCCAGGGCCCCTTTCTTGGGAGCAGGTCCTTGCAGAGGACATGGGGCCTAAAGACTATTTATGGAACCTTTGAAAACATGAACCAAAAAACAGTTCTCAGGCCAAGCTTGGTTGTACATGCAACAGGCCGATCTCTATGAAAGGCAAGCCAGCCTATTCTCCATAGCAAGGTCAAGGACAGTCAGGGCTACAGAGAGAGAACCTGTGTCAAGAGAGGAAAACAGCAGCAAACATAAGTCTTCCCTCATTTTGGTCAGAACAGCGGGAAAATTGGTCACAAGTAGCAAAGCCATCACAACAAACCTACCAGATGTGTATTAAAAGCTGGGATGAAACAGTTCTACCATGAGCTGCAAAGTGGCTCAGCCAATGGGTGACTTCAGAGCCTTAAAGAATCTTTGGCGTCACACTGACCTCCAGAGCTCAGGGAACTTATTGCTGGTCGGCGGTGTTGCCATTTGGGGGCCCTGCCCAACTTCCTCTGCTGTTTACTGATGCCTCAGAAGTTGAGACAGGATATTTAGTGTGTCCTTGCCCACCCGTCAGCACGGCCATTGTTGTCTTGAAAGCTTGTCTGGTTTTTAACCTTGTCATGATTTTGAGTGTCTCCTTGCTTAAAGTGAAACTCTCCAAGTACAATGATAAATAAGTGGTTTCGAAATATCTTTACAATTCATTTGACCTTCCTAATACATTTTTCATATATTGTCTGAGCTTCTTGGCTGATAGGAAGCAATTCATATTCCTTGTAGCTGAATAATAAGTAAAAAATGTTCTGTCACTGAAGTCATGTGATTATTGAAATTTAACAGGAAAGAAGGCAACAAAGCTACAGTGTATTCTCTGCATGGAATGTGCAATTCAGTAAAAAATGGCAACATGGGAGCCCTGCCACAGGAATGATAAACCAGAAGGCTAACTTGGGGTGAACCAACTTCCTTACTCATTGAAGATTTCTATTCACTCTGTGTGTGTGGATGTTTTTCTTGAATGCATGGCTGTGTATCTCTTGCATGCCTGGTACCTAAGGGACCAGAAAGAAAACATCAGATTCCCTGAAAATGGAGATGCAGGTGGTTGTGGGCCGCCATGTTTGTGCTAGAAATGAAACCTGGTTCCTTTGGAAGACTTCTGAACTGTTGGCCCAACTTTCCAGCCCCATCCCAAATTTTTATGCCACAATAGTAAAAAATAAAACAATTGCTTATTCAAGTATTTGAATCCTGTGATATTCTTTATTAGCCTCACTTTCTGTGGGATGATATAAGATGAAGAATTTGATCCATTCTTTAATTTTTTTGAAATAAAGAGGCTGTTGTATGAACTTTTCCTGGGGCAGAAGGAAAACATTTAGTCACTCCAGCTCGGGCTTCAACAGCAGACCAAAAAGAAAGTCCACCACATCAAGACTGGCGAAACAGTGAGTTTAATTGGCGCTACCTACAGGAGCATAGGCAGCTGAAAATCGGCTACTCCACCTAACAAAATCTCCCTCAGCAACCAATAACCACCTGAATATCCTGGGGGACGGGAGGCCCCATGATGGTCTGCTAGTAGAAGTGAACACTCACAGACCAGTCACTGATCAGCTAGAATGTGAAGGTGTGAAGGCCCCAAAACTCACCCAGAAAGAGAAATCGTCTCTCCAAGTATAGTGAGCATGCTCCTGGTGATGCCCTCAAACCATGCAGGACAAAGCCAATGCTGACAGAGCATCATTGGCCTTTGAAGCTGCTTCGACGGTACAGAGCAACTGTACGGAAGTCACAGTTTTACCACATTTTGTGATCTCTTTAATCACATTAAGTATCGGCATCTTTTTTATTGCATGTATTTTGCCTTGTGTGGTTGGGGTGGGGGAGGCACATGGCACAGCACACATACAGAGATCAGAGGACAATTACTACGTGGTCTTGATACATATTCTGAGCGGGGCCTGATGGCACATGCTTCTAGCTAGGCCTTGGGAGGATCTTGGTTCAAGGTCAAGACGCTGAAATTAGAATCCTGCAAAACAAGCTCACGCCTGTGAGCTCCAGGCTTCCCAGTTTTTATCCTGTACAGGAAACCACAGCCGCCATGAGTGCTGTAGTCAGTGTCCAGAAGACACTGTTAGCACTCAGGTCTCCCTGGTGACCAGTTGAAGGCTAAGGTGCCACTCACATTTCCAGGCCAAGCCTCTAGTTTTCCCATGGCTCTATTAGCTGTTATCTTTTCTTTCTTCAATAGAACAAGAGCCTCGGGAAGGTGGGAGATTGTCCATTTTGAGATTAGTGGTAATATTGAATTGGTTTTATTTTCTGGATAATAAAATATACCAGCTCTGAGAGATCTACATAGCTCAGTGAATTACACACACACACACACACACACATAAATGTTACACCTGCCCTTTCAAAGGGCACAGTAACCCCTTGAGGTTTCATGTTGTAAGCCACACATTGGTTGGTGTAGGTTAACATTCCACATTGCAATTGACCTATAAGAAATTATTGTATGTTAGGTTTTGATGAGGCCATTTTTCATAGACTTCATCCAGAACAGCTTGCCTTAACTGGCTGAATGCAGATGCCACTAGGAGCCCTGAGCTGTGCTCTGAGACTTGGAACAAAGAGAGACACTTCTGTTCTTACTAGATGGAAGGTTTGAAAAATAAAGTTGTTTTTATGACTGCTATTTCTCTTACTGTATATGTGCTTACTGTTTTAATTAGTAGGCACAAAATTTCCTACAAACAAAGCACCTGCACACCACAAGAGCCCACCCAAGCTTGTGCATTAAGCTGGAGGGTCCTGTAGTCTCCATATGCATATATAATATGGGACTGGCTGGTTCTTTCAAAATGTAGGCAATGTAGATTTTAGAACTGGCAACAGCAGCTGTCATATTAAGCTAGCTCCCCAGATACAAAGCTTCCCTTAAAAGATTTGATTATTTCTAATTAAAATATGTAAGAAGCTGAACAGTGTGTCTAGTCTAATCCAAGCACTCAGGAGGCCAAAGAGGACTGATGGAGAATTTGAAGCAGGCCTGTGCTCTATACAAGACCCTGTCTCCAAACAATAGGAGTTTGTTCACTTATGAGTTAGTAAGTAGGTAAATAAAATGGTGAAATCGTGAATGACTCAGCAAAATCTCAACACGCTGTATAGACAGTTCTGATAATTAGGAACACTTTAAGTTCTGAGCAGGTAGTAGGAATTGTTTGAACTGCTTGTCTTCCCCGGCTAAGTTAAGGTTTCCAAAAGAACAGACAGCTCCTGTGGGCTGGGGAGTGTGTGAAACATGGGCGCTGAGGTCATCATTAGCATGCATCTCCATGTAGCCCTGCTGGGCTCCCTAATAGGATTCTTCCCAAGAACCTTTGCTTTTTGGGCTTCTCTGCAGTTCTATAGGCTGTGGCTTAATGAGCCTGCCTTTTCCTTAAATAGACCAAGGTACGGCTGAGGTCATTTAAAACACTACTGCTGTGTGTGTGTCCTGCCATTTTGTTAGATCGTGATGGCATCTGCAATATGCTAAGCCAGGAGGATCACAGCACCACCTAGCCTGTGAAATGCAAGCAGGGCCGGTCTGTTCCCACCACCTGGAAGTCCGCTCTAGTTTAGTAAAGGGGAGAACATTCTGGAAGAAAGTAGGAAACCCAAACTGCTTCTTATGAAGTGAGACCTTGAGACCACTGAATGCTTAGAAAAAAAATTGATTTAATTTTGTGTGTATTTGCTTTTCTTTTCATTTTATTGATTGAATCGGGGACTTGCTAGGTAGCCCAGCCTGGCCTCAACTCAAATCAGGCCTCTGATTTGATCTAACATCCTGATTGCTTTGTTTTGTTTTGTACTCTTTCTCTTTATCTCTATCTCTTTCTCTCAGGATTTATTTTATTTTTGTGAGGTCACTGTCACTGTCATCAGACACAGAAAAGGCTATCATTGGTTCCCATTACAGATGGTTGTGAGCCACTACGTGGTCCTGGGAATTGAACTCAGACCACCGGAGGAGCACTCCGTTCTTTTAACCACTGAGCCATCTCTCCAGACTTTTTTCGTGATTTATTTTGAGACAAGGTGATTTATTTTGAGACAAGGTCTCACTCTGTAGCCCAGGCTATACTTGCAATGATCCTCCTGCCTCAGCCTCACAAGTGCTAGGATTGTAAGCCACCATTCTTGATATATAAAATGCTTTAGCCAACAGTTAAAGCCCTCAGTTTAGCACCTGGACCCCCCACCCACCCACCCAATATCGTAAAGTAATCAGGGAATAAGAATAGTAATGGAAACTAGGAAGGACAGGGTAGAATAAGTAAAATCAATTCTCTTCTATCATAAAGAAAATAATCATGGGTCACATTTGAAAATGGTGAGAGACAGAGACAGAGAGACAGTGAGAGGGAGACAGAGACAGAGAAGAGAGACTGACTATCTAGGGGTGTAAGAAATGAACACAGAAAGATTAAGTTATTTGACAAGCAAGCTTGGCTCTCAGAAGTGGGGTTGAAGAGGATTGAGGCACAGGTATCTATAACCCAGGTTATAGATTGGAACTCACTGTGTAGCCCAGGCTAGTGTCAAACTCAAAGTAATTGTCCTGCCTCAGCCTCTGGAGTACAGGATTACAGATAAGAGCATATCTCTGCATGATAATCAGGTTTTGTTTTATGGTTCTGCAGATTAGATCCAGCCTGTGTACAATGTAGTGACTAAAAGCAGAGCCAGTGGATCTCTGAGTTCCAGGCCAGCCTGGTCTACAGAGTGAGTTCCAGGACAGCCAGGGCTACACAGAGAAACCCTGTCTTGAAATATCAAAAAACAAAAAACCAAAAACAAACAAAAGCAGCAGAGCCTTTGAAACTGAGCCATAGCTAACTAGACCCGCACTACCTGCTGGTGGAGCTGTGCTGACACACATGACTCTGACCTGGGAGGGTCCCAGCTTTGGCTGTTGGCCTTGTTGACACAAGAATGATGGCAGGAAGCACAGCCTCCAGCTGTCCTGGTGTGTGGTGTTCCTTTGAAGACTTGTACACCAGATGAGAACTCCTGGCATACAGCATTATAAAGTGGGGCTTTGTGGCTGAGATTTCTTCGTCCTCTGGGTGGCCTGGGAAATGTCCCTGAGTTACCTGTAGAGGATTATAGTCACAAAACTGCTCTGGGCTTGGGGGGCCTGTCTCTGCTGCAGCCCTGGCTGACCACCTGTAATAATACATCATCCTGGGTGATCACTTCTGTTTTTGTTCAGAAAGGATCTCACTTGGTAGCCATGGCTGGCCTTGAACTTATGGCAATCCTGCCTCAACCTCCTGAGTGCTGGGAATGCTGGTGTGTGCCACCCACACCTAGCTAAGATTATCTGTGTAGATTTGTAGCAGATGAGTAGCTTTTTCTCGTGGGTCCACTAACAGCTGGAGCAGGGGCTGTCTCTGCCTGTTGCCTGCCATTGGCTCCCTTCCCCTACCTGCCGGACTGCCTGGTTGAGCCTCAGTGGGAGGGGATGTGCTTTGTCCTGCTGGGACTGGATGTCCAGGCTGGGGTGGTGCCCAAGGGGGAACTTGGCATTTTCTGAGAAGGGAGAGGGGTTTTGTAAGGGTGAGGGCTGGAAGGAGAGGAGGGAAGGGGCTTTGATTGGGATGTAATGTGAATAAACAATAATAATGAAAAAAGGTTTTATGTCTGGGTTGTGTTTTGTTCTGAAATTACAAGTGTGCTATTACACCCAGCTTCTAAGTCGTTTCTTCAAAACCCAGAGTTTAGACCCTTCCTAAGAAGTGCTGAGTAAAGAGATACATTCCTCTCATCTCTTGTTCTCGTTGTCATGTGATAGCATTCAGCATCTTGCAGCTTCGATATTCCTGAGGATCCAGTCAGGGAAGCGCTGCATTTGGAGACCAATGAAATAATTAAAAATACCTTCTCCAAAGCTAAGCCAGCTTAGTATCATCCTGGCCACACGTTTTCCCACTTGTGGCTCCTTCCTGCCACAGTTTTCTCTGAGCTAGATATAGGAAGAGTCTGTTCATGCGAGGTGAACCGTGTGTGTGTGTGTCTGTGTGTGTGTGTGTGTGTGTGTGTACCACTCTTGTCTCTTCAACTCTGTCTCCTACCAGACTGCACCAGGAAGGTGACAGGAGGCAAAGAGCTCCTGATGGCCCCCCTGAGCTAAAGCATTCCCAGACAGACACACAAGAAAGGTTGAGAATTTGCCGTTTTCTTTATAGAACCTGCCAGCAGGGGAACTGGTTTCTGACGTGTATGTGCATTTAAATTAAAGTTCCTTAAATAGAACCCATTTAGCTGTCCCATGGCTATCAAGGACTTCCTTGTGGCATCAGGAATGGCAGAGGTTTTGAGGCCAGCCTCTTACCTCTGCGTCAGCATCATCAGGAGCAGGATTTGTCACCCTTCACAGAAGACTGGCCTGGGTTCCAACCTGCCCCAAGCACCTCTTACCCTGGCTCTCCCTAGTCCAGTGAAGGGCATGAAGCCCTCAACGTTTTGCTTCTTGCCAGCCTTGCCAGCCTTGCCAGCCTTGCCGCCTTGTAGCAGAGGTGAGGCTGTGGCATGTAGAACTCTCGAGGAGTGGGGGGTGAGAAAGCAGATACATCCTACCTTTGTGAAAGCTGGATTTTATTAGGGAAAGCAAGGGTGAGTCAGAAGGTAAGAATGAAGAAAAGAACCAATCATTCATAAGAAGTATGATAGGAAGTCTTGGGCTGGACTAAAAGATACTGTCTCAAAAATTCCACTAGCCATTCAAGACATTCAATAAACATCAAAGCATGTTTAACCAGTCCAGATGAGCAAAGGTGATTTTAAGTCATAAAATCTAATGTTGACAGAAGTATGAGGAATCAATCCAGCATGGTCCTGTGTACTTAGAACTCTGCCATCCTCTCAGAGCAGTGAGACGGATGCGTCACTGTTTGAGATGCATATGCTGTTTATGTGGATGGTTGACTTGGGAAATATCCTGAGAAAGTGATCAGCCAAGTTATCCAAGGTGTGTGTCCAAAGAGCTTCAGATTTGCTGATAAGAATGAAAGTTTGGAATAGAACCCATTAGTAGAGTCAAAATTAATCCCAATAATAAAATTCTTAAAATCTCAACTAATTGTCCATGTGGGATGAGCTGTTGGTCTCGGTATTTGAGATGGAGTTTTACCATGTTGCTAAGGCTTGTCTCAAACTCCTCAGCTACAGGATCCTCCATCTCACCCTCTGAAGTACTTAGAGCCCCAGATACCTAGCTCATGGCTTGGTCTCAGTACCTCATCCCAGTCTATTAGCATGTGTCTCTTTTAAGCAGACTCGGCGACTGCATCTCAAACTTGGACTTGACATGTGATGTCCTTTGGCTTCTTGTTATGGAAGTCTGGCCAGCAGGTAACTAATGTCCATTCTTACCTGAGACTCCAGCCACCTGCTTCCACCTGCCTCCCTCCCACAGCTGCTTGTGGCCATGGCCGTGCTAGCTAAGAGTATTTAGGTGGTGGGAGGCTCTATTGGTGCAGCCTTCAGGCACCATCACCAGTAATGGAGTAGGCTGGTGGTACAGCTGCTCTGATCAGGCCTTCCATGCTCCAGGAAGCAAGCAGTGATCCCGTTGGTTCATTGACTGGGCTTGGTTATTTTGCTCTGCCTCTATCTGTAGTGAAGGTGTGTCTGTTCACATCGTCCCAGGAAATATCACATGATACAAATGATGTTAGGCAGACATGACACAAACTATCAGAAGCCTAAACTGTTCTATAGTCCTACCGTATTTCCTGTAAGAAAGGCATATCTCTGTGCTTTCTTGCCCCAGGAAGGATGAGCTACCCAGGCAAGACTCAAGCGTGCCACCAAGCAGCTGCAAACTGAGCACATGCCCAGATGGGGCTATCCCAGCTCAACTGAACCTCAGCAAACTTACAGGCATGATACAGACAGTATATGTACAGTCTGAGTTTGCTCAGATGTGTGCACAATGAACTAACTGAGCTTTGGAGTACTTGGTTATGCAGCAGTTGTTAATGCTACAATCCACCAGCTGGAAATACCTCGTGTCATACTAAGCTACTGCTTAAGTGGTTAGAATGGCTTCGGAACACAAGCTGTGTAGGTAGAATTACACATAGCAGCTTGGGCATTTGGACATATGGAGAGGTAAACTGCTTTGGGTACTTAGGCAAAATGAGAAGCAGAGAAATTTTTGTGCTGTAGTCTTAGGTCTTGTTTTGTTTCTGTTATCACAGAGCACGGGTCTGTCTCATTCAGAGAGACCAAAAAAGCAGGGTAGCCTGTCTGGAATGAAGAGCTGTTCAGCTAGAGACTACAGGAGCCCAGAGGACAGGCGGGCAGGGAGTGCAGGTCTGGTGTAGAAGGAGGTCAGCAGTGATGGGGGCAGAGATGAGTGCTTGCTGAGGAGCTGTGCACTACTCTGGGTCCTCCCAGCAAATAGACAATATCATTATTTTAACTGGCCTCGTTTTGAAGGGAAGGAAATCCTTGGGATTGAGAGGACACCATATGCTGTGACATGGCTGACTTCAAAGGGCATCTCCGTGCCAATGTGCACATCCATTCCCATTGCATAGCTTTGAGCAGGCATGTGGGGCTGACAGGAAGCAGCCGATTTGGGGTTATAGCATCTGAACTCATAGAGGAGGGACTGTGGACGAAGGTCACGCGGAGAGCGTCTGTCTTATAGCACAAGAGATACATTGCAGAGTCAGCCAGAAACAGAGGTCTCGTGCTTGATCAGCGCTGGCAGCTGAGTCACTGTGTCCCAGCTGCTGGATATTCCTAACCCGGCTTTGTCCTGCCGGGAAAGCAAGTGGGGACCTGCTTCACTGTCTTCAGAGTCCATTCTGTACCTGCTGTCACCAGCCAGTGCTGCTAACATTTAGTGAGCACGAGATCACTTTAAAAATCAAATGCTAGTCCCTATTAAGAACTGAAACCTGGGCTCTGGTTGGGGAAGTTGAGAGGAAACTTTGATCTGAAATCAGCCCTCCCTTGAGAGCTTTGAGGGGTCAGCAGGAGAGATACACTCAGGGAACGCTCTGTAGGGCCAGTAACAGGCTGGTGCCTGGAGATGAGTAAATCTGAAAAGTTCAGAAGGTGCCCAGTATTTCAAACCAGGAAAAATGCTGAGGAGGGTGATGGAGACCACTTCGTCAGGAATTAATTCATCAGAAATGTGTTGACAGAGCAGAGGTGCAGGAATCTGCTTCTCGCTGGTGTTTTCCAGGCTGCTCACAGAAACCTCCAGGGCTCTGTGTGAAATGCTCTATGCCAGGTTCAGTGGTAATGGCGCATGCGCGACCTTCCTATCTGTATTCAAGAAATAAAAAATGAAAAGCAGAAGCTCTTGCTGCAGTCTTTAGGCCTGGAGCTGCACTTAGCTCTGTGCAGGCCAATGTCAGAGCAGTGACAGCAACGTGAACGGAGTCAGGCTGAGCATCCTAGACTCCAGCGGACAGAGCCTGGCGAGACCCTCGGCCTGGATGCTCCGTAATCTCTGGCATAGGAGTTTTGTTCCCCGCGGGCTGAGAAAAGTGGAAGCTTCCAGATATCACTTGCTAGTATATGTCATCCCTTTAAAATAAACCTTTCAGGTGCTAGAAAGACGGCACAGCAGTTACGAGCAGTTATGAGCTCTGCCTTGCAGAGGAACTGGTTTGTTGCCCAGCACTCACATGGTGGATCATAAGCTCCATACCTCCAGTTCCAAGGGATCTGATGCCCTCTTCCAACCTCTGAGGGCGCCAAGCATCCACAGGCACACGCACATACATGCAGGGAAGACATGCAGAATTAAAATGCACCTATTAATTTTTATTGAAAATTTTTTGTTTACTTGGCTTTAAATTTATTGTATTATTATGTGTATATATGTATATATATAATATATGTATGTGTATATATACAATATATATGTATATGTGTATATATGTATGTATACACTAATAATGTAGGAGGCTCATATGCTGTGGCATGTGTGTGGAAAAGAGAGCACAATTTCACTGAGCCCATTCTGTTCTCCCACCCACCATAACATGGGTGCTGGGGATTGAACTCAGGTCCCCAGGTTCGTACAGCACCTTTCCCCACTCAGCCATCTTGCTAGTCCTATTTATTCAGTTTATTTGACATGCTCAAAATATAGTTCTGGCCAGTCTAGAACTTTCTACATAAACCAGATTGGACTTTAACTTGCCATGATCTTCTTACTTCTGCCTCTACAAAAAACATTATTTATATATATAAATAAATATATATATATATTACTCCCAGATGTACCTAACAGAATTTTCTGTCAATTCATAGTTCTACCATGTTCTTTTTAATTCTTTTGCCTATTATTGTCTAATAGACTAACAAGGTTTATAGGAAGAGGCTCCCTCCTCCTTTGTGGGGTCAGGGAATCATGGTACCAAAGAAAGCCTGCCCAGAGCAAGAGCGGGGTCTAGGCAAGCCCAAACCCCAGAAAGCTCCTCCTGTGTTTGGCAGGAGTAGGATCTAGTTGGATGACTAGGTTAAACTACATCTCCCCCCCACACACACACCCCAACCCCCTTATAAGGTCATATCCAACAGCAACTGGAATCTCCTTATGCAAATGAGGCATCCCGAGTACCCTGGCCCCAGCCAATGATGTACTCTCACCCAGATAGTTCCCATTCACTCCCCAAAGATGTAAATAGTCTTAGTTACCCCTGTTCAAATGAGCTGCCTCACTGAAGCTGCCTCCTGAGAGTCTGTTCTCACTGAGTTCACAGCTGCCTGAGGCCTCGCCCACTCCCGGCCATTCCTGCTTTGCTTCCCCTCTCAGGATCTACCAGTTGTGTCTGCAGCCAGTCACGCCACTCTGGGGTCCGGAAGCAGAGCCTGAATGACGCTCTTCCTCAGTTTGCTTTGAGTGATGATGAATACAGACTTCTAGGTACTTTCTTTGACTGCCTCTTGCCTCCGTGTCCCATCCAAGGGCTCCTAGCCCCCTACAGAAATCAACACACTGAGTGACAGCTAGCTTCCATTTCCTGCCCCTGATTATCTCTAACTCCTAAGAACCTAAGGTATAGGGAAGTTGACACCCTAGGGACCATAGTTGGCAGAGGGGAGACTTGGCTGTTGGCCTCCCGGTATTTCTTGGGATCCTCGGGTCAGCTCACCAGTCACATCAGCCTTATGCTTTTTTAGCCTTTGTGTATTTTGCTCTGGCATATTCCTGGTTGCCTCTGTCATTCCAGGTCCTTCCAGAGGCCACATTTCTCCCTCCCCCACTCTCCCAAGCGCAGTCTTCTGTGTAATCCTACAGCACCCAGAAGAGCCACACTAGGGCAGAGGAGGCATTGTCCCAACTCATGCCCTCTTTAGTCTTGAAGCAGGCTGTTCGTGTCCCCAAGGACTCACACAGCTCCCCCCATGAAACCACCAATGCCCAAGGGCTCAGACACAGGCTGTGGAACCAAGGCTAGGGACAAAGAGTGGAGCGGACATCTCTGTGACAGCCAAATGACACTTTTCATTAATATAATGGCCAACCTAATCCAAATGTCACAGGCCTCTGAATCCATCCTAGACTCCAGTAGCTGAGACCCCTGATAGTATGGATAATAAAAGGTCTTGTGAATGTTGTAGAAAGCTGTGTCTTTTCAGAAAGAATAATTTCCAGTGGCCTGGCCTGGCAATTTTCATTCATTCTTCAGAACTGAACCCTACAACTCTTGAGGACCCCCAGGCAGATTGATATTCTGAAGGGGCCCGTGTAGGACAATACACGTAACTGTTTTAAAGTACTGGCACTCCCATGAGACCAGCTGAATGGTGAGGACAAGCTGCTTGTCCTGTCTTTAAATTCCCAGCTCATAGCCTGGCCTGTCTAGGCAGTTGGAAGATGTCTCTCAAGGGAGTCAATGAAGGAATGAGACATTGTGATCTTCCCTGAAGTGGAACCGTCAGTGCTGAATGGACTCAGATCCAACTGGCTTGGGTTGCGAATGGCACCTTCAGACACAGGCTGATCTCACTCAGAGGAGGATGTGAGCCAGGTGTGGAAGTGAAGAGGTGGGGGCTAGGGAGGTGTGGGCATTTGGGGCGTATCCTGGTTTACTTCTCTGTCACTATGATAAAACACTCTGACCAAGAACAATTCAGGGAGGGAAAGGGTTGTTTGGCTTACAGGCATCTTTCAGTGAGGACAGGGACTCAAGCAGAAAACCAAACAGAGACCACAGAGGAAGGCTGCAGTCTAGCTTGCTTCCCATGGCTTGCTCAGACTGTTTTCTTGTACCACCCAGGCCCACCTACCTAGGGATAGCACCGCCCACAGTGGGCTGGGCCCTGCCCACACAATCACTAGTTAAGAAAATGCCCTCACAGGCTTGCCGATAAACCAGTCTAAAGGAGGCTTTTTTTCTCAATCTGGGCTCTCTCTTCCAATGTGACTTTAGTTTGGGTCTAATTAACAAAACTCTAACCAGCACAGAGAGGAACCCACAATGTGTCCCAAGTGACAAGAGTGATGGGGTCTGGACATTTTGCACAGAGAAGGACTATGCACACAGAGTAATGAAGTACCCTAAATAGCTAGAAGATAGAACTTTATATGTCTGCCACAAACGGTGGGCTTATAAGTTGAAATGATATGCTAATTGCACATGGAAGAACATCCCAGCACACCCCATAAGTTCCCATCAGTACGAAAATGTAGTAAGTTTCAGTCAGACATTATCCTTCCCACTTGAATACACACTTCATAAAAACAATCCAGTTCACCTCTGTGTCTCCCTCTAGAGCAGTCGTTCTCAGCGTTTCTAATGCTGTGCTCTTTAATATAGTTCCTCATATTGTGGTGACCCCCAACTATAAAATTAATTTGTTGCTACTTTGTAACTTTAATTCTGCTACTGTTATGAGTCATAATATAAATATCTGTGTTTTTTAATCATCGTTTGGCCCCCAAAGGGGTTGTAACCCACAGGTTGAGAACCACTGCTCTAGAGCATCAGGTGGGCAGTAGCCTCCCATCTAGGGAATAAGTGAATGAGGTACACGCATTTTCCATGCATCTCCTCTAACTGGCTTGATGCTATTCCCCACAGCATGGAGCTGATCTCCGACTCTCCTCCCAACAGAGGACAAGCCATATCACCACAAGGTTACATCTCCATGGAAGCACCCCAGAGGTGGGTGAGTGACCTCCCAGAGTAACAGGAAGCTGAGATGTGACCACTGAATGAATTCTGCCGGGCAGAATGTAGAGGGACTTTTCTTTTGATTGATTGCATTTGTAAAGAATGGTCCATGATCCCCAAGAAGAACGAAAGGCAAAATCCACTGCAAATCCCACAGCCTTGAGCTGCTGCTGCGTGCAGGCATGTCTGTGCGCACACAAATGTCATGTTCAGCTGCAGGTGATGGTAACCAGGGCGGAGCTTGTTACCTGTTGCTGTCTGTAAGAGCCAGGTGCAAGCTCACTCTGTGTGATTTTAGCTGTGACCTCATCTCGTGATTCTCAGGACAGCACCTACTGTTCTTGGAAACAGAGAAGAGAGCAGAATACAAGTGAGGGGAAGGCATGGTGATCTCAAGGAAGCATCTATTTGGTGTTTCCACTGATGCTTCATTGACCTAAACTAGGTGACATGGTCATGTCTAGCTGCAAGAGACTTGGGAGATGTCCTTACTCTGGCAGCTGTACGCTCAGATAAAGCCCCTGTTGTCTTGAGAGAAGGAATGGATGGTTAGCTAAGGATAGCGGAAGACTGCCACATTGTTAATGTAATAATAGCGTGTAACGGGAGCACAGATAACATGTGGTAAAACGATGGAGACAGGAGCTCTGCAGGTGTCTGTGGTAGGATTCTGCCTAGCACTTGCTCATTGATTGCCTTGTCTATAAGCCAAGCTCAAAACAAAGCAAGCTTCCTCACAGGATTCCTGCAGGGACACAGTGAGCTGACATTTATGACGCCGTCGGGATGATGCCTAACAGGTGTTAAGATCTCATCTCAGGAGACTGAGCTGGGATGTTTGTGGATTTCCTCTATTTGGTATGATATGTATATGTGTGTGTGTATGCATGTATGTATACACACATATATTATATATGCATGTATATATATCATACATACACACACATATGCTACACATTTATAATCCTAAGGAAGAATTCAGGAGACAAAATTTCAATAAAAAATAAAAATAAGAATAAATAAAATTTCAGCCTTTTAGGAAAAGTGCATTTACTTATTATGGGGTCATTTATATATGGCATGACACATGTGTGGAGAGCAGAGATGACATGCAGATGGTGGTTCTCTCTTTCACTATGTGGGTACCAGGGATTACATTTGGGGCATCAGGCTTGGCCACAAGCACCTGTGCTTGCTGAGCCATATCAGAGGCCCCAGATTTCAGCCTTCTTTTCCTCTCATACACTCATCAGTTTGCTCTGTTCAGGGTTCCATGTTACCATCTGTAGCCTTGCAGATCTTTCAGTGTGTGCCCATGCGATTCTGGGGATTAAACGTGGGGCCTTGGGAATCTAAGCAAGTACTCCACCACTGAGTTACGACCCCAGCCCTCTTTATGATTCATTTGGAGGTAGTTCCTTACCCTGTTCACCATGCTGGCCTTGAACTCATACATAATTTAACCAAGGCAAATGTGCTGACGTCCCAAGAAGCTGGGCTTATAAGGCTTGTGCACCATGCTGCGGTGTACATAGTAGTGGATTTTTCTATTAAGTGGCAGTTCAAATTTTACTATCCTCGGTAGCCATCTTACACTGCTTGCTACTGTCACAATATAATTTTGCTCTTCAGGCCTGGTGTCTTAGGTTAATGCCTAGAAGTGAGAGTGCTGAGCCAAACTTGCACAAACCTCATGTACAAACACACATTGCAAAACTTGAGCCAACGGCTTCCAATGAGAAAGCATTCCTCCATTTAACCATAGGTTCTGAACAACTGCTATAGGCAGAGCCTTATGCTGGATGCTGAGGAGGGTCCAAAGAAAAAGGAATATGGTGTGGCCTGTGGTGAGGAAGAAAGTGAACACCAGGATTGGTGACAAGCTTTGGGATGCTGGGCCAAGCTTGCTCAGTGATAGGCTTGATCTAGGATGGACTTCAGGGAAGGCCACTATAAGGTGCTGATTCACTTGAATTGATGGTCCAGAGTAGGTGGGCAGTGAGGACCGGAGGGGAAAAGTTTGCAAGGAGGGAGTGTGGGAGAGAATGAGGGTGTGTGATCAGGAGCACACAGTCAGGCAGTGCGCTCAAGTCCAAGCCTAGGCTGTTGGGTTTGAATATGCTTGGCCCATGCACTGGCACTATTAGGAGGTGTGGTCTTGTGGGGTGGGTGTGGCCTTGTTGGCGGAAATGTGTCACTGTGGGGGTGGGCTTTAAGACCCTCCTCCTAGCTGCTTGGGAGACAGTCTTTTCCTAACAGCTTTCACATCAAGCTCTTTCTTTCTCCAGCACTGTGTCTGCCTGCCCGGTGCCATGCTTTTAGCCATGGTGATAATGGACTGAACCTCTGAACCTGTAAGCCAGTCCCGATTAAATGTTGTCCTAATAAGAGTTGCTTTGGAGGGTGGGGATATCAGGAAAGGTTTTACCATTGGCAATGCAAATGAAGATGATATTCAATGAAAAATAAATTTAAAAAAGTTGCTTTGGTCATGGTGTCTCTTCACAACAATAAAATGCAAACGAATGCAGCTATTCCACTTCCGTGCCTGAGAATAGCCTCTCTGGGCCTCAGTTTCCTCACCTTGAGAATTACACCAAGCCCAGGGCAGGTAGATTATTCACTGCAGCTCTTTCATCCTCTGGGTGGGAGATTAATGGACAGCAAGATTGCACCCTCATCTCTTCTCTGTGCACCTCCCTCTTCACACCCAATATTTCTGAAGCCACAAGAAGACCGTGCAGAACTAGAACCTAAGCTCAGGCTTCAGAGAGCTCACTGCTACTAGTGGGAAATATCTTCAATTAAAATCCTACAGATAGAGACATTCATTAGCTACCAGTCATTTGCGGCACCGTGGAGAAACAGCACCCTGTCTCAAATAGAGATGAGGTCTAGGAAACAGTAGGTACAGGACACCAGCTACAGGCTGAGGAATAGTCCAAGCCTCTACTCTCAGTTCTCATTGCTGCGAGGAAACACCTGACCAACAGAACTTGAGGAAAGGGTTGCTTTGGCTCACAGTTTGAGACTCCATCATGGGAAGTCACTGTGCAAGGAACACAGGTCCTTGTCCACAGTCAGGAAGCAGAGAGAGGTGACACCTTGCCCTTCAGCTTTCTTTCTTTCTTTCTTTCTTTCTTTCTTTCTTTCTTTCTTTCTTTCTTTCTTTCTTTCTTTCTTTCTTCCTTCCTTCCTTCCTTCCTTCCTTCCTTTCCTTTATTTCTTTCCTTTCTTCCTTCCTTCCTTTCTTCCTTCCTTCCTTCCTTCCTTCTTCCTTCCTTCCTTCCTTCCTTCCTTCCTTCCTTCCTTCCTTCCTTCCTTTCTTTCTTTCTTTCTTTCTTTCTTTCTTTCTTTCTTTCTTTCTTTCTTTCTTTCTTTCTTTCTTTCTTTCTTTCTTTCTTTCTTTCTTTCTTTCTTTCTTTCTTTCTTTCTTCCTTTCTTTCACTCCAGGACTCCTCCCATGGAATAGTGCTGCATATAACTACAGCGAATCTTCCCACCTCAACCCAGCCTAGAAATTCCCTCACAATCACGCTCACCATATCTCGGGTGGTTCCAGTTCCTGTCAGCTCAGCAATCGGGATTCTCACCTTATCTTCTACCATCCCACACTCTGTGAGTTGAACACTCTAGAAAATGAGGAGGCAGAGATTCTAGGAGCTCACTACCAAACGACCAGGCTTCTGAGCACAAAGGCCTGCTCTTTTACTCCGTGTTGCTCATGCCATTGGAAAGGCCTGAAGCTTGCACCTGGGTCCCTGAGACTCTCAGGAAGGTGCTCTCTTGTGCAGAAATTCCGTTTCAAGCAGCAGAGGGGGAGAAAATTGTAGAAACATCACTTCAGCCAAGTGTGGAGATTATGAAGCTGCAGGGAGCTCTTAATATCTTCAGTGTTTCACAGCAGCAGTGCTGAGTTCTCCAATATAGAGAGCGCCCGCCCTTTGAAAGGTGAATGAAATCACTAGCTCACCACTGTGCCTAAGCATCTTCCCATTTGCCTTCAATTACCCCATCTTCAGTTACATCACTGCTAGTGAGATGATTAACAAAACCACAGTAATGTCAGTGGCAGTGAATTAAATGCGAATCAAGGGAGCTCAGTTTGTGTTCGATTTCCCACTTGGGGAAATCGAACCTCATTCTTTAGCTTCCTACTGGGATCCCCACATGGAAGCAAATGTGCCTGCTTGGAACCTGGACATGCATGTGGCGAGCATTGCAGTCCAACGATGGGGTCACTTCCCCATCCCAGGCTGAGTTACCAAGGCTGGTGTCACTGAAAGATGGATGCCCCTTGTCAGGCGTTCTGACAAATCAAGTAAATAGAGGCAGACACCTTCCAGGACTGACTTCTGCCGCAGACGATGACATCCCCTCTCCTAGCCAAACCATGTGGAAAATTGGATTTGCAGAACGGGGCTTCCATCACTAGCCAGATGCTTTGTGGTGTCTCGATACCAACTACCACAGATCAGCACAGGCCCCCACGGGATATCCCCAACCCATGTGACAAGCAGTGGGCAAGGCAGCCAGGATCCAGTTCATGCCATGAGCTGGTTCTTATTGTGCCGGGAACCCTTTATTAGGATGTTGTGACAATCCTTTCTTTTTCTAAAAGGACGCCATACAAGGAGACCGAGGGAGCCCTATTTTTAAAACCCAGCATTGCCTCTGATGATCGGGGATTTCAGGTGTGTTACTTAAAAAGCTTGCCGAGGACCAGTTTCCTCGCTTTTGAAATGACGGTGATAATGGCAGCATTCCTAAGGTGACTGGGAGTGGGGAAGGGAATCCTCGAGAAAACTGCCAGGCTGATCACTCGGGAAATGGGAACTGTGCTTATTACTGGACACAAATTAAACTTGATTCTATTTCAGGGTAATTATAAATTAGGTGCTCTAATTCTAATAGGGTGCTTAGACATCAAGTGTGTGTGTGTGTGTGTGTGTGTGTGTGTGGGTGGGTGTGTATACATGCATTCATGAAGAGCCCTGTACTAAAGAGATGAGCTTGAATCCTAGCAAAAATAAAAATGGAGAGATTAGTGCTTCCTGTCGTATTACATACTTGTTCTGTGCCTAGGGGGTGTCTGCATCAGATCAGAAAGCTGCAACTCATTGTTGTCTTTTTTTTTTCTATTAATTAAATTTGCTTTCGACGATCGTCCCACCATCCACTTTCACCTCTACTTCCCCTCTACCTTTGTCTGCCTTCCCATCTCCCCACAAACCTCTCATGTCTATTATTCTCTTGTGAGCCACCAGCATTAATGGGACGGGGAGCTCAGCAGAGGGTGCACAACTAAAGGGACTGATATCCTCTCTCTCAGGAGCTACCATCAGCTAGTATTTCAGAAATAAAGGGTAGAGTCTGTGAGCCCTCCCCCTTCCTTGACTGACTGTTGAGTGGACCAGTCTTGTGTGGGCTCAGTAGCTGGTAACACTGAGTTAATGATTCCTGTAATTGTACGTGTCTAACAAAATGGCATTTCCCAGGCCTCCAGCTCATCTTCTCTTACACACTCCCTGCCCTCCCCTCCCAGTGTTCCCTGAGCCTACAGCAAGCCATAATGCCTTATTTTGAGAGACAGGGTCTTCTGCTAGACCTGAAGTTGGAGTTATTGCCAGACTAGCTAGCTAGAAAGTGATCCACCCATCTTAGATCCTTCAGTGCTGGAGTTCTGGGCATGCATGTGATGGTTTGTATATGCTCGGCCCATGGAGTGGTACTATTAGAAGGTGTGACCCTATTGAGGTAGGTGTGTCACCGTGGGTGTGGGTTATAAGTCTCTCATTCTAGCTGCCTGGAAGCCAGTATTCTGCTAGCAGCCTTCAGATGAAGGTGTAGAGCTCTCAGTTCCTCCTGTACTATGCCTGCCTAGATGCTGCCATACCCTTGCCTTGATGATAATGGACTGAACCCCTGAACCTGTAAACCAGCCCCAATTAAATGTTGTCCTTTATAAGACTTGCCTTGGTCGTGGTGTCTGTTCACTAAGTGCACAACCCTGCCTGGCTTTCTATAAGTCTAACTATTGTCCTTATCTGTACAATAAGAGCTCTTATCCACTGAGCCCCTGGTAGACTCTGTTTGTTTTGTTTAAAAACAAAAGAAAAATGTGACTTGAGACTTGATTTGGTCCTGAAAAAATATTGACTTTGTTTTGCAAAGTCAAGTTTGTTTTTAGAAATTACTTCTCTGTTAATTCATTAATGATATGGTATAGTTCAGTTCCTGTCTTCACCAGGTTATGGTTTTCTTGCTGTTTTATGAAGGAGTCAGAACTAAGTACGGATCTAGAACACTTAAGAAATATGGAAAAATACTTTTTTTTCCTGATCATGAATTTAGGCAATGTGGTCTTTGACGCACAAACAAATGTGCAAGGAATAAAAGAAAAGATGTGCATGTTGGACTCTACCAGACCTTAAACTTGATGCTCGAAAGGACACCGTCAAGAAGAGTAAAGTGGGCCTGGAGAGATGGCTCAGGAGCTAAGTACACTTGTGTTCTTGCAGAGGACCTGGGTTCGATTCCTACTTTGATCTCATGGTGGTTTACACCCATCACTCCAGTTTCAGGGGATCTAATGCCCTCTTCTGACCTCTGCATGGTGCATGTATACATAGGCAAGACACACATAAAATAAAATGAACAATATATCTAATAAATAAAGCTGTAAAAGCGAGTTAAATGGCAGCTGCGTGTGGGGCACATGCCTGTGATCCTAGCACTGAGGAGGCTGGGCCAGAAAATTTGGGCAAGACCAGCCTGGCCCCTACAGTAGGAATCCATGTGCCAGAAAAAAAAAAAAAACCTCAAATAAATAAAAGGTGTGGCAATGTATTGCAATAACCTCAGTGCTTGAGTGATAGAGACAGGAGCATTAGGAATCCAAGGTTGCCCTTGACTACACAGTGAGTGCAAAACCAATCTAGGATATATGAGAACTTGCCTCAGAAAAACTAGTTAAAGGACAACCTCCAGAATGATGCGAAATACTAACAAATGCAGACAGTTATATGGGTCTTGAACTTGGAATAAATAACAGACACTTTAAAGCAAAAAGACAGCCCGACTCTCTAAACAAGGACCAAAGAGTTGACAAGTTATTTCTCTGGAGAAGTTTCACGCATGGCCAGTAAGATCGTAGGTGCTGTGAGGCAGTGCAGAGGCAGAACCACGTCCCTGTCCCAGAATGACTGTAGCTTGTGGAGGCTGAGGAGAAACTTGAGACTCCCACAAGTTGCTAGAGCATGTGTGAACCTGCCAGGATAAAATATATCTTTCTATTGTAAACTGAACTTTAGAACAAAGAAATCAATAAAGTAATAAAAGATGAAAGGGAGTCTGGATTGGTGTGACATCCCCTCCCCAATTCCTGTCCCCCCTTTAACCCTCGGTGAAACTAACTGCCACCACCTATCTGCTTCCTACTCTCTGGCCGTGCTAGAACTGCACACAGAGGCCACTCTAGGACCTTTAAACTAAGTTTTTTGTAATTTATCTTTTTTCAACAGTTACAAAAATCTCAGCCATTTGAGTGGCAGATCGAATGGGGAGCTGAGTGCTTTGTAACCTCTAAGACGTGATGGAACCGGTTGTGTTGTATGCACTTGCTGAGAATTCAGTTTAATCCTCATTGCAAACCTAGTAGGTTTCCTGGGAGAAAGTGTGGCTCAGAGCATTGCAGAGACAGGAGGTGGCAGGGCCTCTGCGGCTGTCTGCAGCCTGCCTAGAAGGCGTGTCCACACATACCTGGGTACAAGAAGGGCATGCTTGGTCAGCCGTGAGCAAATAGCAGTGGGAGAAATAAACACATCATTTTTTATTCTGTTGTTTGCTTGTTTTTAAGAGTGCGGGTGTGTGCGATCACTTCATTTTTTCAATCCCTGAATTTAGCTTTCCCTGATGCCCCGGCAGACACTTGGATTTACTTGCAAGGCACAAATCCCTGGCTTCCAGGGGCAAGATGTGTTCCTCTTATCTAAGGGAGCCTGGCTGGGCCTTCTCTCCGTTTATAACTGTCTGAAATGCAGCCTTCTCCCAGCGGGCTGCCGGAGCTGCTCTGCACCGTTCTACACCTGAGATGTTTCCTGCAGGAAGCCCATTAGCCAAATGCCTAAGGCTTGCTGCTTGTTTCTGCTGCTTGCTTTGTTTTCCTTCGGACATAATGCTTTGTTTGCAACACAGTAATTGTTCCACGGCCAGTGATTCCTCCGTAGTCATAAACAGGAATGTGAATCAGAATGTGCAGGCAGGGGTGCGGATGACAAATGTCTGCGGGCTGGTCCTGATGTGGGAGCCGCACTGCAACACCGCCTCTGCAGACATTGCCCATCCTGCTCACATCCCCTTGCCAGCCTCGCAGCTGCTGCTGCAGGGAGGGGGAGGGGGGCAGGTATAAGCCTGAACCCAATGGCAGCTGATAATCCCAAACCTGTGCTTTTAATTTGGGGACTTCAGTCTAGCCATGAAATTTACCATGAGGGCGCAGTCGGTCCCTGCCCAGCTCTGAGCAAGGGCTGTCCAGTTTCACAGGGGACTTGAGTCTCTGAGTGAAGGTCACTCTGAGTGGCAGTCAGCCTGCCACGGGAACCCTGTGAGCTATGTGGTCACTTGGGCTCCGAGCAGGTAATCAGGCTTTCGTACAGACACAGTTCTCTGTGTGTACAAAAAAGCCTCTCAGAGGACAGCCAAGCCTGAAGCCATCCTGGATCTGCAGGCATTTCCAGATAAGGTCTGGCAACACCTCAACCAGCAAGAAGACAGCAGCTCAGCATGGGCCCCATGATGGCCCAGAGACAGCCCTGGCATTGAGGAAACAAGCCTTGAGCAAGCAAGGGATATCGCTTAATAGGTTGAGTGCTTGCCCGGCATGGGCAAAGGCCTTGGTTTGGTCCCCAGCACCATCCAAACTGTAATCCAGCTCTTGCGAAGGTAGAGGCAGGAAGACCAGAGGTTCCTTTTTTCAAGGTTCTAAGTCACTGTGGGCTCCCTGAGACTGACTGAAAACAGCAAAGACAAAGGGAAAAAAAGGTGAACTTTCATCAGAAAATACCCTAAGCCTTGCCTCTCGCCTCCTGAGTCACGTTCTTCCTGCTTCTCAGCCTACTTACCTTGTGCTGTTGTTTCTCACAGTGTGTCCCTTCCCTTCCCCACCTCCCCTTTCTCTTCCCTTCCCTGTATCTTCTCTCTAACTCTCTGTCATTTGGTCTTTGCCTTCCATCTTGTCTTTTCCCTCTGCGGGTTCTGTTCTCTCCTCGGACCCCCTCTCAGCTGAGGCACCTCTCGGCTGATTCACCTGAGCCCCTTTGAAGGACACTTATTTTGTACATAGCTTCAGTTGCATAAATTTGGTCTGAGAGAAAAAAATCAGCGAAAGAAAACCAGAGGGAAAGCAAGTTCAGACGGCAGAATGGTCTGATAACCATTCTTGCAGCGAGCCTTCCTGTCAGCATTGATCTATGCCCTTCCAGCATGGCCTCCCCATCTGGTGGGGGTTCTGCAAAGATGTCAAGTATGGCCTCAGGGTTCACTGCTCATGTATAAATTCACAGGCAGTGGACAGAGGGTCTCAGGGACATACCATCACCTTCCTGCATGGCTGGACCTCCCAGAATTCCATATACTGCTCTGAAGAGTGTGCTTCTCTTCTTCAGTGGACCAGGCAGCCTGACAGTAAGACATTTGCATAGAGCCAGGCAAGGGACAAACAGCTGTCCCCAGTCTCTTCAGGGAAGGTAAAGAACAAATGCATGAATCATAATAGGGAGATGACTTCCTGTCCATGACTCCATGAGGGGAAGCAACCACCCGAAGAGGATACAGCAGTGAGGCCTCCCAACCCAGCATGCCTGCCTATCAGCAGGTAAGTGCTGGCTCGCACAGATCACAGAGAGCCCATAGCTCTGGCGAGGCAGGTAAGAAGGGGATCTCTGCCCGATTCTGCTCTCAGAAGACTGCAAGGATAACTGAGTGAAGAGGCGTCTAAACACCAGGTCTCCCAACTCCCTAGCCATGACTCTATGGCTGCTTTGGTTTCCTGGCACTTTTCCTGCATGTGGAGATTGTGGAGCTGGACTCCATCAGTCTCTCAAGGCCCTCCCTACTGGTCTGCCTGCAGCCAGTCATGATCAGACTGCAAAATAGATTTGGCTCTTGTGTGTTTTCATGATGGCGGTCTGGAGTTTGCTCACCCCCTCCAACCTCTGTCTCTCTAGCCACAGCCTGACAGACAAGCAACTGTCACGAGATCACCACTTTGATGTGCTGTGGCTTCACATCTGGATTACCCAGTGCTTTTAAGTAACCCTCTTTGAGCATAGCCTCAAAAATGCAGCTGTCAGGTCTTTCAAATGTACATCAAGACATTTCTTCCTTCTTTTTCGTAAAGATTGACTTATTCTGTGTGTATACATGCATGCCTGAGTGTATGTATGTGCATCACATACATGCAGGTTTCTGAGGAGGACAGAGAGTTTTAGATCCCTTGGAATGAGAGTTACAAGCACTTGTGAGCCACCTGATGTAGATGATATGAATGAAACCCTTGCAAGTCCGGCAAATGTTCTAACTGCTAAGTCACTTCTCCAGCTCTAGCTTAAACCATCAAGAAAGGAAATGTGTAATGAGAAGCCATCTTTGCACTCAATTTTGAATAACATTATGATGTTCTTGTTATGAGACACAAAAGGAACATCATTCATTTTAAAGACATATTTCAATAGGAAGATGTTTGGGGATTTCTTACCTATGTTCTCAGATCACATATGTTCTTAGAGAATTATAATATGGTATTCCTATACATGGAATCACACACACACACACACACACACACACACACACACACACACGATCCTTTCTGTGAGTGTGGTTCTGATAGCTCTGAGAACATGGAGACACCAGGATGCTACTCTGGTATTGCAGGTATCAGGAGCCTTGCAGCTTCACCAAAGATGAATTCCAAGAGTAAAAATGATCAATTAGAAAGAAGAGGAAGAGAGAGAAGAGAAGGAAAGAAAAAAAGGAGAAGGAGTAGAAGACAAAGCAACCCTGCAATTCCACCCCTAAGGATATGTCCAAGAGAAACCGAAGCCCATAAAATCACCAAGATTCTATTGGAACACTTAGAGTACCACTAGTCTCCCAACTAGAAACTGTCCAGCCACTTAACAAGATGGCAGAAGGCATCATCCCATTGTGGGAAAATATGAACCAATGGGAAGTAAGAAATGATAGCGATATGTCATAGGTTAGCCTAAAAATCAGTGTGTTAAGCGAAAGGATTCTGTCATTCTATTTAAGTAAAACTTGCATAGCAAACGAATCTAGGGGCCAGAAAGATGGCTCAGCAGTGAAGAGCACTAGATGCCCTTGCATGGGGTCCAGTTTCCACTCTCAGCACTGTAAGTGGCAGCTCATCACCATCTGTAACTCCAGTTCCAAACTCAGTTCCAGACTCAACGCCCTCTTCTGACCGTCATGAGTGTAGCATACTCGTAGCATACAGACATAGATGCTGACAAAAGTCTCATAAAATTAAAACAGTGTTTTAAAAAGTTAAATCTAGAGAGAGGTTAAGTTGGGGATATGTCAGTGCTTGAAGAACATGAGCAAGCCTTTGGCTCAGTTGTGGGGGCAGAGAATTAGTCATTGCCTGGGGCTGGAGTGGGAGGAGCAGTTGATGGCCAACAAGCTCAGAGGAACTTCCTAAGTAACAGGAGTGTTTGGGAACCACCCCGAGTGACAGTTCCCAGCTGGACCACAGTCACCAAAGTCTCAGAATTGGTTAGAAACTGAGTTGGATTGATGAGCCTTTGTTTTGGAGATTAGACTCATGTTAACTCTGTGGTCACTTCTGACTGTACAAATGACTGATTTCCACAGTCACTATAGTGGTGCCATGTCTCAAATGTGTCACCCAGTGAGACAGGAATGAGTAACAATGCAAAGTGGGCTGGGGTTGAGGGTGATTCATGCAATTGGCACTTGTTAGGACTGAATATCTGGCACATCGTCTTGGTCAGGGTTTCTATTCTTGCACAAATATCATGACCAAGAAGCAAGTTGGGGAGGAAATGCTTTATTCAGCATACACTTTCCACATTGCTGTTGATCACCAAAGGAAATCAGGACTGGAACTCAAGCTGGTCAGGAAGCAGGAGCTGATGCATAGGCCATGAAGGGATGTTTCTTACTGGCTTGCTTCCCCTGGCTTGCTCAACTTGCTTTCTTATAAACCCAAGACTACCAGGCCAGAGATGGTACGACCCACAATGGGTCCTCCCCACCTAATTGAGAAAATACCTTATAGCTGGATCTCATAGAGGCATTTCCTCACCTAATGCTCCTTTCTCTGTTATAACTCCAGCTTGTATCAAGTTGACACACAAAACCACCCAGTACATGCATTGTAGGAATAAAATTCAAAAACTCTAGTATACTCTTCCCTGGGTACCAGAAAGACAAGGAGATGAAATCATAGCCCTGCTGGAATTAGTCAGAAGAGACCCTGAGGAGAGGGAGAGATGTGGGATGGGGTGCAGCCCAGAGCTACCTCAGGGTTACCCAGAAGCAACCCTGAATAACAGTAATAATGAAAATGACCGTGTAGAGTTTCTGTAGTCTGACATCACATTGAGGGGACCAGGCCATCCAGGGGCTGAGACCATTGAGGACTTAACTAGATTGCTTGCAGATGTCCTAAACCATAGGAGCAGGGCCTAGAGAAGACTTCCTACTCTTGACTTTTCTTTTTCTAGACTTCTTCATCATTCTGATCCGAAGCTTGTTCTTGGTGTGTCATTCAAAGTTCTGGAAAAGGCTGCTGGTGGAGAGATTAGAGATTGTTGGTGTTGGAAGCCATTGTTAGGAAACTGAGGCAGCAGGAAATGAATGCTGAGATGAGTCTAAACTTTGAAGATAGGATGTCTGAGTTCAGGGTTGTCAAACATCCGCTGTTTAGGATACTGTTCCAGCCTCTCTTTCCACAAGGGATGCAAGGGATCAGTAGTTCAAACCCATCCTTGGCTATACAGTAATTAAAAGCCAGCCTGGGCTATAAGATACCTTATCTCAAAAAGTCAGATATAAATAAATAATACTGAAGTCAACAATAATGGTCTACCTTGTTTTAATAACAGCTACATGGGTTTCTGTAAGGATGGATTTCTTAACATTTTTTTAATAACACCTATGTACGTAAGTGCACACAGGGGTCAGTGGCAAGTTGCAGTTTTCTTTCTACCACGTGGATCTTGGTGATCTGACTTGGTGCAGGGCCTCAGGCTTGGTGGCAAATGGCTTCACTTCTTGAACCATTCGTTAATTGCTGACTGTTGACCCATTCCTCTAAATATACTGCTCTCAACTCAGTCCTCCTGTCTTTCTTCCGAAGTTGTATTCTGGGTAGCCAGCATACTGGATGATGACCTCTGCTTTGGGCAGAGACCCTCACCAACTAGAATGAGGCAGCTTTTCTCTCTGCTTTTCAAGATGCCCAGGTGCCAAATGCCTTGTTTCCTTGTAACTTGACGTGACCGTCAAGTGCCTTTGTTCGAACAGTAGTCTTTTCTGGAGGGAAAGAAGGAAAAGGAGACACACAGACCAGATGGATCTAAATTGAACGCATTGTCGGTGCTTAATTTCCCTAATGTAGAGCACAAACAGCCTTCTGGGAATACTTCCCCAGCAGCGCCTGCAGTCTTAACCACTCACAGCCGTTAACCATATTGAGTCTCAAGGGGCTCCACTCTGCAGCACCTCCCAAGAACCCAGCCAGAGCCACCATTTACCCTGGTAAGTGTCCTGTAAGTAGCGCTAACCAATCTTCCTAATACAGGCCGACCATAACCCTGCTCAGCAGAGCCTTGATGTGCAGATCTGATGAGAAAAAGAAAGCACCAATACCACCCTTCGGAGGCATGCGCTCCCTTTCCAATTAAGATGTCCATTCTTCGGTGTCCCTTTCTGTTAGTGGTCCTATCCATTAACAATCCTGGGGTCAAAAAAGATCAATAAGAAGGTGGAATTCTCAGGCGTCATCCCTTTTCACAACCTACATCCAATCACGTCTCCTCTGTGTTTTTTGTTTTTTTTGTTTTGTTTTTCACTTGTTTTGTTTGTGACGGGGTCTTAGTGTGTGCTGGAGGCTGGTCTTGAGCTGGTGATCCTGCATCCTCACCCTTCAAAGCTCTGGATCATAGCCTGTTTCCTCCATGCCTCACCATGATCGAGCTTGTACAAGTCCTGAAGTTGGCATACAGGCAAAATATACATAAAATGAATAAACCTAACTTAAAAGTCTTAGAAAGAGTAGAAATATCAGAACCAGGGCTGGGGATATAGCTCTGCCGGTTAAGTGTTTGCCTATTGGCTTGAAGTCCTGGCTTCAATCCCCTCTGTACCAGTTAAACAAAGTTGGGTGTGGTTGCACACACCTACAATCCCAGGACTGAGGACTCAAAAGTGAAATGATCAGAAATTCAAGGTCATCTTTGGCTACTTATTAAAGTTTTTGATAGCCTGAGCTTCTTGAGACCCCTGCCAGAGAGAAAGAAGACAATGAAGTAGGAAGAGGAGCAGAAGGGGAAGTGAAATGAAAGGAGATGGAGAGGGAGAGGGAGAAGAAGGAGGAGGAGGAAGAGGAGGAGCAGGAGGATGGGGAAGGAAGAGGAAGATGAAGAAGAGGAGGATAATGAAATAAAGACGGGCCATGATGAGAATTAAATATACCCTCATACTCTGCTCTGGCAAGATGGCTGAGTGAATAAAGGTATTTGCTTTGAAAACCCAACAACCGGAGTTTGATCCTCCAAATTCACTAAAAGGTGGAAGAAAAGAACTAGCTCACAGAGTGAGCTTTCACACTTACATTGTGGTGTGCGGTAGTGCACACACACACACACACACACACACATTGCAAACTGTAAGGCTCATGGTAAAGGGGAACGGTAGGAACAAATTATGTTCCTGGCAGACTACATGAAACTGGCAACCATCTTATACTTGTATTCTTTGCAGAGTGACTTTTTAGCTATTCCATCAGTAGAGGAAATCTGTGTCTCAACAGTTAAAGGCACCTACTGCCAAGCCTGAGGACCTGAGTTCAATCCTTAGGGCCCATGTGGTAGAAGAGAACCAGCTCCCACAAGGTGCCCTCATATCCCCATGTGTGGGCTGGACTTGACACACCCCCATATGCAAGTACAAACACAAAATAAAAAATAATGTTTGTGATGGTTTGTATATGCATGGCCTAGGGAGCAGAACTATTTGAAGGTGTGGCCCTATTGGAGTAGGTGTGTCACTGTGGGTGTGGGCTATAAGACTCTCACCCTAGCTGCCTGGAAGTCAGTATTCTACTAGCAATCTTCAGATGAAGATGTAGAACTCTCCTGTACCATGCCTGCCTGCATGCTGCCATGTTCCTGCCTTGATGATAATGAACTGACCCTCTCTCTGAACCTGTAAGCCAGCCCCAATTAAATGTTGTCCTTTATAAGAATGTGTTGGTCATGATGTCTGCTCACAGCAGTAAAACCCTAGCTAAGGCAATGTTTTATTTTAAAGGCATGGACTCTTCTTCTGAACCCCTTCCTTCTAGACTGGTGTGCCTTCTTTGGTCTGTAGAACATGATAGAAGCAAGGTAGTTGTGACCGTAGTCTCAATCCTAGACCTTGGGCATTTCTTCCTTCTATCCTTGTCACCACCCTAAGGTCTGGGATGAGCTACCAGGTACAAAAACAAGAGAAACGGTGGCTAAGAGTGAATAGCTGACTGGCTCTCCACTCTCAAGGGTCAGAGCCACATAAAGGAAGCTGCAGATTTGTGAAGATGGTGATGGTGATGGAAATCTATCCCAAATCAGGAGGACTGCCTAACTGAGCTCAGCCCAACTGGCCGGCCTGGAGAAGTGTGAGCTAAACAGCTGACTCTTGTTTCTAACCACTAAATCCTAGACTGGTTTGTTTTACAGAAATGCCAAACATATATAAAAGCCCAGATAGCAGCCTGTGCATGGAGGAGCAGGGGGCTGAGCTGCAAGATGAGACAATAGTTTTAAATATATCGAGGGGATATTTACACACAGAGTAAAGAATTGTACAGTGCTTTGCTTTGGTTCATGGAGAGGTTGGCAGTTTGCTATGAGGGAGTTGGACCAGGGCTGGGGATAAACCTTCTGTGGGATAAACCTTGTGTCTGGTCAGGCACAAGATGCTGGCTTCAATCTCTGACTACACACACACACACACACACACACACACACACCAGACCATTTGTATGAGAATGGAACTGTATTCCTACAGTTCTAAATGTCTCATCTAATAACATTCACATGACCACCATAAAACAAATACTGGACAGCATTTCATCCTCCATTTTGACACCTACTGATTTTAACAAGTTCAGAAAAGAGGGTGTATGCTCTTTCGCAGGAAGTGAAATGACATCAGGAAGAAACCAAAGTTCTACCTCCCTTGGAAGTTAAGAAATAATGGAATAATCATGCTTGCTAGAGGTGGGATGACAAACATCAGGAGATAAAATCCAGAGATGTAGTCAACTCAATGGAGCAGGGCACAGTTAGGGATTCTGAGACAAGACAGTAGATTTTTACCGTAAGCCAATGGAGCGTCCGTATAAACAGTCCCTGACGTATAAATTCAACATGCAGTGGTGAGAAGTACCATGGACTCATCCAGTATAAACATGCATAAACAGGATGCAAGCTTTAGAGTTCCCCTTCCCCGGTCAAAAGACAAGGGGCATTCTTCTCTCCGAGTGCCAGGCAGCTTCAAGCCCCAGCTCCCATTGAGTTGTATGATTGGGAGATAAACAACAGACCATCCACAGTGTGCTATATTTCTAAGCTGCTACATTTGATCACTGACCTATGTTAGACGCACTTGACTTCCAATATTTTCAGCTTATGACAGGTTTATTGGGGGTGTGAGTCCATTCTGGATTGTGGACTGTTGTGTACGCATGCACATATACATATAACAGGCATGAATGAAATGCAAATTTAAAAAGTAGATTTTAGGGTTTTCTTTTCTGTTTTTTTTTCCCCTTCTTTGTTATATTTGCTAGTTCTTTGTCACGAGCCTGATCTTCTGGCTCTGAACTCAGTCTTCCCACACAGTGCGTGAGTACAGGACTATACAGGCCTGAAGCGCTACCTGGCTCAGCAGCAATGCTAATGTTCTTACTAGTGGAAACACAGACGCCATTCATCAATAACTCTCTTCAAGTTGTCTGGGCTCTTGCTTCAGAATCCATCACTGAAATCTGTCCTCCCTACATCAGCCACCTCCTTCTCTCCATCCTCTTCCTCTGTGCATCATCAAGACACCATCATCTCCGGCTTTCCCTCTACACCATCATTCCAGCTACCTGCCCACCGCTCATCTTTCCTGTCTTCAAATAATGTTAACAGAGCTACCAGAACAACTCTTCTAACCAGTCGCTGCAGATTTTGGACTTATCTAAGTCCCCACGGACACCCCACCCCCTGTGGATACCTTAGGGAGGCATGCTAGGACCTCCGTGCTGGGCTCACTGCCGGCTTTATCTCACCATCTCTCAAGCTTGTCTTCCATACTGGGCTTCTTCAGGCCCCTTTATTTTGTTATGCTCTGGTTGGTTGCCAAATTGTTACACGTGTGATTAGGAGAGCTTCAGTCTGGTCTGGCAGATATCATCTGCCCACTCAAACATCCACTCTTTTTTTTTTTTTCCTCCCTGAAAAAATCCTGGAAATCTTCTGGTCTCAAGAAAGGAAATCCTAAGTTCTAGTCTGGAGGTGGGTGTACAGACCTGTGTGGGCTGTTGGTTTGTAAAGGGAAACCTGTGAGATGTCCCAATCTCCTCCTAAGAGGAAGGTGTCTAAGCTAAACCTTTTCACACTAGGTTCCCCTTGCTTTTATCTGCGGGAATTGGTTGGACAGAGCAGTCAGGAAAAGGGAAAGGCTATTGTCCAGAAGCCTCGATTTCCTAGATCTACGTAAAACCAGTGCCAGAAGTCACTTAATAGTAGTAATTCTGCACAATAACTCGCTGCCTGGCAGGCCCTTCTGATTTTCAGTTGGGCACAGTTATCCCTCCTAGGCTAAACTCTGCCTGGGTTGCAAGGGTCATCTTCCTTAAGTATATGGACCAGATTAAAGAACTGTGTCCCGTTACCCTGTATACCCAGAGCTCCTTCAGTCACAGCACAGGGGCTAAAATCATCATCCATGCTGGCAAACCATACCAGGTCATGCTCAGCTCTGCTATATTACCTACGCCATCTCCCTCTCCCCCATCTCTATTTGTCTGTCTGTCTGTATCTATCCCTGTTTCTGTCTCTCTCTGTCCCTGTCTCTGTTCCTCTCTGTGTCTGTCTCTGTCTGTGTCTCTGTTTCTCTGTGTCTGTCTGTCTGCTCTCTCTCTTCCTCTCTCCCTCTCTCTGTGTGTGTTGCATGTGAATGGTAGGAGATGGAGCACCTGCATGCATGCATACATCCATGCAGATGCCATCAGATATCTCAGTGTATCCCTCCCCTTTGAGGCAGAGTCTCTTTGAATCATTAGCAAACCTAGCGATTCTGTTTTCTCTGCCCCACACAGCACTGAGGTCAAAGCCCAACTAGGAGTCACATGCAGCTTTTTGTGTGGGTACTGGTTTGAATTTAGGTCCCTGTGCTCGGGCAGGAAGTGCCCTTACTGGTGCACTGACTCTCTTCCTCATTTTTCAAATGGCAGTAGGAGTGTTACCAATGTTCCCTACCTTAAATGAATTAATGTGTGTTAGTGTACTTTGTACCTGACTCCTGACAATCATTCAATTACTGTATGCTGCTAACACTAGCTTCATTATAGTCTTATCACAATAGCCTAATAGTTTTCCCTGGTAGATCATAAACTTAATGAAGGCAGCTACTGCCTCTATCTAGTTTATTGCTGTGTCCCCTGGAATACCTGGCTCAGATACTGCCCAGTAAATGTTTGTTGAATAAATACTTTATCAATAGTGTGAGGCATATATGCAAAGTCAAATAGTATCCCATCTGGAATGGATTTCACTCACAGTAAAGAGAGTTAAAACCCTGCACTTTTTGAGTTCTAGAAGGCTACTGTAGGGGGAAAAAAAAAACAACACTTCACTTTTGGCTCTAAGGACAAAGCAAAACACCCATGTGCTCATAAAATCCAAGGCTTAGAAACCTTCATTTGATCAAGAAAAAAATAAATCACCAGACTAGCCAAGAGATATCCAATGCCAAGTCAATGCCGAAGGTCCATAGACGTCAACCTTGTCCAAATCTGGCCTTGTAGTGTCTGTGATCAAAGACAAGACAAACAGGATAGCAGTGAGTCAGAGTATGCCAGCCTCCACCCCACCCCCAGTTCCCGGGGCCCCGCCTCAGCATCTCCCATACTGCATTGCTTGTCCCAGGCTTTTTCTTGCCACCCAGTCAGCAGAACTTCTACCACCTAGTCTTCATCCCTCACTTGTTTGGGACTTCATGACATCGTTATTCCTTGTAGCATCTGTGGATGTGGGTGGGAAGAGAAGCCCACTGAAGAGCGATTGAGTGTAAGTATCTTCTGCTGAGCTGCACAGTTTCATTCCGTCATGTCTGGCAGGTAGGATCGGGGAGAACGCGCCTGCATTTTTAGTCTTCTGCCATCGATCCTCTGGATAATTGACTTCCTTATCTCTTTCCTTGCCTTCACCTTGAGCAATTATGGCATCTCTCTCTGCAGAGGCCTAGTAATTGGAAAGCTCGTTTACAAATCTAGTAACTTTTTCCTCCCTCAATTTTTTTTTCTTCCTTATCACATAGAAAGGAAAGACAAAGATTTGAGGAAGAAGAAGCATTCATCTCAGTGAGTTTCAAAGATAGAAACTGAGTTTAACAATCCTACTGTTTACATTCTAGACCGAATTTGAAGGTCACAGGAATTTGAGCTCAGATATTACTGGTATGATTTTCTATTAATTTAATGATTTTTCCCTTAAGATACATTTTAAAAGAGAGCTTATCTTGTAAACCTGAGGACCTATGTCTGATCCCAGAACTGATGGAAAAAAAAAACCACATGTGCTAGGTATAGGGCTTTACACCTTTCATTCCAAGGCAGGGAGGCAGAAGCAGGTAGATTTGTGAGTTCGAGGCCAGCCAGTACTCTGTAGTAAGTACCTGTCTCACACCAAAACCAAACAAAAAATTCAGATGCGGTAGCATGAGTTTATAATCCTCGTGCTGCAGAGGCAGAGACAGAGCTTAAAGGTTAGCCAGCCTAGTACTTGATGAGCTGGAGTGAGAAACCCTAAATCAAATCAAACACAAAGACAAGGTTAACCCTGATTTCCTTATGGATATGCATATATACACCTACATCTATATGAGCATACATTCATACACACACACACTACACACTACACACACACACACACACACACACACTTTTTTTAAGTGTCTGCAGCATTTGTGCTGATATTATAATACCTCTGTGAGTGTTAGGAACAGAGATTGCCTTATGACCAAGAGGAATAATAATAGCGATTAAAGACATTACCGCTCATGTCTACCAAGGGCTGTTCCAGGCACACTACTTCCTTCTCCCCATGAGGGAGATTGAGACTTTAGTTTACACAGCGTTTGTCTTCCCAGAAACACATGATGGAGTCCAGTCATTGTTGTAAATTGTTGTGAACACTAGAGACCATACCATTATGGCCTTTGGAGGTTGGGCCTTTGGGGGGAGGGTGACACAAACCTAGTAAGACCATAAGG
This sequence comes from Apodemus sylvaticus, assembly GCF_947179515.1. NCBI lineage: Eukaryota > Metazoa > Chordata > Mammalia > Rodentia > Muridae > Apodemus > Apodemus sylvaticus. Next base: position 164,476,662 of record NC_067472.1, on the reverse strand, counting down.
AAACCCTAAAATGGGGTCTTTATAAGGAGAGCCTTTATAAGGAGACTGAGCAGAGGACTCAGACACATGGCTGCTTCCTGCCTCTTGCCATGTGAAGTTTGTCCTACAAAGGAGTCAATGACCAGGTGCAGCCCTTTGACCTTGGACCTCACAAGTCATGACCTGGTCTGTGGTCTTGTATTACTAGCAACAACAACATAACAACAACAACAACAACAGCAGCAGCAGCAGCAGTAGCAACAGCAGCAGCAGCAATGCCCTAAGACAGTCCCATAGTTATCTTACTCTCCAAAGAGTAGAGTAACATTTGTGAAGAGAAATGATAAAGGACCTGCTTGCAGTCAAGGAGCCCACGGTCTCTTCTAAGTAAAGGTACATGCAGTCCAAAGCCCAGTTGTTTTCCTTTAATTCAAAAAATTATTTTCCGTATTTTATGCATATGAGTATTTTTCCTGCATGAGTGTACTTACAGTGCCCACAGAGGCCAGAAGAGGGGGGAATGGATCTCCTGAGACTGGAGTCACAGATGCTTGTGAGCTGCCACACGGGTGCTGGGAACTGAACCCAGGCCCTCTGCAAGAGCAGCCAGTGCTCTTGACCTCTGTCATCTCTCTAGTTCCTCTCCCCACAGTGGTCAATCGTGACCTCTTTAAGGACCAACAGAGCAAAGCACCTTTACCTGGTACAAAGCTGGCCCCGACTCCCTCAGGGTTTCCCACCTAACTGCCCATGTTTTAAGAAGTTGGTTTTAAAGGAACCACACAGAAAGCTGGCCGAGTCCAGCCAGCACAGGCACCTTCCTGACAGGGAGGTGGGAAGGCCAGATTGAGACGGATGTTTGCCCCTCTCTAGCCCAGGCTGACCCTGAAGGTTACAGGCATGTGCCACCACGCTGATCACAGAAGTCTTTTTTAGCCAGGGCCTGGGGATACACCTCATTCATCTTTTACCCATCTGGGCACTTCCAGTGTTTCAGTTTGTAGTTTCCTTTTCAGAGCTAGAAAGATATCCTGGGGATTTTTGTCGGCTGTTTTATTTTATTCGTTTTGTTCACTGTTTTATTTATCGGATCTACCCTGGTTTCCTTGTGTACTTCATGTCTGGGTGCCTGGGGGGTCATCTAGCTTTTCCTGAGTCCAGTTTCAGGTAGTACCACCAGCCTCTGCCAAGGAAAATAGCGAAGATGAACTGCTTGCTTAGAGAGCACATCTGTGAAATGAGTACAGTTCCATTCTGTAGGCTCTCTGCTTGGGGACGTGGAATAAAACAGCAGCCTCAGCCAGGGACAGACTGGTCTCCCGATAGAAAAGAGGGGCAAGAGCTATACAATGCTTTCTGTTTTCTGGGGACAGAATGTCCCTATGAATCTTAGGTTGGCCTCAAGATCACCACCCTTCCCCCCGTCAACCTCCCCAGTGCTGGGATTTCATGGGTGAGCCCCCACCACACCAGCTCTCAGTTTCATACAGTTCCTTGAAATTTGTTCCTTGAAACTGCTGTAAGAAATCGGTCACTTGGGTGGGTCATACATTCCTTTAATCCCAGCACTTGGGTAGCAGAAACAAGCAGCTCTCTGTGTGAGTTTGAGATTAGCCTGGTCTACATAGTGAGTTCGAGGCTAGCCAGGTTTGCACAGTCAGAGTCTATCTCAAGATAAACAAAGATAAATAAACAAACAATGACAAAAAAGAGACAAGCCAGGGCTGGAGAGATGGCTCAGTGGTTAAGAGAATTGACTGTTCTTCCGAAGGTCCTGAGTTCAAATCCCAGCAACCATAAGATGGCTCACAATCATCCATAATGACGCCCCCTTCTGGTGTCTGAAGACAGCTACAGTGTACTTACATATAATAAATAAATCTTTAAAAAAATAAAAATAAAAATAAACAAGCCTTGTCCAGTTACATCTTTTTGCTAACACAAGTCACATGGCCAAGCCTGGCTCCTTAAGTACAAAAATTGTGAGGAAACACGGGGCTGAGTGCATCTCTTACCTTCATAAGCATCTGCTGTCACTCCCATGCCCCTCCTCCCAGCCTTGGCACTAAGTGTGTTCTTCACACTACACAAATGAGAACATTGTGTTGGCTTCATTATTCAATTCGGGACCTTAAGTAGTTCCATGTATCCTTGAAAATAACACTGTCACCCTCCATTTTGGAGCTCCCCAAACGTAAATTATTTGATTTCCCTATTTAATTTGTAAGTTAGCTTACTGTAGATGATGTATCTTTGTTCACAAAGTTGTGCCTGCCTTCCAGGCTTCCCTATTTGTATAAGCAGCGTTGCTTTGCAACGCTAACTGATGGCACCAAGAAGGATTCTATTTGTTAGGGGAGATAATTAGGTGAACTCTCATTTTTCAGATGACAACCCAATAGTTGATAAATACATATACTGAGATGTCATTTTCATGATAAAAAGGCAGACTAACATCAACAGCAAGCTGAACTGAATCTGTGCCAGCCTTTGCCTAAAGCCTGCAAGGCTGGGTGGAATTCACACCGGGTCTCTCTGAGAGCTTCTGTTTGGTCCCCACCTGTTGTAGTAATCAAGTTCTAAAGTCTTATTATGCAGGTGTACTCCTGAACCTACACTTAAGCATCGTCCCTAGAAAGAGGATAGAGAGTAAGAGGAATGAAGGCTAGCTAGCTTCTCACTGTCTATGTGAGCATCCTAGGTTCAAAATCTAAATAAGCTTCAGGTTTTACCTTGAGATTAACTTAGGATTATTAAAGACAAGATAGATTCTTTGTGGGGGTGATGGGTTAGAATTCTCCAGAGGAAACAAAGCCAGTAAAATATGTGGCAATATGTAGAAAGATTTACTATTACCAGCTTGACTCGTGCTCATGGAGGCTGAGAAGTCCTACCAGCCAAGGTCTGCAAGGTGGAGATCTGCTAACCGGGGAACCAGGAATCCTAGGGGAGAAGATGTTCTGAGGCTCTCTCCCCAGCTAATTGATGACTGTCTTCCCTCTGTCCCTTCTCATCGTCTTCCCAGTATACTTGTCTCTGTGAATCGATTCTCCCTTTATAAGGACACTAATTACATTGAGTTAGGGTCGACCTTAACAACCTCATTTTAACTTGATTGCCTCTGTAAAGACCTCATTTTCCCCACAGAGCCACATGCCGAGGACCTGCTAGTGGTGTGGACTCCAATCTGTTTTCAAGAAACACAATCTGAACTGTATTCTGCAAGATCTCAATAGTATCTGGTGCACACACTTGTGTGTGATGGACACATTGGCTCATAAAAAACCCTTTCAAAGGGTTGGGGTTCAGATGGTGGCAGCTGCCAGTGGATGGTTTAGGGGCTCCCAGGCTCCTGGCTGCTCCACTTAAAAGAATGAAGCAGACAGCTTGATGGTGGGATACCCAGTGAGAGCAGAGAGGCTGGAACGATGCATCATCTGCGTCTCTGAGATCTGCCCCAGATAGTTCCCTGAACCTCTCTAACACTGTTTCTTGGTCTGAAAAATACCACCCATCTTCAGACTGTGGAACAATGGCACTGAATTTGGGATCTGGATCCTAGCAGGGAGCCCCCTCTGGGGACCCAGGAGTGAGCAGAGCTCTGCTTCCTATCTGAGAGCCAAGTGGTGGTGGCAACTCACATTCAGCCTTCATTGGAGACAGATGCTTCTCTTCTCACAGAGGTGACCTTGACAGGCCGGTTATTAGAACTGGCTTTCAAGGAAAATGGCCAGAAAGTCTGCCAATCAAGCAAGGTGGCAAAGAGTACTTCAGTTTCACAGATACTGTTTCAACTTGGCGAATGTCTGCTTGTTCCACGGTGTCAGGCTTGGTGGGATTTTGCAAGACAAGCCCACTATATGTGACAGTAGAATGTAAGCCGCTGTAACAAAGATACTTGCTAACAAAGATTACCTTTTCTTCCCTGCTCACCATAACTGTTATTAGTGTAATCATCTATGAGGATGGGAACTCACATCTTGGGGCAACCTGATTTCTAGGACACCAGAGTCTGAGAGAATGAGACAGAAATATTGACAGAGACTAAGACCTGTAGAGAAAATGATGCTGTGCGCAGCCTGGTAACCATCTGCTTTGAGGTTTCAACCATGCCCTATCCATCCCCGGGCTCCCTAAGAGTCAATTGTCTTTAAGTTGGGTTTCTGCCCCTTGTAAACACAATAGTCTAGATGAGATAAAGTCCATTTTCTTTTTGTTTATTTTCCTTCTATACTGTAAGACAAAATATAGGCGCTGGAGAGATAGATGGCTTAGCAATTTAAAGCACTAGCTGCTTTTCTAGAGGATTCAAGTTCCGTTTCCAGCACCCACAACCATTTGCAATTCCAGGTCCAGGAAATCCAATGCTCTCTTCTGGCCTCTGTGAGCACCAGACACATATGTGGTGCATGGACATTCATGAATGCAAAACACCCATAAGCATACTAAAACAGAATAAAATCAAAAGGTATTGTAGAACTGGGTGTGGCAGTTCACACCTTTAATCCTGGAATGAGGGAGGCAGAGACAAGTGACTCTGTAATTTCAAGGCCAGCTGTGGCTACATAATAAGGAGAGAGAGAGAGAGAAAGAGAGAGAGAGTGCAACGGTATCACAGATCACAATAAAAGTCTCAGGAAACAGAGCATTCTAGTAACACGTTGTAGATGCACTCCTTGAAAGCATGGTCTCACAAACAACATCCTAAATGTCTTTGCTGGCATCACGTTGAACAGCTCCCATGGGGCATAGTCCACATTTTTTTTCCTCTCAGTATCAGTGAAAGCAGGCCTTCAAGAAACAACGAGAGCATTGAACCATGCCCATCCCAGACGGTACTGTTCCGCAAATGCTCCCTCAGGGGTCAGTGACAGAGGTTCTTTTCTTTGTTGGCTCTACCAATCTCCCAGCCCCTAGGATGGTTTGCACAGAGCTCTTCATTTGAACTCCGCCCCCCCCCCCAAGCCGTGCCCAGGTTAATGACCTGGAAAAGCACGTCATCATGCAAACAATTTTCAGAAAGCAGAGGAAACCCTGACCCAGGCATTTTTCCCTGCAGAGGAAGTGCTCACGAATCCTGCCTGGTCTGATGACATTTGCATCATTCCTCAAAACTGTGTAATTAAATCCTGTGTAAACAGATGGGCTCATTTGTTTGGTTCTAATAGCTGTAAAATGTGAATATTGTGTATCCCGACAATTACAAATATTTATATTTACCAAGAAATATTCTTTCATTAGAAACATCCTTTATACCAAAGAGAAATTTGGCTTATTCATTATAGAAACACATCATGCATTTTTTAAAATTGCTGATTGCTGGGCAGCCCTGGAAGATGGCTTGAAAGAGACCCCTTCTGCACATAGTATGGGTGCATATTCACATATAACCCCATGTCAGTGTCTGCAGACAGACACCAAGCAGACAACTCACAAGTCTGGATTCCCAGATATTGTGCAGTTCATGTTTAAGAGCTCATGCCAAAAATCCAAAATGGAGATGTGAGCAAAGATATACACAGATGAAACAGAGTTCTGGGTTAATGGTTCCTGGAGGGAGGGCAGCCATATTCCTGAGTAGTGTAGTCACTGGTAAGTGGTTCTCAATTAAATAACCCCCACCCTGCCAATGCTCATGTAAGAACCCTCATGAAAAACAGCAGGATACATATGCACACTCACACATATACACATACATACAGACACACTCATACATACACCAAGGCATGAAAATGGGAGGGAGACTTGTTGGAAGAAGGGCTTCAATTGGGGAAGAGACAAGAGAGGACAATGGGGCAATATACCAAAGTACAGTGTGTGTGTGTGTGTGTGTGTGTGTGTGAATTGTGAAAGAATAAAAAAATGTTTCTTCAGGTCATGCCTTCTGCATTTGAAGGGCTTGCAGTTTAGACCCGTTCTTCCCCACAGAATCTCCCTCCAATGACAGTGGCACTTTATTCTACCCAGTACGAATGGCTGTCGGACACTAAGAGTTTATTTCCTGTGACTAAAGAATGAAATTTTACATTGAATTTCAACTTAATTAATTTTCATGTAAATCGGAAAAGACACTCGAGGGGTGAACAGTTCCAGTGTATCAGATGCAAGCAATGCTTGGACTGCGTGAAATCCCTGCCTCTGAAGAACCTGGAAGGAAGAAAAGCAGTGGACCTGAGGGAGGAGGTCCCAGAGGCTTCTGCGGATCCCAGCATTGTTATAGCAGGATCTAACATTTACATGGGAAACAAAACAAAACAAAACAAAACAAAACACAAAAGAGGCGACACTCATGTCCTGTTGTGCAGGCTTAGATCTAAGGTAATAGTCACTGTGGGGTAACTTTCCAATCCTGTGTCGCAAGGACTCTCACTGTTTTATTCTCTCAGTCTCTCTGCTGAAGGCTGTAACACACTCATGGAATTTACTCTCCACTCCTAACCAGTCTTGCTGAAAGGAAAATCAAGACAGCGAGGCTGAGTAACCTCCAAGAACATAGAGCTAAGGTGCGACTGAGATTGGTTCACATGTATCACTGGCGGCCAGCTGTAAAGCTCTGAGCTCACCACACAGGGATCGGCCTAGGCTAGAATGGAATACAAATCCCAAGAAATGGTTCAAGAACATTCAGAATCATTTCCAAGTCCTAATGGTGGACCTTTTGGGGCCCGAAGGGTCAGATTCCTCAAGGCCGTTGTTTGATTGTATCTCTGCCTGTTGTGTACAACAGCTTAACAGAACCAATGGGCACACATTTGGAAATACTGTCTGAGGTCCCTTCAATAAAATTTGCAAAGGTGCATGTGATGACAAAAATCAGACGGTTCTGCTCCATCACTAGGGATGCCTGGAAGCTGTTCCCAGTGCAGCTTTGTCAGGGTCTGGGGCTCCCATCCTGTTCAGTAAAGTCCTCGCTGTCCTTTACTGAATCTTTCTATAGCCATGCTTAGCCGCACAAACTACCTGTCCAGAGAAGCTTCCCAGCATTTGTTCTGCTCTGTTTGCTGGGGATTCCTGCAAGGTTTGCCTAACAGTAAGCCCAACTCCAACCCAGCTAACTGGGACAGCAAGAGAAGGAGGGTGGAAGGGAGGGTAATCTCCTTACCAACATGGCGGGCAACAATGGCAATTAACTCGTACCCAATGCATCCAAAATTTGCCTCCTTCATTGCCGAACATGACCAAGACCCAACCTCTCTTGGGAGGCTAGATCTCCTACTTTTAGTGTTGGGAATCTGAGCAGATAGATAATCACAGAAGACTCACAACTGGAAAATTACTAAACAGTTACCAAGTGTACACAGTGAGTAAAAGCAGCTACCTAGAACAAGAAAGAACAAAGAGTTGAATGTATGGTCCTTTACCCAAAAGGCATGATGTGTGGGAAAGACATGAATTTTAGTTTGGTGTAACTTTAATTATTTTTTACATTTACTGAACATTAAAGACCGGGTAGAGAGAATATGATTGTAGAACATTTTTCCAGTCTGTGTTGTCTGAAGGTCTTAATTAGACCTCACTTCCATCTCAGCAGAGCAAGAAGATGGGACTGGATTCTAGTGCAGGATCAGGGCTGGAGAGGCAGCTGGGTTGGTAGAGTGCTTGGCTGGCCCTAGCATAAGTGAAGTACCCGGATTGATCTCCAGCGTGGCATAGACTGGCTGTGAGGGGCATGCCTGTACTTTCAGCACTCAGGTGTAGAGTCTGGAAGGTCAGGAGGTCAAGATCACTCTTGGCTATATAGTGGGCTCAAGGCCAGCCTGAATATCAGCTATTGTTTCGGGAAATAAAAAGGACTAATTATAGGAATGTGGGCACTTACCGGGTGTGGTGGTACACACCTGTAATCCCAGCACTTAGGCGGCAGAGGCAGATGGATTTCTGAGTTCGAGGCCAGCCTGGTCTACAGAGTGAGTTCCAGGACAGCCAGGACCACACAGAAAAACCCCGTCTCAGGGGAAAAAAAGAAAAGAAAAGAGGAATGTGGGCGCTTTGTATCCTGAATTATCTGACTTCCTTGTTCTGAGTTCTGTGTCTCAGAGAAAGGTGGTGGCTATGGATACCGACCAGCCCGTGGGTGCCAGAGGCCACCTTAGGGAGGGTTCTTGGTTTGTTTTTGGGTTTTGGTGTGTTTTTTTTGGATTTGGTTTTTTCTAGACAGGGTTTCTCTGTGTAGCCCTGGCTGTCCTGGAACTCACTCTGTAGACCAGGCTGGCCTCGGACTCAGAAATCCGCCTGCCTCTGCCTCCCAGAGTGCTGGGATTACTGGCATGCACCACCACCGCCTGGCTGGGAGGGTTCTTGTTAATTAGGGTGGAGATTCTATCACTGAATTTAATCTCTTTAAAATGTATATGCATCAATGGAACAGGATTGAAGATCCAGAAATGAACCCACACACCTATGGCCACTTGATCCTCGACAAAGGGGCTGAAAACATCCAATGGAAAAAAGATAGCCTTTTCAACAAATGGTGCTGGTTCAGCTGGAGGTCAGCATGCAGAAGAATTCGAATTGATCCATCCTTGTCTCCTTGTACTAAGCTCAATTCCAAATGGATCAAGGACCTCCACATAAAGCCAGATACTCTGAAGCTAATAGAAAAGAAACTGGGGAAGACCCTTGAGGACATCAGTACAGGGAGAAAGTTTCTGAACAGAACACCAATAGCATATGCTCTAAGATCAAGAATTGACAAATGGGACCTCATAAAATTACAAAGTTTCTGTAAGGCAAAGGACACCATCAAAAGGACAAATCGGCAACCAACAAATTGGGAAAAGATCTTCACCAATCCTACATCAGATAGAGGGCTAATATCCAATATATATAAAGAACTCAAGAAGTTAGACTCCAGAAAACCAAACAACCCTATTAAAAAACGGGGTACAGAGTTAAACAAAGAATTCTCACCTGAAGAATTTCGGATGGCAGAGAAACATCTTAAAAAATGCTCAACTTCATTAGTCATTAGGGAAATGCAAATCAAAACAACCCTGAGATTTCACCTTACACCAGTCAGAATGGCTAAGATTAAAAATTCAGGAGACAGCAGGTGTTGGCGAGGATGTGGAGAAAGAGGAACACTCCTCCACTGCTGGTGGGGTTGCAAATTGGTACAACCACTCTGGAAATCAGTCTGGTGGTTCCTCCGAAAACTGGGCACCTCACTTCCAGAAGATCCTGCTATACCACTCCTGGGCATATACCCAGAGGATTCCCCACACTGTAATAAGGATACATGCTCTACTATGTTCATAGCAGCCCTATTTATAATTGCCAGAAGTTGGAAAGAACCCAGGTATCCCTCAACAGAAGAGTGGATGCAAAAAATGTGGTATATCTACACAATGGAGTACTATTCAGCCATTAGAAACAATGAATTCATGAAATTCTTAGGCAAATGGATGGAGCTGGAGAACATCATACTAAGTGAGGTAACCCAGACTCAAAAGATGAATCATGGTATGTACTCACTAATAAGTGGTTATTAACCTAGAAAACTGGAATACCCAAAACATAATCCACACATCAAATGAGGTACAAGAAGAACGGAGGAGTGGCCCCTTGAAAGACTCAGTGAAGCAGTATAGAAAAAAATCAGAACAGGGAAGTGGGAAGGGTTGGGTGGGAAAACAAGGGGAGGGAAGGGGACTGATTGGACATTCGGGGAGTGGGGGTCCAGAAAAGGGGAAATCATTTGAAATGTAAATAAATATATCAATAAATTAAAAAAAACAATAAAATGTATATGCATCATTTTGACATAAATTTATGCAAGTATTATTGTACAGTATTATTGTACTTTAGAGTTCAACCTTTCTACTCTTTCTTCCTTTCTCCTTGGCTGCCCTTCACTGCCCTGGTCTACTCTGATCACAGCAATGCTCACAACACAAACCAGTTAGCTTAGTTCCTAATTACCTCCTGCCAGGTGTGCTTTCTGGCGGCACTATGTGCACATACATAATACTTTAACTTTCCTTATTATATTTTTTACGCAAAAACATTTATTTACATTGAGACAGTCACATATGTCTCAGAGTGGTCTCAAACTCACTATACAGCTAAAGATGACCTTGAACTTCTGATTTCTTCTGCCTCCATTTCCCAAATGCTGACATGACAGGTGTGCACCAGGATTCCCAGGTTTTATTCAGTGCAGGGGTTTGAACTTGGCATCTATGGGCATGGAGAGCAAGTAATCTCTGAACTAAGCTACATAACGAGTTCTCCCAACACACATTCTAAATATCTGGCTTATCTCAAGATTTTATAAAAATTTCCAATATCCACCTGACTCTAATCTGTTTTAACAGCTACAAAACATTGCATGCTAATGATCTAATGTTCATATATATATATATATATATATATATATATATATATATATATATATCACTTTTTCAACTGTGCCCTAAGAAAACAAAATTTAATTGCATTGCACAATATTGCTAAGCCTAGTGTTGCTAGCTGAAAGGATGATATGGTGGATTTTTAAAAGGACGATGCTAGCTGACTTTGTTTCTATTATCCCTAGTGACTCTTGGGACTTCCCCATACATACACGGGGAAAGTAGGGTGAGGGACTTCAGATGTCCTTGAAGGTCCTTTCCAGTTTGTTCTACACTCCTCTGCTTCTGTGGCCAGCACCTACTGGCCCGCGTGCCGCTGCAGTGATGTAGGACTCCTCATTAGTGCAGACTTGGGAGCCAGCATCCTGCAGGCGTGTCTGGCTCTGCGACCTGCAGTTGGTACAAAGAGTCCTCAGTGTGGATTCTGCTGGGAATGATCTAAAGAAGGAGACTTGCTTTGATCTGTTTGTGTTCCTTGACACCAGGGATCTAGATGAGACCTGGACCAACTGTGAGGCTGGGTACTAAATTCCAAGCTTCCGCAATATGCACTGCATTTTACCTTAATATGAACAAAGGTGCACATTCCTAGCAGCTTCAGTGTTTGGGCACGTTTTACTAAAAAAATTTTTTAAATGAAGGTAAACACTTGATTGTTTTATTGACTAAGGAGAAAATGAGTTCGCAATAGCTATCTTTTTGGGAAAGTTTTCTGCTCTTTGTATCCATCCACTCATATTGTACCTTCTGAACCAGGCAGAGATCTGCTGTTTCTCCTGAATCTGCGAGTCCTCAGGCATACCGCCCATCTAGACAGAATAATAGCAATATTGGATCCTCAGCATACCAGGAAGCCAGCTTCCATCCATTCAGGTGCACATTCTCATTCTCTTCAGCTCCCTCCCCACCTCTGGTTAATTCTTTATTTAAGAAACGGACAATGTCCTTCAAGGTCAGGGAACCAGAAGGCAGTGCAGTCTGGTTCTTAGATTCTTAACACGACACGACACGACACAACACAACACAACAACAGTGGCAATAGGCAGCAGCAGGCAGGCAGAGAAAATACTGCTTGGCTTCCTAACTGTCAAGCAGTTGTCACCTGAAACTCACATGCGGTGCCTTCACATCCATCATCCATAGAGGTAAGTGCTGACATACCCATATAAACATCAGCTAAACAAAGACACACACAGTTCACACCACACTTCATTTCTTCTGTGTGATAGGGATAGCCTGGAATGCACACAGATTTGGTTCCAACCCCAGCTCTGCCTGCAGACCCTCAGCAGGTTCCTTGGCCTTTCTGATGAATCACACTGCAGGTTCTTTGCACCAAATCCTGAGGACCAGAGAAGACTGAAGCCACTAGCACTGGGTGAATAGCAGAGTAAAACACCCTTTCCTTTCCTGCCTTGATTCCTTTTGGGGAGAAGGAGACCAGGGACTTGGCTTAGCATGGCTGTCCTTTGGGTACTCTCGGCCTGGGTTCCAGCTGCCTTTTGAGTCTTGGCACAAGCACCAGCTTCAGTGCTATAGCCAGACAGTTCTTTTTCCACTAGGCTGCCCCAGCCGGGTGGTGGACACGGTCTTCGCAAATAACTATTTATTTGCTTATCTGCAAAGAAGGAGGGGAGAGGGGCAAGTGATAGAGGACAAAATCAATTACTATTTTTCATCTTTGACAAAGTAATTAAGGCCATAGCGACTGGCTAATTCCGACCGAATGGCTGCGCACTGATGGATGCGAATTTACAGCCTCCTTGGCTGCAGTGCGCACCAGCCCAGATTATCACTCTGAACAGGCGGCAGAAGAGGCAGGAGGTGGAGGCTTATGTGGGGTGGGTGACTTTTCACCCCGCCCATTTCTGCTTTTTAATTAATTAATTAATTTTATTTAGTTCTGCGGCCCCATTCTTTGAACCTCGCAGGCGTTGATATACAACTGGACTCCAGATGATTCCCCCTACCAGTCCACCCGGGCCAGCTTCCTGCTTCACTGTAGCGGGGAGGATAAGGGAGGTGTTGGTCACTCTCCTGTCAGATCCACTCCTCTCGGTGTCTGGTCTCCGAACTGTCCCTCTACTCTATCTGCAGCCCCTCCTTTCTGGAATCTTGTGGCTGGAGGAGGGGGCCTTTGTGGTGCTTGAGTGGCTCCTTCTAGTCACCCGCCTCTGCAGGACCTGATTAGCCCCATGCTAACCCAAATGCGCACTTGAGCAGGAGACACGTCAGGTCTGGAGACTGAGCGGGGGCGTTGGGCATCACTCACGGTCAGCAACGAAGTGGGGGTGGAGGGTAGTGGGGAGTAGTCTTGCAAGACTCGGCCGCCTCAGTGCTTTCCCTCCTTACTGGTCAGGTTCTTTTGCACACTCCACCGACTCCAGCGTCAAGTTTGGCAGCGGCTGCTCGAATGCAAATTTGGAGACTGGCCACAAGCTTTGAAGTCGTGACTATTTGCTGTCAAAGTGGCCTATGGACCCGAGAGCCAGACCTGAATCTTAACTAGGGGCGGGTCTCATGACTCCATTGAAACTAAGGCTGCCCCCCCCCCCCCCCCGCGTTTCTTCACTCCCGGATCTTGCTCTTTCTTGGGACTTGGGGATATTACAAGAGTGTCAACCCCCTCCGGCTTTCAGAGCCTTTTTCAGAGTATCCCAGGGTCCCACTCATCCCCTTAGTCCTCCTCTGAGTCCTTCCCCATTTCTCAGTTGCCTAGAGTGGGTGACTGGTGCAGGCAACGGGCTGTGGAGGAGCTAGTAACTTCTTTGACGTTCAAAAGAGACCCTGACCTTAGCTTTCACAGAATAATTTCACGGAATAATTTCTGAAAGGCTGTTGGCAAACTTAAACGCGATAATTTCGCGGAAGTATTGCAGATGGCCCAATAGTAAAAGCTCAGTAAATGTCAATAAAAGGCTATCTGGAACCCGAAAACACTGGGAGGACAAGGCTCCTCTGGCTACCTACTCACCCCATTCCCCCTCCCCCCCTGCCCCCCTCCCCGCCATTCTCAATCCCAAATAGTGCAGACTCGGAATCCAAATCCAGGTGGCTATCCTGGGAGAGCCAGGCTCACGGAGACGTCTACCACTCTTGTAGACTTGGAAGTGTGAGGGAGGAGACCCAAGTGGAGCGGCAATGCCCCCGGCGTCCTCCGCAATCTGCCACCACAGCCTGCGCCCTCGGCCGCCGCGGCTTTGTCCTGGCTCCGCAGGGAGACGGCCCAGTCGAGTGCGACGGCAGGACCCGGAGGCGGTGGGCCCCGCTGCGTAGAGCGGCGCTTTCCAAGCTTCCCTTTCCAGAGGCCATGGTTCCCTAGCTAGGCTGTCAAGACAAGAGAGAGGGGAGGCACGTTGCTGCAAATCCCCTTCCAGTTTTCAAATGACATCTTTGCAAAGGGCTTTCCCCTTTTGTGGTCGTCGCTGTTGCCTTGTACCCCAGGTAAAGTCCATAGTCCACCTAGCTACTTTAGACCCGGGCAGGAGCCCATTTTAGGGTTGGCAATCTTATTATGGTTTCCCAGAGAGCCAGACCTGCCCTGGGTTGCTGGGAATCCTAATTTCAGGTAAAACCCGCACTCTCCAAACAGGCCTGATTTTAAAGGATTTTTATTTGGAGGACTATGGGGAAAGGGTGGGTTTTACATGGCTGGAGGACTAAGTCAGTATTTAAAAATAAATATTAAAAAATTTCCAGAAGAGCCTAAAAAGTACACTGAGAAACAGAATTAGCAGAGACAAACCAGGGACGAGAAAAGTGCATTTAATAGTTTAAACGAAAACTCGGGGTCTTTGCTAGACTGGCTTTCTGGAAAGGTTGAGATGTAGGGATCTAGACACTGACCAGCCAGGTGTGCCCTGACCAAATGCAGGACCCTACCCAGGAACAGGCATGGAAGATATAGCTAGATACCCGGGACAAACCGGCCTGCCATTATTTGGGGGAGGGATATTTTAGAATCGGGATAGAGATTCAGGAAGAACACAAGTGAATTTTATGAGAGAGGGAGACTGGTTTGACTGCCCCCCCCCCCAATCCAATCTGTTTGCTTGGCGGCGGAGGTGCCTTGCTTTGGAGCCTTGGGCGCAGTGGGACGTGTCTCTCCCATGTTTCCCTTAATTAGGAGGTGGCAAACTTTTCTTGTTCCCTCCCACCGGCTTTGGTTTAGTAATCAGACCCACATGAGTCACGCCAAACACGCAGCCTCCTACCCGAGTGACAACAAGACAGCGTACTCCAGGCTGTTGTCCCTTTAAAATCCGAACCCAACGGGGTAATGATTTATCAAACGTGTATTATCAGGAAGATGTCAAACGAAGGGCACCTTGCTTCCCACTGACGCAAACCCGGCCTTTCCCGGGGAGATATAGAAAGCGCCTCTTGTTCCAGGGCCAAACCTAGACCAGTAGCGGGTTTTACTCTACATTCAATCTGTTGTCCGCATCAGCATCAGACATGGTGAGTACGTGCTTTTATTCTCTCTAAAGAAGAAAGGTGCATGTGGGGATAAGGATGGCCGACTCTCGTTTGGGCTTTTCTTTTTTGGAAATATCTGCAGTAGGCGAGAGGCAAAGAACCATCTTGAAAGCTTAAGTTCAGGTATTCATACGTGGGAGCTCTGCTGGAGGGCAGAGGTTTCCCTCGTCTGTAGTGCAGCTCCCAAACCGGATCCCAGGTACTGTCCGTGGTGCTGAAAGCCAAGATTCCTGCACCCGTGAGTCGCTTTGGGTCTTAGGGACAATTGAGAGTGCAGACTGGAGCCCAGGTATTGGGTTTGGTGCATGTAAACTCTGTGCTTTTGTGAAGCGGGTTAGAGCAGAGGCTTGCGGCTGAGGAGAAGGCACTTTGATTAGTTTTACAGTGAAGTAATTATTTATACTATCTTGGAACTCTGAAAGGTAACACCAGCGTGCGGAAGCCAAAGGGAAACCTACTGCTGGCAAGTCTTTACGTTTAAAATTCAATAGGGAGAAAGCTAATGAAAATGATTGGTGAGCTTTGGTCTTCAGTCAAGAGTTGGGAGGGAAAGAATATTATATTCCTGGGAATGGACAGCAAAATAAAACTAAAAAATTGGCAAGATCCGTATACACCATAGGGGTCTGGAATCAAGTGTAGAGAATATAAGAGTCAAAGCCAGCTACTCTGCGTTTCCCATCTAGTTTATTGTTTTAGTGCTGGGCTGTTAGTTGGTAGTAATATTTGATTTTAAAAAAATCCTCTCTCCTTGACTTTGCTACTTGGGCGACCGAGGTAGGTTGGAGTGCTGGAGTTTGAATTTACCCCTGTGGCTTCCAGCCTTGGCCTACCCCAGAGCATGTTTTGTGATCACAGCTTGTCTATGGGGAAAAAAAAGGCAATGTGCATTGTTGAATGACAAAGGAAATGGGGCGGAAAATTAAAGAATCTTCCTCCACAATGGTGAAGGGGATATGGTACCCACAGCCTTGATTTGAAATCCGCAGAGGGCAGGGGGCTCCTGACTGTAGGGTTATTTCTATATTGTCCGCCTCTTTTCTCCTGCCCCAACCCACTCGTTCTTCAGTCTTAGTTCCTTCTTCACCTGGGAGAAAATATTAGCTTCTTCATGTCCCAGGGTTACAGACGGGTCTGGCGAGTGGAGAAACAACGATTCCGTTTGCTATCCTGTCTAGCAGCGCCTGCATCTGTGTATGCAGATCCAAGTATTTTATTTTTAATGCTGCTGTGACTTTTTGTTTGTTTGTTTTGCACGAACTTGACATTGTGTTTGCAGGATTGCAGTGCTCCCAAGGAAATGAATAAACAACCAGCCAACATCTTGGAGGCAGCGGTACCAGGCCACCGGGATAGCCCTCGTGCACCTAGGACCAGCCCTGAGCAGGATCTTCCTGCGGAGGCCCCCGCGGCTGCTGCCCAGCCGCCACGTGTGCCCAGGTCGGCTTCCACTGGCGCCCAAACTTTCCAGTCTGCGGATGTGAGAGCCTGTGAGGCCCAGCAGCCCGGAGTAGGGTTTTGTAAACTCAGCAGCCCCCGGGCACAAGCGACCTCCGCGGCCCTCCGGGACCTAAGTGAAGGGCACAGCGCACAAACCAATCCCCCTTCCGGGGCCGCTGGGGCTGGCAACGCTCTGCACTGCAAGATTCCAGCTCTGCGTGGCCCGGAGGAGGACGCGAACGTGAGTGTGGGCAAGGGCACGCTGGAGCACAACAATACCCCAGCCGTGGGCTGGGTGAATATGAGCCAGAGCACAGTGGTGTTGGGTACCGATGGCATCGCGTCGGTGCTCCCGGGCAGCGTGGCCACCACTACGATACCGGTAAGCAGGTCACAAGCAGCCCCCTCTGCCTGCTGCTCACCAACAGCGCGCGAAGGGAGCTGGGCCCTGGCGGGTGCACGTATGCTGATGTTGAAACGGGTTGGCAATGCCAGGCGGTGGATGCTGGAGGCAGCTTTGGGGCTTCGGAAGCTCGCACTGCTGGGGGGGGGGGTCAGGTCCTCATTTAAGGTTTGGGGTGTGTGTGCAGCGATCGTGCCAGCAAGGTTCGGACTTGCCCTTCCCAGCCTCAGCTGTAGAACCGGTGCAGATCCATTCAATAAAAGCAGATAAATTCTGCATCTTGCAACAGACGCGAGTCTCCATCCTATTAATGTCTGCGTCTTCCCCCCCCCCCCCCCCGGTTCTTTTAAAACTAAACAACTCAAATTCAAAAGGAAGCAGGGAGACAAGTCTGGGGGTGGTATGGGGGGGTGTAACTTATTCTGAGGGCTTTCCCCACGTGAGTGTGAGTCAACGTTCCTGCCCGACTCTTAATGAGGAACCGCTGAAGTTAAGCATCAGGGTCTCTTACCCTGGGCCCTTCTAAACCTTCTAAAGTATCTAATTTTTTAAAAAAAAATCCCCATAACATAGGTCCTTTCACTTGTATAGGTTCAGTTCAGGCCCTTCCCACTTGGGTATCTTCCTTAACCGGAGATAGGAAAAAACCGTACAGAGTGAACCTCAATCTCTGGACCAGGGATAAAGACAGTCTTTCCTCCTTAAAGGCTTTTGTTCCATTTCACCCCAGTGATTTCTCTTCCTTCTCTGACCCCTCACCTCCCGCTGTTTCAGGGACTCTGTCTCTTCCTTTTCCTCAGCCTGTCTTTCCTTTAGCTCCCCTAGCCCTGCAATCATGGGCTAGGTGTGTGGCCAGAGCTTGCAGGCTGAGGGTGGGTCAGATCCGAGCATCACCATGTGCCTTGTAGGGTTTATAGACCTTTCTGTCTCTAATCATCTGTAGCCCTACCCCCTCTCACATAGTAGGAACTCAGCCACCCAGTCATCAGGGTAACTAGAAATAACCTTGCATTTACATGGTTCTTTTCTTTGAAATGTCTTTCCAGAACACTGTTCTGCATATATTAGATGCTTTCAACGGCGTGGGTCCAACAGTGGAGTAGAAAAGATGTTTCACACAGCTCCCTATTACCTCTGCACTGCGACAAAAAGAGCTGGGACTCCCTTACCCTGTCAGCTGTGTTGGGGGCGGGGCTAGAGGTGGAGACGGTGTGTGTAGGAGGAGCAGCAGAGGGGTTGCGAAGCAGGGCTGTCAGGTCTGAGGGTGCCTATGTTTCAGCCCCTTCTGACAATCACTCTGCCCTTCTCCAGAACGTAGGCCATCTTCTCTCTTGGCCATCACTGCTTTATCCTCCGAGGTCTGGAGAACCACGCAAAGCACTCCATGCTGTCGTTTGCTAGGTGAAGGGTGACTGGGGAGCACGGTACCCCAATGTCTGGGTGTCAGGAACACAGAGTTCACACAAGGTGCCTTCCCCATTCATTTTGCTGAGGCTTTCTAGAATCAAGTCCATGTGAGCTTGGAGACATGAGGCTAGAGAGATTCACAGACTATGTAAGGTGGCAGATGCTCCAGAGACAATTATTCGGTGCCTCCCCCCCCCCATTGTCCAGATGTGGACAGAGGCTGAGTGCACAGGGAGTTGTCCTGCTAAGTAGTGGAGATCTAGATCAGAAGTAATGTTTTTTGGCTATCCTGTTTCTGACCACATTAGTCTTCTCCTATTCTTTCTCTGGTGTCAACTCCAATTCTCCACCCTGCCTGTTTACCTTGCTCCAGGGTTGAAGGATGCACCTTTTAAAATTAGCTGACTGGGCAGGTTTTGCCTGCAAGTTTTGGCAGAGAAATGTGAGGCTGGGGCTCTGGCTGGCTTGAAGCATTACGATTCTTATTTCTGCCACACATTTTGAAGATAGGGCTGAGGAGGGGGTGTGCAGGGAGGGGTTTTACGGGGTGGGGGAGGGAATTGGTTTGGAACCTGCTTGCTGGGAACTTCGGGCATGATACTGGGACTCTGCTTGCTAAATGAACTCTTGGCGACAGGTTGGGTATGAAGGGACTGGTGTGCTTGGGGAAGGTGCTTGCTGGTATGCCCTGACTGTAGGGTTTAGGAAACCGGGTCAGAGTTCTGATTAAAGCGGATCTTTAGAATAAAATGTGGGGGCCTGCTTGCTGAAAGACTCAGTGCAGGGGTGAGGGGTGAGGGCTCTGCTCGTAGATGCATCCTTTCTTCAGACTTGGGATCTTGCTTGCCGATGCATCCTATGTGGGGAAACTGGGGATCTGCTTGCCGGGGGAAGGACCCTCAGCTGTTGCGGGGCGGGCTGAATGGGGCCTGCTGAGGACCTGCCTGGGTCTGCTATCCGACAATGTGCTTTTCCGCCCTCAGGAGGACGAGCAAGGGGATGAGAATAAGGCCCGAGGGAACTGGTCCAGCAAACTGGACTTCATCCTGTCCATGGTGGGGTACGCAGTGGGGCTGGGCAATGTTTGGAGGTTTCCCTACCTGGCCTTCCAGAACGGGGGAGGTATGGCTTTTCAGCTCTTTCCGCCTGCGGAGGGGGCGGGCACTGGAGGGGTGGGGCGGGTGCATCCGAAGATCTTAGACAGAGGTTGGGAGGGAAGACTGGGACAACCTGGTCCTCTGCAGGCCAGACTGCAGGAGCGAATGGGACCCGCTGGATTTCAAAGTGGACATGGGCTCTACTGGCCCAGACTGGGGACTGGGACGCCAGGCAAGTGTACACGGAAGCGGGGATGTTCGAATTCAAGTTAAATACCAATTAGTCAGGAAGCGAGTACTCCCTTGCAAGAAATGCACTTCAGAGCCCGATGCCCTGCGGTCCTGAAGGTCAGATTGTGTCTGGTTTAAGGTTGAAACTGGGAAATCCGATTCTCCTCCTAGTTTGGAGACTTCGAAAGAACAACCTTGGCAGAATGCAGGGCGCAAGAATGCAGAGCGCAAGAAAGCAGCGGGGAGCTTGGGGTGTACCTATTTACTGGGTAATCTCTCCGGAGGACCCGCCCTAACACTCCGTTTCTTGGGAAGAGGCAGGAGAGACTTTGATTTTAGTTAAATCATTTAGCAAAGATGACTCTCCTTCCGTTTGTCCTCACGGTGTGAAAGGTGCTGCCTTTGAAAGAAGAGTAGGGACTCCAAGGAACATGGATTAGAACTAGCTGGGTCTTGGATGTACCCACCAGGAAGGGACCCTATAAAGTCACGGTCCCTTGGCTTGCCAGCAGAGGTCCAGGTGAGGGGCCAGCTGCTCGCCTTAGGCCAATTAACAAAGGTCCCGCAGGAATTCACAGCTCTTGCTCCCTGAGCTCCAGGAGGTATTTGGTATGGAGAATAGAACCCGTGGTGCAGCAGGGGCGACAGTTACGCTGTAAAATAGAAAAACACCCTCCACCCCGCCCCGTCCTTGCAGTTCCTAATGAAACACGTTGACAAGTACTAATGCAGATACAGTGTTCGAAATCAAGGGTGCCCCGGAAACTGATAGGATGCAGCGCCCCGACTGGGTTACCATTCTTCCCCCCAGCAGGGAATGCCCAGGCCTGAGTGAAGGGACAAAGTGCTGTTCTTGGGGCTGCAGGGGTGGGGGTGAGAGGGGTTTGCGCTTGGAATGGAGTGAGGGGAGGGATTCCAGAAGAGCGCCTTTGCCCGGGAAAGTGCCCGCCCTTGTTTCACGTGGCCCTGAAGATTATAAGGGGGGCAAGAAGAAAAGCGGAGGCTTTGTCCCGCAGTGCGGCTCAGGCGCCTCACAGCAGCCTATATGCGGAGTTCACACAATGAACATCTTTTTTCTTTTAAATTTCTATCCAGAGAGAATAGAGAAGGAGCCCAGGCCTACACCCCAGTAGTTTCTGGCCTCTATTGGGACCTTCCTGACTGGAGGCGTTGGCAGAAAATGACCTTCTGCCAGACAGACCTGGAAGAAGTCAGGGGAAGGGTGGGGTTAGGGAGTAGCTTTCTTAGCTGAGCACAGACTTCAGGATTCTGTTATCTCTAGAACCCAAATTGACCTTGACTGTGGGAGGGTATTCCCTTGTAATTCTCTCCAGGTCTGAAAATCCTTGCCCCTTCCCCAGAACCCAACAAGGCCCCAGGTACTAGGCACTACAGCCTCCTCCAGGCCTCAAGGAATGGAGCTGAAGGAGAAACACTTCTGAGCGCTCACAGTCTAGAGGAAATAGCTACATAAAATATTTTGAAGAGAAGGTTGCTTCTTGGAGCAAGGGGCTGTGGGAAGACTTCTCCCCAAGAAGGAGGGCTGACTTCTGAGGACTAAGTTCTGAGTGGAGAAGGAGGTTGTGTGAAGATGCTGCTGCTAGTGGGTGATGGTGTGGGCGGGCACTTCGCCAGAGCGGGAGGCATCCGGTTGGGTTGTCTGCAGGCAGAGCAGGCCAAGCTCTGGTGAGGCGAAGGTTTGTGTTTTCCTCAGATTACTGTACAGGTGGCTCACAAATCCAGCTTAGCTGAGCGTTTGAAGGCCCAGAGGGCCTAGGTATTAATGGGAACCCACCAAATCTGCCTTCTCCAGTGAAAGGCACAGATTCCTGAAACAGTGGGAGGGTTTAATTTGGGCGGGAATCAAAGCATTGTGGAGAATGAATGGACCATTAGCATGCAACTTCTGTCTGGTGGGAAACTGAGGCGAGTATTGATTGTATCCCTATGTACAGCTTTATGATTTTGGTAGAAGGCCCTAACCTGCCCTGTGGGCGCCTACTGTGGAGCTAGGACATTAAAAGCTTCTTCAGTTTATTTTTAAGAAGACCAAGGCCAGCCCAGAGGGTTAAGTTGGGCCAGAACCCTGCTTACGCTTCCTGACTCTTCCTTCCCACTTTCTTTCCAAGGCGCTTTCCTCATCCCTTACTTGATGATGTTGGCGCTGGCTGGCTTACCCATCTTTTTCCTAGAAGTGTCCCTGGGCCAGTTTGCCAGCCAGGGTCCTGTGTCTGTGTGGAAGGCCATCCCAGCTCTGCAGGGTGAGTCTAGTTCTTTGCCTCCCTGTCACCTTCCAGGCTTAAGGAGGGACACCTACTACCTCTCACCTTCCCTTCATCGTTTCTGCCCTTGTGGGGTCCTTGGCAGGTTGTCTCTGGTTCCCTGGCAGAGCATGTATGCATCCACCTGGGTGGGGCATCTCTGTGGGTGCGATTCTTGCACGGGGTCTGGCATGACGTCAGCACAGGCCCTTCACCTTTGCAGGCTGTGGCATCGCGATGCTCATCATCTCCGTCCTCATCGCCATATACTACAACGTCATCATCTGCTACACACTCTTCTACCTGTTTGCCTCCTTTGTGTCTGTGCTGCCCTGGGGATCCTGCAACAACCCGTGGAACACACCAGAGTGCAAAGATAAAACCAAACTTTTACTAGGTAAGTTTGGACCTGCTTTAGCTGTACGTGGTCTATTCAGTAGATACTCAGCGAGCGCTTGACAGGCAGGCCAGGCCCAGGGTGTCCAGAGGTGAAGTCAAACATCCAAATGTACTTAATTCTAACATTTAAAAAAACTAAGGCCTAAAGGATGGGAGTCAGAAAAAGCTCCCAGAGAGTTGGTGTGTTTGTTTAATGTCCAGGTTCACATTCCTGTGTGGAGAAGTCAAGAAATTTGCATTTTACCAAGCAGTCTATGTTTTGCTTGTTTCATTGAGTATTTGTCCATCTAGCTGTGATCTGGGAGGGAGTTAGCATTAGTAACTCTCTCTGGCTTTTTTTCCCCCCAAGAGATTCTGAGATCCTCATTGGCAAAGTTCTCAATAATAACGCCACAAGTCATAGACTCCAGGTACCCCACACATGTGATCCCCGAGCTGTGACCGAAGACTCTGCCCCCACACTCTGTTAGAAATACGTGTAATATGAGGACTAAGGAAAGGGCTGCCTGGTATAGGGAAAAAGGAAAATTGGTGCTGGGTGTGTGAAATGCACTGAGTCCAGGAGTCGGGGGTTGGGGGATACATTTTGAACTTATTGGGTAGAAGGAAGGAATGGATGCCAGGAGACCCAGGCCACAGAAATAATGACTGTATTCTGTAATCTAGCTTCTTATGGTTACCAGAGGAAAGCCATGGGGATATGATAACAGCTGTGAATGTGCAAAAATCCATGAGTATGTATGTGTATGTGTGTGTGTGTGTGTGAGTGTGTGTGTGAGTGTGTGTGTGAGTGTGTGTGTGTGTGTTTCAGCTAGTGTCAGTCACTGTGGGAAGCTATGGTTTTAATGGGTACCAGTGAGCTAGTGGTCTCTTCCATGTTTTCCATGGAAGGTGGGTTCCTACTGAGGTCAGTTACACAAGATCTTTGTGATTTGTTCTAACATTCACTGCCCAAACCGGTTCTTTCCCCTACAGTGCCCATGCCTTGCAAAACTTTGACATTATTTGCCTCTGTGGGAGTGTTAACAGCATACAATGAGTTCTTCCCTGCTGTATTAGTCACTTTCTGCTGCTACGATAAAACACCATGACCAAAGGTGACTTTTGGAAGAGTGAGTTCATTTTACCTTATGGTAAACAGGAGTCCATTGTGAAGGGAAGGCATGGCCAACGGAGCAGGAAGCTGAGAGATCACATCTGGAAACAGAGAACACACTGGAAATTGGGTGTCTTAGTCAGAGCTCTATTGCTGAGAAGAGACACCATGACTGTGACCACTCTTATAAAAAGACAGTATTTAATTGGGGCTTGCTTATAGTTTCAGAGGTTTTGTCAATTATCATCAGGGCAAGGACCATGGCAGCATGCAATTAGACAGCTGGAGGAGCTGAGAGTTCTACATCCAAATCCCACAGGTGTGCGATATTTGGGTAGAAGGGAAGTATCTCTACTGTTGCTTTCTTTCAGTCTTATTTACAACTTTTTAGGTGGAGGCTGGGTGTGGTGGTGGTGGGGTGTGTGAGTGTGTGTGTGTGCGCACATGTGTGTGACTATTCTCTTTGAGTACTAGGCAGCTTCAAGCCCCAGCTCTCATTTAGCCGTGTGTATAAATGTTCTACAGTATAAACTATGTCCTTAGATGTGGGACAATAACTTGAGACTTCAGCAGGCAGCAGGAAGAGAGAGACACTGGCTTTGGTGTGGGCATTTGAAACCTTAAAGTCCACCCAGTGATGTACTTCCTTCGACAAAGCCACACCTACTCCAACAAAGTCACACCCCTAATCCTTCTCAAGTAGTGCCACTCCCTGATGACTAAGCATTCAAATATATGAGCCCATAGGGGGCAGTCTTATTATTCACACCATCACATGGGCAATGCTATAAACCCTCAGGCCTATTCCCAGTCATGTACTTCCTCCAGCAAGACCACACCTCCTAAAAACACCACCACCAAATGGGGACTAAGGGTTCAAATATACAAATCTATAGAGGACATCTCACATTGAAATCGACACATGTCCTGTAGTCCCAGTCCCATATCTAAGGACACAGTATACCCTGTAGTGCTTTTCCATACACATGCATATCATAGGTATACATACACACACACACACACACACACCAAACCCAGTCTCCACCTGGAAAGGTTTTGAATAAGAGCAAAAGAGAGGAACAATGAAGATGTTTCCCTTCAATCTAAACTGCGCACCTAGAAGTGCCCGGGAATGGGGAATGGGGCTTTCTTAGGTTCCCAAGTACAAGATTCCACTCTACAGATGCATGACCAAGGCTAAGTGACCCTCAGTATCTGTGGGGCTCATTGTCTTCATCACCACTGGTTCCCTATTGATAGTTTTCTCAGGACACAGTATGACTAGGGTAGAAGAGGGGCACCCAAACCTGGTAGTTGCATATCAGAATCACCTGGGAATGAGCAGTGACACTCACTAAAGGGCAAACTTGATGAGTTAGAGATCAGACTGTGTCAAGGACCCTGGAGATCAGGACTTAAAATTTTTCTTAGATTTGGACTTATCTCAGTTGATAAAGTGTTTGTGTACCATGCATAGAACCTGAGTTTGATCCCCAGTACAACATAAACTCGGTGTGGTAGTACATGTCTATGATTCTAGCACCCTGGAGGTGGAGGCAGGAGGACTAGAAATTCAAAGTCATCTTTGACTGCAGAGCAGGTTGAGGCCAGTGGGTCACATGAAATCCCATCTCAAAAAAGGAAACAATATTTTTTTGCTAAAGCCAAGCTAGGAACTACCAGGGCCAGAGTTGCACACCGCCTTTTTATTTTTCTTGCTGTTGGAGACTGAACACAGACATGTGAGCCACCGTCAAGTAACCGCTCTCCCTGCCTCCAGAATAGTTTTTGACAATGTGGATCATACTTGGTTTTGGAATGGGGTGTGGCCCACCTTCTTTGCCCCATACAGTGGTTACCTCTAAACAAAATAAAGATCTGTGATATTGGAGAGACTCACCTTGTAGCTCTTCACAGAACTGCAAGTAGCAATCAGATGCCAGAATATTTTCTTGGAAACAACCACCAAATTTAGACTAAGCACACTTTCCAGGAACTGGAGTCTGGAGTGGAGAAAACTCAGGTCATAACCCATCCCAGAGTACAGCTTGTCCTTGCCAGAATACGACTGGAAAGGATGTCCCATTCCAAGACTATGTGCTGGATCGAGCTGTTGCTTTGATTTAGGACCCAAAGATGCTTTCTGGAGCTTGCCTGAGAGACCGGATGGTCAGTGACCAGCATTCTGCAGCTGTCCCCCAGCTGGGAGTCATTCAGGAATAGACAGTCCTCTACCAATAAAGTCCACTATCATCAGTGTAGTATATGCGCACATAGCCACCTTCGCTGCATGCCGATCTCTCTGAGAAGCTCTTTCATTGATTTGCCAGTTAATATGCACAACAAGCCCACATAGGCATGCCATTGTTTCTATGTTACAGGTGAAAAACCTTGAGCATAAGCTCTGAATTAGGTGTCTGCTTGTCTTTTAAGGCCACAGACTTACCCCAGCGCTAAATGCTTCCCAGACTGCAAGGCTACAGCACAAAGTCCCTCTTGTATACAACCTACAAATTACAGATGGCAAGTGACATGATGACTATTGTTTTTTTCCAGATGGCTAAGAGGATTTTTCAAATTTATACTGTAAGTTGCAAGGTAGACCTAGGTCTGCTTTTTGGGCCATATGACCCCAGATTTTCTGTCTGTCCAGGGTGCTTAAAGAATCCTTGGTTCTAGTGTTCTATCAAATGCCAGCAAAAGTGACATCATTACAGGTGTTCCCCAGGTGATATTTGTGGTTGACATTCTGTGTGATAGCAAGAAAGATTATGCACAAGAAAGATTATTATAGTTAAGCTGTCATTGTGATAATTCTACAGCTATGCATCCGTGCAAAGGGAAATTTAGAGGCAGGTAAGTATGGTACAAAACTGCTAATTGTAATCACATTCACAGCACTGGAAAGCAGTAGGAACTTAGTATGTGATAAAAATCCACACAATCCCGTCTCTCAAATAAATTATGTCTCATCCTTCAGAATAAGGTATTCCATAACCATTAAAAGCAAATATCCATAAATAAAGAATGGGAAACCCTCCCACATCCTATTAAATGTAAGAGCATGCTATGTTCATAGTGGGGTTTTATCTTTATTAGCAATATCTACATGGATGCAAGGATAAAAATGTTAACAGTTTGGAGCCAATCTTTGCTCCATTTTCCATCATAGACATGCATTTATTGTGTAGTTTATATGTTTTTAAATGTGTGTTTATTCTTTTTAAAGCTAAAGGTATTAGCCAGGCACATAGATGATGCCTCAAGAGACAGGCATGACCCTGCCCTGGTATAGCTTCACGTCTCTCTCGAGTGTGGCTTGATGCAACCCTCCTGAGAGGCAGAGGGTTAGAGGCCTGGCATGGCTAACCCTCTATCTGTTAAAACAGCCAGAGCACAGACAGTGGGCATATTTCTCTTATTCCCAGCAGCCTGTGGATGAGTCAGAGCCCACAGCATTCTTAGTCGTTGCTTTAATTTTTTTGTTAAACAAAACAAAGTATCAATATTGCTCCACCCCTCTCTCTGAACCCCACCTCCTCTGTATTACCTGCACATGGGTGGGTTCTATACATGGGGTCAAGTTCTCTTTGACAGGGGTTTCAATCCTGTTGGAGTTTTGAGGTGACATAGGAAGGTAACAGTGTCCCGACCTGCTTTAAAGTCCTTCTGCTTGGCCCAGCTGTGGGGAATTCAGACACTAGCTTTTCCCATGCCATCTCCAAGATGGATCCACCAAGCTAGGCTTTTTTGGGAAATGGACCTGCTGCCCCCTTTCCTCCTAGCGGTGTTCCCCAAATGACCGACCAGGCACACCGCCTCAACCCTGTAACCACCTCCTTTTCAAAGCATGCCTGGCATTGTCCCAGGAGACGAATGAATGTATAAATGGCTTGACATTGTGAACCTCGCACTCCGTGGGTGGAGGTTTCTCTAAGTCTGGTGCTGCTCTGATCACGTTGTCTGATTGCTTATGTCAGCGTCCAGATGTCAAACACGGTGCCCACTCCAGCCTGAGACCAGCCCCGGGGCTGCCTACAGATAGAGGTAGAATATGCCCACTCATTTCATCCCTTTCCCGCTTTTTTTTTTTTTTTAAATTAAGACAAGGCCTGTTTTGTAGTTCAGAGGGCAATCCTCCTGTCTCAGCTTCCTGTGCCACTAGATAAAGCTTGTAGGACAGGTTACTGCCCAGGCTGACTCAGCTCTCCAAGGATCTGCAATGGAGGACAGTTTGTCCCTATCCTGCAGAATGAGTTCAGCTACTGTTTTGTTCAAACAAGGCCTTAGCTGGGTCAGCTCAAATGGGAACAGTATAAACACCATTTCTATTTCTGGAATGGCTTAATTTTCATTAGAACTTTAATTAAATGATCCCTTTTCTCCCCGGTCTTTCCTGTGCTTTCATTTATTAATAATTGCCCGAGTAAAGAGAATCCCATTCCAACAGCTTTCCAATTTAGCCGATCATTATCGGCTGTTCTTTGTTCGGGGTTGCTGGGCCGCGGAGCTCTGATGAGATGGCCTGTCACTGCTTCTCTGGTGGACCGAAAGGGCGGCGAGCCGGGAAGCACGCTCCTGCTACCTAGTGGTTAGAAGAGACATTGCAGGAGGCTCGAGACTGCTGGTAGCTTTGCAGCATTGCAGTGGGAACACGGGACCTTAAGAGGCTCCGCTGCCTTGGTGGTGGTCCTCTGGTCACCTGCCCATTTGAGAGTCTTTACAAAGGCGATTTTGGATGCAAGCAGGGATCACTGAGATCTTAGCGGATGGTTTGCTTTTCATCAGGACAAATCAGTATTAAATCCTGTGGTTATTTATGCCAAGAGGATCTGAGTGGAACTTTAATCACCTGGTTCAGGTTGCTTCTGGGGAAGGAGAAATCTTTCCCAGTAGAGATTTGATAGTTGTGGGTCTGGAATCCTTCTGAAACGGTTTTTGTTGTTGTTTTGTTTTTTGTTTTTGTTTCTGTTTTGTTTTTTTTTAATTAAAGACGCTAATATTGAAAAGGCAGCTTCTAGGAGATACCTAAAAACAGATTTTCAGCCTGAGATTTAGCAGAGCCAGGTTTTCTTTATTTTTTGTTTTTTTGTTTTTGTTTTTTGTCTGGGGCGGTAAGGCTACTGGTGTTTGGTGAGCAGCAGCTGGTAGCTATTGCTGCATGGGACAGCTTTCTAGCTGCAAAGAATGATTCGGCCCAGGAAGTTGTTATTAGTACTGCACAGAGAGTCCGAGGGACCAAGCGGAAGGGGAGGAGGGGTTTATGACTGTTACTTGAATCTTGCTTGTTTGAGATAAGGTTGACCTCATGGCTCCTGGCAGCCTTCCTGTCTCAGCCTGTCACACACTGGGACTACAGGTGGGCACCACACACAGTCTCATGTGCTGAAGACTGAACCGGAGGCTTCGCGCTGCTAGGCAAGCACTCTAGCACCTGAGCAACATCACCAGCAGCCATGTTGTGGGAATCTTTCCTCGGCATTCTGAGATAACTAGGGTGGGGGTGGGGGTGGGGGTGGGGGTGGGGGTGGGGTGGGGCAGCAGGTAGTTGAGGCCTGTTCATGGGAAGTGATACTGAGCACGGTGCTTTGTGGTCGGGTATAAAGATGAAGATCGTTATACCTGACCACAGAAGATTTATTGAGTATTTTTACACCTCTGACCACTGCTAGGATTTATTGAGTATTTTTAAACCTCTTATCTCACTTGATTTGGTTCCTGCAACAGCCTTGTGAATGAGTCAATCCATCCCCAGCTGTTGGAGGTGCTCTCAGGCCTGGTGGAAGCCTGAACCCCAACTCTTGCCCCTGTGGCTGCACTCACAGAGGGTGTGGCTTGGGGTGGGGCTCAGGGGTGGGGCACAATGCATCTTCACTGCTGCATGTGTTTTGTCATGGTGTCTAGAGCAATTTTAACTCTCCACAATTTAGAAAGGGAAGATGACATGCAGACTCACTTTCTGCATCTGGGCCTGAACATCTGGAAAAGGTCACCGCAGATGGGTGGGAACACTGCTGCTCCTGTCATTCCCCATTTATGCCTTCCTCCTTGGACCCCCATCCTGGACTCTCTAGGTACCTGAGCTCATAAGTCCTGCTGTGTACTCCAGAGCTGGGTAGATCAGAGTGAGGATTCCAAACAGTGAGTGCCCCGTTGTTCCTGGCAGGGCTTGTGACCTTGCCCAGTGACTGCAGCTCTGGGTCCCAGCTGATTCCAGGACTTAGCTCACAGGAGTGACGTAAGGCTTAGGGCCATGGATAGAGAGTTCTGCGGACATCCCTGAGACCAAGTCCTCACAGTGCCAGTTGTCCTGCTACTTGGTGCTTGGTAAAACTGTCTTTTGGAAGTCCAGGGGGCTTTTTGTTTAAAATTTCGGCACATTTTTTTTTTTTTTTATTCATTTTCCTTTTCTGGAACAGAACCCAGGACCTTAAGCATGCTAGTTAGTGCTTTACTACTGAGATAACCCCCAGCTTTGTGACTATTTATACTGCTGTTAGAAACACATTGTAAAATGGTTTCTTATTGATCAGTGTTCCTGCCCATCTGCAGCAGCAGTGTTCCCCCCATCTGTGATGACCTTTTCCAGATGTTCAGGCCCAGATGCAGAAAGTGAGTCTGCGTGCCATCTTCCCTTTCTAAATTGTGGAGAGTGAGTTAAAATTGCTCTAGACACCATGACAGCAGTGAAGATGCATTGTAAAAAGTGCCTTATTGTAGAAATTAATCTCTCTCTCTCTCTCTTTTGTTTTTTTGTTTTTTGGATTTGGTTTTTTTGAGTCAGGGTTTCTCTGTGTAGCCCTGGCTGTCCTGGAGCTCACTTTGTAGACCAGGCTGGCCTCAAACTCAGAAATCCACCTGCCTCTGCCTCCCAGAGTGCTGGGATTACAGGCGTGTGCCACCACTGCCTGGCAGAAATTAATCTCAATCCAGGATTTCTAACTCACCTTTGATCATTTAGTTCCCAGATAAAAAGACACAGAACTTTTATTATTTACAGTTTGCTTTAATCAGCACTGGAGCTGGGCAGATATCTACCCTCTATGCTATTGAAATCTATTTCCTATAGATAACCCCATTACTACTTACTGTGTTTCATCTGGGCTGCTCATCTCTCCTATTGGCCCGCCTTTGTGGCCATGCTTTGTGACCCCTGACCTCTGGCACCTTTCTTCTCTCCCGCTTTCTTCTCACCCCTATGGTCTCCTCAGATCCCAAGCTCAGGAGCCCAAGACCCGGCCTATCCCTCTTCTGCTCAGCTATTGGCTGTAGGCGATTTATTCACCACTCAGGGAAAATTTCAGAGGTGGGGGGGCAAGGTTACAAAGTGTCACTTGTGTAAGACACTTGGGTAAGTGCAGACTCTCTCCTCCCAGGAGGCAACCAGGCCCTGTGGGCTAGCATTTAGCATTACAATACAAGCAAATGACCAAGTCTCAACTGCACGCCCCCTGGCGTGCTAACACGGGTGTGGTTGATTTTCTCTTCTTATTCCAGGCATTCTCAGCTATAGAGATTTTGCACCGGATACTTCTTTGACAAATGAGGACTGACTGCTCATTGTAGCTACAGAAGCATCCTTGGTCTTTAAGCCCTTGATGTCAATAATGCCAAGCTTCTCAGATGCAAAATTTAAAAATGTTTCTGGATATTACCATACAACCCATGATGATCACATCCACCAAGACACATCCTTAGGTCTTGTTGAAGGCCCTTTAGCACACAGTATGGTCACTGTGCCTGCTAACCCCTGTGAGGGTGGAAAAAGCACAGCACAGGTTCTGAGAGTGCCTACTGTGAGTTGTCTATCTTACTAGGTGGTGCTTCTAAGCAGGTCTTAGAAATTATTCTTTGCTTGACACAGAATCTAGTTCAGGAAGTCTTGGAAGTTGCTGGGATGCTGGTCATAACCTTAGAGTTCTGACTCCTTTGCTTCCCCCTCCCTAGTGTTGGGATTGCAGATGTGAGCCACTACACCTGGTTTTATGGGGTGCTGGGCATTGAACCTAGGGTTTCCCACATGCCTGGCAATCCACCAGCTGAGCTGTATCCCCGCCCCCTTGATCTTCCTGCCTCTCTCTGACACAAGCTGGGAGTGCAGGCTGGTGCTCCTGTCCTGGCCAGAGAGACCGCTTGCTAGAAAACTTTCTGTAGCAAACAGCTCTTAAGAAGGAGCTGTGTCTTTTTTTTTTTGTTTGTTTGTTTGTTTGTTTGGTTTTTTGTTTTGTCTTTTTGGATTTTTTTTTCTTCTCAAGACAGGGTTTCTCTGTGTAGGGTTCCTGGCTGTCCTGGAACTCACTCTGTAGACCAGGCTGGCCTTGAACTCAGAAATCTGCCTGCCTCTGCCTCCCAGAGTGCTGGGATTACAGGCGTGTGCTACCACCGCCCGGCTAGGAGCTGTGTCTTAACAGGTCACTCCTGCTTAAATTGATATCTGTAACTGATATGCTTTCTGTAGTGTCCTAAGGATCTGGGTCAGAATTTTGATCTTTCTTATTACCTATGGGACTTCAGTAGTGTTATTGACCTTTAAATGACCTTAATGACTTTTAAAAGCCCATTTCTTTATTTAAAAAAATTAATTAATTTTTTTTAAGACAGGGTCTTAACTGTATTGGCCTGGATGGCCTGGAACTTACTATATGGACCAGACTGGCCTTGAACTCACAGAGCTCCTCCTGCATTTGCTTCCTGAGTGCTGGGTTTAAAGGCACAAGCCCAATTTTTCGATTTTAATGATTCCAGGGTTACATACATGTGGGGTTTTGCTATTAGTACATGGTATTGCAGGGCTGAAGAATGTGGGGTGAGAAATACACTCTGCCAATATTTCCCTGCTGCTCCCCAGGGCTTAGAGCTCTGGCTTCTTACTTTGGATGGGCAGAGAGACCATGTCCGTTCTCCATACTTACCTCGATGTTTCTGGTCCATCCTCTTCCTCTCCTGAACAGATTCCTGTGTTATCAGTGACCATCCCAAGATCCAGATCAAGAACTCTACTTTCTGCATGACCGCCTATCCGAACTTGACAATGGTTAACTTCACCAGCCAGGCCAATAAGACATTTGTCAGTGGGAGTGAAGAGTACTTCAAGTAAGCTGGCTGGGTCTGGGGAAGCTCTAGAAGCCCAGGAGATGGTTTGCAGACCAGAACTGTGAGGAGGGAGGGGCAGGTGGCCTCCCTTTGCACTCTCCTTGCTGATTCCCTGATTCTTAGAGGGAGATTGTGTCTGGTTGGGCTTCCAAAAGCCATGTGCTGTGTACTGTGGGCCTGCACGAGGGGGATGAATGACTAAATGACAGCGGTAAGAACAAGATTAGTACTGTGGCAGTCCATCATGTTGATAAGTAGTTCTAACTTTGACTCATGTGACCCAAGCAGACATCTGCCAGCCAGGTCACTCTGTCACCTGCTCTTGACCTCCAGGGATGAGAAGTCAAAAGTAGGAAAAGCGTTAGGGTCAGGCATTCAGTTTCAAGGAGGAAACAGACTTTCTTCCATCCCCCCCCCTCTCTCCCTCCTTCCTCTCTCCCTTATCTCTCCTTTCCTTCCTCCATCCTTTTTTGCTCCCTTTCTTTCTCCTCCCTTTCCTCCATCCTTCTCTTCTTCCTTTCTGTCCTTCCTCTTTTCCTTCCTTCCCTTCTTTTCAGAAAGAAACTCTCTCTGTAGCACTGGCAGGCTTGGACTCACCATGTGGTCTGGGCTAGTTTTGAACTCACAAGAATCCACTTGCCCCAGTCTTTCTGGGGCTGGGATCACAGGCATGAGGCCCCCATGCCCAGCTGAGTTTGGTCCTTTCTCTGTGTACATTGTTGAATGCTGGTTCAGCATTACTAGGAGACCTTCAGCTGTATGTGTACTTGCTGAAATGTCTGTGGAGGCGGGCAGTGTAGACACTTCATGGAGGAGAAAACAATGTGGTCCAGCCAAGATGAGCCCCTGCACTCATATGCCTTCTGGTGTGAGCAGGGTTGTAAGTGAGAGGAATTGTAAAATGGAGGGGAATGGGCTGAGGCAAGCTAAAGGGGAGCCTTCTGGGAGTCAGGGTGTGCTCAGACCCTCTTGAGCTATTTTGAGGTGATATGAGTCCAGTGCTGTTGGAGTTTCATGTAGTCTTGAGCTCTCTATGAAGTCCACTGAGGTAGAGTTCACCTTACACTCTAAATCCTCCTGCCCGCCCTCCTACCCCCAGTCCTGGAATTACAGGCCTGCACCATTGGGCCCTGTTCATGAAGTGTTTGAGATATTTTAATCAAGCAGGATTGCATGTGAGCCAGGCAAGCGCTCTACAGTGAGTACTTTTGCATTTTAGCTAACGTCAGTCTTGGAGCACGCCTAGTACAACTCGAACTACAATGCAGAGGTGCACTTTAAGTGACTGCTTTCTGCCACTCCTGCTTTGTAAAGTTGAGAAGTACAACAGTGTTCTGATACGGAAAAGCCTGACATCCTTCTCCTTCTCCTTCTCCTTCTCCTTCTCCTTCTCCTTCTCCTTCTCCTTCTCCTTCTCCTTCTCCTTCTCCTCCTCCTCCTCCTTCTTCTCCTTTCTTCTTCTCCCTTCTTCTTCTTCTCCCTTCTTCTTCTTCTCCCTTCTTCTTCTTCTTCTTCTTCTTCTTCTTCTTCTTCTTCTTCTTCTTCTTCTTCTTCTTCTTCTTCTTCTTCAAAAAGATTATTTTATTTATTTGTGTGTGTTTAAGTGACAGTGTGAGTGTGTGCATATGTGGCTATAGATACTCCTTTAGAAGCTAGAAGGGGAATTAGATCCCTCAAAGCTGAAGTTTTCAGTGTTTCAGTGTTTGTGGCTACTGGACTCCTCATGTGGGTTTTGGGAGCCAGACTCCTCTCCTCGGGATTGTGGAGTCAGTACTCTAACCACTGGGCAATCTCCCAAGTCCCCACTTCAGAATTTCTATTATACATCTTTCATTTTGTTTATTTACTTTTTTTTTTTTTTTTGAGAGAGAGGGTCTCAACCCTGAGTGTTGAGATTACAGTTGTGCTTTTTGTGTGGCAGCTCCAGGAGATGGTGTCAACTGTCTTTCACAAAATCAATCCGCTGACCACACATGACCTCCCAGCTTAGTTAAAGAGCTCAGTAAATGTTCCATAGATAGCCTTAGGCAAGTTCCCAATCTCTTAACCCAAGCCCACCACTCTCTTTAGCCTGCCTGGTGAGGTTCCCTGCTCAGAGGCTGTGGGAGGTGCTGGGTTCGGTTAAAGAGCATCTTGGCTCTGATGCTCTGATGGGAGGTTGAACCTTACAGATCTTCACTTCTCTTCTCCTTCCCCTTCCTCTCCTCTCCTTCCCTCCTTCCCTACCTGTCTCTTCTTTTTCCACTTTTACCTGATTTTTAGGTACTTTGTGCTGAAGATTTCTGCAGGGATTGAATATCCGGGTGAGATCCGGTGGCCCTTGGCCTTCTGCCTTTTCCTGGCTTGGGTGATTGTGTATGCATCGCTGGCGAAAGGAATTAAGACTTCAGGAAAAGTAAGAACTTGGCTTTATCTGAGCCCGATCCCCCGACCCCCACTGCTTCCTCCGCTTCTGCCTTTTTTGAGACTGGGTTATTCTTCCCACAGCCTTCTGTCCCCTGAGGGCTTTCCATGGTGTTAGTTGTGTCTTGAGACATGAAACTTGGCAAAACTTTTGATTTACTCTTGATGTTTATTTTTTTTCCCCTCCAGCTAATAAAAAGCCAATGTTCTCATCTTGGCTATTTTAGGGGACTTCTGTTTTCTCAGTTTGCAGGTGAAGGATGTTGGGCTGGTAGGTGATTAAGGCCCTCTAGTTCCTACATTGTTCTGTCTGAGCACTTACCAAAGGAGCTATCAGGGTGCATGCATTCTCTAAGATCTGTTTACCAATCTGTAAAATGGGAGCTGGAATTGAGGCTTGAGGACCCCATTGGCTCAGGATGAATGCTGTGGGAGCTATAGGAAGATGCAGAATGCCGAAGGGACCACACAGCCATGTTCAGGGGCACCCGTGCCTTCCTGATGTCCTTGCCTTACATGGATTGGACCTGGGCTGAATGGTAGCTCCATCTTCTAAGGATGCTTAGAACTGACCAACTGGCCAAGCATCTGCTCAGCAAAAGTCCCACAGGCTAGAGATGATGATGATGATGATGATGATGATGATGATGATGTGGCTCGACTATAGCCCATCAGAAAGGATGCAGTCACTTCCTGGCTATGTGACTATGACAAGAAGTCAACCTTAGGAATGTGTTTCTCAATCCCCTAACCTTGGGGGTGGTAGCCCATACTCTGTAGGATTGCCACAGGGGCTAAGAATGTGTGTAAAAAGCCAGGTCTTTAGAAGGGCTAGCTAGTTTCTTTCACTTTGTTATAAATGGCTGATGGACTAGACCAATGGCCATTCCTGTTGGGATCTCAGAAACAGTGACCTCACTGGGGAATCAGGAAGAGCAGCCGTCTTATGGAGAGCTTGGTGTGGAGCACTGGCTGATTTCTCCACATGCATCAGTATGTCAGTTTCATAGCACCTGCCCCGTGGGTCTCCTATTCCCATCTACAGACAGGCTAGGTTGCTTGATGTCACATGGCTTGAAAATGGCAGCAGGGGCGTTTGTACATGGGTCTAACTCACTGCACAGGCTAGAATCTATATGGCTTTCTCTTTCTTTCACTATAAAGAATAGAGAACCACGGGTCCGCATTTGCATGAAATATCAGGATATCAGTTCTCCTAGTCCGTTTCATCTCTAGTTATCGTTATGACGTTGGGAAATCCCAGGGTGCATCTGGGCCTTATTGTGCTCATTTGCAAAATCCAGGCCTAAAATAAATATTCTGTAAGGTTCTTTTTGCTTGTTTTCTGAGTCGGGGCATCACTGTGCAGTCCTGGCTGTTTTGGAACTTTCTAGACAGACCAGGTGAGCCTTGAACTCACGGAGACCTGCCTATCTCTACCTCCTAAGTACTGCCTCTGAGGGTGCACCAGCATACCTAGCTTTTAAGATTCTTTCAAGTTCTGTTCATCTGTGCTTCTGTTGGAGTAGCATTGCAGCTGGCTCTTTCAAGTGGTTAGAATTTAACCTTTGGGGGCAGATTAAGGGAATAGGAAGTTTAGAGCAGTCTGGAGCATGTAGCCTTGTCCTTGACAATTGCTACATTAATCATGGCTTGCTGAGGAACGTTTCCAATCAAAAATCAATGGAGATGATTTTTTTTCCTCTTTAAAATGAGGACTGCCACCAGAAATAATGAACTGAAGCTTCTTATTCTGCCCTGGGTTTTACTGATTTAAATCAAAGTTATTTGAGAGCCAGAGAGAATGTGGGACTGGGTTGTTCATTTGTGATTGGCTCCTTTACAATGGAGATCCCACAAGCAAGGCCCTGTATGACACAGATGCCTCTTTCCCTGCCGTGATGTGAGCTCCGTTCCTCTAACGCAGGACCCGAGGGGACAAAGTTGGCCCTTTGGAAATGTGGCCTTTGAGATGGTGATCCACAGGTGATCATTAGGCAGCCTGAGGGACCTGAAGGTCACAGGCAGACAGTCTGGTTCCTGGGTCTGCTCTGCCTGCAAGTGTAAGCAGCACAGTGCAGCTAACCTAATTAGCTGTCCGTGTGGGGCCCCTGCGGTGAGGAGGGTGCCTGCCAGGGCCAGGTGATCCCATCATCATCCTTCCTTTCAAGCAGGATTCATTACTGCTCACAGTCAGTTTTGACTGGCCACATGAAGCAGGTACAGGTGGGAGCGCGCTTGACCCAGACAAGCAGTTTGCAGAAAGTCTCCAATTTGCTCCTTGCTCATATCCATGGTTTAAGCCAAATATTGCCCTCTCGGTTCACCAGGAACAAAGAAGCTGGGCCACCTACTCATGGGGCCAAGTACAGGGGGAGATGAGAAAGTACCGAAGGCATGAATCTAAGGAGACACTCACACTGGCTTGTAGGCCCCTGCAAGTGGCACCCCCTGAAGGCATGTATCCCAGACACCTCTCTTGCCTACTGTGAGCACCTAGCCCCCATTTCCGGGCTGTCAGCTCACAGAATGACCCTAACGGAAATAATGGCTTTGGAGTAGCTTCAGGTTTGGACCTCAGTTCAAGGTGGAAGTCCACAAATGAGATATTTAATCCTCAGCTTCTTTCTCTGCAGGATAAGACTCATGTCACAACAGCCATGTGGGAACAGCTGGCTCAGCTGTCTAGGCTGATGCCAAGTGAGAGGGAGGGGTCTTGATGGTTCTCCTGTAGGCCCCCCTGGGCTAGGAAGTCTCTTCTCCTCTGTGGTCCTCCTGTAGGCTTTCCTTCCCATCAGCCCTGGGTCAGCTGTCCCCTGCTGCTCCTTCCCTGGTGAAGGTAAGAAGGGAGCCTGGCTATGACCATGCCCTGCCCAGTAGCAGCGCCTCTTCTAGGTCTATCTCACAGTGGGGAGGTCAGCCTGGCCAGCCTGAGGCAGAGTGATTTTTTTCTCTCAAGGTGTCAGATGTCCTTGGGGCTTTAGAATGTCTGTGTGCAGATGCAGGGTCTCCACATTTCCTTCAGACTTTAAAAGGAGAGAAGCAAGTTTGGAGATGTAGGAGGGTGTCCTAGCTAGGGTATCTATTGCTGTGGAGAGGCACCATGACCAAGGCAACTCTT
Organism: Apodemus sylvaticus; assembly: GCF_947179515.1. Taxonomy (NCBI): domain Eukaryota; kingdom Metazoa; phylum Chordata; class Mammalia; order Rodentia; family Muridae; genus Apodemus; species Apodemus sylvaticus. The sequence goes on along the minus strand of NC_067472.1, from coordinate 164,438,901 downwards.
TTTTTTTTTAAGATTTATTTATTTATTTAACGTTTATGAGTATACTGTCACTGTCTTCAGATACACCAGAGGAGGGCATCAGATCCCATAACAGATGGTTGTGAGCTACCATGTGGTTGCTGGGAATTAAACTCAGGACCTTTGGAAGAACAGTCAGTGCTCTTAACCACTGAGCCATCTCTCCAATCCAAGGCAATTCTTACAAGGACAACATTTAATTGGGGCTGGCTTACAGGTTCAGAAGTTCAGTCCATTATCATCAAGGCGTGAGCAGGGCAGCATCCAGGCAGGTACGGGCTGGAGGAGTCGAAAGTTCTACATCTTCTTCCGAAGTCAAACAAGAGAAGACTGGCTCCCAAGCAGCTAAAAGGAGGGTCTCAAAGCCCACCCCCACAGTGACACACTTCCTCCAACAAGGCCATACCTCTCAATAGTGCCACTCCCTGGGCCAAGCATATTCAAACCACCACAGAGGGACTGGCTGTGGTCACTCGGTCAACTCTGGGACTAGAAGGGTGAAGTGACTAATGTTGCATGGGTCAGAGGGGAGGTGTCAGTGTAGTGGTAGAGGAGGCAAGAGGTAGCCAGACCCTTCTGGGCTGCAGCCAGAGAGTGAAAACTTGGCTTTGAGCGGCATGGCGGTTCAGTGATTGACAGGTTACCTTTGAGGTCCTAGGCGGGCTCTCAGGCCTCTTCCCCTTTGATTGCCCCATCGTGTTCCTCCATTACTCTGTGAGGAACGTGCAGCTATTACCACCTGCAGGTGTTGGCACTTACATCCAGAGAGGTTTAGCTACTCTCTAAAGTGACCCAACTAGTAAGCGAAGGAGTCAGGATTTGAACTCCAGACCCCATGACTGTGGAGCTGAGCAGACACAGTTTGCCACCCCTGTTGGTGTTCCTTCTAGGCTCCACCCAACAGTCCCTTTTATAGCAAGCCAGATCTACCTGGCTGCCCACCATCTACTAAATCTTAATCTCAAGACTTTCCTTCACCTTGAGGCTTGATTGGCAGGTAAGAAAGCACCTTCTTCATCCAACACATCCCTAAGTTCTGCTAATGTTTCCTGCAGATGTCCCTTTACTCAGTCCCTCCATCTCTTCCAGAAGCTACAACTACCTGTTTGCACTTTGGGTCTCCCGTGCTCTGACCTACTCTAGCTACCCATCTCTCCACCCTTGACCTTCTGCCATCCTAGCAGTGAGTGGACAGAGCATCACTTTTCAGTTCCTGTCTCACCCACCCTCTCCCCTCCTTCCCCTTACCAGCTTGCCTGGACTCTTTGAGGTTGCCTTCCTGCTCTAAGACCCAACTTCAGCGATGTCTCCATGAATCCTTCAGACACTCCCAGGCTGGGCATGACACAAGTTTCCCATGGCTGACTATTCAGCCCTATGCAGATGCCAGGTCCTTTCCATTATATATCCCCTCTCCGTACAGCAGAGCCAGCTCACCAGAAGCCCTCCATACCTGCCTGTGGAACTTAGGTGTATTCAATGACCATCTTATGCTCAGGCCCCGTGTCTGCTTCCACACAGCAGCTTGTGTAATCCTATGTGTTGTTTTAGGACAGGTGCTCTGTATCCATATTACAGGTGTGTAAACTGAGGTTCAGAGGTCTTAGGAGCTTGCCCAAGGTCACACTTCAGTATCAGAGATTGAATACCATTTGTGTAGAAATGTGTCTAATTTTAGACTCACAATCTCTTCACCCTGTGAGGCCATTTTTACCGAGGGTGTCCGTGTAAGCTGGGATGGCTGATGTTTTAATTTTGATGGTGAAATTTGGGCCCTCCAGCAGAGATGGGGTAGGAATTTTGAGGAACATAGTCCAGAGCCTCCCTTCCCACCTGTGACTTCTTGCACTGTTGATCACTTGGTAGCTGGGCAGGGGGACATCTTCTCCCAGTCTCCTGTGTCCTGGCTGCCTCATCCCAAAGCCTTGGGCCTCCTTGCTGGATAATAACTTCACCATGAGGCTCGATTGACAGGGCAGCAAGGCAAGTGCCCTCTGTTCTTCTCCATCTGACCTGGGCCCCAGTGCCTTGCATGGGTCTCCAGTGCTGTCAGAGCTTGGGGGACCTCACTGTTGGGCTTGTGACCTGTGTCTGCTCAGCTCTGCATTAGCAGTACTTAGGGTGACAGGTCCCCTGTCACCTCAGCTCAGTGATGTCCTCAGGGATGCTGCTCACCTGCCTCTCCATCCCTCCGCTCTTGCAGGTGGTGTACTTCACGGCCACGTTTCCTTATGTCGTACTGGTCATCCTCCTTATTCGAGGAGTGACCCTGCCTGGAGCTGGAGCCGGCATCTGGTACTTCATCACACCTAAGTGGGAAAAACTCACGGACGCCACGGTGGGCTCATTACTCTGTTTATAGTGGACTGGAGCAGGGGTGGTGTGTGTGTGTGTGTGTGTGTGTGTGTGTGTATGTGAGAGAGAGAGATAGAGACAGAGAGAGACAGAGAGAGAGACTCTCAGGGTAGACCACTCTCCTGGATGTGGAGAGCAGGGGCCAGCCTTCCTTTCCCCCTGGGGGTCCCCATAGCTACATCTTCAGGTCTGGGAGATATCGATGTGCTAGGATGATGATCAGGCAGCTGAGTGCTTTCAGATTCTGAAGTAGTGGCTCTCCATCTGCAGTTGCAGTGTAGGCCCCATTGAAGATGGGGTCCTTTGATAGCTTTGGGCCACCCGAACATCACTTATTTGTTACTTAGTATAGTGCGTTGGAAGCAGAGTGTTGCTGGCCGGAAAATCAGAGCGCAAGCAGCTCTTTGATTTTAAAGGCCCCAGACACATTTGAATATTTCCTGAACACAGATGTGGGACCAGCAGATACTTCCGTTCTCTCTGTGGGTAGGGTGTATGCACATCACGTTCTAAAAAATTCACCCTCACACACACCCCTTCCTATGAAGGGTGAGTGTGCAACTGCAGATGAGTTTTGAAAACTGCTTTTCCGGGCAGTCGTGGCACACACCCTTAATCCCAGCACTTGGGAGACAGAGGCAATTGGATTTCTGGAGTTCGAGGCCAGCTGGTCTACAAAGTGAGTTCCAGGACAGCCAGGGCTACACAGAGGAACTCTGTCTCAGGGGGAAAAAAAAAAAAGAAAAGAAAACTGCTTTTCCTAGGGTACATCAAGAACTCATGGCAAGGATCAAGTCGGGCTGCACATACCGCAAAGAGTCCAGGAAACGGCAGCATAAGTGAGATAACAGTTGATGTCACTCTTGCGGTTGCTCATCACAGGCCAGTCCAACTCTCTGTGATGTCACGAGGGATCAAGGGTCTGGTCTCTCCTCACTATCCGTAATAGTGCCCACCATCTCATCATCACTCCAGGCAGCAAAGGTGTGAGAGGTGGGGCAGAGAGGGGCAGCCTTCCTCTTTTAAAGAGCAGAGACTGCAGAGGTTCCACATAATACTTTATTTTCACAAAATTGGCCAGAGGCTAAGTGACACACTGGTCTTTCCCACCCGAGCCTCCCTGATGAGAAGCTGGACACAACACTGATTTTCAACCAGTCAAAGCATTGTTTTGGGGTAGACAAGAACTGGGTGCTGGGTGGATATATGTTATAACCAGTTTCACACTTGAAATCTACCTTTGCATTATTTGAAGTACATTAAAAATTTTATTACACATTTGTTTACTTGTGTGTATTTCTGTGTATGAGTGTGTGTGTGTGTGTGTGTTTTATGTAGGTCAGAAAACAAGCTTTGACAGTCTGTTCTCTTTGTGCTCTGTTGGTCCTGGTCCCCCACTGCTGCAGGGGACTTTAAGTACTAAAATTTCTCACTAGCCCCTTAAGGTCATTTTCAAGATGTGACTATATTGATGAAGATAGGTCCGTTGTGGATACCATGTATACACAGTGTGCAAAGGCTTGAGTGACCTGGAACTTAATGACAGTGGCTAGCAAGAATCACCCTCTAGAGGCGAGCTCAGGAGGGAGCTGGCCTCATGAAGTCTGTCCACTTTGTCCACTCTTCTCAGAGTGTGGAGGCTCAGGTTCTGGCTGTTGTCCTAAGGCATAAGACTGTCAGTTAAAGAGGGTTTTTGTTTTGAATCGTAACTATATTTTGGTGTCACAGATTGTTCTTTGGGTGGGTAAGTGCTTTGACAGAGGGCTATCATCCTGTTCTGTCTGGTGTGATGTGGTGGGACCTGTAACCTTTGATTACACAGAGCTAGAATCTCCCAGCTAAGTCCTGCCTTGGCTCAGGCACAAGAGAGGCGCCACTTCCATTTGTACACTCACAGATCTCCAGTCTCCAGTCATCTCCGATTCCCACGGAGTGGGAAGGTGACACGGTGTCAAGCATGTCACCGTCAGCTGGGCCCTGTCAGTGACCTACTGACTCTCTCTCCTTCTTCTTCCCAGGTGTGGAAGGATGCTGCCACTCAGATTTTCTTTTCCCTGTCTGCGGCCTGGGGAGGGCTCATCACTCTTTCTTCTTACAACAAATTCCACAACAACTGCTACAGGTATGTGTGGACATCGGACCCGAGGCTGCGGGCCAGCAAACTGAGCAAAAGGAAGCCTTGGCAGCACACAAGGCAGAGTTATAGACTCACCCTGGGCTCAGGAGGAGCTGCTGGCCAAGGCTGGCCACTTCCTCCTTCATCTCAGCTGACCCCACTGACCAGGGCCCTGAGTGGGGCCTCAGCGGCTGCCTACAGGATGCAGTGTGTCCTTGGAGAGGGTCACTGTGGCTGGGTGTGTCCTGTGGAAGTCAACGTGCACCATCATGGAGTAGTCACGTGCATAGTAGTAGTCATCCCTGATCACTTGATTTCAAGAGGAAAAGACAGCCCGATGCAGAGGAAGGGACAGCATGGAGCTAGGGGCATTTAAGGATAGCTTTGCCATGTGCTACAAAAGCAAGAATGTGGCCCTTTTGGACATCTGTTTTCTCATCTATAGAGCACAGAGTGCATATACATGCAGTTACCAGAGAGTATTTTGCGCATAGTAGGTGCTTGGTAAGCAACAGCAATCACTGTCATCATTCAGAATCAGGAAGGACAATTTAGCCTATAATTTCCTTGAAGGACAGGTTCAGATGACAGACTCAGGCATTTGAACAGTTCTCACCTGCTACCGAGGCCAACTGGTCTGAAGACCATCAGAGGATAAAGCATTGCTGTGTGCCTCACAAGAAATGAGGCTACATGGCATAGGAGGAAGGACCCAGGCTGAGAGCTAGAGTTATTCAAATTCTGTCTCACTACCAGGTAATCCATGGACCCCCACTCCCTTGCCTCCAATTGCCCTTTAGGAAGCCCAGGGGTTTACAGGGCATTTTTTTTTCTCTGGCTCTGTGCTGGGTTGAGCAAAGTGCAGAAGTCACCTCGTTCTGTGTTCACAGCCCCTGACAGAGAGAGGTGAAGTCACTGCTACCTAACATTTCAGTACAGGAAGGGGAGTGAACTGCTCAGGCTCGTTTTAGGTTATACATGAAGCATTCTAGCAACCAGGCGTGGAGATTATAGGGTCAGGCTTGGGTAGGTAAATTAGGTCATAGGAGCTACTACCATAGGAAGTTTGCTGTCACTCAAAATTGCAAGTGGTTACTACCAACAAAAGGAGAGGGTGAGAAAGGGAAAAAGGAGGAGGGGAGGGGAAGGGGGAGGAAGGTGAGGAAGAAGAGGAAGGAGAGGAGAAAGAGGAAGGGGAAGAAGAAGAGGAAGGGGAGGAAGAAGGCCAGGATTTTAATGCAGGCCCAAAACGCCTTCCTTCTTTTTGTGACCTTACATTTGAGCCTTGGGAAGGCTGCAAACCCCTGGCTGTGTTACCAGCAGAAGGCTCTAGAACTGTGGTCCTCAATTTTCCTAATGTTGTGACCTTTTAATACAATTCCTTATGTTGTAGTGACCCTCAACTGTAGACATTTTTAGTTGCTGTGGTGGTTTGAATATTCTTGGCTCGTGGGAAGTGGTACTATTAGGAGCAGTGGCCTTGTTGGAGGAAGTGCATCACTGAGGGTGTGGCCTTTGAAGCTCTGCCCAGTGCGGAAGACTCAATCTTCTCCTGGTTGCCTTCTGACCAATTTGTAGAACTGTCAGTTCCTCCAGCATCATGTCTGCCTAGATGCTGTCATACTTCCCGCCATAATGATAGTAGACTGACCCTCTGAACCTATAAGCCAGCCCCAATTAAATATTGTCCTTTATAAGAGTTGCCTTGGTTATAGTATCCTTTCATGTAATAAAACCATAACTAAAACAAAAGTTGGTACCAGGTACTTGGGTATTGCTGGGACAGACCTGACCATGTTTTTGTTTGGAGGAATGTGGGTTTTGGGACTTTGGATTTGGAAAGCAGGAGAATGCTTTAAGTGGGCTTAATGGAACATCCTAGTAGGAATATGGTAGTCACTGGTACTTAGAGTTCTATATCTTGTTTGGAAGATGACTAGGGGGAGACTGACTCTTTCACACTGGGCGGAGCTTCAAAGCCCACCCCCTCAGTGATGCACTTCCTCCAAGGCCACACCTCCTAATAGTGTCACCTCCCATGAGCCAAGTACATCCAAACCACGACAGTTGCTACTTCATAACTGTAGTTTTGCTAGCTAAGAACTGTAATGTAAGATGGTTGGAACTGGAAAATATCATCCTAAGTGAGGTAACCCAATCACAAAAGAACACATGGAATGCAGTCACTGATAAGTGGATATTAGCCCAGAAGCTCTGCATACCCAAGACACAATTAACATATCAAATGAGTCCCAAGAAGAAGGAAGGAGAGGGCCCTGCTCTTGGAAAGGCTTGATGCAGCAATGTAGGGGATTATTAGGATAAGTGGGAGGGGGTCGATTGGGGGATGGTTGGAGGGAAGAGGGATTATGGAACTTATGGGGAGGGAGGGACCAGAAAAGGGGAAATCATTTGGAATGTAAATAAAGAATATAGAAAATAAAAAAAGAAAAAAGGAAAAAAAGAATTGTAATGTAAATATTTTTGGAGATAGAGGTTTGCCAAAGAGGTCATGACCTACAGGCTAAGAGCCACTGTTTTAGGACGAAGGTAGTGATGCCGGTCTCCATTGCTTCTCTTGCTCTTTTTAGCCCTTTGAGCCCTAGCCCCAGGTTGCCCCCATAATTCTGATGTCATTCCAGTGTCCTGCTTCCTTCTGTTCCTCATAGTGGGTTCCTTATACTGAGTCTCAGAAGTCTCCTTTGTTACTGCCATGGCTGGATTATTTCCTATCTTGATATCATAGTCGTTTTGGGCTATTTTTGCAGGAATACCTTACATTGGGTAATTTATAAACAGCAGAAGTTTATTGTTCATGTTTACAGAGTTTTGGAACTCCAAGATCTGATGAGGTCTCTCTTCACGTTCCAGTTGGTTCCTTGCTGCTGCATATGAGTAGGCATCAGGGCAGCACACACATCACAGCCTCTTTCATGAGGGCATTCATGGGATGAAACCATCCTTCCAAGGCCCTGCCTTGCTATAGGATCACACTGGGGAATGAGCATCATCATACTAACTTGGGGGAGACATGAGCCTCTAGCCACTGTGAATTAGTTGTGACCCTATTCTAAGCATAAGGAAATAGAGTTTGCCCCAGAGGTCCCAGGTGGGGCCATTATAATATTGTAACATAGAATAACATACAATACCTTTATTGATTCTGTGAGAGTGTACACAGTGTATTTCGATCACACTTACCCCCTCCTCCCCAGCCTACCTCCTCCTCCCTACCTCCTTTTACTTTGTGTCTTTTCGTTGCTAGAAGACATTGTCTCACACCAGATGTCCTGGTCCTCTAGCTCTGATGATCTTTCTGTCCCCTCTTCTGTGCTATCTCTGAGCCTTGGGAATAACAGTTGTGTTGTCGATATATCAGTTGGGGAATTGGAGATCATCACCCCACAGCCAGCCATTCTCTGCTTTCTCAGTGGTCTCCATTTTTTTTTTTTTTGAAAAAAGAAGATTCTCTGGTGAGGGGTGAGAGCTATGTTTATCTGTGGAAATAAGGATGAATGTTTAGGTTACAGTTAGAAATTACACTGCTTTAGGAAAATAACATTTGAGTCTTTTGAGGCATTTTGGATTGACAGAAGGGCATCTGTGCTCAGGACTGCTTGCTTCTTTCCTTGGATGTATGTGTGTGAGAACAACGTGTCCATAGGCGGTCCTGCACGCACATGGGTACACAGATACATGGCACACACTTGTCCTTCTCCGTCCCTTCCAACTCACGGGGTTTACCTAATCTCAAACTCTGGTCTCTTCTTTCCAGGGACACGTTAATTGTAACCTGCACCAACAGTGCCACTAGCATCTTTGCCGGATTCGTCATCTTCTCTGTCATCGGCTTCATGGCCAACGAGCGCAAAGTCAACATTGAGAATGTGGCCGACCAAGGTACAGGACAGTTGTCACCTTGCTGTCCCAGGGCAGGTTCCTGGCTTGCCTCACAAGAAGGGACTTGGGTAGATGGAGGTGGGGAGCTCAAGTGTCTTGACAGAGTGAGCAAGACAGGCTCCACTGGGAAGCTCTACAAAGAGCTAGAGCCTTACTAAGACAGATTGCTTTCAGCCTGTTCCCTCATTCTGGCTTTTTTCCTTTTGTCTTTCTTGCTCTCTTAAACTTGCTCCAGCCAGTGTGGGTCGGGGTTGTGCCTGTTGTATCAGTCAGGTGTGAGCAGGGGAGTCATTAGGCAGCCCGCAACCCTGCAGCCCTGCTGCTGCCGTGCTGTACAGGGCTGTAGTAATGAGCTCCAACTGGACTTCAGGGAGCCTCGTCCTTACGAAGCACTTTCCTAATTGTTAGGTCAAGTATGTTCTCCAGGCTTTCTGCTTAGTTAGCATTGCTGCCCCACAGTTTTCTCCCCAGCGAGTGGAAAGGTTGGGTGGGCGGTGGGGCTGGGAGTGTGGGATAAATGTTTATGCTGCACCCAAATGATGCTAACATTTGCATAGTGCTTTTGAGCTTGTGAGGAGCCATCGTTTGAATACATTCAACTTATATTTCCAGGACAGCATTTGCAGAGGGAGCATTTGCGATTTTTATTAACCTTATTTCTACTCTGCCTGGTTCTACAGAGGATTAGGGTATTGCAGGTTTGTGGCCACTGTGTGTGTGTGTGTGTGTGGAGGGGGGGCGGCGAGCTTCATCGTGGAGACTGCTGATTATTTTGGTCGGACTGACCAGGCATATGAGCTTCAATGTATGGGGACTGTGACGGGTGCAGAGAGGCATGACCTTGAGCCCCAACCCCTCCAGTGGTGGGAGGCTTGTCTGACAGTTGTCCTTCAAGTGACTCGCCAAGGATTTCAGAGTCAGCATACAGCAGAGCCAAGTTCTAGAAGGTCACCTTTTTGGAGGGATGCCTCAGTCTCTTCCTGTTCACCGGGCATAATTAATCACTGCTTCCACTTGTGCCAGTTCAGCCTCAAAGACTTAAGGCTCCAGCATATCCCAGGGGTATCATTATCTCTTCCTGGAGAGAGCGTGAGCCCCCAGGGATGTTGGTTCTGTATCAGTGGGCTGTGCAGTGCTTTTCCTGGCTGAGGATTTCCCTGCTCCATCCGAGGCAGGAGATGCTGAGAAGGTCCTGTCCTCAGGTGCAGAGCCACCCCTAGCTGTTCCGTAACCTCCATTTCTTTCAGCGGAGCCATTGAGGCTGATAGTTTCTGCCCCACTTTCTAGAACCTCTGAGACATTTTGCTTTCTAAAACAAAACAGAACAGAACAACCACCAAACCTGTCTTGTTGGGAATTAGTGGATGAACTGATAAAAATAGTAACTGGGGACACACAGGCTACTTAGGCTAGCTGCCCTGATCTGTCTCCTATCCCAGCGAGGCCAGGAGAGGATGCGTGCCATTAATACCCAGGTTACATCTGTGTAACTTCCATATGCAAAGCAGTAGAAATTTCCAGCATATCCCTCTGAAATTCCCTTCCCATAGCTGTTTACACCCTCTGTTTTAGAGGAAGAAAATCACATTTAACTCAGGCACAGGAACAATGGGGCTCACTGTCTAGGATGGTCCCTGAGTCTTAGGTACCTCTTCTAAGACCTCTTGTAGAACTCACATATATTCTTTGAAAATTTTTATATATTACCTATTTTTATGGTTTCTTTTATTTTTGGGATTATATATAATTATATACATTTCCCCTTCCCTTTCCTCCCATGTAGCCCTCCTTGCTCTCTTTCAAATTTATGGCCTCTCTCCATCAAGCATTATTGCGTGTATATACAAATATATTCCTAAATATAAGCTGCTTGGTCTGTATGATGTTACTTGTGTGGATGTTTTCAGGGCAGACCCTTTGGCATTGGATAAGCAGTTGTTATGGTCTTCCCTGGGGAAGACTGTTTCTCCCGCCGCTCTCAGCATCATGTCTGTAGTTTTCTGTGTAGGGTTGAAGCCTCATGATGCCATTGTCCTTGTTCAGCCCATGTTTAGGCAGCTATGTTGGGGAGACTTTATGGGTGTAGCTCACACACATTCTATCTGTTCTCCTTAAGTATATTTCCCCTTGTCCCCTGAAGGCTCTGCGGAATGTGTGCAGAGTGATGTGTGGGGCCAGCTGCACCCCAGCCTAGCTGAACAGTATCCAGCATATCCTTATGCAGGACAGATGCTGGTGCAAACGCTGGCCACTCTGTTACGATGGCTGGTCAGACAGCATCATAATGAGGCTAATAGGTTACAGTGACCATGCTCTTCTCAGGGAGGTGTACCTGTGAGAATTATCAACCCTCCTTCAAAGCAAAGGGTGGAATGGTATTCAAGCACCACAGTTAAGTCCTCTGGTGGCAACCATCCCAGGGCCTTCATGTCAGCTTCCCAAGCTGGCTTTCCGGGTCTGTGTTTCAGACCTGTTTTCAATTGTTGTTTAATATAGACTTTTCTTTTATGCTTCACATAAGGAGTCTTTGGAGACTGGCTCTACAGCCTGTTCAATAAATGTATAGGACAGGGGGTATCTTCAAGGTTTTATCTTTTAAACACCCTGAGGCCTTGTGCAACATCCGGAACCAACCACCCAATAAATTCCAGTTTTTAAAAAAAGGGCTGTTATGCTGGCTGGAGAAACGGCTCAGCAGGTAAGAGCACTTGCTGTTCTTTCAGAAGACCAGAGTTTAATTTCCAGTCCCTATGCCAGGCAGCTCACAACTGCCTGTAACCAAGTCCCAGGGGAGCTGGTGCCCTCTTCTGGGCGCCCTGCATGCTGTGAAGACTCAAGCACAGCACCCTCGCCTACTGCTCCCCACAGCATATGGTGCTCTTAGGAAGCCATTGCTCCCCCTAATGGAGTGTCCCTGCTGCTTTCTAATTTAAGCAGGTTTCTGTATGAGCTTCTTTTCTTCTTGCTGTGATGAAATGCTAACAAAATCAACAAAATCAAGGAGGGAGGGTTTATCTGGCTAACAGCTTGATGGGATGCATTTCTCATGGTGGGGAAAGGTGTGAGGACTGGCATTTGCTGCATATTGACCATTGCCTCTGCAGTCAGGAAGGAGGGAGGGAGGGAGGGAGGGAGAGAGAGAGGGAGGGGGGGGGGAAGCTGTCCTTAGCTCATTTTCTCCTAATTCAGTCTGGGACCTCAGCTCATGGATGGTGCTATCCCTGCCAGTTAGCCCAACGTAGAGACGTTTTCACAGACGTGCCCAGAGGATTGTTCCCTAGGTGACTTTAGATCCTGTCAAGTTGAGAGAATGGATCATCAAATTATCCCACTTCATCCCATTTGTGAGAAACAAAACTGTCTTCAGACACTGCCAGGTACCCCTCAGGGCTCAATATCAACAATTCTACCAGAGGGTAATCATTATCTTTGCCTCCATCCAAATAAAAGGAAAGTAGTTTCTGAGTATTTGCATGGGAGGTAGCATGGCCAAACGAGCAGAGGTTAGCATAAACAGCAGACAGTGGAAACGAACCTATGACCTGTGAAATCGTTTGAGATCTCGTGGAGAAAAGTCTGTGAGTAGAGGGGCTTTGAGCGGGGGGCCTGCCTGACACCATCTCTCTCTCTCTCCCTCTCTCTCCCTCTCCCTGTCCCTGTCCCTGTCCCTCTCTTTCTCCCCCCCTCTCTCTCTCCAGGGCCAGGCATTGCATTTGTGGTTTATCCGGAAGCCTTAACCAGGCTGCCTCTCTCTCCGTTCTGGGCCATCATCTTTTTCCTGATGCTTCTCACTCTTGGACTTGACACCATGGTGAGTCCCAGTCTTTCCCATCCCCTCCCCTCAAACCCTTCAAAGACTCCACTTTCCATGATCCCAGGTCTAGCTTGCAGAAAAGACTTAGGCTATAGGTTACATTGAAGCATCTCTTGAGTAATGTCTGGATGGTGAGGGACCTGTCTAGAGTCACAATAACTCTGTGTGTGTGTGTGTGTGTGTGTGTGTGCATGCATGTGCACACTCGAGTGTGTGAGGGTATATTTAAGAAAAAATCTTAATCTGTATCTCAGGATGACCTTGATCTCTTTAGCCTCTTTCCTAAGTTTCCTGGGTGCCGGGATTATGTGAGTGCACCACCGCAACCAATTTAATCTGGGATCTCTGGTGATCATGTGATGGTGCAACAGGGCTCTCTTCTCTCTTCCATTCCCTCTTTCTGTTCTCCAGACCAAGTTTTAGCCTGCATCCTCCATCCTTGGCATCATCTTGCCAACATGAACTCTGTAGGGCTGCAAAAGGGATGATAATATGAAGTCAATTTTAGGAAAATTGCTTTGAGGCTGAACCTACTACAAATCACGCCGACAGGTGCTCAGAGTTTAGTCATTGGGTGCAAAGTGGGTTTTCCTTCAAGTAGGAGATCAAATGGTAGATAACTAGAGGAGAGGAATTTACATCTCATGAATACAAAACGAAGCTAAGGCGTCCTGATGGATGATTGTGAGTGCATTCCCTAGGGGTTTGGGGTAGAGTTTCTGGAGCTCATACCCTGCTTGAGATCTCCTGACTTTGTGTGTTGGCACCCAGGAAGGTCGTTTAGACCCATTGAAGGAATGTCGAGCTAAAACCCAGACAGAACCTAAGCACAGCTTTCCCTAGTGACACACACAGCACTTTGGAGCAGGCTTTTGAGGGGGATGGTTGAACTCAAGTGCTTCTGTCCTGGTACTCTTTCAGTTTGCCACCATCGAGACCATCGTGACCTCCATCTCGGATGAGTTTCCCAAGTATCTGCGCACACACAAGCCTGTGTTCACCCTGGGCTGCTGCATCTGCTTCTTCATTATGGGCTTCCCAATGATCACACAGGTGAGAGTCCTCTTTGCATGACCAGATGCAGTGTGGGAGGTCTAATGACTGTCCAATGATCACTCTTGGGTAAGAGCCTACCATGCACAGGTGATCGTGGGTCAGGTGCGAGATGTATAATGGCTGTCTGTCATCACACAGCTGAGAGCCTGCGGCCATAAGCCCCATGTGGAGCAGGTGGAGGACCTGTGATGGCTGTCTATCCCTGTATTTGCATTTCTCCGACCTGTCAACCAGAGCCAAATCCCTGTCATTTCCATAGATGACATGAACTCAATGATGATTCTGACCGCACGTGGAAATATGCTATCCTGGCTCTTAGCAAGGCCCCTAGAATCTTCATAATTGAGATGTAGTCTTCTTGAGCCAATAAGACAGGTGTGTCCTATTTAAAACAGAAATCAGAACCATACAGCTTTGTCCACCAGTCAAATTTTCAAGATGGTTATTACTATATATAGACACTAATGTCACTTGAGGATTTGCCTAGTCTCCAGTGTGCTGGCAAATTACATGGTGACACTTGGGGCATGCACTGTATTTGCTGTGACCTTGAACGATACACTCCTCTGGGCCTTAGTTCTTGTGTCTATAAAGTGGTGGAGGAATGACATGGCCTTCAAGCCTCATCTGTTGTAAGGAGATTTCAGAACAAGGCAGAGAGACAGAGAGAGAGAGAGAGAGAGAGAGAGAGAGAGAGAGAGAGAGAGAGAGAGAGAGAGAGGCAGAGATAGAGAGAGACAGAGACAAAGAGACAGAGACAAAGAGAGAGATAGACAGAGAGGCAGAGATAAAGAGAGAAACAGAGAGAGAGAGAGAGAGAGAGAGAGAGAGAGAGAGAGAGAGAGAGAGAGAGAGAGAGAGAAATGTAAAGAAAGCCCAGAATGTTAGTCAGGGTTCTTTGGAGAAACAGAATTAATAGGAATCAGCTTATGCCATGTCCACAACAGCTGTGTCACATGGGAGGGGCTGAGAGCCCAGTAGTTACATAGTCCTTGAGGCTTGGTGCCCAAGGCAGTCTCAGGCTGCTGCTGAAGACTGGAGGGTTCCTGGAGAGCTTGGCTCACATTGGGAGCCTGGAAAGGTTGCTTCGGATATCAGGGAAGGAGTCAGTGGCAGCAGAGTAAATTAACTCTGAGCTGAGAGGGAAGGCCAGGCTGAGACAGATCAGCCGCTCTTCCTTCTTCCGTGACCTTTCACATCCGGGCCCTTCCAGAGGGTGCCAACTGCATTCCGAGTGGGTCTCCCCCAGTGATGAAGGCAATCCAGAGAATTCCTCAACGAGGCTCCTGTTCAGGTGATGCTAAAGTAAATTCACAGCCATAGCTAAAGGTCACATGAGGGTCAATGAAGTGCATCTGCGTGGGTGGAAGTGGTCACTGACAAGCAAATACGATGCCAGGGGGCTGTTCTCACAGCTCCCTTGGAGGTTGACCTTTGCCTTGGGGAAAAAAAATAAGATATTTAGCCAACTTTTTGTGCTTCACCAATCACCTCAGAGGTCACTGAGGGTGTCTCTGTTAAGCTGGCCAGGTCTCCACATGCCTTGTCCAGGTATAGGTCTTTGCTGTGGAGCAGGGAGGACTCCAAGCCTGCTGGTCCTCCGGAGGGAGAAGAGGGGCTGTTACGGGTGGGAAGATGGAGCCGAGCCACGGGGTCCTATTGATGGTGGCCGTTTCTCTCTCCTGCTAGGGTGGGATCTATATGTTCCAGCTTGTGGACACCTATGCTGCCTCCTATGCCCTTGTCATCATTGCCATATTTGAGCTTGTTGGCATCTCCTATGTGTATGGTAAGCGGACAAGCGGACACTCTGCCTGTTGCCATGGGAGAGTCAGCGTGTATGGTAGGCCTTGCTGACAAGTATGTACTCCATATTTAAAGGGTTTCAATGCCTCTGTTTCTGAGCTTGCCTCAGGATCACTGTGGTGAAATTGGATGAGAAACCAAAGGTGCCTGATCGTGAGTCTTAGCAGAAGATCGTAGAACCTGGTAGAAGGTATGGGCTGGCACAGTTAATGCCTGTGGCCAGTGGCCAGATGAGGAAGGAGGACTCTTTGCTGGTGTGGGATTATTCTCCATGTTGGCAGCATCAGTGCTCATGTGCTCGAGGTGAAGGGTGGCTCTGCACAGCCCCAGGGTACCAAAGGCCACTCCATCATAGAGCCTGCCAGTCTTGATAAGCACCTGGGAGAACTTGCCATGTAGTATTTCAGTGCCAGATTTTCCCATCAAAGAAGCTTTCAGCTCCCTAATGGTTTACTAGTTCTGCCATCACCATAGCAACACGCCCCCCCCCATCCACTAAAGCTGTTATCAAGGATAAAGGGTGGCAGTCGTCTCTGCCCTTTGTGCACACGTATGTGTCTTGGAGATCACACCAGGGGCCTCCTGGTTTGTCTGTCCAAATGGCTCAGGTACTGCTGACTCCTTTGTGCTTAGACATCTTAGAATGGTCATTGGATAAGGCCACATAGCAGCTGTCAGGAGGATAAGACTTTCAAGGTTCAATGTATTGCAGTCCCTGAAAAGATAGCAACTTTATCTAAGAGAAAAGTAAGTGAAATGAATTGCATGGAATAGAGGTGTCTCCAGATCACCATGTGGGGAGGGCAGGAGACTCTGCAGAGCTCTGACCTCCAAAATGGGGACAACACTCTCCCCAGTTTCCGTGTGCCTCGTGAATAAGTGTCTTGATTGTTAGTCTCATACTGACAGGTATGCAAAAGTTATTGGTTTTCCTGGTTTTAAATCTCATTAAAATAAAAGAGAAATAAAATAGAGCAGAAAAATCAGGATTAAAAAAAAAAAGAAAGTCTTTCATGTAAAACATAGGCACCCTAGAAACAGGAAGAAGCTACAATCATTAATTAAAAAAAAATTACTGAGCACAGTGGTGCATGCCTTTAAACTCCGCACTGGGGAGGCAGAGGTAGGTAGCCAGCCTGGTCTACAAAGTTCCAGGACAGACAGAGGACATAGCGAAACCCTGCCTCCAAACCAGAACAGAACAGAACAAAACAAAACAAAATCACATGTGTAGTGCGTGTGCGTCTGAGTGTGGGCATGGGCACCCATGCCATGCTATGGGGGTCAGAAGAGGACATTAGATCCCTGGAACTGGAGTTACAGTAGGTGTGAACCACAGACCTGGGTGTGAACCACCGACCTGGCAGAATGCTGGAGGGGTCAAACTCTGGTCCTTTTTAAAAGCTGTATATGCTCTTAACCACAGAGAACCACCTCTCCAGTCTTGCAATTACTTTCAGATGGGAGCTGAAGAAGAATTTTCATAAGACTGGCAATCATCTCCCCGCTTGGGGAGAGTTTGGTTGCTGGAAAGAGCAGGGGGCTTTACTGTAGCTTGTCTGCAGCCAGGCCCTGGAGCACAGACTTATTCCTTTTACCCAATTCCCAACTGCTAATTGCCACAGAAGGCACATTCGCAAAGCCCTTTCTTGTAAAACAGGCCTATTCAGCAAGGCTGGAAAGCAGTTAAAGCAGACACCTTTTAAGATGCCTAACTTTAGGAGTTAAATGGGCTCCCCCAAGCCCTAAGCAAATCTGGTCATGAAGGACTAAGTAAACCCCAAGTGCTTCAGCACTGGGCTATGCTAGTTCTCCTGGTCCTCCATTAATCTCTAATTTGTGTCTGTGTGTGTGTGTGTGTGTAGAAATCTCTAGGTTTTCCATGATGGTCATATGAACTTGTGGTTCGGTCATCAGTATATCATGGCCTCCCTCTCTATGAGGAACACATCTTGGATATACCTGGATGAGTTTTTAAGGCATCCCCAATACAGCAGTGCTCCTCAACCTGTGGGCTGCGACCCCTTCAGAGGATTGAGCCTGCAGCCTAGGAGTTGCCTAAGACCATCAGGAAACAGATATTTACATTACAATTTACAACAGTAGCAGAATCACAGTTACCAACTAGCAATGAAAATAATTTTGTGGTTGGGGGTCACCACAACAGGGGCCACCGTATTAAAGGGTCATAGCATTCGGAAGTCTGGGGACCACTGCAATGAGGACACTTGCACTCAGAAAGGTTTCAGGTCCCCTTTGCATATTGAACCCCCATTTCTGATGGGTTTCACTTCTGATGTTGTGCCTTTCCTCCAAAGCAGCATTCCTACGTCCTCCTAAACTAAGAGGTTTCCACTATAGGGTGATGGTATCGGTGAAGAACTGCCTCATTTACATTTTGTTTTAGTGAAGTTTCAGAGTAGCCAGAAAGACAATTGTCATTCAGTTCCAGCTTGAGTGAGTACTGGACACTTGGGATTTACGTTGCTTTTCTCCTGTAGTCGCCACTAGACCCCAGGCAGAGCAGGGTGGATGCAGCGAAAATGACCCTCCGGGTGTGAGAGGCACTACCCCAGGCCACAGAGGCTCTCTAAGTGTTGAACCTTTTATAATATGGTCTCTTGGTTGACCGAAACCTTTTTCTCTGTTAGACTTGTCATCAAGCAGACCAAGCCCATGTACATGCCACTGCCAAGACACCTGGAACTAAGTTCTGTAGCTGTTGCCATGACAGCTTTGAACCTCACTGCAGAGAGGGTTTAGGATCTATTTCAACATTCAGTTAGCTCCAGTATTCCTGGCAGCAAGTCATCTGTCTGATGGTCTCCTGTCGCAGGGAAACAGAGATTATGTTGGGTTCATCCTTAGCCAAGGTCTTTGAGTGAGGGGCTCCCCCACCGCCTCCCACCCACTGCACCTCAAACATTGTCTTTGCTGTCTCTCTGCAGGCTTGCAGAGGTTCTGTGAAGACATCGAGATGATGATTGGATTCCAGCCCAACATTTTCTGGAAAGTCTGCTGGGCATTCGTCACACCGACCATTTTAACTGTAAGGGTTGAATGCTTTCTCTCACAGATGCTGCGTCTCCTGCATGTCAGTGTTTTGCCTTTGAGCACACGTGGGCTTCCCCGAAAGCCTAGGGAGCTGGTGGGATGGGTATTGGCCTTGTCTTCCAAGTGAGGATACTGTAGGCCAGAAAGGTGAAAGGATTTAACTCCAGGTATCTGGCTGGTCACGGGTGGAGCTAGGATTGATCAAGAGATGTCACCACATCTGTGTAGAACACACACATTATATCCACCTGCCTTTTGTGCTAGCAGATAGCAGTCAACAGCTGTGTAGACCACACATCGACCATGGTTCAGATTTTATTCTGGGCGATTGGTGTATAGAGCTCTCTCTCTCAGCAGTCCTGCCAGGCTGGTGTAATTATCTTTGTTTTGCACAAGGCAATGTCCTATTTCCTTTTAAGTTGCCATGATAAGATAATCTAACAAAAACAGCTCAGGGGACAAAAGGGTTTATTTTCACTTACAGTTCCAGGTTGTAGTTCATCATAGTAGGGGAGCCACAGTATCAGAAGCTTGAAGCAGATGGGTCTATCCAGTCAAAGGCAGAGAGAAATGAATGCACCCAAATTTGTTAGTGCCCAGCTTGCTTTCTACATTCGAGAAAAGGATTTATATTCTGCTATCTCCTTACCGGTGTGTCTGTGTATGTCTGTGTGCACGTATGTGCAGGTACATGTGGGAGCCTGAAGAGCCCAGAAGATGGCAGTGGATCCCCTGGAGTTAAGCTGGCTGTGAGCTGGGAACCAAATTCCAATCCTCTATAAGAGCAGCAAATGCTTTTAACCCTTTGAGCTATTTCTCCAGCTCCTGATCTCTATAATACGAGATCCCTCTGCCTAGGGAATGAAGCTGCCTACAGTGGACTGCATCTCACATCAACTAATATAAGCATGACAATACCCCATAGGCCAACCTGATCTACCAGTCCTTCATTGAGACTCCTTTCCAAGTGATTATAGGTTGTGTCATGGTGTCAATTAAAAGTAACTATCACAGGGAAACTAAAGCCTGGCATTATGTGGCTGAGCTAGCATTAAATGTACACTAGGTAGCAACAGTCTGGATCTGAACCCACGTGTTCTAGCTCCTAGCCATTCTCAATGTGCCTACTCTACAGTTAATGTAGTTTTAATTGGGTGTTCAGTGCTGAGTTTATAGCTTTTGAGAGCCATGTTGTCATCTTCAAGTGTGGGGAAGGTATTTTGAGATCATCTGACATTCCCCTTCCGAATGAACAGAGTTGCACATACTCCTGAAGTCTGTACAGAGACTTAAACTCACATATGTTACCCTCCTCATTATGCCTGAAGCTATCAGTGTGGCCTCACTTTTGTCCCCACGCAAATCTGCAGAGATTTTGTCTTTCCCCTCCTCTGACTTTTTGAGCAAACCAGGAGGAAGCTGTCTGTAATTTTTATTTGTCCCAGTAGGTGGCACTAGTAACCAGCTAGAGAGCCCGCTTTTCAATACCAGATGCCCGCTTCTTTTAAGATGCAGAATGAATAAAAGCAGATGTAATGAAAATATTTTTTTTCTTCATTTGCTTGCCTTCCCCCACCCCGCCTGAGAGTATGTTCTAATCAAACCATATCTTTCTGAAAAGCTAGAGGTTTAGACAGGAAATCCATTCCACAATCTTCGTCTTCCGTGTGGACCCCAACGGCTTACCCACATCTATTTTGGTAGTCTGAAGAGTCCTGCTGGAGTTGGGGTGTGAGACCTGAAAAATACTAAAGACAGGTGCTCACGGATGAAGTGGGTGTGAAGATGATGTCATTGCTAGTTGCCTGAATATGCTGTACTAGCAAATCCTGTCCCTGCTGACCCTTGACTCAGCTTTTTTTCATTCTTGTGGTTTATTATCAGCGGAGTCAGTGTTAGAATACGTTCTAGATTCTGACCCACTTTTCTCTCATCCCAAAAGAGTGTCAGAATTTTGCCTTGTTCTGTGGAGATACACCGCACAGCCATCTTCCTGCTGCCGTGTATGCTTCCAGGCAGGTCATTTATTGGCCTTATCATTGATGCCTACACCCATGCCATCTCCCCACTTTATAGATGTGTGCATTGAGGCTCAGAGAGGGTAAGGGACTTTCTCTAGGCCACAAGGCCATAGAGCTAAAGCATTGTCTGTGAGCTGGGGTGTCCTTCAAGCCTGCCCTCTGCGTTCTGACAGTCTAGGTACAACACGGACAGTTTGGGTTAGAAGTCAAGTTTTCAGACTCAAGGAGAAGGAATTCTAGTTCATTGGTTTTTATTTCATTCTCGGGGGGGAAGTTCCTCAGGTTTGCTGCGATTTGGTAGACTACATGTCAGAAGCTGTGGAGACACCCTGGGACTATCTTGAGCAGATTCTCTGTGCTGTTTGGAGCTAGGGATGCCATCAGATCCATCATTACCACCAACCAGTGTGTTTCTTGTGAATGACTGATTTCTCTTAAAGGCAGAGGTGGGCATGACTCGGTGGCAATGCCCACCTTGGCACAGGCTTTCATCAAAGCTGACCTGGCAGAGGGAAATTTATGGCAAGCAACTGGCTCATGCCTAAAAGTTTGATGTGATATTTGCAGAAGTGAAAATAGGTGCCAAAGGTCCCAGCCCTGCTTATATTTTACCATTTACCTCCATAGCATAGATATCTTCCAGGTCCTGGACCAGGGTAAGATTATGGGTTTAAATTACTTCAGGGCCTCTGAAATAAAATCCATCATTTTTCTACGTGCCGTCATGGATTTATGGAGCCATAAATATCCTCATGCAATTATCATATGCATAGTCTGATCACGTTACTGAAGGCACACACATAAGCAGATGCATTGCTATTTATATAGTAAATGAAACAGAACAGTGTGCCGTAATGACATCGGGCCATACTTCCAATAGACTGGCTAATAAAGCTTATGACTCCAGGGGCAAAAGTTGGAAAGGGGGGGGCTAACGTCAACCTCCCTCTCCACGGGAGCCTTGTCTTCAGGCTTACATTGCTTTGAATCACCATACGAATTGCACTGAAAAAAAAAAAAAGTCCTGGTCCTGGCTGCCTGGGTGCTGCAGCACTGGTGGGGATGTTTTGTGTTTGTCTAGGGCTTCACAGTTCTCTGAAACTCTTCCACCTGCTATTTCCCTCCCCCAAAATATAGTTCCCTACGATCATTTTGTTACACTATAGCTTACAGTAGGAAGAGAGACATAGATCTGGGGAAAGGATTTAGGTGGAGAATTCTAGGCTTCTGGTGCCCTAGGCAAGAAGAACGCGCAGTGATGTTGTCTTGAGAAATGGTCTCTACAGGCTGGGCTGGAGCTGGCAGAAGCCTGGCTCTGTATACAGATGCCTCTGACGTCAGCTTGGCCTTCCCTTGGCCCTCTCCAGCTGCCCAGCCAAGCCTTCGGACAGATCTCAGACCTCTTGCTGGTCGAAGTATGATGCGATCCCTGATAATGGCTGAAACCCAAATCATGACCTTTTAAGAATGAGGAGGGTCGCTCTTAACTCCTGTTTCCCGCTTGCTTCTCTATTGCCCTCTTGGGCTCCTCTCTCTCCCCATAGTCTACTTCTCTCCTTTCTCCTGCCTTTCTCTACCTCTGCTACCCTCTAAACCCCCATCCCATGCCCTGAATAAACTCTATTCTATACTTAAAAAAAAAGAGGAGGTCTCTGGAGTAAATGCAGACTTCTGTTCCCAGAGAACCCCAGCACCACGCACACGGTATGAAATAAATCCATTCCCTAGAAGTCTGAGCGGTCCTGCAGCTCATTAGCTGTGGAGGAGCCAGGTCTCTGGGCTCACTGGTGATGACACTGGTCACCTTGAGTCAGTGTGGGAAGGGAGCTTCTCTCTCTCTCTCTCTCTCTGTCTCTCTCTCTCTCTCTTTCCACTTATTAAAGGTCTGTCCTTCTAGATTAGTCATTTGTGCAGGACCAGGGTCCATTTTGAGTCTCACACAGCCAACTTTAGAGGCGGCTCCTGCATGTTGGCCATTCCTTGTTCAAGAAGGAAGCCAAATGGATTCAATTAAAAGGACTGAGATTTACAAATTGAACACATCATTCTCCCATTATAACATATATATTAATATATAATATATATAACAGGTCTCTTCAGAACTCCCAGCTGCCACCTGCCCCTGTCAGGCACTGTGCCGTGTTCTCCTGGTGTGGCCTCCATGGGTATAAAGCACATGCCCACGCCCCACTGACTTCCTGTGGCAGGACACATTAGGGAGCAGTAGCTGAATATGTGTTTCCACTGTCATCATCTTGAGAATTTACTTCCCTCACTTGGAAAACCCCCTTCCAGATAGGCAAGAGCCTACATAGGATAAGGCAATAGAAATGGAGCATGCGATGGGGTTCCTCCAGTGGTGCGTGTTGAATGAATGAATGAATTAATGAATGACTCACACATCGCCCTAACACACCTTTCTCTTCTCTCCCAGTTTATCCTTTGCTTCAGCTTCTACCAGTGGGAGCCCATGACCTACGGCTCTTACCGCTACCCTAACTGGTCCATGGTGCTCGGATGGCTGATGCTCGCCTGCTCTGTGATCTGGATCCCGATTATGTTCGTGATAAAAATGTATCTGGCTCCCGGGAGATTTATCGAGGTAATTCTACTGGCTCCGTTCCCCCTGCTAGCCTCTCCCGAGGGAGAGATCCTGAAAGCTCTATGCATTAAAAACAAAAGATCTGGTAAACATATTCAAGAAGGATTCAGGGTGAGTAAGCCATTCCAGTTGCCACTGATTCTATTAAACTCATTTTTATTATATATGATTCCTGTAGCGGAGGAGCCCAGCCAACCATCAGGCTGAGCGAGCTATTATTGTGTTGCTATTATTTCTCACAGCGCTGGCAGCCCTGGGATGGGTGATCTGAATGTCTCCTCTCTCTTAGTGCTCCCATCCCCTCCTCCTCAGCCGCTATTTACATTTCGCTGTCCCTCTGCATCCAAGCCTCCTCCCTCCCAAATGTTGACTGCCATTAAACTTTTTCTTTTTTTTTTTCCAAAGATTTATTTATTATATCTAAGTACACAGTAGCTGTCTTCAGACACACCAGAGGAGGGTATCAGATCCCATTACAGATGGTTGTGAGCCACCACGTGGTTGCTGGGAACTGAACTCAGGACCTCTGGAAGAGTAGTCGTGCTCTAAACCACTGAACCATCTCTCTAGTCCTACTGCCACTAAACTTAAAGTCGCCACTGCTCCCTTCATTCCCGAGTTAAGGATGACGGACGGGTCAAGCCGATTAAACATTTGACGACTCTCAGCGTGCCATATGCGCTCCAGGCCGTGGCTAGAGTGAGGGAGACTTGCTTTTCCTTACCAACTGTCATAATAGTTAGCTTTCTGTTGCTGCAATAAAATCATGACCAGAAGCATCTTAGGGAGGAAAGGGCTCGTTTCATCTCAATAGTGCCTGCTGGTCTCAATCTTCACTGAGGGAAGGAAGTCAGGGTAAGAGCTCAGGGCAGGAACCTAGAGATAGGAGCTGAAGCCGAGGCCATGGAGGAGTGCTGCTTGCTGGCTTGTTCCTCCTGGCTTGCTCGGTTTGTTTCCTTAGGTAACTTGATGCCATCTTGCCCAGAGGTGGCACTGTCACGGTGGGCTGGGCCCTCCCACATTAATCATTAATTGAGAAAATGCCCCACAGACTTGCCTATGGGGGCTCATATGAGGCAGTTCCTCAGTTGCCTTTGCCTCTTTCTGGATGACATAGCTGGCTGAGCTCACCAGCACCAGTCAGTCCTGATCAGAGCCCGCTTTGCTCGTTCCCTGAATGGGACTTTACCAAAGAGAGAGTGGGGCTGCTGTTTGTTTCAGCCACACCCTGGAGCCACCCCGCTTTGTTACTTATGGGAAGTCACCTGTTCAAGCACACCTGTAATTCTAGCACTTGGGAAGTAGAAAGCAGGAGGATCAAGAGTTCAAGGCTATCCTTAGTTCTGTGGTGAACTTTAGGCTAGCCTGGGCTATATAAGATCCTGTCTCAAAATGGAAAAATAAACAGTCATTTGTCCAGGTGGGCTGAGAATGAGTGACCTCTGCTTGCGTCCTGAAGGTGTTTGGACTTCAATGCGACCTGGGGTCTGATCTAGAGTAGAGGTGCCCTGGGAACTTGCCACAAATGCAGACAGCCAGGTTCTCTCAATGGCACGGAGCTCAGGGAAATGGAGCTTGGCCTTGTCTTCTAGTGATTTGGGTGCAAGCACTGAGCCCAGCACAAAGACATACTGTTCACTGGGGTGGAGAACGGCTGTGTGGGGGGCTGCTCTCGGGCAGCTAGTTGGATATGAGGAAGAGGCTGGTGGGGAGAAACAGGGCGGGGGGTGGGGGGTGGGGGGTGGAGGGTGGGGGTGGTGAGGGCGTGGCCAGCACACAACACAAGCGTTCTCTTGGTGTGAGCCAGCAGGTAGCCTTTGTTTCCACAGACCTCCACATGCTGGTGAGTCTTCATGTTGAAGATGTATTCTGGTTGGCATCCCCAGAGAATTCTGTTCATTATTCTCTGATATAAAGCAGTTCTGGCTGAGCCTACTCCCAGCAAGCCACTCCTCACAGTCACCTTCCCGCCAGAGGTCACAGAAATCTTTCCCTAATCAGAACCTGCTGTAACCTTGGCTGCTGCTGCAGCCTAAAGTTCTCTAGACTGATGGGTTGGCTGTACAAATTTATTATGGTTAATTTGGGACACAAAGGTTGCAAGTTGGTGATTAAAGGGGGCTTTAAACTAACAGCTATAAGAACCAGATTTCCCCTTAATAGGTAATAAACATAGAATTATTCCCTCTTATATAGTCAGAAATAAGTTTTCTTTTTCTGTATGTTTCTATCAGATTTTATTTTCAATAATAATTTCAGTTGAAGCTAGAAACACTTCCATTATTTTTAAGCTTACCTACATGAACCTGCACTGCCTACCTGAGTCAGAAACATATATATATATATATATACATATATATATATACACACATGTATATGTGTGTGTATGTGTGTATATATATAATATATGAATATATGTATGTGTACATGTACATATTATATATGCATATATTCAACAGACAATTAAAATCTTGGTTCATGCTTGGTGGTATACCTTTGGTTTGGCTTTTTTCTTGGTCATTTATATACTTTTGGGGAATCTGCTAATCAAAATCCAATTATTTTTGATGTAGCAACCCATCACTGAGACTGCAGAACAAATGTAATTGAGCCCATGGCTTTCGCTGTTTGGGAGCGGAAGTAGAAGCTTGCGAGTTCTCTTTACTTGGTGGGTGGAGAGGTATAATTAAAATCTGGGCCCTTTGTCCTCTGCTCATCGTTATGCACGGCAAACATGGAGTAGTCGGTAAAGGTGCTTTCAGGGTAATGATTCTAAGAGAACCAAACCGAGTCTTGCTTTTCCTGTCCTTGGCCTGGTTTATAAATGCAGGCTACACTTCCCTTGTTGTGAGGGGATGGGGAGAGGCTCTTGGCTCCGGTGAAGGATGCAGAGGAATGATACCTAGCCTTTTGGAGATGGCTAGTGGTGCCAAGGTGAGGAAGGTGAATTCATATGGTAACTACACATGTCTCTTCCTTTTTTTGCAGAGGCTGAAGTTGGTATGCTCGCCACAGCCCGACTGGGGCCCATTCTTAGCTCAGCACCGCGGGGAACGCTACAAGAATATGATCGACCCCTTGGGAACATCGTCCCTGGGACTCAAGCTGCCGGTGAAGGATTTGGAACTGGGCACTCAGTGCTAGTCCAGTAGTGTGGATGGTCCGGAATTACTCCGGGGATTCCTCCCTGCCTCCCCTTCACACTTTTCCCCAGATTTATTCCCAATTTTCTTCTTTCTCCCCACACTTCGGTTCACAGCTGTGCATGAGTGTTCCATAGAAAAGTAGGACATAGCGTAGCATGCTGTAGTGAGAGGCACACAGGCCACTGAGAGCGCGCTCTGTCTGTGCCTGTGCTATCACTTTCTGGAGGGATCAGTCCCCTGATCAGGTTTCTTCCTTCATCCTGCAGGGGTGGGTCGATCAGGTGAATGCTGGTGGTAAGGGGCTTGGCAGTAGAGAAATTGCATTGTGTATTCTCCTTGCTGGAAGGATCAGGGCACGGGGAGAATGCAGACTTTCAGGACTCATCAGCACCGTCTAGCTGAGCTGGGCAACACAGTGATCTCATTCAGAAGCTGAGAGTTCAGGTCAGGTGTGTTTAGGGGGATGGCAGTACTGGAAATTATTCTGGATACAGACATGGCTAGTGGGTAGACTTGGGCACCGCTGGGCGGTTTGATTTGTGTATTCATTTCCTTTATTTTGACCACATATACCATGCATTCAGATGCTTCATCTCTCTATGCTGTGGATTTGAAGGGACTGCCCATTCTCTCACCACAGCTTTCCTTCTTTCTCTCTTCCGTTCTTCCGTTCTCCTCCTTCCTCGCCTTTGCACATTTCTCCCTTCTCCCCTCCCCTCCCTCCCTTTCCTCCTCCTCTTCCCTCTCCTATTCTTCTCCTTCTCTCTCCTTCTCCATCTCCTCCTCCTTCTGTAAGAACGACACTTGAGAGCTAATTCTCGAGGTCTTTTCTTTCACTCTCTGCACAAGAAGCCATGCTTTGATTTGCATGAGGGCTTTTGTACCACTGTTGTATCTGCCATGATGTCTTTTGTACCATGGTTCAGTGTCATGCTATGCTGTCTCTCTGCCCCCAAGACTTTCTATAAGGTGTAGATAACCTTGTCTTCCAACCTATTGAAAAATGAGACCTACCCTGGTTCTGTATTCACACACACACACACACACACACACACACACACACACACACACACAGAGGACACAAACTCTTAAAAAAAACACTTTCTCAATTTTCACTCCTTTTTCAGTAACAGTAAATGTCAATTATGGCCATAGGAGAAATTAGAGAAACTAAGAGGTTTGTGAAAAGCACCCATGGGACTCCTCATCCCTGTGGTTGTATATCTTAGGTCAATGTATTTCCAGAACTTTCTGATAAATACAGCTTAGTTAGGTAGTAAGTAAGCAGATTAAAACTGTAGCTTTTAAGACTGCATTTTAGCTAGTTCAATGTCCAGAGCTCCCTCTCCACACTGCTCAATGTAACTGCCCTCTAGTGAGGGCAAGCCACCTGTCGGCGGAGCCTGGCCAGGCCATACCCTTTAATCCGCTGTGTCCTGAGCCGGCACATGCAATGCTCTGCACACATAGTGCTAGTGGTGTTTTCTGTCCTCATAAATATCTTATGAGTCACCACAGAGATGGCGAGTTTAGAGTAGCATAGTCTGGGCTTTTTATTTCTCCCTCTTACAGTATTAATATTGCGATCTAAAATCATTTCCTCTAGGGGAGACAGGTTCAATCATTTTCTTATTAGTTTGTCTTCATATAGCAGGGTCTCAGGCAAAGTTTTCAGTTCAAATCTTATATATCGACATGACATTTCCATCCTGTGCAATGGCAATGGCACCTCAACAACAGACTTTAATGTATCATTTAAAAAATATGACTGTCTGTGTAAAGTGTTTGAAGTCATTGGGTTGAACTCTCCTTTCCTAGGGCAAGCGCTCACACCACCTGTCAACAGTGATGGGTACTTGTGTTCCCCAGAGTAGTCAGGATGGGTTTTAGGGAAGGGAACATGATGGGTTTTGAACCAGTCTCTGGTTTTTTTGCTAGTAGGGTTTTCTCCCTCTCTTTCTCTTCTCTTTTCTCCTAGTTTCCCCAAGCTAGGTCTTGTTAGATTGTCACAGAGATGGAACCTCAGGCTTCCCTGTTTTAGGCAGATGAGCTGTGGATTCTGCTCTCCACTATCTGCTGTTAACATCTGTTTCCCCAAGAAAGCCATACCGGTGAGAGAGCCCATTCCTGCACCAGCATCGCAGGGCAGTGCTGCGACTTGGGTGGTGTGCATATGAAGAGGGAGGTCAGTTTGGAAACTGCAGCCCTGCCAGTTTGCAGGGTGAAAGAAAGCACAAATCTTGTCCTCAGAACACGTGGGATTTGTGCTTGTGTGGGGATGGATGGCTTCTGGTTTCCCGTTTTCCTATGGGCTGGAGCTGGGGTTGGTGCTGGATGCCAACCTGATTTCTGCTCATTTTTGCCTCCGTGATTAAAAGAAGGATGTGGGGAAGCCCTGGACACTGCCAGATGTGAACTGAGAGTCAGCTTACTTGTCAGAATGATGACCTCATCCGTTAGTGTGGCGGTAACCGGGGGAGCTACAGCTGTGTCTACTAGGATGTATTTAGGAAAGACCTAGAAGCTGCTCCTGAGTACAAGTCCATTTTGTTGTTGTTGCTTTGTTTCTCTTCCCCTGGTTAGGCTGCTTAGGACAGAGTCAGACAGAAGGTTCCAAGCTTGCCTGGAACCCACTGCCTTTGAAGTTAGCTTTGGCCATTCATTGCCATGTTCAGTGTTCAAGGTTCTCCTTGGCAGGGGGCAGTGGTGTCTGAGCAGTCTCTCTGTTCATGGTGTATCTCAGCGGTGTGCCTTTTGAGGATTTGGTGGGGACACTGAGAGCTGATACGTATCCCACTAGATGGATTATTTTCACGCTACTAAAATGCACAACCAATTGGAAGAGAAAAAAGGAAGGAATTCATAGACAATGAGAGAGCTGTCCTAACTGCCACCTGAGAGTTCTCCCCTGAGCATGAAGGAGAAGCAAGGTTACTTCGTGAAGACTTGGGTTCCCTGTGCATACTGGTGGGGAGTTTTCCATCTGTGAGATGATTTCATAATACCACTTTAATAAACCCATTCAGAGAAAAACAAGCCATATGTGAAAAATAGTAACCCTGTAATATCCTTAAAACAGAAAAGCATCATATATTTATTAACTATTCGTGTTGTGGTTTCTTATACAAACCTTTGTCTAATTGTCTTGCCCACTGGAAACTTCTAATCTCCTTCAGGCTGTGTTTTTGTTTTTTTTGTGTGTGTGAACAAGTGTGTCCAATTCTGGTCTTTCCTGGTTGTTGTTTTATCTGCCCCTCTCTATGTCTTTACTGCATGATATCTGTGGTCAACACAAATCCTAATGACCATTGGTGGCTTTGGAATTTTTGATGTGATTTTAATGTGTGAGAGCTGCACTCAATGTGTACTTCAGGGACTGGCACTTTAGAAAGAGTGGAACGAGAGGGCCTTCGGTTTGGTGAGACTTGGATTGTGTCTATGCTGACGCACCACTGAGGGGGTCAGGGTTTTGTTTTCTCTTCTGTTATCTACGTGTGCCTCAGAGTTTCTCAGTTCTTTTCTGTCAGCATGGGCTGCTTCCCATGCCTTAAATTGACATTTTGTCTTCGTCTCCCTGGCTGCAGCCATCGTCCTCTTCCCAGAGGCTAGTTCAGTAACTGTTACTGGCTGGCTGTGCAATGACAAGGTCGTTCTGCCCCAGTATTGGATTTGGGCCTGTGGCTTGCTTCTCCAAGGCTTTGACATGAGTGAGGGTGTTCTATATGGTACATTAACATGCAAGGCATGGAGGCCAAGGCCAGCGAGCCAGTCTCCTCTGCCTCATGATGTGTGATGCAGAGCCGGCCTGAAGTTTGGGAGCAAGACTTCTTGTCTTTCATTTAGCTGTGCTTGACTAGAAAGACCACGGTGAAATATGGTCTTGGCACAGGCTGCTGTAAACTGCCTGCAGAGAAAGGATTTTAGCTGGGTGTTCATCACCCCTGAAAAGCAAGCCCAGGCTTGATTAGCTTCTGAGGATAACAACACTTTCAGGTGACCAGCTGCCTTACAGGTGTGTTCCATCATTGGGATGCTGTTTAGATGGCAACTGGGAACTGCCATGTCTCTCATTTGTCCGTGTCTTTTGCACTTTATCATGGACCTATGCAGGAAGAGGAGGTTGATTCTTAAATTGTGCACTTGGATAACGTCCTACATGCAAGCATCTCACGTGAACAATATTGTTCCTGAAGAAAGATGTTTCCTAGCCAGGTCCTTATATTTTTTCATTGACTTTACATGAAGAAAATATATTATGTTACAAAATGCATCATATATATATCTATCTATCTTATAGAGTGCTTATTATATACTGTGCATTATTCATTTAAGAAATCATTACTCTTGAGGCCCTACCTCAAATTTTGTATTTATGTGTACAAATGCAATTTATTGTATTATATATTACATACTGATATAAATTAGAGTTTATCCTAATAATGTATGAGTTCTCAAAACCCCTCAAATAAATGTCAGTGTTTAAAACGCATTGCTTGCCATTGTGTCTGTTCCAAATCCGTCATGACCGTGGTTTCCTCTTTAACAAATGGACTTCAGGTGTACTCAGGGTGGGTCTATTGTTGTGAGAAGCTTGGCACAGCTGTGGGAAATGGCCCTCCTGGGGGAATGAGGTATCATTGTGTTATGTAGAAACAAATATCAATTAAATTGCTGTATTTGCAGTTATCTGAATACACCATAGTAAGTACCCTGAATTATTAATTAGCCTGAGAAAGAGGGATAGAGAGAGAGAGAGAGACAGAGAGAGAGAATCTGAATAGATCTGAATAGAGACTGAGCTAGATAAATCTCTGTGTGTAGTAAAATTATTATTTTGTCTGTTTCCAATTTTATTTAACTTTAGCAGTATCTAGATATTCTTTTTTTTTTTTTTTTTTTTTTTTTTTTTTTTTCTTTTTTTTTTTTTTTTATTTGATATAATTTATTTACATTTCAAATGATTTCCCCTTTTCTAGCCCCCCCCACTCCCCGAAAGTCCCGTAAGCCCCCTTCTCTTCCCCTGTCCTCCCTCCCACCCCTTCCCAGTTCCCCGTTCTGGTTTTGCCAAATACTGTTTCACTGAGTCTTTCCAGAACCAGGGACCACTCCTGCTTTCTTCTTGTATCTCATTTGATGTGTGGATTATGTTTTGGGTATTCCAGTTTTCTAGGTTAATAACCACTTATTAGTGAGTGCATACCATGATTCACCTTTTGAGTCTGGGTTACCTCACTTAGTATGATGTTCTCTAGCTCCATCCATTTGCCTAAGAATTTCATGAATTCATTGTTTCTAATGGCTGAATAGTACTCCATTGTGTAGATATACCACATTTTTTGTATCCACTCTTCTGTTGAGGGATACCTGGGTTCTTTCCAGCATCTGGCAATTATAAATAGGGCTGCTATGAACATAGTAGAGCATGTATCCTTATTACATGGTGGGGAATCCTCTGGGTATATGCCCAGGAGTGGTATAGCAGGATCTTCTGGAAGTGAGGTGCCCAGTTTTCGGAGGAACCGCCAGACTGCTTTCCAGAGTGGTTGTACCAATTTGCAACCCCACCAGCAGTGGAGGAGTGTTCCTCTTTCTCCGCACCCTCTCCAACACCTGCTGTCTCCTGAATTTTTAATCTTAGCCATTCTGACTGGTGTAAGATGAAATCTTAGGGTTGTTTTGATTTGCATTTCCCTAATGACTAATGAAGTGGAGCATTTTTTAAGATGCTTCTCCGCCATCCGAAGTTCTTCAGGTGAGAATTCTTTGTTTAACTCTGTACCCCATTTTTTAATAGGGTTGTTCGGTTTTCTGGAGTCTAACTTCTTGAGTTCTTTATATATATTGGATATTAGCCCTCTATCTGATGTAGGATTGGTGAAGATCTTTTCCCAATTTGTTGGTTGCCGATCTGTCCTCTTGACGGTGTCCTTTGCCTTACAGAAACTCTGTAACCTTATGAGGTCCCATTTGTCAATTCTTGCTCTTAGAGCATACGCCATTGGTGTTCTGTTCAGAAACTTTCTCCCTGTACCGATGTCCTCAAGGGTCTTCCCCAGTTTCTTTTCTATTAGCTTCAGAGTGTCTGGCTTTATGTGGAGGTCCTTGATCCATTTGGATTTGAGCTTAGTACAAGGAGACAAGGATGGATCAATTCGCATTCTTCTGCATGCTGACCTCCAGTTGAACCAGCACCATTTGTTGAAAAGGCTATCTTTTTTCCATTGGATGTTTTCAGCCTCTTTGTCGAGGATCAAGTGGCCATAGGTGTGTGGGTTCATTTCTGGATCTTCAATCCTGTTCCATTGATCCTCCTGCCTGTCACTGTACCAATACCATGCAGTTTTTAACACTATTGCTCTGTAGTATTGCTTGAGGTCAGGGATACTGATTCCCCCAGATTTTCTTTTGTTGCTGAGAATAGTTTTAGCTATCCTGGGTTTTTTGTTGTTCCAGATGAATTTGATAATTGCTCTTTCTAACTCTGTGAAGAATTGAGTTGGGATTTTGATGGGTATTGCATTGAATCTGTATAGTGCTTTAGGCAAAATGGCCATTTTAACTATATTGATTCTACCGATCCATGAGCATGGGAGGTTTTCCCATTTTTTGAGGTCTTCTTCCATTTCCTTCTTCAGAGTCTTGAAGTTCTTGCCATACAGATCTTTCGCATGTTTGGTAAGAGTCACCCCAAGATACTTTATACTGTTTGTGGCTATTGTGAAGGGGGTCATTTCCCTAATTTCTTTCTCAGCCTGCTTATCCTTTGAGTATAGGAAGGCCACTGATTTGCTTGAGTTGATTTTGTAACCTGCCACTTTGCTGAAGTTGTTTATCAGCTGTAGGAGCTCTCTAGTGGAGTTCTTTGGGTCACTTAGGTAGACGATCATGTCGTCTGCAAATAATGATAGTTTGACTTCCTCCTTTCCAATTTGTATCCCTTTGACCTCCTTATGTTGTCGAATTGCCCGAGCTAGTACCTCAAGTACAATATTGAAAAGATAAGGAGAAAGGGGGCAGCCTTGTCTGGTCCCTGATTTCAGTGGGATTGCTTCAAGTTTCTCTCCGTTTAGTTTGATGCTGGCTACCGGTTTGCTGTATATTGCTTTTACTATGTTTAGGTATGGGCCTTGAATTCCTGTTCTCTCCAAGACTTTAAGCATGAAAGGATGCTGAATTTTGTCAAATGCTTTTTCAGCATCCAATGAAATGACCATATGATTTTGTTCTTTGAGTTTGTTTATGTAGTGGATTGTATTGATGGATTTCCGTATATTGAACCAACCCTGCATTCCCGGGATAAAGCCTACTTGATCATGGTGGATGATCGTTTTGATGTGTTCTTGGATTCGGTTGGCAAGAATTTTGTTGAGTATTTTTGCATCGATGTTCATAAGGGAAATTGGTCTGAAGTTCTCTTTCTTTGTTGGATCTTTGTGTGGCTTTGGTATCAGCGTAATTGTGGCTTCGTAGAAGGAATTGGGTAGTGTTCCTTCTGTTTCTATTTTGTGGAATAGTTTGAAGAGTATTGGTGTTAACTCTTCTTTGAAGGTCTGGTAGAATTCTGCACTGAAACCATCTGGTCCTGTGCTTTTTTTGGTTGGAAGACTTTCTATGACTCCTTCTATTTCTTTAGGCTTTATGGGACTGTTTAGATGGTCTAGTTGGTCCTGATTTAATTTTGGTATTTGGTATCTGTCAAGGAAATTGTCCATTTCCTCCAGATTCTCCAGTTGTGTTGAGTACAGGCTCTTGTAGTAGGATCTGATGATTTTTTGGATTTCCTCAGTTTCCGTTGTTATGTCTCCCTTTTCATTTCTAAGTTTGTTAATTTGGATACTTTCTCTGTGCCCTTTGGTCAGTCTGGCTAAGGGTTTATCTATCTTGTTGATTTTCTCAAAGAACCAGCTCCTAGTTTTGTTGATTTTTTGTATGGTTCTCTTTGTTTCTACTTGATTGATTTCGGCCCTGAGTTTGATGATTTCCTGCCTTCTACTCCTCCTGGGTGAAATAGCTTCTTTTTGTTCTAGGGCTTTCAGGTGTGTCATTAAGTTGGTAATGTATGCTCTCTCCATTTTCTTTTTGGAGGCACTCAGGGCTATGAGTTTTCCTCTTAGCACTGCTTTCATTGTGTCCCATAGATTTGGGTATGTTGTGTTTTCATTTTCATTGTGTTCTAAAAAGTCTTTAATTTCTTTCTTTATTTCTTCCTTGACCAAGGTGTCATTGAGTAGAGTATTGTTCAATCTCCACGTGTTTGTGGGTTTTCTGTTGTTTCTGTTGCTATTGAAGACCACTTTTATTCCATAGTGATCAGATAGGAGGCATGGGATTAGTTCTATCTTTTTATATTTGTTGAGGTCTGTCTTGTGACCAATTATATGGTCGATTTTGGAGAAGGTACCATGAGGTGCTGAAAAAAAGGTATATTCTTTTGTTTTAGGATAGAATGTTCTATATATATCAGTTAAATCTAATTGGTCCAAAGCTTCAATTAGTTTCATTGTGTCCTTGTTTAGTTTCTGTTTTCCTGATCGGTCCATTGAGGAAAGTGCAGTGTTGAAGTCACCAACAATTATTGTGTTAGGTGCAATGTGTGCTTTGAGTTTTAATAAAGTTTCTTTTATGAAAGAGGGTGCCCTTGCATTTGGAGCATAGATGTTCAGGATTGAGAGTTCTTCTTGTTGTATTTTTCCTTTGACCAGCAAGAAGTGTCCCTCAGAGTCTCTTTTGATGACTTTGGGTTGAAAGTCAATTTTATCTGATATTAAAATGGCTACTCCAGCTTGTTTCCTGAGACCATTTGCTTGTAAAATTGTCTTCCAGCCTTTTACTCTAAGGTAGTGTTTGTCTTTGACCCTTAGGTGTGTTTCCTGTAAGCAGCAAAATGTAGGGTCCTGTTTACGTATCCAGTCAGTTAGTCTGTGTCTTTTTATTGGGGCATTGAGTCCATTGATGTTAAGAGATATTAAGGAATAGTGATTGTTACTTCCTATCATTTTTGACGTTATTTTTTAAATTTGATTGCTTAACTTATTTGGGTTTGATGAAAGGTTACTATCTTGCTTTTTTCAGGGTGGAGTTTCCCTCCTTGTATTGGTGTTGTCCTCCTATTATCCTTTTTAGGGCTGGGTTTGTGGATAGATATTGGGTGAACTTGGTTTTGTCGTGAAATATCTTAGTTTCTCCATCTATGGTGATTGAGAGTTTTGCTGGATATAGTAGTTTTGGTTGGCATTTGTGTTCTCTTAGAGTCTGCATGAGATCTGCCCAGGACCTTCTAGCCTTCATAGTCTCAGGTGAAAAGTCTGCTGTGATTCTGATAGGTCTTCCTTTATATGTTACTTGGCCTTTTTCTCTTACTGCCTTTAGTATTCTTTCTTTGTTTAGAACATTTGGTGTTTTGATTATTATGTGACGGGAAGTATTTCTGTTCTGGTCCAGTCTGTTTGGAGTTCTGTAGGCTTCTTGTATATTCATGGGCATCTCTCTCTTTAGGTTAGGGAAGTTTTCTTCCATAATTTTATTGAAGATATTTGCTGGCCCTTTAAGTTGTAAATCTTCACTCTCATCTATGCCTATAATCCTTAGGTTTGGTCTTCTCATTGTGTCCTGGATTTCCTGGATATTTTGGGTTACAAGCTTTTTGCACTTTGCATTTTCTTTAACTGTTGAGTCCATGGTTTCTATGGAATCTTCAGCATCTGAGATTCTTTCTTCTATCTCTTGTATTCTGTTGTTGATATTTGCATCTCTGTCCCCTGATTTCTTCCCAAGGCTTTCTATCTCCAAAGTTGTCTCCCTTTGAGTTTTCTTAGTTGTTTCTACTTCTGATTTTAGATCCTGGATGGTTTTGCTTAGCTCCTTCCCTTGCATGTTTGTGTTTTCCTGTAATTCTTTAAGAGATTTTTGTGTTTCCTCTTTCATGAGCTCAGCCTGTTGACCAAAGTTCTCCTGTATTTCTTTAAGAGATTTTTGTGTTTCGTCTTTCATGACCTCAGCCTGTTGAGCAAAGTTCTCCTGTATTTCTTTAAGTGTTTTTTGCATTTCCTCCTTGTTGGCTTTTGTATTCTCCTGGATTTCTTTCAATGATTTTTGTGTTTCCCTTGCAAGGGCTTCTAACTTTTGATCCATTTTCTCCTCAATGACCTTCATGTGTTCCTGTACCAGCATCATGACCAGTGATTTTAAATCCAAATCTTGTTTTACTGGTGTGATGGGGTATCCAGGACTTGCTGGTAGAGGAGAATTTGGTTCAGATGTTGCCATATTGCCTTGATTTCTGTTAGTGACGTTTCTGCGTTTGCCTTTTGCCATCTAGCTCTCACTGGTGTTACTTGGTCTTGTCAGTGCTGGACTCACCAGTGCAAGCTGCCCCTTCCCCGTTGGCCTCTGGTGCACAGCTTACACTCTGCACTGCCTGTAGAGTGCTGTTTTCCAGGCTGTTCAGATCCCAAAGCAGGCACCTGAAGGCTCCCGCTGGGGCCCGCAGGATTTATCGGAGCACACCGACTTTTCCCAGCTGGCCGCCCGGAAGCCCCCACTAGCCTCTTGAGGGACCTGGAGATGTGGCGGCCACCCAGGCTGATCTGAAGCGGAGAGATTTGAGCTGGGGGCTTCTGCCTGAGGCCTTGCCCCAGATTGTGTCTGTGGACCAGGTGGAACCCGTGTGCACCCCCAGGGAGCTCCGAAGGTGAATGTTGCTGTGACCTCCCCTGTGCTCCGCTCACTCCGCTGGGCAGCCGATTTCCCCAACCGGGCTGGCGCACACTAGGTTAGCCTTGTCGCCTGGGCCCTGAGTCCAGGCAAACGCCTGGGAGGCCAAGGTCCGAGCAAAGTTCCCCTAGGGCTATGTCTGTTATTTGGGTCCGCCAGGTGACCCGGATGGCGGGCGTGCGCGTCCGCGCTCCGCGAAAGCACCGGGAGAGTCTGTTGTGCTAATAACCTCCTGGGCTGGTTGACACACAGATGGCCCACCAAGCCGCCCAGTTCTTGGGGTCAGTCCTGTGCCTTTTGGGGCCTAGACCCCCGTTTTGTTAGCCTCAGGCTACGCTTGTTAGCAGTCTCTGCCCTCCCGAGCACTCTGGCTCCTGTAGGCAAAATGGCGGCGCGTGCACCGGCCGGGGCAAAAAAAAAAAAACTCCTGGCTGGGTTGGCGCCCCGATGGCCACTCGAACAGCCCAGGGCCTGGGTGCAGGCCAACGCCCGTCTGGCTCAGACCCCTGCGGTGTTGGGCCTAGGATTATGTTTGTGTAC
This sequence comes from Apodemus sylvaticus, assembly GCF_947179515.1. Taxonomy (NCBI): domain Eukaryota; kingdom Metazoa; phylum Chordata; class Mammalia; order Rodentia; family Muridae; genus Apodemus; species Apodemus sylvaticus. Next base: position 164,401,760 of record NC_067472.1, on the reverse strand, counting down.
CTCAGTCTGACTGATCTCTGGAGCCCGGGATCAAGATGGCGGTGAGTCTCTCCTGACTGGCGGGCAGCCGAGTTCTGAAGTGGCTTCCGTGCAGCGAAAGGCTCCGCAGAACCGCAGTTGCTTGCCGCCCGGCTGGTCAGCGAAGGTCAGTGGTCGTGGGCGCAGGGCCTAACTGGACCCTGTGTCGCCTTGGTTCCACTGCTGATGGCCCTTCAGCTGGAGCAGCCACTGCTACCGCCGCCGCCGCCGCCTTCTGGCTCTTTTCCTCTATCTAGATATTCTTGATGTGCGCTTGGCTCCAGGCCAAATGAGCCTGCTAGAAAAGCCATCCCTGTCAATCGAACAAACAAGTGTCCTCCCTCTCTATTTGTGTAGGTGGAGCCCCTGGCTCCCTGCTCACAGACATGCAGAGGAGGTCTTGTGCTAAGTATTCTTTCCCATCTGACTGCATTAATCTGGACACAAGACTGTCTTCTAATGAGCAATGTGCTCACTTCCTGTCTTTGTCTTCTGTTTCAGTGTTAGATGGCTGCAGGATAGCCTGGGCCAATATCAGTGGGAGACACAGGTGCTCAAAGAAGATGCTGAGATCCACACATTGAGGCATGGAGTCCTTCCTGTGATCAAGCCTCCGCCTAGGAGAGGCCTATGATGGGGTTCACATACACTCTTGGGAAAGGCCCTTGACTGTGAGGTTCACTCACCTGGGAGAGGTCTGTGACTGTGAGCTTCACACACCTGGGACAGGCCTGTGGCTGTGAGGTTCATTCACCTGAGAGAGGACTGTGACTGTGAGGTTCACACACCTGGGACAGGCCTGTGGCTGTGAGGTTCACTCACCTGAGACGGGCCTGTGGCTGTGAGGTTCACTTACCTGGGACAGGCCTGTGGCTGTGAGGTTCACTCACCTGAGACGGGCCTGTGGCTGTGAGGTTCACTTACCTGGGACAGGCCTGTGGCTGTGAGGTTCACACACCTAAGACGGGCCTGTGACTGTGAGGTTCACTCACCTGGGATGGGCCTGTGACTGTGAGGTTCACACACCTGGGACAGGCCTGTGACTGTGAGGTTCACTTACCTGGGACAGGCCTGTGACTGTGAGGTTCACACACCTAAGACGGGCCTGTGACTGTGAGGTTCACACACCTGGGACAGGCCTGTGACTGTGAGGTTCACTTACCCGGGAGAGGCCTGTGATTGTGAGGTTCACACACCTAGGAGAGACTTGTGACTGTGAGGTTCCCACACCTATGAGATGCCTGTGGCTGTGAGGGTTGCACACACACCTGGGAGAGGCCTGTGGCTGTGAGGGTCACACACACACCTGTGAGATGCCTGTGACTACGAGGTTCACACATCTAGGAGGGGCCTGTGGCTGTGAGATTGACACACACACACACACACACACACACACACACACGCATACACACACTCACTCTTGGAAGAGGCCTGTGGCTGTGAGGTTCACACACACACCTGGGAGAGGCCTGTGGCTGTGAGGTTCACACACACACCTGAGAAAGGCTTGTCGTGTTGGTATTATTATTATTATCACTTAGAACTTGTAATTAAAACACAAAACTCCAGGTAGGTAGAATACCAGTGAGAAAGAAGGAGGGGCTCTTTTGTCCATTTCTTAGATTTCCACAACTACAGGCCACACCCAAGCACTCATTCTCAACTCTCAGTACCACCCAAGCAGTGGTGTTCCATGTGGAGACTTCCAAAGCGGCCACAGACAAGCAGGGATGTGGTTAGAAATCCTCTGTGGAGTCCTATTGCCCTTTGAACAGTTCTTTCCTGAAAGGGTTTGAGGGTGAGTGTGGCAATCCTGGCCCTCTGCCAGCACTTGAATGCCATCCTTGCTGAGAGCCAGCCGCACTCCTCCTATCTTTCACCTTATGTGACACCCATACTGAGAGCCAGTACCACCCTCTACCGTCTTTCACCTTCCTTGTGTTTGTTTGATGTTGCCATTTCTTGTCCAGATCTCCAATGTCTTGGGCAGTTCTCAATCTTTATTCTTCCATTCTGTCGCTTCACCTCCGTGTTTTCCCTGCAGCCAGAGCCTCAGAATGACACAATGGTACAGAACTCCAAGCTTGCTCATTCCAAGGCTGGCCTTGAGACGTGGGTTACTGCACAATGGTGTGGTTACTGGGTGTTGGGTTTGCAAAGAGATGCTCATGTGCTGACTGGTTGCATTTTTATAGATTCAGGGTAGAGCTCTTTGCAACAGAAAGTTCCTCCTGTAAATGCCTATAAAATGGGCTAATGTTACAAAAGTTGGATTCTCTTCTCTGATCACACATTCTACCAGAAAAGCAAGCCAATGTGCTACTTGCCTTTCTTGTGATGTTATAAAGACATCTGATACTGAAACTCACTTAACTTATATCCTTTCTTTCCTAGACCTCTTCCTACAGATATCGTAGGTTAGGAGAAATGGCGACAGGGATGGGAAGTCACATTGTCATCTGTCATCGATTTGTTGGCTCATTTCCTTGTGTTCTAATGAGAATGGCTCATTCTCACCGTGTTAACTGTTTCTATGTTACTGGTGCCTAACAGGTTTTGGCACTTAGTGGGTACTCAAAAAATGCATCTTAAAATCGAATAAGCAAATGTTGAGTGTTGGCTGTGGACAAGGAACAGAACTCAGTGTTAGAAAATGCCAAGGACGAGAAGGAAAGCCAGGCCTCTCTTCAGGGTTACTTAAACCGGGACACCGCCTCAGCCTATACTGAAGAAAAATGGGATCCTCCCAAGTATTTAGGGCAGGACCAAACTGAAAGAGAGCAGCAGAAGACATTCCCTCCAGCTGAGGGGACCGGTCATGGCTTCCTCAAGTGGGATGTTGGCATATTGGGTAGATGTAGGGGTCAGTGAGTGGGGTGCTGCTGGGACATGGGCTTACAGATGAATACATGGCAGAGCAAAACTGGGTATTTTAAAATTGGATGGTAGGGTGTGTGGGGTGTCTCATTCAGTACAGTGCTTTCTAGGCAAGCATGATGTTCTCACTTGATACCCCCCAGAACCCATATGAAAAGAGCTGGGTACAGTGGTGCCTGCTTGTAATCCCATCCCTGGGAAGGTGGAGATGGTAGCGTCTCTGGGACTTACAGGACAGCCAGCCTAGTCTACTTATCAAACTTCCGGTCAATGAGAGGCCCTGTCTCAAAAAAACAGGGTGGATAAGATTTGAGAAAGGAAATTTGAGGTTGTCCTCTGGTCTCTAGAAACATACATGCACACATGCACCCGCGCCTGCACACTTGCACACATGCCCCTCCACTCTTTTTGATGAATGGATTTTGAAAGTGTCGCATCTGTTGATAGAAAGTGGGGACTGAGGCTGAGATGCCTCTTAGGACTCGACAGCTGAGTGCTTTTCAGGCAACATGGCACACAGACACGCCTCCTCAGAGCACAGAGTACGGAAGTCTATGGGGTGGTGGGCTCGTGCTTTTTGACAGCGGTATCTTGGATATTGATTTGTTCTTTCTTGGCTTAAGATTTTTAGAGACACGATATTAAAGGATTGTCCCTGTTTCATCTCCTTAACATTGGAACGTGCCATGGCCTTCTCACAAGCATCTTTTTATTTTTTATTTATTTTTGCACAGGAGGTCATCATCTCTAGACAGGCTCCTTGCATTCTTAATCCCCACAGTGCCTTGAGGCAAGACTGAGAATTATATCGATTGCATAAGCCACATGCTGATATCGCACACGGATGATGTACCCTAAGAGGTGTCCTGGAGACTGAGAACTGTCCCTGGATCCCTGCCTTTTCTTCTTTAGGATTGTCGGCTCCAGCTGTGTGTGTGTGTGTGTGTTATCACCCTGGCTTTTTCTTTACTTCCTCCAGACCACACTCTTCTAATGTCCTCATTATGCGTGGGGTTATGTGTCTTGGCCCTTGACCTCAGCTATGCACCCATGCCTTCCTCAGTGTCCTGTGGGTAGGGGTGGCAGTGTGCCAGGCCTGTGTCTACACCTTAGAGGCTCCACTTGTTTGGGCTTTGAGAAGAATGTGTCCTGGCTATACCACGGTCATCACATGGCAACTGGGATGACATCACAGACCTGTACTGAGAGGAGGCTAGCCCATCTCCTGCAGTGTGCATTGGATTGACTATAGGAATGGCCAATAGTCAGTCTGGTGGAGCTGAACCCTAGCCAACCTTCAGCTACACAAGACCCAATGCTTAGTGTTGCTAATAGTATGGATAATTGAAGAATATTATTTTTTTCAAATATTTTAAGTTTCAAACTGCCAGCAGTAGGCAGCAGATGTGTATGGAGTAGCTATGAGAATAGATTATGTCAGAAGGCAAGTGGAACTAACTGACACGGGAGGCTCCCAGCCAGGCATGCTCTCTTTCTCTCCCACAGTTTGCTATCTGGAATGCAGGTGCAATGGGGGAGTGCTGACAGCCAAGTAGAACAGCAAGAGCAACAACTATATCTTAGAGATGATAGAGAAAAGATCTGAAAGGACCTGAGTGCCTGAGGGCTTCACAGAGCAAGTAAATTTGCCTTGGACTGTCCAACTCTGAATTCCTTTACCCAAGAACAGTAGTTTAGATATTGAGGAGTTTTCCTCTTATTTGTTGCCAGATTATTAATACAGAGGAGTTCACTGCTACTCTGTCAACAAGAAGACATTGTTTGGCTTTTGACTCTGGGTAAAGGTCTGAAAGCATTGGGGATAGCAAGACAAGCCCATGGCTGCTGTGTGAGTATGTTGAAGAAAGCACCAAGAGCCCACCTCCTTCTCTCTTTCTCTCCCCCCCCCCAACCCCTCTGATAAAAGCGTCTCTCCCATTGTCCATCCATGATCTGAATACCCCCCAACTCCAGTAGCTACCCCTTGCTTTGGGTTGGCAGACCTGCTCATGAGAGCTATATTTGACCCTTATGCTTTACATCTGATAAATTTGATAATTTATGGTACCGGAGACGAACCCAGGTCCTCATGCATGCCAGACAATGGCTCGAGCCCAGAGCTCCACCCAACCTCAAGCCTACACCTTGGTGAGCTTGACAGTATCTTTCCTAACTCAGTGTGAGCTGAAAAGCATGCCTGTCTCCTAGGTTTCCTGCAGAATAGTGATAAATGTGCTTCTAACACAAATAAAGGACTGTTCAAGGCTTGAAAAGAAGGCCTGGGTGAGTGCTTTATGCACAGCCCTAGATGATAGACAGAGCCCTTATAGCTACAGTTTGAATGACAACGGACTGCTATGCCCTGGACCGCCCCTTTCCTACTCTCTCGGTTCCCATGGTGAATGATTTTCCTTGAACACTGCTGGACTTTAAACCCACTCTGACTCTCCCATCCCAGGCAGAGGAAGGAGGCAAACCCTTGGCCTTTCTTTCTTGACGAGGCTACTTTGCTTTCTGTTCTTATCCAGCTCAGTGGGCAGATGGCTGTGGGAAGGTCCAGCCTGGAGGTAGGGCAGATGGCCAGTTCATTCTGGCTCTCACAGAAGGCTCTGCTCTCTCAGGACTGCCCCTGTATTAATGAGGGGGATGCTTTGGCCTCCTGTTGAATTGAATTTGTTTTTAAATTTCTCCATTGGTTCAGAGCTGGGTCAGGGAGTAGTCTGTGGCTTGTGGATCATTTAAGGTCCCTAAAGATCTCAACAAGGAGACAGAATTCATAGGATTCATCCAGGGACACATGGTACAGTTTAATAATTCAGCGTATGCCTGTGGTCATCGTGCCTGAGTTTCAAACCTGGCCATAGATGGGACAGTGGCTGCTTCCATGTCTATAAAATATGTATAATAATCCCATCTGCTAATTGGGTTGTTTGGGGAACACATGAATTAATTCACTGCAAGCATGTACCTCCTTGGTTGTGGATCCAGTGCTTGGATGAGGAACAGCTTGTCCCTGAGCAGTTAGACTGGCTGGTACCTGCTTACTTGTCACTCATCCACACCCAGGTATGTGTTCCTTGTGTTCTCAGAAACCTGGCCTCCAGGGGAGGTTGTTGGTGTAATGGATCCCCCCCCTCCTCGTTTTAACTGGTTATTTAATTTATTTACATTTCAAATATTGTCCTTCTTCCAGGTTTCCTCTCTGCAAACCCCTCATCCCACCTCCTCTCCCTCTGCCTCTATGAAGGAGTTCCCCCACCCACTCCTGCCTCACTGCCCTAGCATCCCCCTACACTGGGGCACTGAGCCACCACAGGGCCAAGGGCCTTCCTTCCCATTGATGCCAGATAAGGCAATCCTCTGCTACATATGCAGCTGGAGCCATGGGTCCCTCCATGTAGAGTTAGGGGAAGGAACTAAATAGTATTGCAACTCCCATAGGAAGAATAACAATATCAACTAACCAGACCCCCAGAGCTAACCAGGGATTAAATCACCAACCAAAGGTATGATGGATTAGAACAGTTTCATCATAAGCACCATGAGCTGTCTTTATCCCCATGTTTATCTGTAGGTTTTTCTACATATTTTCTCCATTGGTCTATATCCAGCTCAACTTTAAAAGCGTTTGAGGCTTTAAGATTGGGTGCAACAGTTAAATCAGAACAAAGGTCCCCCTCATTTGGATGTGATTGAATTTGATTTTACTGATTAGAGAAAAGCTAAAACGTTTCACCAGCAGAGCCTAAATATTCACATAGAAATAGTGGCGCAGAGGAAGGCACATCCACTTAACCCCTGTTTGGATGCACATGAATTTCAAGAACCAAAGGCACCTTCTCTTACCAGCCCTCCAGGTTCTAGGGCACTTGGTACCATGCCTGGGAAGGAATCTGGGGTGTTGTTACCCCTTCTTGGCTCTGCCAGCAAATTGGTTCTTTGTTGGTTTCCTAGGTCTATCCAAACTGAACAGTTCAAATTAGAGCTGTCACTGTGAAACCAAGGGCAGTGACTGAGGTCTTCTTGAACCCTCCTGGGAGTATTCTGTCCCGTCCCTTCCTGCCCCTACAGCCCTGGCTCTTTGTAGTCTGAAGCTGCCTCTGTTTTCCCTTGTTCTTTCTGGTGTCTCTTCTGGTCTGCTCTCCAGAAACACGGAGCTCAGCAGTCATATTAGATTGTGTTCTCTCTGATGACCTAGCTTTAACTTAATTACACTCACAAAGACTCTATTTCTAAATCAGAGTACATTCTCAGGGACCAGGGGCTTGGAGTTGAACGTGTCTTGGGGCAGAATGGGAGGCACAATCCCGTGTGTGATGATACCAACCTCTCATTGTCTCCAGTTTTAAGTATCTATTCTATTATTTAGTATTGTTTTTAATCAAAAGTTTAATTATGTGAATGCATGTGTCTGTGTGTGGATATGTGCATGCAAGTATGGGGCAGAAGAGAGTGTTGGATCTCCTGTCGAGTTACAGTCAGCTGGAGCCATCTGATGTGGGTACTGGGAATTGAACTCAGGTCGTCTGCCAGAGCAGTACGTGCTTTTAACAACTGAGCCATCTCTTTGGCCCTGTTCTTTCTCCCATCTTATAAGAACATTTATCATATATCTCTAGTGTGGGAGCCTTTTAAGGCTGCTTGAACAAAAAGGAGCTTAGAAAACATCAACAGCAATGCATTGCTTCTCACACTTGCATCTCCCACTGGCTGTGGACTGAGTTTAAATCCTGACTAATGACTTCTCCTTACTCCTCCTCACTCTGCAGGAGCCACTGTCTGAACGGAGTCAGCTTGGAGTATCCCTAGAGGCCAACAGGACAAGGCAGTTTGGTTGTGTCCCGATGGCTGTTTATCAGAAAAACCAGGTTCTCCCTGGCAAATGTGTTGCTTCGTTCATTCAGTGAGCAAACCTCAAAATGTGCCAGGCACTGCTCTGGTGGAAAGAAATCGAGATGAGCCAGAGAGGAAAACCTTCTACTTGCAGGGCACTGGTATTGCAATTGGGGAAATAGTGAACGCACAAGTTAATGTGTAAATAATATTATTTACGGTAATCAGACACATGGAAAGAAATAGAAGCTGAGAGTCCTAGGGGGTTGACAAGAGAGATCCTGCCCTAGGCAGCCTTTGCCCAGGCAGCGAACTTTTCAGCAGAGATCCAAGACTCATGTCCAAAGCGAAGTACAGGAAGGTGTATGGATGCAATGTTCCGGGTAGGTAGAGAACCAAGCACAGAGAAGAACAGCGAGAAAGCCCACCTAGACTGAGTGGAGGGGCAAAGGGAGAGAGTTGCAGGAAGCTGAGTTTCATCTCAAGGGGGCCTCGAAAGATAGTTGAATTGTTATAAAGTCCAGTGACTACTGCAGGACTTGGGGTCAAGGGCGTATGATTTGATAATTACCTTTTAAAAATGGTTGGTTACCCCTTCAGCAGTCATGCCAGTATTGCATCAATGCATACCTCATGTCTGACCGACAGGTCATGTACCATGCAGGATTCACAGCTGTGTAAGAAGAGCATTGACGACAAAGCTCTCCCAGCAGCCTGCAGGGTACATTCCAGTACTATGAAATCTTAGCCGGCAGGCAGGACAAAAACTGGCTCTATTCCAGCCTGATTTCTTTGTGCCATGCAACTAAAGCCTGTGGAGTCTTCATAACAGCAATAGAATTTCATACAGTTTGGGATGCAGACTGTGGCCTTTATGGGGTGACTGACTTGTAAGGGCAAGCATGGAGGCAGTGAGGACAGCCAGAAAGAGATATGGATGGATGGAGGCTTGGGAGCCCCGGGACTGCTGAGAAAACTACCTTTCCTCACAGATTCTGGGAAGGTTTTATGGTTTAAACGTAGGCATAGGGTAGGTGAGGGTAGCCGTGGGTTATTTGATGGGGTCATGTAGTGAAGGCTAGTGCTTTCTCTTAGAAACGGTCAGGAAACAAGTTTGGGCAAACGGAGAAATCAGAAACCAAAATCCTACCTGGTCATCAAGGAATTTTCCAAAGCATATAATTCACATACCACATGATTTACCAAAGAACACAATTCAATGGTTATTAGTTATACTGTGATATCTATGAGAGTCACACACCCACCAACCTTAGAAGGTTTTATGGCCCCAAAAGCAAACCCTACATTCTTTAGTCATCGGTCTCCAGATCCTTCTCACTCCTCATCTAGAGACACCTTCTCATCATTTTCCTGTTCCTATAAATTTGTTTTTTTTTTTGAGATTTCACAGAAATGGAATATATGCCATGCTGATTACTGACTTTCCTTAGGAGATGTGAAAGAGACATCTATTTATCCCGAGTGAGGAGTGCAAGAGACATCTATCCCAAGCAAGGAGGGTGTAGACGGACCAAAGAAAGAGTCTAAGTCTAAATCGATGTAAGTGAAGTTCTTAGTATTACTTATGCAGCCATTACTTATGGGGGATTCACAGGAAGTTTAATCATTGGAAAGCCCATGTCTCCAGCCACCAAGCACCTACTTTTTTGTGGTATTTTATCTCCAGGAGATTTAAGATAGACCTGGGTGGGTTCAGGGTACAAGCCTTGTTATTGTCAGGAGCACCATTATGTGGCAACCTTCCGCCAGGGCATGTGCATGGCCACTCGGACCCTCCACTGCACAATAGAAATTCACTGGGCCTATTCTCTGTTGGACCAACAGGTGTACCCCACCCCCACTCCACTCCACTTACCTGAGGAGATTGAGGTACTTAGTTATCTAGGGATGATTTATGAGTTTGCTGGGATCAACTCTTGTTGCTGCTAATGGATGCGAGGCTGCAGAGCTATGACAGAACATATGTCTCACTTAATTTTTTAAATGGAGCACACTGAAACCTGCATCCCACAGGACCAGCTACACAGTCTTGAAGATTAGGGTTCAAAAGATACAAGTCCCTTGCTGGGACCACTGTGCTTCTTATGGCCTCTGGGACTTCTGAGATCAAGAAAAGGGGAATAGAGAAAAGCACTACAGAGCCCCTAAAGGCTACAGAAGAGTATTTATACTGAGGGAGAGTTTGGGGTGGGGCATGGTTCCCACAATATAGCTTGGCATCTGGTGCCCTTACTTAGGAGGCCCAGTGAAACACAGGAACTCAAATTTTCTGCAAAGTGTGTGTGTGTGTGTGTGTGTGTGTATGTGTGTGTGTGTGTGTGTGTGTGTGTGTGTGTTAATGTTGGCATTAAGTGCAACAGGAGGAAGGGAATGCCCCAACTCTGTAATGAAGACCCAGGGGTAAGGGTCTGCTTTGGGGCCAGGTTGACATTTGAGAATGTTGGAGAGTAAAGGGCTGTGGAGACAGTTTAGTTGGTGGAGTGCTTGGCCGGGATGCACAAGGCTGTGGGTACTACCCCCTAGCACCAGGTGTGGTGGCCCAGACCTAGAACCCTCCTAGCACTTAGGAGGTGATGGGACAGGAGGATCAAGGTTCAAGGTTATCTTCAGATACAAAACAAATAAAATATTTGGGAGTGGAGATATGGTTCAGTTGACACAAAGATCTAGGACACATGTCACAATAGCCTGTAATTCTAGCAGCAGGGCATCTAACATCCTCTTCTGTATTACCTTGTGTATGGGTGTGTGTGTGCGCGCGCGCGCGCACACGCACACACTTAAAAGAGTTGAGTCTTGACATCCACTGTGTAACAGCCCAGTTCAACTGCATTGCAGCGGGCCCTTCTCAAGCTGACTTAACTTTCAGGGTTTCTTTCTTCTGCTGGGGAAGTAAATGGACAAGGGGGGGGGGAGGTATACAGAATGTCCTGAAAAAAGAGGTCAAAGGTCAGAGGAACATGTAGGTACCTTTCCTCTTCATAAGCTGTGTGTCCTGGGGTCAAAGGTATGTGAAGTTAAGGGTCTGGGAACACGGAGGGTGTGCAAATGTCAGAGAGAAACCCTGGAAAGGAAGCAGGGCTCTTTCGTTGAACTTAAGTATCTCAGAGTAGTATTGGCTGTTGGGGGAAGCTGGAGCCATAGTTAGAGGCACAGGACAAGCTGGTGCAGAAGGCTTTCAGTCACATGACATGACCATGTAAGCTGGAGGTACTAACCTTTCAGGTTCTGCGACTGCATCACCCCTAGATAGATTGAGGCCCACAGGGACAGAGGGTACTCTAGACAGGAGAGACTCCTCTGCTTGTCCACTGGTCGCCAGCAAAGCCCAGCTTTTCTCTTCTACAGAATGGTGTTCCTGTAGGGTACCCAAAGAAAGAAGAGACAGAGGCCCAGAGAGTGGATTTTGGAGAAAACCATCCAGAAAGTCACACAAGAGATGAAAAAATGGTTTAGAACTTCCCCTATGTGGCAGCATTTGGCCTGTAGAAAGAAGCTTGCAAGCACTTCTTAAATTCCAGCCATACATTGCTCTAAGCTCAGAGACTTCCACCTCAACCCCTTCCATCGGCACTTCTAAAAGCTAGCATCCAGTCACAAGAGTTGGGAGTAGACAGCAAGTACAGGTGGTGGTTGGGGACTCAGGCATCACCTGTGTCCCTCCCCCCTCCCCCCCCCCCCCCCACCCGCCTCTCCCCACCCACTTGCTGGAGCGAATCTGCGGTAGTTGTTTCCCAAGGAGGGGCTGGGAACACTTAATGACATCGCCTAGGTCTGGTTCCCCTGGGGAATAAAATCCACGCACGCAGTCTGGGCGGCTTCGGACCCGGCCGGGATGAACTGTTGCAACTTGGGCAGCCCGCAGCGCGGCGCAGTGGCAGAGGCGGTGGCGTGAAGCCGTGAGGCACGGATAGCCAGGATCCTTGTAGCTCGGGAGCCCAGGAGGCGAGCGGGATCCGCACAGGCACCCAGGGCAACCTGCGGGAGTGGTGGAGCCCCGCGCTCCCGTCCTAGTTTAGGGGGAGCGCAGCCGCAGCGCGGGTTCAGGGCCCCAGCCCCGTGCCACTGCCACCCGCGGTGGGGGGTGGGCTGGGGGCGGGGCAGCCGGGGTTGCCTTACTGGGCGCGATCCCCGAGCGCAGCACCCGGCGCCGCCAAGCCACCTCCCCTGCCGCCCGCTAGTAAGTTTGGCGGCTTCGAGCCCACTGAGCGGCGGCTTTCGGAAGCACTGGTTTCTCGCTGGCGTCGGTGCGCCCTGCTTGGCAGGGCTCCTCCGGAGCGATGCCGATGGATGTGATTTTAGTTTTGTGGTTCTGTGTGTGCACCGCCAGGACAGGTAAGCAAGGCTGGGCGTTTAAAGGGATATGGGGGAAGGTGGTGGTGATGATAGTGCTGTTCCCGGCTGCTGTAACCCGGGTTTACTCTAGCTAGGAGAGACGCGGAACCTAGCCCTGACCGGCTAGAGGAGGGCAGGAGAGTGCTTGGGTCTTTGATCGCCCAGCACAGCTCGGGGTACCAGCGCTAGAAAAGATGCCCCGGCGGGCGTCCTCTTCCCCGGGGACGAAGCTGCGGGCATTCAGTGTGCGGGGTGCGGCCGAGTGGTCGCACCCTTGTGTGGCTAGCAAACAGCTTCCTGGTTCTGGGGAGTCAGAACCCGCTGCAGCGCGGCCAGAGATCCCTACCTACATCCTTGAACTTGCAGGGTGCGATGGCCAAGGGTGTCCCTGAGCCACGGGAGTTCCACCCGCAGAGGGAGCGCGTGCGGCAAGCAGGCGCGGCCAGGGTCGGGGGATCCAGACGCCGCATGGGAGAGGGCTGCGAGGGAAGCGGGGACCTGCGAGCTCTTCTGTGGCTCCCACAAGGTTCCCTGAGGGGAACTCCAAGAGTGGTCTCCTTTATCAGCATCCCGCCCAAACAACTGGGCGAACAATTATTAGGAGGTAAATTGGACCAGTGGAAACGACGGAAGATTTTTTCAACCTTTAAACCGTGTTTCTCCTGTTATCATCAAAGACTGCGGGGTCAAGACCCGGGGCCAAAGTAACTGGCCTGATGACCAAGTCCCTACTAGAATCTGTCAGCTGGAGGTGTGGTTGTGAGGACTCTGAGGCAAACTCCCCTGTTCTTCCACGGGGTTCCCTGACTCCAGGTCCCTGGGGTTCCAGAATGTAGCTTACTTCGCCAAGCTTGTGGTAGCTGTCAGGAGGCAGGGGCGGGGTTAGGAGGGGTAGGAAGTGGACCAACAAGGCTTAGAGAGGAAGAGATAGTTCTTGGTAGCCAGACATCAGACTCATTGCCCACAGACTTCCGAGATCCCTAGAATGGATGCATAGCTATTGCCTGTGCCCCTCTAGAGAGAGGTCTAGTCTCCTTCCCAAGCCAAACAGCTGGTTTATCTTTTGAGGACTGAGGAACACACCCCCTCTTTAGTTGACTTAAAAAGTTCCCTCCCCTTGCACCCCGGCTCCCCTCTTTGGCATTTAGGGGTCTGGGGACGTGGACTAGGGTGTGTTCCTTTGCTTAATCCTAGAGAGGCAGGGAAACATTTCTCTAGGGACAAAAGAACCTCAGTGTCTTTCCGGAACTCCGGCGGGGCAGTCAATAGACCCAAGGCTGAGTGGCACTTACTACAGTTGCTTCTTGCAACTAGAACTGGCTCCAGGAAGATGAGGATGGGGCCTACTAATGCCGGGCTACCCCTGGGGAGGAGGAGACTGTAGCTGGGGACATGCTCCTGAGGAAGGGAAGACAGGGAGGGGACAGATGGTGAAGAAGCAGCCTGCTGCCATTCCATATCATCCCATATTATGACCCGAGTGCTTGCATCCTTTGTTTTCATTACTCCTTTGAAAAGTTGCCAAAAACTGTGCTCATGTAGCAGCAGCAGGCTGAGTTTCCACTGCACCTCCGATTCCGATGATTCTCATGTGATGTTTTTTCCCATCCCTACAACCCCAGCCCCCTTTAAATCTCGAATTAATAGTGGGTGACTTATTAGGTGCTAAACACACACACACACACACACACACACACACACACACACACACAGGAGAGAGAGAGAGAGAGAGAGAGAGAGAGAGAGAGAGAGAGAGAGAGAGAGAGAGAGAGAGAGAGAGAGCTGACTTGAGAACTTACAGCTTTGCTGAGAATCTTGGTAGAACCCAGGAAGCATTCTTGCTACACCCTGCTGTGGTGTGGGAGGAGAGGCAGGCTGTGAGAAGTTGGTGTCAGGGGAGGAGGTCTGGTTACCTGGTGGAGAGAGAAGGCTGGTCACCTGTAAGGCTTTGCCCAGGCAGTGAGTTGTGTGAGTTGTGTCTTGAGGGCTTTGGAGGAATAAAGTGGAATGCAGTCAGCCCCCCCCCGTCCCCCCCCCCCCAAAAAAAACCACTGGACAAAGATAGAATGGATCTAAGATGTACCAGCTCTCCAGCCTGTCCCCAAGCAGGGTGCAAGGCCAACCCTTGTGCTTCCTGGTAGCAATTACTTGATTGCCTGAGGCTGGGGCTGCATATTTTTCATACATTAATTGTTGGAAGAATTAAAGAAATGGAAGAAATTATGCCTCGTAGGCTTGCAGTTTCCCATAGCCAGAGGGAGCATTGTGTTGGGTTTCTGGAAGCAGCCCCTTTGGCTTTGCCCAGGAAGTCCCACCCCCATCCTCCACATCCATCTTTAGGCCTACCGGTGATTACTGTATCAGGATCCAAACAGCTGCTTGGAGAGTTAGTTTGTCAAGTGAGACAATTGTTGTCTGGGACATTACCAGTCTTGGATGAAGTGAACATGTGGCCCACTTAGCTGCTCAGATATCACCAGCTTTTAATGGAAATGAATAGATGCTATCAGGCACATTTTAATTAAAGCAAGACTGCAGTGCAGAGGAAGCTTCACACGCAACCCTCAAAAGGCAGGTGTTATGAGGAGGCTGTTCATATCACTCCGTCTCAGAGAACCTCTGGAGCAGAGAGTGGTGATGGGGGTGTGTGGATGGGTGACACAGGGGCGTGTGTGCTCTTCTTCCATTCTGGGCTTCTCTCTCCAGGTACGTCGGAGTAGATGGATGGGCGGAGTAATATCTGTAAGAGCGTCTTTTATCCACAAGTTTTCTCCTGTAGTTTGGAAATGCCAGGAGTATGAGCTCAGTGCTTAAGCCTTCCCTGCTTTCTAAGTTTTTTGGGGGAGGGAGGTTGTCACCAGGGTAGAGAGGAAGGGTGTACCCAAAATATCAACACCCCCAGGTACCCACTGAGTGCTTCCTGCTGCAAGCAGCTGGAACGGAGAGATTTTCCTATTTGAAGCAATTTCCAGGTAGTTCAGCATGGCCTTTCCCACCCCAACCCAATCAAGCATGTGCCAACTTGTAGGAGCATCAAGTATATTCTTCAAGAACATCACTTCTCAAGGTATTAAGAAGAGGTTAAGTGGCCATACACTCCTGTTCTGCATCCATGAGGCAGATTAGATCTGAAGTGAGTCAGGGCAAAGGTAAACTGAAGGGCTTTGGGCTGCTGGATCTCTTCTGGGCCAGGGTTGAGGATCAGCTGGCAGCAGCATGGGCAACAGCAGGTATCCCAGCTAAAGTGAGTTCTGAATACCAGATCAGACCTCAAGTGCCTCTGTCATGTTCACTGCTGCTTTCCAGGCTCTGAAAATATCCTCTCCCCGGGAGCTTTTTATTCTGCTTAATTCTAATGCCCACTTGTAGCCATTTGTAGAGCTGTTATGTCAAAAGTAGAGAACTTTAATAGAGTTTCCTAGGAAATGGCAGGAGCTGGCTGCAAGGCCAGGAGACAGAAGCTTGGAAATAAAACATGTTTGATGGAGCCAGCGTCTCACATGATGCAAGGTTCAGGAGGGGTCACGTAGATGGCTCCTTATTAATGGGTTTCCTGATTCCCTATGCCATGCACAATGTGTTATTCTATCAGTATCGGGCATCGTCCTGAAAGGGACTAATTAAAGGGAGAGAACAAAACTGCATCTGGAAGCCTAATTGGTTTCTTTTTTCTGTTTGTATGGCGAGTCTTCATATAAAGAGCAGAACAGTCACAGCAGCGAGGAGAGCCACCCGAGCGTCTTCTTTAACTTCTGAGGATCAAGGCTGGAGAGTTAGTTAAGAGACACATGCGAATGAAACCTCAGCTGAGTATCTACTGTATGTAGCCTGAGCCTGTTTGTGAGCTCATCTCCCAGACCTCAGGTGTCAGGGAGGTAACGCTGTCCTTCCTATGGACGAGGAAACTGAGGTTCTCAGGAGCAATACTTCTCAATGATGGAGGATTTGTGTTTCCATAATATGTCCTGGATTGAGGAGACTGCATTCTCATTTGTGGATAGGGACCTGAAGACATTATTATGGTATTTTATCGGGTCCACAGGGTCTGTTAGGTTTACTATATTATTGTATTGCACACCCCCTAGGCTGAGAGTTGTGTATTTTTAAATTGGACATCTTAGTGGGTGCTAAGATAGTTTCTGCACTGATTGTCTGTTGCACAGCAAGCTACCTCGCATCACGACTTAAAGTAACAGTTATTGTGTTCAGATGCATGTAGCTTGGTCTGGTGTTGTCTTATCCAGGCAGGGTTCAGTTGGCCGTCACTTCACATTCAGGCGAGTTGTCTGATCTGTGTGTACACTGTCTTCATGGACCAGGGGTCCATTCCCAGAACGATGATCTCATCATGGTGCTGGAGTCCCACCATGTGAGCACATTTAAGCCTCTGCTTTTGTAAGCAGTACCACCGAGGCCCCAGTAGCCAAAATAGGGGGTTTAGCTGAGTTCAGGACAGAGGAAGAGGGACCTTCATTCACTCTAGTAGAAAGAACTGTGAAGGCATGCAACACAGAGGGTGGGTGTGAGATGGGTAAAGATTTGAGGCCAATAGTTCAGGCACCCATTGTGCTGGCTAGTTATGTCAACTGACACAATGTGTAGTCATTTGAAAAGAGGGAACCTCAGTTGAGAAAATGCTTCCATAAGATCAGGCTGTGGGCATACAAGCCTGTAGGACGGTTTCTTAGTGATGGATGGGGGAGGGTCCGTCACATTGTGGGTGAAGACAGCACGCTGAACAAGCCACAAGGAGCAAGCCAGTAAGGAGCACCCCTCTGTGGGCCTTTGTATCAGTTCTTGCCTCCAGGTTCCTGCTGTGACTTGCTTCAATGAAGTGTAAGCCAAATAAACCCTTTTCTCCTCAAGTTAGTTTTGGTAAGTGTTTTTATCACGGCAATAGTGGCCCCAGCTAGGATAACTGTACTCCATTTTTCTTGGCTCACCTGACCTTTGTCTTCTCATGGCCTGTCTTATTGCTCTGAGGCCATCTCTACCACAGTGAGTACCATATCACCCCACATTATGCAAATAACACCATTCTGAATTAAGAGCCTGTCAAATCCCAGGTCCTGTGGGAGGCTGAAGGGGCAAGAGGGATGCTTCTCTGTCTCTTCATGTCTGGCTAAGAGCACAGGTGCCAGTCATTGACCAAGTTCCTGGCCAGAGAAAGACCAGTTTGCAGGCCCTTTGAGATGTCCTTTGATTTAATTTGTGCAGTATAGGATCAGAACAGTATAGATCAAATTGAAATATTAGTTCCTTTCCTGTCTGCTCAAGGTGATCACAGAACTGCTGGCATCTAAACTCACAAGTCCAGACAGCAGACTCATGGGGCTGTGACTCGGGAAGACAGAAGGTTTTTGTTTTTTGTTTTTTTTTGTTTGTTTTTGTTTTTTTTTTGTCTTAAATCACACAACATGATCTTTTATTAGTTCTGTTGATAACCATGTATTAAACTACTTTTTAAAAAAAATTGGATATTTTGTTTACATTTCAAATGTTACCACCTTTCCTGGTTTCCCTTCTACAAACCCCCTGTCACATCCCCCTCCCCCAGCTTCTATGAGGGCGCTTTTCCCCCCATTCCCCCCTTACCACCCTAGCATTCCAGAAGGGTATCTTGCCTCACTTTACATCGCTCAGAGAGGGCTCTGTGAACAGAGTTGCTATGTAGTGTGAGCAATAGCACATAGGTGGATGCTTAAAGATAGACAATATTTGAAATATAAACTAGAGTATATATAGCTGTTCTTTCCTTGAGCACAAACTTCATAGCCATCCAATGATCGCTCACCAATTAGAAACAGAATAATAGCCAAGGTCCTTGTCACTGCTCCTAAGGCCTTTTTTTTTAACCTGGCCCCTATAGTCTCCAGTTAGCACTGTCTATGGAGAAGAGAGTCATCTGCAAAGGGAGTCTTTATTTATTTTTTCAAATAGTCGTGTATGTGGGGCAAGGTTATAGGGAGATGCTGGTTATGGCATAAGGTTGGAAGTCAGAGGACAGCGTGGGGGAGTTGTTTCTCTCTTTCTACCATGTGGGTGAGGAGGACCAGACCCAGGTGGTTGGGCTTGTTGGCAATGTGCCTTCCTGCTCTGAGCCAGCTCACAGACCTTGACGACAGAGATGTACTGAGTAATTTTCTTTATCTGGTTGCTCTGTGGGCCTTTCTGTGAAGGATGGTCATGATTGTTAATTGATTTAGGAGGACCCAGCCCACGCTGGGTAGCACTGCTCTCTGGGCAGGTGGTCCTGGGCTGTTTCAGAAAGCTAGCTATTCATGAGTCTGCCAGGTCGCCAGCCAGCGAGCCAGCAAACAGGTTCCTCCATGGTTTCTGCCTCGACTTCCCTTAATGGCGGAGTCTGAATACTATTTAACTACATCAGTGGAAAGGAATAGACCACCTGCCTTTGAACTCTTCCCAGTCCCAAACCCTTTCTGCGACAGGCCAGTCCATCCATCTCTCTTCTTTTTCTAGAACACTCCATGATGGTCCTGGTTTGCACCCACAGCATCTGTATGTGGACATGCTTTTCCTCAGGCCTGGCCCTGTTCATCTTGATTGTTTTTAGCCCCAAAACAACCTAGTCAGGCTCCCTACCCCCTCTAAGACTTTTTTCTATCCTGATACTTTTTGGTATTTATTGCCAAACTATCCTCTTAGTTTCTTCTCTCTGAGGAATGAAAATGTCATGAGAATGTCCTTGGGGCCCAAACATACACGGTACCTAGTATTCGGTGCATGGGACCTCATGCCCCAAGTGCTGACAAATGAATTCAAACAGTGGATGTGAGAACTGTCTTTGGGTCATCAGGTAACTGGCTTCATTTCAAGGAGAAAATTTTCACGTTCAGCTCAGCTCAGCTCAGAAGATGTGTGTATGTGTGTGTGTGTGTGTGTGTGTGTGTGTGTGTGTGTGTATGTGTTAGACAGGGCCTGACAAAAACCAAGAAGGCAATTAAATGCACCATCCCTTCCACATAACCTAGTTTCTGCCTTAGCATGGTTGGTTTCAACTCTGAAACACCACTTCTAACCAGCTGTCTTAGTTGGGGTTTTACTGCTGTGAACAGACACCATGACCAAGGCAAGTCTTATAAAGGACAACATATATTTGGGGTTGGCTTACTCGTTCAGAAGTTCAGTCCATTATCATCAAGGAGGGAGCATGGCAGCATCCAGGCAGGCATGGTGCAGACTGAACTAAGAGTTCTACATCTTCATCTGAAGGCTGCTAGTGGAAAACTGACTTCCAGGTAGTTAGGGTGAGGGTCTTAAGTCCATGCCCACAGTGACACACCTACTCTAACAAGGCCACACTTCCCGATAGGGCCACTACTTAGGCCAAGCATATACAAGCTATCACATCAGTCTTCTGATATGGCTGCAGTTTTGTTTCCTAATAGGAAAAGGGGAAGGGAAGGGTGAATCTCCTTCCCCTAATCTATATAGGCAGCAGGGGTAGGAGGAGGGAAGGTGAGGCCCTGGGGGCCTAGGAAGTCCTGATGAATATTCACTGAGACTCAGTGGGACAAATTGGGTGCCTGCTCTCTGAATCCCGCCTGGGCTCCTGGGTGACTGCATTGCCATCCGGGGGAAGTTGACAGCTGTTGTTGATGAAAACATTTCCAGCGGAGCAATCAGAACCCACTATTGAGATGCTAAGTGGTGCTAAGCAGAGCCTTCATGAATGACTTCCAACAAAGTCCCACAGAGTGATCTGTAGCCTTATTAATACATGTAATTGGAAATCACTTTGCAGTCCTGAATGTGTCATTCCACAGAACACTCTCTGGGTAAGAGACACCCTCAGGGATCTATGGTTCCCAGACAGGGGATTCAGCCACATTTCTTCCCTAGAAAGAGGGTCAGGGCATCTGCTTTCTATTCAGGAATCCTTTGGAGGGACATATGTACTGGTTAATCTGAACCTGTCCCAGTTTTCCAGGAGGGGCGAGTAGCAGGCCTCTCCCTGCTTCTTTCCTGTGCATTACAGGTGGTGGTCTCTGGGTGATGGAGTCACTGCAGGGTTTGTTGTTGTGACTGTGTCTGAGGCAGGTAGACCAGCACCACAGTCCCGCACCCACAATCCCCATACTCACACACCAAAGTCTAGAGATCCAAAATTTCTTCATAACTCACCAGATAGCAAAACTGTCCTGAGGTGAATTCATCTGGTGACAAAATGTGACCTGAAGGGATTTGGGGCTATTTAAATCATTGTTTCAATTAGGAGAAAAGAGCACATTTTCCCCCCACATCAGAAACACCCTAGAATTTGATTACAGGCCACTAACTTTGCCGAGAGTGTTACATAAAACATACCATGTAGGCCATATTTCCTTTTCAACTTGGGATACGTCCTGAATTCTGAAGCTTATTTGGCCCCAGAGAGTTTGGGTGTGGGGTTAGCCGGCTTTAATGGAGTGGTTCGGGGCAGGGTACAAAGAAACTGACCTCTGAGAGGGGTTATAGGGTAGAGTTGCTTTCCTGATTTTCCCAGCACAACTCCCTAGCACTCCTAACTGCCTTTGCTGAGGCCTGCTCCACCTCCTCCTCTGTAACCTGCTCTATATGTACTGCTGCCTGCTAAACCAACATGATCTGTTTCTCCCTAGTGCTGGGCTTTGGGATGGACCCTGACCTACAGATGGACATCATCACAGAACTTGACCTTGTGAACACCACCCTGGGAGTCACTCAGGTGGCTGGACTACACAATGCCAGTAAAGCATTTCTATTTCAAGGTAAAAACATATGTCTGTTTTGTGTGTGTGTGTGTGTGTGTGTGTGTGTGTGTGTGTGTGTGAGGGTGGTAGGAGAGGAGGAGTCAGTCTGGGGGATCCCTCCTGGTTTGGGGATCATCTCTGCTGCTTTCCTTGGGTTGGTCTCCTGAAGTGTGTGACAAGCAGGGAGTGCTCTGAGAGCAAGCAGAGACATGTGGAGGGGTGCTGGAAAGATGCTTGTTCTGACAGTGAAATGCTCACCCAAAGACTTTGGTGGGGACCCGTGGTGGTGGAACTAAGTTGCAGAACTTCTGAGAGCTGCTGCCCAGCCACACCTGGCTTGCAGATCATTTATCTCACGATTGCTTCTATCTTCGATGTTTCTACATCTCTGTCTTATCTGTGGGAAGAGCGTGCTCACGGCTACCTTCTCTTAGGGCACAGCTTCCTCAGCTCTGCCCAACTATACACGTGACTACACACCATCTAACAAGCCTTTCTAAAGCCAAGATAGAAGTGCTTCGGAGCTTGGGCTCTGGAGCCCCACTGATTGGAATTGCTTTCCATTTTTGACACTATGGCTTGTGGGACTTAGCTTCTCTGTGACTTGGTATCCTCATCTAAGTGACAGATCTCTGCAGTACCTCTCTAGTGGGGCCTCTGTAACAATGCCTGATGCATAGTTCTCGTTTAGTGAACACTGTCATTGTTTTAGAATTCTTCTGTGTACTATATAGAATGACTAGCGTAAAGAAGATACATTGCCCTAAACAATTTAAATCATTGTTTCAATTAGGAGAAAAGAGCACATTTTCCCCCCACATCAGAAACACCATAGAATTTGATTACAGGCCACTAACTTTGCCGAG
The DNA here is from genome assembly GCF_947179515.1 of Apodemus sylvaticus. Taxonomy (NCBI): domain Eukaryota; kingdom Metazoa; phylum Chordata; class Mammalia; order Rodentia; family Muridae; genus Apodemus; species Apodemus sylvaticus. The sequence goes on along the minus strand of NC_067472.1, from coordinate 164,380,078 downwards.
AGTGTTACATAAAACATACCATGTAGGCCATATTTCCTTTTCAACTTGGGATACGTCCTGAATTCTGAAGCTTATTTGGCCCCAGAGAGTTTGGGTGTGGGGTTAGCTGGCTTTAATGGAGTGGTTCGGGGCAGGGTACAAAGAAACTGACCTCTGAGAGGGGTTATAGGGTAGGGGTTATAGGGTTTAGGGCATGCCCTGCCCTAAAATATAATGTGGAAATCAGCCAATTCCCCAAATTGTTGTTGAATCAAAGTGGCTTTACTTATCCATGAAAGGGATTGCCGATCAAGGGTAATGCAGAGAATGCCGACTCGGTTTGGGTGAGAGACAGGGGTCACCAGAGAAAGGCTACCTGGAAAGATTGGCAGGTCAGCAGGGACTTGAAATCTGAAAGGAAGGCCTGGGGTAGGAAGAGATGGAAGACACTCAGACACTGCAGACAGTTAGTTACATGTAGAAAGATCTTTAACAGAAGCCAACAGATAGAGGTGCAGAATAGCTGGACGGTGGTGAGAGTCGGAAGGAGTAGGCACTGCTTATTTATCTTGGACCAGTTGTCAGAGGCGCTATTTTACAGGCGGCACGGGTTCATGGGTTTGAGTACTCTGATGGCTTAAGCAGTGTCCATTCTGGTAGGTGAGACGCTGTGTGCTTGTTAGATGTTGTGCTTTAATCTCACAGCAGTGGGGATCATGGCAAAGGTTAAAGTAGGGGAGTACACTGAGCAGATATGTAAGGCATGTGGCTTGGTATCTATCTCCCTATGAGAACGCCCTACAAGGTTCTTTCAGCTCACCCTTCTTTGAAGACAAGTGCCCTGGTTAAATTTTCATTGATCTGACCGAATACCTGAACCAAACAACTTAAGGCAGGAAAAACTTATCCTGACTCACAGTTTTAGAAGATTTTTGTCTGTCATAGCAGGGGAGGGAGGGTGGAATCGCTCACATCATGGCAGCCTGGAAGCAGAGAGTGAGCCAGGAAGGACTGGGGTTTAATAGACACCAAGGGTGTACCTGGTACTGTCTTCCTCTAGCTAGACTCCACTGCTTAAAGCTTCAATAGCTTCCCCAAACTACACCAGCAGATGGGGAGCATGGGTTTAAAACACAAGTCTACAGGGAACATATCATATTCAACACAACAGCAGGGTTGATTTACAATCACAGAACCGATATTACTGGATGTGATTTTAGATATTCACTGTGTGCATAACTAACAATTATTAGTGATACGCAACAAATCGCATAATGATTTGTAGCAAAACCATAGGTATGTGACTTCCACTTAATTACTTAGAGATTTGGTGAGCTATTTAAGCTGTTGTGGCTAAAATGACAAAGGCTGGGCCACCACTGTTTTCCTTTTTGCCTGTGGAAAGCGAGAATCTCTGCCATTCTCTGCTAAGAAAACTTGGGTGCTCTGTGACCTTCATGAGGGCAGGGTTCCTGCCTATCTAGATGGTTCTTGATCTTTAGAGCCAGCTCCTGTGCATAGTTGTAGTACGTGATTAATGAGCCTTTTCCGTCCGATTACAATTCCTCTGCCCAGTGTACCTTAGAAGAGGCTTTTGCTTACTCTGCGGGTCATTCATTCCATTGCAGTGCCCCTGGGTGTGGCTTCTTCTCTGGAAACTGTTTGTTCTCTGTGTTGGCATTTACCTCTAGGATGTCTTCCAGGTAGAGATTTTCAGCATCCCTAGTGGGAAGAGAAACTCAATTTTTTGGAATTGGGTGAGACATTTTTCTATATCCTGAGCTCTTATGATTGGTTATACCATGCCTAGCCAGATAGCCCAGGATGCTCTTTTATTTCCAGTTAATGTCTTATTATACCTGCAATGGCTCCTTTATCTCTTAAGGTGGCATATTCATAGGTTCTGGTGATTGACTCCTGGGCTGCTTTGGGGAACCATTGTTCTGCAAATTGCATCCACTACTTCCCAAAGATTCATGTCTGTTCTACATGCAAAATACAACCATCTCACCTCTATTCTTCAACAGTATTAATGCTTGAAGCATCAGTGCACAGTCCCACATCTCCTTCAGTCATACCTGTTGAAGAATCCTAAATCTTGCTCTTTACTTAAATCATGTGTGATGAGACACACTTGGGACTGGTATTTTCTTCCATCTGTGGGCTCATGGAACTGGGGGGAAAAACTACTTCCAAAAGATAAGGGAGGCAAAAATGGAGTAGCAGTTATACACTCCTGCTTAAAGGGGGAAGACGTGGAAAGAAGACAGGGGCTGCCACCACCCCAGTCACCTAGGAACCCAGCAATACCAACTCCAGTGAGCCTCAAAGCTTGGGGACAGCCTCTGCCCCTGTCCTTGGCACACCCGTCTGGGATACCTTTCCCTTTGCATGAAGGAGAACATGTGTTTGCAACTGAATGAATGTGCCAGCCTGTTCCCTGTCAGTAGAGTTTGGGGGTCATGTGAGCCCTGGTTCATTTTGTCCTCTTACTTTCTTTCCAGTTCAGTCTGGAAATGTTTCTGCCAGAGTAAAATTGCCAGAAATATTTTAAAATTTATTTATTTTTTTATTATCTTTAACTTCATCCTCTCTCTCTCTCTCTCTCTCTCTCTCTCTCTCTCTCTCTCTCTCTCTCTCTCTCTCTGTGTGTGTGTGTGTGCATATAGTATACAGGGGTTGGGGATTTAGCTCAGTGGTAGAGTACTTGCATTGTAAGCACAAGGCCGTGGGTTTGGTCCTCAGCTTTGGAAAATAAAGAGATTAAAATAGTGCACAGTGTGTGTTCATATGTCAATGCACGTGAAGGCCAGAGGTCAATGTTAAGTGTCTTCCTCTATGACTCTCCACTTTATTTATTTATTTATTTATTTAGATACAGAGTCTCTCCTGAGCCTAGAGCTCACCGATTGGCTGTACTGACTGACCAATGAACTTCAGAGATTCCCCATTGTTACCCTGTGGCTCTCAGGCTCTGTGGTTACAGATGTGCTGCACGCGTGGCCTTTTACAGTGGTGGGGGTCAGAACTCAGCTCCTCATGGGCACTTTACTGACTGAGCCATCTCCGTGGTCCCCATTGTAGATTTTGAAACAAGGTTTCACCTGGGACTTGAAATCCTCCTGCCTCAGTCCTCTGAGTCCTGTGATCACAGACATGTGCTTCCATGTGCAGTTTTGGGAATATTTAACAGCTGCATTTTGTCTTTGATTGATATATAGCAGTCGGACACAGTAATGGGGTGCAGAGCCGGATTTCAGCACCCATGGCCAGCGTGTGAGAATCGGGCCAGGCTCGGCGCATGGTCATCACCTCAGTCGTTTCTTGCTATTCTGTTTTGAAAACATTCAGAATCTTTTCTACCAGTTATTTTGAAGTATCTAATTAACTATATCTATTATCTATTATCCATAGCTGTCCTACTTGCGGCAGAACAGTAGTCACTGCACCTAACCAACTGCATCCATCAGGGTCTAACTCACGCCCGCCTCTCTTTCCTAGGCTCTGGGAAGCACTGCCGTATTCCATTCTGTAGGATCAATGTCTACCTTTTCACATATAATGCTGAGTTTGCTGTGTTTGTCTTTTTGGTGCTGAACAAATGCTCCTGCTTTAGTGTGTATTCTTCCTGCGTTTGTTAAGAACCAGTTAGCTGTAGGAACCTGGCTTTGTCTCTGAATGTTTAATTCTGCGTCAGTGGTCCAGGTATCGGTTTTTATGCCAGATGTCATGCTGTTTTAGTTAATATTGATTCTTATTATGTCTAACAGTCTCGAGATTCTTGTTGGTCTCCTGCCTAGGAGAGACAGGAGGCTCTTCTATACATCTTTCTTCTTCCATTTCCATCATCCAGATGGCCAGGGTGATCCTGTCACACTTGATCTCTTCCAAGAGATCCCTGGGTGGACGCTGAACTTTTCTGATCTTTGAATCCTTTCAAGACACTGCCGAAAACTGTTCTCTCACACTTGGCCTCCCCTCCAGAGAGGGCTTCTCCCACAGTCAGTCTTATTTTGTTCTCTTTTATGATGGAGGCGGGCCGAGAGTCCCCCAGACTGTCAGCCCCATCTTACCTTTTTGCTTAGCAGCTTTTGCTTCCACCTCCCTCTTGCTTCTGACATTTCCCAAGAGCAGCAGGAAGTCAGGGCCCCCTCTGCAGTCCCATCAGCTACCGGGGTCCACAGCCACTCAGCCACAGTCGCTGCTGGTGGGCGTCTTTCCCCTCAGCTAATCATCCATGCTCACTGTTGGCAGGTGCCTTTTCCAGGTCACCGCAGGGCCAAAGGCAGCCTGCCTTTCTGTTGCTATCGGAAGATTCCTCCTCTGCTTGTCGGCAAGGTGCTCCTCACCTCCTTTCCAGCCTCTAGGAGCAGTGGCCGACAAGCATTTGCAGCTGTACATACTTAAGGACAACTAAATATTCTCAGAGGCAGTGCAGGCGCTCTCCTGTGGTCTCCCCTTTTCTGAAGTTCTATTAACAGTCTGTGGAAGGCATTTTTCACCACACCCTTCAGAATTTTTCTGTTTTTGGGCGTGTGTGTGTGTGTGTGTGTGTGTGTGTATGTGTGTTATTTTTGTTACCCAAGTCAAAGCCTTTCTCCATTTCTTGGGTATTGGTTGTAACAGCACCCCAACTTCACACACACACACACACACACACACACACACACACACAATCTGTGTTATATATTTACTGTCACCATAACAAATGACCACACATTTAGTTACATCAAAATGTAATGATCTTAGAATTCTGGACATCAGCGCGAGCTCTCAGGGACTGATGTTGGGGTACTGAAAAGCCGTGTTCTTCACGCATAGCTGAGCCTTCCCCACATTCCTTAGCCGCCATCCTCCTGGACTCGATACAGTGCTCCAGCATGTGTGTCCGCTGTCACTCTGCCTCCTGCCTCTGCCTCTCTCATCATACTGTCTTCATGGCAATGGCGTGCCTGCTGTTCCCACTCCCCTCTGTTGGGACTTTGTGATTATACTGGGCTCACTCAAACGAATCATGCGTTACACAACGGTAGCCTCATTTCAAGACCCAGAAAGTAATCACGTTTACAGTGCCTTCTGCCAAGTAAGACAACTTACACACTTGGTGATTAAACTGGGGACCTTTTCTGGGAAGGATGTGTTTCTGACTACCCATTGCTGGGTAGAAATGGGAACAATGCTATGTTCTGAGCGGTTCAGTTGAATCTCCCTCCGTGGTGGAGAACTGTCAGTAGAATGAGCCATGGATGGACCTCATGTTTTAGCGGAGCCCTGTTGAACAAGGAAAAAGAAGCCAGTGAGATTGCACATGTGCTTCATTTCACATTTCAACATGTGGTTGACACAGAAAGCTACTGCTAAGATGTTTTACCTTTTGTCAACAAAATCTTCAAAATTCTTCAAAAACTTTAAAAACAAAACTTTCTTCAAAATCTTCACCACCTTTGGAGTTCTCACCTGTATCAGTCAATATACATTAGACTTAATATTTAAAGCCAAAACTGGATTTAATGCTCATTCCATACATACATTAGATTAGAACTCTATTTTTGTTTGTTTTGTTTGTTTTGAGACAGGTTTTTCTCTGTATAGCCCTGGCTGTCCTGGAACTCACACAGTAGACCAGGCTGGCCTTGAACTCAGAAATCTGCCTGCCTCTGCCTCCCAAGTGCTGGGATTAAAGGTTTTAGATTAGAATTTAATCAACTCTATTGAGGTATGATTGACCTGATAAATTGTGTGTATTAAAACAGTATGATATGATGCTGCTGACATATGAATACGCCTGTGGAACCATCCCATAATAATTAAGGATATTGTTGTCCCTGCAAGCCATCACCCACTTCTCCCCATCTCTGTCCCACAAATCTGCTGTTCTGCTATCATTATGGATTAATTTACACTCTCTAGAACTTTCTATGAATAGAATTTTATGGTGCTTTCCTTAGAGTACATATATAGCTGGGGCTTGCCATTTTTAATGTGTGCTGGTTAGTTTTATGTCAACTTGACACAAGTTAGAGTCATTTGGGAAGAGGGACTTCCCAGTAATAGAAAAGCAACTAAGGCATTATACATTGATATACTTATCTGTAAAAATGTGTATTTATTTTATGTGTATGAATCTTTGTCCACATATATGTCTGTGCACCACACGCATGCCGTGCCTATGCAGATCAGAAGTGAACAGTGGACTCCTGGGAGTTACAGGCAGTTGTATGTGTGTGAATGTGTGTGTGATGTGTGTGTGTATGTGTGAGTGTGCCTATATGTATGAATGTGTGTGTCTGTGTGTGGTATGCCTGTATGCGTATGTGTGTGTGTGATATGTGTGTATTCATGAGTATGTGTATATGTGTATGTGTGTTTGTATATGTGAGTGTTCATATATGGATGAGTGTGTGAGTCTGTGTGTGTGGTATGTGTGTATGCATGAGTACGTATGAGTTTGTGTGGGGTATGTGTGAGTATGTGTGGGGTATGTGTGAGTGTGTATGGATGAATTTGAGTGTGTCTATGTGTGTGGAATATGTGTATGTGTGAGTATGTATGTGTGTATGTGTGAGTGTGTGTTCATGTGTGTATGTGCATGTATGTTTATGTATGTGTATGTGTGTGTATGTATGTGTATGTGTGTGGTGTGAATGGATGTTTTGCCTATACATATGTGACCATGAGCATGCTTTGTGTCCGTGGAGACTAGAAGAGGGCATCAGATACCTTGGAATTTGATTTACAAATGGTTATAAGCTGCCACGTGGGTGCTGGGAGCTGAACTTAGTCCTCTGGAGCATTAGACAGGGCTTCTTTTTCTTTTTTAAAAATTGAATATAATCTTCATTTACATTTCTAAATGCCAAAACTTTTGCCGGTTTCCCCCTCCCTGAAAACCCTAACCCCTCCTCCCACCCCCCTGCCTTCAAGTGTATGCCCCTCCACCCAAGCCCCTCCCACCTGCTCCACCTTGGTTTCCCTTTGTTGGGGCATCTATTGAGCCTTCACCCGACCAAGGACCACTCCTCCCACTGATGCCTAGCAAGTCATTCTTCTGCCAGATTTTTTAGCCAGGGCTTTTAATCACTCCATCTTTCCATTTCCCATTCTTACTGTTTTTATTTAACCAGCCAATTATTTAAATCAATTTAAGTAACAAAACAAAACACAAAAACCCCTACCTTCTGGTTATTCTTGTCTGTTTGGTTACTGTTTTCTGTATTTTGTATCCCTTGTGTAAATTTGTGTTTCTTTGAACATTTTTTAGATTGTGGGTCTCCCCGTGCTGAGTTCCTCTGGATTTTATATATCCGAGGCAGTCTTTATATTTCCTTCAATGTTGAAATAAGTTGTTGCTGAGCGGACCTCTGGGTTGGCAGTTTATTTTCTCTCATTCCTATTCATGCTGTTCCTAGCTCAAAATCTGCTGTGTCACTGTGCTTTCCGCTGAGATAATGTGCCTGTCTTCCATGTGCTTCCTAAGGGCTTCTCTTTACTACTCATTCTAAGTATTTTGTTTATGACATATAGCACTGTAACTGTTACCATATTTCTTCTGCATGGGATGGATTTGAGTTTCATTAAATCTAAAAAAGTTGGCCATTTAGTCTTCAGATATCTTTTACTATCTTTTTCTTTTTCAACCCCCCCACCATACCCACCCCACTTGCCTACCCACCCCACTTGGCATCCTCATTTTTTTCTTAACCCCACCAAGTCTAATTTGTGCTGCCCATATATTCTTGGCCGTGTGCTCACCCACTGGAGTACGGCCAATGTATGAAGGGTCGAACCCTGAAAGAAAATTGACCCCCACCCTATCAGTTCAGAGGCAGGGCTTCATGCCCACTCCACTTCCCTTGCTGGGGTTTTGTGTGTCTTGAGTCTGTCTGTGCGGATGCAGGGAGCACCTGAGCCCCGCCTGTCTCTGTTTCCCCTCCCACGAGCAGGGAGGCATAGCAGCACACAGGCCAGCCTTAAGCTTGGCTGCTGGTGGTCCAAGCTTAGACCCATGCTTGCAGAGCAAACACTACGCTTGCTGACTTATCCCTACAGCTCCTGGATCATTTTTCCTTTGTAGCCGGTATCTTGCATGGCCTAGACCATTTTTCACTGAGTGCTAGCCATTGTGAAGTTTGCCTACATATTCTCTGAGTTGTGTTCTAGAATACAGTTGAGTTATTGGGAAACAGTAAAGCTTTTATATTCTACTTTTGAGGCTGCCCAGGATGGCCCGAAGGAGTGTTCATTTCATGTCGAACTATTATTTCCTATCACTAAGGCAAAACTTCTGACGTACTCCACCCAAGGAATGGTAGCTCTCCCTGGGCTGCTGGAAATACACGCTCTTCTTGTGTGTTGACTGTTGTAGTTTTGTAGGCTGTCTGCTCTATTTCTGGGCAATCTGTTCACATGTATGACTCCATTTAGTACCTAGCTGGCTGCAGACCTTAAGGGAGACCTTCACTCTTTTTTGGTGCTGCAGTAGTCTCTCATACCTTGTCTGACAAACCTAGATTCCTCAGTCTCCCCAGATTCTGCGCTTCCTGTCCTCAACTCTGACCGTGCTAGGCTCTGCCTATGCTCCTTTCCCAAGGCAGCAGCCGGGATGTTTTCTCACTCAGCAGCCCATCTCTCCTGTTTCACAAGGATTGTGTCACCTTTCATAGAATGACATCTAGTGTCACAAATTCTCCCCTTCACCAATACTCGATTTCCAGTGAATTAAAGTGATAAAGTATTAAAATCCACTTCTGGGCTATACTATCCTTATTTCATCTGTTGTGTGTGACTAGAGGTTACCTAACTAGACAGAGCAGGTCCAGAGAGGCTCCACAGGCTTTTCCATTCCAGCTCCACCCAGTTAACACACTAGACTGTAAGATCTTATCACTCAAGGTCAGTGCACTGTGTTAATTAGAATGCCACCTACATTTTCTACCTAAGTCTCTCCAAGTACACATTGATAATACAGTGGTGAAAATAGTTCCTGTGAAGTCCAGCTGTAGTGAGGTGGGAGCAAAGCAAAGTAAACCAAGTTCTGGGACTGAACATGGAACACTGTGAGTTCTTGTTACTATGTCCTTACATCTTAAGGTGTGTATGCACAAGTGTGTATATGTGCATGTGTATACTTGTATGTATGTGTTTGTGTATGGTGTGTATATGAGTGTGAACGTGTGTGCATGTGTACATGTATTTGGATGTGTGTATATGTGTGTGCATACAAGTATATATATTCTTGCATGTTTGTGTTTGTGTGTGGCGTGTGTATATGAATGTGAATGTGTGTGTATGTGTTTCGATGTGTATATATGTGTGTGCAGAAGTGTATGTATATGTATGTGTGTGCCTGTGTGTTTAGGAGAAAAAGATTGTGAGGGGACAGAGGATGAGTTAACCCTTCATGTTTTTAATTAATTAATTAACTAACTAATTAATTAATTAATTTAGTTACATCTCAAATGCTGCCCCCTTTCCAAATGCTTCCCTCATCCAGTCCCTTTTCCTCACCCCCTTCCCCTTCTCCTCTGAGAGGGTAGGATTCACTCTGGGTATCCCCCCACCCTAGCACATCAAGTCTCTGCTAGATTAGGTGTGTCCTTTCTCATTGAGGCCAGATAGGGCAGCCATGGAGATGAAGACTGAGCTACCTGTCTGCTGCATATGAGCCCAGGGAGGTCTCATTCCAGCCTGTGTATGTTCTTTGGTTGGTTTGGTTCTGAGAGCTCGCAGGGGGTCCAGGCTTGTTGACTCTGTTGGTCTTCTGGTGGTGTTCCTGTGGCCTTCAATCTGTCTCCCAACTCTTCCATAAGAGTCCCCAACCTCTGTCCAGTGTTTGGCTGTGGGTATCTGCTTTCATTTAGGTCAACTGCTGGGTAGAGCTGGTAGGACAACTATGCTAGGCTCCTGTCTACAAGCACAACAGGGTACCATTAATAATGTCAAGGACTGGTTGTTTGCCCATGGAATGGGTTTCAAGTTGGGCTGGTTATTGGTTGGCCTTTCCTTCTGTCTCTGTTCTGTTCATGCATTTCTTTAAGGCAGGACAAATATTAGGTTGAATTTTTGTGGATGGGTTGGTGTCCCTATCCTTCCAACAGGGTTCAGGAGGTTGCCTCTTTAGGTTCCATGCTCCTACTATTAGGCATCTTTGCTAAGGTTACCTACATTGACTCCTGAGAACTTCTTCTATCCCAGGTCTCTGGGACTTCCTAAAGATTCTCTCTTCCTCACCACCCCAGGCAGCTGCAGATTTCCATTAATTCTCCTGGCCACCTGGGCCTCTCTCCTGTTTCTCTCTGTACCTGATCTTGCCTCCCTACCCACCAACCCCCTGTCCAAGGTCTTTTCCTCCCTCTGCCTCCGATGACTATTTTGTTTCCCCTTCTAAGTGTGATTCAAACATCCTTGCTTGGGTCCTCCTTCTTGTTTAACTTTATTGGGTATGTGGGGTGTATCATGGATATTCTGTACTTTATGGCTAATATCCACTTATCATGGAGTAAATATCATGCCTGTCCTTTTGGGTCTGGGTTACCTCATTCAGGATGATATTTTCTAGTTCCATTCATTTGCCTGCAAAATTCATGATGCCCTTGGGGTAAGGCGAAGCATCTTTTGGATATATGCCCAGAAGTGGTGTAGCTTTAGGTATCTTCAGGTAGAACCTGAAGTTTTCTGAAGAACTGCTAGATTGTTTTCAAGAGGGTTTGTACCAGTTTGCAATCCTACCAGCAATGGAGGAGTGTTCCTCTTTCCTCCACATCCTCTCCAGCATGTGCTGTCCCTTGAGTTTTTGACCTTAGCTAATCTGACTAGTATAAGGTGGAGACTCTATGTTGTTTTGATTAGCTTTTCCCTGATGCCTACAGATATAGAATATTTCTTTTAAGTGCTTATCTTCCATTTGAGATTCCTCTGTTGAGACTTTTCTGTTTTGCTCTGTGCCCCATTTTTAATTGGATTATTTGGTTTGTTGGAGTTTAACTTCTTAAGTTCTTTATGTACTTTAGATATTAGTCCTCTGCTGAATGTAGGGCTAGTGAAAATATTTTCCCAGTCTGTAGGCTGCTGTTTTATCCAGTTGACATTTTACTTTGCCTTACAAAAGCTTTTCAGTTTCACGAGGTCTCATTTATCAGTTGTTGATCTTAGGGCCTGAGCCATTGATCTTACGTCCTCTCTTCACAAATTGTCTCCTGTACCAATGAGTTCAAGGCTCTTTCCCACTTTCTCTCTTTCTCTTCTATTAGGTTTCATGTATCCAGTTTTATGTTGAGGTTCTTGATCCACTTGGACTTGAGTTTTGTGCAAGGTGATAAATATAGACCTATTCGCATTCTTCTACATGTAGACACTCAGTCAGACCAGCATCATTTGTTGAAGATGCTTTCTTCTTCCCATTGTATAATTTTGGCTTCTTTGTTGAAAATCAAGTGTCCATAGATGTGTTGATTTATTTCTGGGTCTTCAATTCTATTCCATGGATGGACCTGCCTTTTTCTGTACTAATACCATGCAATTTTTTTTTTTTTAAATCACATTTACTCTGTAGAATGACTTGAGGTCTGGGATGGTGATTCTTCCAGAAGTTCTTTTATTGTTCAGGATTGTTTTGGCTATCCTGAGTTTTTGTTTCTCCATATGAAGCTGAGAATTCTTTCAATGTATGTAAAAAAAACTGTGTTAGAATTTTAGTGGGAGTTGCATTAAATCTGTAGATTGCTTTTTGTAAGATGGCTATTTTTACCAATCCATGCACATGGGAGATCTTTCCATCTTTTGATATCTTTTTCAATTTCTTTCTTCAGGGACTTGAAGCTCTTGTTGTACAGATCTTTTACTTGCTTGATTAGAGTTATACCTAGATATTTTATATTATTTGTGGCTATTGTGGAAGGTGTTATTTCCTGAATTTTTTCTCTGCCAATTTCTCATTTGTATAAAGAAAGGCTACTGATTTCTTTGAGTTCATTTTATATCTGGCCACTTTGCTGACAGTGTTTATCAGCTGTAGGGGGTCTCTGGTAGAATTTTGGAGATCACTTATGTTATCACTATCATATCCTCCTCAAATAGTGGTACCTCGACCTCTTCCTTTCCAATTTGTATTCTCTTGATCTCCTTTTGTTGTCTTTTATTGCTGTAGCTAGAACTTCAAGGACAATATTGAATAAATAGGGGGAAAATGGGCAGCCTTGTCTTGTCTCCAGTTTTAGTGGAATCACTTTGTCTCCAGTTAATTTGATGTTGGCTACTGGCTTGATGTATATTGTTTTTATTATGTTTAGGTATGTGCCTTGAATCTCTGATTGCTTCAAGACTTTTAATGTTTTGAGTTAGGAACTTTTTATATTTGGGATTTTCTTTGATTGTATCCATTCCTTCTATGGTCTATGCCTCAGATTCTCTCTTCCATTCCTTTTATTCTGGTGGTGATGCTTGCATCTGTAGTTACTGTTTCTTTCCTAGATTTTCCATCACCAGATTTACCTCCATTTGTGTTTTCTTTATTGCTTCTATTTCCATTTTTAGATCTTGGCTCATTTTATTCATTTTCCTTGCCTATTTGATTGATTTTTTTCTTTAAGAGATTTATTATTTTTCCTCTTTAAGGGCTTCTACCTGTTTGATTGTGTTTCCTGTATTTCTTTAGGGATTTATTTAAATCTTTACATATATTTGAAGGCCTCTACCATCTTCATGAGATAGTATTTTAAGTCTTGCTCTTTAGGTGTGTTAGAATATTCAGGGCTTGCTGTAGTAGGAGATCTGTTTCTGGTGGTATCATATTGCATTGGCTTCTGCTGATTATGTTATTGCTCTTGCCTTTCACCATCTAGTTATCTATAGTGTTGGTTGGCCTGAGTGTTTGTACTGGATGGTTTTGTGTGTCAACTTGACAGAGGCTGGAGTTATCACTGAGCAAGGAGCTTCAGTTGAGGAAGTGCCTCCATGAGATCCAGCTGTGGGGCATTTTCTCAATTAGTGATCAGGGGAGTGGGAGGGCCCCTTGTGGGTGGTACCATCCCTGGGCTTGTAGTCTTAGGTTCTATAAGAGAGCAGGCTGAGCAAGCCAGGGGAAGGAAACCAGTAAGAAACATCCCTCCATGGCTTCTGTATCAGCTCTTGCTTCCTGACCTGCTTGAGTTCCAGTCCTGACTTGCTTTGGTGACAAACAATAGTGCTGAAGTGTAAGCTGAATAAATTCTTTCCTCCACAACTTCTTCTTGGTCATGATGTTTGTGCAGGAATAGAAACCCTGACTAAGACAGTGTTGTTCATTTGATTGGACCTTCCCGAAGGCAGGTGGAGCTGTATGTCTTGGGTTTGAGCAGGCCTTCTCGGAAGCAGGCAGAGCTGTGGGGTGGGGCACAGTGCATTGGTCCTTGACCTCCACTGTCGAGGGGTCAAAAGGAAGATGGAGCTGTGCATTAGCCTAACAGCCAGTAGCTGCTAGGCTTACTGGGGTCCTCGAAGTTGGGGTTATTGGGATGGGAAGGTGAGCTCTTTGTGTTTAAATGTCATGTTTACTTAACTATATCAGATTGGTTCCGCTATTATAAAAAGTACTTCAATGTGATTTTTTTTGTTAAAATGTATTTTATTAAATTATATAAAAGGAAAAATTATATAAAAGGGATTTCATATATATATATATACAATATATTCTAACCATAATTATTTCCCCACCTCTTATCCTAATTTATTCCAGATTCACTAATTTCCCCTACCTGCTTCCCATTTCATGTCCTTTTCAAAATTTTTTTTATAACTCACTGTGTCCAGTCTCGGCTGCTCATTTATTCATGAGAGTGGAGTTCTCCATTATCGGCCCACCTACTCTGGATCATACCCACTAAAGAAAACTGCCTCCCCCTCCCCTGGAACCCATCAGCCACCAGAAGCTCCTCAGTTAGGGATACACTGTTGAGACTGTTCTTAAGTGTGCCCGTAGGTGTGTCTTTTAATGTCATCAAATCTCAATTTCTATGACTGGAAAGGGAAGGACCATTTAGGCAGTGTGGAATTAAGCTCCATGGGACAATTCCTCCAAAATGTCAAAGTATTAAACATAAATTCTGCATTCTTTCCTATGTTTCTACCTTGTCTCTCATCATTCTATGCACAGCTATGTGTGCCTCTGCACTTGGGGCGAGAAGGTATTTGTGCCATTGCTGTCCTCTTCACAGTGTTGGTGAAGTTCAATGGAATGCTCTTGAGCTGCTGGCTCCTCTAGTGCTGACTTTGGGGCCTGGTAGGATTTGCTTTCTGAGTTCCTCTTGTCACCATGGTCTTTGTGCAATGAATTGATTAGCAAGAGTTTTATTTATCTTTTATTTGAAAAAAATGATCCATTTTTATTAGATGCGTGGATGCACTGGGAGAGGAATGGGTGGTTATGGGTAGAAGTAGCAGGTGTCGAGGCTGAGGGAAGCCCTAAATACCAGCACTGGACTTTCAAAAGTCACCTTGCAGTGCCCCTGCTTGGCTTTGAGTAGGACTCAGGACATCTGCAAGCCAGGAAGTGCAGTTTTCCAGGCAATGTCTCATGGCTAAGCAGTTCCAAGTCTGTGTCTCCTGGTATTGAAATAAAATTGAATTAGATGAGATTGGCACATTTAGGTATGACCACAGACAGAAAGAAGTAAGTTGGAATATGCACAAGTATGAGTTCTTTATGATATTGTTTTCTCTGCTACATAAAGTATTACTTTTTAGCAGATGTTTGAGGAGGGACTTTAATGAAAGAAGAGATGAGATTTCCCATGTAACTTGCTGCATAAAATAAGATAGAACATACACTGATGTAGGTTCCTACTAGGGGAGAGTGTAGGTATTTGGCTCCATTTTGGATGCTAGGCTTTGAGCTTGGTTCTGGTGGAAGACACAGGAACAGAGGTCATAGGGTAGAAGGGCAAACACCACATGGCCTCTGATGCTCTAAGGAAGGGGAGAAAACTACCTTGCAGTTCTGTGTGGATAAAGTCTAGAGAATGTTCAAGAAATAAGGGTGACCCAAGGAAGAGGAAGAGAGGGGTGTTATCTGATGA
The DNA here is from genome assembly GCF_947179515.1 of Apodemus sylvaticus. Classification (NCBI taxonomy): domain Eukaryota; kingdom Metazoa; phylum Chordata; class Mammalia; order Rodentia; family Muridae; genus Apodemus; species Apodemus sylvaticus. Next base: position 164,365,049 of record NC_067472.1, on the reverse strand, counting down.
GAGTCAAATAATCTACTCCTGTTTGCAGAATGCTCTTGTGTAGTAATCATTTCCACAAAGTGATGTGAAGGCTGCCCTATAGCTCTTAATGCTTAGAAAAATCTGAGGAAAATGAAGTTACCCAAAGGGTTTGTTTAATGTCGGATTTTCCAGATTCTCCGACATCCACTGTTGCCCAAGTCTGAATTGTTTTTTCTGTTGATTGGATATGCCTAGTCACTAATTACCTCTGGGAACATTTATAAGTCAGCTTCCACTCTGAATGGAGTGATTTAGTGCAACTTTGAATTTAATCAATTAGTGGAGTGGTTCAATTCTCATACTGAGTGTCTCCCAAATATAGGTGTTTTTGCTCTTGCCAAGTAAAAGTCAAGCAAGCTTCAAGTGGGTTTTCAACTCCCTCCCTGGGCCAATTTAACACCTGCACCAAATTGGTCTAGAAAATAGTTAAATGGCCATGTGATAGATGTATGTAATAGAGCAAATAAACTGTATTTGTTCCCTAGATCTGCAGTCCCAACATCCACATTAAAATTGATTCTCTCAATCATGCTTCTTTCCCCATCAGAAGCAGAAGTGAAAAATGATTAAGAACCTCTTAGGAGCCTTTAGCTGGAGTACCCATGAACAAACTGACCTAGGACAATCAGTTAAGACCACCAGAATTTGCATCCTCTTGGGGTGATGGGTAATGGTAAAAACTGATTTAGATAAACAACTTATTTAGAAGAGAAAACTAAAATTAAATGTTAATTGGTATTACCATTAGGAGTAGTTCCTAGAAAATACACAATTTTCCATTAAGAAGATACACAGTGAATATCTACTGGATGCCAAGCCCTTTTCAAAACACAAGGGGTATTGTAGTGAAATATCAGAGTAAAGGGACTAGAGAGATGCTCAGTAGATAAAGCAAGTCCTGGGAAGCACAAGGCCTGGGATTCCCCTCCTGAGAATCACTAAAAGCTGGGGGAGCTTGGTAGTCAGCCTGCAAGCCATTAGGAGGCAGAGATAGGTGATCTGGGTAAGCTGGTTAGCTAGATGAGCCACATTGTAAGCTCCAGGTTGAGTAGGAGACCTGGTCACAGTAAACAAAATGGAGAGCAGCCAAAGAAGATACCTGATACCATTTCTGATCTCATAATGAACATGTTTCCACACACACATTCCACACTGTGGTACCTATACCTAGTCATGTATACATTGTCCAGAAAATGAAAATGTAAATTCAAGAAAAATGCAAATAAATAACTGTAAAGTATATTTCTCCTAGATAATTTAAAATTGATATATTTAAATTTAGGAAAATATGTATACTTTGTTTTCTCTCAAGGAATATATATTGATGCTGATTAAAATTTTTTATGTGTATATATGGGCATATGTACATACAGTGTCTGAGGTGGTGCCAGAGCCTGTTTTGGCCAATTGTAACCAATCATGTACATGTTGGGAACTGAACCCAGCATGCCTTCTGCAAGAGCAGCAAGTTCTTTAACTGCTGAGCCATCTCTCCAGTTTCAATTTAATGAATTCAATCTATCTAATCCTTGTAAAAATGGATGTACGTCATCTGGGTTGGGTTTTTATTTCTTCTAAGATAAAAGAAAGTTTTTCTTTGATTTACTTTTTCATTTTCTTGACAATGTATACATGACCGGGTATATGTGCCACAGTGTGCAATTTGTGTGTGGAAACATGTATATGCATGAAATCAGAAGTGATATCAAGTATCTTTTTGGCTTCTCACTGGGTAGTCCTGGTTGACCTGGAACTCATTATGTACACTAGGCTGGCCTGAAATTCACAGAGATCTGCCGCCTTCTGCCTCCCAAATGCCAGGATTAAAACTGTGCACTAGCACACCTGGCACTAGACTGGATGGTCTCTTTTAAAGAAATAACCTCAACTATTATCTCTAGTGTATATTCCTGTTTACAACCTTAAAAGTTAGGCTCTTTTTTTTTTAACTGTTATATTGCTGTAAAGAGGCACCATGACAAAAGCAATGATTATAAAGAAAACACTTAATTGGGGGCTTGCTTATAGTTTTAGAGGGTTAGCTCATAATTATCATAGTGGGAAGCAGACAGGCATGACTTTGGAGCAATAGCTGAGAGCTTTCTATTCTAATCTACAATGAAGCAGAGGAGAGGGAAGGAGGGGTGGAGAGAGAGAGAGAGAGAGAGAGAGAGAGAGAGAGAGAGAGAGAGAGAGAGAGAGAGAGAGAAGGGGAAAGAGGAGGGGGAGAGAGAAGGAGGGAGACAGGGAGTGAGGAAGAGAAGAGCCAGGGCTTGGGTTGGGCTTTTGAAACATCAAAGCTGAGCTTCAGTGACACAGTCTTTCTAACAAGGCCACATCTCTTAATCCTTCCCAAATAGTTCCACTAACTGGGGACCAAGTATTTAAATATATGAGCTTATGGGCCCATTATCTTTCAAACTACCACAGGCTTGTACACTGCCTTTGTATGCATGTTCTATTTTCATATTCATGGTACAGATGAGAGAAGAGGTAAGTTCCCTTGACCATATGTAAACTGTTGAGGTAGATAAAGAGTTTAACTCAGGCACTGATGCTTATAGGCTTTGTCTTAGCCCCACTCCATTCATAGCTGCTTCCTGACATTTCATGAGACTGGAGATGAATATACAAGTTTAACATGATGGAGTTACAGCATTTCTGAAGAGAGTCCAAAGGACTTCTGCCAAGATACCATTTGACAGGTATTTTAAATCAACCAGGACAGATGGTGGTCTTGTCAGTTGGTGAATTCTACTTAATAGAATTTCATGGTTTTTTCCTACTTGGCAGTGCCTGGAGATGAAGGTTTGGCAACTGGTTTGGCTAATTAAAGAGTGTATACAAGAAGGCAGAAATAATCAGGAATATGAGTTTTCATAAGTTAAAATGTATTTCTCTATGGCCCCTTGACCAAGTGGAGGGTGTTGTGAATTAGATCTACTGTGGTCACAGTGTTCTTTTATGGATGCTGTAAATCCTTTGATGGGTTCTTCTTTTTAATCTTGATTCCATATAAGTTAAAAGGTTTTAAAAATTATTCTTTTTATTTTTTAATATGTGTATGCACATGTGTCAGGATCTGGGCATGTGTGCATGAGTACAGGGCTTGTGGAACTAGGTGTTCAGGCCCTCCCAGAACATAATTAGACATGACTGTTAGCAGCTAGATATGGGTGCTGGGAACTGGACTCAGGTCCTCTCCTCAACCACAGAGTCATCCTTACAGTTGCATAAGTGCTCTGATTCTTTTTTCTTTCTTAAAATAAAACAAAAGCACTTTTATATGTATGAGTGTTTGTCTACTTGTATATATGTGCCTTGTATCCACAGAGACCAGAGGAGGGCATTGGCTTCCTTAGAATTAGAGCTATACATTGTGTGAGCTATCATGTGGGTGCTGGGAATGGAACCCAGGTCTCCTCTTCAATAGTAACCAGAGCTCTTAACTGTCTCATCAATTCCAAATGATCTGACTTATTTTGAACATATTGGGACTGAATTCTTTTCTGTGGGAACACATTCCTAGAATTACAATGTAAATCAGTAGGAAAATATTATTTTATATGCAAATATTTTATTTAAATGCTATTTTTTCCTGGATGAAGCCAATACATAAAATGAAGCCAAGATACAGTTATAACTAGGCTGTCTCCATCCTCATGCTTATAGTCCACTGAACAAACAGTTTGATAGCATGGAATAGCTGTGCAGAAGTGTCTGAAAGTAGGCTGAAGCCTGGGCTTGTTCACGGCTGACTCCTGCATTTATCAAGTGATAGATTTCTTCTCATGTCAGTCTTGAAAGTTTTTAGTTTGTCAGGGGATTATTTTTTCTTTTTTTAAAATTTCTATATTCTTTGTTTACATTCCAAATGATTTCCCCTTTCCCAGTTTCCCCCTCCCCATAAGTCCCATAAGCCCTCTTCCCTCTGCCCATTCCCCAATCACCCCCTCCCATTTCTCTGTCCTGGTATTCCCCTACAATGCTGGATCAAACCTTTCCAGGACCAAGGCCCTCTCTTTCCTTCTTCTTGGGAATCATTTGATATGTTAATTGTGTCTTGAGTATTCAGAGCTTCTGGGATAATTAATATCCACTTATCAGTGACTGCATTCCATGTGTATTTTTTTTTGTGATTGGGTTACCTCAGTTAGGATGATATTTTCCAGATCCAACCATTTGCCTAAAAATTTCATGAATTCATTGTTTTTAATTGCTGAGTAGTATTCCATTGTGTAAATATACCACATTTTCTGTATCCATTCCTCCATTGAGGGACATCTGGGTTCTTTCCAGCTTCTGGCTATTATAAATAAGGCTGCTATGAACATAGTGGAACATGTGTCCTTATTGCATGCCGGGGAATCCTCTGGGTATATGCCCAGGAGTGGTATAGCAGGGTCCTCCAGAAGTGTCATGCCCAGTTTTCTGAGGAACCATCAGACTGATTTCCAGAGTGGTTGTACCAGCTTGCAATCCTACCAGTAGTGGAGGAGTGTTTCTCTTTCTCCATATCCTCACCAACACCTGCTGTCTCCTGAGTTTTTAATCTTAGCCATTCTGAGTAGTGTGAGGTGAAATCTCAGGGTTGTTTTGATTTGCATTCCCCTAATGATTAATGATGTTGAACATTTCTTAAGGTGCTTCTAAACCATTTGAAGTTCTTCAGGTGAAAATTCCTTGTTTAGCTTTCTATCCCATTTTTTAATAGGGTTATTTGGCTCTCTGGAGTCTACCTTCTTGAGTTCTTTGTATATATTGGATATTAGCCCTCTGTCGGATGTAGGGTTGGTGAAGATCTTTTCCCAATTTGTTGGTTGCCGTTTTGTTCTTTTGATAGTGTCCTTTGCCTTACAGAAACTTTGTAATTTTATGAGGTCCCATTTGTCAATTCTTGATCTTAGAGCATAAGCTATTGGTGTTTTGTTCAGGAACTTTTCCCCTGTGCCCATGTCCTCAAAGGGTTTTCCCCAGTTTCTTTTCTATTAGTTTCAGTGTGTCTGGTTTTATGTGGAGGTCCCTGATCTACTTGGAGTTGAGCTTAGTACAAGGATAAGAGATAAGAGATAAGAATGGATCTATTTGCATTCTTCTGCATGCTGTCCTCCAGTTGAACCAGCACCATTTGTTGAAAAGGCGATCTTTTTTCCCACGGGATGGTTTTAGCTCCTTTGTCGAAGATCAAGTGACCGTAGGAGTGTGGGTTCATTTCTGGGTTTTCAATTCTATTCCATTGATCTACCTGCCTGTTACTGTACCAATACCATGCAGTTTTTTAAACACTATTGCTCTGTAGTTCTGCTTGAAGGGGATTATTTTCAAAGGAATAGTATGATATTAAGCCACAGGCTCTTGCTATATCTCAGTGTCAACAAGTGTCAAAACTTTGTCATATTTGGACATGCTCCAGTAGAGTCCACATTCATACAGGCAGCACAAAGTGGACCTTATTGCGTTAAAACAAAAGACACATAGTTGGATGGAAAGGGAAGAAGAATGGATATGGGAAGAGTTGGGGGAAATGTGATCACAATGTTTGCAGTTCTCAAAGAACTAATAAAAACATTGTCAAAAGCCCCATCAAAATTAGCCACAGGCTCGGGTATGTAGAGGGTTGGTGGAGTTACTTGTCCAATGTATAGGAAGACTTGGTTTGATCAGAGCCATGAAATATATTGTCCCAGAGGGTTATGGTGTGTGCCTGTACTTGTCCAATGTATAGGAAGACTTGGTTTGATCAGAGCCATCAAATATATATGTCCCAGAGGGTTATGGTGTGTGCCTGTAACACTCCTCCCTCCCTCCCTTCCTCCTTCCCTTCTTCCTTCTCTCTCTCTCCTTCCCTCCCTCCATCTCTCTCTCTCTGTCTCTGTCTCTCTTTCTTTCTTTCATTTGTCTTATATCATGTGTATGTTTGTGTGTGCACCCAAGTGTATGTATATGTACCTTGTGATTGTAGGTATTTTCCAAGTCAGAAGAGGGCATTGGGTCCTTGGGAACCAGAGTTATAGTTTGTTGTGACATGTAACACGGAAAATGAACATGAGTCCACTGCAAGAATAGAAGTGCTCTTGCTGGGCCTGGTGGCACACATTTTTAATCCCAGAATTAAGGAGGCAGGGGCAGGGGTATCTCTATGAGTTCAAGGTTAGTGTAGCCTATATCAGGAGTTTTAGGACAGCTAGGGTAACATAATAGAGTGACACTATCTTAACTACTACTACTACTACTACTACTACTACTACTACTACTACTAGAAGTGGTCTTATCCCCTGTACCACCCTTCCAGGCTCTCATGATGGCCTTTTCAGTTACATTGCTCATGTCAATGTAACTACCCCTCCTGCTGCCTGGTTCCTCTCCCTGCTGGCCATTCTCCTGCTGTCATGTCACCTGTATTCTGTTGTTTTTTTCTTCCCATCCATAATACCTTTATAATTCAGCTAAATCTCTCTCTCCCCCCTTCTCTTACAGTCTCTCTAGTCATGATCTTTACCACCCCCTCACATTAAAGTAAAAAACCAAGAATGTGTAAATGAAAGGTAACAAGGTATTTGTGATCCTGAATCTGCTATATTTTATTTAATACAATGATTTGTATTCATCTTGATCCCTCCATTTTCCTGCAAGTGTTAGGATCTCGGTTTTTCTTTATGGGTGAATAAACTCCAGCATGTATGTGTAATACATTTTCTTTATCTGTTCATCTGTTGTTGGATATCTAGGCTGGTTCCATTTCCTAGCTATTGTGAATAGAGCAGCAATGAATGTGTAGGATGTGCAGGTCTCTCTGTGACAAGGCTTTTTGCATATACACAGGGTGCACATACCTGGGTGCAGTGGTGCTATTTTCAGTGTTTTGAGGAGACTCCATTATGATTTTTATAGCATCTATGTCAGTTAATATTCCCACAAACATCAAATAAAGAGACCCTTTCTTCACATTCTCTTCGACGTTTGTTGGTTGTTTGGTTGATGTTAGGCATTCTGACTGTGGTAAGATGGAATCTCAAAGATGCTTTGCTTTGCATTTCCCAAATGGCCAAGGATACTGATGGTTCTTACAATTCTAAGAAACATATTTCATCATAGAGAACATTTGTTAAGGAGGTCCATAATTGCCCAACAGCCCATTATAAATCTGGCCCTAGGCCTGATCATCCTCAGAGATGGGAGAGTGAAGGCTGCCCTTGGGGGATGCCAGTGGGTTCATCTTGAAGTCTAATTCTGGTTCAGTGCAGTGCTTGTTTACTCCTACCCAGTTTTATTGGCCCTCTTGTTGTCCTTGGATACTCTGAGACACCCCCTAGATCATTCTGTCACCCTCCCTTGTCTCTTCACTTTCTGTCCTTGTCTCTTCCTCACACTAGGGGTTGGCATAAATGCCACTTTCTCATGAGGGCCCTCTGGGACCATCTCATTTGGAGGGGATTCTGCTTTGTTTCCTGTCACTTCTTGTTTGACACTTCAGAATTCTTACCATGTGCTGAAATGACAGATTTCTCTGTTTTTACTTTTATTTTTTTCCCCTAGGAAATCATGGATAAGTCTGTATAAATTAGGGTTTTCTAAAGGAATAGAACTGATGGTATATGTGTATGTGTAAGTGTACATGTACATGTATGTGTGCATATATATATATATATGTACATATATATATACATGTACATATATGCAGTCAAATATATGCAGTCAAATTGCCAACCAAGATTAGCCATTACAAAGTCCATGGCTATTTTTTTTCCTGCCAAATATCATGCATTGTTTCCAGACCATGCCTATCCCATACAGTTGGTAGATAAGGAAGATTTGTTCAGGTAAAGTTTGTTCAATAAAGTTTCAATTTTCTGTGTCTTAGTTAGATTTTTATTGCTGTGATAAGGCTACATGACCTAAATCATGGAGAGGAAAGGGTTTATTTTATCTACAACTCTCAGATTAGCACTCAGTTACTGAGGGAAGTCAGGGCAGGAACTCAATTCAGGAACTTGGAGGAAGAACATGGAATAGTGTTACATACTGGTTTGCTCAGCCTGGTTTCTAACACAACTCAGGACCACCTATCTAGAGGTGGTCCCATCCACAGTTAGTTGGACCCTCCTGCATCAGTCATTGATCCCTCCACATTTGTCTACAAGTCAACCTATAGAGGCATCTTCTGAATTCAGTCTTTCTTCTCTAATGACTCTATGTTGTGTCAAATTGACATAAAACTAACTAATGACACAACTTGGGACCTTGGTGAAAAAGTCTCAAGTTCTTTGGTAGGGTATTTGTGGACAGCTTTCCAAGTGCCCTCCTTCTTTACCTGGTTACTTAGATCAGTCCTGTCAGAAATTTTCTGCTTTGCTCCCCATCATGGTCTCTTACAGTTTGGTAGTTTAAGCCCCTGATGGTATTTGTTGTTGCAAACTGAATATGATACTTCCAATGTGGTCTAAGCAGGACATGGCTGACTGCCCTCTCCTTGTTCAAGTTCCCTGGTTCCCATTTCTGTAGCTGGGTCCCAGATGATGATGAACTTAGCGTGGCCCAAAGCCCCACAGAGATTTGTTTGTTTCTCTCTGGTTTCACAGAGCTCCCCCCTTCTCTTTCCTTATTATTATGTGGTTGTTTTTGAGCCACATTTATGTCCTTATGTTCATTACCATTAAATTTCATTGCCAGTCATAAAGGAGAGAGAGTAGGATTAAATCACCAAGGTCACTTGCTGCTTTTCAAAATAAAACCAGTTATTGCACTGGAACTTTCTGTGATGATAGAAGGGCTCTATACTCTCCAGCCCTGTGGCTTAAGTCACATGTGGCCACCGAGCCCTTCAGATGGCCAGTGGAACCAAGGAGTCGAACTTTAAACTTTCTGTTGCTTTAATTATTTTGAGGTTAAATTCAGCTAATTATCATGGGGAAATAGTTACTCAATCAGACAGTACCATTCTAAATACAATTATTAGACATTCAAGAGCTGGTGAGGCCTGTATAGAACATTAGGAAAGACACACAGCAGAGAGGATGGGCTGTTTTGGGTTATGAATATGTATGTAATGTTCTTTTATTTGACAAAATCTTCTCTTTACATTATTATGTAGATATGTACCCTCTATAGTTCTAATTTCTGGGGTTATACCTTTGAAGAAGTCTCATTCTGTGCTTTCTCAGGACTCCTTGTCTGCTCCTATGGCTGTCAGCCCTGGCTATATATTTATATAAATTAGAAAACTTCAAAGAATTCTGGTAATAGGACTGGGAAGTATAGCTCAGTGGTAGAGGCCTTGCTTAGTACGTGCAAGGGCCTGGGTCTGATATCTAGTACTTCTCTAGCCCCTGTATTTTAATGCTGTCTCTGCACCAAAGACCATCCTTCATATCATCTGATGTGAATTTTCATAGCCTTGGGAAAGCCACACTGGTGAGCCAGTCAACAATCAGGGTTAAGAAGTCTTCTCTTCTAGGGAAAGGGAGGTCTCTTATCGATAAACAGCTGGAGACAACATTTGGAGTTTTACTTCGAGGGAGAAATTTTCTGCATATTGTAAAATATTCCACTTGATAGCCTGCTATGGTTTCATCATTCATCCTCAACTAAGAAAGACAAATGTCCTGGAACTTGGTGAACCATGAAATCAATCATATGGCCTTATTTGTTGTGTAATGATGTGAAACTGGCAAACATTTAATCAAGATAAGCTATGAGTGTTATCTCCTAGCAAAAGTGGATAGTAAGTCTTCAGATGGGATTTCTGTCTCCAGCATTTTTCCTTGATCATTCTAACCCATGTAGATTCTTGTGACTCTAGAACTCAGCCTCAATGGCAAAAGAAGAATTAAGATCTGGACATGTGTGAGGTGCAAGGATTGATGACTCACATCCTCTAAGGAGGAGGAGGTTGGTGGCTATGCCATTCAGTATAGAGTGGGCTTTACCGTGACTAATAACAAGGATTGATTTCTCTATGTTTATTATGAGGCACCTGAGGTTTTGGGACAAGCTGGTGGAACATCCTTTGAATAGCTTGTTATCGTGGCAGAGCATTGGGGGGTCTTGAAACTGTTCTCTAGAAGCATACTGCTTTTTACATGAAGGAAGTCTTATGGCCAGCCAAAGAGGTAGTCTCCCCTAGAAGAAGGAAGGAAAGATTTGTGAATGATACATATCATTATGATCTTCTGTTTTTATTGCAAATAAGTTATTCTATTGCTTTTCAATGCCAAAATAAACTCTTTCTCTGTTTCTGTCTAAATACACTACCCAAATGTCTTACTAATCATGGTGACAGGCATAAAGTCTGAGATCCAGTAACGGGCTAATGTGAACCGTACTTGACTCTTCTTATCCAGATAGTCAGATACTTATCAATTAACATGAGATATTATCTTTTATATTTTGGAAAAGGAGAAGGATGGAGGTTATCTATTAGTTACTTCTGAGGTACCTGGAGATTCTTTGAGACAGCTGCTGTAAAGTTCCCTTACTGTAGGGTTAGTCAGCTTTCAAAAGTATCTGAAAAAGTAGATTTATAAATCTGGCTCAGTGTTGGGAACTCCAGGCCATGATCAGTTGGAGTTATTATTTTGGGCCTGTGGTAGGGAAGCCATGATGGAGGGAGAGTATACCAGCATAAATATGCTGACCTCATGGTCCAGATGAAGAGAAGGGGCGGGGGTGGAGAGGGAGGGGTGAAGGGAGGAGGATGAGCTCAAGTATTCAGTGCCCTTCAAGGATACTCTCTCAGTGACCTAAAGACCTTTCATAAATCCATGAATCCATTTCTCCTGAAGTCTATTTCTTCCTAAATTGCATCACACTGGAGTCCAAACCTTTGATGTAGGATATTTGGTGTCAGTCAGGATCTAAACAATGTTTCTGAACCCATGGGTCATGAGCCCTTTGGGAGTTGCATATCAGATATCCTGTGTATCAGATGCTTAATCACAATTTGTAACAGTAGCAAAATTACAGTTATGAAGTAGCAGCAAAAATAATTTTGTGGTTGATGGTATCCACAACATGAGAAACTATATTAAAGGATCACAGCATTAGGAATGTTGAAAACCACTGCTCTAAGATTTAGTTAGGAGCACACACACATCCTTTTACTTCCTGGAAGCAGACCATTTCACTTCTGAGGGAAGACAGGATTCTCCCATTCCCATTACACTCTTTTGTAGCTGAAAAACTGTCAATCAATTTTTTACTTAGAGCTGTGCCTTGACTTGTGCATCTGGGGTCTTGGAATCCTCTGAGTAGGGATGGAGAGGGAATGAAGAAAGGACAGACACACAGACACATGTGCAGAAAAGTTGGGGCAGGTGGGGTATACATGGAAAGGAGATGTCCTTTGTTTCCTAAGTCAGAGTTATTTGTAATAAAAGATAATTATGACTCTTTTTCTTAAGTAAGAATGAGTAATATTTGGCACTTTTTAATCATAAAAAACCTCGAATCAGTTTTCTATGTGGAGAGATACACTCACATTTTGCATTGACTACTTTGAATCTGTGGGGGTTTCATGAAGACCCAGAAGCCTCCTTTTCTTTCTCTGTATTTTCAGCTGAAAAGACTTGTAGGTACTTGTAAAATGTGTTCAGATGTCTTAACAATAGGTAGGTTGTCTGACCTCTTGATTTAATTCTTGCCTTGAGGTTGAGTTTTAATTGGTTTGTCCAGAGTCTATCTCAATTTCCTCTTTTATTGTTGAAGATGAGAAAGACTTGTTTCTTTCAGCCCTACGAGCCCTGGAATTTCAGGCTCTCTATTCTCTTTCATTTCCATTTACAAGGAAGTCAGTTCTTTTCTGCTCCCATCTTGTATCAGTATGTGAAAGAGTCCATGACAAAGCATTTTAATCCACAGAAATTATTTCCAGTTCTAGACAATAAGTCCAAAATTGAAGTGTCTGTGGGGTTAGTTCCTTCAGAGGGTTGTGAAGGGTTACTCCTTGGGGTCTCGATTATTGGCTTGTAAACATCAGTCCTCTTCCATTACATCACTCCTCCCTCTGTAAACATCTGCTAGGTCCCGGGACCAAAGCCAAAGTCCTTTAAAAAATCCTTTGCTGTAAGGTTTTGTCCACAATTTTCCTAAACTTTCTGAAAACTACAGGAATGCTCTGTTATGCTACTCTGTCCCTCATAGTGATCTGACATTCCACTTTTCCTGTGCTAAATTTTTATTTTATTGAAAACTTGTTATATTGGATTACTACTTCCCTTAATGACCTAGTTTTAGTTTCATTAACACTGTGAAGACCTTATTTCCCAGTAAGGCAATATTCCAAAGAAGAAAGGCATTGATTCCTCAACATAAAGTACAAATGGGAAAAGATAAGACACAACAAATAACACATCTTTTTGTTATTGTCCTTGTCAAATATAGCTAATCGTAACCATTACTACCTGACTTTTCTGTTTTCCAAGTTTATCAGTTAAGTTTTTTTGTTACAATTTACTTCAGATGACAACTTTACCAAATGTGGTCCTACATTTGTAAAATATGAATTAATAGCAATCTAGCTTCCAGTAATAATTTCTTTTCTGTTCCTTATTATCAGAAGCCAGTGCTATATATCCTTGCTTTGTTATATGATGTGGTGACATCGCACTTCTAGGACCAGTTTCTGTAGGAGTACAAAGGCAGGAGTGTTACAATAAATAGTTATTAAATTTCAGTGGCACCCAGTGTCAAAGCTTGCTTCTTGCCCATGATGTATGTCCGCTGTGAATTTACTACCTTTTCCCTTCACATTTCTTTCCCTCTAGACTAGTGGTTCTCAACTTTCTTAATGCTGTGACCCCTTAATACAGTTGCTTATGTGATAGTGACCCACAACCATAAGTGTTACTTCATGACTCTAATTTTGCTACTGTTATGAATCATAATGTAAATATCTATGTTTTCTGATGGTTTAGGCAGCCCCTGTGAAAGGATCATTCCGATACCCAAAGGGGCCATGGCTCACAGGTTGAGAACCACTTTTCTAGACCCAGTGTTACTGCTGTCAGGAGGTTGACACAGAAATTTGTTGTAGTGAATTGTGGGAAAACAAGAAAGCTTCTTAAAACCACCACTTAGATTTTAAGAGGTGTCCTCTGGCTCTTAAAGCCACCGTTCCCAAATGGTACATGCCATTTCTTCTCCAGTTTCTTTGGCTAAAGAAGCTTTCTGGCCAAGCCTTGGGTTAAAGGAGATAGACACTTCAGTTCTCTCCAGAGAGGGTCTATAGATGTTTATCAGCATGGTGAGTGACAGTCATACTTTTTCAGAGTTCAGGGAGATAGAAGACTGAAGTAGAAGTAGCTGAGGTCAAAGAAGAGAAGGGTTCTGGTTTTGGTACTAGAATCTGACTGGAACTGAATCTTGAGGAATGTATATTTTATTAGAGACCTTATAGTAACATTGAGGGTAAGAGAATCTCTAGAGGGGGCATAGTTGATGCAGCAAGCTGTTTTCCAGAATTTCATAATGCAGTTCTACACTTAGCTGTGTGACTTTTGTCAAACTACATGATGTCTCTGAGACCCTGTTTCTCACTTGTCCAAAGTATCATCTCTGTCTCTAGAATTCTTTGACTGTATCATCCAGCTATGTCATTGTGTGACTTCCAAAAGTTACTTATACAGTGTTCCTCAGTGTTGTGGGCTTTAGGTTTTAGAATTCCTCTACCAGAAATACAAAAATCTGGATGCTCTAGGTTCTTATATAAGAAGATATAGAATTTGCTTATAATCTAGCAATGTGTTTGTGTCCTGAATGTACTTGTCATCTCTGGATTACTTTATAATGAAAATTCTCTGCAAACAGGTGTTAAGCTATATCATTTAGAGCAAGGGTCTCAACCTTGCTAATGCTATGACTCTTTAATACAATCCCTCATGTTGTGGTGACCCCCAACCATAAAATTATTTAGTTGCTTCTTCATAATTGTAATTTTGCTACTGTTATGAATCATAATGTAAATATCTGATATAAAACCTCTGTGAAAGAGTCATTCCACCTCAAAGGGGTCACTATCTACCTACAGTGAGAAACACTGGCTTAGTGAATCATGAATAACAATGAGAAGTATATGTATTCAGTGACAACAAATTTTTTTTTCAGAATACTTTTGATATTTAGTTAGTTGAAGCTATGGGTTGAACCCAGATCAACTGATCAATCAACCAATCAATCAATCAATTAATCATTAATTTTTTGATACAGGCTCTCACTGTGTACTCTTGACTGGTCTAGAATTTGCTATTTAGACCATGCTGCCTCTGCTTCTCAAACCTTGGTATTAAAGGCATGTGACACCACTCTTGGCTCAGTTTTTAATTTATAAAATTAATTTACTCTTTGCTAGTTTTATATGTATAGGTCTCTAGATAATATACTCTGGTTAGAGCATCACTCCGCCCTATCTTATTTTCCTCTTCATCCAACCAGTCTTCCTCCCATTATTATGTCTGTTTCCAGGTCTTGTCTCCTCTGTTCCCAGCCTTGGGGAGGAAAGAACTTTGTGTGTTTAATGAATTTCCTGACACTTATGGGTTGTTGACTTCCTAAGGAGCCTCCATGGAGGATGGAAATGTTTTAGTGGGGAGGATACTGATCCACAACAGGGGCCATCATAGTCTCTAGAGATGTTGGCAGCAGCAAGAAGGCTGCTCATCTTGTAGATGACAAAAGCCCATGCTGGGGCCCTCTGTGAAAGCAAGACACAACTGCCTCTTTAGTTTCTCACATTACAAATGAGGAAATGGGTGCTTAGGATAGCACAGAACTCAGTTAACCTTATAAGCCTTGTCACTTCCATATGCAGAATTAGCATCTACATTTAGGAGTCAGTTTTGACATTTCTTTCTTTAAATTTTTTTTATTGAGTCTTAGTAAGTTTCATATCATGTACTTCAGTCCCATTCATTTCCTCTTCCCCTGGTATCTGCCCTCTGCCCTTGCAACCCTGCCCCCAAAATACACAACAAAAATCAAACAAAACAAAACATAGAAGACATCTTGTCATGGAAGCTGTAGTGTGTCACAGTGTGTCCCACAGTATACTTCTTTGTCTTCTTCACTTGCAAATGTTCATTGCAATGAGTCATTGTTCTGGTTCAAGGTCTCTGGCTTCTGAGACACCATCAATATTGGATCCTCACTGGGACTCCACCCAGTTATCCTGTTGTTGCCCTGTGTCATAGAGATTCTGCAGCTTTGGATCTGGAGGACCAGTCCTTTTGTGTGCTCCAGTAGTTCCCAGATGATGTAGTTTTTGGGATGGGCCAACTCAAAGTCCTGGATCTGGGCCTGGGTGGCAGCTATAGTGGTCAGTGTACCAGCTCTCCCTTAGTCACACAAACAGGGTGAGCTCTGCAGCACCGCTCTGGATAGGCAATGCCATGGGAGGCAGTAGGTAGGGTCAGCTCTCCCGCTCATGCCCTTGGGGTGACTTATCCATACCCATGACTTCAGAGCCAGGTCCATTGTGCTGCTTGGCCAGGTGCAGGACCTGCTGTTTTGGGTGCCACAACCAGTGAGGGGGCAGGGCTAATTTGTATAGCCCCTGGACATTCAGATAGTCCCAGGCAGGTGTCTGGACCAGGGAAGTCCCCATGGTCTCTAGTGGTAATATGAGCAATGGACCTTGACATTGACCTCTGCTGCTGCATAGCAACAGACCAAGACATGGCCCCCAGCAGCAGCATGCCTGGGGCGTCACCTTGGTCTCAGGTGGTGGGGTTGGCCACTCACAACAGGCTATTCCTCTCCACCCTTGGGTCTCCAGTTCTTTTTCTCTTCATAATTCTCACCTTGTTCCTCTTCTCTTTCTCTCCCATCTGTCCACTATATACTTGCTCATTGTAGTGGCTCCTGCAGCAGGTGAACTACCCAGCTGGAGGGCCTCTTCTGTCTGCACTGTGTGGTATGATGGCAAGTGGGCATCTAGGTGTCTACAGCAGCTGTGTGGTGAGAGGGTCTATGAATGCTGTGATGCCTTTCTCCTCTGGCACCACATGGCTTGGTGGCATGGCTCCGTGTGTCTATGGCCTGCTCAAGCTGTATGGCAGCAGGCATGTCTGTGGGTATCTCTCCCCGCCCATGCCACATGGCGTGGCAGTGGGTGGGTCTCTGGATGTCTTCCTTCTCTGGCACTGCCCTGGGTGGCAGCAGGCAGGGCTCTGTGTGTCTGAGTTTTGACACTTAAACTCAGCTACATTTTAGTTCATTTATGTCCATCCATCCACCCATCCATCCATCCATCCATCCATCCATCCATCCATCCATCTTTCCATCCATATATCTACTCATTCCTTCATCTACCCTCTCACACATCTACCCACATACTCTCCTACCCACCCATCTCTATCCATCTATTCATCCACCCATCTACCCATGATCCATAAATCCACCATTCATTAATCTATTCATCCATCCATCCATCCATCCATCCATCCATCTATACACTACATTGAAATGAATAGCTAACAACATTGTACATGGGTTTTTTTTTTTTTTAAGAAACTCAATCATTCATTTATCCATCCAACCATCCACTTTTGTGTTCCATTATATATGATACCATGCTGGACTGATGACATTCTGCAAACAGTGGGTGAAGAATCTGAATTGTATCTTTTGCTCACCTTTATGTTCTTTTATGCTGTTTTGGTTGGGAAGGCAAGCTTGTCTGTAGAGCCTAGCCAACAGGGAGGAAATTGGAAGCACTCAGGATGCCTGATAGATAGAATGATTGACACTCTCTAGGCCAAAAGCAAAGGATAGCAGCTGTTCTATCTCTGGAATGAGCTCCAATGTATTAGCAGCAATTCTGAAACAGGAAAGAATGGCTTCCCAAGGAGAGCACCTGGCTCCTCTGAACCCCGAAGGACCTTAAATGCATCATCCTTACTGATAGATAAGTCATCAGTGAGGCTTGGTGTAGAAACTGATGAATTATTGTCAGGCTCAAGTTGTGAATTCTGTCTTTTAGGAAATAAACATGTAGTTTGAAATAAGTAAACACATAAGAGGCTTTTAATACCACATCATTGAGATGAATAGCTATCAGTATTGTGCTCCAGTCAATGAAACCTCTTGTGCTTCAGAGAACTTAGTGTGAAGTCTATGGAAAAGCTTCAGTTAACCCGTAGATGCTGACACTGCATGGAAATTTTAAGTATATATTTTTTCCGAGGAGAGGCCTTTGTAACTGTAGCATCTCCTAGAGACATGACAGAGCACTTATGCAATCATTCAGGAATGTGATCTTCAGAACTTTCCTGTTTTTCAGATGGGAAAGTTAAGACTCAGAGAGGCTAGGTGGCTGCATCAATACTTGAGCTCAAACCTTTTCGCCTTCTAACTCTAGGCTTGACCTAACTTGCTATGAGACAATGTTATTGTGTTAGGAAGGGAAAAATGAGCCTTGTAGCAGTTAGTCTGTTTCTCTAGCTTTCATTTGTGTACAGAAATGGCCTGTCACTGTTACTTTGAACAGAAAGTTTATCTTTCAGGGAAAAGTCAGAGGGACCCTAGCTGCATATTTCCTGATGGGTACCTGGAAGTGCAGGATGAAGGTGATGAACTACCTCTGCTTCACATAGTTTATGCTTAAGAAAGAGCTTCCTGGGGCTGGAGAGATGGCTCAGTGACTAAGAGCACAATGACTGCTCTTCTAGAGGTCCTGAGTTCAATTCCCAGTAACCACATAGTAGCTCATAACCATCTGTAATGGGATCTGATACTCTCTTCTGATGTGTTGATAAAATAGAGAAAAAGGAAAAGCTTTTTGACTTCCAAGTGACTTCCTGAGAGAGGATGAAGTCTCTAGAGCATTCAGATTTGATCTGTCTTAAACAGAGGGAGGATATATATATATATATATATATATATATATATATATATATATAATATCTCTGGCTTTCATTGGTCACAATGCTTTCCTTGTGGTTCTAAGTATCCTGCTTCTTTCTATATTTAAAGGTGAGTGGAGGGTTAATTGGTGTGTCTAGTTGTGGAATCTTCAGCATCCTCAAACACAGTCTCAGCAGGGCTTTTGACACCAACACCACTTAACTTTGCTGTTCACCTTGAGAAATGCAGTTCTTCAGACACCAGAGGAAGTCTGCATCTTCACAAGACACCTAGGGCTTTGGATGCTCAGTGAATGTCTTCACACCTTGACAAGCTGCAAGGTTTTAATGGGCTTAAAGCACTTTGAAGATGACCTAGTGAGGTTCTGTTACACAAATTGAGACCTCATGGGAAATCATTATGTTGGGTTTGCTTGGCTGAGGGCTACAGTTCAATGAAAGAAGGGGAGGAAGCAGGGCCCTGTGGACCTTATGGCCCAAGTCAATTTCTAGCAGTAGAAAACTGGAACTAGGTTAGGCTTATAGAGGAAAAATAGCTGTGTGCATAGTCTGCAGGGGTGAGGGTGCATTGTGGGTTTTGAGTGTGAATGTGGACTTGTGGCCAGGGGTGGAATATCTGGGTATAGTGCTATTAGGGATGTGTGTTGTAATTAAGGTCTAGCTTTGAATTATGTACATATCTACAGAGTAAGTTAATTTCCACTTTTGCATATTTTCTCATCTGTCAAAGAAGAATAACAATAAATACTTTACAGGGTTACTGTAAGGATCACAATAAAAATTCACATTTGGAAAATGCAAAACCCATGGCCACAATCTGTTTTTTGAGACTCCAGCAGTGAGAAGGAAGTTTACTCTTGATGTATGTATAGAAATAGAAGAGAATGATAATACAGGAACGGATACATGTACAAGATGATCCTGAATAGAGAACAGGCCACTCATTGACTTAGTTAATCAAAATGAGTTTGAGTGTCTATAATTTGCTAGCTGTCAATTTAGCTGCTGGGAATATTGCAAGAAAGAAGATAATCTTTACCTTTATGAACTTTGTATTTGAGATGAGACAGTCATGCACCCAGTAGATCAATAAATATATAATGAAACTTAGTTAGTACTATGCAGAAAAATCAAGGGACGTAACAAAGTAGAAGGGATGTTTTTGTTAGATTGAATATTTAGAAGAAGGCATAGTCAGGCCAGGGGATGAATACTCAGGGTAGGTAATGCAGCAGGTATAATAAGGCTGAGTAGTCAGTGTGGAGATGAGAGTAGGTGGGTCAGAGAGGTAAACAGAATCTTCAGGATATGCAAAGGAATTAGGGCTTCATTTTTTATGTCTGGGAAGTGATTAGAGGATTTTAGACGTGTGTGTGTGTGTGTGTGTATATGTATTGTAGCATTATATATTATGGATATATAATGTATATGTCTATTAGAGGATTCTGTCCAAAATTCTCTAATATATACATGCAATATAAATTACATGTGATATATGCATATATTTATAAATGCTATATATGGTTTGTGTGTATGTGTTTTTGTGTGTAATTTGTGTGTGAGTCTTTTGACTGTATGTATGTGTATGTATTATGTATGTATGTATACATGTTGGTCTGTCCGTCTCTATGTATGTATACAACAAGCCGACCTGGTGTCTGTAGAGATCAGAAGAGGGTGTCCAGTCTCCTGGAACTTGAGTCAACTGGCAGTTGTGAGCCTCCGTGTGGGGTCTGAGAACTGAACCTGAGTCTTCTGAAAGAACAGCAATTGCTCTTAACCACTGAGCCATCTCCGCAGCGCATGTGATTTAGATTTTGAAATAGGACTTGTTGTTTTGTGAAAGAGAAATTATCCCAAGTTCACATGAGAACTGCAGAGAGCAGATGAGGGATGTATGCATGCATCTAATGATGCAGAGATCCCGCCCCAAAGGTGGAAGACCATCCATATGGTTTTGTGTTTGTTTGTTCTTTATTTTTGTTTTTTGTATTTTTTTAAATCAGAGTACAAGATTTGTGATGGGTTAGGTATAGGGTACCAGAGATCTTGTGGCGTCAACACCCACTTCCTCAGGCACTGGGAACCATCAGTGTGAGTTGAAGGCACTCATGAGATCCTTTGAGGCATCAACTCTCAAAGCAGTTCTTGAGCCAGACTGCCCTGCAGGACCATTTCACCTGGAGGCGTGCTGCGCTGATTGGTAGGCTTCTCCCTGCATCAGCTGAAGCTCTTTGGGGGCTGGGTCTGTCTGGTGTAGCTCAAATTAAGGGCTGGGGAGGAGATTCAGACTGGTTCCTGCGGTCTCTAATAATGAGAACGGAAAAGAGAAGAAAGCAAGGGCCTTGGTGCTGAGAGGGGAAGCTGTGGATAAGGAGCACAGACCCAGAGGTCAGGAGAGCCCACATTGTAAAGAGGAGCTGTTCTTGTCTTTCTCAGTGTAATAAAAAGCGAGGTCATGAACTGACAACAGAGAGGGAGGAAGCTGGAGGTGAGAGAACGCGGTGTGAAACTGGAAAATAAATGGGGTGATGCCACGTGAGCTCGTCACTGCTCTCCGCCACAGAGAGGGCAGGGCTGATGGCAGATGCTCTCACCTTTGCCCACTGTGAAGTGGAGGCTGGGGTGCCATCAGTACCTTCTAGCTGTTAGCCAGTGCACTCAGGGCAAGTTACGTGTGTTATTTAAATATAAACAACATTAAAATAACCAACATAAAGAATACCCTCACCAGCATTAGGCATATTTTAAGTGCTCAGCAGCCTTACTGAGTTAGCTATCGTACTGCCTGGCAATGTCACCTATGTGGGACATTGTCCTGTTGTATCTGCTGCCTGGCAAAGAGCAGGCATCAAGATGGTCTCAGTGAGCAGAGAGTCCTGCTAAGACTGTGTGGCCTAGGAGCTCTTTCTAGCGCCACTAATGGAGCTGGTGACACCTGCAGAGAAGAAACCCTTCAGGGAAATGGAACTTTTGCACCAGTAATGCCACTGCGTCCTTCACAGGGTATTTGGGGATGAGCAGGGCACAGGACACATTGTCAGGTGGTTTCTTGGGAGCCAAGTGCCCAGTGTAAATGGAACATGCATGCTAGTCTCATGGTCTCCTGCTGTGTTTTGTGGGCTTTGACCCCTTTCCAGCAGTCACCCAATGTTTGCCTGTCTGCCCATGTTTATGTTTCCTGTGGTGAGAGAAGCCAGCTTTCCCATGTCCCCTACTCCCTCGACTGCACCGTCTCATCTCAGAGCCTTGGAACAGGAAAGTTCTGAGACACTTGCTCTACAGAGTGTAGTAGGATCTGTTAATGGATGTCCTTCCCACAGCCCAGCCATCCCCTGGGCACAGACAGGAAACAACCTCTCTTCACTTTCCACATGGCTGACTCTAGGAGGCGGGTGAAGGAGAGCGGAGGTAGAGAAAGAAAAGAAACTGTGAAATGGTTTGGGTGACTCAGTTGGTCTGTAGGGCAGTTTGGAAAGAGAAACTTCTAAAGCAATGCTTTAGCCTCTTTCTTCTGTTCCATCACCGCCACTGTATGATTAATGCTTAACCCTGTAGGATGTGAGTTATGGAACTTTTCCTGTGGAAATGTGAATAAGCATCTATTCAGGATAGACTGAAGATAGGATTTCACTCACATGGGACTGGAGCACGGGTGAGGGACTAGCAGCAGGAGCATGGTGAGGTGCTACCTTCAGGAACACAGGCTGCTTGGTGATAGACAGCTAAACGGCCTAAGAAGTGTCTCCCCCTGCAGCTGGTGACAGCCTGCATGTCTTCCTAGAGGGACAGACCTTGGGTATCTTTGTGAACCAGGACTCACCTGCTAAACTTACCTGGGCTTCTAACACTTGAGTTGTCACAACATGAGTTGTTAGTGCTCACAGCCTGTCCTGTATTTTCTTGTGATCAGTTATTCGCTGAGAGCAATAAGTCGTGTCTGAGCCCTGACTCCTTTCTGGGCTTCCATTTTCATCTTTGACTGTTTTCTGTTGCAGGATATTTGATCATACTGTGAATCCTGAAATTGTGTTATTTACTGAAAAACCCTGCTTCTAGTTGTGGTGTGACTCAGCCCTTAGTACACACCTTTAATCCCTTTGTCTGGAATACAGGCACACCCTTAGTACACACCTTTAATTCCAAACAATGAAGGTAAAGTTAGTTTGTAGAAAGAAGTACCCATGTTTGAAAGTGATGTCTAATTGAGTGGCTGACAAAATGGCAAATCAGAGAAAGATTTGACAGAATAGGATACGCCCTACTCTTACAGAAAGGAGAGAGAGGAAAGGGAAGCAACTTAAGAGATCACAGAGAAAATAAAGGGGGAGAGGAGACATTTCTACCAGGATAGTGATAGTGACTGGTTGCAGACGGAGACTAAGCTAGACACAGGTAAATACAGATGAGCCAGAGAATGGGAAGGAGACAGAAGATTAGAACAGATTGCCAGAGCTAGTTTAGTCACAGGACAAGAGACAAGCCAGACTGAATCAGTCAACCTGGAGAGGAATTTGAGCCAGAACAGCTGATTTGAACCAGGTAGTCAGAGATCAGAAAGAACTAGGAAGAGATGAGCTTTTTCAGCAGTAAGTCTCAAAGGCTGAAGACATTCTAGGCCTAGGATAGATTGTATGAAGGCTAGAAGCATCCAGGAGTAGGCATAGGTTAACAGGAAGAGTGTATAAGCCTCGGAAGCCTCAATTGCATCAGAGAATAAAAGTTATATTTAGTCTTACCTCTTGGGCATAGGCCCATGCTTCTTTCTAACTTTGCTGGCTTGTCCTTAGCTCCAGAAATCCAAATGTTGTATGGATCGCTGTAAGATTGCTTTTCCTTTGTGTGTGTGTGTGTGTGTATCTTTTTATTTTTATTTTATTTTAGTTTTTTTTATTAAATATTTGCTTTATTTACATTTCAAATGGTATCCCCTTTCCTCATTACCCCTCCAAAAGCTCCCTATCCTATTCCCTCTCCCCTTACTTATCAACCCCCCTCCCATTTTCCTGCCTTGGCATTCCCCTACAGGGGTATCTAGCCTTCACAGGGCCAATGGTCTCTCCATAAATTGATGTCTGGGAAAAGCATCCTCTGCTACATATGTAGCTGGAGCCATGGGTCCCTCCATGTGTACTCTTTGGTTGGTGGTTTACTCCCTGGGAACTCTGGGGGTACTGGTTGGTACATATTATTGTTCCTCCTATGGGGCTGCAAACCTCTTCAGCTCCTTGGGTCCTTTCTCTAGCTCCTCCATTGGGGACCCTAGGCTCAGTCTATTTGTTGGCTTTGAGCCATAGGTATTTTGATCCCCCTTCTAAGAAGGATCAAAGTATCTACACTTTGGTCTTCAGCTTTTCCATCTTTCCAGATAATCACTTCCACTCTCATGGCTTCAAATATTGTCTTCATACCATTGACACACAGATCTCTATAGTCCACATTGCTTCTTTGAAGGGCAGAAGTGAATAACACATTTCACTTAGCATTTCTACTCGTTAAGTAGATAAAGATGGTTAGCCAGCAAGGGTCAGGAATCCACCTATCTCTGTTTTCCTAGCTCTCAGGTTTCAAGTGCATACCACCAGGGTCTAAAAAATTTTATCTATCTATCTATCTATCTATCTATCATCTATTTATCTATGTGAGTATAAGTGTATGTGCCTGTGAGTATGTGTGTACCCATGTGTGACACAGCACACAATTAGAGTTCTGAGGACAACTTGGAGGAGTTGGTTCTTACTTCCATTTTTACCATGTGAGTTCTGGTGATGGAACTCAGTCATCAGGCTTGGAGGGAAGTGCCTTCCTGATGTCCCCTCCCTTTTAAAAATATAACTTCTAGGGATTGAACTCCACTTCTTGTCTTTGTATGTCTAAGTACTTTACTCCCTGAGATGCACCTGGGTACCCTGAACCCATCAGATTTTACACTACATATTCCTCTTTGGGAGAATTGTAGGTGAATCCAGGGTATGACATACAGCTTTTGCTGAGCTCATTCCTGATTCTAGATCCTTCTACTCTCTCTGGAGGTTGAAAAGAACCTTGGTAAGATTTAATACCCATAACCATGACCAAAGTCTACACCTTGATCATACCTTTACAGCTTGGAAAAACCAATTCTCATTTTCACTGCCCTCTCAGAGCAGTCTCCCGAGACAGCTCTGCAGCCAGCTGCCTGTGTGTCTGCTCCCTTTGGTGGAGAGACGTCTTGTTCACAATTACATGCCTGGCTTCCTTCTTTGAAAACACCTGATGCCTATAATAAAATTGGAACAGCTGAATATTACCTCAGAATGATGGGTAGTTCTGACCAGGAAGGTAATTGAATGTATTCAGCAGTGAGAAGATGTTAAGTTGTCTATGGGCAGTGTGCTTGCTTTAAGGGTCTGTGTACACAGAGCTGTCATACATGGCCACACATGCTTGGGTGTATTCTCGATGGCATGTTTTATTAGTAGAAAGAGAATCTGCTAGATCTTTTGAAATGAGCAGGAAATGTGATTTCTTCAGCAGGAGCTTGCCTTGTCAGTAGGACCAGGCAGTCTTGGAACAACAGTAAGAGCAGAATCATTAAGTTGGACATTTTCTTTTTCCAGGGGCAAGAGAAGGAATATGGATGGCCTTTAGATGGCTTTTGCAGAGAACAATGCCTGAGGTCATAGGAGGATACAGAGAGGAAATGGGTGTGGATGTTAGAGGAGAGCCAGGCCATGAGCTTCAGACCCTCCAGAAAATGGGCACTTGGTGTAGTTCCACTTGCTTGTGTGGTGGGGAGCTGTATGCCAATAATCTCCATGTCCTCAGTGTTGTCTGTGTTGGCCTCTCTGTGGGAAGGAAGCCTGGCTTTTAGAACTTTATGAATTTAGAATCAGAATTTATACTCACAGTGCTTCTAATGGGTTAGGTCATTACTCCCAGTTTTTCCTCTTACTCTTGCCATACCCAAAGTAGGGTGTGCTTGTTCTCATAGTCAATCCCCAACAAGGTGGTTCAGCTCCAGAGCCTTCACAGTGTATTTGATGAAAGCTTTCGCTTGTCTGTGCTATCTTCAGTGAAATTAGAATATTCAGTGTTTCTAAGTGACTTCTTACTGTCCTAAGGAGAAAGCCATCATTCACAGATTATCTTTGAAGTATGGTTCCTATGTCTCCCACTGGGTCTTCACACCTCTTTGCACCTTGTGACTCAAACACATTGGTGTTGTTCTTGCTCCTTAAATGTCTTATATTTCCTTGAGTCTCTTGGGTAAATTGTGAATGTTATGCTTTTAGAATTACTGTTAGCCTTAAATAGCTTCAGCAATAAGATTTATCCTTTATTCTATATGACAAAGAATTCAAAAGGGAAGGTATAGGTTAGTCCATTTAGTAGCTCAATGGTGTCACCGAAAGTCAAGCCTCCAACATCTTTGTGTATTGTCTTCTCAGTACTTTGTTTGGTCTTTATCACACATGTAAGATGATGGCAACCATATTTCTAAGCTGT
Source organism: Apodemus sylvaticus (assembly GCF_947179515.1). NCBI lineage: Eukaryota > Metazoa > Chordata > Mammalia > Rodentia > Muridae > Apodemus > Apodemus sylvaticus. The sequence continues at coordinate 164,339,685 of NC_067472.1, read as the reverse complement.
GAGGTAACAGTGCTCTTCAGCTTCTCCTATGCCCACTCCCAAAGCCAGCAGTACTGAAAGTACTTCTTCTGAGAGGAGAACAAATATCCGCCCACCCCAGATATGGCACCAATAGCAAACCAAAGTAGCAATGGTATTGTAGCTAGTTTGTTTCACCAGTACATTTATTGAGAGTGACTTATAGAAGAAGCTTGGGCAGCTTAGGAGTGACCACACCATTGAAGAAAAGTTCTTTCTCCCAGAAACTCGTAACTGCCTATATAACCTCAAGGAAGAGCAGAGTCCTGCAAGCCTCACTCCTCCATGGGTCAACATTAGTGTGAAGCAGTAGAAGCAGGGTAAGCAACACTACTTTTGTGTATGTCTTGCTATGAACAAGAGAATCTTGAAAAGAAACCAGTTGCCAGCTTTCTTCTATTCAGACTAAACATACCATAGTTGCATTAAGGTGAAACTATTATTGAATGGCATTCTGATAAATTGATGTCCTAGCCTGAGTTCTGCTACTGGCTATTTGATTTTATTCTCCTGAGTGCCCTCCCCTCATTGAAAGGGTTGGACCAATTAATTACTTAGTATGATATAGTCTGGCCATCTGTCCATTCATGCCTCATCTGTCCATTCATTCTCGATCCATGTCGATGACTCCTCTGTCCTTCCACCCATCCACCCATCCACCCATCCACCCATCCACCCATCCACCCATCCACCCATCCACCCATCCACCCATCCACCCATCCACCCATCCACCCATCCATCCATCCATCCACCCATCCATCCATCCATCCATCCATCCATCCATCCATCCATCCATGTTTCTTCTCTTTTCCATTGTATATTCATCTTTTTCTTGATTTCCATATATTGAGGGGCTACTATGCCTCAGGGATTGTGGTATGTTTTAGGGTTTTAATGGGAAACAAGAGATAACAGTTTCTATACTCATGAGCTGATGAAAGAGACAGAGATGAAATAATCACAACTAATGGGCTATTCCAGGGCTATCGAACCTTGGACAGTGACAGTTACTTCTTGTTGTGGAACATTGTTCTTCAGGTATAGTGTAATTTTCATCTGGAACTCTCAGCACTATGATTATCTGCACTAGACCCAAACAAGGTTGAGCCCATTAACTCCATCATGGAGGAGGGAGGCTTGCAGGACTCTGCTCTTCCTTGAGGTTATATAGGCAGTTATGAGTTTCTGGGAGAAAGAATTTTTCTTCAATGGTGTGGTCACTCCTAAGCTGCCCAAGCTTCTATAAGTCACTCTCAATAAATGCACTGGTGAAACAAACTAGCCTACAATACCATTGCTACTTTGGTTTGCTATTGGTGCCATATCTGGGGTGGGAGGATATTTGTTCTCCTCTCAGGAGAAGTACTTTCAGTACTGCTGGCTTTGGGAGTGGGCATAGGAGAAGCTGAAGAGCACTGTTACCTACCTCACAGCTTAGACTGTGGTGGGCAAGACATTTCTAACATCTTTGGGAAAGAAGCAAATAAAATTTATTATTCTACATTGCTCTAATTCTTTTTCTCTACAATTACGGAGTAGGGCTAGAGAGATGATGGCTCAGAGGTTATAAGCACTTGCTAGTCTTATAGAAGACTAGAGTTTGGTTCCTAGCCTCAATGTGGTGGCTCACAACTCCAGTTCCAGAGAATCTGATGCCCCCTTCTGGCCCATGTTGGCTTTATAGACAAACACAGACAAACATGCAGGCAAAATCGTCCACATAAATACATATTCATACAGATAAATATAAAGAAATGTGAAAACTTAAGGGTAATTAAAACACAATAAAATAACTAGATGCTACCTGTCTGGATTGAGTTTTTATAATAATATTGGAATAAAGCCTTCACCTACAAACAAGACTTTCCATTACCTCCTCTCCCTATACCTTCTGGCTTGGACTTCTGATGAGGACAGTGCTGCTTCTTTCACCCTTCTCATATCTACTTCCATTTTGCTTAGCACAAGGTTCTTAGGTGTTTTCTTACATGCTGTTGTTGCTGCTGGTTCATTTGTATTCTCAATTAGTCTTCCCCTATGCAGATGTAGACAGTAAGTATCTAGGAATAAAAACGATGGGTCAGAAGGTGGCTAGAACCACCCTACAGCAATGTGTTAGAGTGCCAGCTTTCCTCCATCCCTGCCAACCCTCGATACTTTTAGCTTTTGATCATCATTCAGTATGGATGTGGTTGAGTCACTGAGCTGTTTTCTGCATTTCCCTGCTGGCATTTGCATCTCTTCTTGTGTGTTTTCCTTTATACCTGTATCTTTGTGAGAGGTCCGTTCAGTTGCTTACTTATTTGCATTCTTTACAGTTACATTATGTTTATTTAATCTATTTTGTGCATATTGTATGTGTGTGAGCATGCCATGGTGCACATATGAGGGTAAGTGAGAGAACATCCTGGAGGAGTGACATCTCTTCTTCCCATGCAGTGACTGGGAATCAAACTCTAGCCATCACACTTGGTGGCCAGCACCTTTTCCTGATGAGCCATTCTGTAGGTCCTAATGTTATTATTTTTAAGTCACTCAATTGTAGGAGTGATGTTTTTCATCCTGGCTTCATTTTGTCAGACAGACTTATTGCATCTGCACTTCACAGATTCTGACTTATCCATTCATATTCTTGCTGGTGCTTTTCATGAGAAGAAAATTTGAATGTCGATAAAGTCCAGTGTATTATTTTCTTTTGTAGTTAGCTTTTCGTATTTAAAAATAAGTCATTGCTTATTCTAAACCTGAAGACATGCTATCTCTTAGAAATTTATGTTTCCAGCTTTTATGTTTGTTCTTTGATGCATCTTGAATTAATTCTCTTGTGTGGTGGGAGATTGAAGCTGAAATTTATTTTTAAAACGGCAAATCCTCAGCTGGAGAGACAGTTAAAAGCACTCATTGCTCTTGCAGAGGATTTGGATTCAGCTCCCAGCACCCACATGACAGGTCACAGTCATCTGTAACTTGGGTTCTACAGGGAATCTGGTGCCCTCTTTTGACCTTGGGAGGCATTACATGGATGTGGTGCACATACATACATGCTGGCAAACTCCTAAACACATGAGATTAAAATAAACAAATCTTTAAAAAAAATACAGATCTCCCTCCTCCTATTTCATTGACTTGGTGACTTTGTCAACATGTATTTGAGTGTGACATGTTTGAGTCTATCCCTGTGTTCCCCATTCTGTTCAGTGACCCATAGCTTTCTTCATATTTTCTTACACTGTCAATTTTTGCAGTATTAGGAAAGTATTGAAATCAGGAAGTAGAAGAAAGCCAACTCTGCTCTTGGTGTTTATGATTGCTTGCTTATGCTGGAGACTTTGCATTTTAACTGTAATTTTAGAATTAGTTGCAAATGTCTTCAGAGAAATTCTGCAAGGAATTATTTTTGAGTCCATCAAATCTGTGTGTCAATCTATGAGTCCATCAAATCTGTGTGTTTGGAGTTTGCCTGAATCTTATGTGCACCACATGCATGCAATGCCTCCAGGGGCCAAAAGAGGGCACCAGATCCCCCTAGGACCCCAGTTACAGATAACTGTGACCTGCCATGTGAGTGCTGGGAACTGAATCCAGATCCTCTGCAACAGCAATGAGAGCTCTTAACCATCACTCCAGCTGAAGATGTAAATTTTTAAAAAAAAAACTCCAACTTCAATCTCATTTCAATGTGAACATCTAAAAATACCATTTTTTTTGTGTACTAGGTTTTAACAGTATATATCTATTGATTTAGGTTTCAAAATGTTTATACTTTTTTTGGAGTTTTTAGCATGAAGGGACACATCTTTCATTTGGTTTATTATTATCATATCGTCATTGTCATCATCATCATCATCATCATCATCATCCTGTGGATAAAAACCAGCTCTTCTTATTACCTAGGAAACCTTCCTATCAGTGAACCACACATTCATTCTTACCCAAATTTATTCTTTCATATGAAACCTTATGTTAATGTATATTATATATACATATATATACCATTATATGTAATGGTACTATAATTAATTCTAAGTTTTAATTATTACTGTTTTATTAGATTAGAACTGATTTGCATATATTGACCATTTGTTTTACCAGCTATGTTAAACCTCTCTCTCTTTTTTTTTTTTTTGCCCTGAGAGCTCTTTGCAAACAGACTCTCTAAGGCGCGTTTTATTGGCAAGTGTGTCATCTCTGAATGATGACATCTTACTTCGGTCTTTTCAATAGTTTGTATTTATTTCTTTTCTTGCTTTATTGCAATGATTATGGTGTCTAGGCATGGCTCAGCATTCTTGTTGCAATTCTAGTGGGACAGTATCCAGTGCTTCAGTATTGTGATGCTGTTGTCAGGGTCTATTATTGATTTGTTCTGTTAGTGCAAAAAGTTGTCTGCATTTGCTGACAGTTGTGCTTTAGAAATATTACAAATGATTATTTTTATTGAGGCTTTTTTTCTGCATCTATTGAGAAGGCCTGGTGACATCCCCAGATTCATTCAGTTTTGAGAACAGCCACCTCACTAGCAGGAAATGTTCAAGGGCAAAAACCAAAATGACAATTTTTTTTGATAAAGATAGTGGTTAAAACTGGCTTTTAAAAGAAGTTGTAATTAAAAAAATCACTTTAATGAGTATGCATGCTTTGTCTGCGTGTTTGTCTGGTCATCAGCATGCATGCTCATTGTCTGTGGAGGCCAGAAAGTGTTGGCTTCCCTGAGACTGGGGTGACAGAGAGCTATGAACCACCATATGGGTGCTGGGAATCTGCATCCTGCAACAGTCCTCAAGCCTCTGAGCTGTCTCTCTAGTCCCATCAGCAGCATTTTTTAAAAACAGAAAATTTCTGCATTCTGGAAAGCAGAGCCCCACAGACTTATAAATTTCTTCTCAGAAATAATTCTAGATTTTTAAAAAAATTAAACAGATGTAAATAATCAAGCAGGAATTATTGACTCCTTCTTGATCTGGTCCAAGAAAACCCTCAAATGCACCTCTGTCATGCCCTCTTGGACCCTGGAAGGTGGAATCAGGTCTGATTGATCACCGAGGGCCTACACTAATCATAATTGTTTTGTCTGCCCATCTTTTTGTGAGTTGAGATGTCTCTTGCTGTGATGTGTTGAGGCTGTTCAAACTTAGGGTGGTGGTGCTTCTGGGAGCAACCTGGAGTATTTTACTGTTTACTTTCAGAAACTCCAGTCAAAAGATGCCTCCCCTTTTTCATCACCAAGGAAAACAACAGTTTTTAAGTGGAGGATGATATCAGTGGTAGAACATGTGTTCTGTACGTGTCTGCATGTACAAGGATATATGCTCAATCACTAGCCTTGAACAAAAATGTGAAACTGTCTCATTGGTCCATCAAAAGCACCTGTCCAGCCCTAAGTCAGTACTGTGCATCTTTGTGATGAATAAACGATGCTGGTTGGATGGGCCTGGTTATATCTCTACCAGATGGGGTAGAGTCAGCACCTGGGTGAGTGAGAAACCACCCTGTAGCTCACACAAGGAGAGGAGATGCGAAGTAAGAACAGGACAAGACACCCCCCCCCCACAGGCAAAGACAGCCATCCACATACCTCCAGGCTCTTGGCCAGTTTATCTGCTGGCAGATAGCAGAGAAATATACTTCGATTCAGTGGGGCTGGCCTTTAGCAGTCTCTGTGGGTGCTCTTAGTGTAAGATGGTTAAGTGACTACTCGTTGATAGTCTAGTTCATTGGATTTATGGTGGGCTGAGCAAATATTCTGTAAGAGTGTTGACTCATGAATTGATGCTGGCCTGGAAGATGGTCCCCAAGGGCATGCTCTTTGGTTTGGTAAATAATCTACTTTAGGCTGGCATTTCTTTTCAGCAAGTTGGATGGCTGTATAGCAGATATATTTAAAAGAGTTTTAGATAAACTGCTCCTGAAATGTTGGATTTCTCAGCTTAGCTAGCTTATAGAAGAATGTAGGAGTAATATATAATCTGTAACTTTTTACTTTTTGATTTGGAAGTATACAAATGTTATGATAACTGCCATCTATTCATTTAACCAACATTAGCCAACATTCTACTGTGATAACATAGATCTTTTCTGTAAGAGAAGGCCGCAAAGTCACACTAGAAGACAGCTCTTCCCAAGAAGGGATAATTGGCTGCCTTACACTGACATTAAAATAACATAACAGATATTGCACAAGCAATTGCAACAATATCAGTTTTCAAAATCACAGTGAATCTAATTTCTGTAATTTCCTTGGGCATACATTTGTTACTTTAGAAATCTGTACTTGACAGTGCATCCTAGCATGAAACCTTGATGTCAGCCTGTGGACTTGATTGCTTTTCAGACTTCTTAGAAAGCTCAGGGATTATATAGCTCTGCTGATAGTTACAGGAGAATGATACTGTTCATGATTTGTCACTCGATTCAGATTCTTTTCCATTATACCAAGAGTGGTTGAAAACACCAAAGTAAAACAACAAAATGCACACTTTGTTGGTCCTGATGCACCTGAGCCATTTCTGCCCTCTTCTTCTAGAGGCCAGGGGAAAGGCCATGGTACCTGAAGTAAGCGTGAAAGATGCCAGACATTTACCTAAAGGCTATCTTGTTGGGGGTGCTCAAAAATCCTCATGATTTTGACTGAGGCAGGCTGGGAATGACACTGCAAACCAAAAACATTTCCTCTCAAGGCTGGGGCTGTTTGTAGCTGTTTCTGGAGTGGTGAAAAATTGTGTGTGTGTATCTATCCCAGCCTTGCCACAGACTCCTTACAGAACATCAGAATCAGGCTTTTAAGAATGTCCATATGCTGGACCCAGGAACCCACTGACAGGATGCAGTTCCAGGGATTATCCCTTAGCTCTTCCTCAGGATGACAGCCTTGCCTGTACAAGAGCAAGACTGTCTTGAGAGCAATTGACGTGAAAAATACCTTAAGATTTGATCTACTCAAGTTCAGGATATCTTAGAAGAGCCAACATCATCAGTGTGGACTTCCTTAATCAGGACATAATGTCAAGATCCTGGGAGATGAAGGGTGGGGGGTAATAGCTGAACTTCAGCAGGATTGTTGGCATTCTGGACCAGTCACTCTCATTTCTTAGGGGGTCTTCCTGTGATCTGTGTGTTACCAGTAGCTGTGAGTGTTGCTCACTGTGTGCCAGAACTATCCCCCACAGGGGGCCACCAAGATTATGTCCAGTCACATAACCTCTGAAGGGTGAGGACAGATGGCTTTGGCTCTGAGCCACCACGCAGTGAAGTCTCTCTGTGTCACTGCGGAGCACGAGGTCACTGAGGGCTCCATTATACTGTGACTGTTCATACACTAGATCAATCCCAGAGTACTGGGTTGAATAAAAGCCATTTCAGTTTGTTGGAGAAACTAAGAGTGCTGGGAATGGAGGAGAAGCAGTTTGCATGAAGTGGTATTACGGATCCCTGTCAGAGAGGGACAGCCATATTTAAAATTCTCTTTTTAGTCTCAGTTTTTCCATTTGCAACTCCTTCCTTCCCCCTTTTCCTTTCTCTCTTCTGGGATTCATGTAACTTCCTACCCAGTATTTTTTTAATTATACTAAAATACATATATAACACAGTACTTTAGTCACTGAAGCAGATGAGGTGGTTCAGGAGCATTCCCAGTTCTGTACAGCTGTCGTCAGCATCTCCAGTAGTATGCAATTATCCTGAATCATCCTTTCAGTATTGTTCCCCTTCCCATCTCTGAACATACAGAAGTCTTGCCCAGCTGCCTTACTGTAATCCACAAGTTTGTATACCACAGCCCTGCAATGGCTAGTGTTGTCCAAGGTTAGGTACACTGAGCAAAAGTTGCAACCTTCACAAATCAGCTGTGCCTGCTTCCAAGTGTCAATCATGATGAGGCCTGTGGGCTGCTGGCATTCCATTATGGAAGGAAGAGATAGGGAAGGTTAGCAGATCCTCACCCAAGTTTCCAGCTGATCATATTTGCCCTAATGGCATGTGGCCTCCGGCTCTTTGAAAGTATTAGCAAACATAGGTTGGGAAGGTTATCTGACAGGGTTTCCATCTATGCAGCATTGGAGGAGCTGTCATCCATCCATCATAGATTCGAAAAATGTGGTATATATACACAATGGATATCATTTGATATGTGGATTATGTCTTGGGTATTCCAAGTTTCTAGGCTAATATCTGCTTATCAGTTCAGACCTTCCCCAATTGGCTGCTTTAGGGTCAAGATGCTCCTGTTAGTAGCCCCTCACCCACACTCTGTAGGTGATCCCTCACACATGCTAAGTGGTGCTCCCTCACACATACTCTGTGTGATCTCTGGTACTTTCCTTTTTTCTTTATTTTATTTTATTTTTATTTTTTTGATATATTCTTTATTTACATTTCAAATGATTTCCCCTTTCCTGGCTCCCTGCTCCCCGATAGTCCCATAAGCCCTCTTCCCTCCCTCAGTTCCCCCATCCACCCCTTCCCACTTCCCTGTCCTGGTATTCTCCTACACTGCTGCACTGAGCCTTTCCAGAACCAGGGGCCACTCCTTCCTTCTTCTTGGACATCATTTGATATGTGGATTATGTCTTGGGTATTCCAAGATTCTAGGCTAATATCTACTTATCAGTGAATGCATACCATGAGTGATCTTTGAGACTGGGTTACCTTATTTAGGATGATGTTCTGCAGCTCTATCCATTTGTCTAAGGATTTCATGAATTCATTGTTTCTAATGGCTGAATAGTACTCCGATGTGTATATATACCACATTTTTTTGTATCCATTCTTCCATTGAGGGATATCTGGGTTCTTTCTAGCTTCTGGCTATTATAAATAGGGCTGCTATGAACATAGTGGAGCATGTATCCTTATTACATGCTGGGGAATCCTCTGGGTATATGCCCAGGAGTGGTATAGCAGGGTCCTCCGGAAGTATCATGCCCAGTTTTCTGATTTCCAAAGTGGTTGTACCAGCTTACAATCCCACCAGCAGTGGAGGAGTGTTGCTCTTTCTCCACATCCTCACCAACACCTGCTGTCTCCTCAGTTTTTAATCTTAGCCATTCTGACTGGTGTGAGGTGAAATCTCAGGGTTGTTTTTATTTGCATTTCCCTAATGACTAATGATGTTGGACATTTTTAAGGTGCTTTTCAGACATTCGAAGTTCTTCAGGTGAAAATTCTTTGTTTAGCTCTGTACTGCATTTTTTAATAGGGTTATTTGGCTTTCTTTATTTTAATTTTTAATGCATATGAGTGTTTTGTCTGAATGTATGTCTTCATTATCTCAGAGTCCAGAAGAGGGTGTCAAATCTATTGGAACTGGAGTTACAGATAGTTATGTGCTGCCATATGGGTGCTAGAGATTGAACCTGGGACTTCTGGAAGAGCAGTTAATGCTTGTTACCTCTAAGCTATCTCTCTAGACCCCTGTGATATCTTCTTAAGGGCACCAGTCTTACCAAGAGGTTTTCATACTCATGACCCCACTTAAAACCAATGACCACCTAAAGGTCCTGTATCCCAATTCCCTGCGTTGGAAGCTTCGGCATTTGAGTTTGGAGGGATGCACATCCATCCATCTCCTTCCTAAAACCCCAGACAACTCTTTACTCTCATTCCCTCTGCCATCTCTAAGCTTCCTTTTTCAGTCTATACTTTACACTGTAGCTAGCCCTGGCCTTCAATGGAACTTTTCACGTTGTTATCTCACAGAGGTTGTGGCTGGAGGGATCCATACTCCTTAGCAAATCGCTTGAGACTTCCCACAACTCTATCCTCCTCCATCTTTCTCCATCATCCCCATCACAACAGGTTCCTGGGGATGCCTCACTTTTATGGTATCTGTTTCTGCTTGATGCTGTCATGCAGAACAGCCCCTTTGATTGCTCTTCACACGTACCTTGTCTTTTCTTAATCTATCCCGGCCAAGATCACGTGGTTCTTTCTCCTGGTAGATATAGCATATATTCTTAGATCCTATTTAACTGATTTTGCTAAGCCTTATTTTGTATTTTGTTTCACCTCCATCCCTTACAGGGAAAACTTCCCCAGAGCAGAAACTCTGCCCACTTGTCTTGGTTAATGCTAGGGCCTTGACCACTTATAGATCTTTGACACATTGCACACTAGATAGATTTACTCAGCAGAAAGGGAGAGGGCAAAAAAAATCAGACAATAGCTAAGAGTTCTTCACTTTGATTTAATCAGAGCAGAAATGTTTTGAGTGAGAATTGATCAATAATGAAGAGGCAAAGAGAAGCAGGTGCTGAGTGCTTGTTTCTGATAATGTTCAAACAAAAGCTGGAAAGACAATCTTTTAGAGTGCTATTGAGAGAATCTCTGACTTTGGGATGTTGCTAGAGGCTGCCTAAGGCTAACTTTCTCAGTTTCAGCAATGTTGACCTCTGGGACAGGGTAAATCTTCTTTGTGGTGGTTAGGAATGTCCGGGTGTTATAGGATGGTTAACAGTGTCCTTAACATCTATCTCCTAGATACTAGGAACTTTCCAAGGTGGTGATATCAAAAATGTTACCAAACTATGACAACTGTTCCTGGTAGGCCAAAACGCTCAAGTTGAGTGTGATTGGTTTGGACTCCTCTCTATCAATAACATGTGTGCTATTTGGTCCTATTTTCAAAGTCACTACCTCAGAATGAATGGGAATTCTGTGGGTTGGGAAAAAAAGAAAGCTGTGAAGAAAAGTGTTTTTGTTGAGCTTATCCTGTGCAGTGTTAATCTGTGAGGTGAGGAGACTGAGGTTGTGGTTTGAATGTAAATGTCTCACTTAAGAGTCATATGTTTGAGACTCTTGGTACCCAGGTATTGGGGTGACTTTGGAAAGAAGATCCCTTTGCAGCCATGCCTTCTTCTGTGACACTGAACAAATCATTAGGTCCTTTCCTTCTAGGTATTTAGTCACAGAGACAAGGGAAATAGCTCATATTTTGCAGATGGAGAAGTTGGGGCCCAGGAAAGTTATACAGCTGGTCAGTGGCACACTGGGTCTCAGCTGTGGAGCTGCCTGGCAGAACCCATCATCTTCCTCTTATTTCTTCTTCTTCCCCTAAGTGTTTGTTTTTCCTTCAATGCCTTTATACTCATCTCTCACACCTACCTTTCTCCCTTTGTGAACCTCACACTTAAGATCTGAGCATGTTTGCTTCTTGTAGTTTTCCACTGAGCCCAGGATCAGTGCTTACTTCTGGGAGAGGGATGCCCAGGGGTCTCAGGTGCTCAGTGCACCCTCAGTATTACTGGGTGGGTGCACTGCGATACTTTCACATTGAGATGTTGCCTTCTGGTGCAGCTAATGGCTTGTTTTAGGTGAAGCCAACATGTTGGTAAGGTCTGAGAACCTTAAATAACAACAGAGCCAGAACATTGCTAGCATTGATGAACATAGTTATTGTGTTCCTTTCTGCTAAAGCAAGGCCTCCAATTTCCTGTGCAAGATTTTAGAGACCAACTCTTCCCGGGTCCCTCCTGAGGGTTCTTGCCGTTCAGTCCCATAGCTTCATCCACCTTTGGAGATGTTCCTCTTTCTACTCTACTCTGACCAGTCTGGAAGCTTCTGGAGATGAGGCCACCATTGTCTGGGTTGACAGAGCTCCTACAAGTCATCATAAATGTCCAGGAAACTATGCCTGATGATTCCAAAGTCACACCTTGAGGGATTCAGGGGTCCTCACTACCTTGGCCTCTTAGAGTAGCAGAGTAGACCTGGGTCCAAGTGAAGAAGGACTCTTACTCCAGTTCACTCACATGTAGATTCCTGGCCATGTTAGTCTGAATCTTTAAAATCTCCTCCAAGAAATATCCCCATGTCATGTATTTTTGTTCCGTAAAATATGAATGTTCAATAGTGACTCTATGGTGTCATGTACTCAGGGAGAGGGGGTAGCCTTTATCTATTAAATTTGGCCTGAACTTATGCTCTCCTAGAAAAAGGAAGAGGTTTGACACTAGGACCAAATGTAGCCAGCATTTCCTGGGTCACAAATGAAAGGTTTAACTTGGAATACATCCAGGATCAGCTGTGTTTGACTCATCCCTTGGGTAACCTGACATGCATGTTTAATCTTCTGCTGCTTAGTTGACAGTTGGGATGCATATGTCCAACCACATCTGGAATTGTGATTTGAAAGAAACAGACACTTTAGGGTGCATACTAACGCCACACCCTGGACTACGACCTCTCTAGACTTTGGGTGGAAAATGTAGAATGTTGCCATTTTTCTGGCACTTAAGGAATGGGTGGAAAACAAAGACAGGATCTGCCAAGGAAGAGGAGAAGGAGAAGGAGGAGGAGGAGGAAGAGGAGGAGGAGGAAGGAGAGGAGGAGGAGGAAGAGGAGGAGGAAGAGGAGGAAGGAGAGGAGGAGGAGGAGGAGGAGGAGGAGGAGGAGGAGGAGGAGGAGGAGGAGAGACGTTTCATTGGGTAAACAGAGTCCATAGTGATAGACTTATTCCAGACCTATCAGACAAGACCCTGAATTTTAACATATGGAATATTTTGATGGAGTGATGACATCTGATGGTCCATAGCACAGGAGGGTAATTGACTGCAACAAAGATTACAGACTTTAAAATTGTTATTAGAGAGGATCTGAATGTTCCCAACAGAAGGGAATGATAATTGTTTAAGGTGATGGATAGCCCAATTATCTTCCCTAACTATTACTCACTGTATATGTATATATGTGAGATATTGCACTGTACCCCCATAAGTATGTACCAATAAAATGGAACAAAACCAAAACAGCATAAAAAACCTTTCAAGATCTGTTAGGACTTCCCATCTGATTGACGTATGTGGGCATGTGGCTGGTTTAGGAATCTTACTCTATTTTTTCCTTTGCTTCTTTTTACCCCAAAATGGAACTTTGGTATTCATCTATCTGGCAGTGTTTATTAAAGATTTGAGGACCACTGCCCAACTAACCAGCTTCATTTGGCTACTTTAAAGAATCAGGTCTGTGGGAAGAAGGGTCAGCAGAGCTTTTCCAAACTCACAGCTCAGAGGAAAATGAGAACCAGAGGCTGCTCTTTTATTTAAATTGGAAATTGTATTTATTTACATTTCAAATGTTATCCCCTTTCTAGGTTTCCCCTCTGCAAATCCCCTATCCCACCTCCTCTTACCCTGCTTCTATGAGGGTGCTCCCCCACCCACCTACCCACTCCTGCCTCACCACCCTAGCATTCCTCTACACTGGGGCATCAAGCCTTCACAGAACCAAGGGACTACCCTCCAATTGATGCCAGATAAGGCCCCTTCAGCTCCTTCAGTCATTCCCCTTACTTCTCCATTGGGATTCCTATGCTCAGTCTGATGGTTGGCTGCCAGCATCTATATCTGTATTGGTCAGGATCTGGCAGAGCCTCTCAGGAGACAGCTATATCAGGCTCCTGTCAGCAAGCACTTCTTGGCATCTCAGTGTCTGGTTTGGCGTCTGCATGTGGGATGGATCCCCAGGTGGGGCAGTTTGTCCCTGTATTCCTTTAGACAGGAGCAATTCTGGGTTAACATTTTGGAGATGGGTGGTTGGCTCCATCCCTTAACTGGGAGCCATGCCTTACCTCTGGATATGGTCTGGACAGGTTCTCCCTCCCCCAGAGGCTGCTCTTGTCTCCATCCTGAGGGAATAAAAATTAGCTCCTCATGAGTATTTAAACTACTGCCTTGTTTATTTCTGCTAAGGATCAGGCTTGTGCTGTGCAAACAGGAAGTATGCATATGCATGCTTGTGTGTGTGTGTGTGTGTGTGTGTGTGAGAGAGAGAGAGAGAGAGAGAGAGAGAGAGAGAGAGAGAGAGAGACTAAGATTGCTAGCATGTGTATCTATGCGTTTGGCATGTGTGTGTCTGTGTGCTTATATCTGGGAGACATGTATCTGCATGAGTGTATCTGGCACGTGTGTATCTGCATCTGGCATGTGTGTATTTTTCCCTGTGTGTGGTGGGAAGTGGTGGTAGAATTCTATTTTGCTCCACTCAGAGTCACTGTTAAGACATCTGGTATTAGAAAATGTCAGTTGGTGACCAGGTGAGCTTCATGTCACATAACATTGCGTAAGATGCAGTACTTTCATTTGCTTTCTGAGATATGTATTCAATGGACTGCCCATTCTCTTCAGCTTCAGATTTGTTCTGACTTGGGGAGGGGAGGGTCAGAGTTCAATAGTATGCCAAGTCTTGGAACATCTGAGGAAAGGTGAAAACATGCCGACCTGCAGTTTCAAAACTAGTTACAGTTGTGTGTTTGCACAGTAACGGGAGAAAAGAGCAGCACGTGCTTAGGCTCCGCGTCTGGTTTTCCAGATGACACCAGGGTTTGTTTTCTTAAGGAATGCATGTCAGAAATGTTCGGTCACCTCTGCCTAATCTGATATTCCTTTGTAAAGCTCCCCAAACAAACCTTAAGCCTGTGAGTTTTGGCAAATTGCTCAGTCTGGAAGACCTGAATCTCCTAGTTGTTCAAATTCCAGGCAAGGAATGACTTTAAAATGCATTTCTTTTTCTTTTTGGCTGTTACATATTTTGAAACAACTCTGAATCTTGGAGGGGGGTTGCATTTTGAAGGAGACTTGGAAGCCAGCTTGTTTTGTATGTGAGATATGACAAGATTCTTATAGATTTGCTTTAAAAAAAATGAAAGCTCAGAACTTGTCTGACATTCCCCAGGGCCACCTGATAAATGCTGATGGCTTTGCGACACCACACGCCGATTTCCTTCCCCTCCGTTTCACATTTATTTCCTTGAAAGACTTGCCAAAGCCTGGACTGAGAAGGAACCTGGCAGCCTTTGTGGAGGAAAAGCCTTCTTGAGAGAGGACTTTGTGGGTGTGTGAACACCCAGTGGATGGCGGCACGTGAAGGGCATCTCGGGTGTCAATCTGTCTACGTTCTCTTGCAGCAAAGATTGTATTTCTTTGATTGAACTATGTGATGTCCCGTGTCAGGCTACTTTCTTAGTGACTGGCAAGCCCTTTGGTTTTGGGATTCAATCCCCAATTGTTTAGAAATGTCTTCCATAAAAAAATGAAGTCAACTTGGTCTCAGGTGCTGTAGGTGACAAGAGAGGGCGAATGACCAAGGCATACTTGATCTTTCTCTTAGATAAGACCCATCCACAAACAAAGGCTTGTGCGCACGCAAGAGCTCTTTGTACCCAGAACACGTCTGCTGTTACGGACGAGGCCTCTCCGATGGCTGCTGTCAACCTTGTCATATTTTATTCATGAGTTGTGTGTGTCTGGATGAAATAAGAAAAGCCAAGCTCCACATCATAATTATGGTATAAGAAGATAAAATTGTTATTATGGTGACATTGTTTTTGAAGAATTTAAAAATCTTCCTGATAATGCATTTGGAAAAGCTTTTCAGAAGGACTGAGTGTGCAGCACACATGTATGTTATGTGGAGGCTCACACTCAGTCATCCTGGGATGCGCAGTGATAGGCTCCATGCCCCCAGTGAATGGGAGCATATTTAGGGAGAGGGCTCCAGCAGGAGCTCTGACTAAGTGGAGAGGCTGACAGTGTCTCTGCATGGACCATGCTCACATTATCACTCTCTGGTTGATCAAAGTGCTCTATTCTTTCCTGCTTTCCAAAAATGTCACTGTTTTTATACAACGGGGGCACCTGGGTCATCTAATATGACTGGTCTGGGGAAAATGTGTCAGAAGAAGCCCACTTAAAAAAGAATATGCCCACCCCATAGATGTTGAGGGTAGCAACATAGGTTTTAGGTAGGAAGCCCAGACTTCAGGTTTATGTCATGCATTGAAGAAGTAGGATCTCAGGGACTGAACCAGCAACCAAAGAACATACATGAGCTGGACCTGGGTCTCTCCGCACATATGCAGCAGATGTGCAGCTTGGTCTTCATGTGGGTCCTGAACAACTGGAGCAGGGCTTGTCCCAAGAGCTGCTGCCTGTAGGTGGGATATGTTCTTCTAGCAGGGCTGCCTGTCTGGCCTTAGTGGGAGTGGATGTACCTAGCCTCACAGAGACTTGATGTGCCAGGATGAGGGGATACACAGAGGGGAGCCCATGCACTCAGAGGAGAAGGGGAGGGGAGATATGGGCAAGGATTGTGGGAGGGGGCAGTGGATGGGATGTAAAGTGAATAAGTAAAAATAAAATAAGAAAAATAAAATTTCTATCACAATTATATAGTATTTTGTAAAAATTATGTACAAATATGTACAAATATTTAGCACATATATATCAATATAAAAAAAGAAAAAGATATATAGGCTCATTAGAAAGTCAACTGTTGTCACACAGGTCCTCTCTGCTAACACAGGGCTCAGGGGCTTCTTGTTTATTAAGATTTATGTGGAGATACTTACAAATCTTCGTGCTTGTGGCCTTCCCTGACTCTGGTCCAGATTACACATGGCCTCACTGTGGCATGCCTTCCTCAGTGTTTACTACCCTGGCCGTGGTCCCTTGCTCACAGTTCCCCATTGAATGCTGTCTGAGGAGGCTGCAGAATGCAGGCCTTGTCTCACCTCATGTTATGCGATGCTATTTGAATGCTCATCCCAGCATAGCTTGAAGACCAGAGGGAAAGTGCATGGCATTTTCAATACCGTTCATGTTGGTGGCCACATGCCCATCATACAGATTTTGTGGTAGACAGGTCATCATTATCACCTGATGCCAGTTTCTGGAGACCATAGGGCTGAGAGGCATGAAGTGACATCCTGAATTTTAGTGTTATTAAATGCCACTCAGGTCCTGAGTGTCAAGACTGACAGGAGATCACAGGTCCTCTGACCCCCCCAAATCCCACTTTGTAGGACTGATCTTCTTGGCTCTTTTCAGATCACGGCACAGGGGAAAATGAATGTGTACCAGTGGAGAGAAAATGGATTTTTGTTTTATGTGTTCTGCTTGGTCACAATGAGGGCTGAACAGATCCATACCTGTTATCAGGGCGTGGACATCCTGTGGAGAATCAACATTGGGGAGCCTGGAGGGGCAGCAAGGGCTATAAACATGGGGTGATGAAAGGCCCGGGTGAAAGCTAGGGTAAACCTTAAGATCAGAGAGCAGGAGGGGTTTGTGTGTAGTATACAGGTTGTGGAATATGTGGGTCCAAGGTCAGGACATGAATGGGAGGATCCACGATCTCAGAGCACAGGGTCAGCTGGGATATAACAGAGTGGAATAACAGTGTGTACCCGAGAGGGTCTGTGGTAGCTGGTAATGGCAGCATGCACCATCTCCTCTGCCGGTCTTGGCATCCATGCTGATGAAAACAGGACTTGTGTTGCTAGGACAACTCATCTGACTGTTTTACCAGAGATCTCAAGTTCACACAAAAGCTCCTTTATTAGAGTTCTCTGAAGGAATGGAACTGATAGAATCTGTCTATCTGTCTATTCATCCATCCGCCATCCATCCATCTATCTACCCATTTACCATCTATCATCCATCCACCATCTATGTATGTATGTATGTATGTAAGTATGTATCTATCTATCTATCTGTCTGTCTGTCTGTCTGTCTGTATCTATCTATCTCTATGTGATTTATTTGAGTGGCTTACAGACTGTGTAGTCCAGGTAGCTCCACAATAATTGTCGCCTGACAGGAAAGCCAAAAATCTGGTAGTTGCTCATTCAGCCTGTGAGGCTGGATAT
Source organism: Apodemus sylvaticus (assembly GCF_947179515.1). NCBI lineage: Eukaryota > Metazoa > Chordata > Mammalia > Rodentia > Muridae > Apodemus > Apodemus sylvaticus. Next base: position 164,322,029 of record NC_067472.1, on the reverse strand, counting down.
CTTAACATAACAATCTGGTGTTAATTGTCCAGAAGGATTCCTAGAGAGATGCAGGTCTTCAGTCTGTTGGAATCTGGATGTAGTAACAGGAAAGATGAACTTGCCAAGTGAGATTAAGGGCAAGCAGCCCCTCAAAAAAAGGTTCCTTCTTGTGTATCCTTGTATTGTGAGCTGCCACCAGATGATATAACCAAGGTATACAGTAAATCTTCCCACCTCAAATGATTCAGTCAAGAAAATGCCTCTCAGCCATGCCCAGATACTTGGGTTTTAGTTGACTCCAGATGTAGGAGTTGAAAACTGAGATTACCTATCACAGCTTCCCATTTGTGTATTGTGTTTTACTGACTCTTGCCACACATTGAAATTGGCCAAATTATGCAATAAGACATATAAATAACATGTTAATGGTTCTTCTTATGTTTTTTACAGTCAAATGATTTGTTTCTTGGAGTAAGCTGGACATTTTATAGCTTATGGTACTTTAGGCTTGATAAAGTAGTGTGTCGCTTGGAAGGGTGGTGGGTAACACTGGACACTAAACAGGATGCATTTTATCTGGAGCAGGAACACTAAGTAAGACCCACGTGTCAGCTGTTGCTGTCACGTTTTCTCGGATGCTTAAACATGAATGCCTGTGCACCAAACCGGGCTTTTCTTTTTCCTGTTTTGGGGCAAGGATTGGACATTCTAGTTTCTTTGTTGCCAGGTGATTCTCACATAGAGATTGATGAGTGTTTTCAGCTGGAGAGATCTGAACAGAGGAAAAGGTGAGACATTCTGGCTTGTTCCATAAAATGCTGAGAGGGGGAAGAAAAGCCCTGATTGGAGGGGTCAAGAGGACTTGATCTTGTTACCTGAACCCCCTTAGCCACAGGAACTGAGGGTTGAGAGCTGTTTAAATTGAAATGAGGCAGATAAAGAACAAGTTATAATGGTTCCATAATTATGATGTACGCATTCAATTTTTACAGTACTTAGGGAGAGCATACTGACAGTAGCTAAATGTCTTACATTTCTGTATTTTCATAGGTTTGGGTTATGTTATTAAGGGAAACTTAGAATCTGTCCATCCATTCAACCATTTCCCAAAACTACTCTTCATGCTTTGTGGTCCTAGGTGCTCTAGCTCAGGGTTCAATTTTCACACAGTCTCTTTCCTGAAAGATGGTTTCAAAGAAGGAAATGCCCTTGGGATGTAGAAGTTATGTCATATGGGCCTGGGGATGTGGGAGGTAGCTTTTCGGCTGAAGACTGGATGATGAGTCATAGCCAGGTGTGTGTGTGTGTGTGTGTGTGTATGTGTGTGTGTGTATGCACTAGTGTGTTCTAGGCATGGGTTTACACAGGTGTGTGTGTGTGTGTACTAGTGTGATCCAGACATGGGTGTGCACAGGTGTGTGTGTGTGTGTGTGTGTTTGTGTGTGTGTGTACTAGTGTGCTCCAGACATGGGTGTGCACAGGTGTGTGTGTGTGTGTGTGTGTTTGTGTGTGTGTGTACTAGTGTGCTCCAGACATGGGTGTGCACAGGTGTATGTATGTGTGTGTGTGTGTATCTGTGTGTGTGTGTCTGTGTGTATGTGTCTGTGTGTGTGTGTGTATGTGTGTGCACTAGTGTGTTCCAGGCATGGCTGTGCACAGGTATATTCCATGCAAAAAGATGACTTGCCCACAGTTTTTAAGGCAAGAGAGAACTTGAACATTAGTGGAATCTAAAAATGACCAGAATCTCTGGAAGAGGCAAAGTTGGTCCTGAGCTGATCCACTAGATCCTGCCATGCAAGGTTTTGGTGGTCGCTTTAGGGAGATAGGTTTCCTATTCAAATTATATTTTTATTAAGTATATCAAAAAAGAAACAAAAAATTTTACTGCCATAACCATTTCTTTTAAATAATTTTGAAATTTCTTTGTGTGTGTGTATGTGCATTTTCAGGCACATGCTAGCCATGGTGCACATGTGGAAGTCTGAACAATTTGTAGGAGTCACTTCTCTTTCCTAGAGAATGAACTCAGGTCATCAGGTCCAGTGACAAGTGGCCACCTTGTTGGACTTGGCATGGCCATTTTAAGTGTACCGTTCAGCAGGGTTGACTATGTAGTACACTGTAAAGAAAAAAAATCTACAGAAATTTTTTTACTTTGCAAAACCGTTGAATCTTAATCCCCCTAATTTCAGTGAGAATGAGTTGTCCCCTAAGCACTGGGGCCACTGGAGCAAGGGGAACTGTATGTGATCAGAGAGTGACACAGTTATGTCCTAGGTGGTGTGGGCCCAGTGGGAGGGTGTCATGGCCCATTTTGTGTTAATATAAAAACATCTGAGACTGAGTATTTTATGACAAAAGGAGGCTTGTATTTAGGTCGTATTCTTTTTTTTTTTTTTTTTTATTATTATTCGATATAATTTATTTACATTTCAAATGATTTCCCCTTTTCTAGCCCCCCCACTCCCCGATAGGTCGTATTCTTGAAGGTTCATGTCTTTGGCGTTCTTCATCTTCCAGTGAGGGATCTACCACGTGTGAGGGATCTCTAACGTGTGTCATGTTAGAGAGAAATGGGCTTCATGGTGAGAATGGAACGAGACAGGAAGGGCCCAGGCTTCCTCCTTTATAACAACTTCTCTCACAGGACTGAAATCACTTCTGAGGTATTTAGCCCATTTCACAGAACCAGTATCGATCCATCCACAGAGGCAGCCATGTTCCAGTCACCTTCTAGGCTCACCCCTTCGGGAACCTAGCAGCTTTCAGAGCTGCTAGGTCAAGGACCAAGCTTCCACATGAATTTTATTGGGAAAGCCCCTGTAAACCACATCAGAGGACTGCAACTGCCCTGTTCAGGAGAGGAGGGAATGGGTGTCTTCACATTTCAAATTAGTGTTGACGAAGCCTCTGTCCCGCTCCCGCTGAACACAAATGCTAGGCCCAGACTGGCTTAGCATAGTGTTTTATGAGACTGAGAACATCTGCTACCGTGTGAAGTTAGCTAATGTCTCCTCAGAACATACGCCTACATGGAAGCAGAGGTGAGGAAGGCAGTGCCTTCAAAGGGGAAGTCTTCACCTGACAGAACATGAGCTGTAGGCTTCTGTGGAAAGGGCAGGCACAGAGAAATTGGTGTGAGCACTTGGCAAGGCTTCCCAGCTTTTGGATTTATTTGTATATTTCAAGCTATCTGTTTTTGATGTTTTATTTATACAGAAAAATCTCAGTAACTCTCCTGACCCACTTGTATGTACAGAGGACTGAATTCCTGTACTGTCTCTCATTTCAAGGCGTGCTTTGGAAACCCTTGTCTTTCAGTCAGTGTTTGAGGGACCTGATGGAGGATGATGATAGTGATGATGATTGCGGTGATCTTGTGTGTATGTTTACCTTTAAGGGAGGCTTTACATTCTCACTTACAGACTGATCATCAGGAGAGTCTAACACACGGCTGTGTAGGCCACTGTCCTGGGTTCTGGCTGAGCACAAAGCATATCACAGGTGTCCTGTCTTTGAGGAGTCCTTGTCTAAGTAAAGCAAAGAGAGTAGCACAAATTTGTTCACCCATCTGTCCATCCATCCTTCCATTCTCAACAAATACTGATTAACCATCTATGTGTTCAGGATATGAGCAATGAAGCAGAGAAAAGACAGAGTTTCTGTCTACAACTCTACATGAGCCCACATATTCCTGCAGAGGTGGCCAAAGATGATTAACAAGTATGGTAAAAAAGTAGTGTATATATATATATATATATATATATATATATATATATATATATATATATATATATATATATATATGAAGCAACACACACACATTCTCTCTCTCCCCCCTTTTCTTTCTCATACACATACACACACATGCACACACACATACACACACACACACACACACACACACACACACACACACACACACACTTAGAGGCAGGGGCCTGAGAGTGACTAAATGACTTAGGGAGACAGTTACCTTATAATAGGAATACTGGTGAAGGCATTTCTTGAATGGCCTGTGCCCAACAAGAGAGCACATCTGGAGATGTTGGAGCTGATGGCTAAAGGAAAACACCAGGGAACATAGTCAAATATGCAAAGAACATATTCTTGATGTTTGCCTGTAGTCTTATAAATGGCTCTGCTAAACACTGTTTTAATTCCTTTGTGTCCATTAACTCACTACTGAAAGAGAGATATAAGTCCGATCGTATAGGATGCACAAAAAAAGGAAATGAAGGAATCAGTTGGTCAAGGCTAAAGGTGTACCTGCAAAGCCAGGAATTGAACTAGGTTACTTTGCTCCAGATCCCACACTCTTGGCACACCTGGGGAAAGTCCTTCAGATCTAGGCAATGTCAAAAACATACAGATGTACCAGGAGGGTGGATATTCCAGAGGATTTCAGAAAAACATGGCTAGGGTTGGATCATGTGAGATCACTCAAGTTAGGACAAAGAATTAGCATTTTATTCAGATTGAAGAAGGCACTGCTATAGGCAGAATAATGGCCTGTGCCCAATGGATGGAGAGAAGAGGACTTATGGGACATATGGGGAGGGGGGGAACTGGGAAAGGGGAAAGCTTTTGGATTGTAAACAAAAAATATAGAAAATAAAAAAACAATAAAAAGAGAGCACATCTTAATCTCTACACCTCAGGACTGTGTTATGGGACTCTGCAGAGGTGACTAAGGAGCTAGAAGAAGGCATCTCACATTAGATCATCCAGAGAGCTCAGTAAAATAAGACGGTGTGTGAGATGGAACTACAAAGACAGAGAGCGAGTGAGAGAGAGAGAGAGAGCGAGCAAGAGAGAGAGAGAGAGAGAGAGAGAGAGAGAGAGAGAGAGAGAGAGAGAGAGAGAGAGAGAGAGATGAGGAGGCAGAAACAGAAGTGGAGAGGGACCATTAGAGGCTGTGCTGCTGCTTAAGACAGGGAAGGAGACCCAAGCCACAGGAAGCTAGAAAGCACACAGAAGTAGATTTCTCCAGAGACCCCAGAGGAATAACTATGCTATCTCATCAGTTGTTTTTCTTGCCATCAACTTAAGGGAAGAAGGGATTGCTTCATCTCATAGTTGGCAAAGATATAGTCCATCGTGGAGGGAATGGCATGGCAGAGTTTGTGACAGCTGGAGCACGTGTCTGGGACGCCTCACATCTAGATGAACCAGGAAGCAAGAGAACAGACAGAGAGAATGTTGCACGTAAAACCTCCAGGCTCTCCTCCAGGGACTCATTTCATTCACTTCTATTCCAAATCTTAAATGTTCCACAGCCCCCAAACACTAGTCATATGAGGTCCAAATGTTCAAATACTTATGACAAGATGGGTAGACTTCCATATTCAAACAATAGCACTGTCTCTTCATCTCCCAGTCCCCCAGAACTTTGTGATCAAACAAGAATGTCATCGTAAACCACTGGTTCAGTGATTTCTTTTAGCCACTTCAGGACGTTGCTACAGCCAGCTGTTTGGGGGTTTGAAATGAGAGATGGGGTGATTGAAAAATATGGACCTTTTGGATTCTTTAGCATCCATGTGACTATGGGAAGAAGAGCAGAGATTAATAGAGGAGAGAGAAGGCAGGAAAGAGGATGGAAGAAAAGATGTGAGGAGGAGGAGGAGGCTGATGGTGGATAGCTGGTACTGAGCAGGTCTGTAGAGTCAGGGGGTCATGGTTTCAACTAAGGTGGAGCCAAGGACTTGCTAATGGGATGTTCTGAACAGTGACCAGGCAAAGCAGGAAGTGATAAGGGAACTTCAAGATGGCCCAGCCATGGAGGACAACCAGAGAAGTGCAGAGCTACTTGGAAAGAGGAGGTGAAGATAATTCTGGATATGTTGTGAGAGGTACCTAGAAGCCAGGTTGACATCTGGCCATCGGTTTGTCATTTCATTGGTGTGTCCATTCAGCTAATCATATCAACTCGACAAGTCTTTTCTGGTCAAGTCTGGAGCTTCCAGAGCCTGGTATGGGATAATGGTGCCACAGATCCGTGTGTGTGTGTGTGTGTGTGTGTGTGTGTGTGTGTGAATAAATGATTGGACTTAGGAGTGAAAGGGAAAATTATCCTCAGATGGGCTTCTGGAACTTTGTTCATTGAAATTTGGTTGGCCCTCAAAGTGGGTGGGATGTGGACAGGGCATGCCTAGGATTACAAGTAGGAGGGGAGTTGCAATACATCTGCTTAGAGACTGAGAGTACTCCAGGCACCTCTTTGTCTTCCTCAGAGAGCTTCTTGGTGGTCCGATTGTGGATATGGAAGAATAAAATGAGTAAATTTTTCATTGTGGTTAGCAGAGAGCAGGAAGAAATGCCAACTGTTAAAGAGAAATCATATACAAGTGGAGACAATACCTCAGTGACTAACAGCCCGCCTTTGAAATGAAGTAGGATATTGAAAGGGAGGGGGTCCATTGAATTTGGACAGCAGTGTCTAAATTCAGCTCATGCTGAAGGGACAGGCATGAGCTAGGCATGTTTGCAGCAACAATCATAGACCAACTTTTGCTCCCATCCATACTTAATTAAAATTCACTTTGAAAATGCTTCAGTAAACAGGACTTGTAGTTTCAGCTCACAGTTGTGGCTCTTGTTTAAAAGGGTGGTGGTGGGACATTGGCTAAACAAAGTCCTGCACCAGAGTCACTATTTTGATCTCCAGAAGCAAACGACATGTACACAGTTCACTTTAGAGGTGACATTAGTGTTTAATGCAATTGGAGGAAGATCTGTGAGAAACAGCAAAAAGAAAAGCCCACTGCCCCCTTTTCAGAAAGATGCCCACATTTCTCAGAGCTCGTCTTAGGACCCTGGAGTGTCAGGTGGCCTACTTCTTGTTAGGAAAGTGTTACCATCCTGCTTGTCCAGGGTTCAAAGGCCTGGGATACATGCTTTCCCCAGAGAAAATAAAAATGTAGATAGCCTGTGGTCCAGACACATAGATAAATAGTGAGGAGGATGGCCCCAGCAGTGAGTCCAGAACTCATTAGCTAACAAGGCGTGTAATTAGATTAATCCTTGGGAACCAAGGGCTGATGGTGCACTTTTTAGGATAGTGGGAATAATATCTGAAAGCAAGCAGTACCTGGAGTTCTATTATTGGCCCTGTCACAGTGAACCTGGCACATGCTTTACGGATAGCCAGATAAAAAGAGTGGGCAGCTTCCACATACAGTTTTCAGCAAGGATACACTTGTTACACTGATTAATTAGAACCTGTGTGTGGGTATTAGAGCACTACACCACATCACATAAATAAATTCAATTACTATGTTATTGAACTATTTAACAGTGTTTGAGGATATAGAATTGCTAACTCTTCTAACCTGATAATCGCAGAGTGTATATACATGCATGGAATTATTATTGCATGCTATCCCGTGAGCTGGGCCTGAGGTGACAGTGAGGATGAAGGTGCTATCACTCCGTTGGTGGCTGAGCTGTGTGAGTTTCCTGTAGCTTCAAGTTTCCTTATTTCGTGGAAAGGTTCTCTGCCCTCCTTCCTCTTGCAATGGAAGAGGTCTCTTCACTGCTCCGGAACAGGCTACTTTTCTTAGGAAGGACTCCTTTCATGTTCTCCTTTAGCTAATTAAGAAAGAAAGTCCCTTCCCTTTCCAGGGGCAGTCCCCTCACTTAGCATGGAGTCACAGCCCTCACCTCAGACCTCAGATCCCGATTCAGCAGATTTGACCTCTCCCTCGTTGCGCTGTCCCTGATCTTTCTTTCCTCTGTCTCTCTCAGAAGCAACAGTGCCTTGTGGCCCCAGAATAAGACATTTGTCTAGTGTCCGGGGTAAAACGTTGTGCAGGTCACTCAAGCCATTCCTTCTTGTCTCCCTGACAGTTTGTTAATCAATATGAGTTTTGGTTGTTGCATCCTACATTGAAGTTGGACCAATTTCCCAGGGGTAGAAAGTCAGACATTAATCCACTAAAGCAACTGAATTGCTTGTGTGTGTAAGACAGTTTCATCAGGACTATCTGCCTGTGGTTTGACACCTTGCTTTACAGGCTGTGAACTTTTGAAAGTGCTCTCTGGTTCAATGACAGGGGCATCTAGATTCTTGATAGAAAGTTAAGTGATTAAAAGGTCCCCTTCCCCCAGTCAATCCCAGGCTTAGAGTGTTTGTGTAGCCCTGAGAGAGGACTTGGGTCATATTTGGAAGCTGAGTGAAGAAATCATCTGCTCTGTCTTCTATTAGTCAGATGCAAGTATATCTCTCAGGGCTCAGTGTCCTCCTTGTGTGTGTGTCACAACTGTCTTCTTGCCCCAGAGTCTTAGCAATTTACCTCTAAAACATGAGCTATTCACCCTACTAATTGTCCCAGCCTCTAATTTAATGAAAACCCATTAAACCGAAACAATAATTAAAATGAGACATCATCTCTGTAGGAGGTTTGCATATTAAAATCACCCTGAACTTCAGTGCAGGCAGATTTTTATTCTTGAAAAACAGCATTCGAAGCAACATGTAAAATATGATTTATATAATGAACAGTCATGGATTGGAGAGCTTGGCTATTGAACATGATGTCCCACTGTTTAATATTGACATTGAGAAGTTGTAGTGAGGTCAAGGCCAATGCAGTGTGTGTCTGTGTGTATGTGTGTGTGTGTGTGTGTGTGTGTTTTAAAAAACTCTTTCATGCCTAAAATTAGGACTCTGTACAAAAGAGGATTAATTATAATTAGGTCAGTCACTGATCCAAACTTTTAATGCAAGCTCAAGGTTACACCCAGTATCCAGGGTAGCTGAGGCTCTTGGAGGAGGCTGATCCTGGCATGGGTGTGGGGTGAGGGTTGCAGTGATCTGGGACTAAGGAAGCCATGCCTAGGAAGAACTACTGACTTAGCCAGTACCACGTATCTTTGCTGCTTGCTAGAGATGGGATCTTGGTTAAGCTGCTTACCTTCTTGGGGTCAGCCATTTGTTTTCATTAAAGTGAGTATCTCATGGCTCATGCAGTGGTTTTTACAGCTATGGAATATTCACAGACACCTGGGAAGTGGTCCTGCTCAGAGCTAAGTGGGTAACTTATGAATTCTCCTTTGTAAACATCTCAGAAACTTCCTTAGGGATGGCACTGCGTATGGGCTCATTCTTCCACTTGTGACAGAATCCCGAAAGGCAGGATAGCACCATCCTGTCACAGACATGACCACTCAAAGATGGAGAAAGGAAGCTGAGTTATCCACAGTGTGTGCAGGGCAGAGCTGAGAGTCGAGAAGACGGGAGTGGTCTCCTGAGGTTGGCTTTAAATGGCTCAGAGTCTGACTTCTGCCTGCTCCACAAAGGCATCTTCACTGACCTATGGAATGATACAAGAACACTGACCTCATTGTGCTGCTTTGAAACCTACACGAATGTATTTAAAATCCTTGCTACGTAGCACAAAGTAAAAATTTAAAACTGTCTGGCTGTTGGCTGTCTGGACCTAGACTGCAAAGTGGCCAGAAATCCCATTGACTCTTCACTTTCTTGTAAGCAGATGAGAATTGGAACAGGCTGTTCAACATGCCATAAACCATAGCAAACAGTACCTGCTCGCCTGCCTTCTGCTCACCCACTGGCCCACAGCCATACTCAGCCATAAACGTGGCCATTGCTTCAGCTCAGGCTGCACAACCATCGCATGCTGGCTGTGGATGTAGTTTGGTACTCTATACATCCTACAGGGTCTGGGCCTTGAAGGCAGGTGTTCAAACACCATGTGCTCTTTTATGGGGAGGCACTATCTTAGGGGTTAAAACCCACTGTGTAATTTAATTGTCATAGTTGCACTGTCTTCATCTCGATACATGCAGTTTACTCATTTGTGGAATGAGGAGTCTGAAATGTAGAAAGGTTAACTAGCCAGAAGCTACACACCTGATGGATAAACCTGGAATCTCAGCTGGGCCTGGTGGTATAGCGAGTCCAGGAGGCTAACACATGAGAGCCACAAGTTCAAGGCCAGCCCAGGAAATTTATGAAGAAGATGTTATTTAAAAGAAAGTGAAAGAAAAGTGCTGTGGAGGTGTTTCAGTGATGAACTGTCTAGAATGTGTTTGGCCTTGGGTATCAACCATAACACACACACACACACACACACCCAGACACACACACAGACACACACCCAGACACACAGACACAGATACACACACACACACACACACACACACACAATCTCTAGCAGATCATTGGTTTAGCTCCTGAGCTATTAACTACTACCCCATACCTTCCCTGAAAGGCATGAACCACCACATCCAGCCTTATGTGCTGTGGAGATACATGTTAATTCACTTGCCTTTGTTCAGAGGAATGCTCAGTAAAGGTATTTAAATGAGATCAAGCAAGTGAATGGATGCACAGGTGGGCACTTCACCAAGCTCAGGGAGGAAGGCACCTTTCTATCTTTTGAAGAATATAGACAGCAGATTTTGCAGAAGGGTACATTCTTGGTCGTGTTCAGTGGTTTCCTGTGCATGGAGCTGCATAGTCCATGTGGTGGGCACATCCACTTGGCCCTTGGATATTGACAGAACAGATTAAAACCATGTCTGAGGGAGCTTGATGGCAAGTTATTGCTATCTTACTGATTTATCTCAGAGCTATACTTGGTACAGGGTCTGGGTGTGAAGGCTGAGTATCCTATTTTAGTTTACATGTCCATTCAAACCATTTGGAGCTGACTGGCTCTTTCCTTTAAGGAGAGGAGGGTCTTCAGCGAGTGTGGCCTGAGCTTCAATGGGACAACTGCCATCTCATGATTAAGGACGCCCCTCATGACTGTGATGGACAGCGAGGGGACTGGTGCTTATTTTTTCTTTCATAGCATTCTCTTCTTGGTTTTTCTCTTTTTATTTATATGCTTTTATATTCAGAAGAAATGTGTCTTTTTTTTTCTCACAATAACTTCTAGAGAAGATTCAGAAATTCAGACACATGGAAAAAACAAACAGTTCACCCATCCTTCAGAATGGCCAATATCTACTGAAGAGCATTCAGTTAGTCTGTGTGACTAACTGAATAGGTTCTGTGTACACTGGAGTTCCTGTTATGGATATGACTGTGTAGCATGTGCAGTGTTGGGAATTGAACTTAGGGCCTTGCCTAGTCCCTCCAAGCAGTCTAACACTAACCAACATCTGTATCTCTTGGGAGTTTTGGGGACAGGGTCTCACTGTGACTCAACTTAGGCTGGCTGTGAACTTACTATGCAGTCTGGGCATAGTCCAACCTTGTGCAATTCTCTGTACAATCCCATCTCTGCCTCAAGTACATTCTGAAAGTAGACGCATGCTTCACCATGCCTGGAACATTTGGTAACTGTTGGGCACTATGGCTAGACATTTCCTTCATTATCTCATTGCCTCAGTGTCATGTTATTATCATATGTGAGTTCCTTCAGGCATCTATACCATGATGTAATTTTCGGTTCCTTACTCTTTTGGTTAAATAATGAAGTCTAAATCATGCTGTGGAGATCTTTTATCGGTCCCCCTGTGTGTTTTCCTGTCCTGTGAGGCGAGTGGACAGGCATTCATACCTCTCCTTTTTCCTTAGTCCTGTGCTCTGAGTCAGTGTGGGATGATGGGAGTGAGCAGGTTGCTGAGTTGCTGGGGCAGCGTGGAGAGGCAGTCTAAAAAGTTACTGGGTTGATTTTTCTTCCTGATATCATTAAATGTGTAAGGAGAGCTCAGCCACCTCACACATCCTCTCTCATTAGTGAAATTATGGGGGCACAGGGATGTCTTTTGATTGAGCCAAATAGTAATTACAAAAATTGATTAGTGCCATGTGTCATAGGGTTCCCTAGACTCCATCCCCTAATGGATGAGTTGGGATGCTCGTCTAGATTTATTGTTCCTTAGGCAGCTTGCTATGGGAGAGCATTTTGTCTCAACAGGTTGGGTTGTGTGTGGTGCTGCTCACCCTTGTCTTATGTTTTGTTCAGGAATTGGCAGACCAGATCACTTTTATTAACCAAGTGATTGGTTCTCTTGGTATGTGCCAGTAGTAGGTATTGGGTACACATTGGTAAAGGGATTTTTATGGCATCTACAGTGGAAGGAACTGTTATTTAGTAAGTTAATCACATGCAAAAAAATGATGCCACCCAAAAAAACTGGTTGTTATGCTAAGTACAGTGGGGAAAGAATACAGGGACTCAGCTGGCCTGAAACAGTCAGAGGAGCTGGTTCTTGTAAAATCTGTTGCAGACAGAAACAGCAGTGTGAGAGTGCTGTCCCCTGGAGGAAGGGCAGTGGAGCTTGCAGTGCTCTGACACAGGGGCAGTGGTGGAGTGGGAGATGAGAGGGGTGACAGGCAAGCAGGGTACCAGGTGAATGTCAGGGAGCATGACGATCACTGTTGATGACCACCATGCTGGCTATTTTCCTGTGCCTCGACTCATGGCTCTGGATAAGCCAGGCTATGTCTTTGTGATTCAGTTTCTTTACTTGCGGGCATTTGTCTCATTGCGGGGGAGGGGGGTCCTTCCTTCATTCACTCAGTGTTTCCTGGATGGATGCAGAATGCTCAGTTTATGATCATCAGCTTATGGTGTGGACTCATCTCTTTTCACAGACATAGACGTCAAGGCTACAAGGTAACAAATAGCAAATGCCACAGAGCTAGAAATATGTTCCATAGGATGAGCTGGCTTGGCGTCTTTGTGCAATGGATTCCTAGCCCAGTGTCTTTCATATGATTATTTAAATTCTGCAAATCTCCAGCCTTTCACCCCTATCCACTCCTCTTTCATTTCTCTTTAGAAAAGAGTAGGCCTCCCATAGATCCACTGATATCAACCAGTCCTGGCACATCAAGTTGCAGAGAGAGTAGGTCCATCTTTTTCTATTAAAGCTAGAGGAGGCAACTCAGTGGAAAAAAGGGGTCTCAAATGTAGGTTTTGTTTTTGTTTTTGAAACATTTTACTGTGTTTAAATGTACACATATGAAGGCAGGTCTCTCTGTGTGTATGTTTACATGCCTGCGGTTCCAGAAGGCATCAGCTTTCCATTCCCATTCTTCCTGCCTATGCTCAGCACTTACATTTTGTTCATTTTGTCTATGATTGAACATAATTCACAGATTTCTATATTGATATCTATGCTTCATGCTTCTTATAGACTTGATCCACCATGTGTGTTTTTCTTGTTCCCTCTCGTGGATGGGAGAGGGAACAAGTTTCTCAAGGAACCCTGTGAACATACATCACTGTGGTAGAGCATGACAGCGCTCTGCACATGGTAGAACGCCGCAGAACATTTGCTCTGAGGGCTTATTAATTCATTTCACTCATTGGTGACTCATTGATCTTTTACTCTGGGACGAAGTCTGCTTCTGGAGAGGCAGTGACACACCAGTATTTGAGGAAAATATAAATTAATTTAAAACTTGAACAAAGAAGAGCAATTATAGAATCTGGGAACTTCATAGACGGAAAAAATACTCTCTTTTGCTCTATGTCTGGGGCAGAATAAATTAATTAACAATAATGAGAAGAAGTTCAAGCTGAGGCATCATATAACTCCATCCTTTGATCTTGAGCAGTTGATTATGGAGTTCAAAGAGGAGAAGTATGGGAGGCTACCCAGCTAGTTATCTGCTGGTAGAGCCAGTTCTGACTATTCAGGGGTATCTTGTGCAGAAGAGGAGGGATTGGCTCCAAATACCATTTTCTTCAACCAGATACCCGTACTGGCATTAGAGAAAGATCAATTATCTCTTGGTTTTGCATATTTTCTTAGTGTGACATATATAGTTATTTAAAGTAAAAATATAAAATAAGGAAAATAAATGGAGCAATCAGTGCATTTAAATTGGATGCCTTTGTGTCAGGCACAAAGAATGGGGTTCAGACTATGAATATATAGATACACTTTCAATCAAGCTTGCAGTCTAGCAGGGAGAAAATATAAATAACACAAAGGCTGGTTGTTACATATAGAGGTAATGAACTCGTCACAGTCAGTGTGTAATGATGAGTTATATGGGGGAAATACCCACAGTGGTGCGAAGAGGGACATCTCTGGAGAGCCGTCATTGGCTGGTGGCTCAAGGGATGCAGTAAGAATTCAAGGGGGAGGGTCCAGGTGTTTACAGAGGTCCTTGGAAAGAGTGAAGAGACAAATATGCAAGGCAAGGGTGTGTTCTTCTAGTAAATAAAGAACGGTGAATGAGAGGCAGTGGACAGATGCATCAGATGGGTCCATGGGTGACTTCACTGGGCTTGTGATATAATGGGATTCAATTACATGGGCAGGGGGAAGTCACTGTACAATTTTAGCAGGAGATTAACATAATTCAAATGTACGTTCTCAAAAGAGCATTTGGCTGTTGTGTGCACAATGGGAAGGAGGTAGCGTGGCGATGGGGAAACCAGTTAGGGGTCAATAGAGAATGTCTTTGAGGGACCGTGATATGAGAGTGACTTGGACATGAGATGTGAGAGGGAAGATGGGGAGCAATGGATACGTTCCAGACATGGGAGTCAGATCTCCTGTTCTTGGATTGGACATGGAGGCAGAGAAGTGGGGAGAACCAAGGACAGCTCCCAGTGTTTGGATTGAGGGTTGGCTGTCACATTTGCTAAGACAGAAAATTAGAGTGTTTGAGGCTGGGTCAAAGAGTGAAAGTCTTGTAACTATAGGTGTTTGAAACATTGACTAGATGTCCAGATGGCCACAGTAAGTAGGGAATTGTGTATGTGAGTCTGTTGTTTAGAGAAAGCTTACAGCTGTGAATTTGAATATGAAGGCTTTTGGCCAGGGGCTAGATACCCAAGGGCAAGAGAGAAGAAGAAGGGCCAAAGAAAGCAGACAAGTCCATCCCAGGACTCTTTTTTTTTTTTTCTGGCAATAGATATAGATGAAGGAGAATTTTTCTCAGTACTAATATAAAAAATAAAGTTAATATAATTTGGCCAATATTAGAAACCACTATTTGGTTTCTAAGATACACTGAGATCCTAACACAAGCTTGTAATGTGGCTTACACAGACTGAAATTTCCTCATGTGAACTGGTTCCTCTCACTTGGAGAAATAACCAAATAATTATCACATGTCCAGAAGAATTGGGTAGGCCACAAGAACATACTACTAAATATACCTTTAAAAATTAGTTTTCTTCATTTTTTTGAGATGGTAATGATAATTGCATCATTTCCGTCTTCCCTTTCCTTCCTCTGAACCCTCCATATACTCCTCCTTGCCCTCTTTCAGAAGCCTCCATGGTCTCTTTTTTTCATATTTTTTTAAAATTTAAAGTTTTTTTTTGAGAATTTCCTATTTATTGTATTTACTGTTCTGTATTTCTAATGTATTACATTTCCATTTCCACCCCTTCTCCCCTTCAACACTCCCATGTCTCTTCCATATTTTATAAAATTCATGACTCCATCTTTAATTATTACTGCGACATGATACAGATACATATGTGTATGCGTGTGTGTGTGTGTGTGTGTGTGTGTGTGTGTGTGTGTGTGTGTATAATCTACCAAATCTATCTGGTGTTGCTCATTGTACACATGTTTAGGATTGACTACTTGGGATTGGATGACCTCTCAGGAGGCTCCTTCCTGCAGAACATTGGCTCTTCCTTTCTCAGAGCCACTGAGTACCTCTCCCTCTTCATCCCTAATCTATATTGGCATGTCAAAATGATATTGTCATTATGCTGGTCTTGTTTAGACAGCCATATTATAGTGATTTCCTGAGTGTAACTTCCCTGTCACATCTAGAAAATACTATCTGGTAGCAGGCCTCCTGGTCCTCTGACTAAAGACTGTAAAAGCCAACGACTTTTGTTGCTCACTTGCTGTCCTCTGCAATGTCATCCCCATGTTTGGGCCTTTGGTGACCAGTTCTGATGCTGGGAGACGAGTGTGAAATAGTGAACAATGAGCAGGGGCCATGCACCTCTAGACCTTACCGACCTTAATGAATATTGGAATACAGTCATAAGGAATGTAATCCGTCTCAGGCTTACAGAGCTATTCCAAGCACACTTACAGATCACTAGTGTGTATTGTTTATTGTCTTATTTTTCAAGCAAAGGTGGTATTGCCCAGCATTGTTAGTGCAGGATCTCCCCCAGGTATAAGACAAAGGACAGGGCTTCTAGATGCATGTTGCAGAGAGAGAAGCCAAGCCAATGAGGAGCATAGAATCTGAAGGCTATTAGTTATCGTTGGGTCCTGCCAGGTCTCAGAGACTCTGACTCTCAGGACCCCACTTACCTGA
The DNA here is from genome assembly GCF_947179515.1 of Apodemus sylvaticus. Classification (NCBI taxonomy): domain Eukaryota; kingdom Metazoa; phylum Chordata; class Mammalia; order Rodentia; family Muridae; genus Apodemus; species Apodemus sylvaticus. The sequence goes on along the minus strand of NC_067472.1, from coordinate 164,305,807 downwards.
CAACCTCCAGCATTATTTATGGCCACTCTATCGATTTTTTTCAGAAGGCCAAATTGCTCATTATCCCATCAAAATTTATGTCAGAAAACCACTGTCTGGCCTATTGTGACTTGTCAAAGTGACAAGTGGGCCTGGTGACAGAGATAGCATTTCTGGGGTTTTGTTGAATGGACATAGCTGTGTGGGGTAGTGAACGGTGCCAGAAAATGAAAGCTTTTGATAGAAGAGGAAGAAAAAAAAGCAATCTGGGCTCTTAAATGTTTCACTTGTAACTTGACCTCTTTTCCTTTCCCTCCCATGCTTCTGTTTTCTGTGTCTCCCCTCTTCACCCACACTCTGCTTCTTCTGTGCCTCTTTCCTGACCCCTAGATATACAGAGAGAGATCCACTCGGCCCCTCACGTGAGTGAGAAGCTGATCCAGCTATTCCGGAATAAGAGTGAGTTCACCTTTTTGGCTACAGTGCAGCAGAAGCCGTCCACCTCAGGGGTGATACTGTCCATCCGGGAGCTGGAACACAGGTAGGAAACAACTTTCTTCTTTTAATTAATTAATCGGTTTCTTGAGAGAAACTCTTGGCTGATTTGAAGCTTACTACATAGACTGACTGTCCTTGTTCTTTTGGTGATCTTCTTACCTCTGCCTTCTGTTGTGGAAATTTTACCAGGCCTGGTAAAGAAATCTCTGTATATTTTCAGGACTCTTTTTGGAATGAAAAGACTATATAAGATGCTTTTGTCTCTAGAGATGGGGATTGGATGGAAACATGTGGTGGCCACCTGGGGTCTAGTTTCTAATGAACACATAAATGTTAGAATTTACTTTGCAGTAAGAATTTATTTTGTGCAAAAGTATGTGTATTTACTTTTCAAAGGCCACTCATGAATCTTTATTGTCTATCTTCTAATTTACTTCATTTGTACAAAACCACGTCCTACCTAGCATATTTAGGTCATCAAACATGTTAATCAGTTGTATTTAAGAACTTTCCGTAGCCAAAACACATGGATTGTGTGTTTCCATGGAAACTGTACTTGTCATTGGATATTAAGACAACTATCTCCAATGTTTACTCTAAGGCTTCGAGAAGCCAGTAGGGACCATGGATGAGCACCAAGATGCTTTATGGATACAGGGTTAGAAGTTCATCTTGATAAAGGTAGGCAAGGCCCATCCTACTTAGAGTTGTACTAGTCAAAGAAAGCATCAGAGAAAATGATATAACAAAAACCGTGAGTGTGGCAAATAGCTCAGTGTGCACTTGCTGTCATATCCAACAACTTCAGTTTGATCTCTGGGCCCACCCATGTGGTGGTCAGAAAGAACTAACTCCTGTAGCCTGTTATATGACTTCTGTTTGTGTGCTGTGGCATGTACAAACTTATACACTTATACATATAAATAATGTTTGACAGTCTGAATGGGAAGGGTCAGGTAGCAATGTAAAAAGGAGGTTCCTCGAATTTATGAAGGATCAGGTTGTTGGGTAAAGGTGGAGGTATAAAAGAATTCCTTATATGGAGAAGGAATAAGAATTTGGAGTACACAGAGATGGGTATAATACAAAGGTAGAAAGAGTTAAGGAGAAGTTTGGTCATTGTGAACACTCAATGCTTTGTTGGAAACCTTAGATACAAGTCTCCAGAGTTTTAAGTTTAAGAACACTCATGTTACCTTAAATGGGCTATCTCCATCCAATCTCTCCCCTCAGGGCTCAGGGGAACTGGATGGAGGACACAGGCCCCCTGAATCAACAGGATTGATACAAGTATGAACTCAGAGTCTGAGGCAGCATGCACAGGGCCTACCTACATGGTCTGCACCTGATAGGATCCTAGAGTTGAAAGAGTGGACAATGCCAGCATCCCTAACCCGGAAATGATCTCCAATTGATAGACACTTGCAAATGAAAATTTAGTTTTCTCCAAAGGAATCTCACTGGGGAAACAAACTGCTTTTAAGACTAGGCCCAAGCCCAATAGTAGATGGCCAACAGAAAGTAAACTTATTGACTCCTTGTCTCATAATGTCTTGTAAGTTTTCAATTAGCAATAATTGCACCTCAGATAAGCCTCATTGGCTATGATACTGCCACTGCACAAAGCAAAGGACAAATCAGCAACCAACAAATTGGGAAAAGATATTCACCAACCCTACATCAGATAGAGGGCTAATATCCAATATATACAAAAAACTCAAGAAGTTAGACCCCAGAAAGCCAAATAACCCTATTAAAAATGGGGTACAGAGCTAAACAAAGAACTTTCACCTGAAGGACTTCGGATGGCTGAGAAGCATCTTAAAAAAATGCTCAACTTCATTAGTCATTAGGGAAATGCAAATCAAAACAACCCTGAGATTTTACCTTACACTAGTCAGAACGGCTAACATTAAAAATTCAGGAGACAGCAGGTGTTGACGAGGATGTGGAGGAAGAAGAACACTCCTCCACTGCTGGTGGGGTTGCAAACTGGTACAACCACTCTGGAAATCAGTCTGGTGGTTCCTCAGAAAACTGAGCACATCACTTCCAGAGGATCCTGCTATACCACTCCTGGGCATATACCCAGAGGATTCCCCAGCATGTAATAAGGATACATGCTCTACTATGTTCATAGCAGCCCTATTTATAATATCCAGAAGCTGGAAAGGACCCAGGTGTCCTTCAACGAAGGAATGGATACAAAAAATGTGGTATATATACACAATGGAGTACTATTTAGCCATCAGAAGCAATCAATTCATGAAATTCTTAGACAAATGGATGGAGCTGGAGAGCATCATACTAAATGAGGTAACCCAGTCTCAAAAGATTAATCATGGTATGCACTCACTAATAAGTGGATATTAGCCTAGAAAATTGGAATACCCAAAAACATAATCCACACATCAAATGATGTATAAGAAGAACGGAGGAGTGGCCTGGTTCTGGAAAGACTCAGTGTAGCAGTATAGGGCAAAACCAGAACAGGGAAGTGTGAAGGGGTGGATGGGGGGACAGGGGGAGGGAAGAGGGCTTATGGGACTTAAGGGACTCCTTATGGGAGTGGGGGTCCAGAAAAGGGGGAAATCATTTGAAATGTAAATAAAAATATATTGAATAAAAAAATAAAAAAATAATGTCTTATAAGGGCATAAAATTATATATATTTACACACACACACACACACACATACACACACTTTTATCTCACTTTGTCCTACAAGTCTTCTGTGTATATATTATGGCTTGTAGTTTTGTGTTATTATGGGATTCCTGAGTATGTGAACCAGTGGGTGTTTTTTTGTGTGCCTTTTCTTGATACTTTTTCCCTTCTGTTTGTTTTACTCTGTTCTGATGTGTTAGGATTCTTTTTTAAATCATATTTTATTACTATCCCTTAGAAGCCTGTTTTATTTTCTAGTGTGAGAGAGAAGGAGGTGGTGAATCCAGATGGAAGGGATGGTGGGAAGACACTGGGAGAAGTAGAGGGAGGGGAAACCACATTTTGGATTTATTATATGAGGGAAAATCTATTTTCAATAAAGGGCTGGGGAGAAGAACACTCACGACTGACAAGATGCTCAGTCCCTTTCACAGAGGACTTTATGTCTGAGAAAGCGTGAAGTAATGCTGACTAGGTGAACATTTAAAAAGTTGGTAGAGTCTTGCCCTGTTGAAAATACTTCTGAAGAGTATTCCAGGGACTGTAACAAGTTCTTGTGGAGTAATTATAACAGAATATTACAAGGATTTATGAACCCTTGAGGTGTCAAAGCATGGCCAAAGACAAAGCTAAAAATTAGTCAATGCAAATCAAATGGCGGCATCAAGCACTGTGTGACCTTCGTAATTTTGTCAAGTGCTGAGTTCATTGACCATCGAGCCAGTGTGCAGGGAGGATTCCCGAGTGGCAGAACCTGGCAGGGAAGGAAAGAGGAGCCTCAAGCAGGAGGGGCTGTGTGTGCTGTCACAGAGGAGAGGAAATAGGGCCTGGAGGTTCTTTATTTCTGTGGGGAGAGAAAGGCAGTGTGCAAAAGCCAACTTGGGTGAAGCTTGAGAGTTTTGCTTGTGGGCTTACAGTAATAATAGGAGCAACAATCTATAGTCAAGAAATGTTTTATTTCATTTGTTTATTTTTAATAATACAGTATTTTATTAATTCTTTGAGAATTTCATATAATGCATTGTGATCATATCTAGCCTAGTTTCTCCTCATAGCCATTTTGTATCTTGTTTGTTTGTTTATTTATTTATTTATTTATTTATTTATTTATTTATTTATTTTGAGACAGGGTTTCTCTGTGTAGCCCCGGTTAACTCAGTCAGTAGACCAGGATGGCCTGCCTCTGTCTCCTGAGTGCTGGGATTAAAGGTGTGCGCCACCACTACCTGGCCTGTATCTCTCTCTCTATGTACATATACATATATGTATGTATTTATAGTGAACAATTATGCCATTTCCCACATTCCTTCCATCTAATCACTCCATGCGCCATCCTCTTGCTACCTCTTAAAATTATGGCCTCTTTTTCCTTGAATTACTTTTGTTTTACACACATGCATGCACACACACACACACACACACACACACACACAATTTCTAAATATAAAACTACAACCTGCTTAGTCTGTTTAGTATTACTTGTATATATTTGTATGAAATAACCAGTTACAGGACTTATTCATAAGGAAAGCTATTTCTCCCACACTCAATACTTTTAATTCTTCTTTTGAGAATTTTCTGTTCAGATCTATAGATCATTTTTTTTAGAGCATCATTTTTTTTACTGTTTTTTGAATTCTTTATATATTCAGCAATTATATATATTTGAGATTTTCCTATATCTTGATATGTGTTATATGAACATATAATTTATGATTGACATAGGATACACACACACACACACACACACACACACACATATATATATACACAAATACATATCCTAATATCCCCTTTGGTTATTTAGAGTCTTTTTGGTTCTCTATATATGAATATTAGGATTTTTCTCTATTTCTTTGAAGGTTGGGATTGCATTAAATCTATAAATAACTTTTGGTAAAAAGGTCATTTCTGCTACAATATTAACTCTATCAAGCCACAAGTATGGGATATTTTTCCATTTTCTGATCTCTTTATTTCTTTCCTTAGAGGTTTAAACTTTTTATTGTAGAGGTCTTTTACTTCCTTGGCTAGATTTATTCCTCAATATTTTATTTTCTTTGAGGCTACTGAGGATGGGAGTATATTCACGATCTCTTTCTCAGCGTGCTTGGTTTTGGTATATGGAAAAGCTATTGATTTTTGTAAGTTGATTCTATATCCTGCCATCTTGCAGCAGGCATCCTTGACCTTTGGCTCTTACCATTTTTTTGTTCCCTCTTCTATGGTGCTTCTTGAGCCTTCAGTGAAGGAGTTGTAGACCTATCAACTGGAGGCAGGTACCCCATAGTCAACTGGTTTTTGTAGATTGACTAATTGCGGTCCTTCTGTAATAATCTCTGTCTGTTGCAAAATGAAGCTTCTTTGATGCTTATACTCATTAGGCAAAACTGCTTCTAAGCCATATGTCTGGAGCTAGGCCTGAGGGGACAGCTGGACTGTTTTTATTTTTAATTTTATGTGTATATGTGTGTCTGAGTGATTACAGTGTCTAGGGAGGCCAGAAGAGTATACTGGATTCTGTGGAGCTGGAGTCACAAGCAGTTAGAAGCACCTACATGACTGCTGGGAACTGAACTTGGGTCCTTTGCAGCAGCAGCTGACCCATCTCTCTAGTTCCATAAGTTGATCTGTCTGTTTTTTAATGATTCAGTTTGTTCTCAGCCTCAAGAAGTTTTCAGTATACTCTGATTCTTGTGGATGTGTTTTGCCAATATTATGAACAGTAGGAAAGTCCACACAAGGCAACTTGTGTATCTGTGAGATGTGGGTAATTCCAAGCTTTACTATGTGCTGAAGTTTGGGTGTCAAACCAAGGCTCAGCTTTCTGAGTACAGAAAGGTTGAGTCCTTTCATGGCCCTCTCTGACTTTATGGGGCAGGAATGTGAGGATCTTTATGGTAGCAGGGACAAACAGATGCCTAAGACTGGACAGAAGTCTTCAGTTGCTTGTCAACAAGCATGGAGGGGAGCTTCCCAGCAGACAAGAAGCATGTGGGCTGGGGGTTTTAGAGTTGGGCTGACATGGGTTAGTGTCCTAGCTTTGTGACATCCACCATCTCGTGTCTTGAGAGCAGTTCATTGTCCACAACATGCAGGCAAGAATCTAATTAGTACAGTTGCTCTAGAACCCCAAAGGACAATTCATATTGAACTGTCATTCCTCTGCAGGTAAATCTTTCCTTGTTTATGTCTAGAAACTTTAGCAACTTGTTTTTCCTTTTTGATTACGATGTCTTTATTTAAGAAAGGACTTAGATAATGTGTACAGCCCCAGAGTTCTTCAATGCTGACTTTCTTGTCTTATGTCCATAGCAGATCTCTAAAGAGTCCAGGATTACTGAGCTGAGAGTCTGATCATCATTTTCCACAACAAATAGGAAGCTCCAGGTGTCAATTAAACAAAACAAGTATGAAGGACTAGATAAGGGACCCCCATTTGGATTTTATGGTTCCCTCTCCCACACTTGCATAATTTGTGTAAGCAAGGCAAAGCTGGAAGGATGGACAGAAAAGGCTATGGGTAATGCAGTAGATTTGATTTCCATCTTAAAAAAAAATTAAAATATAGCCAAGAGATCCAACTTGTGATAAAACAGAGAATATATAACACTGAATATCTAAGAATTAACTTATCTCCCCCATTAGTCTCCCCAGAGGATGTCTTTACCAAGTTAGAATCTTCTATTACCTTTCCAGGTTGTTTTCATTTTTATTAGAATAACAGTGTCTAGTGGGAAAATGTCCTACAGACACTGAATATGGACTTTATTTTTTATTGAATATCGTCTTCATTTACATTGTCAATGGTAGAACCTTTCCCAATTTCACCCCCTCCCCAAAGACCCCCAACCTCTCCTCCTACCCCCTGTCTCAATGTATTAGCCCCACCTACCCGATCCACTCCCACCTCCTCCCCCCCCTTGATTTCTCTTTGTTGGGACCTCTATTGAACCTTTACCTGACCAAGGACCACTCCTCCCACTGATGCCCAACAAGGCATTCCTCTGCCACATTCTTGGCTGGAACCATGTGTACCCTTGGTTGAAGGTTTAGTCCCTGGGAGTCCTGGGGCTTCTGGGTGTCCGAGATCATTGTTCTTCCCATGGAGCTGTAAACCCCTTCAGCTCCTCCGGAACACCCTCCAGCTCCTCCATTGGGGACCCCATGCCCAGTCCAATGGTTGACTGCTAGCATCTGCCTGCCTCTATTTGTAAGGCTCTGGCTGGGCCCCTCTGGAGACAACCATGTCATGCTCTTTTTGGTATATACTTCTTATTGTCCATAGTAGTGTCAGGGTTTAGTGACTGTTTATAGGATGAATCCCCAGGTAGGGCAGTCTCTGGGTGGCCTTTACTTCAGTCTTTGCTCCACACATTTTCTCCCTTATTGCTCCTGTGAGTATTTTGTTCCCTTTCTCAGAGGAACCAAAGCACCCTCACTTAAGTCCTCCTTCTTCTTGAGCTTCCTGTGCTGGGTGCATTGTAACTTGTTTATTTTGAGCTTTTGGGCTTACATCCGCTTATTAGTGAGTGCATACCATGAACATGGACATTTTTAAATTCAGTAGTTTTAGAGAATTCCATACTTGCATATAATGTATTTTGATCATATTTACTTCCATTCATCCTCCCAATTCTCTCTAGACCCACCCAAAGCCCTCCTATTATGCCCTGTTTATTTTTGTACTGCTTGGATTCCAATTTGTGCTGCTCATATGCACATGGATGTGAAGTCATCCAATGGAGCATGGTCTACCTACCAGGGCCCTCAACCTTAAAGAAAACCAACTTTCCCTCCCAGGGAAGCCATCAGTTGTCAATAGGCCATTTGACCAGGTGTATAATAGCAGGAGCATCAGCTTGGGGTTCTTCTTTATCTAATAGCAAGGGGTCTAGACATGTGACATGCAGATCACTGGTGTGACAGTCAGGCACCATGTTTCTTCTGTGGTTCCCCGACTATATCCTTTATGAGGAGCAACTCACTAGGTTGCTGTAATTGGCATATAATGGTTATCATTAGTGGGCATCACTAAATTGTCAGTTTTCATTTTCATCCTGTGGCTTTTAGTGTACTCACAAAGGCGTGCATTGATTTCACAGTATCTCTGAAAAACTCAACCTCCCCAAAGGTCAGTGGCTATTCTCAGTCTCTCACGAAGCTCTCCTGCCCTAGTTTTAAGCAGGCTCAGCCCTACTTTCTGTCTCTGGGTTTGCCTGTTTGGGTCATTGCATAGAAATAAAGTCATAGTCCACATGGTTCCTGATTGGGTATATTCACTTAGAACAGTGTTTTTGAAGTTCATTCATGTTTGTATCAGTAATTCTTTTTTTTTAATATAATGCATTGTTTAAAGTTAATGGCTTTCATTTATCCATTCATCCAGGCAATTGACCTAGATATTCTCAGTGCTGCTACCATCAACATTCTCATACATGATTTATGTTTTCATTGTCTTGGATTCATATGTAGACGTGGACCTTCTGACTCCGATGGAGACTGTGTTCAAGTTGATGAGGAATTCATAGACTGTGGCTGAGCAGTTAAAAGCACTCTTCCATAGGACCAGACTTTGATTCCTAACACCCACATGGTGACCCATGACTGTCTGTAACTCCAGTTTCAGGGGATCTGCTGTGCTGCCCACCACTGGTACTACAGAAATGGTGTGTGTGTGTGTGTGTGTGTGTGTGTGCGTGCACGCGTGCACAGTGGTCAAAACATTTATATACATAAAATACTTTTTCAAAAATGTAGCTTTACCTTTTACATTCCTACCAGCGGTGTATGAAGGTCCTATCTTTCCCACATTCTTGTCCAAAGTGGTGATTATCCTTATCTCTTTTTATAGCCTTCCAAATGGGCATGGCATGATCTCTGTTGTGTTTTAAAACCACCTCTGCCGTATGGAAAATGATGTTGAGTTTTTTTCATGTTCTTTTTTTTTATTCGATATATTTTTTATTTACATTTCAAATTATTTCCCCTTTTAAGGCCCCCCCACTCCCCAAAAGTCACATGAGCCCCTGTTCTCCCATCCACTCCTTCCCACTTCCCTGTTCTGTTTTTTCCCTATACTGCTACACTGAGTCTTTCCAGAACCAGGGGCCACTCCTCCATTCTTCTTGTACCTCATTTGATGTGTGGATTATGTTTTGGGTATTTCAATTTTTTAGGCTAATATCTACTTATTAGTAATTGCATACCATGATTGATCTTTTGAGACTGGGTTACCTCACTTAGTATGATGTTCTCCAACTCCATCCATTTTTCTAAGAATTTCATGAATTCATTGTTTCTAATGGCTGAATAGTACTCCATTGTGTATATATACCACATTTTTTGCATCCATTTTTCCGTTGAGGGATACCTGGGTTCTTTCCAGCTTCTTGCTATTATAAATAGGGCTGCTATGAACAGAGTGGAGCACGTATCCTTATTACATGCTGGGTAATCCTCTAGGTATATGCCCAGGAGTGGTATAGCAGGATCCTCTGGAAGTGACATGCTCAGTTTTCTGAGGAACCACCAGACTGATTTCCAGAGTGGTTGTACCAGTTTGCAATCCCACCAGCAGTGGAGGAGTGTTCCTCTTCCTCCACATCCTTGCCAACACCTGCTGTCTCCTGAATTTTTAATCTTAGCCATTCTGACTGGTATAAGGTGAAATCTCAGGGTTGTTTTGATTTGCATTTCCCTAATGACTAATGAAGTTGAGCATTTTTTAAGTTGCTTCTCAGCCATCCGAAATTCTTCAAGTGAAAATTCTTTGTTTAGCTCTGTACCCCATTTTTTAATAGGGTTATTTGGTTTTCTGGGGTCTAACTTCTTGAGTTCTTTGTATATATTAGATATTAGCCCTCTATCTGATATAGGGTTGGTGAAGATCTTTTCCCAATTTGTTGGTTGCTGATTTGTCCTTTTGATGGTGTCCTTTGCCTTACAGAAACTTTGTAATTTAATGTGGTCCCATTTGTCAATTCTTGATCTTAGAGCATACGCTATTGGTGTTCTGTTCAGGAAGTTTCCCCTGTGCCCCATGTCCTCAAGGATCTTCCCCAGTTTCTTTTCTATTTGCTTCAGAGTGTCTGGTTTTATGTGGAAGTCCTTGATCCATTTGGAGTTGAGCTTTGCACAAGAAGATAAGGATGGATCAATTCCCATTCTTCTGCATGCTGACCTCCAGTTGAACCAGCACCATTTGTTGAAAAGGCTGTTTTTTTTTTCCCGATTGGATGTTTTCAGCTCCTTTGTCGAGGATCAAGTGGCCATAGGTGTGTTGATTCATGTCTGGATCTTCAATCCTGTTCCATTGATCCTCTTGCCTGTCACTGAACCAATACCATGCAGTTTCTAACACTATTGCTCTGTAGTATTGCTTGAGGTCAGGGATACTGATTCCCCCAGAATTTCTTTTGTTGTTGAGAATAGTTTTAGCTATCCTGGGTTTTTTGTTATTCCAGATGAATTTAAGAATTGCTCTTTCTAACTCTATGAAGAACTGAGTTGGGATTTTGATGGGTATTGCGTTGAATCTGTATATTGCTTTTGGCAAAATGGCCATTTTAACTATATTAATCCTGCCGATCCATGAGCATAGGAGGTTTTTCCATTTTTTGAGGTTTACTTCCATTTCCTTATTCAGAGTCTTGAAGTTCTTGTCATACAGATCTTTCACATGTTTGGTAAGAGTTACTCCAAGGTACTTTATACTGTTTGTTGCTATTGTGAAGGGTGTCTGATTGACCATCTGCATATCTTTGGAGTGATGTCTGTCTGGATCACTTGCTCTATTCCAACTGGGTCATTTGTCTTCTTAGAACTGATTTGTCATGGTTCTTTATTGTTGTAAATACACATACCTAATCAGACACTTGACATTTCCTTCTCACTCCATGGGTTTTCTTTTTGCCTTTGTGGTATTTCTTTGGTGTACAGTTTTAAAGCTTTAATTGTTTGTGTTTTCGGTGCCGTAGCTGAGACCACACAGCCTGAGCCAAGCCCACTTAGGCTCCTCTCAGGATTTCTTTAGCTTTTGTCAGCTTAGCTCTTACATTAAGCTCTTTGATGTTTTAAATGTTTTATTAGTGCATGCTAATTATATGTAAAGGTGGGTTTAACTGAGCTGGTTTCATACACCTACATTATGTATTTTCATTCCATCCATCCCTGTCATCCTCTCTTGGCTTCGCCTCACTTCTGTTAACCCCTGCCTTTCCCTAGCCACCCCTACCATCTCAATTTTGAAACCCCCTAAATTAACTAGAATTCTTTCTAGGAGCTTGGGTGAAAGTTTGTTTTCAGGATTATGTGTGCCTTACCAATGGTTACAGCAATAAAGAAAGTGCTTCTTCCTGCCTGTTATGGAGAGATTATAAGTTAAGTTCTGTGAATGGTGGATGGTAGGGGTTTGACTTCATGCTGTGCTCGGACACATCAGTCGTCCCAATGCCTTCTGTAGTTCTTTTTCTCCCCAGTGATTACTTTAGCATCCTCATTGAAGACAAGCTAGCCATAATTGTGAGAATCTATTTCTGGCTTCTCACTCTATTTCATTGATGTCTTGATCGCAAGTTATGGCAGTAATGTCCTGGTTGTTGTAACATTGTTGTAAGTTTGGCATCTGGAAGCTCAAGGAACCAACCTCACTGTAGTTTCAAGGTTGTTTGGGTCCTCTGCTCTCCCTGACTGTGCATATGCATGTGAGGACTAGTCTGAGGATTTCTGCGATGAACTCAACAGAGACTTGAAGAGGGGTTGTGTTTAATTCATGAATTAATTTTGGGGTGTCTGCTTTTATAACATGACAGTATCAACTAGTTGATTTAAGATTGTGGGATGGCTTTTTCAATCTCCCCTTTTAATTTAAAGATGTTTTCTTTTTATTTTATAGTTTTCAGAGTATTATTTTTCCTGATTTTTAAAAATTCATTCCTAAGTATTTTTTTAAAAGGATTTTATTTTTATTTAATGTGTATGATTGTTTTGGGTGAATGTATGTCTATACTCCACATTGTGTTTGTTGCGGGTGCAGGCCAGAAGAGGACATTGGATTCCCTGGAACAGAAGTTATATATGGTTGTTAGCTGCCACGTGGTTTCTGGGAACTGAACTCTGTGCTACAACTGCTAAGCTATCTGTCCTGCCCCTTAATTAGTTTTTGATTCTATTGTAAATGGAGTTGATTTTTTTAATGTAATCTCATAGTTCTTCATGGCTTTTATATAACAAAATGGATTTTATGTAATAATCTTATGTTTTGAAGCCTTGAAAATCATTTATTAGGGTAATTCATTTGTGATTTCTCTGTATGAGGTTATACTGTGTGTAGATCTTTCTGTTTTCTTTCTTCTTGTTCTATCTTGGTGTTTCTTAGTTTGTTCTCTTACCTACTTGCCTTGGCTGGAGCTTTTAAGCACAACATGAAGTAGGAGTCATAACACAGTATTACTGTCCCAGTCCTGATCTTAGGGACAAAGCTTTGCATTTTCTCCATGGAGTTTGCTAAGGGTGGTGCTCGCAGATACTCTTAACTAAGTTGGAGGTTCTGAGTGTGTTTCTGGTCAGGGTGAAGGGCTTGCCTTCTGTGCCCTCAGATGAAGTGCTTTTGTTATGAAGAGGTATTGATATTTTTTATATTATCTTCTTGTATCTATTGGGATTTATTATGAAGAGGTATTGATATTTGTTTTGCATTCTCTTCTTGTATCTATTGAGATGATCAGTAGTTTATATTGAAGTGGGGTATTATATGTATTGAGTGAAATTTATTTATTTATTTATTTATTTATTATATGTGAGTACACTGTTGCTATCTTCTGACACAGCAGAAGAAGGCATCAGATCCCATTACAGATGGATGTGGTTGCTGGGAATTGAACTCAGGATCTCTGGAAGAGCAGTCATTGCTCTTAAGAGCTAAGCCTTCTCTTCAGCCCCATGAAACTTCTTTCTAACCAATATCCTGGGCTGATTATTTGCCTTAGTCAGTGTTCTATGCTATGAAGAGACATCATGAGCACAGCAACTCTTGGAAAGGAAAGCATTTAATTGGGGCTGGCTTACAGGTTCAGAGGTTTAGTGCATTGTCATCATGGCAGGGAGCACTGTGGCATGCAGGCAGACATGGTGTGGAGAGTTAGCTGAGAGTTCTACAGCTGAATCTGAAGGCAGCAGGAAGGGACTGATACTGGCTCTGGATTGGACTTTAGAAATCCCAACCCTCACCCTCAGTGATGCTTTCTCCATCAAGGCCACACCTACTTTACAAAGGCCATGCCTTCTAATCCCTCTCAAGTAGTTTTACTCCCTGATGACAAAACATTCAAATAAATGAAACTGAGGGGGGCATTCCTAATTCCTATTCAAACCACTACACCACTTGTTTGGATAACCTATGTGAGACTTCATACCAGAAGAAATTGATTCTTCCTCTCTTAGCATCTACTAACTCCCATGCAGAATTTTGTCATTATGCCAGTATTGTTTAGGTTAACATTGTTTCATGGGTGATGTTTATTATTTTATTAATTTGACTATGTGTATGCATGTGCATACACATACATATGAATGTATTTGTGCACCTGTTATGGCACATATATATGAAGGTCAGAGGACAAATTGTAGGAGCTGGTTCTCTCTGTTGACCCTGTGGGTAGATCCTGTGGGATCAATCTCAAGTTGCCAGGTCTGGCAGCAAGCATCTTTGCCTGCTGAGCCATCTTGACAGCCTTGGGTTACACGTGGAAGGCTTCCCCAGATTAAAGAGCCACTCGGTTGTGATGCAGTCAATTTTCTATATTACTGGATGTGATTTATTTGTTAGGTATGGCATTGAATCTTGTTCATAAGAGAGACTTCATTCTGAAGTATTCTTTGGGTACTTTTATTCTGGTTTTCAAAATAGAGGTTTCTCTGACTTTAAGATAGTTGGAGTGTTTTCTAAAAAGATTGCATTCACCGATTGTAAGCCATGCATTAAGCATTTGATTTTTTAAAACAACCCCCTTTGATTTGAGTATGTACGTGCATGTGCATACACATACATTTGAATGTATTTGTGCACCTGCTATGGTACATATGTATGAAATTGCTATACAATTTCATAATTTTAAAATATTGAAAACCCTTTATCTTAAATTCTAATACTTATACCAGCATGTTTGTAATGACATTGTCTTGAATTAATTTATATAGCATATACATATGGAGGTCAGAGGTCATGGGAGTTGGTTCTTTCCTTTTACCCTGTGGGTTTTGAGATCAAACTCAAGTTGTCAGGTTCGACAGCAAGTGTCTTTACAATTAATGATAGATAAGTAGATTAAATGTCCCTATTAAAATCGAGGGGAAGAGAGAAGGTGATACCTTTTCTTATGGCTTTATCGTGTTCTTTTTATTGGCTTAATAAAATCCCTAGTAATAATTTCTAATTTGTGTATCTATCTAGTCAGGATGTAAAGAAAATTTTATTTTATTTCTGATTTACTGAAAGGCCCAAAGCAATCATCTAGTTGTTAAATTGTATTACAAATGCCTTTGAGGGTATTTTAATCTTTCCCCTGGTATCTGTTAACACACTTAGTGATATTAATTGGATCTACAATTTTAAGCTATACTCTTTTAAATTTATTTTTTTATTTTACATGTATGAGTGTTGCCTGAATGGGCAGTGCTGACAGAAGCCAGGAGACGACCTCAGATCCCCTGGAACTGGAGTTACAAATGGCTGCCAGGTGGTGCATGTGGTACTGGGCATCAAACATGGTTCCTGTGGTGCAGCAGCCAGTGCTCTCAATTGCTGAGCCATCTCTCCAGCCCCCGCAGAACTATTCTTGAGCCATTTCAATACACTTACAGAGACTGGAGTTCTAATTTCTGATTTGTTTCATAATTCAATAGAATTAATAGGAAAATTGACTCAAATGGCAATTGACATTACAATTAATTTCTTTTAGAGATTTATTTATTTTTATTTTCTGTGTATAGGTGTTTTGCCTGCATGCATGTCTGTGTATCATGTGTGTGCTAGATCCCTGTGCAGACAGAAGAGGGTGTCAGATCCCTTGCAATGGAGGATACAGATGGTTGTGAGCTGCCACGGTGGGTGCTGGGAACTGAACTCAGGCTTAGAGTCACAAATACTTTCAGATGCTGAGCAATGTCTTCTGCATCCCCATTACAATTATTTGAACTCACTGTTTAGTGAGATACAGATTTTTCTGTGTGTGTGTGTGTGTGTTCATATGAGTGCAATACCAGAAGAAGGTGTTAGATCCCCTGGGGTTTGGAGTTACAAGCCATTGTGAGCAGCCCAATGTAGGAACTGACATCTGAATTTGCTTTCTCTGCTAGAGCACCAAGTGTTCTTAACTGATGAGCCATCTCTCCAGCCCCACCCCCATTAAATTTTTGATTCTACATACCATCGAGGTCATGTGCTATTCCTCTCTCTCTGAGCCTAGTTTATTCCTCTTGACACAATGCCCTCTGTATTTATTCAATGTTGTTGATAGTGATAGGATTTTGTTTGTTTTTATGGCTCACAGAGATTCCATGTAATCATATTCCATTTGTCTTCCACACAGTAGCAACTGTTTATTTTCTTTCCATTTATGCACTGATGGGCACTGCGATGGTTAATCTTGGTTACTTGTCAATGTAACTCGTGCGAAGAGAGAACCCCAACTAAAGAACTATGTTCTCTACATTGGCTGCTGGCGTGCTTGGATGCCATTTTCTTGATTGAGAATTGATGTAGGAGAGCGCAGCCCACTGGCAGGGCTAGGGTAGCTGAAGGGGAGCCTCCGAGCAAGCCAGCTGCAGGTCTTGATTCAAGATTTTTCCCTGCGTGAGCTTCTGCTGTGACTTCCCTTAGGTAAACTGCAAGCCCAAATCCTTTCCTTCTCAAGTCGAGTTTGGTCATGTTGTTTATCCCACAGGACAGACACTAAGGTGGGCACCTTGTCTTCGCTTTTGTGAATATTGCTGTAAAGATGACAGAGATGTAGGCAGCCTGTGTTTCCTTCTTATGTTTTCACAGTTTCAGATGCTTTTGTTTTTAACCCATTTTGAGATAATATTTTTAATATGGTGTAAAGCAAGGTCCAAGTGTGGATGTCTGTTTTTCTAAACAAATGCATTGAAGAGATTGTTCCTACCTTACCTGCATATTCCCCAGAATCTGTTCAATCAATTGACTATGGATGAATGGTTTTATCTGTGAGTTCCCTATTTTACCTCATTGGTCTGTGTCTGGTTTTTGTCATTTTCACATTATTTTGATATTTATAGCATTCATGGTATTTTCAAAGTCAGTTAACATGAGGTCTCCACTGGCTGTTTTTTTTTCCCTAAAAATAGCCACAGGAATCACACAGATTCCTATGGCTATTTTAGATGTTTTATAGTTCCCATGAAGGGGTTTCTGTTTCAGTGAGATTGGGGTTATACTGATAATAGGCCAGTTTGGGTACACATTTAAATATATACATATTTAAACAGCATTGGCTCTTCTAACCCCATGAGGTATGGTCTCATCTGTTTTTGTCCTTTTCATTTTTCAAATCAATATTTGGCAATTTTCAGAATAGAGATTATTCTTTTTTCTTGGATAAATTTATTGATACATCTTTGGGCATTTTTGTTCTTTTATTTGGGTAGATACTATGAATGGAATTATTTCCTAGATTTCACATAGTTTGCTCTTAAGTATATAGAAGCAATACTAAATTTTATATGTAAATTTTATTTATAAATTGCAGCTTTGCTAAGTTAGTTTTAACAGTTTGTGTGTGTGTGTGTGTGTGTGTGTGAGAGAGAGAGCGAGAGAGAGAGAGAGAGAGAGAGAGAGAGAGAAGAGAAGAGAGATTTTAAGGTGGAATCCATGTTTTTCTTTCTTTCTCTCTTTCTTTCTTTCTTTCTTTCTTTCTTTCTTTCTTTCTTTCTTTCTTTCTTTCTTTCTTTCTTTCTTTCTCTCTTTCCTTCATTATTTCTTTATTTTTTAAAATTAGGTATATTCTTTATTTACATTTCAAATGTTGTCCCCTTTTCTGGTTCCTTCCTCCCCCGAAAATCCCATAATCCATCTCCCCTTCCTCAATCAACTCACCCCTGCTTCCCTGTCGAGGTATTTCTCAACACTACAGCATCAAGTCTTTCTAAGACAAAGGGCCTCTCCTCCCTTTGGTGTCTAACAAGACTGTCTTCTGCTGATGATGTTTCTGGAGCCATGGGTAACTCCATGTGTACTCTTTGGTTGATGGTTTTGTCCCTGGGAGCTCTGGGTGTACTGGGTGACTCATATTGTTGTTTCTCCTGTGGTGCTGCAAACCCCTTCAGCTCCTTGGGTCATTTTTCTAGCTCCCCTATTGGGGACTCTGTGCTCAGTTCAATGGCTGGCTGGGAGTGTCCCCCTCTGTATTTGTCATGCACTAGGAGAGCCTCTGGGGAAGAGCCTTGAACACATTGGCTCAGAGGAAAATTTCCTGAACAAAACACCAATAGCCTATGCCCTAAGATCAAGAATTAACAAATGGGACCTCATAAAATTACAAAGTTTCTGTAAAGCAGAGGATACTGTCAATAGGACAAAATGGCAACTAACAAATTGGGAAAAGATCTTTACCAACCCTACATCCAACAGAGGGCTAGTATCGAATATATACAAAGAACTCAAGAAGTTAGACTCCTGAGAACCAAATAACCCTATTAAAAATGGGGTACAGAGCTAAACAAAGAATTTTCACCTGAGGACTATCGAATGGCTGAGAAACCCCTAAAGAAATGTTCAATATCCTTAGTCATCAGGGAAATGCAAATCAAAACAACCCTGAGATTTCACTTCACACTGGTCAGAATGACTAAGATAAAAAACTCAGGAGAAAACAGGTGCTGGAGAGGGTGTGGTGAAAAAGGAACACTCTTCCACTGTTGGTGGGACTGCAAGCTGGTCTGCACTCTGGAAATCGGTTTGTCGCTTCCTCAGAAAACTGGGCATAATACTACTAGAGGACCTTGCAATACCACTCCTGGGCCAGAGGATTCTCCAGCATGTAATAAGGACACATGCTCCACTATGTTCATAGCAGCCCTATTTATAATAGCCAGAAGCTGGAAAGAACCCAGATGTCCCTCAACGGAGGAATGGATACAGAAAATGTGGTTTATATATACAATGGAGTACTATTGAGCCATTAAAAGCAATGAATTCATGAAATTCTTAGACAAATGGATGGAACTGGAGAATATCATCCTGAGTGAGGTAACCCAATCACAAAAGAACACTCATGGTATGCACTCACTGATAAATGGATAATTCACATATCAAATGATGCCCAAGAAGGAGGAAGAACAAAGAATGGATCCTTGGGTCCTTTGTAGAAAAGGGAAAAATACCCACAGAAGGAGATAGAAAGACAAATGGTTGAACAGAGTCTGAGGGAAAGACCATCCAGAGACTAGCCCACCCAGGGATGTGTTCTATATACAGTTACAAAACCCAGACACTATTGTGGGTGCCCACAAGTGCTGGTTGTCTGGAGCCGGATATAGCTTTCTTTTAAAAATGATTTACTTATGGGAATGGAGAGATTGCTCAGTGGTTAAGAGCATTGACTACTCTTCCAGAGGTCCTGAGTTCAATTCCCAGCAACCACATGGAAGCTGAGGTACCCATCTGTAATGGGATCTGTTGCCCTCTTTGGGTATGTCTAAAGACAGCTACAGTATACTCATATATATAAAACAAATAAATAATTCTTTTAAAAATGATTTATTTATTTTTATTTCATTTCAGTGTTCAAAACTCATGACCTTAAAGAACAGTGGCAAGAATGGGCATCTTTGCCTTGCTCTTAGTCTTGGATGCAAAGTTTCTAATGTTTCTACTTAAATGATTTTTGGTGGGAGCTTTTCTTATGCCTTGTATTTGGAAATTATATTTTGTTCCAGAATGACTTAGAAATATACAAAATAATTTTCATATAGAATTTTTGTGGAATTAGTCTGAAAACAGTAAAATGCAAAAGTAGATGAAATTATAATTATCAGAGTACAGGAAATATTTTGTATAGAATACATTTGACATGAAAAGTAGAAAAATTATTTGAATTGATAATGTGTTCAGGGGAGACATGGTGAATCATTTCATATTGAAATGCTCATATTTTAGTTTTTATGACAGAGTCCTATTTATTTGAAAGTCTTTTTTGGATCAGTTCACATCTTGCAAAACCATTGATCTCATTGAAATAAATGCTTTTTGGCAATGAACATTATATTTTTACTTAATAAAAATTTTAATATTTATGGCATATCTTCTCTCATTTCTAATGTGAAAGAAATATTTTCATTTTTCTTTTCTGTCTAGGCTCCTCATGTGGTTATGTAATTTATTGGTCTTTTAAATGACACAGTTTTCGTTTTATTGATCAAGTTGGCTCTTCCTCATTTCAAATTCATTGATTTCCCCCATCTTATTTTCCTTTGACTCTTCTTGTTGGTATTTTTTCTTGGTATTTTTAATAGCTTCTCCATGTTTCATGCATTTGTGTTCAGTAGTCTGTATTTACAGTACTGGTAGCCCACTGAAGACCATACCTCTCACAGCTATAGCTTACAGTTCTATTGTGTTTTCATTTTCTGTCCTTATTTTGTGGTTCTTAATTTCAGTTTGACGTCCTCCTTGACCTGAGTTGGAAGAATGAAGCATCCAAAGTGATTAAATTAAAAGTACTTAATGGGTCATTTCTGCCTTTATTGCTAATTGAAGACATAAAATATGTGCTGTATAGCTTCTGGAGTTTGCTGAAGTATATATTTTTTTCTTTTTAAAAACAACTTTATAAAACCTTAATTAAATTTGGTTCTTTAAATTTTTATACATGTATATAATGTATTTTTAATTTTTTTCTATTGCAACTTGGCCTTATATTGTAGCACTGGTTGGTTTGGATTTCTGTGTGGACCGATTGGCCTCAAACGCACAAAGATCCTCCTGCCTTTGCCTCCTCAATATCAGGTTTAAATGTATGCACCACATGGTCCATAATGCATTCTGATTAGTATATGTATCTTTTCTCTTTACTTCCCATCTCCATTCTCACCCCCACTAGTCCCTTTCTAGGATTTTTGACCTTTGGCTTTGTTTTGTGAGACTGGGTGGTGACAGTGATGCTGGTAGGCGTGGTGGTGATAATGATGGTGGTGATGTAGCAGTGGTGGTGATAACGTTATTGAGGTGGAGGTAGAATGCAAAACAGGGTCCAGACAGGACAATGGTCATTTTATTCTAGCTTAGGAGTTAAAAAATATGATGGCTATTCCCCAGAAGTGACTGGTGGTGTTCAATGTCCAGCCTGACGTCCCCTTTGTAGATGAAGCACAATGGGGGAGCAGAGTTCTGGGTCTGAACCCTGTGCAGCTTTCATGCACACCACATGACACAACCATCCATCTGTTTATGGAAGCTCTCTACCATGGACTCCTCACTTACTGCTGTGGAAATCAATGTTCCAAGTGTCTGGGAAACTATTAGCTGCTATGAATGATTGGCAGGGATGTTCACGAAGTGGCTCGCAGGCAGGACATCTCTCACTTATGAGCAATCAGCAACCAGAGGGGGCCGTTTGTGAGACTGAGAGGTCTTCTACTAGGAATCAACGTCTTGGCAATGTAAAATCTGGAAACACTAAGGCAAACTGAGACAATTGAGTTCCCATGGGTGACTTAAGTGTGCAGATACAACGAGACGGAAAACTTAACCATAAGGCTGTTGAAAATGCACCTGGAGGGAACAGCTGAGACAAGCTCTTTTATGTAATGAGACAGACACTCTTGTTATTCTAACATGTGTTTTAGAGGTGATGTGTTTTGTTTTCTCACAGTACTGATTAGAGCACACTGGATAGCAACAGGAATGAACTTGTCTTGCTGAACTGTATTAGTAGTGTTGAAAACGTAATGTTTATTTTTCTAATTCAAATGTGTTAATATAGAGCTTTGTTAAAACAGAAATCTTAATTAATGCAGATTAAATCTAACTGAACAGTCTACCTGTATATGAGACTCTATGCAATATAATGGCAAATCTTTTGTTTTTCAATTTTATCTCTAAGTTGTAGATAAAATTACACCGGAGTGCAATTAGATAGGAAACAAATCTATGCTCTAAGACAAAGCTTCTTGTGGGATAGATACTATGAGGGAATGAAGAAGCCATGTTTGGCTTCCTTGTTTTCTTCTTGTGGGAAGGGCTTTGCACGATGATGCTTGGTTTAGTTCCTGGCTTTGTCAGTTGCTTGACAAGTGAATTTTCAGAGTTGTCCTTAATTCATGACCACTACTCTATCCTTCCATGAAAAGGGAAGGTGTGGAATTCTGGGAATTCAAAGAGCTTTTGAGAGCCATCCCTCCTGTGTTTGGCACCCGTGGGACTCAATGTACTCTCCTTTCCTTCTTGCATGGCCTCTTTCACTATTTTCTTTTTTCTTTCTTTTTTTTTTTATTATTCGATATAATTTATTTACATTTCAAATGATTTCCCCTCTTCTAGCCCCCCCCCACTCCCCGAAAGTCCCGCAAGCCCCCTTCTCTTCCCCTGTCCTCCCACCCACCCCTTCCCACTTCCCCGTTCTGGTTTTGCTGAATACTGTTTCACTGAGTCTTTCCAGAACCAGGGGCCACTCCTCCTTTCTTCTTGTACCTCATTTGATGTGTGGATTATGTTTTGGGTATTCCAGTTTTCTAGGTTAATATCCACTTATTAGTGAGTGCATACCATGATTCACCTTTTGAGTCTGGGTTACCTCACTTAGTATGATATTCTCTAGCTCCATCCATTTGCCTAAGAATTTCATGAATTCATTGTTTCTAATGGCTGAATAGTACTCCATTGTGTAGATATACCACATTTTTTGCATCCACTCTTCTGTTGAGGGATACCTGGGTTCTTTCCAGCATCTGGCAATTACAAATAGGGCTGCTATGAACATAGAGAGGCTGAAAACATCCAATGGAAAAAAGATAGCCTTTTCAACAAATGGTGCTGGTTCAACTGGAGGTCAGCATGCAGAAGAATGCGAATTGATCCATCCTTGTCTCCTTGTACTAAGCTCAAATCCAAATGGATCAAGGACCTCCACATAAAGCCAGACACTCTGAAGCTAATAGAAAAGAAACTGGGGAAGACCCTTGAGGACATCGGTACAGGGAGAAAGTTTCTGAACAGAACACCAATAGCGTATGCTCTAAGAGCAAGAATTGACAAATGGGACCTCATAAAATTACAAAGTTTCTGTAAGGCAAAGGACACCATCAAGAGGACAAATCTTTCACTATTTTCTAACCCCATGTTCCTCAGAAGGAAATATGGTAGAGATTGGTTCCGTTATATGAAATTGTCTTTAGGTTTTTGGAAGAGGTTTGCAGGGATAATACATAGCAGTGGTTTTTCTAGACAGAATTCACATTGTAATGTCTGAGCAGCAGAGTGACCTTTCTTAGTACAGATGATTTAAGAAAATAGCTAAATTATTTTCCAGATAATTTGTTGAAAAGTGTCAGAACAGTGTTTAGAAGAGAAAAGAGGAAGTCTAGAGTGTGTTCAAGTACTTGTTAAAACTAGCCCTGGAGAAGTCTTTCTGCAGGGCAGTTGACAGTACAAGTCTGTAAGCTGAACTTTCTTAAACTTAAATGTTGAGTTCTTGCAATGAGATACAGCATAAGGCTCATACTATTTAAAAGGTATATGCTTTTTATTGTTATGCTCATTTGGGGAGAGAGCGAGAAGCCTGGATTCTTGCATTTTGAGCCATACAAACTTGTTTGAAATGTGAAGATTGCTATCATATTTCAAATACACAGTTTGTGAGGGGTCCTTCGGTTCAGAACTATACACTCTTGACAGAGGGTAGCCTCTTGAATGGCATACTCAGGAGGTATCGGTGGTGTTAAGGCAAAGAGCATGTGGTGATGGATTCCAAGTTATTAGGCCATTAGAGAAGCAATACAGATAGAGAAGAAAAAGAGAGAACAGGGTACACTGCTCACTCCAAATAAGCTGTTGAATCTTACTCTAGGACCCATGCATCATAGCCTAATAGACAATTCAGGTTATATTAGTCAGGAAGACAGGGATGGGGCAGTATTCTGGATGAAGCCTGAGTGATCAAGTGAGAGAAGCGTTTGTAGACCACTAGAAACAGTATGTGTCTTGTGTTATTGTAGAGTGGGGAGTAAGGACAGGGAACAACAGTGAGTCTGTAGGGGTAGGCAAAATGTTTGATCATGAATGAGATGAAGAGCCCTAGTCTTCTTGCTGTAGTGAAGGTATGGCATGATTTGATGTGAGATTTTGAAAGGTTTCATGGAATGTTTTGGGGAGAATGGCATGGAGGGGGCAAACTGGAGACAGAAATACAGTAAAGAGGTTGCTTATAGCCATCTGGAATCTACAACCCAGACAAGAGGGAGTGTTAGGCCCTCTCTAGACCCCAGGCTAGCTATGGGGTATAGCAGCTACGAAGATGAGCCTTCAGGATGGGGCTAGATGTACTCAAGGGTGATGCCCTGGATTCCTCCTTGGACCACTGTAAAGTTCTCTGACTCCAAGTGCTGGATGTCCTTTCCTCCAAATCATAGTTCTGTGTGCATGCTACACAATATTGCCTCTAGTGTTTGTTTTGCTCAGGTTTTTAGTTAGGCAAGGTAATAAAACCCCGGAAAACAGCTAAAGTATAATAAAGAAAGTCATATACTCTCACCCAATAAATAGGGCCATCTGTCTCCTGCTGGAAGTTTCTCACTGAAGAAGGTTAAAAAGTCAGAAGATGAAAGTGTGTATCTTCTAGAGATGCTTCCCCATGTCTGGTGACCAGACATGGGGCTGCTGGGCTTCCGTTGCTCTTCTTGTATTCTTGGCAGAGTGTATTCTAAAGGGCACATATTTGAACAGCAAGGCGAAGGGTACTGAGGCCGTGGTGTCTTGGGAAAGCAGCGATTTTCATGCAGAAATGCAAACGGATGGAAGAGCTTGCTGTCAAGAAAATGAGGTTTTCAGGAACACACTAATTAAGTAAAATTTGAATCTTTGTGGGAAGAAATGAAGCTGTTCGGATGACTTTTGACCTTAATTGAAGATAGGACATATCATAGCAGTAATGTCTCAGGCAGATTGTTCATGCTTGTGTGTATGCATATTAGATTTTGGATTGCTTGGTGTTTGAGAAATGGAAAAGCGGCAAATGTTGCCATTAACCTTTACTTTTTTAGTATAAAAGTCACAATTTCATTAATATTTATGCATACAATCATTTAAGTTCAATGGAATTCTCTTAGAGAATTTTAAAAGCCGTTTTTTGAAGCCCTTTGGAATTAGTGGTTGTGAAACACTCAATTACTGAGTGACATTCATTCACTCAATTGGTTCTGGGGCTAGAAATGTGGGCAAGTGAATCTCATCAGGTGAGATACAGATTAAATCCCTGGCTTGCTGAGCCTCCATGGAATGTACCTCTGACCATGGAATGTACCTCTGAACAGGGGTGAGGGGACGCAGTGGCTGTGTTGCTGAGACAAAAGGCCGAATATATGGATGGACAAGCTTTCTTTAATACTTGAAAAATTAGAACTCATTTATTGTCCATCAGATGATATTCCAGGCCCTTGCTTATCTGTGGGTGAACAACACGGATGATGAATTTAAAGATGAGGAGGATGTGCGGAGGGGCGTGTTCTGGGGGAGTTCCCATGGAGGCGTCAGATGATAAATAGGAACCATTTTGAATCTAGTAGTGAATGTTACAGGGAAGGAAGACATTGAGGGATTGGATAAAACCAAGCGAAAGAGGGAGGGAAGAGAGAGCTTTGAGAACAGGGCACACGAGATGACTTTCAAGGAGAAAGCAATGAGAAAAATCAGGAAGATGAGCATCCCAGAGAGAGATGATGACACACTCAGAGGTCCCGGGTCAGAACCCAGCCTGGAGCTGGGAGCTGGATTATTCAGGAGTCTATTGACTACTAATGCGAAGGTAGTAATATTGAATAAGGAGACACTCAGAGCAGATCCTACCCTGATGGCTCACAGTGTGAGATGCTTCACAGATTGTAGTGTGATGTTCACATAGTGAGTGCCATGTTATTTCAGGTCAGAAAAATCATTTATAGAGCATCAGCTGTGTGCACAATTTACCCACTCATCAAGACCCTTCCTGGCAAATAAAAACACTTCTAGTGTTTGTGAAACTACAATTAGGTATACATCTTTGAAAGCAAGTGAACTCAGTGTGTTTTGTTTTATTTTTAGAATTTTTATGCTTCCCTTTCTCCCTTTCATTGATTAAGTTGCTTGTGGATTAGATACAGTACTATGAGAATACGCTGGCTGTTCCTTTCCTAAGAGATGCAGGGCCTCATCCCCAGCAAGGTGGCTGTGGTGTGGGGGTGGCGATGGGTATGTTTGGCACAGTGGTGGGCTAGCTAACAGATTGCTGGTACTCAGAGTGTGGGAGGGTAGTGCCCGAGCCGGAGAGGCTCTGGTGGGTGTGGCACCATTTTCAAGGAAAAACTGGCAAAGCAAACATGTTTGGAAACTTCTGCCTCTCCCCAGTAGGCAATCTTGTGGAACTTGTTAAGAAGCAGAATCTTGAGCTTTGGGGATAAAGGTCTAAACTTCCAGTTCCGATGGCTTGCATGCTAATGATTGCAGTGTTTTTTTTCTCCTCAAAATAATGAATTAGTCACTATCACTCTAACGATTTAGAGCTGGTTGTGGTGGCTCCTACCTGTAATCTGAACACTTAGAAGTTCAAGGCTAGCCTTGGCTACAAAATGAATTCTAGGCCATCCTGATCTACAGTTGGGACGTTGTCCAAGAAACAAACAAAAGAACCCCAAACCCCCAAACCTCCCGTTCCCCCCGCCCCCCGCCCCGTGAATACATGGTGAATATATCCCTCCTCCTGCTCAGCTCACAGATCTCTCCTTTGCCTCCCACCACTGCCCAGCCAGCAGGACTTAATGGACGTTTTATTTTAATTGGTGTAAAGTCTTGTGCTATTGTCTTTATTAGAAGGGAGTGAAAGAATCTTTAAGGATTAGTTAATTCTAGAAAAACAGTACAGGCTCCTAGCCTGCTTCAGTGGTGTAAGGGCTGGCCTGGTCACCTACCCTAGACTTGTGGGTCCTTTGTGGAGGTAGCATGGCTGGTGAAGTGTTTTGCAAACAGGAGGAGGCATACAGATGTGACTGTGGTGACAGGGGCTCTCAGGGAACTCTGCAGAGAATATGTTGCTACCGGTACGGTTTTGTTGCAACGAAAGGAAGAATCTAGTTGCAGAGTCATAGTTTGGGATAGATGCTCTTCACACCGAGAAATGAGAATATAAATGCAGGAGCCAAGAAATGGTGCTCACTGTACGGGGTTCTACACATCCTGAGTTCTCGAAGCTTCATAGGTGGTTTCCCACAATCCTCCAGGCTTCTCACAATCCTCCATGCACATTATGTTCCTCCACCTGGCTGCATTTCCTCCAGGTGGAGTGTGAGAGATGGAGAATATGACAGGGAAATATGGGATGACTTCAAAATAATCCTCTCTTTGATATACGGTAAGGTTTCATTTGTTTTTGGAGCTGATTGATTTGGCGAGGAATGTTGGGAAATAGTGAACCCATTGCAAAGTCTCTTGTAACAGGGTGGCTCCAATGCTGGGTCAGCAGTGCCGGCACAGGATGCCTCTGAAGGGTTCTGCAAATTGCCTTATGGGCCCATGTGTTGTTTTAGTTGTGCTGGAGTTGATGCTTGTGGACCTGGAAGAACAGATCACATTCAGTGCTACGAGATGGGACTCTTTCCAGCATCCCAAATGTGACACTGCTTTTTGGAAAAGTGAGCTTATTTAGTGCTTTTGACTTGGTTTGGCCTAGAAACCAGGACTTTGGTGGTGCATGTCAAAGGGACAAGCTGCACCTCTTTTGGGGCCCAGTGAAAAGAGACTCAGAGTTGATTGATTGATTCCTAACATGGGACAGCTGTTGTAGCTACATTATCTCAATCAGGATTTGGTAAGGTCTTCCATCCCTGCTCAGAGAAGGGGGTGATTGAAAGCCAGAGGGCTGTTTGAAGTCGGAAGACTCCAAAAGAAGACTTGCAGTGCACCTAGGGAGTGTAGCCAAGGAGCAATTTAAGATGTAAGTGCCACCCTTTGCCTCTGGTATTCTTTCAGGAGAGCAATTATGTTTTAAAAAACTTGACTAAGTTTGTCTGTGAACTCCACATAAAACCTCACACACTGAAGCTAATAGAAAAGAAACTAGGGAAGACCCTTGAGGACATGGGTACAGGGGAAAAGTTTCTGAACAGAACAACAATAGCTTATGCTCTAAGATCAAGAATTGGCAAATGGGACCTCATAAAATTACAAAGTTTCTATAAGGCAAAGGGCACTGTCAATCGGACAAAACGGCAACCAACAAATTGGGAACAGGTCTTCACCAACCCTACATCCGACAGAGGACTAATATCCAATATATACAAAGAACTTAAGAAGTTAGACTCCAGAGAGCCAAATAACCCTATTAAAAATGGGGTACAGATCTAAACAAAGAATTTTCACCTGAGGAATATAGAATGGCTGAGAAACCCCTAAATAAATGTTCAACATCCTTAGTCATCAGGGAAATTCAAATCAAAACAACCCTGATATCTCACCTCACACCAGTCAGAATGGCTAAGATTAAAAACTCAGGAGATAGCAGTTGTTGGCTAGGATGCGGAGAAAGAGGAACATTCCTCCACTGCTGGTGGGAATTCAAGTTAGTACAACCACTCTGGAAATCAGTTTGATGGTTCCTCAGAAAACTGGGCATGACACTTCCAGAGGACCCTGCTATACCACTCCTGGGCATATACCTAGAAGATTCCCCAGTATGCAATAAGGACACATGCTCCACTAAGTTCATAGCAACCTTATTTACAATAGCCAGAAGCTGGAAAGAACCCAGATGTCCCTCAATGGAGGAATGGGTACAGAAAATGTGGTATATTTACACAATGGAATACTACTCAGCAATTAGAAACAATGAATTCATGAAATTCTTAGGCCAATGGTTGGATCTAGAAAATATCATCCTAAGTGAGGTAACCTAATCACAAAAGAACACACATGGAATGCAGTCACTGATAAGTGGATATTAGCCCAGAAGCTGGGAATACCCAAGACACAATTAACATATCAAATGATTCCCAAGAAGAAGGAAGGAGAGGGCCCTGTTCCTGGAAAGGCTTGATGCAGCATTGTAGGGGAGTACTGGGACAGAGAAGTAGGAGGGGGTTGATTGGAGAGTGGGTGGAGGGAAGAGGGCTTATGGGACTTATGGGGAAGGGGGAACCAGGAAAGGGGAAATCATTTGGAATGTAAAAAAAGAATATAGAAAATAAAAAAAAAAGAAAAGAAAAGAAACTCAAGGGTAAGATAGGGACTTTGCTAGCTGTCAATGTCTAGCCTAGTCCCCTACAACACACAGTCATAAGCCACAAGTGTTAGTAGTGTCAGGTGGGCAATGGCTTTCTATACTCACTAAAGGTATGAATTATAACCTGCTCATGTTTACTTTTTTTTGGAGATTAATACTTGTATCTCATGTCTTCCATTAGCAAACCTGACTTATTTTAGCAGCTACAGTTATTATTACTTACATTAAAATTTTAATCTTTTGAGACTTTCACATGCCAAGTACTTTATTCCTACTGTTCCAACCTTTCCACCTTACCTCCAATTCTCCCATGTTCTCCCCACTTTCAAATCAATGGCTGCTTCTTTACAACCCATCAGGTCCCTACAATATTGCTTGTATGTGTATGTTTCCAGGGTTGACGTTTTATTGCTATTGGTTGAGGAATCTAAAGGTTCTTCCCAGAGGAAGGCTATTCCCAACATTCTTCTGTTTCTTAGTCATTATACACATGTCCTTGGTATGTCATTGCTGTCATCCTTGTACAGATCTTGTTTAGGCAGCCATGTTGGGGACTTCAAGGAGGTCCCAAACTTAAAGTCTTTCTGACTCGTCTTCCACAATGACCCCTCAGCATCAGGAGCAGGAAGTGTGCTGTAGGTGTATCAGTTGTCTTCCACAATGACCCCTCAGCATCAGGAGCAGGAAGTGTGCTGTAGGTGTATCAGTTGTCTTCTACAATGACCCCTCAGCATCAGGAGCAGGAAGTGTGCTGTAGGTGTATCAGTTGTCTTCCACAATGACCCCTCAGCATCAGGAGCAGGAAGTGTGCTGTAGATGTATCAGTTGTCTTCTACAATGACCCCTCAGCATCAGGAGCAGGAAGTGTGCTGTAGATGTATCAGTTGTCTTCCACAATGACCCCTCAGCATCAGGAGCAGGAAGTGTGCTGTAGATGTATCAGTTGTCTTCCACAATGATCTTCAGCATCAGGAGCAGGAAGTGTGCTGTAGATGTATCAGTTGAACTGAGCTCTACAAGTCTTCGTTTTGATTGGTTGTAGTATTCTGAGATAGTGAGAGCTTTACTGGGTGAGAACGTTTGTGATTACAACAAATTCTAGCCCCACTTAGTGCAGAAGTCACTTCTTACCGGGGTTCCCATCACAAACCTGCAGAAAACAGAGATATAACCCTCAAAAAACGCTGGGAACCTCAGATGTTTTACATTTATATCAGAACAGGGAACCAGGGAAACAGTTCAATGGGTTAAGTATTGGGATAGCATGAAGATCTGGATTCACATCCTTAGCACCCTCATAAAAAGCTAGGCATGGCAGCTCAGGCCTGCCATTCAAGTGTAGGAATCAGAGATTAAGCATCTTGGGGGCTGGCTGGTTAGCCATTCCAGATGATCTGTGAGCCCCAGGATTAGTTAGAGACCTTGTTTCAAAAAGTAAGTTAGAGAGTGATAGAGGGAGATGATGTTGACTTCTTGCCATTAGGCATAGGCACACACACACACACACACACACACACACACACACACACACATGCATACATGCATGCATGCATGCATACATACATATGTACACACATGCATACACACATATAAATCCATGTAAGAATATATTGGACATATACTATGAATTTGCAATGCATGGTAGTATTTAATCTTTTTGATGAGGCAGAGTCAGTTCACATATCTACTTCCAGGATGAGGAAACTGCAGTACAGATTGTTTTCTGCTCTGTCAAAGGTCACCTTGTTAGCAAAAGGATGGAGCTTAGCATCAGACCCAGGAATCTGGCTCCTCATCAGACTTTCTTTGCCTGTGTGCCATACTGCTCTTTAATTCTGATTATTTTATAATAATAATAATAATAATAATAATAATAATAATTTTACTATGTAGTGCATTAGGGGTGGTTACTTACCATCCTGTCATTGAATTACATGCTGACAAATACTGAGAAGTACAACAGATATGACATGGGTTCAAGGCCTCAACAAGCGTCAGTCCAGAAAGAATCAGTCTTGGAAGAGTTTGGAAGCCTGGACCTAGTGGAATAGATGAGCTTGTTGGAGAGCATTTCCTTGGTGACTGATGCTTGTTTGTTGAAATATTACTCAGGTGTCCATAATCTCACTCAGCCCCGTGGCCCACAGAGGGATGTGCCTGAAGCCCTGTCTACTTGTCAAGGCAATACCAGTGTCTGTGTCTGTTGCTGGAGGAGATTTCAACTCATCTAAAAGTTCTAGTGAGATAAATCATTACTGAGTTGCCCATTCTGTGAATATAAGTTATACATAAAAAAGTTTACCTCTTCTAAGACAATTGTGTTGCCCAGGGGTGGGTGGGTTGACTGGTGTGGTAGTTTGAAGGAGAAATGTCACCCATAGAATCAGCCTTTGAATACTTGGCTCCCAGTAGGTAGCACTGATTGGTTAAGGGGAGGTGCAGCCTTGCTGAAGGAAATGTGTCACTGGGTGGCGAGCCTTGAGAGTTCATCACAGTGATGCTTGAGGAAAGTTCCAAGAAGTTATAGGAATCTTCTTCTTGCAAAGGATTCAAAACTGCAGGATTTCACAGCATCTCAGTTTTCAACTTTGAGAGTGCCTTGGGGGACACTACTGTAACTATACAGTATCCAGGGGACAAATAGAATTGACCCGGCAGCCTACACTCCTTACCGGCAGTGTATAGGGAGACTGGTAGGCATTTCTGGAGTATATGATAAAACCCCCAGAGCATGGCAGCGCAGCAGTGGACCTTGGCTCGTAGGGCAGTTTTGATTGCTTAGGAATTCTGGTCATAGGAACTTTGAGCAGCCCTTTCAGTGATGGCTCTATGGGTGACAAGACTTGCTGCTTGTTCCTGCACGGGGAGGCTAGGTGTTTTGAGGGAAGCTTCACATGGCTAAGTGCAGGTAGGGTTAGAATTCAGGAGGCTGACCCTTTCCTAAGAATGAGAGTTATAGGTGGTCCCACATGCTGGTGTGTGTGTGTGTGTGTGTGTGTGTGTGTGTGTGTGTATGGCCAGGTCAGGGCTTTCTATTTGTTTTCTTCTCGTCCTCCCATCTCTGAAGAGTTATTAAATACCGTTTATAAAGTGGATGCCATGCTTGGAGCTGGATAGATGGAGATGTGCCCTTGAGGGAGACATGCATCGATAATTACAGCAGCGGTGATGTGTTTTATAGAGAGATGAGCTATAGTATATGACTTACCACTAACTCAGTTTAAGACCCAACTGTCTGATTTTGGGTCTGAGCCTCTGTGGGAGCTGGGCTCTTCCTATGTCTCCTGTACAGACTCTCAGCTAAGCCCCACTGGCTGACTCTCTCTCTCTCTCTCTCTCTCTCTCTCTCTCTCTCTCTCTCTCTCTCTCTGTGTGTGTGTGTGTGTGTGTGTCTGTCTCTCTCTGTCTCTCTGTCTCTGTCTCTTCTTTCTCCCTCCCTTTTTCTCTCCTTCTCTCCCTCCCTCCCTTCCTCCCTCCCTTTCTTCCTTCCTTCCTTCCTTCCTTCCTTCCTTCCTTCCTTCCTTCCTTCCTTCCTTCCTTCCCTCCCTCCCTCCCTCCCTCTCTCGCTCTCTCCCTCCCTCCTCTTCCACCTTCTCCTTCCACTCCCATTTCTCTTCCTTCTCATTTTTTTTTTTTTTTTTTTTTTAGATTCCAGAATAAATTTATCCTACATTCTGGGTCATGAGTACAATGCATTTTTGTCAGTTTTTTAAAGCTATAGGCTAAACATTTTAAATTTATTTTTGAGAATTTCATACATCAATATTATATCATTTCCCTTCTCGTTCTTTTTCCCATAACATCTCTTGAGTTTCCCCCATTCTCTATCAAATAAAGAGCCACAGTCAATCAATAGCTGCTGAAGAGTAAGCATCTTCTTCAGGGTCAAGCCCCAGTAGCCAAACCCAAACACATAGACACAGGAGCAACACCAGAGGGTCTCAGTCAGTGTATTCATAAATGTATATGCATGTATTTTATATGTAGCAATTAAATAATAAGGTCTAATGGTTTCTAAGCATGACCAGCTCCATCTTGTTTCTACTGCAGGACTTCTGCACTGACTTTCCTTCTTCAGCCCAGCAATTTCCTCCATGAAAATCTCTTTTCATCTGTCCACAGCTCCTTAGTGCACCCTATTCCCCATCCCACCAGACAACCCTCGTGTCTTCAGTTCCTTCTCTGCTCTGGCATGTTTTATCCTAAGCTTCTTCATGCTACTTTATCACCATCTAACACAAAGAATACTTATTGTTTTCCACCCTCTTCTATTAGATAGGAAATGCAAGCATAGAGGCCTCATTTGCTAACTTCTTGGCTGTATCACAAGCACTTTGAACATCCTTTTGGTGTCCTATTAACATTCATTAAATAAATACACCGGAGGAAATTTTTATTGAAATGAGAAGGAAGGCAGTAACTGTTGTAAGAAAAGGGAGGATTTACAGAGAAAATAGCATTTTAAATCTTAACTCAAAGCCCGAGAAGAGTTTTGGGGGCTGCCTCAGTGGTTTTGAGCACTGGCCACTCCTCCAGAGGACCTGGGTTTAATTCTCAGCACCCACAGGGCTCATGACTGTCTGTAACTAGACTGTCAGTTCTATGAAAGATCCCTCTTCTGACCTCTGTGGCCTATAGACATGTACACAGTACACAGACACACATACAAGCAAGATACCAGTATACATAAAATAAAAATAGACAATTCTGAAAAACGTTTTCCAGGTGGATACAATGTAATCTGCCAGAAGGGAGGAGGGTGCTTCTAGGCAAAGCTGGATACATTCTTTCATTCGCCTCTCTTTCTCAACCATCTTCCTGGGGCTTGTGGAATACAGACTGCTCTCCAGCATCTTTTAAGAGGCACATGCTACATAATCTCTTGCACTCAGGTTTACAATGTGGTATGATGTGTTATGTGCCTGACTGAGCTTGAGTATGGGGTGATATGTTTGGGGAAGGGGTAGTGGCTTCACCGCTGTGTACTATTCACAGCTCCTAACCATCTCCTCTGAAGTATGTGGGAATTTCACATGCTGATAGAGGGATAGTAAAACATCTTGAGTCGATTGTAGGGTAACAGTGTCCATCTCCAGAAGGGCTCACTATGGTTGTAACATGTCCAACTGGTTCACATGAGGAAACCCAAGGGGGGAGTTAGGTCTCCACTTAGAGTTTTTTTCCTCACTCTAGCAGTTTGGAATTTTAGTTGAGGGGCAGCAACTAGACCTTTAAAATGAGATAATGTTTAAAGATTTTTTTTTAAAGGGCAGTAATAACTTACATACCAACAGGCTCAGCCTGGGCTTTGCAATGCTAAGTCTGATCATCTCTGTGTTATTGGGGAACATTGTTTAGCAAATGAGGAAAATGCTCAGTGAACTCTTATTTACCTCAAATGGAGGAGCAGAGGGCTGCTCCTAGCTTGCACTAGGTAGTCAGTCTGTAGTAATAGGACAGATTTTTTTTTTTGTCTTTCTCTTTTTTTTTTTCCCTGAAGAAGTTTCTTCCAAGGATATTAAAATGCTTAATCAGGCCGCTGTGCTTAGTCAGGTCCAAATGGGTTAATGGGTGTCCCCAAGTCAGAATGAGAGAAGTAAGTCATTTTGGGGATGGTGGGACCCAGAGAGGACGGGGAAGAGGAGGACAGCCTGGAGCAGAGGGAACAGCAGTGAGCCAGGTTACTGAGCAACATAATGGGCAGAGAGACGGCAGGGGATCTGCAGACATTGAAGAGGCATGCTTAGAGAACGGAGAGCTGCAACGTTATCCATTGCACAGTTGGAACGCAGGGGTACCTGAGTCATAAGTATCACATCCTCACAGGGAGAGACCAAACATGGAGAGTACAGCTAGAGAAGTGATCAGCGGCAAGGCCTCTACACCCTGGCAGGACTGGCACAAATGCTCAGCACAAACATTCCTGGAGCTAACAAGACAAGTTTTCTGATTTAAAGATGAGTGTTTTGCCAGAGCAAGAGTCACTCTCAGATGCCAGGGGTCTGTGGTCAAGTCACAGAAGTGTTGGTGGATTCTCGAATATCATGAGGATGACCAGGTTGGATTTTCAGGCAAATTGTCATAGCTCCTGCTGAAATGGAGTCTTGAAGGTGGGTGTTAGAGCTGTTTTATTGGCTGGAACCTGGCCATGTGACCACACACGGTTGCAAAGCCATGGCCGCAATAATAGCCCAGGAATGAAAGACCCTATGCCTCTCAGGGAACAACTCTCATAAATGCAGAGGGAAGGGAAACACTGACCTGAAGCAGTAAGGATGTGAGAGGCAGTTAGAACATTGTGAGCCCTGTGTTCATGCTCTGCCTAAAGAGCTTGACATTGTGGAGCAGTGGACTTGATGAATAAGAGACCTTTCCAGGTAGGTAATGAGGGAAGAAGCTTGTGATGTGGAGTGTGGAGAATGGTCCCTGGAGGAGAAGCTGAAGGTTTAACTTGGAAGGGACAATTTTGATGTGGAAATGAAAGCAGAGAAAGGGATGTGAAGAGTCATCTGGAGCTACATGGAAGAGATGCTGCAACAGGATGTCTATAAGAAGACTGGAAACCCCGAGGCCTTATCCACAGGACCCTCATTCCAATGGACCACAAGCACAGAGCACACAGCCACATGCTTTAAGATGACAATTTGGGGGAAATGCTTTAAACTTGGCCTAGTAATGTTGGATTAAAATAAATACCAAGATAACTCTAACAAAAACCAGTGTGGTAACAAAACAACTTGTGAGAATCAAGGCAAAGCAACTATGATATATGCACTTTTTTGAAAAGACAGGAAAAATATCCAAGACACAGAAAGACAAAAACTGCACGTTTTCCCCTCTTTGTGGATCTGTGATTATCTCTTTATCTATGTGTTTATATATCTATGAATTTATGTATATATATATATATATATATATATATGCATGTACCTACCTATTAATACATTCAACTTACTACTTTATATTTATCATCTTATGTATCATCTATCTATATGTATCTAACTAACTATATGTGTATCTATCTATCTATCTTGTATCTACCATGTTTATCCATCTTTTGGTGAATCTATCCATCCTCTCCCTCCTCTTTCTGTGTGTATAGCTCATGAAAGAGGCCCATGTGATAGAAAAAATAGAATCTTAAGGAAGAGTTGGGACAGATAAAATGCGATTAATATTTATTGTGTACATGTGACATGAAAACAGAAGTGCTATAATGGGGAAAGTGGCGGAGCCAGTAAAAGGAGGGCAAGAGTATAGGGGGAAGAGTAGAAAGAGGAAGAAACAAAATAGAATACATATGAAAATACCATAACAAAAACTTTTACTTCAGATGATAATTTAACAAAGGTAAATGAAAAGTCAAATGAGAAAAACACTATAGAGGTGCACAGTCATCCATCTAGAGCTGGAAGGCATGATGAGGTTCATGCAAATTCACTGCACCCAAGGAATCCATGATTAATAGATGTAGGGTCAACTTTTGGAGTGAGGACCAAAGTAATAGTGTTGGACCATGTAACTTGCTCTTGTGAGACAGCTGGAAGGCAGGTAGTTCAGGAGACAGTTTCACAGGGTTGAGGTCCAGGGTCTTCTGTAGTTTCTGGTGTGGTACATTCTGACCCCACCTGAGTCATCCTGGTTTACTCTCATACATCTGCTAAGCCTGCCTGAAGGAGAACCACTGAGGAGAGATTTTCCTTTACACACATAACTTTTATTTCTGTTTTATTGGCTGGTCATGTGACCATACATGGTTGCAAAGCCCTGGGGGCAATGATAGTCTTCTTTCTGATTGGCTACTCACTTCACTGTGACTTGAGTACTGGAGGCAGGAGAACAGGTATACTTTGGGGCAGCCAACCTTTTCTGCTTCCATAGTCTTTCAGGTGTTTGCTGAACTCTGCTCTTCTCTGCATGTGATTGGGAATTCTTAGAGGAACTAGTTTCAATTTTCATGAATTCTGGATGAAAAACTCCTTGGAAAATTGACATCCATCCAGAAAAATTTTCCAAAGGCAGACTTGGAAGTTAGCTTTCTTTTAAGTTCTCACTACAAAACAAGAAAGAGCTTTGATGGGAGTCTATCTGTGCATTTGGTAGATACAGGTTAAATTTGCGTGTGCCTGTCATCTTGACCTTTGCATATAGTAGAGATCAGTGGGGATCAGTAGAGACTGGAGAGCATTTTTTGTATGTTGATGCTTTTAAAGTTAACATGTTTAGTTACATACACTAGTGATCATAAGTTAGCATGTCTTAATTATATACACTACTGAGTGTATTTGCTGTGCTATTTTCATATGTGTGCAGGTATGTCCCCATCTTTCTGCACATACCAAACACTCTTCCCAGTGTCTACTAGTCACTATTCTGTGCTTTCCAAATTGCACTCCAACAAGCATTGCTGTCCTGGTCTCTGATTTGTCAGCTCTATTTCCTTTAAATGCATCCTCAGAGGTAGGGTACATCGTAGGCTTATTTTGTTGTGTGCGGGAGGAAACCAGGATCTTGTTGTCCTTGTTGTTTTTCCTGACATTGCTTTGTTGAGCTGAAGTGATCAAATATTACTTAACCATAAAAATAGACTTAAAAATCTTGAGAGAGAGAGAGAGAGAGAGAGAGAGAGAGAGAGAGAGAGAGAGAGAGAGAGGAGAGACTATTTCTCCTCTCTCTATCTGGCTTATTTGACTTAAAATAATATCTCCAGTTAAATTGATTTTGCTTTTTTTTTTTTATGGTCAGGACAACATAGAAATCAGGGACAAATTAACAAGTCTCTGTTTGTCCCTTTCCCTGCAGCTATCTGACATCTGGATAGGTATCCAAAGGAAGTGAAGTCAGCATACTACACACTGGCATGCACTGGCTTGCTGTCTTCACAGTAGCTAAGATATGGTGTCATTCCAGGTGCCTAACAGCATAGGAGTGAATGCATCAGTGACTTTCTTCATTGTTGTGACAAAATACCTAGCAATGAACAATTTAAGGGAGGAAGGGATTATTCTGGTTTAAAGTCAATGGGGCTCCTTCCATCATGGTAGGGAGGACATGGTCTCTGTCAGGGAAGCAGGAAACAGGGACAGGAGGCCAAGTTAGTCACACTGTGTCTCCAGTCAGGAAGAAGAGCAATGGGTGATAGTGTTTAGCTCTCTGTTCCTCTTTATTCAAGTCAAGAACCCCAACCCATAGGATTGTGCTCCCCAGAGTTAAGGTGAATCTTCCCACTTCAGTTAACATAATCTAGATAATCCCTCCCAAACATGTTCAGAGACAGAGGCTTGTCTCCTTGGTCATGCTAGATTCTGTCAAGTTGACAATTGATATTAACCATCACAGTGGTTAAAGAAATTTAATATATATAATATTTATATTATATATGCATACATTATATATGTATATAATAAACATATATAACATTATATGTGTATATATTTATTATATATGTATACATTATATATGTATATAATAAACAGATAACATTATATGCGTATATATTTATTATATATGTATAGGTGTATATTATACACATACACACAAATATACATATGCACTGACTTGCTGTGTTCACAGTAGCTAAGATCAGTGACTTTCTTTGTTGTGATGAAATACCAAACAATAAACAATTTAAGGGAGGAAGGGCTTATTGTCATTTAAAGTCAAAGGGGCTCATCCCATCATGGTAGAGAGGACATGGCACACACACACACACACATACACACACATACACACACACACACACACACACACACACACACACAGACCTCCAGGAAATGAATCCTGCTTGATGTTGAGATTACAAGTGAGTGTAACTAGTGGTAATCTAGCAAGCAGCTTTCCCAAGCCAAGTTCACATGTCTCTTACTTTTGGAATCACAGTCTTTTCCAGGCAAAGCTTTGAGGTGCTAAGAAGTTTTGGGTGAGTTACAATCATCAGCTGCTATTGGCATTGCTCAGTAAAAGCACTGCTGCCCCAAGGTTGGCTTATAGCACTTTTGTCTCTGCTGCATAATGTCAGTTGACAGTTGACATCACAACTCAGTCACAGTGCCATGGAAGAGAAGAGTGTGTATAGTGTCAGGTCAACTTGGTTCCATCCTTAGGTCTGTCACCAACCAGAGATGGTATCACAGTTAGTCATTGTATATTTTTGGACTGTGGTTTCTGTATCCATGAATTACATATATTTTCTATCTAATGTCCTTAGTCAGAGATCTTGGAACAGTATATGACATGCAGTTGGTACTCAATAATTGCTAATTGCTATTATTAATGTAACTATTAGGAGACAGTATACTTTCTTGTTTTCACTCCATAGATATTGTTTGGTTTTGTTTATTTTTATTTTTTTTAGTTTATATTTTTATTAAATTTTTTTGAGTTTATATTTTTATAATTTTTTTCACTTTTTTATTGGATATTTTATTTATTTACATTTCAAATGTTATCCCCTTTTCTGATTCTCCCCCGCCCCCAGAAATCTCCTATCCCATCCCTCCTCCTCCTGCTTCTATGAGGGTGTGCTCCACCCACCCACCCACTCCCATCTCCCTGCCCTCACATTCCCTTACATGGGAGCATCGAGCCTTCTCAGGACCAAAGACCTCTTCTCCCATTGATGCCCGACAAGGCCATTCTCTGCTACATATATGGCTGGAGCCATGGGTCCCTCCATGTGTACTCTTTGGTTGGTGGTTTAGTTCCTGGGAGCTCTGGTTGGTTTATATCGTTATATTTCCTATGGGGTTGCAAACCCCTTCAGCTCCTTTAGTCCTTTCTCTGGCTCCTCCATTGGGAACCTCATCATCAGTTCAATGGTTGGCTGCAATCATCTGCTTCTCTATGACAGGCTCTGGCAGAGCCTTTCAGGAGACAGCTGTATCAGGCTCCTGTCATCATGCACTTGTTGACATCCACAGTAGTGTTTGTATTTGGTGACTGCATATGGACAGGATCCCCAGGTGCGGCTGTCTCAGGTGGCCATTTCTTCAGTCTCTGTGCCACACTTTGTCTTGCTATTTGTTCCTGTGAGTATTTTGTTACCCTTTCTAAGAAGTACTGAAGCACCCACACTTTGGTCTTCCTTCTTCTTGAACTTCATGTGGTCTGTGAATTGTATCTTGGGTATATGGAACTTTTGGCTAATATTCACTTATCAATGAGTGCATACCATGTGTGTTCTTTTGTGATTGGGTTACCTCACTCAGGATGATATTTTCCAGTTCCACCCATTTGTCTAAGAATTTCATGAATTAATTGTTCTTAATAGCTGAGTAGTATTCCATTGGGTAAATATACCACATTTTCTGTATCCATTCCTCCACTGAGGGACATCTGGGTTCTTTCCAGCTTCTGGCTATTATAAATAGGGCTGCTATGAACATGGCAAAGCATGTGTCCTTGCTATATGTTTAGTTTTATTTTTTGAAAAATTTTAGCCTCTCTTTCTATTTTTAGAATGTCTCTTGAAATCAGTCATATTTGACACCTGGTCTTTATATTCCACTTGCAAACACCAGAGGCAAAAGAAAGAATTAATAGTGAGAAAGCCCTGATTATGTTGCTACCATAGCGACCGATATAAGGAATCATCTTCCTGGACACTTTTTGAGAATGAATCAAGGGGCTTTGTGAGTCTGCTGTCTGTGCTGAGATGGATGGAGGAGGATCATGTGATTGTTTTTGGCTCATCTTCCCTAGAATCCTATGATGTAATGAATTCTGCACTCTCATGACTTTAGACTCTTCTTGTGCTCAGATACCCACCAATCTCATGTAGGCTGGAAGAGCCTTTCATTCCTTTTTCTTGTTATAAATTATTTCAAAATATTTCTTTTCTTTACAGTTCATTTTTGGTCTGTATGTGTAAATGATGTGTGTGTGTGCGCAGGTATGTGTGTGGTGTATGTGCACAGATGTACATACATGAGGATGCTGGAGGAAGTATTTTGCTTTATCACTCTCTCTATCTTATTCTTTGAGACAGGGTCGCTCATTGACTCTGGATCTAGGATGACAGCCAGCAGTCTCCAGCAGGCCTCCCATTGCCATGCCTCACAGTGGCGGCACTGCAGGAACATGTGGCCACAGTTGGCTTTTTACATGGGCCCTAGGGTTTACACTCAGGGTCTCAGACTTGTAGAGCAAGTACTCTTACTACTGAGCTATCTCTCCAGTCCACACAACTGCTCTACTTGAGGTTTGCTTTCCCATAAGCATGTGGCAGGTGGATATTACAACCAGAACCCAGGTGAGCTGGCCTACTCACATGTGAGAAAATCAGATCCAAGAGAAGGATTTCTATGCAGAGCGCTCAGCCTTTCCTTTTTCAGGCGTGGAAAGGACTAGCAACACCTCCAGTGGAGCATGGCTTCCTAGGCTCTCTCGCAGAGGGAGGAAGCAGTAATTTATTTATTTATTTTTAGCCTTTTCCTTGGTCTTATTTTAGATTTACAGGGAAGTTTCAGAAATTCACAGAGCATCCATGTGTCTCCCACTCTGAGCTTAACTCCAATAATAACATCTTATGTAACCACTAAGATTGTAAAACCCAGGAAGTTAGCAGGATGGCACGATTACTCACCACAGTATGCAGTTTATTTTAATTTACCTTTCCCACTGAGATCTGTCCTCCACCACTCTAGAATCTCCCCCAGGATCCCACATTACATTTAGTCACCGCTTCTCATGTTCAGGATGTGACAATCTCTCAGACATTCCTGTCTTTCAGAGCTTGATGGTACCAAAGCATATGGCCAGTTACTTTGCAGAAAAAGCTCATTCTGTTTTTGACATTTTCTTGTGATTAAATCTTTTTTTTCTGACAAGAATGAAGTGAAGTTGGCTTTCCTCTTGTATTGTGTCATAGGACTCCTAGTGTCAGTGTAGAGTTTTAGACTGATTATGCGTTCCCTCCCCTGGCTAAGGTGGGGGCCACCATTTTTTTTAAATTTATTTTATTTATAAGAGTATAAATGAAATACTGGTCCTTCTCTTGGATCTGGTCTGTCTTTAGACACACCAGAAGTGAGTATCAGATCCCACTACAGATGATTGTGAGCCACCATATGGTTGCTGGGAATTGAACTCAGGACCTCTGGAAGAGCAGTTAGTCAGTGCTTATAACCACTGAGCCATCTCTCTAGCACCTAGAGCCACCATTCTTTACTGAGTTTCTGCTTTTCCTTTGGTATTAGAGGGAACAGTACATTCTAAAGGTCTTTCTAGGCCACTGCTTACTGAGAAGAGATGCTCCTGTAGCCTGTCTGTGATGAGAGAGGTTCCAATGGGGACTGACAGCTCAGTGACACCCGGATGTATTTTTACCTCACTGCTTTGCCTTTTACCCACCACCTTTACCTTGTCTTCCTCCTTCTTTCCCTCTTCCTCCTCTTTCTCTTTCTTGTAACACTGCTTAACTTCTTGGGGGTGAAGAAGGGTATCAGGATTTCTTTCTATATTGTAAGATTAGGTCTTTTGTGAATGGATATCTGTAACATAAAACACTTGTCTAGTCATCGCCATTCTCCTAAGGGTGTAGATAAAGTAGATCTCTCCCCTAAGGGACACCCTTAGGAGAGAAAGTGGCCCTCATCACAGATGCTTGGGACCAGAAGTGTTTTGGATTTGAGCTTTTTTTTTTTCATTTATATTTCACACAAACTTTATACATATAGTCTGCAAATAATTTCATATAACATTTTTCAGTGTTCTTGCGTGCAATTCTGACCTGTCTCTCCCACGAAGCCAGGCATAGCATGTAAAAACACCATTTCACTCTTTATTTCACTGTGCAGAGAAGAACACATTCATTTAAGTATATATTCTACATTGAGATCGCTCCCCCATAGTTTGTGCCCTCTCCCTCCCCCTCTGGTTAATCCTCTATTTCTCCTAGACATTGCTCTTCTGTCATATAAACATGGATGTGTTCATGCCTGTGTGTGTGCACATGCGCAAGGGCATGTGTGTGATTATGTAGGCCAGAAGTCAAGTCTGGGTGTTCTCCTTCATCTATTTCCATCTTAGTTTTGTGAGGGGTATCCCTCATTGAGCCTATAGCTTACTGATTGGTTACTGGATGGCTGGTGAGCTCCAGGGCTCTTCCTGGCTTTGCTCCCTAGCACCAGGGTAACAGGTGTGCATCATAGTTGCTGCCTGGCTTTTTTTCTTTACCTAAGAACTGGGATTCCAAACTAAGGTCCCTATGTGTGCATGGCAGGCGCTAAACCCATTAGATCATCTCTCCACTCCCCACTACGATACTTCAATGCATGCACGTGATAATAAGGGTCAAAATTAGGGATATGTCTATTTCCTTACATTTTTATTAATTCTTTGTATTGAGAACATACACAATCCTTTTGACTGGGTATTTAAAAGTATCCCATTGATTGCTATCTGCCAAAGGAACTCTATTGTACTATAGCATATTGGGAGTTACTCCTTCTTTGTACTTGCTTTTACCAAGATGATTTGTGTGCAAATTGAATGAAGTACAAGGCACACTTTAAAGAGTACTGCTGTGGTTACCATGATTCTGTCTCCTAGGTGCCTGGAAAGTTTCATCTGTTTAGGGCCAGACAATTATGACCTTACAGTGATGATGGCAGGAAGCCTCTTTAGCCCTTGGGGATGGGATAGTGGTAGGGGAGATTACAGGTGCTCTCCCAGAACATGATGAGTGTGTTAACCTCAAAGCTTACTGATGCCTTTGGGGTTGTGAGTGCTCCAGGTATGTCAACTTCCTGAAATTTTGTTAACCTTGAGAGGAAGTCCTGTAAGACGCCCCCCCCCACCCCTGTGCACTGTCTGATCTGCTGGAGATGCAAGGTATAGGTTCTCTATTACTTCCAATGAATAATTCTAAAATCAGTTTACCTACTAGCCAGTTTCATTAATAGCAGTTTCTTCCAATTCACACGTACTAGGGAGTTAAGTAGGTTAAGTTAAATTTGGTGTTAGATGAAGGTATTTTAGGCAAATTTTCACTTACATATATGAACTCTAGGCAAGCTGAGTTCATGTGGTTTCACCTGATCCAGGGTCTTTGATCATTCAGTTCCTGGATAATAAACATATAACGTTTAT
Organism: Apodemus sylvaticus; assembly: GCF_947179515.1. Classification (NCBI taxonomy): domain Eukaryota; kingdom Metazoa; phylum Chordata; class Mammalia; order Rodentia; family Muridae; genus Apodemus; species Apodemus sylvaticus. The sequence goes on along the minus strand of NC_067472.1, from coordinate 164,262,095 downwards.
ATTCATAATAAGCCTTTGGTGCACTAGAGCTGAGGATATATCTACCTACAGTGCTATTATGTTGACTCCCTATCAGTAATCCCAAGTTATAACTTCTATATTACATTGGGGCTGTTCTTAACCTCAGCTGGCCAGCCCTTATGGCCATATTTTCATAACTTATCTACATCATAGTGTCTTTTCTCTCTTCACTTTCTTCACTCTCTCTCCTCATGGTCCCTGCCTCTGACCCTCAAAGCTTTAGGCATGTTTATTCAGGAATAACTTGGCGGCAAGGTTACATAGCATCACTTGGAACTATATGAGGATTCGATAGTTCATCCCTGCATTAACCAGGCCTTGGGGAGGGGCAGTATTTAGCATTACAATTCATAGCAAAAACCCAAACCTCAACAAAGGTGTTCTCCTAGTACAGGTGGTGGTGACCTTCTCTACAGGATTGCCTGGCTTCAGTGTATAACCATTCCTGGCAATATGTTTGTAGAACTTTCTCAGGGCTAAGAGGCTGGCTGCAAACTCGCTCCACTTGTCTTTCTATTGGCTCCCTGAGAGGTTTATCTCATAGACCTTTTCTTACGTGCTGATTGTAATATTGAAAAGGACTTTTACTTAGTTGGTCCCTGCTCGCTAGTCATGTCCCTTAGTGTGGTTCTTAGTGACACTGCACAGGCATTAAGACATTGCTTGTGATATTCATGCTCAGCCTGTATCTGCTATCACCAGGGACACCCTCATCCCAGTGCAATTTAAACCAACCTCAACTTTATCATCAAGCCACATGACTTTTTTTTTGGCAGTACTTATCTACTCCCAAGTTGATATTTGTAGCGTGACTATTTCATTAGCATCTGTCCTCCCCCTGAATGGTGAGCTCTGTGAACATGTGGGCCCTGTCTGTTTTGTCTCATCATGGCATCTCCAGAGACTAGAGTAGGATGCAGCATATCAGATTGGAGATGTGGTAAATATTTTTGGACTAAATGAACACATTAACAAACCTCTGGCTTTTATTAACAGTAATCAATTATATGTGGCACATCTCATAGATAACTGCCTTACATCAGGGCACTCTGACACAGAAGCTGAGAATCATTATGGTAGAAGATAAAAGTTTCTCATCAAGAAAGCAGTTCAATAAAATCAACATTTAAATAATGATAGTAATCGCTGACATTTATTGAGTTCTTGCAGCATATCAGTCATCACAAAGAGTTGATAATATAGCATGCTTCTCTCTATTTTTTTTAAATGGAAGCTCATCTTTATTACAAGCAATGAAGAGGCCTCTAGACCCTGTTACCAAGACAGTGGCTCTCCATTTCTAGTGGCGTGAAATATTCAATACCCTGGACAGAGGCAGTAGACTCAGGCTCTGATTAATTTGTCAGTTTGCTGCCAGCTCCCAGCTCCCACTGGTGCACATTCTGGGGAACTACCTGCCCAGGAGGTCAGCCTTCTTGATGAGTCTCTTGGGTAGCTGGATGTTTGTTTATAGGGAAGATGTGTCTGTGTTGACGCTCATGCTTCTCTGCTCCAAGAGTGTTCAGCATAGGCTCTAGTGTTGCAACCATGTGCATTTGGTCAAGACACTGACCTCCTCTTGAATTGTAGTTAAGTGGAGATAATGATCAGTCTCCCCACAGAGCTGGCATAAGAAACCAATGGTGTATGTAAAGGACTCATTAAGTTGGCGTGTGAAGTAATTATTAGGTACTTTATCATCATGTAGATGGGGCTTTTACAGAATTACCTTGATGAACTTTTATCTTCCATCATAGTGATTCTCAGCTTCATGGTTACAACTTGTTGGGGTAGCATACTCAGCAATCCATGTATGCATGAAGTTTGTTATTGTTACTGCAAACAATACATCTGCTACTATAGTTATTCATTCATTCATTCATTCATTCACTAAGTCTCTCCAACATGCTAGGCTTCACCAACAGGGTGATGTGTGATAGCAGGCAATGCCCATTCCTTCTTGGATCTTGAAGTCAACAAAATATTGATCCTTTAGAAGTAGAATCAAAGATAATGAAGGAAACTGAAAGCACACTGAAGGATTAACCCGAACCTGAGCCCCTACCTCTGTCCAGGGTGTTACTGCTTCACATTATTGGAAACTGAGAGCAGCCACCTTGATGAACAGGTTCCAGTGGCCTTCTCACTGCTCGTAAGAAAGATGAACTTCCATGAAATTTAGTGAGGTATATTATATTGTCAAGTGCTTATGATAATTGACATGTTTTAAGAGCTCAATAAATATCAGCGATTACTATCATTATTTAAATGTTGGTTTTCTTCATATGGCCACAGGACTTAGGCAAGAGGAGAGAATGCTCGAAATATCTTGACAGGCGAGGAAGGATTAAGGAAAGTGAGTAACAGCTGTGCCACTCCTGATCATACAGCCAAAGGACTCTATAGCCTAGCCAATTAAAAATACAATACACATCAAAACGATCATCCACCATGATCAAGTAGGCTTTATCCCGGGAATGTAGGGTTGGTTCAATATACAGATATCCATCAATGCAATCCACTACATAAACAAACTCAAAGAAAAAAAACCACATGGTCATTTCATTGGATGCTGAAAAAGCATTTGACAAAATTCAGCATCCTTTCATGCTTAAAGTCTTGGAAAGAACAGGAATTCAAGGCCCATACCTAAACATAGTAAAAGCAATATACAGCAAACCGGTAGCCAGCATCAAACTAAATGGAGAGAAACTTGAAGCAATCCCACTAAAATCAGGGACTAGACTGGGCTGCCCCCTCTCTCTTTATCTTTTCAATATTGTACTTGAGGTACTAGCTCGGGCAATTCGACAACATAAGGAGGTCAAAGGGATACAAATTGGAAAGGAAGAAGTCAAACTATCATTATTTGCAGATGACATGATAGTCTACCTAAGTGACCCAAAAAACTCCACTAGAGAACTCCTACAGCTGATAACTTCAGCAAAGTGGCAGGTTATAAAATCAACTCAAGCAAATCAGTGGCCTTCCTATACTCAAAGGATAAGCAGGCTGAGAAAGAAATTAGGGAAATGACCCCCTTCACAATAGCCACAAACAGTATAAAGTATCTTGGGGTGACTCTTACCAAACATGTGAAAGCTCTGTATGACAAGAACTTCAAGACCCTGAAGAAGGAAATGGAAGAAGACCTCAAAAAATGGGAAAACCTCCCATGCTCATGGATTGGTAGAATCAATATAGTTAAAATGGCCATTTTGCCAAAAGCAATATACAGATTCAATGCAATACCCATCAAAATCCCAACTCAATTCTTCACAGAGTTAGAAAGAGCAATTATCAAAATCATCTTGAATAACAAAAAACCCAGGATAGCTAAAACTACTCTCAGCAACAAAAGAAATTCTGGGGGAATCAGTATCCCTGACCTCAAGCAATACTACAGAGCAATAGTGTTAAAAACTGCATGGTATTGGTACAGTGACATGGAAGATCAATGGAACAGGATTGAAGATCCAGAAATGAACCCACACACCTATGGCCACTTGATCCTCGACAAAGAAGCTGAAAACATCCAATGGAAAAAAACCTTTTCAACAAATGGTGCTGGTTCAACTGGAGGTCAGCATGCAGAAGAATGCGAATTGATCCATCCTTGTCTCCTTGTACTAAGCTCAAATCCAAATGGATCAAGGACCTTCACATAAAGCCAGATACTCTGAAGCTAATAGAAAAGAAACTGGGGAAGACCCTTGAGGACATCGGTACAGGGAGAAAGTTTCTGAACAGAACACCAATAGCTTATGCTCTAAGATCAAGAATTGACAAATGGGACCTCATAAAATTACAAAGTTTCTGTAAGGCAAAGGACACCATCAAGAGGACAAATCGGCAACCAACAAATTGGGAAAAGATCTTCACCAATCCTACATCAGATAGAGGGCTAATATCCCATATATATAAAGAACTCAAGAAGTTAGACTCCAGAAAACCAAACAACCCTATTAAAAAATGGGTTACAGAGTTAAACAAAGAATTCTCAACTGAAGAACTTCGGATGGCTGAGAAGCATCTTAAAAAATGCTCAACTTCATTAGTCATTAGGGAAATGCAAATCAAAACAACCCTGAGATTTCACCTTACACCAGTCAGAATGGCTAAGATTAAAAATTCAGGAGACAGCAGGTGTTGGAGAGGGTGTGGAGAAAGAGGAACACTCCTCCACTGCTGGTGGGGTTGCGAATTGGTACAACCACTCTGTAAATCAGTCTGGCAGTTCCTTCGAAAACTGGCCACCTCACTTCCAGAAGATCCTGCTATACCACTCCTGGGCATATACCCAGAGGATTCCCCACCATATAATAAGGATACATGCTCTACTATGTTCATAGCAGCCCTATTTATAATTGCCAGATGCTGGAAAGAACCCAGGTATCCCTCAACAGAAGAGTGGATGCAAAAAATGTGGTATATCTACACAATGGAGTACTATTCAGCCATTAGAAACAATGAATTCATGAAATTCTTAGGCAAATGGATGGAGCTAGAGAACATCATACTAAGTGAGATAACCCAGACTCAAAAGGTGAATCATGGTATGCACTCACTAATAAGTGGATATTAACCTAGAAAACTGGAATACCCAAAACATAATCCACACATCAAATGAGGTACAAGAAGAAAGGAGGAGTGGCCCCTGGTTCTGGAAAGACTCAGTAAAGCAGTATTCAGCAAAACCAGAACAGGGAAGTGGGAAGGGGTGGGTGGGAGGACAGGGGAAGAGAAAGGGGCTTACGGGACTTTCGGGGAGTGGGGGGCTAGAAAAGGGGAAATCATTTGAAATGTAAATAAATTATATAGAATAAAAAAAATTTAAAAAAAAATTTAAAAAAAATTCAGGAGACAGCAGGTGTTGGAGAGGGTGTGGAGAACGAGGAACACTCCTCCACTGCTGTTGGGGTTGCAAATTGGTACAACCACTCTGGAAATCAGTCTGGCAGTTCCTCCGAAAACTGGGCACCTCACTTCCAGAAGATCCTGCTATACCACTCCTGGGCATATACCCAGAGGATTCCCCACCATGTAATAAGGATACATGCTCTACTATGTTCATAGCAGCCCTATTTATAATTGCCAGATGCTGGAAAGAACCCAGGTATCCCTCAACAGAAGAGTGGATGCAAAAAATGTGGTATATCTACACAATGGAGTACTATTCAGCCATTAGAAACAATGAATTCATGAAATTCTTAGGCAAATGGATGGAGCTAGAGAACATCATACTAAGTGAGGTAACCCAGACTCAAAAGGTGAATCATGGTATGCACTCACTAATAAGTGGATATTAACCTAGAAAACTGGAATACCCAAAACATAATCTACACATCAAATGAGGTACAAGAAGAAAGGAGGTGTGGCCCCCTGTTCTGGAAAGACTCAGTGAAGCAGTATTCGGCAAAACCAGAACGGGGAAGTGGGAAGGGGTGGGTGGGAGGACAGGGGGAGAGAAGGGGGCTTGCGGGACTTTCGGGGAGTGGGGGGCTAGAAAAGGGGAAATCATTTGAAATGTAAATAAAAAATATATCGAATAAAAATATTTATTAAAAAATACAATTAAAAGCAAATAAACGCTTAAAAACAAACAAAAATTAAAAGCATAGGCCTTTTGGGGGGGAAGAGTCAGGTGTTCTGGGGTGGATGGGAGCCTGGATTGTTTGGAGACTTGGCAGAGAAGATGTATAAATTCCAAGACACCTGAGTCCTCATTTAGAAACTCATCGGCAGTTGGAAGTCAGCGATGGGACTTTAGACCGGGGAGTGTTTGGTAACTTAATTGAATTTTGTCATTGTTTTGAGAGACACTCTTCTTGGCTAGCCCTGGCTGGTCTGGAACCTGATAGTTTAAAGTTGGCTTTAAGCCCACGGAGTTCTGTCTGCTTCTGTCTCTTGACAGGACTTTTATTTCCAGAAGATGACTGTGGCCTTCAAATGGGTTGGAAAGAGTCAGAATGACTTTATCCAGATCTTAGAAGAGGCTGTAGCGTTGCCAGAAGGAAATGATGGTGGCCTAGGAGAGGACAATGACAGCAGGAGAGATGAGTGATGGGCATGAGGGAATCACCTAGAACAGAGCAACGGGTTAGGAAATATTTCGCAGATTGGGAGCAGGGAAGAGAAGGCATCAGAGTTGGCCCTTGGGGTCTGAGCATTTGATTGTGGGGAGGATCTCTTACCCAGGTGCCAGGCTTATGACAAGACTTTGTGCTTGTTTACTGAGCTATGTTGAGGGACACAAGCTGAATTACTACATAGACAGTTGGCTACCCAAGTATATAGTTTTGAGAGTAAACCTTGATTGAAATTCAAATTCGTTATTCATTTGTATGAAAAAACAAAACAAAACAAAGAACACTACGCAACAAAAGTCTGGACAGAGTGCTTGATTTGATCTGTAAACGCTCTGAGAGGAGGAGGAAGGGCTGGAGCTACTAAGGCATGCCAGCAAGTTTGCTGACATTAAGGAGGTGTATTAAACTCTTGAGTGAAATCTGTTCATTTTTCTCATGGCATAGATAGCTTGGGCACTGCCAGGGAGGAGCAGGGTCCCACTTCAGAGGTTGAGTCTGTAAATGCAGTGCTGTTGGTGATTGTGGCTTCTTCACAACTCTTGACTGTGGACATCTTTGAAGTCGTCCATAGCTGCCCAGTCTCTTTGGTTTCTGTGTTCCAGACATGATTACCCTTAAGTGCTTTTGTTTTCTCTTGTCTGCCCCAAAGCATCTTCCCCATCTCTCCCTGACTATCTGTTTCCATCCTCAAAGCTTTCCTGCATCTCCATTTAAGAATAGATTCCTGCCCCGTCTCACACTATTGGTCAGGCTGTGCTGTCTGTTTTTCTGTAAGTTTTTATTTTACCTTATCATATGGCATTACATTCCTTGAAGAGGCAAGCTTTGCATTACCTGCTGGGTATTATCACCTTGTGCTATCCTTCCCACATGATTCTCTACCATCCTTCCCATATGACTTCCTATCTTTTAGTCTATGTGAGCTTCTATTAGCTGTGGGTCTTTATTGAGGTATAATCTGGGTTCGCACTATAAAAAGTAATTGATTTTAACTTTGGGTGGGAGAATATGTATTACTCAGAAATGAGAAGAATGAAGAATTGGCCCTAGAGGTGAGTTAAGAGCTCCTTACATTAAGCGAAAAGAGCATGGAAGATTGAACGTAATGCGCTGCCCTTAGTGTTAAAGAGGTGAGATGGATAATGTATTCATGTTTGCTTTCTCAGATTGAGAACCTGGGGGGAAAAGAATAGTCTTTTAAGCAAATGATGCAGGAAAATTGACCATTCATATGCAAAAACTGGACCTTTATACAGACTACACTTTTCACAAAAGTGACTCAGAAGGACTATGCAGTGTGCATGGTAAATGCAAAAGGTAAAACACAGGGAGCATACATAGCCTTTGCTTTAGAGATATGTATTTAGATAAAATTTTGAGAACACGAGCAAGGAAAGATGTTAGGTTTTGTCAAGATCAAAACCTCTGCTCTGCTACAGACACTGACAAGCAAGTGAAAAATCAAATCATTCAAGGAGAAAAGTAGCCAAGGCAGAAGTTGGTGCCAGAAGTGAAGTTAAGCCATCCTCCAATGTTCAACTGCTTTCCTAGTCCAAAGTCACCAAATATTCCACATTTCTCCCCAAAACTCCACATGGTCCTATCTGTCACAACACCTATCAGTACTGACTTCTGTCTTACGTATTTTTTTATGATACAATAAAATACCATTATCAAGGCAACTTGTAATAGAAAGCACTATGGCTTATGGGTTCAGAGTTAGTGTCAACAATAAGCAATGAAGAGATATTGAGAGTTTATGCTTTGACCCACAACTATAAGGCAGAGAGGAGGTTACTGGGAATGGCACAAATCTTTTGAAACTTCAAAGCTTGCCCCTGGTGACACACCTCCTTCAGCAAAGCCATCCTCCCAATCCTTCCCAAACAGTTACACCAACTGGCAAGCAAGTATTAGAATATAAGAACCCATAAAAGCCATTCATTCTCATTCAAACTACCCCAGTGGATGACTGTTTTGTCTGCATGTACCTCTCTCTATGTGCACCATCTGTGTATATGATGTCTCCAGAGGCCAGAAGAGGGCATCAGATGTCCTGGGACTGGAGATACAGATGGTCGTAAGCCACCATGTAAGTGCTAGGAATTGAACCCAGCTCCTCTGCAATAGTAGAAAGCACTCTTGACTGTTGAACCATCTCTCCAGGCTCAAAGGTCACTATTTTTGGCTAGCCTGGCTGTCCAGAGAGCTCTCCAAATCTGCCTGGATTAGACTTCCCCATCACACATGGCTTTTTACACGGGTTCTGGGGATTCAAACTCAGGATCTCATGTCTCTGGCACTAGTATTCTTACCCTCCGAAGCATTTCCTACTCCTTCAGTAAGTTTTAATACTGAATGCAGAAATGTGTAAAATGAGTCTTCGACTTTATTTACTAATGGAAAGTAAGGAGATGCCAGAACACTTAAAGAAAAAGTAAAAGTTCATAATAATGGGAATGTTTCAAAAGAGAAAAGTGAATACAGTGGCTGCAGATGGCTCAGTCGAGACACCAAAAGAATGAAATTTAGAATATAATCCACGGAATGAAATAATAACAACTAAGTCCATGGTGCTTTAAATATGTTTGAACAAATAAATAAGAGAAGCAGAATGCAAATGTCTCATGCAGAATTATAAATAATTAATGTAAATAACAAACCCTCAAGGCAAGAAGGAGAACTCCCCTCTGCTTCAGAATGAGCTGCAGATGGTAACTTTCTTCCCTGGAGTACAGTAGGGAAGCAGGAAGATGAGCTTAATAGTGGAGTAGGCTTGAGCCTGGTAGGTTGACCCTGGGGTCAACATCAATAGGGATGCTGTGGCATGGCATTGTTGCTAAGAAGCTGGGTTGTGGATAGTGACATGACATGCCCTCCTGATAAGTTTGGGTGAGGATGGTACCTGACCTCTCTTGTCTTTCTTCTCTCAATTCACAACTCATAAATAATTGTGACAGAAATCTACATTGAAGAAAAACACCTGAATACTACTCAAACCTGTCAGGGTGATAAAAAGACATATCTGAATTGGCACAGCCTGGAGCCTGAGGAGACAGGCTGATTAAATCTATGTGGTATGTTGAATATACCACAGACAGGGAATATGAGGTAAAAACAAACAAACCAAAACAAGCAAGCAAACAAACCAAGGAAATACTGTGAAAGAGGAGGAGGAGAGATTATGAGAGCTGTGGATGGAGGGTGACCTCAAAGAAACAGTGTTTTCTGGACACAGCAGCCAGCCACACACATGAACTCATATCAGTTGTGACGGCAGGCACAAGACCTGTGTAAGCTCAAGCCAGACTTGGAGAGAGGAGGTGGGCATGAAGTCCTACTACTAGCTGAGAACTGTTTGGCAATTAGCAGCTGCTGGGAGAGGCAGAGTCATTTTCAAGAGTGTGACCCCCTGGTAGGTTGACACTCTAAAACATGACCTCACATCCAAGAGTATTTGAGTAGCAAAAAAACTGTACTTGATAATTTTCAAAACTCAAAGAGAAGGCACAAAATTGGGTGGTTAGAGAAGCAGGTGAAGATCTGCCGGGAGTTTGGGTGGGAGTTTGGGTGGGTGTAAACATGATCACGATACTGAATAAAATTTTTTATTTTTATTAAACTATTTTATTTATTTCCATTGCAGCTGCTGCCCCTCCAAGTCCCCCCTCCCACAGTTCCTCATCTCATTCCCCCTCCCCCTCACCTCTCAGAGGGTGCTCCCCCAACCAGGCCTTCCCCTTCCCTGGGTCCTCAAGTTTCTTGAGGATTAGGCTTATCTTCTTCTCCCATTGGGGCCAGACCAGGCAATCCTCTGCTGTCTATGTGCTGGGGGCCTCAGGCCAGTGTGGCCTGGTTGGTGGCTCAGTCTCTTGGAGATCCCTTGGTACCAGGTTAGTTGAGACTGCTGGTCTTCCTACGGGGTCACCCTCCTCTTCAGCTTTTTCAATCCTTCCCCTAAATTCAACCATAGGAGTCCAATGGTTGGGTATAAGTATCTGCATCTGTCTCAGTTAGCTACTGAATAAAATTCTTAAAGAGTGAATAAAAATAAATTTAAAAGCTAAGGAAAATGGAGAAAGTATAAACTTTAGTAATAGTGTAGTCATATTGTTTCATTGATTATGTAAGATATTAATAAGATGTCGATAATAAAGGAGGCTAGTGTGCTGTAAACAGACTCACATCTACATTGTGTGTGTGTGTGTTTTTTAGTTTTATCTGCTCCTTTCTGTAACCTTCCCTTGCTCCCTACCCACAACCTCTGTTTGGTCCTTCCATTCCAAGTTCACTCCCTCAAACTCATCTATCTTTAACTATTCTATTTCCTCTTCCTAGGAAGATGCCCCCTCCCAGATCCTTACTCTCGACCTAACCTCTGTGGTTCTGTGGATTGTAGCTTGTTTAGCAATGACTTAAAAGTTAACCTCTCCATATAAGTGAACACATGCCATATTTGTTATTCTGGGTTTAAGTTACCTCACTCAGGATGATTTTTTTCTATTTACATTAATATACCTGCAATTTTCATTTTTCTAAACCATGAAAATAATCAAAAGGTACTGTCTGACAATAATAATATTCCTTCTGTTTAAAAATCTTAAAGATTTTATAACCATCATCATATGTGTGTAGGAGATGTAGGGATATATTTGTGCATATAATATATATGATAAATGTGTGTATGCATTATGTGTGTATATGTGATATGTTTGTATTATGGTGCATGTGTGTGTGTGGAGGTACATGTGTCAAAGTGCATGTATGAAGATCAGAGGACAGCTTGCAAATGTAGGTTGATTCTCATCTCCACAGTAGCTTCCGAGGGTGAACTCAGTTTCAGGGTTGCTCAGTCATGGCTTGGGGCCTGTTTTACTGGCTTATGTTCTCATCAAGTGTTCAGTAAGAAATAGAGAATGTGGATCTTAGAACGGTTTCACTGATGCCAACAGCAGCCCCAATTTTTTTATGCTTATGTCTCAAATTACATGCATTTTGATCTTGAGTTCAGTCGGTTCCAAGCTATACCTCAGCTTAATGTAAATTGACATAGTGAGACTGTAAGCTTCTCTGCTTCAGATTTGGTCACTTAATAAACATTTTATTTTTTTTTTATTTTTTTATTCGATATAATTTATTTACATTTCAAGTGATTTCCCCTTTTCTAGCCCCCCCCACTCCCCGAAAGTCCCGTAAGCCCCCTTCTCTTCCCCTGTCCTCCCTCCCACCCCTTCCCAGTTCCCTGTTCTGGTTTTGCCGAATACTGTTTCACTGAGTCTTTCCAGAACCAGGGACCACTCCTCCTTTCTTCTTGTATCTCATTTGATGTGTGGATTATGTTTTGGGTATTCTAGTTTTCTAGGTTAATATCCACTTATTAGTGAGTGCATACCATGATTCACCTTTTGAGTCTGGGTTACCTCACTTAGTATGATGTTCTCTAGCTCCATCCATTTGCCTAAGAATTTCATGAATTCATTGTTTCTAATGGCTGAATAGTACTCCATTGTGTAGATATACCACATTTTTTGCATCCACTCTTCTGTTGAGGGATACCTGGGTTCTTTCCAGCATCTGGCAATTATAAATAGGGCTGCTATGAACATAGTAGAGCATGTATCCTTATTATATGGTGGGGAATCCTCTGGGTATATGCCCAGGAGTGGTATAGCAGGATCTTCTGGAAGTGAGGTGCTCAGTTTTCGGAGGAACTGCCAGACTGATTTCCAGAGTGGTTATACCAATTTGCAACCCCACCAGCAGTGGAGGAGTGTTCCTCTTTTTAATAAACATTTTAAATTTGGTTTCCTTGGCAAACTTTGACCATCAGAAAGAAAACTGTCTCCTTCCATGATCACCATAGATGATCTCTTGGTTGCTTTCATTTTAGATTTCTTTATATAAAAGTTTGTTCTGTATTACCTTCTTAACATTGAATCGTCTCTGGGTCTCTATGTTGGAGAAGGCACAAGTCAGCCTTCGCTTCAGTAGGGGCACCCAGGTTAATTCCACATGGATTGTGAAGTCTGGTTCTAAAACCATTTCGAATCGATGTAGAGCTCACTTTGCATTTCTTGTAGCATTGAGTGTTTCATTCTCAGTAACAGATACTATGTCATTGTCACTGCTAATCTTCTGCTAGCTGTTTGCTAAGCGCATTGAGTACAAAACTAATATGTAGCTTTACAAAACAAATAAAATCACCAGGTCATAGCTAAACATGAAGGGAAAAACACACAAACTCCCCTCCTATGGTAAGGGGGTGTGTGCATTCCTGGTTGTACCTCTGGGAAGCTGCTTGTTTCCATGGTCATAGAAAGAGATAAGAAATCTTAAGCACTGTTGGATGCCTTGTAAGGTGACTTACAGACTGATGTGATTTTGTCCAAAGCAGACTGTGGAGTGAATGTTTATTTTTCTACTGAGTGAAGACACAGGCAGAGGGAAGTGTGTGGACCCAGTGGGGCAGGGCTAGGCTCTGAGGCTGCCTTGCTGCTGGGCTGTGTTTTCTGGTGTTAAATCCCTCTCTATAGCACATTGCTGTACTTGGCGGAGGTGGATGCACCAGAAATTTATCAAGGAAGGCACATCCTTTCCTTGAACTCAGACAATATCTTGAAGACAGGGAAGGCATTTGGGACTGAATCCAGGGAACACATCTCATTTTTGAAGAGGCTACCAAGGTGGCCCTTCATTCTAGCAAACATGAAGCTTGAAACCAAGATGCTTGAACTCGAAAAAAGTGATAGAAGAAAGATAGCCAAGAATTCATTATGTACTTATTTCGTATCTACTGACAAGCGTGTATTACAAAAAATCCAATGCAATGGTATATTAATACTACACTTTTCAATAATTTATTTTAACTGATAACCTATCATTGGTTATATTGATATTTTGGGGGTGTAAAGTGATGTTATGGTTTGTGAATATAGTACAGAATGATTAGTTGAGTTTACCAACTAACTGGTACTATACTCATTGCCTCAAAAACCCACGTGGGGCAAAGACAGTTGAAAACAATTTAAAACAATTTTGGAGCACATACTAATTTATCATTAGTAAATCATCTTGAGGTGCAAGAAAACTAAGGAACATTCTTGTTTCCCCAGTCTGAGATTTTGACCCCTCATCTCCCCATTTCAGTGAACCCTCAGTCTCCACAAACATCGTTTAACTCTCTTTTTGTTACATGTGATCAAGCAGTGTCTGTCTCTCTGTATCTGTTGTATTTCACTCATATAATGGTCACTACTTCTTTCCACAGTGTTGACCATGACAGAAATTTACATTTTTTAGGTTGTCATTGTTTGTTAATGACAAGCATGCTCTTTTACAGAGAAGAGCATAAAGACTCTACAGAAAATACTATGATCTAAGCAGAGAATGGGATATAAGGAGGCCACTTTGAGACCTGATTATCTGGCCAGAGACCTCAGGCATTTAGAAAAGACATACCTAAATTATAATTTCAAATTTTAAAGGTCAAAAACATGTATACTTGCACTCAGAGTGTTCCAGTTTCTGTTAATGTCTGAAAAAATGCTCCTCAAACTTCTAATGCTTATAGGTTCTATGGGTTAAGAATTTGGACATAGCCCAGAGGAGAAGGCTTATCGGTGTTTCATGACATTTGTGGCTCCAACTGTAGGGATTAGGTGGTGGGGAAGCCATCCAGAGGAGTTCCATGCTGGTTTATATCAGCTATTGGCTGATGTCCCAGTTTCTGTGCCAGTAAGAGCATCTGGCTCATGCCTCCTTGATGTGGCCTGGGCTTCCTCCCAGCATGGTGCCCTCGGGATGCTTAGGTTTCTTAGCAGGTGACTGGCGGCTTCAAACACAAGCATTCCGGTACACAGGATCAAAACTTGCCTCCTGAATTTGTCACCAAGCATTACAAAGTTCCCCAGATCCTACAGGAGCCCTTTTCATTCTGAGAGAAGGGGTGTCAAGATTGCTTTATGAGATGGACATGTGATAGAGGGATATTGTGGTCAACCTTGGGAAATGTAACTTCCCCGTCACCTGTCCTGTGGATAAGAGGGGATGGTGTCTCCTGCCTTTCTTGTCTCAGAGTAGTACCAGCTTTGTGTCTTGGCTTCTCACTGTTTTCTGCCTTTCTCTTCAAATTCATGGTCCTCTGCTTCTCTTTACTCTTGAAACTCCTAAGTCTGTTTCGTATGTCTGAGTGCATTTATTGTGTTTAGGTCTCAGCTCAGTATTAGTTTCTGTGATGAATGGTCTCTCTCATCCATATAGTCATTTTCAGACTTGCTCCATCTCCCAGTGCTTCTGGATCCCCTGACAACCCTCCTGCAGGTAGCATGAACTGGGCACACACTGTTGGCTAGAGTTAGCTTTTATTGAGGGTTTACAATGGAGTTACAGGGACAATTCTGAAAACTATTTTCTTTTCTTTCTTTTTTTTTTTTTTATGTACTTTGGGCTTTTTGTAGGATTTAGGAATGCCTCACTAGGGATTTGTTAATACATGAGGAGGTCTCATACAGGAAGTAGATTAGTGGCTATCGGCCTTTAGTATTCTGCTAGCCTTGAGGATATTGCTGGAGGGATACGTGGCTGGGGTTCAGCCTTGTTTTTAAGGTTATCTTGCCCTGACTCCCTACTCTGATCCCCAGAATACAATTATTTACCCAGCCACAGAGGCTGCTGTTGGAGTGTGAACAGGTACAGAATACAGCATCAACACTCTTTTTTGGTGGATTTTTTAGCTAGGTGATGTACATATCTCATATAGAGGAAAATACCAGAAAAGACATCTTCCTAAGATACTTATTGTTCTTCATAAAAAAATGGACACTGGCCATTTAAAACAAGCCACCCTTGCTTTTTCTGTATATGTCCTGCTAGCAGAGGTCTCTTTAACATTTTTAACATGTCTGACTTTGCAGTCTCTGATACTGAGCTAGTTTCTTTTTCTTAACTTGAGAGAGGGTTTAATTGTGCATGTAGACCAGGCCGGCCTCAACCTCACAGAGATCCTCCTGCCTCTGCCTCTCAAGTGTAGGAATTAAAGGTATTCACCAGTAAACCAAGCTTTACTTACTTTTGTTTTGGCTTCTGTGGCAAAATGCCTGTCAGAGACAACTTAAGGAAGACAGGCTCACAGGTGGAGGGCACAACCCTTCCTGACAGAGAAGGTATGGTCACACATTGTCTCTAGGCAGTTGAGGCAGCTGAACACATTGATCCCAAATTCAGGAAGCAGAGAGATGAGTGACCAGAACCACAGGCCATGAAGTGATGCCACCTGCATTCAGAGTGGAATATCCCCACTTTTTTTTTTCCAAAACATTTTTTTTTATTCGATATAATTTATTTACATTTCAAATGATTTCCCCTTTTCTAGCCCCCCCACTCCCCGAAAGTCCCGCAAACCCCCTTCTCTTCCCCTGTCCTCCCACCCACCCCTTCCCACTTCCCGGTTCTGGTTTTGCTGAATACTGTTTCACTGAGTCTTTCCAGAACCAGGGGCCACTCCTCCTTTCTTCTTGTATCTCATTTGATGTGTGGATTATGTTTTGGGTATTCCAGTTTTCTAGGTTAATATCCACTTATTAGTGAGTGCATACCATGATTCACCTTTTGAGTCTGAGTTACCTCACTTAGTATGATATTCTCTAGCTCCATCCATTTGCCTAAGAATTTCATGAATTCATTGTTTCTAATGGCTGAATAGTACTCCATTGTGTAGATATACCACATTTTTTGCATCCACTCTTCTGTTGAGGGATACCTGGGTTCTTTCCAGCATCTGGCAATTATAAATAGGGCTGCTATGAACATAGTAGAACATGTATCCTTATTACATGGTGGGGAGTCTTCTGGGTATATGCCCAGGAGTGGTACAGCAGGATCTTCTGGAAGTGAGGTGCCCAGTTTTCGGAGGAACCGCCAGACTGATTTCCAGAGTGGTTGTACCAATTTGCAACCCCACCAGCAGTGGAGGAGTGTTCCTCTTTCTCCACACCCTCTCCAACACCTGCTGTCTCCTGAATTTTTAATCTTAGCCATTCTGACTGGTGTAAGATGAAATCTTAGGGTTGTTTTGATTTGCATTTCCCTAATGACTAATGAAGTTGAGCATTTTTTAAGATGCTTCTCCGCCATCCGAAGTTCTTCAGGCGAAAATTCTTTAACTCTGTACCCCATTTTTTAATAGGGTTGTTTGGTTTTCTGGAGTCTAACTTCTTGAGTTCTTTATATATATTGGATATTAGCCCTCTATCTGATGTAGGATTGGTGAAGATCTTTTCCCAATTTGTTGGTTGCCGATTTGTCCTCTTGATGGTGTCCTTTGCCTTACAGAAACTTTGTAATTTTATGAGGTCCCATTTGTCAATTCTTGCTCTTAGAGCATACGCTATTGGTGTTCTGTTCAGAAACTTTCTCCCTGTGCCGATGTCCTCAAGGGTCTTCCCCAGTTTCTTTTCTATTAGGTTAAGAGTGTCTGGCTTTATGTGGAGGTCCTTGATCCATTTGGATTTGAGCTTAGTACAAGGAGACAAGGATGGATCAATTCGCATTCTTCTGCATGCTGACCTCCAGTTGAACCAGCACCATTTGTTGAAAAGGCTATCTTTTTTCCATTGGATGTTTTCAGCCTCTTTGTCGAGGATCAAGTGGCCATAGGTGTGTGGGTTCATTGCTGGATCTTCAATCCTGTTCCATTGATCCTCCTGCCTGTCACTGTACCAATACCATGCAGTTTTTAACACTATTGCTCTGTAGTATTGCTTGAGGTCAGGGATACTGATTCCCCCAGTTTTCCTTTTGTTGCTGAGAATAGTTTTAGCTATCCTGGGTTTTTTGTTGTTCCAGATGAATTTGATAATTGCTCTTTCTAACTCTGTGAAGAATTGAGTTGGGATTTTGATGGGTATTGCATTGAATCTGTATAGTGCTTTAGGCAAAATGGCCATTTTAACTATATTGATTCTACCGATCCATGAGCATGGGAGGTTTTCCCATTTTTTGAGGTCTTCTTCCATTTCCTTCTTCAGAGTCTTGAAGTTCTTGTCATACAGATCTTTCACATGTTTGGTAAGAGTCACCCCAAGATACTTTATACTGTTTGTGGCTATTGTGAAGGGGGTCATTTCCCTAATTTCTTTCTCAGCCTGCTTATCCTTTGAGTATAGGAAGGCCACTGATTTGCTTGAGTTGATTTTATAACCTGCCACTTTGCTGAAGTTGTTTATCAGCTGTAGGAGCTCTCTAGTGGAGTTCTTTGGGTCACTTAGGTAGACGATCATGTCGTCTGCAAATAATGATAGTTTGACTTCTTCCTTTCCAATTTGTATCCCTTTGACCTCCTTATGTTGTCGAATTGCCCGAGCTAGTACCTCAAGTACAATATTGAAAAGATAAGGAGAAAGGGGGCAGCCTTGTCTGGTCCCTGATTTCAGTGGGATTGCTTCAAGTTTCTCTCCATTTAGTTTGATGCTGGCTACCGGTTTGCTGTATATTGCTTTTACTATGTTTAGGTATGGGCCTTGAATTCCTGTTCTTTCCAAGATTTTAAGCATGAAGGGATGCTGAATTTTGTCAAATGCTTTTTCAGCATCCAATGAAATGACCATGTGGTTTTGTTCTTTGAGTCTGTTTATGTAGTGGATTGTATTGATGGATTTCCGTATATTGAACCAACCCTGCATTCCCGGGATAAAGCCTACTTGATCATGGTGGATGATCGTTTTGATGTGTTCTTGGATTCGGTTGGCAAGAATTTTATTGAGTATTTTTGCATCGATGTTCATAAGGGAAATTGGTCTGAAGTTTTCTTTCTTTGTTGGATCTTTGTGTGGCTTTGGTATCAGCGTAATTGTGGCTTCGTAGAAGGAATTGGGTAGTGTTCCTTCTGTTTCTATTTTGTGGAATAGTTTGAAGAGTATTGGTGTTAACTCTTCTTTGAAGGTCTGGTAGAATTCTGCACTGAAGCCATCTGGTCCTGTGCTTTTTTTGGTTGGAAGACTTTCTATGACTCCTTCTATTTCTTTAGGCATTATGGGACTGTTTAGATGGTCTAGTTGGTCCTGAGTTAATTTTGGTATTTGGTATCTGTCAAGGAAATTGTCCATTTCCTCCAGATTCTCCAGTTGTGTTGAGTATAGGCTCTTGTAGTAGGATCTGATGATTTTTTGGATTTCCTCAGTTTCTGTTGTTATATCTCCCTTTTCATTTCTAAGTTTGTTAATTTGGATACTTTCTCTGTGCCCTTTGGTCAGTCTGGCTAAGGGTTTATCTATCTTGTTGATTTTCTCAAAGAACCAGCTCCTGGTATTGTTGGTTTTTTGTATGGTTCTCTTTGTTTCTACTTGATTGATTTCGGCCCTGAGTTTGATGATTTCCTGCCTTCTACTCCTCCTGGGCGAAATAGCTTCTTTTTGTTCTAGGGCTTTCAGGTGTGTCATTAAGCTGGTAATGTATGCTCTCTCCATTTTCTTTTTGGAGGCACTCAGGGCTATGAGTTTTCCTCTTAGCACTGCTTTCATTGTGTCCCATAGATTTGGGTATGTTGTGTTTTCATTTTCATTGTGTTCTAAAAAGTCTTTAATTTCTTTCTTTATTTCTTCCTTGACCAAGGTATCATTGAGTAGAGTATTGTTCAGTTTCCACGTGTATGTGGGTTTTCTGTTGTTTCTGTTGCTATTGAAGACCACTTTTACTCCATAGTGATCAGATAGGAGGCATGGGATTAGTTCGATCTTCTTATATTTGTTGAGGTCTGTCTTGTGACCAATTATATGGTCGATCGAATTATATGGAGAAGGTACCATGAGGTGCTGAGAAAAAGGTATATTCTTTTGTTTTAGGATAGAATGTTCTATATATATCTGTTAAATCTAATTGGTCCAAAGCTTCAATTAGTTTCATTGTGTCCCTGTTTAGTTTCTGTTTTCCTGATCGGTCCATTGAGGAAAGTGCAGTGTTGAAGTCACCCACAATTATTGTGTTAGGTGCAATGAGTGCTTTTAGTTTTAATAAAGTTTCTTTTACGAAAGAGGGTGCCCTTGCATTTGGGGCATAGATGTTCAGGATTGACAGTTCTTCTTTTTGTATTTTTCCTTTGACCAGCAAGAAGTGTCCCTCACGGTCTCTTTTGATGACTTTGGGTTGAAAGTCAATTTTATCTGATATTAAAATGGCTACTCCAGCTTGTTTCCTGAGACCATTTGCTTGTAAAATTGTCTTCCAGCCTTTTACTCTAAGGTAGTGTTTGTCTTTGACCCTGAGATGTGTTTCCTGTAAGCAGCAAAATGTAGGGTCCTGTTTACGTATCCATTCAGTTAGTCTGTGTCTTTTTATTGGGGCATTAAGTCCATTGATGTTAAGAGATATTAAGGAATAGTGATTGTTACTTCCTATCATTTTTGACGTTATTTTTTAAATTTGAATGCTTAATTTCTTTTGGGTTTGATGAAGGGTTACTATCTTGTTTTTTCCAGGGTGAAGTTTCCCTCCTTGTATTGGTGTTGTCCTCCTATTATCCTTTTTAGGGCCGGGTTTGTGGATAGATATTGGGTAAACTTGGTTTTGTCATGAAATATCTTAGTTTCTCCATCTATGGTGATTGAGAGTTTTGCTGGATATAGTAGTTTTGGTTGGCATTTGTGTTCTCTTAGAGTATGCATGAGATCTGCCCAGGACCTTCTAGCCTTCATAGTCTCAGGTGAAAAGTCTGCTGTGATTCTGATAGGTCTTCCTTTATATGTTACTTGGCCTTTTTCTCTTACTGCCTTTAGTATTCTTTCTTTGTTTAGAACATTTGGTGTTTTGATTATTATGTGACAGGAAGTATTTCTGTTCTGGTCCAGTCTGTTTGGAGTTCTGTAGGCTTCTTGTATATTCATGGGCATCTCTCTCTTTAGGTTAGGGAAGTTTTCTTCCATAATTTTATTGAAGATGTTTGCTGGCCCTTTAAGTTGTAAATCTTCACTCTCATCTATGCCTATAATCCTTAGGTTTGGTCTTCTCATTGTGTCCTGGATTTCCTGGATATTTTGGGTTACAAGCTTTTTGCATTTTGCATTTTCTTTAACTGTTGAGTCCATGGTTTCTATGGAATCTTCAGCATCTGAGATTCTTTCTTCTATCTCTTGTATTCTGTTGTTGATATTTGCATCTCTGTCCCCTGATTTCTTCCCAAGGCTTTCTATCTCCAAAGTTGTCTCCCTTTGAGTTTTCTTAGTTGTTTCTACTTCTGATTTTAGATCCTGGATGGTTTTGCTTAGCTCCTTCACTTGCATGTTTGTGTTTTCCTGTAATTCTTTAAGAGATTTTTGTGTTTCGTCTTTCATGACCTCAGCCTGTTGACCAAAGTTCTCCTGTATTTCTTTAAGAGATTTTTGTATTTCGTCTTTCATGACCTCAGCCTGTTGACCAAAGTTCTCCTGTATTTCTTTAAGTGTTTTTTGCATTTCCTCCTTGTTGGCTTTTGTATTCTCCTGGATTTCTTTCAATGATTTTTGTGTTTCCCTTGCAAGGGCTTCTCACTTTTGATCCATTTTCTCCTGAATTTCTTTATGTATGTCCTTCATGTGTTCCTGTACCAGCATCACGACCAGTGATTTTAAATCCAAATCTTGTTTTACTGGTGTGATGGGGTATCCAGGACATGTTGGTAGAGGAGAATTGGGTTCAGATGTTGCCATATTGCCTTGATTTCTGTTAGTGACGTTCCTGCGTTTGCCTTTTGCCATCTAGTTCTCACTGGTGTTAGTTTATCTTGTCAGTGCTGGACTCACCAGTGCAAGCTGCCCCTTCCCAGTTGGCCTCTGGTGCACAGCTTACCTCCTGCACTGCTTGTAGACAGTGTGCTGCTGCCCAGGCTGTTCAGATCCCAAAGCAGGCACCCGAAGGCTCCCGCTGGGGCCCGCTGGATTCACTGGAGCACACTGACTTCTCCCAGCTGGCCGCCCGGAAGCCCAGCTAGCCACTTGCAGGACTTGGAGATGTAATGCTGCCGCCCAGACTGATCTGGATCCGGAAGCGGAGAGAGTAGAGCTAAGGGCTTCTGCCTGAGGCCTTGCCCCAGATTGTGTCTGTGGACCAGATGGAGCCTGTGTGCACCCCCAGGGAGTGCCGAAGGTGTATGCAACTGTGACCTCCCCTGTGTTCCGCTCATTCTGCTGGGCAGCCGATCCGCCAACCGGGCTGTCGCACACAAGGTTAGCCTGGCCGCCCAGTCCCTGAGTCCAGGCAAAAGCCTGGGAGGCCAAGGTCCGAGCAAAGTTCCCCTAGGGCTATGACTGTTAATTGGGTCTGCCAGGTGACTAGGATGGAGGGCGTGCGTGCCCGCGCTCCCTGAAAGCGCCGGGAGAGTCTGCTTTGCTAACAATCACCTGGGCGGGTTGACTCACAGATGGCCCACCAAGCCGCCCAGTTCTTGGGGTCAGTCCTGTGCCTTTTGGGGCCTGGACCCCCGCTTTGTTAGCCTTAGGCTATGCCTGTTACAGGTCTGCCCGCCTGAGCTCTCTGTCGTCCTGCAGACAAAATGGCGGCGGCGCGCTCGCAGGCCTGGGCAAAAAACCTCCTGGCTGGGTTGGCACCCCGATGGCCCCCGGACCCGCCCAGGGCCTGGGTGCAGGCCAACGCCCGTCGGGGTCAGACC
Source organism: Apodemus sylvaticus (assembly GCF_947179515.1). Taxonomy (NCBI): domain Eukaryota; kingdom Metazoa; phylum Chordata; class Mammalia; order Rodentia; family Muridae; genus Apodemus; species Apodemus sylvaticus. The sequence goes on along the minus strand of NC_067472.1, from coordinate 164,240,351 downwards.
ACCGCGGTGTTGGCCTCGGATTATGTTTGTGTACCTCAGTCTGTCCGTTCCCCGGAGTCCGGAACCAAGATAGATGCACCTCTCCTGACTGGTGGGAGGCCGAGTTCTGAAGTGGCCTCCGTGCAGGAAAGGCACCGCACAACTGCAGCTGCTTGCTGCCCGGCTGGTCAGCGAAGGTCAGTGGTTGTGGGCGCAGGGCCTAACTGGTCCCTGTGATGCCTTGGTTCCACTGCTGATGGCCCTTCAGCTGGAGCAGCCACTGCTGCTGCTGCCGCCACCGCCGCCGCCGCCGCCCATCTCCACTTTCTTGATTATATGTCTTTATATACACTGTCACAGACACTCCAAGAGGTGCCTTTTATGGTGGTTCTAAATATAGTCAAGATGGTAATGAAAATAAACTATTGCCAATGATTGGTATTTTAAAAAAAATCTCAAAATGGGATATAGTTTGGTGAAAATTATAAACGTTTCAATAAAAATGTCTTTTGTGACCTTGATCAATCTATATGCTATTTGGGATTATTCTTGAATTTTATTTTCAAACAGCATGAAATTCATATGGTCCCATGAAATTAAACTTCTCTTCACGGAGAACTGGTCCTGTCTCATACTGCAGGGTGGGCCTTGGGGAATTATGCAGATGAAGCCTAGAATTTAAGCAAAACTTCTATTTTACAATTCATCTATGAAAATGCAGAGTGGGACGAATTTGTCTTCTTAGAGTTTTGGGTAAAGGGGCTCAGGGTGTTAGTTGATGAGAAAGTCAGTGTAAACATTAGAACACAATCACAGCCACATGTGGCCTAGAGCAAGGCAAGGGTAATGTCACCATTCTGTGCATTTGAATACATCTCCACTGGGGACCTTATTCCTGTTTCTATATTGATGATGTACCAAGTGGATTCATTTAACCATGCCTGAAGCATAAGGACTAACCTGATGGTGTATCTAGAAAGAAGAATCAAGAAGAATCATTTTCTAGAAAGGGGAATAGTCTAGGAGAGTACTTGTCCTGAAAAAGAAAAAACCAACAACTTTAGGAGAGTATCATCACTCTTTGCAAATATCTATAAGGTGAATAGGCTGTTCTGAGAGTGGTGCTCCTTGGAACAGCACCCCAGATTGAGGTCCAAGACTAGGGAAGCGCAGCTCACAGCATCTCCTTGGTGATGTGTTGTCCCAGAGCTGTTGCCCTTTCCAGCCTCTCAGGAAGCTCTTCTGCATGAGCAAGGGCTGACAGGTGTAGATTGCTCCTGAGATGCTCGCTCATGCTTGCTTCCACCACCTTCTGCTCCCCCAGCAGCAAATGGCTGCTAGTCACCACCCACCATGGAACTTCAGACGTCTGCCACCTTTGTGTTGAGCCTCCTTGTGGCGAGCAGCTTGTCAGAAAGTAGACTCAGTGCACTCCACTGCACAGCATCTTAACCTTTTAGGTACTCAAAACATATCTTCGTGTCTTCCTGAAATGCAGTCTGACTCAGTAGGCCTTGGGGTGGGGAGGCCTGTGATCTGATACTGCTGGGATGTAGACCACATGTGGCAGTCCACCAGCTCATCACTGTGACCAAATGACAGAAAAAGGGTTTTGTTTGGGCTCAGAATTTGAAAAGTTTCAATCTGTGTTAGCTGACTCCTTTGCTGTGGCCTATATTTAGGCAGTGGAATCAGGTGGTGAAGGAGTCTGGTTGCTTATGGTGACTGGAAAATGGGGAGAATGAGAGAAGCAGAGCGATATGGACAGACATAGAGTCATTGGATAGAAAGAGATATACAAAGAGGGACAGAGATAGACACATAGAGACAAAAATACAGAGAAAAAGCCAGTGAGAGAAACATAGAAAGAAATGCAGAAATAGACATAGACACAGATACAGACACACACACACACACACACACACACACACAGAGACAGAGACAGAGAGACATAGAGACAGAGACAAAAAGGTGAAAGAAAGATATATACATTCACACACATGCATACATGTGCACTCACACACAGACAGAGAGACAAAGAAAGACAGACACATAGAAAGATACAGAGAGAAACTTCAATAATGGCACACATTATAAACTCATCAACAGATAAATACATTGACTTGGCCATAGTCCTGTGTTAGCTCCAAGAACAAGTCCTTCAACACATGAGCCCTTTGGGAGCACCCTACTATAGATTATGGTGTGCACGTCCCATGCCATAGCCTTTAGATTGGTGACTTCTCCTTACAGGTTTCTGTCAGAATTATGCCACATATTCCTGTTAGTGGAGAGTTACTGCCTGGACATACTGCTGTGCTTCCTTCAGTCAAACCTAAGTTTTGTCCAGGTGTCCCTTATCTGTCCAGTGGTTCTGTCATCCCTGGGACACATCAGCAGTTACCTAACATGACTCTGCAAGCACACGTCATCTTGGATTGTGTTCAAGTTGTTTGAAGTGCATCATCGCCTCTGAGCAAATGTATGGGGCTCCAAGAAAAGACCCTGAGGTACAAGTGGTCACTGTGAAGAGCTAGAGCAGGGTTCTTTTCTCATAGCTATGTATTTGTGATTACCACAAGGCAAATCACTTACTCTGGCACGTTGTAAAGAGATCTTTAAACGATCTATTTATAACACATTAAGCACTTGCTCAATGAGGCCGTAACCCCAGGAACAGTGATTGAATCTGGTTAAATGCACTAACCCCCATCTTAATGATCCTATCAGCCATCTTGATGAACGTTTCCAATTGTCATTGACTGAAGTTCTTTCAAGGTCAGGTCCCTTCTCCCAGGAGTCTCTTATTGGTCAAAATAATTGAGAGATTTCACATGATGTGTGGACTTTGGTGAGGTGCCTTTCTTAGCCAGCGCTCTGTCCTCCTGGGGATTAGGCATGCTTTGGGTCTGACCATATGAGATCACACTGCAAAGTCTTAATAAAAATGGATGGACTTTGCAGGTTTCCAGCATTAAGTGTTTGCTTGTAGCTTGTCAGCTTCCTTCATGTCCTCCTTGGTCACTTCCAGGCCACTTTGTAGTTTATGATGGGAAGGAACCCCTTTCATCCCATTCTTTACTAGTCTCCGAACATCACGATGGAGGGATCCATACTTCAGACCATGTTTATCTTGTCCCTGTGTGCTCACTAAAGGCACATTAGTTAATGAGCTGATGAAGGATCGAGTACCTATGTATAGTGTCTTGACTAAGGTTCTTCAGTTTTATTCTTCTAGACCATATTTGAAGCTTTGAAGAAATTTAGGTTTTTTAACAATAAAAATTAAGGAATATCGTCTTTTTGAAAATATGTACTATACTAATTATACCTAATTAACATGACCCTGGGTACAGAAGCTGGTTGTGGTGGTAGGAATAATCTCTTAGGGACGGTCCCTTGTGCTGCTGGAGATGGGTGCTGCGAGGTGGTCTTCAGTCTAAGCTTCTGTGGGGGTGACTTTGGCGAGATGAGTCGGAAGTACTCATTTGTTCTCCGACACGGTTTGGGTCATGGCCAAAGAGCCTGATTTTCATGATAGCTCCATCCAGTTCTCATTAGTAATGATTTTTGTGTTTCAGATTTAATATAGTCAAGCTTGGGTTAGCTCAGCTCAATGGAAAACTGTAGGAAAACTGTAGCTCCTTCCTGCTACAAGGATCATACTGCCACCCTGTCTAGGCGAATGTCTCTAGAGCTGCATGCATTTCTGGAGGTGATTGCCAGCTGAGTTTATGCCCAGCAACTACTTAAGAGCATGTTCTGGTGCCTAGGAAATGCCAGTGACCTGCCTGTAGGCACAGGGGATGTTTATAATCTTTACATTTTAGTTTTTCTCCCCATATCTTTTTTCTTTACTGCTTCCTTCTCTTCCCCTTCCCTTCCCCTCCCCTTCCCCTCCCCCTCTCCTTCTCCTCCCCTTCCCCTCCCCTCCCCTTCCCCTTTCCCTCCCCTTCCCCTCCTCTTCCCTCTACTTCCTTTCCCTTTCTCCTCCCCTTCCTTTCCCTTTCTTCTCCCCTTCCCTTCCCCTTCCCCCTCCCCTTCCCCTTCCCTCCCCTCCCCTTCCCCTCCCCTCCCCTCCCCTTCTCCTCCCCTTCCCTTCCCCTTTCCCTTCCCTTCTCCTCCCCTTCCTTCCCCTCCCCTTGCCCTCCCCTCCCCTTCCCATTCTCCTCCCCTTCCCCTTCCCCTCCCCTCCCCTTGCCCTCTCCTCCCCCTCCCATTCTCCTCCCCTTCTCCTCCCCTTTCCCTTTTCCTCCCCTTCCCCTTCTCCTCCCCTTCCCCTCCCCTTCCCTTCCCCTCCCCTTCTCCTCCCTTTCCTTCCCCTTCCCCTCCCCTCCCCTTCCCCTTCCCCTCCCTTTCCTTCCCCTTCCCCTCCCTTCCCCCTCTCCTTCCCCTCCCCTCCCCCTCTCCTCCCCCTCCCCTTCTCCTCCCCTTCCCCTCCCCTCTCCTCCCATCCCCTTCCCTTCCCCTCCCCTCCCCTTCTCCTCCCCTTCCCCTTCCCCTCCCCTCTCCTCCCCTCCCCTTTCCCTCCACTCCCCCTCCACTCCCCCTTCCCTTCTCCTCCCCTTCCCCTCCCCTCTTCTCCCATCCCCTTCCCTTCACCTTCCCCTCCCCTCTTCTCCTCTCCCCTTCCCTTCCCCTTCCCCTCCGCTTCTCTTCCCCTTCTCCTCCCCTTCTCCTCCCCTCCCCCTTCCCTCCCCTTCTCCCCTTCTCCTCCCCTCCCCTCCCCCTTCCCTCCCCTTCTCCCCTTCTCCTCCCCTCCTCTCCCCCTTCCCTCCCCTTCTCCTCCCCTCTCCTCCTCTCTCCTCTCCTCCCCTCTCCTCTCCTCCCCTCTCCTTGTCATCCTTTCCTTTCCTCTCCTATTGTTCTCAATGTCTTCTTTCCTGATAGATTTCATGTAGCCCAGGCTAGCCTCAAACACACTATATAGTTTCAAGACTGACCATGAGCCTTTCTGATCCTCTGATTGTCTACTTCCCTAGTGATAGAATTACAAGTATGTGCAGCTACACATGGTTTATGCAGTGCTGGGGAATGAATCCAGGTCTTCACACATGGTAGGCAAGCACTATTGACTGAGCTCTACTTTCAGTCATAATCTTAGTTCTTCAGTCTTTAAGAGGGGATGGCAGTGCCAGTGCTTTAGGGTACAAATTATAACATGAATGTAATGTGCTAATGCACAGCTGGCTGTGAGGTCAGGCACATATTAATGACAGTAACGATAACTTCTGGATGTTATAGGAGACAAATCCCCAGGAACACATGGAAGTCCCAGCCCTAGCACATTGGACCACAGTGGTGGCTGAAAACCATGAGGACAATCTTGGCAAAGAGAACTCCAGTTATGTACTTTACACTGTGATAACTGTAAATGTTGACTCAGGTGGGAGTGGCTTTATCACTCCCTGCCCCATCATCTGGGGATCATCTATCCAGTGAAAGCATCCACCCCACCCTTCACTCCCTGCCCCATCATCTGGGGATCATCTATCCAGTGACAGCATCCACCCCACCTCACTCTCCGTGGGAAGAGGAGAAACAGACTCACCTCTTTACTCTTGCATTGATTTTAATCCCAGATGCCCAACCCATTTCTCATTAATTCTTGAAAAAGTTTAAATGGAAGTTCTAAAAGTAAATGTCAATAAAGCCCTTTCAGTCAATAGACAGAGGGCACTGAACTGTACTTTTAAGTATTTTGGAAGCACAACTCCAAGCTTTGCTAATTAGCTAGTGGGATTTTTTGCTTCATTGTGGATCAAATTGATCTCCATGTCAGAAGCTCAAGGTGTTTTTAGAAGTGCTCTCAGACTATAGGTGGGGTGGGCTCTATACCTCACACTTGAGTTCAGGTCATGGCTTTGTATGCTGAGTTTAGGTAACTTTTAGTTTCTAAGCAACCTAGTAATGAGGATGTGGGGCTGATGAACACCATGATGCCCAGGACTAAAGTCTTTGTTCCTTTATGTGCAGCTATTTTGAACTGGAGAGCAGTGGCCCAAGAGAAGAGATACGCTACCATTACATACATGGCGGAAAGCCCAGGACTGAGGCCCTTCCCTACCGCATGGCTGACGGGCAGTGGCACAAGGTTGCACTGTCAGTGAGTGCTTCTCACCTCCTGCTCCACATCGACTGCAATAGGTATGTTTGGCTTTGATCTTCAGTGACTCTGCCCTTCAAATTTCATTGTCTATGGGGTAGGGGGAAAATGTTAACCTGACTGCACCAAACCCAGGGACCTTAATTGTCATTTAGCCTACTGAATGGGCCGTTAGGCATGCTGAAATGACCAACTGTAATGCGATAAGAAAACAGTTCATTAAGATAAAACTGTATCCTGTGATTAGGAACAAATGTAACAAAGGTTGATTACAGATCAGGGACTATTAACTGCCCCTCAGTGAGCTCTCAGCACTGGCTGAACTTCCATGGAGCTGTGACCACAGTTAACTGTGATATATTGCTGAGTTCGTTCCACTTGGAAGTGAAGAAGCCAGTTTATTCACATTAGGATGAATCTGAGAAGCTTTGCTGCTGAGGTAGGTAAGTCTATTTTATTCCATTAGGCATAGCATTGCTTAACTTAAAAGGAACATTTTTTTAAAGATTTTTTCTTTTTTTATTAGATATTTTCTTTATTTACACTTCAAATGGTTATCCTCTTTCTAGGCTTCCCCTCCAGAAACTCCCTATCCCCTCCCCCTGCTTCTATGAGGGTGTTCCCCCACCCACTCACCCACTCCCACCTCCCCACCCTCACATTCCTCTATACCAGGGTATCGAGCCTTCACAGGAACAAGGGCTTCCCTTCCCAATGGTGCCTGACAAGGCCATCTGGTCATATGTGGCTGCTACATATGTTGCTGGAGCCCTGGGTCCCTCCATGTGTACCCTTTTGTTGGTGGTTTAGTCCCTGGGAGCTCTGGGGGCATCTGGTTGGTTGATGTTGTTCTTCTTATGGGGTTTGCAAACTCCTTCAGCTCCTTCAGTCCTTTCTCTTAACTCCTTCATTGGGGACCCCATGCTCAGTCCAATGGTTGGCTAAGAGCATCTCTCTCTGTATTTGCCAGGCTCTGGCAGATCCTCTGAGGAAACAGCTATATCAGGCTCCTGTCAGCAAGCACTTCTTGGCATTTGTAATAGTGTCTGGGTTTAGTGACTGGGTTTGGGTTTTGGGGATGGATCCCTACATGGAACAGTCTCTGGATGGCCTCTGCTTCAGTCTCTGCCCCACACTTTGTCTCCATATTTCCTCCTGTGAGTATTTTGATCCCCCTTCTAAGAAGGACTGAAGCATCCACACTTTGGCCTTCCTTCTTCTTGAGCTTCAAGTGGTCTGTGAATTGTATCTTTGATATTCTGAGCTTTTGGGCTAATATCCACTTATCAGTGAGCACATACCATGTATGTTCTTTTGTGATTGGGTTATCTTACTCAGGATGATATTTTCTAGTTTCATCTGTTTGCCTGAGAATTTCATTAAATCATTGTTTTTAATAACTGAGTAGTATTTCATTCCTTAGTCATCAGGGAAATGCAAATAAAAATGACTCTGAGATTCCACTTCACACCAGTCAGAATGGCTAAGATCAAAAATTCAGGTGACAGCATAATACAACCAACTGGCTAAAGCAATAAGGATGTGAAGAAAGAGGAACACTCCTCCACTGTTGGTGGGATTACAAGCTGGTACAACCACTCTGGGAACCAGTCTGGACGTTCCTCAGAAAACTGGACATAGTACTACCTGAGGACCCAGCTATACCCCTCCTGGGCATATACCCAGAAGATGCTCCAACATATAACAAGGACACATGCCTCACTATGTTCATAGCAGCCTTATTTATAATAGCCAGAAGCTGGAAAGAACCCAGATGTCCTTCAACAGAGGAATGGATACAGAAAACAGAGACTTCTTAAATTCTTTCATGATTGAGGCATCCATGCTCTGCAGAAGGGGGCCATTAACTTATCAATGGGTGTTAGTGTTACCTGGGTGGGTGGAACCTCATAGGAAGTTGTTGGCTGTGCTGCTGAGGAAGAAATACTGTCCCAAATATCTGTCTACAGGCAGGCAGACTCATGGAGAGCTGAGAAGGGGAGGGGACCATTGGTCTCCACTGTATCATTTGTGGAAGGACAGCTGAATAATGGTGGCCAATGCTTTGATTTTCCCACATGCTGCAAATTCTTTAAGATTAATGACCTGAGGCTAATAACAGACTTCTTTTTACACAAACAAACAGACTCAAATCAGTGCCCATGCATTATTAACTTCAACAATGATGCTGTCAAAATTAAAATGACTGCCCAGCCACGGGGCATGTTCCCTGGGGCCTAGGGTACAGGTCAAGTGTGGTAGGGATGGCCTCTCTTCTCAAGCCCATTGAGACAGTGCTCAAAGGACAGCTGAGTGTCAGTCTGATAGGAAGATGCTGCATTGTGCTTACTGAGTGCTGCACTACAGTTAAAAACTGGAGGGCAGGAGAGTATGTCAGGATCCACACAAGGTCTGCCATATTGAATGAGACTTGACCTATTTAAGATGTTTTCTAGATATTTGAGTTATTGATGCTTCCAATGGATCTATTGTTAATGTCTGCCAAGAACCATGAGTTCTTTTACCAGACATACCTGGCCTGCATCAACCCTTAGCTGTCCTGTTCATGTTTATCTTTAAGAGCTCATTATATCTTTTAGTTCCATAGAACTAAAATATCAGATTAGGAGGCCTCCTTTCTCCATGATCTGCTGACCACTCAGGTGTTTCCCACATGGGACTGTGGGGGGACTACATGTTTTTTGACTCAATTGACAGTGTCCAAGAAATTTCCAAGATTCTTGCCTTATTCTTGCAATGCATTTTTCGACATCTTTATTCTTAGCACCTTGCCATTCTCTGACATTGCTCACTTTGGAGAAGAGAAAGATAACAGAGTATGTCTGCTATGTTAGTGTCTCTCACCCTCAAATTCTTTGGTTCCTATTTTATATTCTCTTCTTCTTCCCGGGCCACTTGCTGGTTGCATGCGTTTAAGCAGCTTAATTTCTGTGCCTCCCAATTTCATATTCTTATAACTGGGATTATTCATGCTCCCATATAGTTAATCATTCCAAGTGTGCACTGCACAAATGATGTTTTAGCCAAGGACAAGTAGAGGACAAAATAGTGGTCTCCTTTGATGGGTCCCCAGGAAATGATGTAACCTTTGTGTAGTCTGGTGACATCTGCAGAGGGATGAAACTGTGTCACCACTTATTTGTCAGTTTATACTGTCTTGAAGCACCATATGGCTGCACATGCTCATGAAAGGAAATGGAAAATGTCCTGAGAAAATCTCTTAAGCCTTCGGTGCTCAGTCCAAACCTGCCTTTGTTGTTGTTACTTATGTCACACACCTATGGCATCTTTGTCATTGCCTTTAAACCATTCCCATGGCCTGCCTATCAGAAGAGTAGGAAGAGGACATGAATGCTGTCCTGTAGCTTTGGGTGTGGCCTCAGTTTGGCAAATCAGTGGAGGGGCTCCTGTCGATTTTTTTTTTTCCATTTATATTTTTTCACTCTTTTGATTTTGGTTAACATGTAAGATTTTAGAGGATGGTACCATTTGCTATTGCTGTGATAAACGCCATGGCCAAAAGGAGCTTAAGGAGGAAAGAGAGTATTTGCTTTACATTTTCATATAACGGTCCATCATCAAGGGAAGCCAGGGCAGGAGCTCAATTAATGAACCTAGAGGCAAAACCTAAGTGGAGGCCATGGAGGGACTGCTTCTTATTGGCTTGTTCTCAGGCCCCTGCTCGTCTACCTTTTTTATGCAACATAGCCTTTCCCCTCCCCCGCTTAGAAATGGCAGTCCATAGTGGGGGTGAGCCCTTCCACATCAATTACTAATCAAGAAAATGTCCCCACAGACTTGCCTACAAGTCAGTCTGATAGACACGTTTTCTCAAATGAGATTTCCTTTTTTTGCAGATGACATTAGCTTGTGTTACATTGACAGAAGACTAGCCAGCACAAAGAGAAACATATGAAGCTATTGCCAATTAGTAAGTCAAGGGCTCCAAACAAAAATAAAACTTTTAGGTAAGTTGGTGGGTAACAGGCCTAGAGAGGAAAAATATATTTTGATTCTTGTAGAGGAAAAAATCTACATTTTTTCCATGGGTTCCAGAACTATGCATAATGTTACCCGAGGAACTTACTAAAAAATGGAGGTAGGCAGGGCCATGTCTGACCTACTGAGGGTGAAACTGAAGATGCTTTTATTTTTTGTTGATAGCTAATGTTTGTGCACCTTTAGGAGAATCACACGATGATTCAATGCTGTATACAATGCACTATGATGAAATCTAGGTAATTAGCTTTTCTCTCCTTACACATTTATCATTTCTGTGTGTTTGAAAACCTTTGGATTCTTTCAGTTCTTCTGAGATATAAACTGCTGCAGACAAAAGTTAACCCGCTGAGCTGTAGGATTTTAGAACCAATTCCTCCTATCTTTGTGTCATCTGGCCCTTGAGCCCTAGCCTCTAGGGATCACCATTCCATCCTCTTATTCTGCTTTAAGCTTCCACAAATGAGTGAGGATGTGAGATATTTGTTCTGCTATGGCTGGATTATTACACTTGACAGCATAGTTTCTACTTCCAATCACATTGTCACAATTGACAAGCTTTTGTTCTTATTGACGATAGATATCTTACCAAACATGTATTTCAGGAAACTATTTCTGTTGGTTTTGTATGGGATACTTAGCCTTGGTGCATGAACTTGTATTCCAGAATCACTGGCCAAGCAGAGCGGAAGGTGATGGAAACCTATGAGAAACCAGGCTTAAAAAAATCAAGCAGTGGACATGCAGCCTGGGGAGGAGGAAGAGGAGAAGCAGTAGCAGGAGGAGGAGGAGAGCATGGGGGACAGAGAGGTATATAGTGTGCAAAACAGGGCTGTTCTCATCAGTAGGTACAAGCTGGTCCTAGAGTGACTTCGGCTCTGACACTTGTACCATTGCGCTGGTCTACACCTAGCTGTCTAGTTGTTTCTGTAGAGAGTGAATGCCACAGAGACTTATTTCTACCCTTCCAGCTGTGCCTTCTATTCCACCTTGAGAGCATCTCTAGTTTTTGATCTTTCTTATCCTGCCTCATTTTTTTCTCCTAATCTATCTCTCACTGGAGTCCTGCTGGTTAGGTAGAGATAAAGGGGATGGAGATAAAGCTGACTGAGTGTTGACTTTACTTGGCTATTTATTATAAATTTTTATTTTTAAGATGAGGGGGCCTGAGATTGTGTGACTTGTCAATGATACTGCTGATGATGAGTAAAAGTACCTAGGTCTGACTGTGAGTATCTGCTGTGACTGCTGAGGTCTGACTGTGAGTATCTGCTGTGACTGCTGAGGTCTGACTGTGAGTGTCTGCTGTGACTGCTGAGGTCTGACTGTGAGTGTCTGCTGTGACTGCTGAGGTCTGACTGTGAGTGTCTGCTGTGACTGCTGAGATCTGACTGTGAGTGTCTGCTGTGACTGCTGAGGTCTGACTGTGAGTGTCTGCTGTGACTGCTGAGATCTGACTGTGAGTATCTGCTGTGACTGCTGAGGTCTGACTGTGAGTATCTGCTGTGACTGCTGAGGTCTGATTGTGAGTATCTGCTGTGACTGCTGAGGTCTGACTAAGTCTGCTGTGACTGCTCTGCCCTGCAGCAATGATGGCTACCACTGGATTTATAAGGAAAGTCAGCCTTCATTTTGTCAGAAGTTTGCTCATTTTTAGTATTTTTCTTTTAGAAGTTCACATTGATGACCCTGGAGGATCAGATAAGATGTAGATTCTAATGGCTAGACTCTGTTTCACTTGTTTTGGGGAATAGAACTGTGGTATCAAACTTATACTACTGTTTAGGTAATATGCTAGGCTAAGTAGTTCTTTTTGAAAAAATATTTACAATATCATATTTATTTATATTTTTAAATTTTGAAATAAAATATGTAACTGTACTATATATAATACTCTTCAGAGATTAAAACACAACAAAATTACATAAAATGAAATGCAATTCAGGCATAATTCAGCTTACAAGGCTATAGAAATTATTTATTTATATATTGCTTTTGGCAAAATGGCCATTTTAACTATATTGATTCTACCAATCCATGAGCATGGGAGGTTTTCCCATTTTTTGAGGTCTTCTTCCATTTCCTTCTTCAGAGTCTTGAAGTTCTTGTCATACAGATCTTTCACATGTTTGGTAAGAGTCACCCCAAGATACTTTATACTGTTTGTGGCTATTGTGAAGGGGGTCATTTCCCTAATTTCTTTCTCAGCCTGCTTATCCTTTGAGTATAGGAAGGCCACTGATTTGCTTGAGTTGATTTTATAACCTGCCACTTTGCTGAAATTGTTTATCAACTGTAGGAGTTCTCTAGTGGAGTTTTTTGGGTCACTTAGGTAGACTATCATGTCATCTGCAAATAATGATAGTTTGACTTCTTCCTTTCCAATTTGTATCCCTTTGACCTCCTTATGTTGTCGAATTGCCCGAGCTAGTACCTCAAGTACAATATTGAAAAGATAAAGAGAGAGGGGGCAGCCCTGCCTAGTCCCTGATTTTAGTGGGATTGCTTCAAGTTTCTCTCAATTTAGTTTGATGCTAGCTACCGGTTTGCTGTATATTGCTTTTACTATGTTTAGGTATGGGCCTTGAATTCCTGTTCTTTCCAAGCAGATTCAATGCAATACCCATCAAAATCCCAACTCAATTCTTCACAGAGTTAGAAAGAACAATTATCAAATTCATCTGGAATAACAAAAAATCCAGGATAGCTAAAACTATTCTCAGCAACAAAAGAAATTCTGGGGGAATCAGTATCCCTGACCTCAAGCAATACTACAGAGCAATAGTGTTAAAAACTGCATGGTATTGGTACAGTGACAGGCAGGCGGATCAATGGAACAGGATTGGAGATCCAGAAATGAACCCACACACCTATGGCCACTTGATCCTCCACAAAGGGGCTGAAAACATCCAATTGAAAAAAGATAGCCTTTTCAACAAATGGTGCTGGTTCAACTGGAGGTCAGCATGCAGAAGAATGCGAATTGATCCATCCTTGTCTCCTTGTACTAAGCTCAACTCCAAATGGATCAAGGACCTCCACATAAAGCCAGATACTCTGAAGCTAATAGAAAAGAAACTGGGGAAGACCCTTGAGGACATAGGTACAGGGAGAAAGTTTCTGAACAGAACACCAATAACGTATGCTCTAAGAGCAAGAATTGACAAATGGGACCTCATAAAATTACAAAGTTTTTGTAAGGCAAAGGACACCATCAAGAGGACAAATCGGCAACCAACAAATTGGGAAAAGATCTTCACAAATCCTACATCAGATAGAGGGCTAATATCCAATATATATAAAGAACTTAAGAAGTTAGCCTCCAGAAAACCAAACAACCCTATTAAAAATGGGGTACAGAGTTAAACAAAGAATTCTCACCTGAAGAACTTCGGATGGCGGAGAAGCATCTTAAAAAATGCTCAACTTCATTAGTCATTATGGAAATGCAGATCAAAACAACCCTGAGATTTCATCTTATACCAGTCAGAATGGCTAAGATTAAAAATTCAGGAGACAGCAGGTGTTGGAGAGGGTGTGGAGAAAGAGGAACACTCCTCCACTGCTGGAAATCAGTCTGGCAGTTCCTCCAAAAACTGGGCACCTCACTTCCAGAAGATCCTGCTATACCACTCCTGGGCATATACCCAGAGGATTCCCCATCGTGTAATAAGGATACATGCTCTACTATGTTCATAGCAGCCCTATTTATAATTGCCAGATGCTGGAAAGAACCCAGGTATCCCTCAACAGAAGAGTGGATGCAAAAAATGTGGTATATCTACACAATGGAGTACTATTCAGCCATTAGAAACAATGAATTCATGAAATTCTTAGGCAAATGGATGGAGCTAGAGAACATCATACTAAGTGAGGTAACCCAGACTCAAAAGGTGAATCATGGTATGCACTCACTAATAAGTGAGTTATTAACCTAGTAAACTGGAATACCCAAAACATAATCCACACATCAAATGAGGTACAAGAAGAAAGCAGGAGTGGCCCCTTGTTCTGGAAAGACTCAGTGAAGCAGTATTTGGCAAAACCAGATAGGGGAAGTGGGAAGGGGTGGGTGGGAGGACAGGGGGAGAGAAGGGGGCTTATGGGACTTTTGGGGAGTAGGGGGCTAGAAAAGGGGAAATCATTTGAAATGTAAATAATAATATATTGAATAAAAAAGTTAAAAAAAGAATTTATTTATTTATTTATTTATTTATTGGATATATTTTTTATTTACATTTCAAATTATTTCCCCTTTTCTGGCTCCCCACTCCCTGAAAGTCCTATAAACCCTCTTCCCTCCCCCTATCCCCCCATCCACCCCTTCCCACTTCACTGTTCTGGTATTGCCCTATACTGCTGCACTGAGTCTTTCCTGAACCAGGGGCCACTCCTCTGTTCCTCTTGGACATCATTTAATATGTGGATTATGTATTGTGTATTCCAAGTTTCTAGGCTAATATCCACTTATCAGTGAGTGATTGATCTTTTGAGACTGGGCTGCCTCACTTAGTATGATGTTCTCCAGCTCCATCCATTTGTCTAAGAATTTCATGAATTCATTTTAGTAGTTCTTAATATTAAATGACTGCTTTATTGGATCATCGATTCAAAATTAAAAAGGTAGATGCCTTATTCAGTCACATAAGCATAGAAACAAAATCTTGAGCTAGAAACATCCTCCCAAACTTTAGTCATACCATGTCTCCAAGTTGCCTTCATAGTGTGCTAACTTTACATGTTGGTTAAGACAAAGTCACAATACCAGGGAGTCTTCCCAATGTAGAGATGCTGCAGAAGGTGAGAGAACTATCTGAGACAGAAACAAGCCTACAAAATAGGGGAGAATCTTGGTTATACATCAGTCAAGAGGATAGCATCTGGTACTTTGAATGCGAAATGTCTATTATAGGCTCCTGTATGTGAACGCTTGGTCCACAGTTGATGGCACTGTTTGGGGAGGTTATGGAACCCTTGGGAGGCAGAGCCTTGTTGGAGGAAGCATGTTAGGGGTGGGGTTGAGACTTTGTAGTCTGGCTCTGTTTTTAGTGTGCAACTGGATGCAATCTCTTGGCTTTGCAGCCCTGTTTCTATGCCTTCTTTGCTAGTATGGACACCTAGATGTCTGAGAACATAAGCCCAAATACATGCTTCCTTAAGCTGTCTTTGGCCTTTTCCTCACAGCAACAGAAAATAACTGATGAGTATACGTGTAAGAAACTACAAAAATTAAACATTAATCATCAGTGACTAGGCCAATGGAATGAATAGACAGTTCTCAAAAGAAATACAAATGGCCAGTATTTTTAAAAGCATCTAACATCTTTATTCATTTGAAACATACAAATTAAAACCACACTGATAATTCTATCCCATGTCTGTCAGAACAGTAACCATTGAGAAAACAAATGACAAGGAATGTTGGTGGGGCTGTGGGGATAGGACTCCTTACCCACTGTCAGTAGGAGTGTTACTAGTATAGCCACTATGAAGATCAAGAATTGATCTCATAAAATTACAAAGTTTCTGTAAGGCAAAGGACACTGTCAAAAGGACAAAACGGCCATCAACAAATTTGGAAAAGATCTTCACCAACCCTACATCCAACAGAGGGTTAATATCCAAGTTATACAAAGAAGGTAGACTCAAGAAGGTAGACTCCAGAGAGCCAAATAACCTTATTAAAAATAGGGTACAGAGCTAAACAAAGAGTTTTCACCTGAGGAATATTGAATGGCTGAGAAGCACCTAAAGAAATGTTCAACATCCCTAGTCATCAGGGAAATGCAAATCAAAACAACCTTGAGATTTCACCTCATACCAGTCAGAATGGCTAAGATCAAAAACTCAGAAGAAAACAGGTGTTGGTGAGGATGTGGAGAAAGAGGAACACTCCTCCACTGCTGGTGGGTTTCAAGCTGGGACAACCACTCTGGAAATCAGTCTCGCAGTTCCTCAGAAAATTGGGCATGGTACTACTGGAGGACCTCGCTATACCACTCCTGGGCATATATCCAGAGGACTCCCCAGCATGTAATAAGGACACATGCTCCACTATGTTCATAGCAGCCCTATTTATAATAGCCAGAAGCTGGAAAGGACCCAGATGTCCCTCATCGGAGGAATGGATACAAAAAAATGTGGTATATTTACACTATGGAATACTACTCGGCTATTAAAAAACAACGAATTCATGAAATTCTTAGGCAAGTGGGTGGAACCGGAGAATGTCATCCTGAGTGAGGTGACCCAGTCACAAAAGAACACACATGGTATGCACTCACTGATAAGCGGATATTAGCCCAGAAGCTCGGAATACCCAAGACACAATTTACATATCAAATGATGCCCAAGAAGAAGGAAGGAGAGGTCCCTGGTCCTGGAGAGGCTCAGTGCAGCAATGTAGGGGATTACCAGGACAGGGAAGTGGGAAGGGGTTGATTGAGGAACAGGGGGAGGGGAGAGGTCTTATGGAACTTTCGGGGAAGGGGGAACCAGTCAAGGGGAAATAATTTGAAATGTAAATAAAGAATATATCAAATAAAAAAAGAAAAAAAGAAGAAAATCAGTGTAGGTTGTTTCTCATAAAACTCAAAACAGAGCTGCCATATGACCCAGCTGTATCAGTCTTAGACATTCCCAAAGGATGCAGCATCCTACCACAGGGGTACTTATATTTCTATGTTATTGATGCTCTATTCACAATAGCAAGAAAACAGAATCAGCCTACCTGTCCATCATCTTGATGGACGCATAATTACAACGTGGCACGTATACACAATGAGATTCTATTCATCTTTGGAGAAAACCAAAATTATGAATCTGTCACAAAAAAAATGAGTGGAGCTGGAAAATACCTTACGTGAAATAATCCAGACTCTTAAAACCCAAACGAGGTGGTTCTAGAGGCGAGGGCACTGGAAGGGGAGTCATGAGAAAGAAGAGACATTACGAAATATAGGGGTGTGGATGTGGAAAGGGGAGGGTGAAATCTGGGCTGGGGAAGTAAGCTGGGAAAGGATCAGTTGAAAGTTAGCCTATGTGAAATGACATCAAGAACCCTGTTGCTTTGTCTGCTAACTAAATACTAAAATAATTCTTTTCTCCAAAAGATGGAATAATTTCCCAGGCAATTATTCTGAACATTTTTAGCCTGGAAGGATTTTCTACTTTTTTTTTTAAAGGTTAGAATTGAGAAACAGAGCTAATTGCACAAATTGTCACAAGGAAAGCAGCTGCTATTTTAGTCAGTAGACAACACTCTGCCGACTACTGAAACTCACACTTTTTCACTTGCTTTGGCTGATCAGCTGGGCCTGCTTAACAGCTCCAGGTAGTGTATCTTAGAGCCCTGGATTGAGAAACCAGGGGATGAGTTCATTGGCTGGCTAGGCTGGTTATCTCCACTGACTCAGATTTTTATTTTTCCTGGCAGCCTTTTATGTTCATAGTTTCCCAAAAACCTCAAAGCAAATAAAGGCTGGTAAACGGAGGAGGGACTTGTAAAGCCACACCCCTCCCTAGGTATCTTTGGTGGTTGGTTGGTGCTGGGCGGGATAGGGAAGACATTTTCTTTAGTAGTGCAGCCACTGGTAAGTTTCTCATAATCCTGTGAATAACCTCTTACGCATGGTCAATTCAGCAACCCTAATAAAACTCATTGGGTCACAAAAACAAATGATAAGGGGTACAATGGAAGGGTGGGACTGGGTTTTACAGAGAAGCTGTCAGCAAGAGTGGAAGTGGGCTGAGACAGGGCAGTGGCAGGTTCTAGACACGTTATGTACATGTGTGAGTGTCCCAGTGAAATCCACAATTATGTCTTCTTAATACATATTAAGAGCTGATTAAAATAGTTGCTGGCCAAACTGGGGATGAGGCATTCCCAGGTCATGTGGTAGCTCAGGCCCATGACATGGGCATTGACATGAAGATTCAGATATGTGGCTGTTGATCTTTCTCATTAACCATTTTTTTCCTTCTATTTGATGACTTTTAATTTGCTGTTTGCCTATCAAATTAATTTATTGGGTGTACTGTCTCTGTCAGTGTGTAGCTTTCAAAAGAATGAGAGCCCTAGCCACCAAGAAGGTCACGGGTCTTCAGTTATCCTGTGTCCACCCTTAAATTGCCCCTGACTTCATGACTGATCCATGTCCTGGAGAGCAGAGGTAGTCTTGCCTTAGACCACGTTCCTGTGAGCTGTTGTGACAGCATATGACGGAAGCTGATCATTAGAGAGAAGTGAAAACATGTTCTAGGTTCCTTTATATTGCTGTGTTAAACACCATGGCCAAAATCAACTTGGGGAGGAAGGGATTTATTCCATTTTACAGTTTGTAGTCCATCATGAAGGGAAGTCAGGGCAGGGATTCAAGGTGGGAACCTGGGGGTAGGAGCTGAAACAGAGGCCATGGAGGAATGCTGCTTCCTGGCTTGCTCTCTATGACTTGCTCAGCCTGTTTTCATATAGAACCCAGGACTACATACATGTTTGGGGTGGAACTACCCACAGTGAGTTGGGCCCTTCCATGACTGTCATTAATCAAGAGGCTTGCCTACAGATCAATCTGGTGGAGGCATTTTTTTTTCTTAATTGAAGTTTCCCCCTCCCTGATGACAAGCTTGTGTCAAGCTGACAAAACCTAACTGGTTCCAGTCAGTTCTGTTGTATCAGCCTTTGACTGTCAGTGGACTGAGCTTGTTGGCAATGAGGGGATGGGCTCCACAGAGCTTGCCATTGAACTGTGTATTCTCTGGGACACTGCCAGTGCTGTACGATAAGCAAATGTCTCTACTTCAGGTCCCTACCTTTCCTCCCTGTGGTTAAAAAAGATAATTTCTAAAGGACAATTGATCATAGTCCAAACACAACTCTTCATTCTTTATTTTAAAAAAATGTTTTTATTTATTTATTTATTTATTTATTTATTTATTTATTTATTTATTTATTTATGTGTGCATGGGCGTGTGTGTGTGTGTGTGTGTGTGTGTGTGTGTGTGTGTGTGTGCGCGTGCGCGTGCATGTGTATGTGTGTTTGTACTCAAGGGTACATATCTGCCACAGTTAGTATGTACATATCAGAGGACCATTTGTTGAAGTCTGTTCTCTCTTTGCACTAGGAGGATACTGGGGACTGAACTCAGCCATGAAGATCTGGATTTCCAAACTTTCAAAAAGTATTATTGGCCCATGCAGGTACACGTGTACACACACACACACACACACACACACACACCTCTGCAGCCTGTTGTCACAGAGAATCTATTCTATTTTATTTATTTTTACTTATTTACTTATGCTTGTATGCACAAATGTCTGTGTATTCATTTGGTGCCTGCAGAATCAGATCCTGTGGGACTGGAGTTACAGAGGATTGTGTGTCTCTTTATAGATGTGGGAATCAAAACCTGATCCTCTAGAATATGCCCAGTGTTCTTAACTGCTGAGAGACCTTTCTAGCCACTCATTTCTTACACTCTAGATGAAAAACATTATAGATTTTCATTGTGACACTTTACTTATTTACACAGAGCACATCTACCCTTCACATCTATCCAGCTGATTTTGTAATACACATAGAAGCAGAAGCTAAGCTTACTACAAATCAGAGAAAAAGCTAGTAACTCAAAGCTCCTATAAAATATTTTCAGTACTTTTGAGATAGGAGCATCTGTTTATACATGTAGATTTTTCATAATAAAATGTGTTGAAATGGCATCTTCCACAGAACTGCTGAAATATCTCTAAATATTGTCTTGTTAAACCTCACATTTCTTAGATAGTTAAGCCATTTGTGTGATGAGCTTCATGAGTTTTATACAGACACTGCTGCAGTATGGTGAGGCCATGAATAGGTGACTAGAAAAGGCCAGCAGTTCCCAGAAAGCAGCCAAGATGCCCAAGCTAACTAGCTCTGGGTTCCCTGCTTGTTATATTCTTCACATGGGAAGCAGAATTACGTACCACCTCTAATTAGCAAAACTCATTAAAATAAAACCAGGTATCTGGCATATGTCTCATTTCAACTAAGGCAGCACATACCCTGTCTATGACGAATCACAATTAACTTGGGAAGATAGGATGTTCCCATCCTCAAATATAAAAAACAACCCTGTGTAGTAGTTCAAGAGACACCACAGGACAACATGATGGACTGTTGCATTTCAGATACCAGATAATCAGGTTCAGGCAGAAGAACTCCAGAGGGGATGCGCCTCTGTTTCTCGCTATCCCAGATGAAATACATGGTAGTTTCTACAGCATCGCAGGCTGCCGTGTGAGCTCTTGGGCACGTGTGAGTGGGACATGAAGCACTGTTTATGCTTCAGAGATCGCAAAGCCAATCACAGTCTGGTAAGGGTAGAATGTATGAAACTGCGAGAAAGCCTACAGGAAGAAGCTGCAACAGAAGTGTGGAAGAGGAAGGAAGGTGAAGGAAGAGTAGTCTTCTATGTTTTGTATTCCAGACATGAGATCTGTGATTTAACACAGGCTAAAATGAATTCCTAAACTCTCATTTTGGTTTTGCCGTTTGTAAAATGTGATTTCATGTAGTTGTGTAGTCGCATGAAAGACAATTAAGGTTTAGTTTTCTCATTCTTTCATTGTCCAGGAATTGTGCTTGTGTTTGTAAAATAGGAACCATTGTGACTCTTTTACCACAGAGTTGTGGAAATGTAGCTGGCGGGTGTGTGTTAAAGCAGAATACTTCAAACTGCAGTCATTGCATCTTGTGGTATGGAAATGACTTTAGAATACAATGCTGGAACAAACTCAGTTCAGTCATATTTGCAGTTCTCTGGAAACATTGGCTTATGTTCCAGATTCATGGTACAGCATAAGGCTTGAGGCCAGTCAGGTCCCCAGAGCTCCTATAGATTGACAGCTCTCAGGTGTGACTCTCCAGAATTCACCTTGCTTTTCCAGTCTCAGTACAATGTAGTGAGGCCTGGTTTTATGACAGCAGAATCACTTTCAAAATGTTTGACTGAGGCAAAGCAGGGTAGGAGATTCTCAGGATGAGGGGGCCTTTGCTTGTCCTTGAAGGATTCTGAGCATGTGGTATGGTTTCTCTTTTTTCTCCATTATTAATGGGGGAGGAATTTACCCCTCCCAAGAGAAGCCAAAATTATGGTTTTTGTAAGAGATGTAAAATCATCTGTTACAGTTTTCAGGGTCTTCAAAAGGCTGCATGGATGAGCAATATTCTGCCCTCAAAATCTGGCATGGTAGCCAGAAAATATGCTGGACTGAATGGACAGGAAACAAATGACTAAGTTATATGACTCCAGCAAGTTATTGTCTCTGGGTTTCAGCTTTATTTTGCTTTTCTTTTTAAGATATCTATCTATCTATCTATCTATCTATCTATCTATCTATCTATCTATCTATCTATCTATCTATATTTCTTTCTATCTCTCTATCTCTCTATCTCTCTATCTCTCTATCTCTCTATCTCTCTATCTCTCTATCTCTCTCTCTATCTCTCTATCTATCTATCTATCTATCTATCTATCTATCTATCTATCTATCTATGTGAATGCTGCATGTGTGCAGGTACCCACAAAGGCCATAAGAGATTGTCAGATGCCTTGAAGCTGGAGTAATATATGATTGTGAGTCTCCTGACATGTGAGTGCTGAGTTCTGGGAATTGAACTCATGTTCTCTGGAAGAGTAGGGAGTGCTCTTACTCAGTGAAACATCTCCATTTCCTGCTATTCACCTTTCTAAGTATATAGTGAGGAAAAGGATATAACTTTTAACTCTACTTCCAACTTTGGTCTTCTGGGCAGCTCTGATTCTATTTTACCCAGATGGGTATTTTAGGGTTTACATTTTATATCCCTTTCAGGACCCCGGAGAGTTCCACAACCTTGACTAGGCCTCTTAGTGGACAAGCAGGGGCTCTGTAGTCCTGTGAGGTTTGCTTGTAGGTGCAAAGACCAGAATTCACTTCCATTACATACTTGCTCTTTTTTTTTTCAGATAATCTTTTTTTTAATTTATTGGCATATTTATTTACATGTCAAATGATTTCCCCTTTTCTGGACCCCCACTCTTAACTAGTTGTCTCTCACTGTGTTGAAGTAGCTGCTAACCATGCAGTTTAGATTCTAAGCGATGTTGAGACACTGGACAGCCTTGTACATGGAGGTAAATACTGGTCTGGGCATGGAGGTCTTGGTAGTGTGCTGACCTACTAGAATAGCAGTGTACTATAGTACACAGATGTTGAGATAGTTGTGTTATTGAAATAACATAACACTAGGAGATAAAGATGGATCAATTCACATTCTTCTGCATGCTGACCTCCAGTTGAACAAGCACCATTTATTCCACTGGATGTGGAATTTTTTCAAAGGATTTTTTCAGCTCCTTTGTCAAAGATCAAGTGGCCATAGGTGTGTGGGTTCATTTCTGGATCTTCAATCCTGTTCCATTGATCTGCCTGCCTGTCACTGTGCCAATACCATGCAGTTTGTAACACTATTGCTCTGTAGTATTGCTTGCAGTCCTGGATACTGATTCCCCCAGAATTTCTTTTGTTGTTGAGAATAGTTTTAGCTATCCTGGGTTTTTGTTATTCCAGATGAATTTGATAATTGCTCTTTCTAACTCTATGAAGAACTGAGTTGGGATTTTGATGGGTATTGCGTTGAATCTGTATATTGCTTTTGGCAAGATGGCCAAATAAAAAAAAATAGAGAATAGGAAAAAAAAAAAAAGAAATAACATAGCATACTCTGAACACTGAAAGGGAAAGAAGGCCTTAGATTCTGTTTAGTTACCAAAATTTGAATAATAATGAGAGCAAAGGGAGAGAGCTAGATGGCCAATGGATTGCATTCGAATTTCTAGCAGAATGGCAGGTGGTCTTTTAATTATTAGGGAATGCTAGATACTACGGGCTTGAATGCCTTGTTCCAGCTGGGCTCCCCATCCTCCTGTCTCTGGATCCTGTGGTTTATTCATTTCAACCTCATTAGGGGGATCCAGGCTCAACTTTTCCCTATATTCAGCTACAGCAGTCGCAGACTTATTTCTGATTTTTGTCTGTTTAGGAGCTTTCCTCTTTTCCTCTTGTAACCCAATGGGTTTAAATATGCCTTTAGATAGCCATGGCCTCAGTGGCATTGAGAGGTAGGAGGTGGAGGGATGAACTAAAGAGTGCTTTCATCTCCCCTCCATCCACCGGGCTTCCAAAGTTGCAATGTAAAGCAGGCTCGGAGCACAATAGCCTTCCCTTTAACTAATGGTTTGTTGGCAGAAGCTACCGGCAGATCAACAGGAAGCTATTTTATTATGTACACGAGGCCTAAGATGCATTAGAATTGAGATAAAAATAAGCTCCTTTTGTATCTCAGTGACTTCATATATGGCCTCTTGACATAGCTTGTAGTGTCACAGAGGTTGCTCTGCAGAAGGGGCATGGGAGGGTAACAGGCCATAAGGAATACAAGAACATGAATGCTTTCTTTTAGAGTGTCAATGCTTGCATCTTTATCATTATAGTTTTACTTGTACATATATATATATATATATGTATATATATATATATATATATACATATATATATATATATTCTTTTAAAGAAAAAAGCAGAGATGAGAAAATTAAAAGTCAAATGAGAATAAGAATATACCTGATGGGATTCTACTTGAAGAAATACACATTTATGTGCTAGTTTTCCCTGTTTCCTTTGTGCTCAAACTTGTTGGATAGAGGAGCACTGAGGAATAAACCTGCATGCTCCATGAGGACTTTTTAATTAGAAAAAAAGAGTCTGATTGTTGCATTTGTTTTCCAGTTATTCCAGAGGTGCGGATGTTGTCATTAAAAAGAACTGATTTTCTACACCAAGAAATTAATTTATCTCCCTGAAAGCTTAATTAAACTAATGTTATAAATATGAACAGCCAGAGCTGCTGGAGGCCGGAGAACAGATTCATGGTTGTTGGTATTTAACTGCTTTTCTTCTAGGGGTGTGCTGTGGGGTGGATGTGAGGATGAGGGAGTTAGAAGGGGACGAAGATCATCTGTGCAATACTTCCCTGCTGACCCCGAAGACTGCTGACTTGGGTGCCCATGCCAGTCATTTAAACTTCTTGGCGAGTGTCTCTCCCATCAGGGGTTCAGATGTACTTACTCAGGTCATATATAGCAACACCTTCACCTCAGCATTTGCCTTGGCAATTAGAGTGGAAATAATTTCTCTTCTCCTTAAAGGGCCTATGCGATGCCGTCTCTTGAGTTTTCCCCAGGAATGTCAAGATACATTCCTGCTCATTAGAGCCGATTAGTTTGAGTGTATCACTTTCCTGACAGTAAATTGTACACATGTGAATGTGCAGGCTTCAAGTGGGGACCCATCAGTAGGCTTTTTTGGGACACTTAGAATGCCTGTATTACCCTGAATGGGATTTTATTTGATTGGAAGTAAACAGCTCTGGGCACTTAGCTAAGACATTTGGTGCACTCTTGCTAATATCCACTTTCCAGGTCAGATGCTGTCTTTGGCTGAGGGAGAAGCAAGGAAAAGACTAGGAATCATGTAATTGAAGCTCCTCAAATCCTTCAATATTTTAGCCTCAGAGGCCCAATGCCACTCTGGTTGCACTTGGACTTTTCTCTTGGTTGTTCTGAGCTGAGTTGAATGTTTCATATTGCTTAGGAGGTGGGTGCCATCTTCACTTGGCACTCACTGTAGCCCTGTGAGACAGATTCTCATGCTTCTTATAGATGGGGACTTTTGAGACCTGGGAAAAGATGTCATTTGTTCAGGGCTTCCTAGAAACTCAGCAGCAGACTAGACTCAAATCCCATTTTCAGGAAGTCTGTTCTTTGCTTGTATTACATGCTATACCTGTAGCCACTCAAGAGAGCTCAATGGCTTTCCCCGGAGTGTACCTCAGGACTTAGGTTTCTTCCTCTTCTACGTCTCCTATTCTTCCTCCCCTTTTCTATCTTCCTTCCTATGCCATGTATTACCCTTGCATCTCTCCGTGTGGCAAGATAGCATTTCCTGTTTCTCATGGGAGACGAATTGCCCTGTATTGGTAGAATCCTTACCAATGGAAGAAAGGCCAAGCTTTATGTGCCACTCAGACAAGGATCTGCCTTCTAAGGAGAGTGCCTTTGGGTTGGACTAAGAGCCACCCTTCTAGAAACCAATCTATTCCAGGTCAATAGGTCTTCAGACTCAAGGTGGCCTGAGTGTCATTGTCTTCAGGTCTGAAGACTCCTCTCTTCTTGGAACTGGAAGAGTGAAGGTTCTAATTTCTCCATCCCATTGATGTGTCTTGTCACCCTTGTGCGATTTATATGCCTTGCATGTGGCTCAGTGCGGCTGTGTAATGGCCAGGGACCTAATCTGCAATGATGACTGACTGTAAATGAGCCATTTGGCCATTTCTTTGGATGTAGAGTGAGTGGCTCACAGCATTCTCCTCAGTTACATATGTGGTTTTATATTCTTCTACTATAAATTTTGATACTCTCTGTTTCAAGGTGATAAACTCTATTTTTTGAGGTGACTTTGTAATTGCTATGTCTCATTAAAAACTGCTGGCAGTGAAATAATGTGTTGGGCAGTGGAGGACCCACATTTAGGAGGACATTAGTCCTTATTGCTTCTTTTATTGGTACCTAATTAGATATGTACTAGAGCCTGCAGGAGCTAATCAGAGAGATAGGTGAGCTCACTGAATTCTGAGTGGTTTTCACAGATGGAAACTTACGGATGCTGTATGGGTGCACACCTTACGTTGCAGACTGGATCACCACATTCCCTCCATGACAGAAATGCCCTACTAATGGCATCCCATACATGTTTGGGTCCTGAATATAGCATACATAGGAATGTGAAGTCTAGCTCATGATCCTCTCCAGTTTCATCATGTGCTTCCCTTCCTGATCCTCCAGTCCCAAGTTCCTCTGCTACTTTGGGTGCAACATTGTTGCTTAGGTAACTGAATCCTTGCACATGGCATTTCTAAAGTGTCATGTTTACTCCCGTTCATCCTTAATTTTCAACACAGAGTCTCTAGTGTTTTATATAATATATGGTTCTTTTTTTTACCAAGTATATTTACATATCCATCCATCTGTCCATCCATCCATCCATCCATCTATCCATCCATCCATCCATCCATGCTTCTAGCTATATATTGTTCATCTACAATGTATCATATAGTGTGTGTATGTGTGTGTATGTGTGTATGTGTATGTATACATGCCACAGTGCACATGCAGAGGATAGAGAACAACTTGTAGGTGTCAATTTTCTCCTTCTAGCATGTGTGTCCCTGGAGCCTAACTCAGGTATTCAGACTTGGTGGCAAGTTCCTTTGTTCTCTGAGTCATCATTGTATGTTGTGATCATTTAAATGGTATCTGCCTTTGTGTAGGCAGTAAGCATGCAGAAAGCCTGCTCTTGCACCTACTAGTGCCTTTCATAGAGTAGTCACACCAAAGCAACGCAGAGCTTTTCACAAATATTAAAATAGATGAATAAGATGCTCCTGGTGTCTGTGTTCTTGGCATCTAGCCGATGTTCCTAGCCTTCTTGATAGTTGTAGTGGTTGGGTCTGCTTTCCTTTGTTACCCTCCTTGTCTGTATATTAAGCTACATGTTCATGGTTGTGTTGAGGGTTAAATGAGAACCTGCATGTAAATATGTGCTGTAAATTTTGATGTGTATACCATTCCTTGCATGTAAGCATAAGGAAAACTGGAGATGGATGGATCCTGGCCTTTCTGTTTTGATATTTGGGGGATTGGTTTCTTCCCAAAGAAGCAGTTGATTTACATACAGCCTCTGGTATTTTCTGGACCTTAGTCAAACACATGGTGAACCATGGTGCCCTGATCTGCAGTTGAATTTACACGTGTTCCGCGTTGGTGGGATTGCTGGCAGGCATGCAGGAGTGAAGGTGGTAATTTATAGATGGGACCAAAGTATGAACCAATCATAGGTGAGAGTAAGGGATATGTGCCCCCTGTAGAGTGCAGAAGTCACGTGGCTTGTTTGTATGGTAGACATGTCAGCACTGTAAGATCCCTAGTCTCTTTCTCAGAACTGCAGCTGATGCTCTAAGGCAGAGCTTCCTGTGAAGCTGAGGTTAACCCTTTGTGCATGGCTTCATCAACATCTCACATTATTTTATAGATTACTGTTGTAAAGCTTGTTGGCTGTGCTTTTAAGTGGTGAAAGCATAAGGTACCACTTTGCCTTCATCCCATTGAGCAGAAGTGGTTATTTTTGAATAGCTACTTTCCCTCCTTTCTATGGGCTTCCTTTTTCTTTTAAGTATGCAAACACATTTTTTTTTCAGTAGATTAATAGCACGGTGCATATGGTTCTTCAACTAGCCTTTCTATCTAGCAGAATCTAAGCTTGCTAGACCCTTGATCTGTGATAGGAACACATTCATGAGGAATGGGGCTGCTGTGGTTCTTGGAGGACAGTTGAAGCAGCATTGGCCCTTGGCAGTGTGTGCTGCAGCAGTCACTCAGAAGTTTGCAGCTTCCTGATCTGGGCTTCACACACCCCGCTTGCATGTCACAAACAGCAGTGATGACTGAGACAGGTCAGGATTGATCAGGATGTTCTATCTCAGCTGTGCAGCCAAGTGAGACCATGGCAGGGAGCTGAGATGGGAGCAACAAGGTGGAAATGGGACATGCCAAAGTCCATGTGCTGTGAGTACAGGTGCTGTGCTAGAGAAGCTGAGTTGCTGCTGTCCAAAGTGAGATGTCAGATTAACAGCAAAGGGTAGTTCAGTTTAGTGGTTAAGGGTGTACACATTTGGAGTTGGACAGAGATGAGTTTCAGCTCTGGCTCTACCACAAGCTACAAGTTACTTAACCATCCATATGATTCTATGTGTATGCATAGTATGTGTAATGCACTTAATATAAGCGAATTGTGGGACATGGGTAACAATGGCACCTTCTTTATGGGATTTTAAGAATTAAATGTGATAGCTTATGTGGATCAGAAAGGCCAGTTTTGGAAGTAAACAATAGCACTTGAATAAGACTATGTGACAAACAATAGATTTAGTTTATGTAAGGGTATGCCAGGGATGTTTGTAGCCTAGACATGACAGCTAGGACGAAGTCCTTTGTATTATTTGGCTCCACAATCCCCAGCATTGTCCCTACATGCTTCTCCTCCAAAAGGGACAAGGGTTACCTTTCTGTCATAGGCCAATTATCTTTCCTTTCATGGTGCTGGTACATTGCTTTAACTACAAAATTGAATGTTTTTTTTTCTTTTAGTTTTTTTTTTTGAAAAAAAAAAGAGCAAGTGTGTGTGTGTGTGTGTGTGTGTGTGTGTGTGGTGTGTACACACGTGCATATGTGTTGGATCAGTTGTCAGCAGTCCTGTCAATAGTTCAGCTTCATTCCTGGTGCTGACACTAGTCCTACCAGGGTGAGTGTTGCTTGCCTTAGCAAAGCAGAGGTGACCAGGAGGATGAATAACACAGGTGCCTGACTAATCAGAGGTCAGTGTTATGCATGGCTGTTGCTGCTGTCAAGGTATCTTCAAAAGGCCCTAATCCAATAGGCGAGACTACCGTCTGCTTAGAAGTCTGTCAACTCCATTGGTCAGGGTGCTATTTGTTAGGCCTTTTCTTTGGAAACCTGGCTTTGTTTTTTCTGGTTGTTGCATGTACCTTCTCACCGATCATTGAGACACAGACAGGCGTGTGTTCCTTATAAAGTATATGATGGATGGCTCTGGGCTGGGTACCACCTGAACTCTCTGTGTTTCATCTCCTGATACTCTTCTCTTGGTGTATCACCCCTGGCTTCTGGTAGCTTCTTCTCTACCTGCTCACCTTGTTCAGGCAGTTTCTCATTTGCTGACCCAAGAACTTCATTGTTCCCCTGTCAACTGCACTCCATGGCATCCTTGCTGGCAGGAAAGAGCACTCTCACTCTTTTGTGATGAGATGTGCTGCACTCTCACAACTATTTTTTTTTTTAATTTTTAATTCATCTTCTCCAACTCACCCCAGAAAAGAGCTGGCCTCCCTGGAACATCAACTGAACACAGTACATTAAGATACATAAGACCAAGCACAAACCCTTGTATCAAGGCTGGGTGAGCCAACCCGGTAGGAGGAAAAGGGTCCCAAAGGTAGGCAAATGAGTCAGTGACATCCCCACTCCAGAGTGTCTCCCCAAACCGCCAAGCAAACAACCATAACATATGGGCAGATGACCTAGCACAGATCCAGGCAGGCTCTGTGGTTGTACTTCAGTCTCAGTGAGCCCCCGTGAGTCTCCCTTAGTTAATTCTGCAGGCTGTGCTCTTGAGGTATCCTCAAGCCCCTTGGTTTCCTCAATTCTTCCATCTTTTCTTCCATGTGTTCCTCCCACCCTGGGCTCCTGGGGAAGGGGTACCTAATGGAGATCTCCAACTTGGAATCACTTTCCACCTAATATCTGGCTGTGGGTCTCTGTGTTCTCTCCCATCAGCTGTTGGAGGTAGCCTCCTTGATCACAACTGGACTAGGCACTCTCATCTAGACTCCTTGAGAAGCCATGGCATTTTTATTTTCTGCCATATTACCTGTGTGTTACAGTGTGGTGGGATCCTACTTTGCTAGGGTCAAATCAGAGCAGCAGGACAGTGGAATTTAACATCTCAGATGGGATTAGAGCTTCACTCAGCTGAATTCTAAAGCAGTAAGTGGATGCATGCCACCTTCACAGTTTCCATAAAGCTGATAACCATGCAAATGATATGGTAGAGCTTTATCTAAAGCTCGTTTCTGATAAGCAACTCCTGGGAAAGGTGACCTAGTGTTTGCAAGATGAAAAGTCATAGGATGAACCAAAATGCCACCTCTTTCAAAGCAGAGGTTGCCTAAGTTTCAGCTACAGTCATTTCTTCACAGAACTGGGTCTGGGGTGCGGGGTTGAGATAGAAGTGTGCTGGGAGCCCATGCAGAGTATCTTACCTTTGCTTCTCCAGAAATACTCTCTGCCCTCCTATTTTCCCTCTGCCATAGCCTGTCAGGCTGTCTGGATTTCTCATGGAATTGTGTAAATAGTTTTAGCAGAAAAGATGGGCAGGACCTGGGAGGAATGGAGAGACCATCTATTTGCCCACTTCTTTTGCAGTATCACCCAATGGCTGTCTGCGTTCCTTGTTAAAGGCCATAGACTCATCAAGTTTTTTACTCTTCATACCCAGAAAGAGAAGAGGTCATGTGACACCCTTAACTTTTTAAGAGTGGCAGGGCACCAAACATTCCCTTACACTTAACCTACATCTGTGCTTAGCTGTGTAAAGGATTCTTTTCATTATATATTCACTATTTTTATTGTCATATCTTCACTGTACCTATGTAGTAGGATTCATTAAGCCTACCATTGGGCATTTGTGCAGGCTGCCCTTAAGTCAATCTCAACATAGAAATACTTGTATATCCATGTTCATTGCTGCACTGTGTACGACAGTTATGTTATAGAATCAGCTCAGGCATCTGTCAAGAGAGGACTGTATATTATTATCTTTTCAAGTGACCAAATTGCAGCCTATGACTCTTTCTTGTGGGAATACAGCTCTGTACAGTTCACAGTCTGACTTCTCTACTCTCTAGCTGTGTGATTTTTTTTTTTACCCCTTCCTTATTGTGGGGTGACAATATGCTTGCTTGTGTTTACCCTACCAACTGAGCGAATACCTCATGAACTGTAATGGACTGTGGATAAGGGAGGAATTTATATCACTCTACCAGGTCAGGAGCTTGAAGTAAGTACTGGTGAAGTTGCAAGGATATGAGGCTGAATCATGAGAGGGTGCTGCACCCTCCCCATTCCAATTTTCATTATTAATTATTTATCTTCTTGTGTCCATCACCTCTTTCCACTGTATTTGGAAGTCCCTCTCTTCCGAATTCTTCCCTGGGTTATTGTGCCCCACTTCCAAACTCAGAGGAGTCTCTTACTAATTACTCCTATACTCCAAATTATCAGTAAATTCCATTAATTTTAGCTTTGTAGTGTATTAAGAATCTGATGACTTTCACAGTTCCCTGACTGTAAACCTGTGTCCAGATCTCACCAGTTCTCACCTATGCTATTGCAATGGTCTACAGCAGGCTTCCCCATTTTGCCCATTCCGAGTCCATTCTTAACCCTACCAACCAGGGTCATCCATTTGAATTAGATAACACCAGCCCACCACTCAAAATTCTCTGTAGCTTTCCACCTCACTTCAAGCAAATGGTTGAGCCATGGGCTTGTCGCTTGCAGAATGATGACCTAGCTCCTTCATTTTGTGCCCCAAACTCTTATACTGTCTCTGTGCCTACTGTACTCAGGATTCATCTGGTATCTAGAGCCTTAGTGTACCCTGAGAATGTCTCACCCCACACTTGTCCTTTGTGCCATTCTGTCTGTCTGTCTCATTGTCTCTGTCTTTTTCTCTGTCTCTGTGTCTCTCTGTGTGCACCTATATGTGTAGGTATATCCTTGACTTGTATCTTAGCTTTCTTTGACTCTTTATTGAAATGCTTTCTTATCCAAAAAACAAAAATCACACAGTACAGAGGTCCCCTTATACTTTTACTGTTGTGTTTTTTTCTTGAAAATTTCATCTTGCATATACATACAGAGGGTACATGTATAATCTCTTCTGGTTGATGCTTCCCTTAGAGGTCAGCAATTCTTTAGAATGTATGGCTCTGTTAAACCATTGTAAATACTAAATACTTGTAGAGGAGAAGGAAGACTCACTGAATTGTCAGTTGCAACTAAACCAGATCACATCAGAGCCAAGGCTAAGAGAATGGTTTTGGCTTTCTGAGAACCATAAAATGGAGAAAGTGAAGTGGTAGAGTCTTTTTTTTTTTTTTTTAACAGAGAAATTAGGTGAGGACAGCAGTAGCTATTGTGCTGACAAGAAGTGAAAAATAACTTTTATTCCACAGATCTAATTGTGGTCTCAGAGGCTTATTGCTGAATAATCTTACCCTTTCTAGTTCTTGCTGAACTCTGGCTGGCACGTTCCACTCAGCTGTTCTGACTCAAACTCCTCTCCAAGTTGACTGATTCAATCTGGCTTCTCTTGGCTTCTCACTGAGTTGGTCTGCTTGGCCTCAAGCTAACTCTGGCACTTTGTTCTAATCTTCTGTTTATTCTCTGGATTCAACTGACTCTGCAGCAGGAACTGAATGGAACTTAACTCAACTTCACTACAGACTCAATTGATCTGAACTGTGCTGCTCTCTCTCTCTCTCTCTCTCTCTCTCTCTCTCTCTCTCTCTCCCCTTGGTTTACTCTTAAATAGCCTCTGTTTCCTGAGAGTTGGGCCTATCTTATCTCTAGCTTATTCTGCCAAATCTTTCTCTGATTCCTCACTTTGTCCATCCTCAATTAGATATTTGGGATGTGAAAGGCATGTCTAGCCAGAGGGATTAAAGGTATGCCATTGCAGCCAGATCACACAGACCTAGAAGGTTTTTGGAGATGATCTCTTACCAGAGCAGGCAGTGTTTTTAATCTTTCTTTCTTTCTTTCTTTCTTTCTTTCTTTCTTTCTTTCTTTCTTTCTTTCTTTCTTTCTTTCTTTCTTTCTTTCTAACAAGGAAGTGCTGCTGTGTTGAAGGGAAGTACAGCTGGGTTGTCTCTTGACTGAGTTTGACCCATGATGAAGAAGGGAAGAAGTAGTGGGAAGAGTGCTAAGCTGCCTTTCTATGAGTTGTTATAAATCAGCCTTCATGATTGAAAAACATTATTTCTGTATCATATAAAACCGAGGAGACATCATTTGCCTCATTTTATAGAGAGCTTAAATTTCTATGTCAGGTTCCCTGGCCCAGAAGTAGGATTTGGTTGCACCAGAATTTATAGGGAGGAAAAGGCAAGGCATGGGAAAGGTGCTTTAGGTCCATTTTCTAACTTGCAGAGTATTTAGTTGACAGTTCACATATTTTCTGTTCCAAGATAGCTTTTGTCAAATATCCACTCCAATAAGCCATAGGAGTTGTGGAAGCAAAGGCACACCCTATGGTCCAAGAAGTTTAGAGGCTTGTTCAGAATATAAAACTAACACAGTGGCAAGTAGACTGTAGTGCACAATAGGGTCTGACTCAATGCTGAACTGTCTGTCAAATATATTTTGAGTGACATTGTGATAGAGAGGACAGAAGTACATGTTCTTCTTCCATTTAGTACTTTTAAGTATGTTTCATGCTAAGTCTTGTCCTAGTTTTTGGAAGAGCAGAAGGAGGAAAAGGAAAAAGAGGAGCATCAGAAGAAGGAGGAAAAGGAAAGGGAGGAGGAGGAAAGGGAGGAGGATGAATTGTTGGTGAGGAAGCATATTTTACATAAACAAAACATATAGAATTAGCAGATTCATAGAAAGGTTCAAAACTGGAAAGCCAAACAGAGGTTTCAAGGCTGGCAGATAGGAGAACAGAATTCTGCTTTGTGGTGTCAAAGTTTCTGTTTGGGGTGAAGAGAGTCAAGTTTTGGATACAGCAGCAATGGTCATATATCACAGTGGATGTGATTAATGTCCACAGAGTCTTACAACTAAGTACAGATAAAGTGGCACATTTTTGGTTATATATATGTATAATAATTAAAAATTGATGATGTGATACAACAAAATATGTCAAAGTGTAGCCATTCATTAGGTGAATTATGTCATATATGAAGTGCATCTCACAAAGGCTATTGAACTTAGCATGCAGGAAAATAAAAGGATTATGGATACTGAGCATCCCATCATGAACATGGGAAACTCACGTAGCAGGTAAATCTACTCGAATGAAAATCATTTCAATGAGAGAAAAAAAAAACTCAAAGTAAAAACTGTAATACTTAAAAGTTTAAACAAATACTGAAAAACTAAAAGCAAAAAAAAAAATGTCAGATTGGCATGAGACATTTTGATAGCATCATATAAAAGAAGACAAAGGTAGCTTTTTCAATAAAACTCAAGTATCATGAGAAGAGCCTTGCAGTTGACAGCCATGCAGAATCTTGGTGTTTTATCCAGCCACTAATATGCTAAAAAGGTTCTTGGAACTAAGAAACCAACATGCATGGAAACCAGAAGGCTTGGGGAACTTCTAAAACTTGCAAATACTTAAGCATGCAGGATGATTTGAGCATTAGCATTAAGTACCTAGTGATTCCCAAACAGTGTGTGTTATGGTGAAAGAGAGAGTTGCTTATGAATCCATATGAAGAGATAGAGAAAAGCTAGAGCAGCAGGGCAATGTGGATGTAACTTTCATTTGCTTGGGGAGATGTATCATGAAGTAACCAACTCTTCTAAGGTCCCTTACTCCTCTTGCAAGGATCAGCCTACATTTCAACTTTTCCATCTATCTAGTTTTGAAAATACTAATACATCAATTTTAAAAAGTTTTTTCTTATTTTTTCAAAAATAAGATATGACAAAAGATAACGTTTCAGAACATACATATGTAACAAGCACTGATCAAATCAAGGATTTGCTGATGATTAATTTTAATAAAAATGGTGTGTGTGTTTCTGTGTGCATGTGTGCAGGCACTTACATACCATGGGGTGTGTATGGAGATAGGAGGATGACTTACAGGGGTCTGTTCCTTCCTCACACTATGTGGGTTCAAGAGATTAAACTCAGGTTTGTCTGGCCTGGTGGCAAGAACCTTTACCAAGTGACCTGTATTATTGGCCCCTATTTCTTTATTTTAGAAATGTCAAGCACCTCCTATTTTAGTTCTTTATAAAAAATATTGCTGCCTGTGCCCTGGACTACTTACTACCTGACCCTATCTGCCCTTGGGGGTTGGAGGTGAGGTGGCGCAGAATCAACTACACAGATTCAGTGAGCAGGTGAAAAACACTGCAGCAAGCTCATCTGAGCACTGCTGCGAGCCCCTTTAATACCCGCCACACCTGCCCCATCGGTCCCAAGAAAGCATCTCTTCTAAACAGCAGTTCCTGATTGGCTGGCATCGCTTGCATCAGCAATCCTTGGTCTTTCAGGCAGTCCTTGATTAGGTTCTTCTGCAGAAGATGCCTTTGTGGTTGTGCGGTCACCAGCATTTATGTAGAAGAGGCCACCATTCCTCCTATAATATATGACAGGTTTTTGTGAACTATAGTGATATATAGGGATGTTGGAACCTTTTTCTTTTGTGCTTCCATATCAATTCTCCAAATCCCTCCTCACTGACTCTCCTTCTGAGCATGTAGTAGTGACTCTTTTATTTTGACATTTTATTTTTAGCTTCTACGTAAGAATAAACATGTGGCATTTGTCTTTCCTGTGTCTGACTTTTAAAAATTCACACAATATCATTCAGTTCCAAACATTTGGGTGATGAATGATTGATCTATGCATGAGGCAGAAGGAATAAGCCTGTTTATCCACTGTGCAGTCATAGGGAGAGGACTGTATATAGAAACTACTCAGAATAACATTCTAGGAGTGCCAAGTGCAAAAATAACTGGGGAAAAGGCCGCTGTTCTTGAACACATATTCTGCAGCTAGAACTGGGTCCTGGCAATGGCAAGACATATAAGAACTGCATTCTCTTGAGTGTTCACGAGGACATAAGCTAATGGTTGTGTCCCAGGGCATATGTGAGGTAGGCATAGAACATGGGAGATGTACCTTTTATTCCATGTGCATTGCAAAGCGAGTTCCATGTTTTATTGCAGGCAGCACTTCATCTGAGTGCTGAACTGTTTGACATCTGATCTACTTCCCCAGACACTTTTATGTTACTTAAGAAGTTTGATGGTAAGTGACAGAGATCAAGTTGAGTCACTTCAGTTGATTACATTTCTGTGTGTGTGTGTGTGTGCATGCGTGCTTGCGTGGGTGCTTGTTTGTTTGTGTGTGTATATTGCTCTGATGTGGCTTATATAAAAAGGTGGCATGGTTTATTCTAGGCCACATCCCACATCCATTGAGCCTAGAATTTGTAGCAGAGCCCTTCTGACTCCTGGATTTATTTTACTTATAACTCTTCTTCAGAACCTTCTTCTCTTACTAGTTATGTTTTTCCTCCTTTCGTTTCCTTAATTTTTCTTTTAGCCATTATTTTAATCTGAGGCACTAAAGGAGTCATTTGTGTGTCCCCAATGATAGGCTTACTTGAGGTATGTCTAAAAACACTCTTATTTGTACCCTGTAGTCTGAACACACAGGGGCCGATTCAAATGAGTAGAGATCTGGCCATTACAGTGATTTTCTTGTGATCCTCTCTGAATGCCTTATCAGAGATGGGCCATTATAGTTTAAATGCTGAAAAGAGTTTGAAAGGAGTTTGCAACTTCATCAGACACTTCCTGAGCTTCGGGTTGCAGCCCATTGTTTTCCAGATTCCAATTTTTCCCCTCTACAATGAACAATAACTTTTTGATTAAACAGCTGGCAGTTACTATTGAATGCCTCACATTTAATAACAAAGTCTTCCTTCAGAACAGGAAATTTTATCTAAATTGCTTTGCTCTTCTTGGTGACTGAACTTCTAAAGTCTGACAGGACTGATAGCATGGAAAAACAAAAATTTCATTCAAGAAGACAATGATTACTTTTTAGAAGAAACAGCCTCGAACTAAATGAATAATTCAGAGTACATGCAGCAGAGCAGAAGTCAAGGCATAAGCATTGTCCGCTCTGTAAACATTATTAAAAAACAATCAAGTTTGTATTGACACATTCATATCGGGAAGTCCACAGACAGCAGCTGAGAGATGAGGAGACCCTGAAGAGCAGTGCTGTAGAAGGCCTTTCTTCACCTTCTTCACTGTATTCTGTCTTCTTCATGGGGAATCAACCCAATAATGGTTACTATTGTGTGCTGTCCACCAGGCTACCAAGATGAGCCCCTTATCTATTAGCCTTCGCCTGAGCCTCAGCCCTTCCTTCCCTCCTGATGGTACCTTTGCCTGACTCACTTGGGACCTTGGCAGAGAGGAACTGACTGTCATACAAGGCTTTACTCCCTAGCTACAAAGCAAGGCAGTGACAAGTCAAAATGTATCTGGAGGGACAATTGGAGACTATCCATCTCACAAGAGTTTTTTTATTCCTTTTTATTAAAAATTTGAGGTTAAAAATATGATTATATTATTTTCCTTTTCCTCCCTCCAAACCTATGTATATGTAGTCTCATCTTTTTCCTTCCTTCCTTCCTTCCTTCCTTCCTTCCTTCCTTCCTTCCTTCCTTCTTTCCTTCTCTTTCTTTCTTTCTTTCTTTCTTTCTTTCTTTCTTTCTTTCTTTCTTTCTTTCTTTCTTTCTTTCTTTCTTTCTTTCTTTCTTTCTTTCTTTCTTTCTTCTTCCTTCCCTCCCTCCCTCCCTCCCTCCCTCCCTCCCTCCCTCCCTCTCTCTCTCCCTCTCTCTCTCTCTCTTTCTTTCTTTCTTTCTCTCTTATCATCTGTATGTCTGTCTGTCACCAGTCTCTCAATTCTCCATATGTATAATAGTTGCTAATGGATATGGTCAGGGGAATTCTGATTTCCTCATATGCTTCATAAAAGACAGGACCAGGAAGGCTCATCTTCCTTTTGCATTGTTTTCCTATTCTTTTCCCCCCTATCATTCAAGTAGGAAAATGTTTAGATGAGGTCTTAGAGTGGAAACAACCCACTTGCAAATTTCAAATTCCACTTTGGACATGGCCTCAAATCCTAACTACCGAATGACAAGTTTTCTTGATGGAAGTAAGACTGTAGTGATGATGTATTAGGATCGTCATCCAAATCTGACTGTTGTGTGGGGAAGGGCAGGTGAGATATCCATCCTTGATTCTTGTCTATACAAGATCAGACTGGCATATGTAAGTCTGAAGGAACTAGAAATTTGTATTCTTAACAAACTCATGAAGTTCTCCCTTTGCCTAGCAAAGCTTGGACATTACCAAAAGACTTTACATCAAAGTTTTCAAGTCCAACCTCTATCAAGAGTCTGAGAAAGAGCCAAAGAATATAGATTATGTCTTGGGTTTTAGAGGTGCCAGAATTTGGGACAGGTGTGTAGGCTTGAAGCCTGTATCTGTGTAAAACCTAAAGGAGAAAAAGAGAGAGAGAGAGAGAGAGAGAGAGAGAGAGAGTGAGTTTGTGAAATATTTTCTTTGTTCCTTACCATAGCTGCTAGACCCTGACATATTCCAAACAACATGGGTTGTTCGGAAATGTCAATCATCAGGTCTTTGGGGAGTTCTGCTTTGCTCTGGGAATCTTCAAGCTGTTATAGGAGGACCTATACCCGCTCACTGCTGACAGATGGCTTTTGGATGCTTGTATTTTAATGTAACAAGTAGCAGATGGAGGTGGGATTAGAAGACTTTCAATGTCCTTTCTGACTTATGAGTCCCTGCTACCCAAGTACATGAGCAGCAGGCTTTTGATCTATCATAGGAAGAAAATTTAAATCTTCATTTTAGGGAATAACAAGACAGGTATGACAGGCAGCTAACTGGGGCAACATTAAGCCCTGTACACAACATGTTTTTTCTGGATCCCTGAAAAGATGGCAGCAATGGCTGCAGCCTCCATGTGCTGCTGACAGAGTAGTTTGAGGGCTCAAACTCAATTCTCCTTTATGTTGGAACTTCCAAGATCCTTATTTCTAGAGAGCTGAAGTGGAAAGTGTGCTTATCCAGTAAAGCCCAGTAGCTTCTATGAGGACTTTGACAGTTCATCTGAAAATAATTAAAACAAAAAATATCATTCAGGTTATTTGGTGAAGATAAGAGCATTTCTTTTCCTTAATGACACTGATAATGATGCACTTGTAAAGAGCATTTACAACTTTCAGAAATACTTTACAGACTATTAGCTGGGTGTTTACAGAAAATCTGTATACAATGGATTGCTATTAAAACCACCTAGGTGTGGTGGTGGCATGCCTGCAATTCCAGCACTTAGGAGACAGAGGCAGGCAGACCAGAAGTTCAATGTCATCTTCAGCTACATAGTGACTTTGAGTTCAGCCTTGACTGCACAAAGTGCATGGTTGAAAAAAAAAATCCAAGGTACAGTAACTTCCGCTAGGTCACAAAGTGTGAACAAGAGAGGTAAGGCATGCACAGGGGCTTGCTGACTCTAGTCCAGATGGTCCTTCTCTGTCTCATGATGTTTCTGTAAACTCCCCACTGAGTGTTTTACTCTGCGAGAGCAGAAGGCAATGCCATGCACTAAAGGTTTACATCTGGGTTTGAATTTTGTCTCTGCCATTCATCTCAGGAAAGTCATTTCACTTTTATAAGCATGTGTCAGTTGAGTTGGGTATGTGCTTATTATTAACATTATTATAACAATTATAAAGTATATACACTTGTGCGCTAGAGTTAGAGCCTACTCCATGGCTTTTGAGGCAGAGACTCTATCTCTGAGTTTGAGATTAACTTGCTCTTCTACTTTCATCAGCAAAGCTCTCTAGAGAGAGGAGGTTCACAGTGGTCAGCCTGTCTATTCTCTGTGCATGTTGCTCTGACTGCTAAAAAATTCATTCTATCTCAAACTGAAAGTATACTGTTAAAGGTCCTATTCTTAGGTATTAATTATTTGCCTTGTTGTGGTTACACAATGCCTAACAAATGCAACTTAAGGAAGGTAAAGGATTAGTTGACTCACAGTTTGAGAGGACAGACTATTATGTTGGGGCAAGCATGTTGGCAGGAGTGTGCAGCAGCCATTCATAACTGAAGCCACTGACAGGAAGCAGGGAGAGGTGACCGTTCCTGCTGGGTAGCCTTCTTCAGTCTAAGACCCTCACTCATGAGACATGAGGTTGGGCCTTCCTATCTTAGTTAATGTAATCTTGAAAGTCCCTTGAAAGCCAGATATGCACAGAGTTAGTCTCCTAGGTCGTTCTAGGACCTGCCATGTTGGCACTGTAACCTTGTACAGTGCACATTTTACTCCTGTGAGACACTGGAGCACATTTCATTTCTCTCCAGGGCCTCTTCCTCATATGGGAAGACTCTACCATTACCACCCATCAGCCGTGTTCAGAATGCCTCTGCCTTTCCACCCTTCATTTCTTCTATTGACTCCTAGGTCCTTCACATTCTTCTTGTTTCCTTCTGAAATGTGTATTTAGTTTGGAATGTCCTAGAAGTATACATGGCTCTCTGAGCAGATTGATTCAGATTAGAGCCAGATGAGACTGGACTTCTCATGGTACAGTTTAAACTCCCAGTTGTAGGTATAGATTTTTTTTTTTTGCAATCTACTTGTAATAATGGTTCAATCTCTCCTCTAGTTCACCATTCAGCAGAGGTAGTGGAAGAGAAAAGTTATTAGAATACGAGGGAAGTGGACCTATTCAACAATAGTTCTTTGGAGGCGAGCTTGATCTTTCTCAGCAGTTCAGTCCTGTAGCAAACATCAAATATGACTCAGTAGCTGCAGACCTAGGAAGGCAGATATTGGGCAGGAACCAGCAGCTACAGACCAGTATTTTCAGAACACAGACACCAAGTCTGAACCAGCAGATATAGTTCAAGCCTGAAGAAACCACAAGGCTCACCAGCAAGCCTGAGCTGAGACAGTGGAAACAGCAAGCTGCTGCAGGAACCTCACAAGCAATCCTTTGGGGAGTTCCTCTCTGGCATCACTACTAGTGGGGATCAATAAAGCTATGTAAGGTGAACCAATGCATGCCTGTAGTTATTGAGGAATATCGAGGCAGAGCAAATCAAACCAATGCTCAGTTCTCATCTCCCACTGTTGGTGGGGTCATAATTATACTCCTTTTTTTTTCTCCTGGTTTTTTGAGACAGGGTTTCTCTGTATAGTTCTGGCTGTCATGGAACTCACTCTGTAGACCAGGCTGGCCTCAAACTCAGAGATCTGTCTGCTTCTGCCTTCCAAGTGCTGGGATTAAAGGTATGTGCCACCACTGCCCAGTTTATATTTATACTCCTTTATCACAGGTCTTTTCACATGTTTGCTGTAACAAAACATCCTTTTACCTGTGTCTGCTTCAGGAAAACATTCCTTCCCATGTCTGCTCCAGCAAAACACATCCTTTCAGCTGTGTGCCTCAGGAAAACATCATTTGACATTAACGGACTTTCCAAACAAACCAGAAGTTTCTACTTCACCCAATCTTTTTTTTTTTTTTTTGGTAGTATTATTTTAAGTCACTGTTAATGCAAAAGAGCTAAGAGCCCCTCTACCCCCAGCTGTACAGCTAGGGGTTCTGTCTACTCTTAGACTCTCACACATTGTGCTTAAGAGGCTTGCATGTCTTAAGCATGGAAGCGGGTTTTTTTTTCCCCCAGTGCTAAATTTCATCTTGAGTTGACCCTGATTCCTGCCTATATTAATGTCATGTTTAATCCTGATGGTGTTACATCAAGTCTCTTAAGGCTGAAACCATAACACCAGCATCATAGTTTCCTATAGACTTAAGAAACCCTGATACTGTCAAGTTACAGATAAAATACTAAATATGTAGAATTATGTGACCATGTTATTGACATTGATTTGCAAATCTGAAGCATTTTAGGTTGGCTCTGAATTATGAACTTTGAGCAGAGAAAAAGTGTTGGGAAGAGTAAATAGAAGATGGTCTGGTGGTGTGGACTAATCTGTAAAGTTCTCACAGAACCTGAGTTTGATTCCCATGACCCACATTGAAAAATAGTCAGGTGTTATAGTTTACATTTGTAATACCAGAGCTGGTAAGTCACAGACAGAGGTCTCCTGGGACTCCCTAGTCAGCCAGCCCAGACTCCATAGCCAGCTCCTCTTGTTGTGACACTCTTGTTTTTCCCATCTAATGTCAGAGGTGCATTTTTAAGATTTAATTATTTGGTGAGTGTTGTGTGGTTCCTATATGATTGGCCCAGGGAGTGACCCTATTAGAAGGTATGGCCTTGTTGGAGTAGGTGTGTCACTGTGGGTGTGGGCATAAGACCCTCACCCTAGTTGCCTGGAAGTCAGTCTTCTACTAGCAGCCTTCAGATGAAGATGTAGAACTCTCAGCTCTTCCTGCCTGGATGCTGACATATTTCTTCCTTGATGACAATGGACTGAACCTTTGAGCCTGTGAGCCAACCCCAATTAAATGTAGTCATGGTGTCTGTTCATAGCAATAAAACCCTAAGACAGAAGTTGGTACCAGGAGTGGGGTATTGCTATGATAGGCTTGACCATGCTTTTGTTTGGAAGAATGTGGATTTTGGGACTTTGGATTTGGAAAGCCATGAAATGCTTTAAGTGGGACTTAATGGGCCAGCCTAGAAGGAATATGGAAGACAGTGGTGCTGAGGGTCATTTGAACTGTGTAGGCCTGAAGGCCCAAGAGGTTTCAGTGGAGAAGAACTTTAATATGTGGCTTAGAGACTGTTTCTGTGATGTTTTGGTGAAGAACACGGCTGCTTTTTGCAGTGGTCTGAAGAGACTGCCTAGGGCTAAGGTAAAGAGATTTATACTAATTGCATCTGCAAAGGAAGTCTCAAAAAAGCCCAACAAAGACTTTGTTCTCTAGTTAAGTCTGATGAAGAGAATTTTGGACAAACATAGCAAGCTAAGAAAGGAAAAGTACAAAATATATAGTTTGAGTATTAAAGGGACTCCAGGAAGTGAAATGGAGCTGAATTCAAGGATATTAAAATTGAATTAAGGGAGTGGTGACCTGGGGCAAGATTCCACCCAGCTAAATTTAGGTCCAGGCAAGATAGTATAAGCCTTTAATCTCAGGAGGCAAAGATAAGTAGATCTCTGAGTTCAAGGCCAGCCTAGAACAGAGCAAATTCTAGGTGAAGAAAAACTTAAATCCAGGCTTGGTGGACCACACCTTTAATCCCAGTGTTTAGGAGACAGGCATGCAGATCTCTGTGTTCAAAGCCTGCAACTCAGGCTTTCTATTCAAGAGGAGAAAGAGACTACTGGGACAACTGATGCTGGTTAGCTAGAGGTAAGAAATTAGTGGTGATTAAGAAAAGACCAGCATCATTGAGGTGGAATCTTCTGGTAAGTGTTTTCTGAAAGCACAAAGAAGCTGTATTCCAGAGATAGCTTTGATTTTTGATGAGCTACAATTCCATGATTTTTGATGAGGTACAATTCCAAGATTGTACCTCAATTACAACTCTCAGTTGTAATTGACAGTCCAGGACTGAAGGGGTCATGCAAAGGAGTTGAGGCTTGGTACCATGAAGAGAGCCTATAAGAGGCTTTGGTGAATTGCAGTGGAAGACCCTAGCATATTGGAGATGCCAGTACCATGGGATTACCACCAAGAACAGCAATGGCAGCAGAGTGGATCAACCTGAACTTAGAGTGCTACAAAGGGCAGAGCAGGAGAAGTGACAACAGCTCTTTGGAGATGCACAGAAGATCATGTGTGGATCTCAGACATTGGAACAGGAATCTGTGAAGCTTATGTTGACTTGGGGACCCCAAGATGTTAAAGATGTGAGAGCTGCAGGATGCCTGCCAGGGAAAGCTGCTAACAGGAAGTGGAACAAGCCCAGGAGAAAGAACCTTGTTGCAGTCAACAAAGAAGGAAAAGGAGTTGGATATCTGAAGACTGCTTTGCCATCAGACATGGAGATGCAGAGTTTGGACTTTCCCCAGTTGGCTTTATGTCTTGCTTGGGGAATTACAGTTAAGTGATTGGATGAATCTAAAAAGAGACCTTGAACTTTGGACTTTTAACACTGTTGAGACTGCTATAGACTACAGGGACTTTTGAAATTAGAATAAATGTATTTTGTATTATGCTATGTTTAAGTATGGCCCCCATAGACCCATGTTTGAACAAGCCTGTGGGGGCCAGTGGAATGTGATGGTTCATATACGGTTGGCCCAGGGATTGACCCCTATTAGGAGGTGTGGCCTTGTTGGAGTAGGTATGTCACTGTGGGTGTGGGCTTAAGACCCTCATGCTAGTTGCCTGGAAGTCATTCTTTCACTAGCAGCCTTCAGATGAAGATGTAGAACTCTCAGC
The DNA here is from genome assembly GCF_947179515.1 of Apodemus sylvaticus. NCBI lineage: Eukaryota > Metazoa > Chordata > Mammalia > Rodentia > Muridae > Apodemus > Apodemus sylvaticus. The sequence goes on along the minus strand of NC_067472.1, from coordinate 164,196,303 downwards.
TCCTCTTGCACCACATCTTCCTGGATGCTGTCATGTTTCTGTCTTGATGACAATGGACTGAACCTCTGAGCCTATAATCCAGGTCCAATTCAATGTTGTCTTTTATAAAACTCACATTGGTCATGGTGTCTGTTCACAGCAGTAAAACCCTAATTAAGACAAGTGTCATCTGGATTTGTTAAGCAGATTGGTAGGAGGGCACTACAGAGCTGCTCCTTGGAGGAACCCTTTCATGTCTTTCTGGGACAAGCTCTTTGGGCTGTGTGTTCCATGTTAGAAAATAATAAACAGCAGCCAGGCAATGGGCAGGTCACTGTGCACAACTGGCAATGTGCCCTGTCATAGTGAATGAGATTTAAGGAGTCTCTGGGTGCAGTGCAGACCTCTAGTCTCAATATTTGTGAGTGTCAAGAATAATGGCATTGAGAGAAGGGGGCTTATGGGACTTTCGGGGAGTTGGGGGCTAGAAAAGGGGAAATCATTTGAAATGTAAATAAAAAATTATATCGAATAAAAATAATAATAATGGCCTCAGATGGACTCCCTTAGACTTTCTGGTTGCCTTCAAAAACCTGTTATTCTCACACTTCCCTATGAGGTCACCAGGAAAAAGTATGTGCTAGTCTCTTCTAGCTTAAGTTAGAAGAGCTTACTGTATGCAAGTTCACCCATCACCACAGCAGTGCGGACATCTGGGGGAAATGACCTTGTGTTCTGCAAAGGAAACTTCCTAGGGAGCACCTTGACATTCTTCTGGGAGGAGGCTTCTCCACACACCAGGCAAGGTTGTAACATCCTTCCACAGGACTGCATGGAAGCTCTTCTTCAGTTGGTGGCAAGGCCCAAGATAAATATCTTCATTCAGTGCCTAAGTAAAGCTTCCTCGTGTCTTAGTAAACAGGATGTAATGCATGACAATTCATGAGTTTCCATTAGAAATTCTTTCTTCTATGTAGTTAGGGAGGTCCCTGAGGTCCCTTCAGAGGTCTTTCTTCATCCAGATAAATAAGCATTCAACATTCTTTCATTTGTCTTATTGTTCAACCCTTACATTGCAGAGTGTTGAGTGCCGAGGGCATTGCTTTGAAACAGGAAGGTCGAGTTTTCTGAGGAATCTGGACTGGTCTTTTAAACAGGAGGGTGTTGTTATTCAAAGTCACACAGAAAGAGGGCTTGCTCCTTGTGAAGAAATTCCTGATGTGAACCCTCGACCCAGTGGTCGATTGTATTTGGACTGTCAGTTACTCTCAGCTGCTCACTTTCCTAAGGCAGGTTTTATGTCTGGCTGAATGGCTAATTTTGCATGTTGTTGTATTAGAAATGAAATCCTTATACTTTAAAATCCTGATGGATACTAATGGCATGCACAATTCCCATAACTCCTCCAATACCACTTAATAGTCAGCACATGTTTAATGGCTCAAGTGAGCTCGAAGCCTCAGCTACAGGACTAAGTGGGAATTAGATTTTCTGCAGTCAAAAGAAGGGGTAGATTTCAGATGACTGTGGAGTAATTCATTATTTGTATCAGACAGGCTATGAGAGTGTGATAAATTTGGTAAAAGCAAAAAGATTTATATGATCTGAAGAGAAACTGCAGTGTTATTTGGGATGATGATAATGTAGCCCACTGAAACTGTAAGTCACTGGCTTAGCGCTTGATCTAATTAATTTTCAAGTTGCCCACTGTTTATCCTTCTTTCTGAAATACAGCTATCTAGCTTCTCTGTTAGCAACGTGCTTGCCTGACAGATTTAAATTTGCTACCCCCTCTCCTTTCTGGGTGGGAAACAATGAGAAACATTTGTCTTGCTTCTTTCTAGTTTTGTGTGTAAATCTCACGAGGTGGAGATGGCGGAGGAAGATGGTATGAAGGGATGATCACATTTCACTCATTTTACTGACTTTATTTCCCTAAGGGTTATTAGCATGCTGCAAAGTGCCTCTTCCGACAACTCTTTTCTCAGTCTGAATTATCCAGCATTATGAATTGCTTATTGTAAAGTGTCAACATGGTAGGGTTTTATACCCATCTAACTATCATCCTCCGATTTTGGAGATCCAGGAAGCATTCACTCATTTGTTCATTCATTCATTCATTCATTCATTCATTCATCATTCATTTTGAGTAGATGCGCACTAGTTTGGCTGGGCAGTCTTCTTGACACTAAAAATACTGACTTGAAAATGACAAGGCTGAGTCCTGAGGTGAAGTCTCCACTCCATACAGACCCTGCAGAAGATAACAGCAATGGCCATCAGGAAATGCAACACAGCTTGAGGAGGAACATGCTAGGCCAAGGTCATGGAGATACCCAAGATTTTCCTTCCTCTTATGGGAAGTCTGGATAGGCAAGCCCAGCTATGATCATGATCTTAGAGACAGCAGTGTGCTGTGTAATGGTATTAGTCGAAAGGTTGTAGCGTACAGTCCCAGAGACTAATAAGGAAGCAACAAAAAAGACATAAACATAATACATAACAGGTATGCAAGTCTACTCTGAAAAATTGGCACAGAATAGAGCTGTTTTTCACTGCAGAAATGCATGTCTTCTGAGGATGCTTGTCTGCAAATTGTCTCAATCTAGTGACTATCTCAGTGAGCCTGCAAATTGTGTCCTTGTCTCAGTTATAAGATCTCTCTTTTCCATTCCTTCTAGACAAGTCAGACAAGTTAGGACTAGTAATTTATTGGTATAAATTGTATGTTTATATTGATTTTGTACAAAAAAAGATACCAACTTGGTTTGTGATGTGAGCATACATCAGGATAGGCAAAACATATCCTCCCCATTCAGAAGTTTAGATAGTGCATGAGTTACCCAAGTGTGGTCTTACTGTATACTTTGGTATTTTCTCTGAAAAAAATTTACAGGCTCTGTTTGTCTAACTTTTGGGGGAAACAATAGCTTGGCTACAGTTTCTGCAGTGAAATCTCTTTATTGAATATCTAAATAGGCAGTGCAGGAGAATGGCCGCAGCATTCAGTTCAAAGTCCAGCACTTACAAACTGCCGCACCATGGCTATTCCTATTAACCTGGTTGATGTCTCTTATGAAGCATTTTTAAGCTTAAAAAAATATAGTGTGTCTTTAAAATCCCCTGTGCTGCTATACATATATCCAATTTGCTGATTCTGTCTGCTGCTGCACAAATTCTCTACTGATTCTTGCTTTTTGGAAGACATTGGTCACCAGGGAGGCAGCATCTTATACTTCTCCCAGGCCTATAGAGGAGACCCTAGTGGAGACTGGGCATACAACATTAGAGCACTTATGTGACACACTTGTCCTGTGGGTCACCCTGTTCTAGTTGCTGGTGATAAATGTCAAATATTTGCTTCTTCTACTGTTTTCAAGGCGTAAGGAGTAACTGCTATTATCAGAAATAAGATGGAGAGAATAGGAAGTTGGTATTTTTTGGTTGTTTCTTCCTCCATTCACTTCTGTGCTCTATAAATATTGATTAAGTCCCACCCTGCTCAGTGGAGATGGTTCAAGAGTATATTGAATATAAGGAAGAAAGCACTGGCATTGAAAACTCCTCTGACTCTGACAGAGGTGAACATTTGAAAATACAGGCTAAGGTAAATGGGTTGACAGTGTTTTAAATTTATTAGCAAGACAGCCTTGTAGAAAATTATGGTCCTATCTCTTCCTCTAAATACAGTGATCTCCATTTCTCCTTAGCCTGTCTTGTATCCACCAGTGTCAAACATAACTTTTCCACCGTTATCTCTACCGTTATAAATAACTTTCTATTTCGTGTCTTCTAGTGAAAATTATTTTGTATATATTTTCCCATTTCTCACAATCTGCATATTTATCACTTTTAATGACTATAGTAAATTCTTAGAAGCTGATACTTTTATGAGTTATGTTTTTTCCCCTTTTTTTGTTGTAAGTTTGGCTTGTTTCTAGCTTTTCCATTATATCAAGCCTCGGAACCCTTTAAGAGAAAGTATATAATATATTGTTGTACTATAAATCCACTTTAACAAATTGTTTTACCCATGAAGGCTCATTTAATACATACAAAGGTTGGATTCCTATGAAGAAAACAGAGCCCATCTTCTTAAGGGAAACTTATTTCTCCTTAATTATGTTTTGTTTCTATTTATAATGGAAATATAATTAGTGGAAAAAATCCTGATATATTTCATGTTCCTAACAAGGCTTTGCACAGAGTCTTCTGAACTGCATATTCCTGGAGATGTAGAGTCACAACCTGCATAGCTTGGGTAAAAGACTGTAGTATATCAGCTCCCAATAGCAAGAGTCTCTCTGTTTTTTACTTTCCTTATAACTGGAAGTCTTCAGTTCCTCTACACTTTCCTTCTGAGAACCTTCTAGAGAAATACACCACCCTCTGCTCTCCAGCAAGGTGCAGTCAGCCCCGTGATAATCTGGAGGTCCTTACATAACCTGGAGAATGAGCCCTAAGTAGCAGCCCCGAGAGCAAAGAATGAGGAAAACATGAATAGGTAGGGCCCTCACTTGGAACTGAAATGAACAACTCTCTCCATCTCACCCCATTGAGAGTGCCTTCAGAACTGTAATACCAATCTCTGTCATCAATTCAACACATCTGTAAAGAGAGAGCCTCAGTAGAGAAATTGCCTCCATAGGACTGGCCTTTAGACATGCCAGTGGGGAGCATTTTCTTGATTAATGATACATGCGGGTTGCTGTGAGTTGTACTGTCTCTGGGTGGGTGGGCCTGGGCTGGCTGTATAAGCAAGGAAGCCAACTGTGAGCCCTGGAGTAAGCCAGTAGGCAGAATTCCTCCATGGTCTAAGCTACCACCTTCTATAAGCCAAACAAACCCTTTCCATCCCATGTTGATTTTTGTCATGGTATTTATTACAGAAAACTACAACTACTGAGAGGTTTTTGCCATGGGGAAAAAAGAAGGGTTGGGATCAGCTGGTCTTGTGAAAGCATAGATATTAAGCTTTCTCACTGTTTACCTGGTGTTGACAGGATGGAACCAAGACAGTCAGTTGTTCTGAAGTCTCACCTTCTATGTGAGCAAGCCTGGGATTTTTTGGATGTGTCAGGATGCTGTCTGTCTTGGTTTCATCCTGAAACCATCAGGATGAAACTCCAACCAGTAGTAGTTGTAGTACAAATTGGTTGTAGTACAATTCAAACTACAACCAGTTTCATGGTTGTAGGGCTCTATGCGTCTGTCTGTCTTCAGCTTTAGTTTCTTATTACCTATGATGGAATTTGGAGCATTAAGTCTGTTGATGAATACCTTGTGATTGGTTGTTGATGTGGCAGTTGCTGGAGCCAGAGAGATGACACCACAATGGTGACATGTACTTTACCTCTGCTGACTGCACTTGTGGACATGCTTACATTCTCTCCACACCAGCTCTTTGACCTGTACCATTGGGATAAAATCACTTCCTTCTAAGTTTATGCAGGGATCATTGGTCGGAGTAGAGATTCAAAATGGTGTCTTCTTAGTTCCATCCCCCAACCTCATGGTAAGGGAGTTAAGAAAGGCATGAGGTACCAAGACAATGTGCCCAGTCCGGTCATGGAGAAGATCTCTGTCGTGGTACCTATCATTTAAAGCATGCCACATCTTAACCTCTTTAAACATGCAAACAACATGGCAATCCCTCTATTAGCAACTATGTTCTTTGTTCTCATAGGATTTACGAGCGTGTGATAGACCCTCCGGAGACCAACCTTCCTCCAGGAAGCAATCTATGGCTGGGACAACGTAACCAAAAGCATGGCTTTTTCAAAGTAAGCTCTAAATTTTCACATATATTGAAAAATGCTCAACTTTCTCTCTCCCCCTCTCTCTCTTTCCCCCGCTCTCTCTCCTTCCTTCCTTCCCTCTCTATATCTCTCCCTTCCTTCCTTCCTTCCTTCCTTCCTTCCTTCCTTCCTTCCTTCCTTCCTTCCTTCCTTCCTTCCTTCCTTCCTTCTCTGTGTCTCTCCCTTCCTTCCTTCCTTCTTTCCTTCTTCCCTCCCTCTCCCTCTTTCTCCCTCCCTTTCCCTCTCTCTCCCTCTTTCTTTCTTTCTTTCTTTCTTTCTTTCTTTCTTTCTTTCTTTCTTTCTTTCTTTCTTTCTTTCTTTCTTTCTTTCTTTCTTTCATTCTTTATTTCTTTCTTTCTCTCCCTCTCTCTCTTTCTTTCTTTTTCTTTCTTTCAGTTTTAATTAGAACATAATTAAATCATTTCCCCCCTTTCCTTTCTTTTCAGCTTCTCTCACATCCTCCCTGCCACTCCCTCTAAAAAGCATGGCCCCTTTTTCTTTGATTACTATGGAAGTTTGAATAAGAATGGCCCCCATAGGCTTGTAGATTTAAAAGCTTAGTCCTCAGTTGGTGGAACTGTTTGGGAATTATTAAGAGGTATTAGACTCCTTAGAGGAGGTGTGCCATTGGAGGTTGGGTTTTGAAGTTTCAGAAGCTCATGCCATTCCCAGTTAGTTCTCTCTCTTTGCCTTGTGTTTCTTGTTTCAACATCTAAGTTCTTAGCTGTTGCTCAGCACTATGCCTGCCTGCCTGCTGCCATGCTCCGTCATGATGGTTGTAGTCTCTACTACCCTCCAGAAGCATGAGCCCCAAGATTAAATCCTCTTTTTTATAAGTTTCCTTGGTCATTATGTCTCTTCACATCAATAGAAAAGTAATACAAATACGTATATAATCTATGCATATATGTATAACAATACAAATTTAAGAAAAGTTGTATTGTTATACATATATGCATAAATTATAAATATGGCATGCTGAGTCCATTTGGTGTTACTTGTATGTATTAGCTTTAGGACTGATTCCTTGGTATTGAATAACCAATTAGGGAGAGTTCATTCCTGGGGAAGAGTAATTCTCCCTCTCCTAGCAGTTGTTAGTTGCCTACAGTCCTTTGTCAGGGATAAAGTCTCATTATATTTCCCCCTTTGACATTAGCATGTCTATTAGTATTGTCATTGTTTGGGGCTTGTTAGGTAGCTGTATTAATTGAGGTATTATAGGTAAAGCTTCTCTTACATGTCTAGAAGACACAAACTCATAGTGACTTCTCAAAACTTGGCTCTTACATTTATTGCATCACCTCTTCCATGATGTTCTCTATGCTTTAGATACAGAAGATGTTGCTGGTTGTATGCATAAAATCATACTAGTGCAAGGACATGGCAATGAGTATTGAATAGTTCCTAAATATACATGGTTTTAGCTCACTTAATAGCATAAGTACGCTATGAAACAGATATTTTGAAACTAGACAGAAAGCTGGGTAGTTTACTCTAGGAACTCACTATGTTGCATTCTGTGTTGATAAACTACTGAGTTCTCTGTCATGCTAGGCTTGGGTGATCAAGAATATAAATGACCCATTGGTTGTATCTCATTAAATTCTAAATTTTGAAAGATTTAAATAACTGTAGTGGTTTCAAGGAGAGTAGCTTTCATGTTCAGAATAGCATGAATAGCATTCATTCATATGTTGAATATTTGGGTTCCAGTTTGTAGAACCATTTGGGAAGGATTAGGAGGCATGGCCTTACTGGAGGAGATATGTTACTTGGGGCTGGCTTTGAGGTTGCCAAAGACTCTGGTCAGCACCATTTGGAGCTAGCTCTCTTGGCTGACTTTCTGTTAGTGGATCTTAGCTACTGATTTAGCTGGCTGCCATGGTGCTCTTTCACACAATCATAGACTCTAGTCCTCTAGAACTTTAAACCCAATTAAACTCTTTCTTTTAAGTTGCCTTCATCCTGGTGTTTTATCGTGTTGATAGAAAAGATTGGATCCATCATCAGCATTCATGATAATTGAATCTGGAACAAGTATTCATTAATACATAGGAAGTAAAATCTCACCTTCTCTGGGTTTGGTTTCCTTGGCTATGAAGATGATAAAGGAACTGCTTCTTAGTGGAAATATGAAGATATTTGTGATAAAATGAACTGAAGACACCATAAAATTTAAAATACTCTTGTTCTATAAAGAATGGTAGGCTTTGCATCTGGCAATATGGAAGACTGATATTTAAAAATTTCTCCCAATTTGAAATATTTATAAATGCTGGATAAAATATGGGTGCAGTATTTTTAAATTAATCATTTTACTTACAAGAATGGAAATTTTTAGGGACTAAATATACAGAGGAGAGGAAAACTAGAAGAGTATATTTCAACTAGAAACACAGAGCCTTGATCTTTTCTTTTGAAAACTAAGATATAATTTACACACAGTAAAAGGTGTTAGCATTTTGTATAGGGTCCACCTAACAGTTACTTAGCAACAGCCAGGAAAGAACCTGGCTTGCTGTAGATGGGCTGTGTCTTAGTTAGGGTTTTACTATTTTATACAAACACCACGACCAGTGTAAGTTTTATAAAAGACATTTAATTGGGACTGGCTTACAGGTTTAGAGGTTCAGTCCATTGTCATCAAGGCAGAAGCATGGCAGCATATAGGCAGGCATGGTATAGGAGGAGCTGAGGAGTCTACTTCTTTATCCAAAGGAAGCTAGGAACAGACTGGGCATGCTCAGGCATCTAGGAGGAAGATTTCTAAGCCCATCCCCACAATGACATACTTTCTCCAATAAGGCCACACATTCTAATAGTGCCACTCCCTGGGAGAGCATATACAAACCATCACATTCCACTCTCTGGCCCCCATAGGTTTGTTCAAACATGAGTCTATGGGGGACATACCTAAACATAGCATAATGCAAAATATATTTAGTCCAACTTCAAAAGTCCCTGTAGCCTATAGTAGTCTTAACAATGTTAAAAGTCCAAAGTTCAATGTCTCTTCTGATATTCATCCAATCACTTAACTATAATCCCCAAAGCAAGACAGGAAACCAGCTGGGCAAACTCCAAACTCTGTATCTCCATGTCTGATGGCAAAGCAGTCTTCAAATCTTCAACTCCTTTTTCATGTCTGTTGACTGCAATAGGGTTCTTTCTCCTGGGCTGGTTCTACCCCATTAGCAGCTTTCCTCAGCAAGCATTCTGTGGCTCTGGCATCTTTAACATCTTGGGGTCCCCCAAGTCAACTTCAGTTTCACAACTTCTTGTTCCAATGTCTGAGATTCCTACATGATCTGTGCATCTCCAAACGGCTGGTGTCACTTCTCCAGCTCTGCCTTCTGTAGCACTCTAAGTTCAGGTTGATCCACTTTGCTGCCACTGTTGTTCTTGGTGGTCATCCTGTGGTACTGGCATCTCCAATATGCTAGAGTCTTCCACTGCAAGTAGGCTTCATCAAAGCTCTCATAGGCTCTCTTTATGGCGCCAAGCCTCAACTCTTTTGCATGACCCCTTCAGTTCTGGGCTGTCGACTGCAACTGAGGCTGCACCTTTACCAACGGCTTTCTGTGGCTTCTTACAGTGCCTTCTTACAGAGCCTCAGCTGCTCTTCATGACCCCTTCATGCCTTCAAAACTAGTACTACCTGGGTGACTCTTACACATTACCAAGTCCAGCCACAGCACAAGGTACAACTTTGGCTATCTCTGGAACAAGCCTCTGTGCTCTCAGAAAACACTTCCCAGATTTCACATCTTAATCACCACTAATTTCTTAGCTCCAGCTAACTAGCATCAATAATCCTAGTAACAAAAGGTTCACTTTACTGGTTCTGGTATCTTGTTAATCACAGCTAATTCTTCAGTCCCAGCTAACCAAAACCACAGAATCTTCACAATCAAAACATGGCCCTGATAAGAGTCTTTAACCTTCCCTCTGAAATTTCACAAGCCATGCATCCATCTTCTAAGGTGTTCTCAACATTATCTTCCAAGCTCCTACACAACATCCCACAGAGCTCTTAACACTGAATGGATCTAGCCCAAAGTTCCAAAGTCCTTCCACAGTTCTCCCCCAAACATGGTCAGGTTGTCACATGAATACCCCACTATGCTGGTACCATTTTGTCTTAATCGAGATTTCTATTCCTGCACAAACAATTGGGGAGCAAAGGGTTTATTCAGCTTACATTTCCAAATTGGTGTTCATTACCAAAGGAGGTCAGGACTGGGACTCAAGCAGGTCAGGATATAGGAGCTGATGCAGAGGCAATGGAAGGATGTTTCTTACTGGTTTGCTTCCCCTGGCTTGCTCAGCTTACTTTCTTATAGAACCCAAGGCCATCAGCCCATGGATGGTACCACCCACAAGGGGCTAGTCCCTTCCCCCTTGATCACTAATTGAGAAAATGCCCCACTGCTGGATCTCATGGAGGCATTTCAACAACTGAAGCTCCTTCCTCTGTGATAACTCCAGCTTGTGTCAAGTTGACCCACAAAACCAGCCAAGACAGGCTGTTTGGCCTCCCCCTCTCTCTCTTCCCCCTCCTCCTTCTCTCTTCCCACATGTTTCTGGTCGACTTCTCCCTTCCTTCTCTCTCCTCTCCTTTTCAGTCCTTCTCTGTCCCCCTTATTTCTCTGCTTCTACTCCATTCCTTAGGCCCTGTTCCCATGTGCCAGATTAACTTTATTTCATATTAGACTTATCGTATGTCTGATACTTTGGGGAGACACCTCCCTCCTGCTGCTTCATGCCACTGCATTACAAAACAAATCAAAAGGTGCCCCTCTAAATATACAACTTAGTTATTTTGAGAAACTTTAGTTCAACCCTGCAGTTGCTATGAAGGTAAAGAATCACTCTAACATCTCTAGGCTATCCCTTTATTACTTCTCTTTATCCCAATCCACTAGTCTGTTCTGAATTTTGCTTTCCCAGAATGTTCTATTCATGAAATCATTTGTGCATATGGACTGAAATTCATTCAAATTCTTGTATTTGTGCATGGTTCAGTCTTTTACACTGCTGAATAATGTTCCAGTTTTTCAGTATGAATAAATCACAATGTTTCAGTTTACTTTTTGCTGTAGGGAGCAAATATCATGATGGAGCAACTTAAGAGAAGGAAGGAATTGTTTGGCTTACATCATTGAGGGAAGTCAGGGCAGAAACTCAAGCAGGAACTTGGATCATAAACTATAGGAGTGCTGTTTGCTGGTTTGTTCTCAGCTTATACATAGGTAGCTTTATTATATAGGGCATGACTGCCTATGAGGGAATGGTGTGACCCATCATGGGCTGGACCCCTCTCCTCACACCCAGTGTCAGATAACAGCCAAGACAATCTCCCAAACACATGCCCACAGGGCAGTCCCATTTGAGCAACCCCTTGGCCGAGGCTCCCAAATCATGTGACTCTGGGATGTGTCAAGTTAGCAGTAAAAGTTGGGAAGCACATATGTGATCGTGAAGCTGTTTTCAACTAATGAACATTCTAGTGTTTTTTCAGTTTTTAGCACTTATAAATAAAGTCACTAGAACATTTGTAGATAGATTTTTGTAAGTAAAAGATTTTGTTCACTTATGCAAATATGTAGGCGTGAGATCACCGTGTCAGAAATTAATGTGCAAGTTCATAGGAAACTGCCAAATTATTTTACACACTGTGTGAGCCATTTTGCACCCCTAATACCAATGTGTGAAAACTCTAGTTGGAACTTTGAATTCTAGCCGTCTGTGAAGTGTGAGAAGCCTCTTAGATTCCCATGCATGCTGGAGAGTATAGGATGGAAACTTGAGAACTGAAGCCTCAGTGGAGGGGGGGAGGGGGAGGCAGAGGGAGTTTATTACTCAGCAAAGCCAGATGGTGTGTAAAACAGTCCGTTTCCCTCTCCACTCAGATTAGAAAAAAAGAGTGTTTTTGAGAATTTAACCCCAGCCCTGTCATCATATTATGACTGTCACTCTAGGTTTAATGCAATAAATGCTTCAGGCAGTTCTTGTTTGGTACCTTGTGGTGATGCAGTAATGCAAATTAGCTTTGGAGAAGTCACCCTCTGTCAGACCTCTTGAGGTACCCCACTGATTGATTGTTGAAAGGAGTGTGTGAATCATCATGGGTGACAAAGGGAAAGAAAGAAATTAGTCCTTCAAGGACTGCAGAAATGAAATTAGCAAATAATTTAGTGTTTGAGATGTTTAAAGAAACACCATATTAAAGAATATGTGCTAACCAGAGATTATGAATTTGACTGAGAGTGATTTAACTGAAAACCCTTCTAGAGATGAAACCCTCTGGTCACCAGGTGAGCAAGACGTCACTGAGTCTGCTAAGCTGAGGCACAGGAGGGGTAGCAGCCATGACAGGGACTTACTGAGAAGGTCATTACCTTGATAGTTCTATAGAAGGAAGGAAGGAAAGAAGAGGTTAAAATGCAGAAAAGATAGATACATATGAAATGCATACACCTGTTTAGTGTGTGTTCGCAGATATGTATACATATATGGGTACCTACTATATATTCAAATAGTTACCCAATCCATATATTTATGTACAGGCCTGCTATGTATTTATTTGCATATCTATGTGAAAAATTTAGGATTAAAGAATGTTTAATTAATTTCCAAATTAAATATAGAGATTTTAAGAGAGAGAAATGTTACAGGAGCTGTTAGAAATATAATTATTAGGGACTTTCTGAATTGTTGAAACATGTTGATGATCGTTAAAGGAGGTAAAATGAATGTACTCTGTTACCTGCAGCCCACCGAGTCACTTAAAAATTTAGAGGTTTAAAGAAAAATTTTGCTTAGCTTAATTTTTTTTAATGTAATTTGATGTAAGAGTGGATAAAACTCCAGTTCGCAATATTCACGGTTTAAAGTAATTGGCAGTCATCAGCATCAGTTGAGCAACCACTGGTGAGCCCACCAGGCTCCAGGGGAGAGCTCCAAATCCAGAGGAATAGTAAAAGCTCTGCCTGAAATCATTGGGCCTCAAACCCAACCAAAAAGACACAAAAGTAGGGGACCTGTAGGAAGAAGAAGGGGGTGATGGGGAGAGTGAGGGATGTGAGGAAGGGAAGGAGGATAATCAGAGTGCATTTTAACATGCACGGAAATGTCAAATGACATATTTGATTTAGAGTTTTGAAAAATACGGAAAAAATACTCATGTGCAGGATAGAGTAGTGGGTTCAACTGGACTCCTAAGATTCAGTCTGTGCTGTGTCCTGTTTAAATGCCACAGCAATGACGAACTACTTTTAAATGCTAACAGGAAAGTAGCATTTTACAAAAGAAAAATGGGCCCAAAGAGCTTGAGAAGGCGGCAGAGACACCACTGACATCAATTTAAAAGCCCAGGGGTCACTACACAACCATAGGTTAACTCTGCAGATGCACGGGCTTAATGAGGGAATCTCAAAATGTGTGGCAGAAGAAGGGCCATAGAGAAGGGAAGGGTGGTCCTGGAGGGATGTGGCCTTTCATCATCTGAGGTTCCAGGGAACAGCTAACTTTGACAATTACTTTACACCTTGAGCAAAATGGATGGAGCTGGAGAACATCATACTAAGTGAGGTAACCCAGTCTCAAAAGATCAATCATGCACTCACTAATAAGTGGATATTAACTAGAAAACTGGAATACCCAAGACATAATCCACACATCAAATGAGGTACAAGAAAAAACAGAGGAGTGGCCCCTTGTTCTGGAAAGGCTCAGTGTAGCAGTATAGGGCAAAACCAGAACAGGGAAGTGGGAAGGGGTCGGTGGGAGAACAGGGGGAGGGAAGGAGGCTTATGGGAGTTTCGGGGAGTGGGGGTCAGAAAAGGGGAAATTGTTTGAAATGTAAATAAAAAATATACCGAATTAAAAAAACTAAAACATAAAAAATAAAAAAAAGAAAGAAAAACATATTAAAAAGCAAAGCTTAAAAAAAAAAAGTCCAACCCAAACTAAGAGTGAAATGTACCACAGGTAGTGGTTATTCTTGCTTGACAACTGGACTCTATCTGGACTGAACTATAATCCAGAAATGGAGGGCACACTCGTAGGAAACTTTTGCCTGGTGTGAAGTAGGACAATCCACTTCTAGTGTTCATGGTATGAAGACACATGAAGAGACACATACCTTTAATCTAGGCTATACCTTCTGTCTCTATAAGGACATAGAAGAAGAAAAAGGAAGCTATTGCTCATTGCCTGCTTGACTTCACTTTTCTAGCACATCAGTTCCTTCCCTGGCATTAGAGTCTGCTTTAGGACTCCAGTATATGCTGAAGATCTGCTGAAATATCTAGCTTTGTGGACGGAGCAACTACTGGATTCTTGGATTTTCACAGTCAGTCATTGTTGGATTCTGATAAATCATGTGTGTGTGTGTGTGTGTGAATAATGTTTATTTATTTATATTTATATATGTGCATATTTTATGTGCATATTTGCACATATGTATTATTCTATATTCATTCCGTAAGTTCTATATTCATTCTATAAGTTCTGTTACTTTAGAGTAGCCTGACTGATACACCACAGAAGAATACTTATCTTTACAACCTTAATGTGAAAATGATATTTTAACGAGAACATAGTAACCATAAAAAAGCAGGTGGCTACAGTGGAATTTATTAAAATAACTATTTTTTTCCAGTAAGATGCATTACCGAGAGAAAAAAAGCATGCCATAACACTGCTCACACTGTTGCTCACAGTGACATTCTACACAGACCTTTGATTCACACCACGTCGTGAAGCTCTTCAAGTCAAGCAACCATCTATCCAATTCAAATTCAGACAAACACGTCACAATCACTTCACAGAAGGTAATACCCAAGGACTCGTAAATACAGGAAAGGCAACCGTCTGGTTAGTAATTGGGGTGAGAAAACACGTACAGATGCTACTGAATTCCCATCAGAAAACTAATATTAACAAGACTGACATGAGCAGATGTGTTGCCAGGATGTGGAGCACCTAGAACCTTCATTCACTGCAGGCATGAGAACAAAATGGCGCACATGCTGTGGAAAGATGTTCAGTTCTATATACATTCATGTGTTAATTAATAAAAAAAAATCTGTTTTCAACCAAGTAAGAATAATATTCCCCGGTATATAATACGTCACACATGTTTGTATATATTCACACTCATGCATACGGAAACAAACATACACAATGTTTTATAAAGATTTATTTATGTTTATTTTTATGAGTGTTTGGCCTGCATATGAATATGTGCATCATATGGATGCTGGGAACAGAACCCCAGTGCTATGAAAGAGCAGCAGGCGCTCTTCTGAGACATCCCTCTAGTACCACAAAATGGTTTTTACTAGTGATAACCATAGCAGAAAAACAAAACAAAAATCCATTGAAAGTATAGATTTGTGAATTACAACATTATTAAGAAGTATATTCAATCTAGTTACTACTAACATGTAGTGGTTGAACGCAGTGAGTCCAACAACAGAGTGAGCAGAGTGTTCACGGCTCTATTACAATGAAGCACAGGAAAGATGATCCTGACGTGTGGTCCAGGCTTTTACCAGGAAGGGAGGAGTGAGGACTGGAAACAGAGGCATGGCCTGTAAAGTATTACCCAGCCCGTCTTCGTTGACTTAGGTAGCAGTTTCACAATGTGCTCAGGCCACAGTAACTCTCCAGTAATATTTTTATGATTTGTGTATTTTTTCATATGCACAATATTCTTTGATGAAGATATTCACTAAATACATAAACCTGAGCGGGGCTGTGGTGGCGCACGCCTGTAATCCCAGGCTCTGGGAGGCAGAGGCAGGTGGATTTTTGAGTTCGAGGCCAGCCTGGTCTACAGAGTGAGCTCCAGGACAGCCAGGGCTACACAGAGAAACCCTGTCTCGAAAAAAAAATTCCCCAAAACAAACAAGCAAACAAAATACATAAACCTGACATGCACAATAGATAAGGAAAATAAATAGATTGATTTTTTTAAAGCTTATTTCTATTAGTAATTTATAGATCAAATAGGCAAAAGGTTAGTAAGTTGAAAAAAACAAAAAACAAAAACACTATAAACTTGATCCAAGGATAGTAAAAGCACCTAAGAGCAGAAATTAATACAGTAATCAGGCCAAAGTAAAAATCCCACCAAACTTGGTCTTTTAAAAAGATAAATATAGAAATTTGAACAGGAAAAAAATGAGGACACTGGAAAGCATATGTTAACCCCCCCCCCCCCCCCACACACACACACACCACCTGAGACAGGGTTTCTCTTTGTAGCCCTATAGCCCTGGCTGTCCTGGAACTCACTCTGTAGATCAGGCTGGCCTCGAACTCAGAAATCTACCTGCCTCTGCCTCCCAAGTGCTGGGATTAAAGGCATGCACCACCACCTCCAGGCACATCTATTAATTTTGCAAAGGACTGGGGATTTGTTTCCCACCACATACATGGTGGCTCACAACTATCAGTGACTTCAGTTCCCAGGATCTGGTGCCCTCTTCTGGCCTCTGGAGGCACTGCATGCATGTGGTACACAGAATTCCGCCAAAGACTCATTTGTCAGAAGTTTGATCCAGGCTTCTTCTCTACCTTGTGGCTGAATAGGGTTTCTGGAGCTAATGTGGAAATGGGGCTCTTTGAGTCCCAGGCTCGAAACTTCCGTGTTGTTTGTTTTGCAGTAATTCAGCATCCTTCGCAGTTACACATCCCCTTTGTCATGAGGGCATAGCAAATATATGCTATCTAAAACTCTGTACTGCACAGAGTATGGACACAGTGAGGGGCAAGAATTTAGGTCAGTTTTCTCATTTACTATTTCCACCAACAGCTCCTCAGCTGAGATACCCTAGGGCACTTGGTTGCCACACATTCAGGGGATAATTCAGTCCTACATCACCCTTTCTGGAAGCCAGCATACAAAAGAATGTTTCCTGTCTGACTCATCAGGATATGTGATCTTGATTTTCTAGCTGGGTTAAAACTGCTTTAAAAAAAGAATTGCATAAACTGGCTTAATTTTGAACAGGTTATATAAAAATAAAAATCTAAAGAAAGTATCTGCATCCCTGTCTCTCTGTCTCTCTGTGAGTGTGTACGCACACATGCACATGCAGCAGAAAGTGAGAGCTGAGAGCAAATTGGTTATTCCAACAATGCAAATTTGTTTTTAATGTATTACTGTGTTAATGTAATCTTCCATATTAAACAGACAAAAGGAGAAGTTACAGGGTCATCTCAAGAAAAGGAACACACAGATAAAATTCAATATTGACTCATGGCAGAAGATCCATAGTAAACTATCAATGGGAAGAAACATCACTGAACTAATAGAGTATATAAAATAAACACACATAAAATATCAGGCTGATAGTTTAAATGTCATGTGAGTGCCTCCCAAAGCCAGTCCGACAGGGGTGCTTTTCATTCCTGTATTTGTGTTGGGTGTGACGACGGGTCACCAGCAAAACAAGAAGTCTAAAAAAAGAATATAATTATTCACACATTTTGAACTCTCTTTGTAAAAAGATGTTCTCAAGTTATTAATACTAACACGAGAGTACAGAAAGGGTAATGGGTATAAAATCAAATTAATAGCCAGTTGTGTTGCTGAAACAAAAACTACAAAAATGTGAATAAACCAAAAGTATCACTTACAATGTCAGAAGATCACCAAACCAAATACAATATGAAGGTTAAGCAAATCTAATATTTTAGTTTTTAAAATCACTCTGTAGGACATCTGTGTCACCCCAACCTCCAAAGGCCCAGGGATAATCCAAAGAGAGGGTGTGCAGATTATAAAGGCCAGAGGAGGTAGATCACTACAAAGCAGTTATGATTTCTGGATGCAACAGAAGCTGCACATAGGCACTCATGAGATTGGGACACCAGGCACAGGATCTGTGTGAGCTCCAGCCAGACAAAATCCAAGCAATGATAGTAGATATGACCATGAAGTCTCACCTTTAGCTGAAGCGCTGTTGGCAGTTGCTTAATGCTGATAGAGGTGGAGTTAGTTTTCTTAAAATGTGTGACCCCTGGGAGATAGACCAACACTCATACCCATAGCACACAAAAACATCCACACTCACACTAATACCTGTACCAACAATCACACCCATATCTACACCAACCCTCCCCATATCTACACTAACACCTATACCAGCACAATGGTATGTCACCTACACTCAAGAATTATGTAAACAGCACAAACTGGACTCAATGGGTTTAATAAAAGATAGGGGTCACACAACTAGATGGGCAGGTAAAACTAGAATGGGTTTGATCTCAGAGGAGTTGGGGAAGGGTGAATAGAATCAAAAAGTACAGTATGAAATTCTCAGAGTTAAAGTCTTTAAAAAATCACTGAAGAATATCTGCATAGGTAGAGGTGGTATATGATTAGAGAAGAAACTTTGATATAGTTAAAATGTCAAAAATTTCCATAGTGACCTCTGGCTTCAGTGAACTTGCAGTAATTTCACAGAGGAAATTATATATGTGTGTGTGTGTGTGTGTGTGTGTGTGTGTGTGTGTGTGTGTGTGTGTTAGAATCTATAACAAGATTCTAGAATCCTAATGGAAGACCAGAAGCAGAAAATAATGAAGACATTTTCTAGAATAAAAGGAAGGATTTGTTCTTTCAGATCTCAAAGCTTATTGTAAAGTTATTACAACCCATGGAGCATGCTATTCCTGCGAAGAGCAGCCCATAAACCAGGGAAGCAGGACGGAGGCTGTAATGGCCGTATCATAAGATGCGGCAGCTTGGGAGACTCGATGCATGATTGACATGCCATTTCTGACCAATGAGAGAAGGACAGCTTAACAATAGCCAGTTATTAGGTTCAGTTATTTAAAAATGTATACACATCACACAGATGAACGGCCAGCACACAGCTTTCACTAACAGACCTTCTTGTTCTGTGTTTTGTGTCGGGAAATGCTTCTGGTATACACCTGCATCCGCGCACAGAATCAATCGCAATTGTAATTGAATTCAATTCTTTATGCTCTCAAGGTAGAGAAGTTATATTTGAAAATAGGTTCTAAGTTTTCTGATTGAAAATAGATTCCCTCTCTCATACAATAATCTCAACCACAGTTTCCTGTACTTGCCCTCCTCCCAGCTCCTTCTCAACGCCTCTCTCCCCAGATCTACTCCTCCTCCATTTTCTTTCAGAAAAGAACAAGCCTCCAAGAGACAAGAACCACTGACATAGTAACTGCACATATTTAGATGTTCTTAAGATAAAAGCTCATGAACCCCACAGAATAGGAGGTAGAAAGAGTGTAAGAGCCGGAGGGAATGGGAGATACCAAGTAAACAAGGCCCTCTAAATCAACATGAGCAACACTCATACATAGTCAGAGACTAATGCAGCATGCGCAGGGCCTGCACAGGTCTGTACCACGTCTTTTGCATATATTATGGCTTTACTGTTTTAGTGGGATTCCTGAGTCTGTGAATGAGTAGATCTCTTTCCCTTGGGCTCTTTTCCTTCTGTTTGTTTTGTCCAATTCCAATGTGTTTATTTTTGGTACATATTATTATATTTTATTATTTTCCCTTAGAAACTCATTTATTTTCTAATGAGAGACAGAAAGGGAGTGGATCTGGATGGGAGGGGAAGACAGGGAGGGACTGGGAAGAGTAGATGGCCAGGAAGACATAACCAGGATATATTACATGAGAAAAGTATGTTCAATCAAAGGAAAACAAATTTAAAAGTATGCAAGCTCATTAAGGAACGTATTGATCATTCTGCTACTACTGAATGAAAGTGAAAACATGAAGTCTCAGCAATATATTGGATTGTATCCCATTTTTAAATATGAAAGTGATTAGGTTCAAACAGGAAAAAAAAAGAGCATCTGGTAAAGACACTCTAAAACTATAAGAGTCACAGAACCATCATGAGAAGATTGAAGACAGGAGAGGACATGTTTCCAGAGTAGAAATGTGAATAGCTGGTGAATGTATTAAAAAGGTATATTGGAAATGCAAATTCATACAGTTACTGTGATAACATTTCTTCACTAGTCAGTATCAGGCATGTGAGTGATGGACCCATTGTGGAAACTTTTATTGAGTGTGATGTACACCTTTTTGGTAATGTACTTTATTATATAGGACTTCTGTACCCCAATAAAATTATCAAAGAAACTCTTGGTAATATACCAAGGACAGGTCTGTCAATATAATTGTCTGAGTTGTTGTCATGCCAAAAAACTGAAAAACTATCCAACTAATTGTCAGTTCAAGGGGAATGTTCAAATGAAGTATAACAGGATCTTACAATGAGATGGTAAAGCCAGTGATGTGCTGCATGAAAAGACAATACATAAGAAAAATATGGTATTAAATCACTTCCATATTTAAAAAGGCAACATGATCTAGCATATTGTTTATTGATTCAGTTCCATAAAAGAGACAATTGCACAGAATTACAGGCATCAAATAAGGAATAGTTTGCTTCCTCAGAGGGAGGGATGGGGAACTTTCTTGGTGATGCGCACACAGAGACCCACGGCCATGTTAACAGCATGAAGGCTGAGCTGTGCATACCTGTGCTATATTTTGTTTTCAACTCTCTCATACATCGTAGTCAAAATATGGCAACTTTAGGGCTAATTATTCATTTATTTCTCTATGAGTGTGTATTTAAATACTATCTTCTTATGCTTCCAAGAATTAACAGATGTATGTGCAGGTGTCTCCATTCCCACCCAACTCATTTAATGCGGTGCTGATTCTTGTTCTGTAGACAGTGATTTCCTGGTAAAACCAGACTTTTCTTTCGAGTCTTGAGCCTATAAGGAATGGCAGCAACTGTTTTCCATGCCTGAAAACATGAATATCCCATGAAAAGAGTTTAAAACTCAGATCCTATGTATGCCTAGATATACTTGTTGAAAATCTGAGCTATAGAATTTAAGCATTTCCATAATAAAACTTAATGATTGATTTGGATCTGGTTTGAAGACTCAAACTTTAGGTCATGGATGTAGAGATTTGTGTGTTGACTAGAGTTTTGTCTTGGTTGGTAGAAATACTCAACAACATGCAAGATATCAGTTAGTTACTGATTCTGAGAATTATTGGGTAGCTTCTTGAAATGCAGATAGGTGAAAGTCAGCTATATGGTGGCATGGGCAGCTCCCAAGACATTGCATGCCTGGTGCACACACCTATACACACGCAGGCAAACACTCATACATGTAGCTATTTTAAAAGTATTTAAAACAAGCAAACAAAAATAGGTCTGGCTAGGCACAATGATATGCACCTTTAATTTCAGCACTTTTGAGGCAAAGGCATGTGCATGTGTGAGTCTGATTGGGTCCACATAGTGAGATATTTTCTCAGAACAACCAAAACCAAAACAACAGCAAGAACAGTATAAATATTTTAAAGCAAGCAGACATGGATAGAACTAAGTTTAGTGAGTCTTTGAAAACAAAGATTTATAGTAACTCTGTGACTCAAGACAAAGGCAAAGTGGACATGCTGGGGATGGCTCACAGACACTTCCAGAGCTTCTGTGGCCTTTGAAGTACCACTTCATTGCAAGTCTTGAAGTTAACACTCTCTGCTCCCAGTGTGGGAAAGGAGTCCCTAGACCGTGGGGCGAGCAGAGCCATTGCTCATTAGTTATTTGTGTGTCTGTTCTAAATGTCAGAGACTATGCGGGACTGATGCCAGGCACTGGTCTCAATCTCAATTATCTCAGAACTCTTCAGCAGGAGAAAAGTGGCAGATAATGATCAGAACAGCAAGGCTAATAACCTGCTGCTGTATGGGGCAAGGGAGGAAGGGGAAGGCACCCACTAGGTCACTCAATATAAGCCTGAAACTGAGGAGAGAATTTATTCCAGTAATTCAAAATCACCTGTATATTTAGGGTATTTAGAAAGTCTCCCACATGCACCAGGTTAAATGAATGGTCAGAAATGACCTGACAATGCCCCATCCCAGCCGTTATGTCAGGCTAGTCCTCAGGATTAGTTTGCACCAATCTGTAAGATGTGGCTATTCTGGCATTGTCTCTATCTCCTCCTCTGCTGTTTAAGATGTTCAAGGAAGAGTTTCTAGCATAAGAACAGGGCAGAGACTACAGTGAGCACACATGATTAGGAAGCAAATCCATCTAATAAACCACCAAAGAAACAGACAAGCATAATATCTAGCAGCCAGAAGCAAGCAAGATCAGAAAACTCAGAGTCACTTGGAGACTATATCATCCTGAGTCTTTACACTTACACTTTAGTGTTAACATGCTCATAAAATGTTCAAATAAAGCTACAGGGCAAGAAATGAATAAAGAACATATTATTGTTTGATGAGGCAAAAACATCTCTGAGGAGGGTCAAATTAAGCAAACATTTTCTTTTTCCATTTCTTCTTTCCTTCCTTCCTTCTTTTCTTCCTTCCTTCTTTCCTTCCTTCCTTCCTCCTTCCTTCCTTCCTTCCTTCCTTCCTTCCTTCCTTCCTTCCTTCCTTCCTTCCTTCCTTCCTTCCTTAAATTCGAAGGATTTAAATGGTATTCCAGAGTTCAAGAACCCTGGAAACAAGGAAAATAACATACAAACAAAATAAGAATTTAAATAGCAATAAGAAGTATAAACATAAATCAGATATTTCACATCTAAGAAGACAATTAAAAAACTAAAAAGTCTCCAGAGGGAATCTAACAACAGATTTGAGCAGGCTGGAGAAAGACTTACTGAGCTTGAAAATGAGATGATTAAAATTAACAAGTCTGGGGAGAAAGAGGAAAAATAAATGAAGAAAAATGAATCCATGGGACTGGAATTCACTTGAAGTAGATGAATGTGTCTACTTGGGATCTCAGAAAGAACGAGTCAAACGTGTGAAGGAACAGTGGCTAAACTTGTCAAAATGTCATGTGATCCGTGAGTTGAGTCGCATGAGTCCAACTCCAAGCACAATACACAGATAGATCCCCAGAGATGTGATTGAGAGGCCAAATGAGGGCTGGAGCGATAGCGCAGTGGGTAGAGAGTGCTTGCTGTATAAGAATCAGGACCTGAATCTAATCCTCCAAACTCACATAAAAAAGCCAGGTGTGGTGGCATGTTCTCATAACCGCAGCTGAGGAGGCAGGGACAAGAGGACCCTGGGGTCTGCCTGCAGCCAGGCTAGTCTATTCAGTGAGCTCCAGGCCAAGGATGAACTCTGTCTCACAAAACAAGGTATGAAATAACATACATCTACACATACATGTGCACCCATATGTGTGGGCTAAGCACATACATGTACACAACAAAGAGGCATTTGACAGGAAGAGGAACATGATTGTCATATAGAAGTAGCAGTTAGTTCTTCATCGCAAGGCATGGAGGCCAGAGGCAGTAAGCCAACATGTTTCAAGGGAGGATAATGCTTAGATTTTACAGAAAATATGATTCCAAAGGAAGACCCATTAAGATATCAAAGGCAAGGACATTATGGACCATTATTTCTTAGTATAGATGTAACATCCTTCACAACACATAAAGAAGCTGAACTCAGCAGCATAATCAAACGCTGTGCACCACGTCCTAGTTGCAGGTTTATTATGAAAAACAAACAAACAAAACAAACAAAAAACCAGTGTGCATTCCTAGTTCCTAACAGTGTAAGCCGTCAGCTGGCTGGGGTCCTTCTTGATGGACCATGCTTGAAACACCAAGTGGGCAGAGTAATCATTTTAGTATTGGCTATCCTGGGTCCACAGGCTTTGGGGTTCAGCTGACAGACTCAAAGACTGCTAGCACTAGGTTTTGAGAACTAGAAGATTTAGAAGCCAGAGACTCCTAGCTCTGGGAACTTCAGTCAGAGGCCTCTTGTTCTTAGATGCGGCTGCCTATGGCCTGGTACTTGACACAGAGCGTGACCCACGGCTTTTAGTAGCGGTTAAAGATGGAAGTAATTGCCATCAGCTAGCATTATGACTTCTGCGTCTTGGATGTCAGGACCCTTGGTCAAAATAGAAGCTCATATTATACAGTTCTTAGCTTGGGCTATTGGAACCCTCAACTTTTAACCCACTAGAGCTCCTCTGGCAACCAGGGTTTGTAATCCCTGAAGTTTCAGCTCCCGCTTTGGCTCGTTACAACCTCTAGTCATTTGAAGCATCTTGCTCTCTTCCCTTCCCAGAACTTCAGCCATCCTTTCCTGCTTCCTGCAATTTCTGCCTCAGTCCCTTGTCATTATCTCCTAAGCGGTCTTTTCATGGCTGCTGCTGTTGCATCTCCTCACTTGCTACTCTAGGTCTGCTTGCTTTCTATGCTGCCAGCTTGGCCTGCTCTGCTTATGATAGTGTGCACGTAGGCAAAGATAGCAACTCACAGGATGCTTTCTATTGCATCTAATTCTGTAATACCAGGAGGCAGCACAGTATGACTCTTACATGGGGTGGGGGTGGGGGGCAGCAGAAGAGTCTGGCTGTAGTCTTGAGGGGGTGCGGTGTGACTATGGCTTGCAAGGCTCTCAGTTGCATCAACTGCAAGTCTTAAAGACCAGTCGCAGTCTTTTGTTGAATCCTAAGAATAAGTGCTCTGCCATTTGTCCTGAGTAAGACCAGCGGCAGAGAGAGCAGGCACATTCGGAGCACATTAAGCTGGTTCAAGCTTTTAGGAACAGTTCAGACTGGAGCAGGGGCCCTGTCTGCAGCTGTTTTGCATCTGAAGAGCAGTTTCCCCAGCATGTCAGTGGAGAGTTTCATGCGGCCAGACCACCATAATGACTGTTTGAGTCAAATCATCTGACTCCCAATGACTTAGCTTATTTAAAGCAAAAGTAAACATCCAAAGAGTGCTTATGTTAAATATCTATTATCGACATTCTTAACTGTACTCTTAACAACTCTTAAGCAAATATGCTGGTGAGAATTTGGCCATTCTCTCTGGCTTGAGAACACTCAGAACCGTACAATAGGAGGAAACATATTCAAGATGATAAAGGGTGTAAGAGAAAACTCCTCAGCACCCATCATCCACAGTGCAGAAGGACTGTGATAGCTTTCCTCTGAAGAGCAAGAGCAAGGCAAGAAAGACACCAGTGCTGTCAGCATCACACTGGAACTTCTGACTCGTGCAACCAAACGAGTAACAGGATTCTTTCAAATTCCAAAGGGATAGGGAAAACCATCTCTGTTTGCAGAAAGGACGGGATATATAGAACATTGTAAAAATCTGCAAGAAAGCTGCTAAAGATCACAGGTGACCTCAGCAGTTACAAATTAAACTCACGAGTAATCTGGAAGACAAAAAGATCAGTCAACATACAGAATCTCCTAAATGAGTAAAAGACTTAGCAATGCTTTTAACAAGGAACTAGGAGGCTTGCAAATTTACAACTATACAGTTCTGTAAAACAAAATTAAATATATCTACACAAATGGATTTTTTCATTGATTGGGGGATTAATATTATCAACATTCTAATGTGGAAAATCTGATCCTCAAATTCATATGGACCTGCTATTATCCCTGAGTAGCCAAAACGACCTTGAAAAGTAAGAAATTTGGAAGACTCAATTTCCCAGTTTCGAAACTTCACTCAAAGCTCTAGCCATCACACTATTAGCACGAGGATGGATATGTATTTCAGTAGAATCAAACCAAGGCTCTAGAAACAAACTCCTGTGTTGTATGACTAGTTTAATTTTTTAAAAAGATTTTTATTCCAGTTTATGTGTATGAATGTTTGGCCTATATGTATGTTTGTATATGTGAATGCATAGCCTGCCAAAGTTAGACAATAGTGACTGGTCCACATCAGCTGGAATTACAGGCCATGAATGTACTGAGAACCAAACCTAGGTCCTCTGCAAGAGCATCATGTGCTCCTAACAGCTGAACCATCTTTCCAGGGAAATGGCTTTTTTTTTTTTTTAGAAGAATATCATAACCACTGAGGGGTGAGAATAGTTTTCTCAGCAAATGTTGCTGAATTTACATATGTAAAAGACTAAAGCTAGGTTTATTATTCACAATATATATATAAAATTAGTCCCAAATGGACCGACAATCTAAATGGGAGTTAACACAATGAAACAATTAGGGAGAAAGATAGGGACAAACCATATGATCTTTGATTTTTTTTTAGTGGAGTCTTAGCTATGACATCAAGAAGCATGAACAGCCAAGGAAAAGAATAGGTAAGTTAGACTTTATCAAAGGATATTATTAAGCATATGAAAATTCCCATATGAGAAGAAAAAAGCATTTTCTTTTCTTTCTTTCTTTCTTTCTTTCTTTCTTTCTTTCTTTCTTTCTTTCTTTCTTTCTTTCTTTCTTTCTTTCTTTCTTCCTTCCTTCCTTCCTTCCTTCCTTCCTTCCTTCCTTCCTTCCTTCCTTTCTTTCTTTCTTTTTCTTTCTTTCTTTCCTTTTTTTTTTTTTTTTTTTTGAGACAGGGTTTCTCTGTATAGCCCTGGTTGTCCTGGAACTCACTCTGTAGACCAGGCTGGCCTCGAACTCAGAAATCCGCCTGCTTCTGCCTCCCATGTGCTGGGATTAAAGGTACATGCCACCACTGCCTGGCTGTTCCTCGCACTCTCAACTCTGAATTATACTGTGGCCTCTAGACTGATACTCAAAAGGATGGAAAAGAGAGATCCAATTTTGTATGCCAATGTCCTCTGTAGCATTAATCACGATTTCCAAAAGATGGAAGCAGTAGTATCTCTACTCGTGTAGAAGGAATACTCAAAGCATGGTATGTGCAGGTGGCAAGCCATTAGGTAGTCCAAAGATCTGTAGTGTGAATGAGCCTTCAAAAATCACATGAGATACTAGGCATAACGGCAAATACTGTTTGATTGTACTTGCTCTGATTTCTTTCCCTGTTACTCTGATTAAAACACACCAACAAAGGCAACCTAAGAGATAAGGAGTTTATTTTGACTTACAATTCAGGGAAGTAAGTAGTCTATAATTCTGGAGTGGTCAAGGCAGTGGAAGACTTGAAACAGCTGGTAGCGTAGAGTACACACCCAGGGTGAGAGCAGGGTGATTCATGCATGTCCTCAACTAATTTTCTCCTTTTTATACAGCCCAGGATCCAGCCTAGGGAATGGTGCCACCCACAGTGGAGAAGTCTTACCATCCCATTTTATCCCATTTAATTTAGTTCTGCACTGGCATGCCCTTCAGTCTCCTAGATTATTTATGATTTCATTAAATTGACAATTGAATAAACAAGGCTATTGACTCAGAAAGATCAGAGTTTACATGTGCTAGGGGTAGGTGATAATGAGAATTGTTATAAAACCTTCATTTGGAGTGAGTGATAACTTACATGACATTGTGGATGAACTTGATGCCTCTGAATTGTGCATTTAGAATAGCTCAGATGGCAAATTAGTTATCTTGGCTGCATTTCCAAAGTCATACCTGGTAGTCCTGAAATAGATACTGGCACTTTTCACTTCTGACACATTACTAAGAGATGGCAATTCGTGATTCTGATGTCCTGAGATGTCATTTGGGGACCATTGTTTTAGACAGGCAAGTAATGACAGCCAGGTTTTTTGACACCAAAAAACGTTTGGCTAGTTTGGACTTGTTTCTATTTTGGTGATTGGGGATGTTTTAGGAGGGGGAATAGACATGGTGCTTGGGCCCTTGCCTTACAACTGGTACAGAACAACTTCTAGCAAGGTCTACTGGCCAAAATAAACCACGAAGTCAGTCCAATGTTCAAAGCTTGGAAGCTGCCCTGTTCTCTAAATGTGAAGCTAACAGTGTTAGTCTGGGGTGTGTAGATGCAGGAAGAAGAGCACCTATACCAAAATCAATCCCTTGGTGATGCACATTTGAGTTTGATTACTAGACTTCTCAGAGTTGATGAACTTGTACTTGCTTTTGAGACTAATGGACCTATACTCTTGTTTAAATCTGTGTGCACATGTACATGTGCTTCTGTGCACATGTGGAAGCCGGAAGAAGGTGCTGAGTGTCATCCTCTATTACTTTCCTTTCTGTTTTATCCCTTGGAGTCAAGGTTTCTCACTGACCCAAAGACTGCATCTTTCAGTCTTTCAGCTTGGCTAGCAGCCAGCAATCTGAGGATCTTCCTGATCAACCCCATGCAGTGCTAGGGCAGTAGGCACATTAGGTCCATGTTTGTCTTGTTACATGGGTCTTCATGCTTGTCCTTCAATTGCTCTGAACTGCCAACCTTTTCCCCCAGCCCCTGAGGTGACTGTATTGCAAGTCACATCAGTGTAAGATCTGGTTCCTGCTTTCTTCTGCAACCTTACCCCATGCCATTGTCTCTTCTGACCACCTCACTTCCAGAAGATCCTGCTATACCACTCCTGGGCATATACCCAGAGGATTCCCCAGCATATAATAAGGATACATGCTCTACTATGTTCATAGCAGCCCTATTTATAATTGCCAGATGCTGGAAAGAACCCAGGTATCCCTCAACAGAAGAGTGGATGCAAAAAATGTGGTATATCTACACAATGGAGTACTATTCAGCCATTAGAAACAATGAATTCATGAAATTCTTAGGCAAATGGATGGAGCTAGAGAACATCATACTAAGTGAGGTAACCCAGACTCAAAAGGTGAATCATGGTATGCACTCACTAATAAGTGGATATTAACCTAGAAAACTGGAATACCCAAAACATAATCCACACATCAAATGAGGTACAAGAAGAAAGGAGGAGTGGCCCCTGGTTCTGGAAAGACTCGGTGAAGCAGTATTCGGCAAAACCAGAACGGGGAAGTGGGAAGGGGTGGGTGGGAGGACAGGGGAAGAGAAGGGGGCTTACGGGACTTTTGGGGAGTGGGGGGCTAGAAAAGGGGAAATCATTTGAAATGTAAATAAATTATATCGAATAAAAAAAATTAAAAAAAAAAGAAAATGCCAGAGTCTCAGATTAGTTTCCACTGCCTTTCCTCCCCCCTCTCCCTTTCTTTGTCACTTCCCTTTCTCTCTTTTCTCCTTCCCTTCTTACCTCCCTCCCTCTTTCTTTTCCTCCCCTTCAAAACTCTGCTGCTTCTGTTGTGAAGTTCACATGTCACAGGGAGATTTTGTAAGGATCTGGCTTGCCTGTTCCCTCATAGATTTATTTACTTATGTGCCTGCAGCAGACTGTTGAAACTGGATGAAGTCTAATTTATCTTGGATAGTTTCAGTCAAATGGTGGCTGACTCTTGGCCGGGATAATGTCGGAACCACATGTCCTTCATTATCTAGCAGGCTAGTTTGGACTTGTTTCTATTTTGGTGATTGGGGATGTTTTAGGAGGGGGAATAGACATGGTGCTTGGGCCCTTGCCTTACAACTGGTACAGAACAACTTCTAGCAAGGTCTACTGGCCAAAATAAACCACGAGGTCAGTCCAATGTTCAAAGCTTGGAAGCTGCCCTGTTCTCTAAATGTGAAGCTAACAGTGTTAGTCTGGGGTGTGTAGATGCAGGAAGAAGAGCCCCTATACCAAAATCAATCCCTTATACGTTCTCACCAAAGAATCTTTGTATTATCATATTCACTGGTTTGAAAGGAGAAGGTATACAGGGGGCTGACTTCGTAAACAGTTGACACATGCAGTCCTGCTACATGGTGCTGCACCTAGTAAGGATCCATGATTGATTTAAGGCTCTTTGTTCCTATCTTTGAGGACTTAGTAACTTTTAAAATAGGAGACTTACCATCATGTAATGGTTCCATGGTATAGATTGTGTGTTTAATGGTTTGTTCCTCCTTTCCAGACTGTAAGCCTTACCAGGCTCAGAGCCTTTTTCTATCTCAGTTTATTTAGAAAGTATTTAAACTGGTGCCCAGTTCTAAATGATGAAGTTACATTCTTGTTGTAGAAAGTATTTAATCCCACCTGAGGTTTCTACCCTGCCTTAGCTATTTAAGTTCCTGGATGAAGGATACACACATAATCTTTATATTTGCAATAAGCCTTAAACAGCACAATAGCTGGGCAAATACCTACCCTCTGTTATTAGAATCTACTTTCCTATCAGTAACCCTGAGTTATTATTATTTACTGTGTTTCATCTGGGTTGCTCTTGACTCCAGTGGGCCAGTCCTCAGGACCACATTCGTATGGCTCATCTGACCTGTGGTGGCTTCTCCTTCTCCCTTCTGCACCTTCTTCTTCTCCTCGTGGTTCTCCTTTGACCCTGATCCCAGGAAACATAAACCCTACCTATGTCTCTTCTGCCCAGCTATTGGCTGTTGGCATCTTTATTTACCAATCAGAAATTACTTGAGGAAGGGTTACAGGGGCCATATACAGACTCAAAGTCTTGGGAGCTCACACTTAACATTACAATAGACAATAAAAGACAAATCATCAACACATTCCAATAAGCATATTGTGAGTTGAAAATATATTAAATAAAAAAACATCATTTAGTTCCTGGGCCATAGTGGCGCATCCTTCTAATCTCAAAACTTGGGAGGTGAAAGCAAGAGGATCATGAATTCAAAGCTAGCCAAAGCTATGCAACAAATTCAAATCCAGCCTGGACTACATGAGACCTTGACTAAAATAGAAAGACAGACAGACAGACAGACAGATAAATAGATAGACAGGTAAGTAGATAGATATGTGGGTAGGTAAGTAGATAGATTCTATGTGGACAGATAGGTAGATTGATACGTGGGTAGGTAGGTAAATAGATGATAGATAGATAGATAGACATATTTAGTAAAGTACCATACCAAAAGCCATCCCCATTTTGCCTTGCCAGTTCTCTTTCCTCATGATCTTGAGGCTGCAGGCATGTTGTGGTTATAGCTCTTGGAGGAAGACTGTCAACATAATGAGTGACTTAGCCCAGTCCTCTGCAGTAAAGACTTCATTCACACAGGAGAGGGAATGCAGTCAGGAGATGGGTGTCATGGCTGCCCAGGCTCATATCCAGGGCAATGAGAAGAGAAATGGGATTCTAACAATTAAAATGAGAAGTTACATAGATAGCTTTGAAACAACTACGTTTGACTATAAGGCTCAGTTATACAGGTGTGGTTAGTTCCATATTGAGTGAACAACTGCTGAGAGAAATATTGTCTTAATAATATTTATTCATTCACTTTTGTTGAAAGGCTGCATTTTTGGGTGAGTCTTTTGTGGTAGGTCTTTTATTATTATTATTATTTTCCGAGACAGGGTTTCTCTGTGTAGCCCTGGCTGTCTTGGAACTCACTCTGTAGACCAGGCTGGCCTCAAAATCCACCTGCCTCTGCTTCCCAAGTGCTGGGATTAAAGGCGTGTGCCACCACCGCCTGGCTGTGGTAGGCCTTATCACCAGGCAGCAGGCATACATCCCATCCATGCCTTACGCTGAGTCCCCTTTCATTAGAGTTTGATAGAAGGGGTCTCTTGATTCTGACAATTTAGACATTGCTTCACAATATAACTGTAGCCTAGAAAGAGACCAAAATTTGAAATTTGAATTATTGAGTATGTATTGCTATGTCATTGTTGCAAATTTGAAAGATTGTAAATTAAACTATGGAAGGTTAGGGACTTTCTGTAGTCTTTATTATTATTATTTATTTTTTATTTATGCAAGTACATTGTATCTGTCTTTAGACCCACACCAGAAGAGTGCATCAGATCCCATTATATATGGTTGTAAGCCTCCGTGTGGTTGCTGAGAATTCAACCCTGGTCCTCTAGAAGAACAGTTAGTGCTCTAAACTGCTGAGTGAGTACAGTGATTAGGCAGTAGACAGTAGAATATCCAGAGTTCTCTAGATGTGCAGAACTTACAGAATAAACACACACACACACACACACACACACACACACACACAGGGATTTATTAAATTGGATCATAGCATGTAGTCTGGGTAGTTTGACAATGTTTCACACTGGAGAGGCCAACAATCTGGTAGCTGCTCACTCCTTGAGGCTGGATGTCTCCACAGTCCCAGTCTGTCACAATAAGCACATTCCTAGGGGATTCCAGAAGAACTGCTTGTCTTCAGTCTACATTGGCATCCTGGAGAAGTTGGCTTTAATCGTGGTGACAGAGTTCTACAACAGAAGAGATGCACTTGCCAGTGAGGGTGAAGGCAAGCAGGCTAAAAGGCAACTATTTTTCTTCATGCCCTGTTATCTGGGCTGCCACCAGAAGGTGCCATTCAGGGTTAGGATGGGTCTTTCTGCTTCAAATAATCTGATTAAGAAAATCTTTCCCAGGAGTACCTAACATCTTGGGATTTTATTGATTCCAGATGCAGTCAGGTTAATATCCAAGATTAACCATTTCAGACATCTTGTTTGTAAAGTGATAAGTCTGTCATAAGAGGCGATGCAGATTGAATATACATACGCATTAAAAGTACCTGGCATGTGAAGGGCTGTATCACACACAATCCATCCTGCCTTTCTTATGCACGTTATGCTGTGCTTCACACCACACTGTAGAAGCAATATACACATTTACTATATTGAGGGGACCTCTGTTTTAGTTAGGAGGATATTTATGACCCAGAGAACAGTCAACCACACCTATTGTAGCCTTGAAGTATATGACTCTGTAGGTGTGAGAAATCTTGGGTGTCAAGAGGGGGAAGGAGAGGAGATGAAGAGGACATGGAGAAGACAAAGAGAAGACATGAAGGCGACACAGAAAAGTCATGGAGAGGACACAGAAAGGGCACAGAGAGGACGTGGGCAGGATGTGAAGAATTCTGAGCCTGGAATGTTTTGCTGCAGATATAGGTTTTTGTGGGATGTGGATGAGAGAGATAGTGACTTACTGCTTTTGAGGCTCCAGACTTCTGCTCTCCATCATTGCCTAAGCTAATTATACCTCACGTTTCGAGCATCCTAATAAGGTGGTGATTATTATTTCCATTGTACAAGTAAGTCAACGGGACTGGAGATTAAGTGATCTGCCAATCCCACACAGTGATGGAAATAAGATTTAAGCCTAAAGTTTGTTTTCCCTTCAGTCTGACCATTCATCCAACAGGTAGGTTTTACAGGCTTCATGGGGGGGGGTGAGGAACAGCACATCTACTTCATTCTTGATCAGAGAGATAGCTCATCTGATTTTATTCTTGATTTCAAGGAGGGGGGAAGAACAGCGGTTTCTTGGGGAAAGAGAGAGACGGGGCTTATTGCTCCTTATAGCCCATTCTTCTGGGGAACAGGATAGTTCTCTTTGCCTTCCAGCTGTTGTAGGAATAGTTATTCATGGGGTTGCTTACAGGGACCACAAATCTAATCTCTTTAGAATTCTGGGCACCACATCATGCTCCTGGCCGTCCGTTGGTGAGGTATGATGACTTGGGTACAGGCACTATGTCAGTGTCTCATTATAGAAATTACCTCTTGATTAATTCAGTGCTGCAGAGCTCTGCCTGAAGAGGAGGCAGCCACGTCTTGAGAGTCAGCACATCTTAGAGCTTTGCACATTCATCCTTGGGATGCTGCCTCCTGGGCCTAAGAGAGACACACACACACCCCTGCTTTATTGCTCTGGAGTTAAATGCCTACAATGTGTTTCAGGCTAAAATAACATTATTCTCTATTATAAAATATGAATGTGTCACTTCCTAGGCAAAGGAGAAAGCAAAAGTGTCTCACGTGTCAAACCCTGGTGCAACCTTGAATACAGTGTGATGATGCCCATGCAGACCAAGGAGCACTGGCTGGAGGCATGGGCTTGCTGAGGGTCACATAAGCCTCTGCACCACTGATGAGTCCCCTGGGAAACACAGACACCCCTGGGGATTTCCTTACTTTAGAGCAATAGCTTTCCGAGGAACTAGTTATTCAGTAGGGAGAGAGACATGATTGTCACAGATTTTCATTACCGGAATGGTTGGCTACCCACTCGGTTTCTCTGTCATGCATTTTGGCTTTTCGTGCTCTTATTTCAGTGTATTGAAAATAATGACTAAGCCTAGGTGAGCTGCAGTGAGTTTGAGATGTGGCTTCAGGGACCAGGAACATAGCTTGTAGGTAGGGTTCTTGCCTCGTGTGCACAGGGATGTCCGTTTAAGTTCTGCAAATGCCTGGATTAGTGGCTCACACTTATAATTCCAACTCAGGAGGATCAGAAATTCAAGGTCATGTTCATTTTCCTATAGGGAACCTGAGGCCATCCTGGGCCACATCATCTCAAAAAAAAAAAAAAAAAAAAAAAAAAATCTAAGGGGAGTGATGGTAAAGAGCTAGATGAGGAATTGAGTGTTCTCACAGCTCCTAAATAGCATATGTCCCCCAGAGGATTCCCACCTGCACAGGTGCAAGGTTGGTTTCTTTCTCTCCTCAAAGTCTTTTCTTCTTTTCTTCTGTTTAAATCCCATCAAGGATCTCATGTATTCTAGGCTGGATGACATTGAACTTCTGATCCTCCCACCTGTAACCCCAAATTTGGTAATTACAGACCTACTTTGTTATGTTAACAAGCTTTGTTATGTGGTGTTCGGGATTTCACCCAGGGCTTCATGCTTGCTAGACAAGCACTCTACCAAGGACATCCAGAGCCCCGAGTGCCTTCTCTCTCCTGGTCATCTCTCTCTCCTTCAGCAGCTGAGCTGTCACTGCACAGGAAGATTGATTACAACTTCTTCCCTTAATCTGGCAGCTGCTGTTTTTCTCACCTCAGCTGCTTCCCATAATCCCGCAGATGGCAGACATATGTTTATAGGCACAAAGCAAAAGAAGCTGTATTGGATTCCTCCCATTCTTAATTCCTATTTCCCTTTCATGTGGAAAGCTGGAATCGCAGCACTGGAAAGTGTATACATTTATAGATTAATATTTCTCTGCGTTAAGACTCCAGGAACAGCAGGGCAGCTAATGATATGCTAATGAGCTGACAATTTTTTATGGATCATAATGGAAGTCGACAAGTGTCTTTCTTGGCTTTTATGCAAGCTCGGATATTGTATTCGCTGTCTTCAGGGCAGAGATAGGCAATGGGTTGCATCTTGAAAATGCTGCTCTCTGTCTCTTACTTTCCACGATCCTGTTGTAAAAGCTTGGGTCTCTGCCAGTTTGTAAACAAAACACATCTTCATCCATATATTTACATGCCTGCCAGGAAATGCTCCCACCCGCTCTGCTCTTCCTTTGCCTTTCAAAGCAATTTGTTTCAGTGTTTTTAGCATACAAAAAAACCCCAGAACCAGTTTCTTCAATGTAAACAGAGATCTGCAGGGAAATAAGAGCGTTAAAAATGAATTAGCATTTGTTTGGCCTTAAAGCATCTTTCATTTGTGTTTGAGAATGCTGAGTGTCTGGGAGGGTTTGCTAATCTCAGTTATCCCATATGTAAGAGGATCTTAATAGCATCCTTTCCCGATTTTTTTATTATACCTTTCTATTTTTCTTACTGCATGACAAAAAATGTTGGAAATAATGGGAATTAGTTTTGCAAACATAAACAACCCAAATGTATCATTGATTGGTGGGGATTTATTTTTTAGTTTCATGGCAAGCTGTCTGCAGGAGGTAGAGTTGGCAACAGGTGGGAAGGAAGAGAACAGTATGCCTTCCATCCTTACAAGCACTTCTTGTCATGGGCTCTGCACCATAGGAATTCACTCAGGTTTCAGATCCCCCAACTCTGCTCTGCTGAGTTTAGCTCTGCTGACAAAGAGCTAGTTATCATTGGGAATGTGGTGGTGGCCTGTGGGTAAAATCAGACTACCTAGAAGAAGCTCCTCTTCTCAGTGTTTAAATTTGCTTCAGCAAATGCTTGGCAATAAATGCAAATGATTCAATAGACACTGGGCAATGAAGATAAGCTGTCATCATGTCAGTAAGAGGAGCTCTTGGCTGCAGTGTCTCCTGTGGCCATGCAACTCTGGGGCTCCCCTAGGTTATGCAGGTTAAGCTCTGGCATCCTGTGGCACCCCAGGTGTTCTTTAGAAGACCTGTACTGGTTGGTTGGTTTAGAATGTAGGGGCCAGGTAGGAAAGCTAATAAAATTATCATAGTCTTCAATTTCTTACAGGTGAAATGAGCAGGTTATTTGCCCCCCAGATCACACACAGCCACTGTGGAAGTAACACAACCACTGCGGAAGTAACACAACTACTGCGGAAGTTTCCCCCAAAACATTCCTGTTCCTGGCTGTCTGCTTTCCAGGGTCTTGAAAATACTGATAATGTGTTTTTAAGTTAAAATGGAATGTTGTGTATCCAAACCTTTCAGAAAAAAATTACCATCTGATATTGTGCAACCTAAAGACTAGGAATTTGGTGTTATTACACTGTTTGCTATGATGACAATGGACACTGTAAGACACAGGAAGAACAGAGAATACTGGGATTTGCATTGCCTTGATTTTGACCTCAGTTTATGTATCTAGCAATCCCACCCATTTCCATTCAGTAGCAAGTCAGTGAACTGCTCATATGTAGGTAGGTGTCAGACACCACAGTCAACACTGAACGTTTAGCAAATAAACCTTCCTGTTCTGAAAGAAAATGACTGACTGCAGATCAAGCTGTTCTAGGCTTGGTCTTCTGATTTTTTCCTCAGACTCATTGGGAGCAGCTTTATAGAAATGCAGATCCCTGGGTCTGTCCCAACTCCACTCTAGTAGAGTCTTGCAGGGTTGGTTCACGGCTGAGAATGTTTAGAAAATACTCATGGTATTTCAGGATTGAGGAAGTTGAAAGTTGAGAAAGTCTGCCAGGGTAAATGATGGGAAATAAAGCATAGGGAATGGGGCCACCGAGGCCAGCTAATACAGAGCTAGAATGCTGCACATAGGCCCATGTGCTGTATTAGACATAGACATAGACACTGCAATTTCAGAGGAGTATGGATGCATTTAAAGATGAGTGAGGAGGGATGAAGAGAATCCTGTCTTTTACCTCTTATCTCTTTGAGAGAAGTTGCAGTACTGGAAGGATCCTTTTTGTCCATGGAAATCCTCCCAGGTAAAGTTTTGTGTGGAGAAATAAGGGTAAGGGAGATTTTATTTTTTTAAAGCTTACTTTTATGTTTGTAAAACTTAATGGTTTAAAATTCTAATTTTAATTTAATTGCTTTCTTTTTTTTCCAGGTTTTTTGTTTGTTTTTGTTTTTATTAGATATTTTCTTTATTTACATTCAAATGTTATCCACTTTCCTGGTTTCCCATCTGAAAACCCCCTAACCCATCTCCCCTCTCCCTGCTCACCAATCCACCCACTCCTGTTTCCCTGTCCTTCTCCTGTACTGGGGCATCAAGCCTTCTCAGGACCAATAGCCTCTCCTCATTTTTGATGGCCATCAAGGCCATCCTCTGCTACATATGGGTCCCTCCATGTGTACTCTTTGGTTGGTGATTCAGTTCCTGGGAGCTTTTATTTTTTGAGATTATTCTTTTTTTTAATTTATTGATATATTTATTTACATTTCAAATGATTTCCCCTTTTCTGGACCCCCACTCCCCAAAAGTCCCATCAGTCCCCTTCCCTCCCCCTGTTTTCCCACCCAACCCTTCCCACTTCCCTGTTCTGATTTTGCTCTATACTGCTTCACTGAGTCTTTTCAGAACAAGGGGCCACTCCTCTTTTCTTCTTGTACCTCATTTGATGTGTGGATTATGTTTTGGGTATTCCAGTTTTCTAGGTTAATATCCACCTATTAGTGAGTGCATACCATGATTCATCTTTTGAGTCTGGGTTACGTCACTTAGTATGATATTCTCCAGCTCCATCCATTTGCCTAAGAATTTCATGAATTCATTGGGGTACAGAGTTAAACAAAGAATTCTCACCTGAAGAACTTCGGATGGCAGAGAAACACCTTAAAAAAATGCTCAACTTCATTAGTCATTAGGGAAATGCAAATCAAAACAACCCTGAGATTTCACCTTATACCAGTCAGAATGGCTAAGATGAAAAATTCAGGAGACAGCAGGTGTTGGAGAGGGTATGGAGAAAGAGGAACACTCCTCCACTGCTGGTGGGGTTGCAAATTGGTACAACCACTCTGGAAATCAGTCTGGCGGTTCCTCCAAAAACTGGGCACCTCACTTCCAGAAGATCCTGCTATACCACTCCTGGGCATATACCCAAAAGATTCCCCAGCATGTAATAAGGATACATGTTCCACTATGTTCATAGCAGCCCTATTTATAATTGCCAGAAGTTGGAAAGAACCCAGGTATCCCTCAACAGAAGAGTGGATGCAAAAAATGTGGTATATATACACAATGGAGTACTATTCAGCCATTAGAAACAATGAATTCATGAAATTGCTTTCTTTTTAACACAGTGGCAAATGCTTATCCTGCCATTGTGCTGGGTAGCTTTTGTCAACTTGACACAATAGAGTCACCTGGGAAGAGGGAATTTCAGTTGAGGAATTGCCTCCATCTGATTGACCTGTGAGCATGTCTGTGAGACATTTTCTTAATAACTGATGGCAGAGTTCAGCCCACTGTGGGCGGTACTGTGCCTAGGCAGGTAGACCTGGACTGTACAAGAAAAGCAGCTGAGCAAGCCAGGAAAACAGTATTTCTCTGTGGTCGTTGTTGTTTCAGTTGCTGCCTTGAGTTCCTGCCTTGGCTTTCCTTGAAGATAGACTGTAAATATAAGTCAAATAAACCTTCTCCCCTGCCCCATTCTTTGTGATCTGTGTTTTATCATTGCAACAGAAAGCATGCTAGGACATAAATTGGTACCAGAGAATAGACTTCTGTATTGGGCCTGATTGTATTGGTTTTAGGGAGGATTGTTGAAGGATTTTAAGCTTTGGGCTAGAAAATGTATTGAGTATTCATAGGCTGTTTATGGAAGCTTGATAGATAAGAATGCTGAAATAAATGTAGGCAATGGAGTCCTGGCTTATGAAACTTCAGACGGATGTTTGAGAGACCCTCACAGACTCTATAGGGACTGATTGACTATTAAGTTTGAATTAATAAGAAGAGATCATCTGTTTGAGAAGGAGACAAGAAATGTGCACAGAAGAGGTTGGAGGGAGGAAAGGGAAGATGATGAACCAGCCTACTTCCATTTTAGTCTTAAAAGCCATTTTATAATAAAGACAAACTAGAATTACTTTTTTTTTTTTTTATTAAACCCCTGTTTCTCAAGAACTGGGCTATGCTCAGCTTGTAACCTTAACTATAAATAGTTCTGTATTGCATGGTCCAGGAAATGACAACAGTGTCTTTATTTCAAAAAGTTATAATAACCATCTGGCAACCCTACCTTTGTTTCAAATGGTTGCTTGCTTGACTACCTGTTGTTATGACTACTTTGTTATGACCACCTTGCAATCATGACTTTGTTTCAAGAGGTCATTATGACTACTTGTTTGGGTTTTGTTTGTTTCTTTGTTAGAAACAGGGTTTCTCTGTGTAGCCCTGGCTGCCCTGGAACTTACTCTGTAGACCAGACTGGCCTCGAACTCAGAAATCCTCCTGCTTTTGCCTCCCAAGTGCTGGGATTAAAGGCATGTGCCACCACTGCCCGGCTATGTCTAACTTGTTAAAGTTATGTTCTGCTCCAGCAATCCTGACTATTTTGCATGCCAAATCATCCATTTGGGAACCTTGTACCCCCGAGCTACAAAATCCTTCTCTTCCTCACATCCAATGCTGACTTCTTGATCCCCATCTTGGGGGAAAGCAGCCCAGGAGCCCATGTACATGAAAAAAAAGCACTTTAATTAATTGGTCTGTGGTCATTCTCCTCACTTTGACATTAGCAAAGGGGGAAATGATGTAATTATATTTTAAGTAATATATGCTTAAAATGGATGTTTATAAATTGTAATCACAATAATAAATTTTGTAAGAAAAAAAGGAACCCATGGAAATGAAACCTTTGCTTATTGGGACAATAAATGATGGTTAACTGGGGCTGAAAAATCAGATGTGATTATCGAGAGATAAGCATTATTGAGTAGGAATCTTCTGATAATTCTTTAGTATTTCCTAAAGGTCAGTACACCAAAGGTATAGTCAAGAGGAGGACAAGGCTGTATCTCTAACTGACAGCTAA
This sequence comes from Apodemus sylvaticus, assembly GCF_947179515.1. Classification (NCBI taxonomy): domain Eukaryota; kingdom Metazoa; phylum Chordata; class Mammalia; order Rodentia; family Muridae; genus Apodemus; species Apodemus sylvaticus. Next base: position 164,156,566 of record NC_067472.1, on the reverse strand, counting down.
AGTTGGTGATTTTGGTGACTTGAAAACTGCAGGATTGAAGGGGTCATGGAGTAGAGTGGAACCCAGGTACTCTGTGGCAGTGTGGGAATCTCCTGGAAGAAAGATTGTGAAGGTGCAGCCTCAGTTGGCATGCAGACCAAAGACTGGAGGGATCATGGAGAGAAGTTGAGACTTTTCACTATGAGAGGACAGGAAAGGCAATTGGTGAAGACACAGCTTTACCCACAGTGGAGACCCTAGCATATTGCTGATGATGAGACCATGGGACAATCACCAAGGACAGTATAGCTGTGGAATGGAGTTAGCCTATGAGACAAGTCGTATATGCTGTGGCAGGACAGCAGAGTTTGAATTTCCAAGGCCCCTTGGAGGCCAGAAGATTATGAGTGAGTTTCAGATGTCAGACTTTGAGCTATAGAATTTGGAGCTACACTGCTGGACTTTGGTTTTGCTTAAGATTGCTTGTTTTTTTTATGCCCCAGCCATTCCATTTTTGAAAAAAGTATTCAACTTAATTTTTATTGTAAAAGTAAGAGTCTTTGGTCTTTAAAAAGAATCATTGAACTTTTAACCTGATGAATATTTTAAAGACTGTGGAACTTTTGAAGTTGGACTTCATTTTCTACTGTGATAGTAACAGGAAAACTTTAGGACACACAAGAAAGAAAGGTTGTAGTTTCGTGGTGGTATGTTTTTGTATAAAGTTAATAAGGAATGCAATCTCAATCAAAGAGTTGATTACATCAGATTGTGCTGTGGAGCATGTCTGTGAGATGTTTTTTCTTAATCAATGTAGCAGGGTCCAGCCCACAGTAGGCAGTACAATTCCTAGGTATATATGAGAAATCCCTGGGTTATATGAGAAAGCAGGCTGAGCAAGTCAGGGAAGCAGCTTTCCTCTCATTTCCTGCTTTGACTTCCCTTAATGATGGACATTTAAGGCAAATAAACCCTTTCCCCCCTTAAGTTTTTGGTCAGAATGCTTTCTCACAGCAACAAAAAGCAAACTCAGATAGTCTAGTTCTATGTCACCAATATCTAGGTATTGTATGATCAACATGGTGAATCAATGCAAGAAGTTCTGATCCTTTCTTTATTTTGGGGAGGAGGTGAGATGCTGGCAGTCCTTGGATCCCAAGTGTGCACATTCCTGCTCCGATTTCTGTCAGTTACATATATAATATACCTACAATTCTTCGGGTGTCACGAATAGTTATAGCCACACTTTTGTGGGGCACATGTATATGTCTATCCATTTTTCTGTCAGTTACACATACACGCGTGCGCACACACGTGAACGCCACACACACACACTTCTGTGGTTCACATGCACATATGTGGGACACATGCACATTCACATCTACATCTTTACGGGGCACATAAACAAGCATACATGCACCCTTCTGTGAGTTGTAGTTGGTATTGCTGTCCTGACTCCTGCTTTCTTTCAACCCTGCATTGATTTGTAACCATTCTGCATCAAGTTAACTTCTTGATTTATGTGGCAAGAACAAGTTTTCATGCCCACGTGTGGGCTGACCCCTATGACTTTTTCTCAGAAAAAAAAAAAAAACCCAAGTGCTTTGGGTTTTATTAATGAGCATTGGAAAGCTGTCAGTACTTATTTCAGGTTTTGTCCGAGTCAACATCATTGACCTTCACCTAATGATCTGTGACACAAATGTGTGTATATGAGTGCAAGGGCACACAGACACACAGACACACACACACACAGACACACACACACACACACACACTCATGCCAGAGATAAAAAGTAGAAAAACAGAATCAAGGAAGGTTAGGAATAACTTATCTTTTATCTGAAATGTGTAAGGTTACTTCAACGAAGGCCAAAGAAAGCTAGCATGCCCTGGGTTGTTGATTAGGCCAATTCACCTTAGGTTTTTATTTTGTGAGGGAAAGCTAATTTATATAAAACACATTTCTGAAAACCCTTCCCATGCATGATACAACCTCTTCTGACAGGAAAAGGGCCTGGGCCTCTTCTGGCACATGTGTGTGTTCTTCACACTTCAGGATCACCAAGGTTGGCCAGCACTCTTGCTTTGGCTGGGAGTGTCTTTGTATTAGCAATAAGATAACTCTTGTTACAGAAAACCTCTACATCTCGGGCAAAATAGGGTGGTTGGTTATTCTAAATCTATCTGATTACATAGATATTTTCTGCATTTGGTATTTTGACTATTATGTGACAGGAAGAATTTCTTTTCTGGTCCAATCTATTTGGAGTCCTGTAGGCTTCTTATATGTTTATGGGCATCACTTTCTTTAGGTTAGGGAAGTTTTCTTCTATAATTTTGTTGAAGATATTTACTGGCCTGTTGAGTTGGGAACCTTCACTCTCTTCTATACCTATTATCCTTAGGTTTGGTCTTCTCATTGTGTCCTGAATTTCCTGAATGTTTTGGGTTAGGAGCTTTTTGCATTTTGCATTTTTCTTTGACTGTTGTGTCAATGTTTTCTATGGTATCTTCTGCACCTGAGAGTCTCTCTTCTATCTCTTATATTCTGTTGGTGATGCTTGCATCTATGACTCCTGATCTCTTTCCTAGGTTTTCTGTCTCCAGTGTTGTCTCCCTTTGTGATTTCTTTATTGTTTCTAGTTCCATTTTAGATCCTGCATGGTTTTGTTCACTTCTTTCACTTGTTTGGTTGTGTTTTCCTGTAATTCTTTTAAGGGATTTTTGCGTTATCTCTTTAAGGACTTCTAGCTGTTTACCTGTGTTCCCCTATATTTCTTCAAGGGGTTTTTTTTTATGTCCTTCTTAAAGTTCTCTATCATTATCATGAGATGTGATTTTAAATCAGAATCTTGCTTTTCTGGTGTGTTGGGGTATCCAGGGCTCGCTGTCATGGGAGAACTGGATTCTGAAGATGCCAAGTAGCCTTGGTTTCTGTTGCTTATGTTCTTGTCCTTGCCTATCACCGTCTGGTTATCTCTGGTGTTAGCTGGTCTTGCTGTCTCTGACTGTGGCTTTTCCTTCCTGCAAGTCTGTGTGTCTCCTGGGAGACTAGGTCTTTCCTGGAGGAATTTGGGTATGGAGAGCTGTGGCACAGTGACAGCAGCTCTGAGGTGCTGATGGAAACTGGAAGGATCCTGTTCCTTGCTGTTCCTTGATTCCTGTGTCCTGAAGGGGGGCAGTCTGTCTTGGGCCAGGAATTTGAACAGAAGTGGTGGTCTTCAATGTACTCACAGTCTTGTCCACACTCGTGTGAGACTAGCTTTCTCCCAGCGGTATTTGAGTATGGAGTGCTGTGGCACAAGATCTGGGCACAGATGGAAACCGAAGGCAATATTTTCTTTTAATAAAATAAAATTTAATATTATATTTCTGATTTACATTTTAAATTAAATTGTGTTTCTATTATATGCAGTATTCTACAGCTTTTAGTAAACATACACAATAATGATCTCTTTGTGGTATTTTTTACCTACATATCTTGTTTTGTCCATGTTTAAGCCTATCTCTCTCTATTGTATCTCTACCCTCCCTTTTCACCATAGTTTTTGTCCTCTGCACAAATGTGTCCCTTTTCTGCCATTATATTTTTCTCACACACAGAGGTTCTGCACACAGTTGCCTTTTTGTTTTCTTCCCATTATCCTCTGTTGTCCCATCCTCCACTTAGACTCTTTCTACCTCTCCCACTGATTCCCATTCAGGTTTCTTACAGAAAGGTATTTTATAGCATGACATTTAATTTTCTACAGGAGTCTTTTTTAGTGGAAATCTATAGTTTTGACTATATAAGCATATGTAGATGGAAAGGCAATTAAAAAATGAGCAGTCATGTGGGTGACAGCATAGCTTTAGATGTCTGTTAAATTGACCCACATCCTGTGTTAGAGGGATGTTGGCTTTTGGATCCAGCATTGCCCTCCAATTGATGCTCAGAGAAAATCTTGCTCCATTCTTGTGCGGTTCACACAGTATGCCCGAGTCAAGCTCTAGAACTAGGCTTGTAAGCATAGATTTTTCTTTTCTTTTGAAGTTCCAAAGTGTTTGAAGTTTGCCTTGCCTCTTGAAGCAATTGTTTGCCTCTAAAAGATGGAGCATGTTTGTACCCAAGAGAAGCTGATTCAGGTTGTATTAATCACTGCATGAGGTTATGAATTAATAGTGGGAAGTGGTGGCAGATTCCTCTCCTATGGTGAAGCCATCTCCCCTTGTGAACATCAACACTGCTCTTTGGTCAAAGAAAATGAGGTTAAGAAATGTGTATAGTTTGGCTGTTGATGAGCCCTGATATTTATATTAATATTTCTAATTAAGTTTATCTTGAAATAAGAAGAGCAACATGTGCCGATTTCCTTCTTTAGAAAGCATGCATGTAAATGTTAAGTGTTAGCCTCTCCAAAGACTTACCCACTATCTTAAGCCTATATTTTATTTATAGATGAAGCTCAATATTCTAAACCAGAGTCCATGTCTACCATCTGTTCTCTTCTATCTCTTCCATTAGATCTAAAGAAAAAAAAAAGAGAAACATCTAAAAACAGAATCTTAAATTTAACTTGAAAAATCCCAAAGCCAAACCAATGTTTTTGTTGAGAGATCAGTCTCCAATGACTGTTTTAAACGTGGTCTTTTCTTCCAGAAAGAACTGTAGTGTTAAAGTAGCCTTTATTTTCAGAGCTGTTGATTAGGTTTTAAGATGCCAGCAAAGACTCAGTGTTGTTCAGTTAGCCAAGGAGAGAAAATTGTTGCTTAATTTTTCTTTGATGCCTAATTTTATTCCTTAACTAAATGAATCCATAGAAGCCTTTATTGGGATTGGGAATACTGCTCAGTAGTAAAAACACTTACTATACCTAAGAACTAGAGTTTGGCACCAGTAGCTAGTAAATTCTGGGAGAATGTGGAAACATACTTGTTATTCTAGCATCTATAAGGTAGAGATGTGATCCTTAGAGCCAGGTGGCTAGCTAGAGTATTCAGAAGGTTCTGAGTTCAATTGAGAGACCCTGCCTCAGTATATATAGATTGTAGAAGACACCTAACATCAAGGCCTTACCTCTGCATTTATGTGGACACATGTACATGCATGTGCACTCTCACATTTGTACCCACACTCATGCAGATGTCATACACAGATGTACATACATTCTACACAGACATAGGCAAACATGAGAAATCTTTATTATATTTATTCCCCTCTTTTCAAAAGCAAGCCTTGTAAACAGCATTACTCAATGTTCCAGGATGATTAGGGCATAAAAGAGCATTTGTATTTCATAGCATCCTTTAAATTTGATAGTTTAGGAATGCAGATACCTCCTGATGCACCCTTGCTACTGTTCTTGCTGGTATCTACCAGAGAGAATTAACTGTGACCTTCCCAAGATGAATGTATAAAGGATTTCTAGATGGGGCTGATTTGGGCTGGTGCTAACCCGGGCTGACAGGACTCCTGAGTGAACCAGTCTTGCTAAGTATCCTCTGGATGTGGGGCTGCACAGGACCCAACTTGATTGCTATTTATCTCTTCTTTGGTAGGGAATCATCCAAGACGGCAAGATCATCTTCATGCCGAATGGCTTCATCACACAGTGTCCCAACCTAAATCGCAGTAAGTAGCATGTAGGCATTTCTGTATTAAATATTATGTGAGTTGTTCCTAGTGTCAGACAAAAACATCTGTAGGGAAACGAATAAATTATGTAAGATTGACTTTGGAGACAGTAAAATATCTGACGTCGATATTACTGGGTCTTTCAAGCTTGAAACAAGATTTTCTTACTTTGGAAATTACAATTTAAGGGAAAGAAAGGTTTAGACAATGGATTCTGTATGTTATAGCAAAGTATATCTTCAGCATAATTACATAAATATATATTTAATGTAATATGTCTCACAAAATTATTTTTTAAATTTTTGACCTGGGTATGAATTACTTCTTGGAAAATTTCAATTTCATATGATGATTTTGTTTACGAATATTATGTTCTTTTTAGTTAATGGTCTCCTTTTTTTCCTATTTTTAATTATTAATAAAAATGAGGGAAACAGTGTCAGGAACAGAAATCCTCTGTCATTTCCCTCAAATTTTATTCTCAAGAAAGCAAAACCCCTTGTATAGTTAAGTAATGCTGTTTTCAAATTTCTCTCATGTGAGCACAAGATTAACACATGCCTTCTGTTTTCTTTTTTCAGCTTGCCCAACATGCAGTGATTTCCTGAGCCTGGTTCAAGGAATAATGGATTTGCAAGAGCTTTTGGCCAAGATGACTGCAAAAGTAGGTGTCTAAATTCACTGTGATAGTACGTCTCTTTGTCCTACCTGGAGTTTAGAGCGATATGTTTTAATGGAAACACTTTTAGGTTGGCATGTGTAAAGTGCTGTGGCAAAATGTTTTATTCTTGCTTAAAATGAGACTGCCTGTAGTAACACGACTATTGAGGTCTTTGATACAATTAGGCTGTATCACAGTGGTTTTCTTGAGAAGTGCTAGGATACAGAATGCAATCTGTATCACTGTAGGTTCCTTGTGAGCAGAAAGAGAGTTTGCCCAGTGGCTAGGAAAGCAGACAGAATGAGAGATGATAGATGGGCAGAGTCTCTGCAGCTTGTGAGCTAATGCATTTTGGATGTAAGAATAATTGGCAATAATCAGGAGGGTAAAAACAGCTATCATGAGCAGATTTCTGTCATTGCAAGACATTACATCAAGCTTCTAATATGGGACTCATTTTCAGATTGATCCTGAGTTAAACGAAGGGGCCAAGATACCTGCAGTTGTATCATGCCGAATACCCACTTGATTATTTATGCAGAAGATACTGTGTACAGCTCTGGGATATTCCTGGGACCCTATTAGATACAAAGAGGCAAAACAATCCCTCAGAAATGTTCATGTTGAGTAGCTGTGTTCCAGATGTAAATAATTAGGGCCTTTCATATATATTCATGAAGCATGGCTCCACATGAAAAGCTGAAGCCTTGTGGAAAAGGGCACTGAAATACAAAAACAAACATAATGAAACAGAACATGCTGTTATAAGAGTGATCAGTCCTGGACATGGATTCTGGCCTAGGGCAAAGGAAGAATTAGGTTGGGCCTAAGAGACATTATACTCTGCAAAAGTAAGGATTTTAATAACAGTGAAAATGATACATTAGTCCCCTTCCACCTGTGGCTGACGGCTGCAGGCCTTCAGCTGTGGCATGTGGAAATGTAGGGGGAGCTGGCTATGTGATTGGGAGCCATAGATCATGCTGTGGCTGGTAACCTTTCTATCTCAAACTAGACTTTTGACCAAGACATCTTCTTTGAGCTTGTGTGTGTGTGTATGTGTGCATGTGTGTGAATGTCTGTACATGTAGATGGGTGCACCCATGTATAGGTGGTAAGGTCAGAAGTCAATATTGCTAATTCCCCAAGTCATTTCCCACCTTAGCTTATGGCACAGACTTTCTCACTATACCTAGAATTCACTAATGATTGTATTGGTTGGCCAATGAGCCCCAGAAATCCTCCTGTCTCTGTAGTATCCCCATTGCTGATGTGATAAACAGGCCAGAATACTTAGCTTTTTTTTTTTTTTATTCGATATAATTTATTTACATTTCAAATGATTTCCCTTTTCTAGCCCCCCCACTCCCCAAAAGTCCCGTAAGCCCCCTTCTCTTCCCCTGTCCTCCCACCCACCCCTTCCCACTTCCCCGTTCTGGTTTTGCCGAATACTGTTTCACTGAGTCTTTCCAGAACCAGGGGCCACTCCTCCTTTCTTCTTGTACCTCATTTAATGTGTGGATTATGTTTTGGGTATTCCAGTTTTCTAGGTTAATATCCACTTATTAGTGAGTGCATACCATGATTCACCTTTTGAGTCTGGGTTACCTCACTTAGTATGATATTCTCTAGCTCCATCCATTTGCCTAAGAATTTCATGAATTCATTGTTTCTAATGGCTGAATAGTACTCCATTGTGTAGATATACCACATTTTTTGCATCCACTCTTCTGTTGAGGGATACCTGGGTTCTTTCCAGCATCTGGCAATTATAAATAGGGCTGCTATGAACATAGTAGAACATGTATCCTTATTACATGGTGGGGAGTCTTCTGGGTATATGCCCAGGAGTGGTATAGCAGGATCTTCTGGAAGTGAGGTGCCCAGTTTTCGGAGGAACCGCCAGACTGCTTTCCAGAGTGGTTGTACCAATTTGCAACCCCACCAGCAGTGGAGGAGTGTTCCTCTTTCTCCACACCCTCTCCAACACCTGCTGTCTCCTGAATTTTTAATCTTAGCCATTCTGACTGGTGTAAGATGAAATCTTAGGGTTGTTTTGATTTGCATTTCCCTAATGACTAATGAAGTTGAGCATTTTTTAAGATGCTTCTCTGCCATCCGAAGTTCTTCAGGTGAGAATTCTTTGTTTAACTCTGTACCCCATTTTTTAATAGGGTTGTTCGGTTTTCTGGAGTCTAACTTCTTGAGTTCTTTATATATATTGGATATTAGCCCTCTATCTGATGTAGGATTGGTGAAGATCTTTTCCCAATTTGTTGGTTGCCGATTTGTCCTCTTGATGGTGTCCTTTGCCTTACAGAAACTTTGTAATTTTATGAGGTCCAATTTTTCAATTCTCACTCTTAGAGCATACACTATTGGTGTTCTGTTCAGAAACTTTCTCCCTGTACCGATGTCCTCAAGGGTCTTCCCCAGTTTCTTTTCTATTAGCTTCAGAGTGTCTGGCTTTATGTGGAGGTCCTTGATCCATTTGGATTTGAGCTTAGTACAAGGAGACAAGGATGGATCAATTCGCATTCTTCTACATGCTGACCTCCAGTTGAACCAGCACCATTTGTTGAAAAGGCTATCTTTTTTCCCTTGGATGTTTTCAGCCTCTTTGTCGAGGATCAAGTGGCCATAGGTGTGTGGGTTCACCTGGGCAATGGAGAACAAAGTTAGGTCCTCACACTTGCAAGGGCAAGCACATAAGCCACCACACTGTCTTCCAGTGCCCCAAGCCAAATCCACTTTTGTCTGGAAAAGAGAGAGAAAGCTTTTGTAAAGAGAAAGATGGAGACCGAGGCTGGAGTCCAAAGTCATTAGCTTTTCACCTTCAGAGTGTGGAGCAAATTTGAATCACAGGCAATTATTCGCCATCCCAGCTGGTAGCACACAGAGGCTTTTATGTCACATTGTCTGCAGCAGCTTGATCTCAATACTGGTAATTATATTTTAGCATTCTAGCAAATTTTTAGAACAAGACACAAGCCACTCAGCTTCAGGTGATGGCTGGCCTCCATTCTCAGCTCCTACGATGCTCTTTTCTTTCCCATTCTCCCCCATTGTGGGCAATGCCATTTTTCCCTTTTGAGCTGTGCACTGTCTAGGAGACACAATGAACTCTAACCTTCAAGCATTATTATGTAAAGTGGGCATTTGTGAAGCAGAAGACATTTAATTTTGGGAAATTATAAGCTGAAAATGGTTTTATTCACCTTCCAAACCCGCTCCCTTGGTGCCTTGCGAATTTATAAGTCTATTCCTTCTAAACTAGATAGATGTGTAATTCTGCAAGGGAGCATATCCATTTTCACTGCATTGTTTGGAAGCTTCAGTAATGTAGAATTGGAGCTGGATACACACACACACACACACACACACACACACACACACTGAAACTTAACTAGCCAATGATAGACCTTTCCAGGTCAAGAGGCAAAATTTGGGATACTGTGTACATGCTTGTTTTATTAAATATAAGCACCAATAACCTAAAATATAACTATTAAAATGTATGAGAACCATTCTTAGATTACAGGCTATACAAAAATAAATAGTAGACAGAATTTGGCCTATGGAATTACATTGATGTAGAAGAAATGGGAAACTCATTCATTAGATAAACTTATTGAGGAGTTTCTATATGTTTAATCTGATGCTTATCTTTTATGTTCACTATCCCCTTAATTCTCCAAATAAATCTGAGAGCTTAGCTTAATTTGTCATCATAAATACACTTCACAGAAAGGTCACGATGGGTAGGTAGCACTTCCAGAGAAAATGGAAGGCATACTCATGTACAGAGCTCAAGACTCTTAGACCTTGATATTCCAGCCATATCTAAGAAACTTTATGGTTAGAGAAAAGAGGCTTGTAAAGAGAAATAAAATAAACTGTGCAGAAGGGAAGAGGTGGATGTTAAATGGTGGATAGCAAGAGGATGGAGTAATCAGAAAGGAGAAGGAAGAAGAAATATAAAAGGGCTACTTCACAGAGCCATGACTGAGTTCTCAAGTTCAGTGTAGGGAGTGAATGTATTGCCTGCAGCCACCCAGTGAGGAGGAAGTCCTGGCCAGGAACAAGGCTTTTTACCTCCCTCTTTGCCTCCAAACTGCTTCTTTTCCTTGGAAACTGGTACACTGTCTATGCTTCTGCAAAGATGATGAGGATCCTTCTCTTTATATCGTCTGACTTCACAGGGTGGCTCTCCCAGCCCAGAGGAGGCCAAGTGAAATCCCTGAGAAGAACTTGTAAAGAATTTCTCAAGGACAAATTTTTCTCCCCCCTGCAGGTAGTAAAGTCTGAACAGGAAGGCCTGTGTGTGTGTGTGTGTGTGTGTGTGTGTGTGTGTGTGTGCTGTGCAAGGATTATACTTTCTGTGCTTTGTATAGGGCTTACTTCCTTTCCATTTACCCTCCACAGCCTTCCCTTTGTACAGGAGTTTCCTTCAAGGGCCACACTCTTAGACTATATTATTTATCTGCCTCCACCCATGCAACAGCCATCAAAGAGGAGAGCTCAAGTGCTCTGAACTTCAGCAGACACCTTCAGGGTACAGGTTGGTACTGGTACTTGCCAGTCACTTGGGATCCCTTCTGTCACTCTGCTTTGGCTTCTGTATCTTTCTTTTGAGATGCACCTATGGTGACTTTTGATAATTTTTTAAAAACTTATACATTAGATACAAGATTTTAGCTCATTCAAGTAGAGAAGTCCTTCAGGGCATCTGGTCCACCATCTTGGTGGGAACAAAATATCATTTATCCTTTTGGCAGATTGAAGGATGTGAGGCCAACTGGAAGTTAAATACAGTTCCAAGATGCAAAGAGAATTGGATGGCATTAAGTCACTTGGAGTCAGGGCTTATCTTCAATTAAATACTCCCAGTATGACAAGTGTTAGTTGGATGTGATCGGAGCTTGGTTTATATTATCCAGCAGCTGTGATTTAGACACAAATATAATCAGAGAGCTCAGGGCAGAGATGGAGACAAGGATTTGGAATCATAATGACTTGTGCCTAAGCCTTCTTTTGTCATTGTCGTCCATGTTCCTAGTCTTGAACAAGCCATTGGACCTTTCTAGCTGCCCCACCCCCATCTATAGAGATTATTATTTCCAACATCAGCCTATGAGCTTTTGTGCAGGATAATGATGCATATTCAGTGAGCATTGGCTGCTGTTTATACTGGTCAGCCAGGAACCACCAGTGGTCTCTAAAGAAGTACACAGCTTCCTCAGTGGCAAGACATCACAAATACCAGCAGCATCTCCTGGGTGCTGTCAGGGCCTTCATCAGCAGCAGGAAGAGAGGGGACTTGAAGAGATATTTTATATGATGTTATATATTGGTTTTCATGCCTGGGTTGCAGTGGAAACGTCAAAGTCCTTCTGGAGAGCAAGTCCAGAGCATGATGCTACCCCTCAGGATGTGGTCCTGGGTTGTATAAAAAAGAAAACTGAGCAAGTCATGACAGGAAGTGAGTGGGCAGCCCTCTATGGAATCTGTTAGTTCCTGCCTTCAGGTACCTCCGCTGATTTTGCCTTGTCTTCCTCTCATGATCGATAGTAAACTGTAAGCAGAGATAAAACTTTCCATCTAAAGTTGCTTTTGGTTAAGGTCTTTGTCACAGTAATGAAAAGTAGGTAAAACATTGCCTTTCTGAGACTGACTTTGTTTCCTTATATGATTGTCTTCACTTGCATCCATGTTTCCTCTGTAAATACCATACTTTCAGTATTCTTTATGGCTGAAAAAGAATCCCATTGTATATTCCTACACATTTTATGTATCCATTTCTCTGTTGTTGGGCACCTTGGTTGGATTCCCAGATTAGCTTTGTGAACAGAGACATGCAAGTCTCTCTGTGGTGTGCTGGTCTGGTGAACACTGAGATGTGGCATAGCTGGGCCCTCTAGTATGTCTATTCTCAGGAACTTTCATACTGATCTCCATAGTAAGTGCACTAGCGTATGTTCCCACTCAGGGTCTCCTTTTGTCTGCACCTCCAGCAGTGGTTGCTTTTATTTGTGTTCTTGAGAACTGCCATTCTGACTGGGGTGAGAGATGGATTCTCTCAGCCCATTTCTCAGATTATTAAAGTCTTAATGTTGTCTCTTGTTGCTGTGAGAAGAGACCTGGACAAAAGCAACTTAAAGGAGATGATGAGGTTTTCTTGGCTTTTTGTTCCAGGTTCCAGTCCATCCTTAACTGGGAAGTTAAGGAATCAGTAGCAGCTCAGATTGGATCCACAGTTAGGTACAGAGAGCAGGGAATGTGTGAATGAGTACTCATGCTCACTCCTTGGCAATTAGCTCAGTGTCCAGCACAGAAAATGGCGCTTCCCACATTCAGGGTGGGTTTTTGCACCTTAATTAACCAAATTAAGAAAAATCACTCACAGGCACGCCCACAGGAAAACCTAATCTAGGCATGTCATCACTTGGACTCTCAAGCCAGGAAATTCTAGACTGAGATCAGTTGACAGGGTGAATGTTTCCTCATATACTTATTGGCTATTTGTACTTCATTCCCAGAGAACTGTGTTTTCCTACATTAAATTCATTTGTTGGTATTTTTAGTGTTTAGTTTTTGGAGTTCTGTGATACTGAGTTCTAAGACATTAATTTTTCTATGACTGGGAATTTCTCTTGAAAATGTTGTTTACTTAATTTAAGTTTGTATACATATGCATGTGGCACAATGCCCATGGTTGGTTAAATAACCACCTTTAGGGGTCAATTCTTTCCTTCCATCACGTGTTTTCTGGTGGTGGTACTCAGTTTTTTTTTTTTTTTTTTTTTTTTTTACTTTTTTTTTTTTTTTGTCTTTTTTTTTATTTGATATAATTTATTTACATTTCAAATGATTTCCCCTTTTCTAGCCCCCCCCCCCACTCCCCGAAAGTCCCGTAAGCCCCCTTCTCTTCCCCTGTCCTCCCTCCCACCCCTTCCCAGTTCCCCGTTCTGGTTTTGCCAAATACTGTTTCACTGAGTCTTTCCAGAACCAGGGACCACTCCTGCTTTCTTCTTGTATCTCATTTGATGTGTGGATTATGTTTTGGGTATTCCAGTTTTCTAGGTTAATAACCACTTATTAGTGAGTGCATACCATGATTCACCTTTTGAGTCTGGGTTACCTCACTTAGTATGATGTTCTCTAGCTCCATCCATTTGCCTAAGAATTTCATGAATTCATTGTTTCTAATGGCTGAATAGTACTCCATTGTGTAGATATACCACATTTTTTGTATCCACTCTTCTGTTGAGGGATACCTGGGTTCTTTCCAGCATCTGGCAATTATAAATAGGGCTGCTATGAACATAGTAGAGCATGTATCCTTATTACATGGTGGGGAATCCTCTGGGTATATGCCCAGGAGTGGTATAGCAGGATCTTCTGGAAGTGAGGTGCCCAGTTTTCGGAGGAACCGCCAGACTGCTTTCCAGAGTGGTTGTACCAATTTGCAACCCCACCAGCAGTGGAGGAGTGTTCCTCTTTCTCCGCACCCTCTCCAACACCTGCTGTCTCCTGAATTTTTAATCTTAGCCATTCTGACTGGTGTAAGATGAAATCTTAGGGTTGTTTTGATTTGCATTTCCCTAATGACTAATGAAGTGGAGCATTTTTTAAGATGCTTCTCCGCCATCCGAAGTTCTTCAGGTGAGAATTCTTTGTTTAACTCTGTACCCCATTTTTTAATAGGGTTGTTCGGTTTTCTGGAGTCTAACTTCTTGAGTTCTTTATATATATTGGATATTAGCCCTCTATCTGATGTAGGATTGGTGAAGATCTTTTCCCAATTTGTTGGTTGCCGATCTGTCCTCTTGACGGTGTCCTTTGCCTTACAGAAACTCTGTAACCTTATGAGGTCCCATTTGTCAATTCTTGCTCTTAGAGCATACGCTATTGGTGTTCTGTTCAGAAACTTTCTCCCTGTACCGATGTCCTCAAGGGTCTTCCCCAGTTTCTTTTCTATTAGCTTCAGAGTGTCTGGCTTTATGTGGAGGTCCTTGATCCATTTGGATTTGAGCTTAGTACAAGGAGACAAGGATGGATCAATTCGCATTCTTCTGCATGCTGACCTCCAGTTGAACCAGCACCATTTGTTGAAAAGGCTATCTTTTTTCCATTGGATGTTTTCAGCCTCTTTGTCGAGGATCAAGTGGCCATAGGTGTGTGGGTTCATTTCTGGATCTTCAATCCTGTTCCATTGATCCTCCTGCCTGTCACTGTACCAATACCATGCAGTTTTTAACACTATTGCTCTGTAGTATTGCTTGAGGTCAGGGATACTGATTCCCCCAGATTTTCTTTTGTTGCTGAGAATAGTTTTAGCTATCCTGGGTTTTTTGTTGTTCCAGATGAATTTGATAATTGCTCTTTCTAACTCTGTGAAGAATTGAGTTGGGATTTTGATGGGTATTGCATTGAATCTGTATAGTGCTTTAGGCAAAATGGCCATTTTAACTATATTGATTCTACCGATCCATGAGCATGGGAGGTTTTCCCATTTTTTGAGGTCTTCTTCCATTTCCTTCTTCAGAGTCTTGAAGTTCTTGCCATACAGATCTTTCGCATGTTTGGTAAGAGTCACCCCAAGATACTTTATACTGTTTGTGGCTATTGTGAAGGGGGTCATTTCCCTAATTTCTTTCTCAGCCTGCTTATCCTTTGAGTATAGGAAGGCCACTGATTTGCTTGAGTTGATTTTGTAACCTGCCACTTTGCTGAAGTTGTTTATCAGCTGTAGGAGCTCTCTAGTGGAGTTCTTTGGGTCACTTAGGTAGACGATCATGTCGTCTGCAAATAATGATAGTTTGACTTCCTCCTTTCCAATTTGTATCCCTTTGACCTCCTTATGTTGTCGAATTGCCCGAGCTAGTACCTCAAGTACAATATTGAAAAGATAAGGAGAAAGGGGGCAGCCTTGTCTGGTCCCTGATTTCAGTGGGATTGCTTCAAGTTTCTCTCCGTTTAGTTTGATGCTGGCTACCGGTTTGCTGTATATTGCTTTTACTATGTTTAGGTATGGGCCTTGAATTCCTGTTCTCTCCAAGACTTTAAGCATGAAAGGATGCTGAATTTTGTCAAATGCTTTTTCAGCATCCAATGAAATGACCATATGATTTTGTTCTTTGAGTTTGTTTATGTAGTGGATTGTATTGATGGATTTCCGTATATTGAACCAACCCTGCATTCCCGGGATAAAGCCTACTTGATCATGGTGGATGATCGTTTTGATGTGTTCTTGGATTCGGTTGGCAAGAATTTTGTTGAGTATTTTTGCATCGATGTTCATAAGGGAAATTGGTCTGAAGTTCTCTTTCTTTGTTGGATCTTTGTGTGGCTTTGGTATCAGCGTAATTGTGGCTTCGTAGAAGGAATTGGGTAGTGTTCCTTCTGTTTCTATTTTGTGGAATAGTTTGAAGAGTATTGGTGTTAACTCTTCTTTGAAGGTCTGGTAGAATTCTGCACTGAAACCATCTGGTCCTGTGCTTTTTTTGGTTGGAAGACTTTCTATGACTCCTTCTATTTCTTTAGGCTTTATGGGACTGTTTAGATGGTCTAGTTGGTCCTGATTTAATTTTGGTATTTGGTATCTGTCAAGGAAATTGTCCATTTCCTCCAGATTCTCCAGTTGTGTTGAGTACAGGCTCTTGTAGTAGGATCTGATGATTTTTTGGATTTCCTCAGTTTCTGTTGTTATGTCTCCCTTTTCATTTCTAAGTTTGTTAATTTGGATACTTTCTCTGTGCCCTTTGGTCAGTCTGGCTAAGGGTTTATCTATCTTGTTGATTTTCTCAAAGAACCAGCTCCTAGTTTTGTTGATTTTTTGTATGGTTCTCTTTGTTTCTACTTGATTGATTTCGGCCCTGAGTTTGATGATTTCCTGCCTTCTACTCCTCCTGGGTGAAATAGCTTCTTTTTGTTCTAGGGCTTTCAGGTGTGTCATTAAGTTGGTAATGTATGCTCTCTCCATTTTCTTTTTGGAGGCACTCAGGGCTATGAGTTTTCCTCTTAGCACTGCTTTCATTGTGTCCCATAGATTTGGGTATGTTGTGTTTTCATTTTCATTGTGTTCTAAAAAGTCTTTAATTTCTTTCTTTATTTCTTCCTTGACCAAGGTGTCATTGAGTAGAGTATTGTTCAATCTCCACGTGTTTGTGGGTTTTCTGTTGTTTCTGTTGCTATTGAAGACCACTTTTATTCCATAGTGATCAGATAGGAGGCATGGGATTAGTTCTATCTTTTTATATTTGTTGAGGTCTGTCTTGTGACCAATTATATGGTCGATTTTGGAGAAGGTACCATGAGGTGCTGAAAAAAAGGTATATTCTTTTGTTTTAGGATAGAATGTTCTATATATATCAGTTAAATCTAATTGGTCCAAAGCTTCAATTAGTTTCATTGTGTCCTTGTTTAGTTTCTGTTTTCCTGATCGGTCCATTGAGGAAAGTGCAGTGTTGAAGTCACCAACAATTATTGTGTTAGGTGCAATGTGTGCTTTGAGTTTTAATAAAGTTTCTTTTATGAAAGAGGGTGCCCTTGCATTTGGAGCATAGATGTTCAGGATTGAGAGTTCTTCTTGTTGTATTTTTCCTTTGACCAGCAAGAAGTGTCCCTCAGAGTCTCTTTTGATGACTTTGGGTTGAAAGTCAATTTTATCTGATATTAAAATGGCTACTCCAGCTTGTTTCCTGAGACCATTTGCTTGTAAAATTGTCTTCCAGCCTTTTACTCTAAGGTAGTGTTTGTCTTTGACCCTGAGGTGTGTTTCCTGTAAGCAGCAAAATGTAGGGTCCTGTTTACGTATCCAGTCAGTTAGTCTGTGTCTTTTTATTGGGGCATTGAGTCCATTGATGTTAAGAGATATTAAGGAATAGTGATTGTTACTTCCTATCATTTTTGACGTTATTTTTTAAATTTGATTGCTTAACTTATTTGGGTTTGATGAAAGGTTACTATCTTGCTTTTTTCAGGGTGGAGTTTCCCTCCTTGTATTGGTGTTGTCCTCCTATTATCCTTTTTAGGGCTGGGTTTGTGGATAGATATTGGGTGAACTTGGTTTTGTCGTGAAATATCTTAGTTTCTCCATCTATGGTGATTGAGAGTTTTGCTGGATATAGTAGTTTTGGTTGGCATTTGTGTTCTCTTAGAGTCTGCATGAGATCTGCCCAGGACCTTCTAGCCTTCATAGTCTCAGGTGAAAAGTCTGCTGTGATTCTGATAGGTCTTCCTTTATATGTTACTTGGCCTTTTTCTCTTACTGCCTTTAGTATTCTTTCTTTGTTTAGAACATTTGGTGTTTTGATTATTATGTGACGGGAAGTATTTCTGTTCTGGTCCAGTCTGTTTGGAGTTCTGTAGGCTTCTTGTATATTCATGGGCATCTCTCTCTTTAGGTTAGGGAAGTTTTCTTCCATAATTTTATTGAAGATATTTGCTGGCCCTTTAAGTTGTAAATCTTCACTCTCATCTATGCCTATAATCCTTAGGTTTGGTCTTCTCATTGTGTCCTGGATTTCCTGGATATTTTGGGTTACAAGCTTTTTGCACTTTGCATTTTCTTTAACTGTTGAGTCCATGGTTTCTATGGAATCTTCAGCATCTGAGATTCTTTCTTCTATCTCTTGTATTCTGTTGTTGATATTTGCATCTCTGTCCCCTGATTTCTTCCCAAGGCTTTCTATCTCCAAAGTTGTCTCCCTTTGAGTTTTCTTAGTTGTTTCTACTTCTGATTTTAGATCCTGGATGGTTTTGCTTAGCTCCTTCCCTTGCATGTTTGTGTTTTCCTGTAATTCTTTAAGAGATTTTTGTGTTTCCTCTTTCATGAGCTCAGCCTGTTGACCAAAGTTCTCCTGTATTTCTTTAAGAGATTTTTGTGTTTCGTCTTTCATGACCTCAGCCTGTTGAGCAAAGTTCTCCTGTATTTCTTTAAGTGTTTTTTGCATTTCCTCCTTGTTGGCTTTTGTATTCTCCTGGATTTCTTTCAATGATTTTTGTGTTTCCCTTGCAAGGGCTTCTAACTTTTGATCCATTTTCTCCTCAATGACCTTCATGTGTTCCTGTACCAGCATCATGACCAGTGATTTTAAATCCAAATCTTGTTTTACTGGTGTGATGGGGTATCCAGGACTTGCTGGTAGAGGAGAATTTGGTTCAGATGTTGCCATATTGCCTTGATTTCTGTTAGTGACGTTTCTGCGTTTGCCTTTTGCCATCTAGCTCTCACTGGTGTTACTTGGTCTTGTCAGTGCTGGACTCACCAGTGCAAGCTGCCCCTTCCCCGTTGGCCTCTGGTGCACAGCTTACACTCTGCACTGCCTATAGACAGGGTGCTGTTTTCCAGGCTGTTCAGATCCCAAAGCAGGCACCTGAAGGCTCCCGCTGGGGCCCGCAGGATTTATCGGAGCACACCGACTTTTCCCAGCTGGCCGCCCGGAAGCCCCCACTAGCCTCTTGAGGGACCTGGAGATGTGGCGGCCACCCAGGCTGATCTGAAGCGGAGAGATTTGAGCTGGGGGCTTCTGCCTGAGGCCTTGCCCCAGATTGTGTCTGTGGACCAGGTGGAACCCGTGTGCACCCCCAGGGAGCTCCGAAGGTGAATGTTGCTGTGACCTCCCCTGTGCTCCGCTCACTCCGCTGGGCAGCCGATTTCCCCAACCGGGCTGGCGCACACTAGGTTAGCCTTGTCGCCTGGGCCCTGAGTCCAGGCAAACGCCTGGGAGGCCAAGGTCCGAGCAAAGTTCCCCTAGGGCTATGTCTGTTATTTGGGTCCGCCAGGTGACCCGGATGGCGGGCGTGCGCGTCCGCGCTCCGCGAAAGCACCGGGAGAGTCTGTTGTGCTAATAACCTCCTGGGCTGGTTGACACACAGATGGCCCACCAAGCCGCCCAGTTCTTGGGGTCAGTCCTGTGCCTTTTGGGGCCTAGACCCCCGTTTTGTTAGCCTCAGGCTACGCTTGTTAGCAGTCTCTGCCCTCCCGAGCACTCTGGCTCCTGTAGGCAAAATGGCGGCGCGTGCACCGGCCGGGGCAAAAAAAAAAAACTCCTGGCTGGGTTGGCACCCCGATGACCACTCGAACAGCCCAGGGCCTGGGTGCAGGCCAACGCCCGTCTGGCTCAGACCCCTGCGGTGTTGGGCCTAGGATTATGTTTGTGTACCTCAGTCTGACCGATCTCTGGAGCCCGGGATCAAGATGGCGGTGAGTCTCTCCTGACTGGCGGGCAGCCGAGTTCTGAAGTGGCTTCCGTGCAGCGAAAGGCTCCGCAGAACCGCAGTTGCTTGCCGCCCGGCTGGTCAGCGAAGGTCAGTGGTCGTGGGCGCAGGGCCTAACTGGACCCTGTGTCGCCTTGGTTCCACTGCTGATGGCCCTTCAGCTGGAGCAGCCACTGCTACCGCCGCCGCCGCCGCCGCCGCCGCCCAAGCCGGTACTCAGTTTTTATATTCTTGGCAACAAGCAACTTTACTTGTTATTACCAGTTCACCACCTCCTAGAGTTGGAATTTCTTGATTACTTTCATTTCCCTCTCTGAAATTTGTGTAGGCATATCAAGTTCCATTTAGAGTAGCATTTCAGACTATAACATATTTAATTTTGAGACCTTTCTTGTTTGAGGAACTCAGTGATGATTTTCCAATTAGGCTTTCAGGTTTAACAGTAGAAGATTTACATTTCCTCCCATCTATATAACAAGCATCAGATAGTACTTCAAAGCAGAAAAGCAATCTACTGTATGACTAATGTACTTGGTTCCATTCATTGACCTCTTCCTGGGAAAAAGGCCTCTACTGTCTGTCTTTGAATTGTAGAGCTAGGAATAAATGATTCAGTCTGTGGTTGCTTAGATAAGTGTGAAAACAAAGGTAAACACAATGGAGATGCAGACCTGAGACTGTATTTATCTGGGATCTCAGGCATCCTCAGAGAGCAAGAGCGAGCGAGAGAGAGAGAGAGAGAGAGAGAGAGAGAGAGAGAGAGAGAGAGAGAGAGAAAGAGAGAGAGTGAGTTGTGTAGAAATAGCTTTCCAAAATGAATTTGTAAAAATTCAGCATGCTCCCACCAATGGCAGAAAATGTAATTCATTTCTTTTGACTCAGAGCTGTTTTTCTCCTTTATTGTTGTTATAGGATTTAGCAGAGGAAAAGAAGGCAAGATTACATATTAAATGCCTTTGAAAAATTAGATTTTTTTGTATCTTAATATCCCTTTGCCTTTGTTATCTGTTTATTACACTCTTCTTAATATACAGATTAGGGTTTTCCCGTGTTGCTAGACAGAACTAAATATATTAAAAGTCAAAAGAAAATTTAGACAGGAAACCAGGTCGCATTACATTAAAAATGAAGTTTTCTTAGGACTGGAGCCTCACAGATGGGCATAGCTCAGCTGTGTTGGATGGACACTGCTCACTGGTCATCACAAAGATAAGCTCCCACGTCACAGAGCTTCAGTAGGTAAAGCTCCCTCTCAGATCATGGGGTCTTTAAGGACTTCTCCTCTTGGTGTCACCCAGACACTAGAGCTGTTCTAGATTTTCACTGTGAAGGCACACACGCTTCATGCTGAGCTCACAAGCCCCATTTGGAGCTACTTTTAGCAGGCATATCTAGCTCACCTGTTTTTGTTCATCTCCGTCTCATGTAGGAGCGACTGTGGCTAATAGATGGAATACATATAGTAAGTGATGAGCTGTCATTTCATTATCTTTGACGTATATGTGGCTTGGTTACTTAACCTCGCCAGACTCTTGGAAGTGTATTTTATCTGTGCTTCCTAAAGAACTCCTGAAGATCTTAATTGCCATAGGTTCTGGAAACTCTATAATTAAGCTGGAGCTTTAAGTAAAATGCAATGCTTTGGAAGATCATACATATTAGAAGGAACTGTAGGGTGTTTAAAGCAAGTCTGTTAGTTCTCAGCTCCAGGGTGAACATGGAGCATGTAGGTAGTTGAGGGGTCTGCTTTATCTGCTGTTTGCATCTTATCATAGGAGGCAACAAAGGACACCTTTCTCTGAGAAATTACAAGTGCTTGGAGGAAAAGGAATGGCCACAAATCACCATACCATAGGTTAGAATTATATTGGACTGTATTTTCAGAGAGTAATGCTGTTTAGAAGCACAAGGAGAGAGCATGAAGCTGACTGTTGGCAGTTGAAGGCTATTTCGGGTTTGCCTCATTGTCTTCAGTGGGATAGCCAGGGCTCCTGCTCTGGTGAAACGCCCACATATGCTTGGGGAAGAAGCTACAGTTATACTCAGGGGTCATACCTAGAAAAGAGCCATGGAAAGAGGAGGAGTTCTTGCTAAGAAAAAGGACTCCAGAGGAGAGAGAGGGAGATGAGGAGGTACAGGCTGCATGTGAAGATGACTTAAATTTATTATATAAATGTATAAAACTGTTGCACAATCTGATAAAAGAAAGATGGTGGGGTCAAAGAAAGATGTTGTTTTCCAGGCTTGCCATCATACCTAAGATACTGACTTGCAATAGTCATGGTTGGTTCCAAGGCTGCTCTGGTCTCTACGGGAAATACATGCAAAGCAGTGGTAGAGAAGGTGTGATTTAGAAAGAAAAAAGAAATTAGGAATTGGTACTTGATTCTTACAGTGACACTTTATGCGAAAGAAGTAGGGTGTGGGAAGACTGAGTCAGTCTTCTATATAGGTGTTGCAATTCTTCTTCTTCTTCTGTCTTCATCTTCTTTGTCTTCCTCCTTCTCTGTCTGTCTGTCTGTCTGTCTCTGTCTCTCTGTCTCTCTGTCTCTGTGTGTGTGTGTGTGTCTGTCTGTCTGTCTGTGTGAGTGTGTATTTTGAGGCCAGAGGCTCATGTCAGTGTCTTCTTCCTCCACTTTCATCTTATTTTTGAGAGTCTCCCCTTGAATCAGTAGTCCTTCGATTCAGCTAGCTTGGCTAATGAACACTAGAGATCTGTCTTTATCTCCCTTGCACCATGGTTATAGACAACTGCTGCACCCAGCTTTGACCTGTGTGCCAGGGATGGAGCTCATGCCCTCATGCTTGCCTGGCAAGTGCTTTACTCCCTGAGCCAACTCTGTAACTCTCCCATAACTAACCAACCAACCAACCAAACAAACAAACAAAACCAATCAACCTGTCTCAGATAGGGTTTTCTCAACCTCCCCTGATCTACCTCTGAATGTTCAAATGAATTCCTGGGCATTCTGTTTGGGGACACTGACCTGGGAAGATACTGGTTTCTCCGATGGTTTTCTTTTCTTGTTGCAAGTCCCCAGAGTTTTCATCTTAGAGGAAGTTATGCCTTCACTTTTGTGAACTGCACAGAGAGGATGGTGGGAGACAGATGTGAGCACACGAGGCTTCCCAATTAAATCTCTACTCAGCGTCCTAATCAGTTCCCTGGAACACTCTCATTGCCAGCACATCTGTGTGGGTTTGTGCTGTAAGCACATGCTGTCATAGATTCCCATGAGGCTCCAGAAATACGCCATTTAATGTCTCATTTGATGTTCATTAGACCACAGGAGACAGCATGTCTTCAATTTAGTGTGATTTTTACCTGTGTGAAAACCAGAAAACAGATTCTGTTAAGAATCAGGAAACCACTTAGAGATTTTTCTTCTCTTTTTCCTTGGATTTTTTCCCTCCTTATTACTATTAGCTTTTCTGGAACAGTACAATCTAATCACACAAATTACAGTCACTGAATCTTTTTTTGCAGCTGAATTATGCAGAGACGAGACTTGGTCAACTGGAAAATTGCCACTGTGAGAAGACCTGCCAAGTGAGTGGGCTGCTCTACAGGGACCAAGACTCCTGGGTGGATGGTGACAACTGCAGGAACTGCACGTGCAAAGTAAGCCCCTAGCTTAAGTCTTCTCTTCAAGGCATCTGCTGATTAGCATGTGACTATGCTACTTAGCACATAATGCTACTTCCGTTATACCCACTCACCTTTAATAATGCTAGCAATTTCCAAATACTTGGAAATTAACATCTTCTTTTTTCTATACTCTTTGTTCTATCTTTGTTTATATAACTTACTTTCTTGAGTCTGAAAGCCAGGTCTGGAGGGAGGCAGAGATACCTTTGATTTCCTGCCCTAAAGTTAGGAGCTTTATCTGCTTTATTCTTTCTCCTAGACTACACACTTTAAGATTTTATTCTATTACTTGTAATTATATGTACTCAAGCGCATCTCTGTGTGAGTATGTGGGTGAGAATGTAGGTGCCCACTGGAACCTTAAGTTTTGGGTTCCCCCGGGGCAGGAGTTATTAGTGGTTATGAACTGAACAACATGGATGCTGGGAACTGAGCTCAGATCCTATGAAAGGGTGTTATACACTCTTAAACACTGAGCCACCTCTCCAGCTCCCACCATAAACTTTTAACAGTTTAATTAGTCTCTCGATACTTGTATTATATTTTTACAAGGTGTCTGTTCCTGAGAACTGCAGATATCCACCTCTCCCTACTTTACAGAATATCCATCATCTGTAGACTCTTTTAGTTTCAGAAAAAATCATTAGAGCTTCACCTCAGATTAGTATGTAAACCCTGTCCAGTTGAAATTACTTGATAAATATCTGAAGAATGCCATTGTTTGTCCAGGAAAACACAAAATGGATTTTTAGAGCCTTAAAAATGATTGACAGGATCTACCAAAGGTGTTATTTATGTTCTCATAGAAATGGGCTTTTTGTTTTCTGCCTAATCTACTTAGTCCACATGGGCAGGTGGATGAAGCCAGTGATGTTTATCAGAAAAGTAATTGAGGTGACACAGGTTCATTCCAGGTAGAGAGAATGCTTTATTTGTGGTTGTGGTGTGGCCTGGGAACTCCCCACATTGCCCTGTCTCCCTGAGGTCCTGGAGAAGAGAGGCAAACTTCCTCAGAAATAGACGTGTTAATGGAGCACCTCAGAGACCCCTTTCTCTGTCTTTCTGTTCTCAGAGTGGTGCTGTGGAGTGCCGAAGGATGTCCTGTCCCCCGCTCAACTGTTCCCCAGACTCACTTCCTGTGCACATTTCCGGCCAGTGTTGTAAAGTTTGCAGACGTAAGTATTCACCAAGGGTCAGAGTGATCCTCTGTGCTTTTTGAGTTACTACCCTCTGTTTCAGGACCCGACTAACATTTCTGTATTAAAGCAGTGACAGTTGATCCAATGCTGGATAAAAAGGGTTGAACGATTCAATCACTATCATTGCAGCAGACACTGTACACAGGCTCTTTCTCCTCAAACACAGTCTCCCACCTTCCATATTTACTGTCCTCCATTCTTCACATCTGAGTGACCAAGCTGCTTTTTCAGGCTCTAACACCAGGCTGGACTTGGAGTGTGAATGTACAACCCCTCAAGTTTATATGGTTTAGTTTTTTTATTTTAAATGATCAAGTTAAGGGTCAAATTCTGTAATTAGTTTCTCTGAGTATTTGGATAGATCTCTTGTTATTAAGGTGCCCTTTTTAGAACTTTCAGTATGAAATTAGTTTAAAACACTGAAACATTTCTTTTCAGTGTTGGTCAACCCAAGTAATAATGATAAAGAATACCTTGTCAGGCTAGAGAGATGTCTCAGCAGTTAAGAGCACTTGCTGCTCTAGCAGAGGACCCAGATTCGATGTCCAGCATCCACATGGTATCTTACAACCATCTGTAACTCCATTTCTAAGGGACCTGACACCTTCCTTTATAGGCACTGGTACCAAACATGGTGCACATACATGTATACAGGCACTCACATGTATATATAAAAAACAGATCTTAGAAAATTGTTCTTCACCACCATTGCAGAGAACACACTGTAAACTAAGAGAGAGAGAGAGAGAGAGAGAGAGAGAGAGAGAGAGAGAGAGAGAGAGAGCGCCCTGCATGTGCCTGCTATGTGCTGTACTATGCTGGAAACATCTGTTCAATGTATTGGTTTTCATGGTAAGGTAACTTACATTGTTAGCACTCTGCTTCTCCAGGCACTCAGCCTAGGGGGAATCAGTTTCCCAAGGCCACAAGGCTAGTGATATCTCTAACTAGCTTTGCTGACTACAAAGCCTGTAGATTTTTCATAAAAGTAACTGATCTAGAGAGAAAACTTCTGGATAGAAATGTGGCAGCCTAACTGTGTGGTGCATGCATGCATTCCTGAACTGGGTTTTGGAGGGGTTAGGAGTTCAAGGCCACCTTTGGTCATATAGTGAATCAGAGGCTTGCTTGGGTTATGTGAGACTCTATCTCAAAAAGCCAACAATAAAACATCCCCCAACCAAAACAGCAGGCAAGCAAACAGACAAATCAAATTTATATATTCTGCTTTGCTGACTTAGCCATTATCTTTTAAGTGTGTCTGCATAGTTTTAAAGACAATGAATCCCATTTTTACTGAATTTCAGTTTCCCACTGTTTTACTGTTGCATATATATTTTCCAGTTATCAAAAGATCAGGCTGTTTCCCATTTTTCATTATTATAAGGACTCTATGATAATGTGCCTCAAATAGAAACACATTTTTTGATTATTTTGAATTGCCTTAATATAAGATTGTCCAATGTAGAATGATTGGACCCAAAACTGGCACTCTCAAGACCCCTTTCCATTTATTTATTTAGTGTGTGTTTGTGTGTGTGTGTGTGGGGGGGTATATATAGGAGTCAGAGGATACCTCTGGCTATTGATTTTCTCCTTATGCCATGTATGTCCAGGGAATGAACTCATGTGTCAGCCTTTGCAGTAGGTGCTTTTACCTGCTGAGCCATCTGGGTGGTGCTCAAGGCCTTTGTTACATATAATTAATTCTATTTATTATATATCAGGAAGATGGACATCTATCTGTATTCCAGTTCATTTGAGAATTGTTGAGTTATGAGATGATCCCACAAAATTGCCTAATTTTTCCAAGATCCTGAAACACAACCTAATGATAATGGTGGAGTTTTATATTTATGTAGAGTCCAGATCAAGTTGGTTATATAGTTATACCGAACTCAACTTCTTAGTAACTCTGATGATACTTTGATGCTCAGAGATTCAGTGGGACTATGAACACAATAGATTAATATTTAATATATCTCTAAAGTTAAAAGGTTGAGACCTTCTGGCTTGAAAGACTTTTTATTTCTTATTAGGTTTTAAATAGAAATCTCTGTTAGGTAGTTTTGGGTTCGGGTGTCTTGTTTGGCTTGTGAAAGAAGCTCCCACTGAGGGAGGTACAAGTTCTTGTGTCCAGAAGTGAAGTGGGACAGTTGTAGTGCAGTGTGGACACATGCATGTTTAGGAATGTTCACAATAACAGCTTAGCAGTATATTTGGAAATTAGTAGGATTTTTTTAGGTGTCCATGTGAGTATGAACATACCTGCCAGAGGGAAGCACACAGGTTTAAAAAAACGCATATAGAATTGAACATAGAATTGGTGTTTTTAACTTAAAAATTAAGGTCTTTAAAGAGCATCCAGGGGCTGGACCTAGGCCTCCTATACATTTGTAGATCTTCATGTGGGTCCCTTAACAACTGGAGCAGGGGCTGTCTTTGACTCTGCTGCCTGCCATTGGACCCCCTTCCCCTAGCTGGACTGCCTGGTCAGGGGAGAAGATGTGCTTACCTGCAGTGCTTTGATATTCCAGAGTGAGGAGGTACCCAATGGGTGGGGTTCCCCTTCTCTGAGAAGCAGAGGAAGGAGTCATGGGGGGCAAGGAATTTGTGAGAGTGGGATTGGGAAGAGCTGAGGGAGGCAGGGCTGTGACTGGGATGTAAAGTGAATAAATAAATTAATGAAAAAATAATGAATATGAGGTTATTTTAAAAACTTAAGGGTTTTTGGGGGGGTGAGTGGGTAGTGGGTGGCACTGTGTGGGTAGCTTAGTGGAGAACTTGGGTCTGGTGAGCATTCACAGCTCACAATTGCCTATAACTTCAGTTCCAGGGGATCTGATACCCTGTTGCTTTCTTGGACATCTACATTCATGTAGTATACATAAACTTACACAGGTGCACACATATAGACAGATTTTAATGGAGTTTTAAAGCAGGGCTATGGAACACACAGAGAAGTGATTTAAGAAAGGGCTCTGTGTTAACCCACCTGGAGGCAGTAGCCAAGCCTGGGACTTGGACATAGTCCATATGCAGGTGATAGGGCGAGCAGGCAGAGACTGCCTGGGGAGAGGAAGAGAAAGGATGGCTATGAGTGACAGCTAAAGGACCTGGCATATAAGCGTTGATTTGTGTGAGTGTCTGTGCGAGAGCAGGTGCCATGTTTTGAAGGAGAGTGCACAGGAGACAAGCAGCATGAAATACAAAGATGGCAAAGGGAAGAAACAGTTTGGTGCACACTTGTGTGCATTATGCCTTCTGTTTGGCATCTGTGGTTTGGAGATGCCTTGGTGATACCCAGTTTGATGTGGGGGGAGTTTGTAAGCTCATCAAAGTAATTTACTGAGGATGGGAGAACCCTTGGGTATTTAGTACTTCTGATCTGTCAGGTACTTTTAGTATAAAGCAGAGTGCTATGTCAAAGTTACCAAGTGTCCAGGGATGGCTGACATGTGTAAGGCAATGAAGATCTGAATGTGGACAGAGGGACTTATGTGTATGTGACAGGGACAACAGAAGCAGCACCTGTTAATTGTTCATTCAGTGTGCACCCAAGTGGCCAAAGTTTCCAGACCCTGAACTCAAAAATTCAAGGTCAAATCCAAAGGCCTGGATGTCTGTGGGGTGCAAAAGGAACAATAAACTGTCTCCAGATGCCCAGCATATTTGCTTCTGACATCATCAGGAAGTGTGTGCTGGGCTGGGTTTCAATTTCATGGTTGGACACTGTGAAATACTCTACTTTGCACATCCCTGGTGTGACATGAAGGGCTCCAGGTATCCATTTGCATTTCTGCTCACGCTGAAAGCTGTAGGAATGAATTCTCCAGTGCCCAGCCAAAGGCAGCAGGGCCTGACTTACCTTGCGCTTGAATTTCCTCAGACATCAAAAATAAGTCTTTTGGCTGCAGATCAAGAGGTTTGATAATGAGGACTGGTGTTCTACATAAAGAAGGAGATGACAGCGAAGGAAGGGATGCTATCAGAGCAGTAGGGGAGACTATGAACACAGGGGGACTTTCCAATCCCAAAAGTTGTCTGAGGTTATTTTGTGGAAACCTGGCATCCATGTCATATGCACTTTCTGTACCTTGACACAGCTGCAAGTGGTGGAGACATACAGACACAGGCTGGTGTCATTCCCCAAGGTCCCAAAGCTCACTATGATGTGATGGCATAAAATTCAGCAGACATTTATTTTTTATAGCAGCCTGGTGGATGCAGGATGTGTCTCTGAGTGTGGCATAAACAGTAGGGCATTTTTATCTCCATACAGGAGTCCTGGATGAGCCTGCCAGAACAGAAAGGAGCCAGCCGAATGTTTCAAGACAGGGTAGCAAGCGTGTTAATACCATTGTAGAGTGGCAAAGGGCCAAAGGGAAAGAAAAGGAGAATTTCTGCATTATCCAGCTTATGCCAAGAAACAGATGGCAGTGTTGACAGGAGTGTATTTAGCAGAACTGTCACTCTGGAGCGAGCCACCTCGCCAAGTTGGCAGCTGCTGTCTTTAGAAGTATGGGGATTTTATCATACAGGAATTCCAGGGTCTTGGAGATGGGTTCTTCCTGTGTAAGACAATGGGGTGGGGAAGCCAAAGTGTCATTGAGAGCAATGAGTCACAGACATGGATTTATCTAGAACACTGTGGCATAAAAGAGATTGTTTTAAAAATGAAGAAACAAGGAAACAATCACTTAGGGAACTGTATCATTCCTCGATTTAGGTGCTGTTTTTGTTGCTGCATTTGTTCTGAAATTGTTGGATGTTTGAAGCAATATGGAATAGCAGAAATAACTCCTAGCAGGCCAGGAGATTTTTTTTTACTACTCACTAGAGCTCATTATGTTGAAGTTGAAGCAGTGTTTATCATTTTTAGCCAACAGTAAGCCCAGAGAGGCACTGAGCTTGAGGTGGGATTCACAATTATGCCTACACAGTTCTGACTCTCGTGGAGGTGACAGCAGGAAAGATGTAGAATTAAGTGTGTAGTTAAGATACAGTGTGATATATGCTCTGCCAGGGTGTGGTCCAAAAAAACAATAGAAACAGCAAGTAGGAGAGTTTATTAGGTTTCAGGCTCAAGAGCGACTTCTTGGGGCTAAAGAGATGGCTTAGTCTGTGCAATGACTACTTCATAGGCATGAGGACAAGAGCTAGGATTCCCAGGGACATCGTGGCATGCACCTATGAGGTTCATCCATGTGTATGTACAGAGGCAAACAGATTCCTGGAACTCATTGACTCCCCAGCCTAGCTAAATTGATGATTTTCATGTTTAATGAAACTTTAAAAAAAATAAAGGTGAGAGCAAATAGAGGAAAGAGATCTGATATTGACCTTGGGCCTTCCTATGTATAAAGGTGAGCACCCTCACACCTTGGACTTATCTGCCTGTCTTAGTCAGGGTTTCTATTCCTGTCCAAACATCATGACCAAGAAGCAAGTTGGGGAGGAAAGGGTTTATTCAGCATATACTTTCCACATTGCTGTTAACCACCAAAGGAAGTCAGGACTGGAACTCATGCAGATCAGGAAGCAGGTGCTGATACAGAGGCCATGGAGGGATGTTACTTCCTGGTTTGCTTCCCCTGGCTTGCTCAGCTTGCTTTCTTATAGAACCCAAGCCCAGGGATTGTACCACCCACAAGGGGCCCTTCCCCGTTGATCACTAATTGAGAAAACTCCTTACAGCTGGATCTGATGTAGGCATTGTCTCACCTAAAGCTCCTTTCTCTGTGATAACTCCAGCTTGTGTCAAGTTGACACACAAAACCAGCCAGTATACCACCTAATTATGAATTTATATCACAAATACAATACAATCCGGACAGACAGATAGACAGACATACACACTCTTCTTAAGAGAAGATGGGACATCATTAAAATAGATATATGTCTATCTGTCTATCTGTCTATCTATCTATCTATCTATTGAGAGGGCGAAAATGGATGGTTATATGTGTGGAGGGTAGAGACAGATTGCGGCATATATGAGAGCATGGAAATGGACAGATATATATGCTGGGAGGGAGGAAATGGACGAGTTTATATGTTGAAAGATGCAAATGGATGGATACATATCTAGGAAGGGTGAAAACTGATATATATGTTGGAAGTGTAAAAATGTATGGCTACATATGTTATAATGGATATATATTAGAGCTATGAAAAGGAATGGGTATATGCTAAAAAGATAGAAGTGGATGGGTATAGTGTTGGGATGGTATGCTGGCTAGGTTTATGTCAACTTGACACAATCAAGAGGAGGGAACCTAGATTGAGAAAATGTCTCAATAAATTGGGGTATACACAGTGGGAGGATCTTGGGGACTCTTATGGAAGAATAGGAGGAAGGATTGTGGGCCTTGGAGGGGATAGGAACTCCACAGGAGGCAACTAACTTGGATTCTTGGGGTTCTCAGAGACTGAACAGCCAACCAAAGAACATACACAGCTTGGACCTAGGTTTCCATGCACATATGTAGCAGATATGCAGTTTGGTCTTCATATGTGTCTGGAACAACTGGAATAGGGGCTAGCCCAAAAGCTGTTGCCTATACATGGGATATGTTCTTATTTAGCTGGGCTGCCTTGTCTGGCCTCAGTGGGAAAGGATGCGTCTGGCTTCACTGTGTCTTGAAGTGTCAGGGTAGGGGGATACCCAGGGGACCTCACCCCCTCAGAAGAGAAGGGGAAAGGGAATAGGGGAATGATTATGGTAGGGGGTGACTGGGAAGGGGACAGTGAATGGGATATAAGGTGAATAAGTAAAAAAAAAACTAAATTAAAAATATTTTAAAAATTAGGGGATAGATAATGCTGTGGGGCATTTTCATTATTAACTGATATTGGGGGGCTCACCTATTGTGAGTGGTGCCAGTCCTGACTTGTGGTCTTGGCTTCTATAAGAAAGCCAGCCGAGCAAGCTATTCTGAGTTGAGAATCAGTGATTCTGGTTAGCTAGGATGGAAGAATTAGTTGTGGTTAATATGATAGCAGAACTACTAAAGTAAATCCTTTGTGTTATTTGGATACTTGATGTTGGTCGACTGGAGCTAAGAATTTAGCAGTGATTAAGAAGAGACCAGCATCATTGATATGAATTCTTCTGGGAAATGGTTCCTGAGAGTCAGCACACAGAAGCTGTGTTCCAAAGGTGACCAAGGCTGTATATTTCACTGACAGCCAGACATGGTAGTTGTTACCCAGGTGGTAATGGTTTTGGAGAAATTGAGGGTTCAGGAAAAGCAGCTGAGGTTTGGCACTGTGAGAAGCCAGGATAGGATTGGAGAGGGTGTACAACCTCAGTAGTAGTAGAAACCTGAGAATTGAAGGTGTCATAGAGAGAAACTGAGGCTTGGCACTGTGAAGAGAGCTCATGAGAGGTGATTAATTAAAGTGCATCCAAGTTGTAGAAGAACCAAGCATTTTTGAGATACCAGTACTGTAGGATAACCATTGAGAATAACAGCCAAGATGGAGTGGAGCTAGCTAAAGTTTACATAGGAAGACAGATGAGCAAAGTGTGCTGGAGAGGGTGAGTCAGAGAGGTGACCCAAGGCCTTTCAGGAGCCCAGACGATCATGACTGAACCCCAAATAGTGGACATTGAGATACTTATATTTTTAACGTTTGGTTTTACTTTGTTCAGATCATGTATATACTCTGGTTCTTCCTCTTGAAGTAAGAAAACATTTATTTTTTATTTTTTTATTTTTAAAGCCCACAGTTGAGAGGCTTTGAACTTTTAAAAATATTTTTGAGTTTGACAGAGATTTCGGACTTTAAAAGAGTGGATTTTTGATTTTAAAAATAACTTTTAAAAATTTGAATTTTAAGGTTGTGGGATTTTTTTTTAAGTTTGTGAAATGTTTCTATAGTGATGTCTTTGTTAATGTGCAGTCTCAGGGATGAATAAGAGAGAAAAGGTTGTGTGTTAATAATGATGTGCTTGTGTGTCATGTTGACAAGGAGTCAATCATGCTGGCTAGTTTTATGTCCATTTAACACAAGCTATAGTCATTTGAGAGGAGGAAATCTCAATTGAGAAGATGCCTCTGTAAGATCTGGTTATAGACAAGTCCATAGGGCATTTTCTTAATTAGTGGTTGATGAGGGAGGGTTTAACCCATTGTGGGTGGCACCACTCCCAGGCTGGTGGTCCTGGATTCTTTAAGAAAGCAATCAGAGCAAGCCATGAGCAACAAACCAGGAAGCAGTGCCCATCCATGGGCTCTTTATCAGCTCTTGTTTCCAGGTTCCTCCAGGTTCCTGATCTGTTTGAGTTCCTGTCCTGACCTCCTCTGATGATGAACAGTGATGTGGAAGAATACCCCAAATAAACCTTTTCCATCCCTTACTTTTAGTCATGGTGTTTCTTCACGGCAATAGTAACCTCAACTAAGACAGAAGGTGTCAGTGGATAATGGAGATCTGAGAACTTCTATAGAAGACAAGAATATAGGCAATGTTTGAGAGAGAGAGAGAGAGAGAAAGAGAGAAAGAGAGAGAGGGGGTGAGATAGGGGAGAAAGAGAGAATAGATGCAGTATGAATTGAATTTTTGAGTAAAAGCACAGGTATTGGTAAGTTTTTGACTTTTTGAGAGATCAGGAAAAGCTAACAGACCATGATGCCCTTTTAGTTGTCTGTGGTCAGACTGGGGAAGGCTGAGGTTAAAACAGGGAGGTTTGGTAGCACCTCTCTGGGACACTGATGGTTTGAATGAAGGTCAGAGAGGGGAATGGAGAAGCATGACTTGAACAGGAAGCATTGCTCTGACTTGGTTTCTCACTGGACACAAGACTGAGTAAGAAGTACACATAGAGGGAGCTGGGGTAGGCAGTGGTGCCCTTCACTGAGAAGAGAGCACCAAGGTGAAGCTGGGTGGTGTGGGGTGCTGCAGGCTAGGTGTTGACTAGGACCAGTCTGCTATGGAGATGTCCACGTGCCATGATTTATTAGAAAAGGCACACAGGATCACTTATGCATCAGAATGGGCTCTGAAGGAACAACATCTGCAGAAGTTGGTTGACAAGATACCTCAAAATGCCTCAGTTCTTCCCACTGGGATCCTCAGTCAGAATGGCCTCTTAGAGTTGTCCTGAGTCAGCCCAGAGAGTCAGGACTTTGTGTCATTTTTGTCAATGCTTTATCAGATTTGGGCTGGTTTAGTAAGGAGTCTTGACTTTGGGCAAAGTGGCTATCCATAGCCCAGCATAGATCAACATTTGGCTGAGGCCTGTTGGGTGGCACTGTTTCAACAGCTGTATAAATATGTCAGTTGTCACAGAGGGCTCTGGGCATCATGTCAGGGCATCTACCTTACAGAGATGACATGTTAAGTAAAACGTCATTTGTTTCTGGCCTCTTCATTTTCTGTGACTATGAGCGTTCGGCAGATGCTTACAAAACAATATGAACGTTGGATGAGAATGCAAAGACTGTAGAACCAGGGAACTACCAAAGTTAATCAACCCAACTTTAATAGATACAGAAAAGGCCTGAGAGGTGAAGCTGTTTTCATGAACTAAAGGCAAGTGTGAATTTATTTCTGTTTCTCTAGAGAGCTAGGGCTAGAGGGCCCCTCTCAGGCCAGGAAAGTGTTTAATCAGACCTTTGCTTTCTGTTTCCTCTTGAAGTGGCTGGAAAAATCTAGTAGAATCAGAGAGGGGTCATAGCAAATTGACATATTCTGCAAATGCTTAAAATGAGTCAGGAAGCAAAGCCAAGGACCGAGCCCTAGCAGAATCTAAATTGAGCTGTTTCTCTTTGAAATGTTCTACAAGACTGACTTCCACATTTTGGCCTGCATGTTAGCCCACACAGCTCACCTTTCTCAAGGCCTCTTCTCCAGTGTGCTGATATCACAATTAGCCAGGTTGGCTTGATTGTCTTAGTTGTCTGAATATGATTAAGTGCATCTGGGCTCAGGGCACTCTCCTCTCGGAATCATAAAGAAGCACATAGGGGATCCTCAGTGTTGTGTAAAGTTTTGATGAACAAGACATATCCCTTTTACCCAGAGGTACACCTGATAGCAGCACTGTCTACATCAAAACTACTGCTGGTTGGGCTGGAGGTGGTGGTGGCCCAGTACATGCACTAACAAGTTTAAGGACATGAGTTCAGATTCCCAGTACTCAAATAAATAGCAGGGCATGGCTATGCAATGGCAACTCTGGAAAGACAGAGTTAGGGAGATCCTGGAGGTCACTGCCTGGTCAATCTACCTGAATCAGTAAGTGCCAGGTCCAGTATGAGACCCTGTCTCAACAAATATGGAGAAGGACAGAGAAAGATGCTGACATAAAGTTACCACACACACACACACACACACACACACACAGAGAGAGAGAGAGAGAGAGAGAGAGAGAGAGAGAGAGAGAGAGAGAGAGAGAGAAAGAGAGAGAGAGAACACTATCTATCTATCTATCTATCTATCTATCTATCTATCTATCTATCATCTATCTTTCTTTCTTTCTTTCTAATTCATTTTACATCCTCATTACTGCGCCCTCCTGCTCACAACCTCCCACAATCCTTCCCTTCTCCTCCTTCCCCTTCTCCTCTGAGGGGTTAGGGGTCTACTACCCTGGCACATCAAGTCTCTGTAAGGCTTTGGATCATCTCCCACTGAGGCCAGACAACGCAGCCCAACTAGAACATGCCCCATGTACAGGCAACAACTTTTTGGATAGCACCCCTTGCCCCACTTCAATTGTTTGGGAACCACATGAAGACCAAGCTGAACTTCTGCTACATATGTGCAGGGAGGCCTTGGACCAAGCCTTGTATGTTTTTCAGTTGGTTGTTCAGTCTCTGAGAGCCCCAAGGGTCCACCAGGATAGTTGACTCTGTTAATCTTCCTGTGGAGTTCCTGTCCCCCTCTGGGCCCACAATCCTTCCTCCTATTCTTTTATAAGAGTTCCAGTCCCAAAGCTTCATCTACTGTTTGGCTGTGGGTGTCTGCATCTGTCTGAGTTCATTGCTGGGTGGAGTCTTTCAGAGCAAAGCCGTGTTAGACTTCTGTCTGCAAGTATAATATAGAGTATCATTGACAGTGTTAGGGATTGGTGCTTGCCCATAGTATGGGTCTCAAGTTGGGCCAGTTATTGGTTGAACATTTCCTCAGTCTCTGTTCTATCTGCTGTCCCTACATTTCTTGTGAGTGAGGTAACATAGTCCCCAAAAGACATGCAAAGTATGTATTCACTTATAAGTGGATATTAGCCATAAAATACAGGATACCCATGCTACACTCCACAGACTCAAAGAATTTAAACAAGAAGGAAGGCACAAGTGAAGATGCTTGAATCTCAATTAGAAGGGGGAATAAAATAGTCATGAGAGGCAGATGGAGGTGGGGATTTGGGTAGGAGAGGAGATTGGGAGGGGAATGGGGGGGTTGTGATCAGGTGTGGGGAGGGACAAGAGGGATGGCCAGATGTCCATAAGAATGAATGAAAATCTGCAGCTGATGGGGTGGAGAGGTAGGGGGCATCTCCAGGATGAGACAGTGACCTGGGATAAGGGAGGCACCCAGGAATCAATGGGGGTGACCTTAGCTGTGACTCACAACATTGGGGATATGAAACCTGAAGAGGCCACCTCCTGTAGCCAGGCAGAAAACCCAATGGAGTGATAGGGACACCAACCCAGCTACAAAACTTTCTGCCCAAATTTTAGCTTTTTTCCCCACTAATTTTGCTTTGCTATGAAGGTGAGGTAAACTCAAAAAGCTGAAGTCTGTCTGAGAGCTTCTGGGCCTTGCATACTACTCTTCCTTATATTAGATGAAGAAGTTTATATCACTTAGACTCAGGGAATCTATGTTTCTGTGGCTCTATTGGATTTGGGCAGAGACTCTTAGGTCATTTTGTAGTATAGCATGACTAGGCATGAACTGCTTTTATTTTTGTTTTCTTGCAGCAAAATGTATCTATGGAGGAAAAGTTCTTGCCGAGGGCCAGCGGATTTTAACCAAGACCTGCCGGGAATGTCGAGTAAGTTTGCCCATTGTCCCTGTCATTTTCACAGAACAGAGAAGATACATTTGTGGTGTTCCTCTGTGGGGCATATTGGCCTAAGTGGATCCCCAAGGGGCATAATTAATGGGCTGGAGTCACGGGGGATCTAGCCACTGTTTCTGTGTGACTAGCTCATACTCAGGTGGATAACATGCCTTGAGAAGCAGTCAGTATGGGAAAGATATGAAAAGAAAATGAGACAGGAGCCACTGTGGATGGGGATGTTGACAGGTGGAAAGGTTATGTGTTGGTGGTAGGCAAGGGAACAGGCGATACCATCCCTGAGTAGGCCAAGCTCCACAAGTGGTCAAAGAATGATCGCTTGTAGTCATATATGTTTCATGCAGTCAGAGGTACAGTTCTCACTTGGAGTCTCAATGTGGTCATAATGTTTTGACTGTTGGAGGTAGAATCCTATGATGACTGCCTAAGTCAGGATGTTGGATGCCAAGATGCCTTCTTTATTCATCTCTAAGACAATTGAAACAGATTCTCCCCTTACTCACACATGGCTATGTAGATACCTTCTTATGGAGTAATTGTCTTAGACATTTCTCATGTGGAAACTACTTTTCCCCAGAACAAACCCTCCAAAATACTAAGGGGAAAGATCTAGTGATTCCTATGACCTAGTCTCTAAAGCTGTCTGGCATCATTTTTCTCTTAATTCTATTATTTATATTTGACTGCCTCAGATTTATCATTAAGGAGGATAGTAAGAAGGCTTCAATACCAGGGGCATGCATCCCTAGAGACCGACTATCACAGAAGAGAATCTGATACAGTTTTCTGTGAAAATACCCATGTCTACTTGCCCATACCTTTACTGACATTTATTAACACATCAAGTAGTTCATTCCCTGGCTAGAAACCATTAGTAACCAGGAAATTCCTTTGTTTTGGTGAAAATCCACCTTTCTATAACCAGTGACCTTACTTTTGATCTCTGTAAGGTGTGAGAATACGTTTGTTTACTCTGACAGAGTGGCTTCATGTCAACAGATCAAGAGTCTTTAGTTACATGGACTTTGGTGAAGTTCAAATTCTATTTGTTGGTTCTTAGAGACAACTGGGAGAGAGTGGAAGCAGGAGATGAAGTTAGAGTTTTTCTGCGGTTCCACTTCTTCCCAGCTTGCTCACCACATCCTAGAGGAATGCAGATGAATAATGTCACTGCAAAAGTTGTTCCAGTCTTTGCTGGGCTGCCTGACCAGACATCTTTCTCCTAGCCAGTATTGACAGAGAAGACAGCAAAGGCAAAGTACTACTTACCCATTTGATTTAGGGTCCTGGAGAACAAAACTTGAGGCATGGGGCTTTTGAGTTAATGCTTTACCTGTATAATCTTTGTTAGTGATTAGGAGCTGGAGCTGGGACGGCGGAAGGAAGGGACAGACAGGAAGAGATGGGGAGGGAACGGAAGAAGAGATAATGTGTTACTATGGGGCCACAGACCAAGGCTGATTTTATGAGGCATAGCAAGAGATGCTAAGTGAACTGCTCTGTAGGCATCTTTTTAAATGCTTTTTTACTTATATTCTTTTCTTTTCCTCACATCCCAAGAGAAACAGAAGAATATATGTTGAACATTGAACAGAACAAAGTGTTTAGAGACTTACTGGGCATCCAAAGAGATCCCAATGGAAGAAGAGCCCAAGTCTCTTCTTTTATGGGGCTTAGGGGAAAAGGCTTTCTCCTGTATCCTCTTACTGGCAGCATCTTCTAAGGGTTGATCTCCTTGAATTCATCTTTGTGTTCCTCATTTCCCCTTCCTGTCTGGCAGAAATTCTTTTGGGTCAGCTAGTTTGGTGATTACACAGGCTGGGTAGTGTGATGGTTAGTTGTGTATGTCAATGTGTATAACCTAGAAACATTTAGAAGGAAGCCTCAGTTGATAAATTATCTAGATGAGGTTGGCCTATGGCTTTGTCTGTGGGGATTGTTTCTGATTGTTAATTGTCTCAGCCAATTGTGGGCAGCACCATTTCATGTGCTAGGCCCTGACCTGTAGAAGCGTGTGCAAGGCTAGCCGAGCACAGAAGCCTGCAAGCAGGTGGCATGGGGTAAGTTTGTCTCTCCTTCTGCTCTTAACTGTAAATGTGGTACATTAAGTTTCCACCTTGACTTTTCTGCAATGATGGTCAATAAATGATAACCTGGAACTGTGAACCAAATAAAGAAGCAAGCCCTTTCCTCCTTCATGTTGCTTTTGGCTAGGTGTTTGTCACAGCAACTGAATGACACTGGGACTGGTATTTCTGTATCAATAAATGCTGAGTGAGGATCTCCTTTGCCAGGATCAAAGGTGGGAATGAGACAGCAGTGAGGACTTTTTCTTTTTTGTCTCTTTATCAGCTAAGAAGCTCCCCGGCCTGGGAGATGGCATGATCTCCAACCTAAGACAGGCACATCACAGTGGGGGATGTTGAGTACATAGAGGAGAAAATGTGGTTCTTGGCACTAAATCTTCAGTAAACCCGAGTTGTTCTTGCCTTGTGTGGCCTTGTCTACCTTCCTTGAGTACAATTAAAGATGGCATGCTCTCTGTAAATAGGTTCCTTTCTGGGGAGGACAATGAATTTAGATTCTGCCTTTGGTTTTCTTTTCTACCTCAGGGAAAGGTGGGACGATTAAAAGCAATTCTGCCCACTCTGTGATCACAGCATAAGCCACAGGACTGACACTCATTAAGCCTCTTCCTTTTTGCATTTTGAGCAAAGGCCTTGGGTGACTTTCTCCAAAGTCTCCTTTGTGACTACATCCTTGTCATCAGAGATGATCAGAGCATGAAATGGGCAGAGCATGAAACAGACACTCTGTATACTTTGGTTCATTACTCCCGTGTGTAGGATTAATGAGTTAGAAGGAAATTGGGCCAGAGAACTCTTTGCATAAACTGTATGTGCATGCATGTGTGTGTGTGTGTATGTGTGTGTTTTCATAGGAATAATTTCACCCTGTTTTGAAAAGTGATTTATTTATTGGCTTTCAGTAAATATTTATGAGTTATTCTGTCCACAGAGAAATAAGTCATTTATAATAACATTTAATATTTCTCATGTAATATTTTTGATTATTATCTAAGATAGTTAAAACATATTATCACATTTAAGTATCATAATAGCCCTACAAGGTATGTGCTACACAGATGTGGCCGTCAGCAGTCAGAAGGGCAAGGGAGCAAGCTGGAGTCAGACTTTGTGTATGACTGTGTAATACATGTTCTTAGCTTTTCTATGGTCTTTCCTCAGGCTTTGAATTATTTGGTTTTGAATTTTAGAGTGGTACTATGTACATTTCCTTATTTGTTATAATAAAATACTCTGGTGGAGGAAGCCATGTAAGGGAGAAGGGCTTTTCTTTGTTCATAGATT
Source organism: Apodemus sylvaticus (assembly GCF_947179515.1). Lineage (NCBI taxonomy): Eukaryota > Metazoa > Chordata > Mammalia > Rodentia > Muridae > Apodemus > Apodemus sylvaticus. The sequence goes on along the minus strand of NC_067472.1, from coordinate 164,116,829 downwards.
AAGAATATTTTTTTTAATCTTTTAAGCTTCACACATGTATACCATGAGTTCTATCCATTGTCACTCCCTGTTACCCCCACCCTGTCCTATTGATACCATTCTTCTTTTGAAAAAATTCTGCCTCCCACTTTCATTTCTTTTCAGTCTGTGTAGGAAGCACAGAGTTGAATTAGGCTAGCTTGCATGAGAACGGTTGGGGAGTTATTTATGGAATGAGGGGTAACTTATCAGGGGGTACAGCATTGAAGAAAATAACATCCCTCCCCCAGCAACTGGGCCTTGTGGCTTCCTTCCCCATTCCTGATGAAATATCAATGGTTCTAGCCTTGTTTAGGTCTTCTTCCTGTAGCCGCAGCTGCACTGAGGTGAGAGTACAATGGCCATATCTTTTAACGGCCCGCCTCTTCACCCTCATCCTTCACCTCCATTCTTTCTGTTGGATCTTTAGCATTCCCTCTAGACTTACCATGGTGGAATGTCATGACCGCTAGAACTGGAGGCACATTACACCCATAGTTAGGTGGCAGAGAGAGGCAAATCCTGGCATGGGTCACTTTCCCCTAATTCAGTCACCCAGGGAATGGTGCTATCTTAAGTTAGGTTAGGTCTTCACACAATCCATCTAATCTCTATAATCCTAAGCACTCCTGGATGCTCTACTCTTAAGTGTCTCTAGATTCACTTGAGAGGAAACAGTCTAGATCTTGTCAAATTGACCATCAACGTTGACTAGCACAGATAATGATTACCTTTCAATGTAACCTGAGGATACATAGCCAGCCAGGCTAGGACACATTAATTAATCAACAAAGGAAAGTTCTACATAAGGCCATAGAAATATTTGGAGGCCCATTTAATGAATATTCATTATGGTCAGTATGGATAGAGGATAGTGAGTGTAAATGGGAGTGGTCTGCTCTACATAGTCTTTCACAGAGTTTAAACGCCAACATTGTACAGCTTCTATTGTATGTAATAAGTTAATCTCTCCCCAAGTCACCCAAAATGATACACATACTCTCTTGAGAGAATAGAGGATATACTTGCTCAAATAATGATTGTGTGCTTTGGTTCAGATGAGGATCCCCCAACAATGAAAGGCAACCTGGGTCTCTACCCATTTCTGTGTCATGGGGTTGAATAAGAGGCAACTTTGGTCTTAATTTTTTCATTTTGCTTATGTGTCTTTGTGTGGATGTGTCTGTGAGGGACTGGTATACCCAGAGGCCAGAGGTATTTAATCTCCTGGAGCCAGAAGTTAGAGGAAATTGTGAACCATGTGGTGTGGATTCTGGCAACCAAACTCTGGGCCCTGCAAGAACATCATCAGCCTGCAATCACTGGGCTATCGCTTCAATCCACTATATTATTTTCTAAACCATTTCTTTCTTTTATTTTTCTTTTTTATTTTAGTTTTTAAGAATTTAAGACTATAATAGAAAGATTTCTTTCTTTGCTTTCCCCACTCCAGACTGCCTAAATATAACCCTCAATGATCTCTTTCAAATTAATGTTCTCTTTTTTAATCAATTGTTACTGCATGTATATATATATCCCACTCAGCCTGTTTAATGTTACTTGTATGTGTGTTTTCCCGACTGAACATTTGACATTGCATAAACAATTGGTGTACTCTACTGTGGGGGAGGCTATTTCTTCTGCTCTCAGCAATCCTTCGCTGTGTGAGTCTTCATGTGGAATAGAGGCCTTGTGGGTTTTCCTCTGTCCACATTGGCATGTTTATAGGTATTGTCCTTATTAGGCTTCTTTTTAGGCAGTCATACTGGTGAGATGTTATAGGTGCAGCTTCTGACATTACTAGAAGACATGATCCTACAGTGAGCTCCCAACACATTATTTTTAAACCAAGTTGAGGAACTCTCCTAACAGTCTTGCTTCCATTTGCCCAATTATCAACTTTTCTGCAACATTTCTTCAGCACAGTGGCAGTTCTCAACTTGCAGATGTTTGTATGTTGTTAGAAATTCAAGTCAGAGCCTGGTGAGGTTATTTGTACAGAAGTTGGAATGTTTATGTTTGAGCACCGAGCAGGTTAGTTACTCTAAAATAGGAAAAGTGGAATAATTATATTTTTCCACTAACACAGAACTCAGTGCAGAGGTCACAACATACAACAATCAGGAAGATTTGCAAGTAATGACAGATTACGTTTTACTGCCAATAATGTTCAAAATAGAGTTGAAAAACGTTTCTCCCTGGGCTAATGGATGCAGATGTACTTCTAGAACAATAAAGACAGTTCAGATTATTTTAAAAATATATCAGTAGGCTTGTCTCAATTTAAACTTTGAAATTGGATCTTATTTATTAAGTATATTAAGGGTTGATTAGAATTTTCAACTTTGCATCATTGAGATGGCTCAGCAGGAAAAAGAACCTGCTACCAAGCTTAGCAACCTCAGTTCAGCTCCCATCACACACGAGGTGGAAGGAGAGAACTGACTTTTGCACACTGTCCTCTGACCTCTACATGGGTGCTGTAGGACATGCATGTTCTCCAAGTAAATATAATGAATTCTTTTTAACGAACACTGTTCGCTGATGTAATCAGTTGCTGGTGCAAACTTCTTTTTAGAGAAAGAAAACAGCATGAAGAAGTCTTCTGTGGCATTCAACGTTTAGCAACATTGTTTAGCAACTATACACACACACACACACACACACACACACACAGTAAAATTTTAGATTTAGAGGGAAAAAAATACAAGGAAGTAACTGGAAATCGTTTAGAATCTGACCACCCAGAGTTCTTTAGTAGTTTGCATTTTGATAACAGCTTTAATAGAATAGTGAAACACAGTAATTGCTCTAAATTGGATAATCCTAGAAGCCAACTGTTCAGTAAGGAATTACCTGTTCAGGAAGTGCTCCCAGTAGGACCCATTAGACTGTGGATGCATTAGGTGGGGGATGCAACTAACTTGAGCAAAGAAAGACTTCAGTTCAAAGGTCACATCAGCTGGAACCTACTTACTGGGCATTGTGGAGCATAATTCACACCCCGGAGACTGTTCGTCTTGTAGATGTAGGCCTCACATACTATTCAGCCACAGGCTTTGGGCCATGGAAGTAGGGGTGTAGAACTTGATGGTATCTTCCAGCTTTCCCAATGGATGTAGCGATTGATGTGCTGCCCTCTGTCAGAGGTGAGCCGACATCAGGGTATTAGAAAAGCTTCTAGAACTTGGACATGGGAGCATAGTTTGGATAAAATGTATTCACCATTTTGTTTGTTTTTTTAATATATGTTGGAGGCAATGTACCAGAACCTGTATCTTACTATGGAATGATAGGATTGGAGTTGATAATAAGTCATTCATTTCCATTTTCATGCAGTGCAGTTTCAGAGAGCAAAGACCTTAGCTTCTGTTGCCTTGGAATAATTGGTTTGACTCAGATGTCGACAGCAATCTTTATCCTGATGCTTAGACTCTGGCCACTGTAAACTACATGAAAAGTGAGGATAGACTCTGGCTGGAAAAGAGGACTGAATGCAACAGGATCAGTTGTTGAGTCTTAGGGCCAGTCTCTCATGGAATGGAGGGGAGAGGGGAGAGGGAGTAAGAGTTTAGGAAGAGCACCAGAAGGGGGAAATATGAGAGAGACTGCTAGGAATGATACTGGCTGGGTGGGAAACTTCAAGAAGGAAGAGAAAGGCAGGCATGTTGCAGATAACTTACTGGAAGGCAAGTAGCTGATGTCTGTGGCTCACTTTGTACGACCGACATGATCATACTCAAGCAAGAGTCTTGTGTTTTATATTTCTGTTTGGCATTTGATGTTCTGACTGTTCTTGTCTCTAGCACTTAGTGCCCCTTCTGCCAAACCAGAGAACTGGGAAGGGTCTGGGGTGGTCAGAGGAACAGTGAGTCTCTCTTGGAAACATGAAACACAGTGCTTGTCTCTCCTATCCTCACCACTGTGCAGCTCTGTCCTATCTTCCTGCCCACCTCTGTTGGGTCTGACTATTGTCCTAAACTGAGACTCCCCTTCTTGACCATCGTAAACACCCTGCAAATGAAGGGAGAGAAAAACCTAAACACATTAGATAAAGTGAGAGTCTCTTCAACCTTTTAAAAGAAAGTAATCAATGGGCTTATTTTTTAAATTCAGCATAAAACTAAATGCAGACACCACTCCTGCCGATCGGGTGGACCTTAGACTAGTGAGGCCAAGAGTGTACAGCAGTTGAATATTTAACAACATTGTAAGTTATGTAACAGCCAGAGGAAATCTATTTTCCATCTGACTAATGCTCTTTCATGTCCATGTGCCTTGTCTACTGTCTTGACCTGTAAAGTCTTTTTCTTCATACAATTACTCAAGTTCCTTCCAACATGACCCCTTCATAATTTCTCCCTGCCTGGGCAGAGTTAACTACTCCCTGTAGCACATTACACTGCCTTTATCAGAACATATTCTAAAGTGAATTTCTGTGCTGTATTAGCGTTCCTAGTTTAGGAATTACATATCTCATTCCACTGGAATTGTAAGCCCACTCAGAATTAGGAAGCCACTCTGTTGATGTCTGGTGACAAGGCTGTGGCCTGTGGAAGCTGGAATTGCTCCACAGAAGCCTGTACACAACATGGATTGCACAACGTGAGCGGTTGCATTTTATAGCAGAGAACTCAGTATCTGACATAGGATGCTTCCACACTCAGCAGTCAGCTGCCGGAAATTATCATTACATCCCTGTGGGCATTCCTTTACATTAGAAAAAGAGACTTAAAAAACGAATGGCACTTGTAGAAAGCCAGGCTGTTTTGATACAGAAAGGAAGCCTGATTTCTCTCCCTGGACTCATCAATTTGGCTTGCAAGATTGTTCTTCTCAGTGGAATTCCCAAGAATGCTCTTAGCATCTGGGTGGTTACCTCTGCAAGTTGATAATAAGGAACATTAGAAACACCTGTGATGGGCTCTTCACATGAACTAACTCTTGCCTGGTATTTGGCTTTTAGGGTGGAGTTTTGGTAAAAATCACAGAAGCTTGCCCTCCTTTGAACTGCTCAGACAAGGATCATATTCTTCCGGAGAATCAGTGCTGCAGGGTCTGCCGAGGTGAGTGGGCGTGGTGAGTGGGCGTGGTGGTAGGAGCTTCTGGGTGGGGTTAGTGGTGGGTGTGAAGGTTTGGTGAACAGTGGTGTGAGACAGCCTGCCTTGCTCACTCCACCCTGATTTCAGAGACTTGTAGAGCCCATTTACCTTTCTCTGAGATTGTCTCCTCAATGGTAAACTGAGGATAATAACAGTATCCACCTCATAAGACTGCTGTGAAGATTAAATGGGAAAATGCATAAGCACGGAGCAGAAGGCCCAGCATGTGACAGACATCCAATAAGCAGTAGTTTCTATATTAAAGCAAATGATAGTTCCTGTAGTAACAACCATTACTATTATTATTACATTGTCTTACTGAGTGGGGCTGAGCAGTGTTCCTCCCTGTCTCATCCAGTTCTCACACAGAATGACGCAAAACTTGAAATAAGTGTGCCTGCTGGTTAATTCTTAGGCAGGAATTGTTTTCTCTCTCTCTGGGTCCTCTTTTCTAAATTTATTCTTATGTCTTCAGTTGTTAGTGTTGAATTGATTGTTTCCTGAAGTTCTCACTCAGGGAGAATTAGGTGGGTTAGGAGAACCTAGAATTTATTAAAAATTTTAACCCATGAATCCAGTTAAAAATCATAGCCACTATTTCATAGCTGTGTCTATTTCAAGCACCTCACATTCTATAATACACACTAACGTGGAGCTTCTCTAACTGAATTTTGGTGCTTTCTGAGTTAAGGAAGACCTGGAGTTTAATAGGTTAACTCAGGTCACTTGATACTTAATTCTCCTCTTCCTCCTCTTCTTGCTTCTACTCCTCCTTTTTTTTTTATTCTAAAAAAGGGTTGCAACATTTTTCTTACTATAAAGAGCTACAGAGCGAATATTTTAGCTTTAGCAGACTAGTTTTCTATTACATCTCCTTAACTCTGCTCTTGCACACAAAAGGAAACTGGGGTGTAGGTATGTGAATGGGCACAGCTGTGTCCAAAACTATTTCCAGGAACACCTGGGAGCAGGCCCTGATTGGTTGATTTCATACCCAGCACCTTCTGATTTATATGGAAAATGTACATTATTATGATGCGTTCTCATCTGAAGTTGTGATTACTCTCAGTGGTTGGTCAGGAGAGAGTTCTGCTTTATAAAATCTCATTGCTCTAAAAAAAATAGCTATATAATCAGAGACATGATAACTCTGCGATCTGAGTATCAGCCCTGACTCATCTACCTCTGCTCTCCATGTTTTCTGAAGGGTAGAATGTCTACCCAGTCTGGGTAGTGCATTGAGACAGCCTGAAGAAATAATTCCACCCAAGTCCATCTTGGTGAACCGATGAGCTTTTTGGAATCAGTTACAGAAGCATGGCTGACAGGTCACTCACAGGAACATGGCCTAGGGGGTCAACCCTCCTGAGCTGTCTAAGCCTGTGAAGTTTCACAAGTTTTTGAGCTTTGTGAATTTAGGTAACTTCTGGAATCTTATGATTCATAAACCCCTGGAGGGTATGCCTCTTTTCAGAGGAAGAACCATTGAACATATGACAAGGAGCTTATTTGCAGCTGGGAGATCTTAGAAATACCTACATATTGAGTTGAATTTTCAGAGAGATGCGTTTATTGGGAACCAATAAGGTGGTTAGGTAAGGTCTTATAATTTAATGCAAAATCCATCACTAGCTATTTGTTGAGGTGCCAAGTGGGCCTCTGTTTATGCAAATCTTTTCTGATTAATGGCTTCATTAGAGCAGAAACATTGATTAGGGCACAGAAACTCAAGAGGGATTTCATTGTTCTGACCCAGTTTACAATAGGTGGCTTTGCCTCTGCTTGTGACTGTCTAGAGCTCAAACATTTCATCAGAACTGCTGGCAGCTCCCACAGGCACACGAGGCTCCCACTGGAATCATGATGGGTGACTTTTGCCAAACCTGGTACAGGTGTAGAGGAACAAGAAGCAGGGGGCAGACTTCATGGAGGACAAGCTGTGGAGCTGAGGACTTTCCTTCCACACATGTTCTCTGCTCTGTTAGGAAATGTCTGGAGGAAGATGGCAATGGTTTTCTTTGGAAATGCTTGTGTAGGTGAGTTTCTTTTGTATTCTGAATTCTGCATCTTCCACAAGAAGTGGAGTCACCATTCAGAAAATATGGCAGGGGAAGGGCGTTTCTTGGGATGAGTGGCAAATTAATTCCTCTATGCCTTTACTTCTTCTGACTTAAATTTTCTAATTTTTTTTAAAATACATTTTTTAGATTTACTTATTTTATTTTATTTATGTGTACAAGTATTTGGGTGGCATATAAGCCTGTGAACCATGAACATGCCTGTTACCTACAGAAGTGGGAAGATGGGTGTAAATTGCTGTGTGGGGGTTGGGAAGTGAGCTTGGGTCTTTTGCAAGAAGAGCCAGTGCTCTTAACTGTTGAACCATCTCTCCAGCTCCTCTGTTGACATTTTATTTATCCTGCAGAGCTATGTGACACTTGATCCCTAATTAATTTATGGGACAGAACTTGCCTCATGTCCTCTTTCTGGAACCCCCCTTTTTACTAAATTTCATCTTCTATCTTCAAATGTAGGCTCAAGCACTTCTTCTATGAAGTTTTCACTCAGGGAGAATTAGTCAGATTAGGAGAATCGAGAATTGATTCAACATCTTAAAAGCTAATCCAGTTAAAATCATAGCTATTCAGCAGTACGAGTCCATTAAGGGAAGCCTGGTCAATGTTTGGCTTGGGTGGAAAGCTAACATTCCAGCTGGGTAGCTCAGTCACCTGGCCCAGGAACCACCCTAAGGAAGGTAGCTCACCTTAAGCCATGCTAAAGAGGTAGGTAGGTGGACTAACTAGTATTTACTGAGATAATGTACTTCTCAATCCCACAATTCCTGCCTCTGTTGCATTATACAGAACTGTGGCCACTGGGCTTTACAAGTCTGTCCACTTTCCCGAATTACCCTGGAAAGGGCAACTTGTCTTGTTTTTTTTTTTTTTTTTTCTACTGTCTCTGCTTTAAGCATGCTTTCCCTAAGAGTACTTTGGACTTCTTTCTTTGCTGCACCACTGTGTGGCTCCTGGCTGTCATGACGGTGACCTTCGCGCAGGCCGCCCCCACTCATGACCTTTTCTCTTCTGTCCTCCATTTTTTCCTTCTGGGCAGCTGTGGAGATTTATAGCTAGTTTGCTCTCGAGATTTTTCTCTTAAACTCTAATAAAATTTTCTTCCTATTAAAAAATGATATTAGCTATTCAGATTCATAGAATCTGTCCCTATTCCCAACCCCTCACATTGTCAAATACCCAGTTAGCTAGATCCCTGCTGACTGAACTATAATGTTTTGAGTTAAGAAAAGCAATCCAGCAGTCTAATACTTAGCTCGGGCCATCTTACATTTAACTCTTTTCTATCCCCTTCTGCCATATTCATTAATAATTATCCAGAAAAAAGTATGATTTTTGACCAAGGGCCTTTGCAGGACCTTCCACTGACATTACCTCTTCCTTTTGATGACAGGAGCTCAGAGTCCCAGAACAGGAGCTTATTTGCCCATGTCTTTGGTCCTGGTGACACATTATGTAACCACAAATTGGAAGATCATCATCAGGATAGGGTCTACGATATCCCCACAAAGCCCTACAGTTTAAGAGATCTTTCCAGAGGAACTCAACATCTGTGGTCCTAAACCACACTTGCTGTGAATCTGACTTAGTTTCGCTGAGTTCTGATTTATCCCTTAAGGGCTCATTTAGAGATGGTACAATAATCTCACACAGTTCTGAGAGAAACGTGCTTTGCTTCTCCCTGTGTGTTTTTCACCTTTCCTGCTACGTTCATGTTTTCTGGGTGGGGTCTTAGATGGCGAGGGACCTGAACTAGTACCTTTTTAGCAAGACATGGATTTCAGGGACTTTGTCTAAGGCAAAGGATTCCATTTTTCTCTTCCTACTTCCTCTTTCTGTTAACATAAAGCAAACGCCAGCAGAATCTAGTCAATATCTATGTAAATTAATGAAATTAAAAATGATTTATTTTGTGTGTAGGAGTGTTACCTGCATGTATATCTGTGCACCATGTACATGAATTGCCTACAGAGGCTAGAATAAGGCATTAATTTCTCTAGAACTGGAATTGAACCTAGGTCCTCTGCAGGAGCAGACAGTGGCCTCAACTGCTGAGCCATTTCTCCAGAGCCATATAAAATCAGCTTTTATCCTGCATATGGGAAGGCTACCCTCTTTGCTTTGTGGACTGAGATTTCCTGCAGGCATATAAATATCCACGTGAGGTCTGATGAGATAAAGTATGTTACCTCCAGAGTTGGCTCTGTGGAAATTGTGGCCACATGTCTTCTGCTACCCTGGAGTGACTGATCATGGAAACCCAAGTGGCTGTGTTCTTCTCTAAACAGTTGCATAGAGGAGCTTCCAATAGGTGTTTTTACCATCTCTGTCTCAATGAGAGTGTCAGGTCTGTATGCTGAGAGATGTCTGACATGTCATTCCATGGAAGTTTGAATTAAAGCTGTTTTCATGATAGAGAAAGGACCCAAGGAGCTGAAGGAGCTATCAGCCCCAGATGAGGAGCAACATTATGAACCAACCAGTACCCCAGAGCTCCCAGGGACTAAACTACCAACCAAAGAGTACACATTGAAGGACCCATGGCTCCAGCTGCATATGTAACAGGGGATGGCCTTTTTGGACATCAAAGGGAGGAGTGGCCTTTGGCCCTGAGAAGGCTTGATACCCCAGTATAGGGCAATAATACCAGGACAGGAAATGGGAGTGGGTGGGTTGGTGAGCACTGGGATGGGGGAATGGAATAGGGTGTTTTCAGAGGGGAAACCAGAAAGGGGATAACTTTTGAAATGTAAATAAAGAAAATATCTAATAAAAATATCCAACTTAACAAATAACATTGCTTTAAATAATCACATATTATGTAATCTTTAATATACGAGACAGGGCAGACCTTCTGATGATGGGGGGCTGCTCTATGTGTTTTATATTCAAGGCTTCAAATGATATCATTTTCAGCACTGGTTATTATAGTCCACAAATGCAATAGTATTTAAAAAACATTTTTCTGAGTTGTAACTTACATTTCCAAGTTATAACTCCTTTGTTTGTTCATAATGTTATTTTTTACCAAATTAGTGATACACATTTTCTTTTATGTCTGTTACTACTCCAATAAATCAAGATCTTTGTTTTACAATAGAAGGATTTTTTGTCCTTGTAGGATTTGAATCTGAGAATGTACAGTGAAACACAATATATTGTGATCTGTAGTGTTCAACACATCAGCTGACCTAGAATTAGACCAGGAACGTGGACACCTTGCACTTTTTAATCCTGGGTTTGTCAAATACTGGAATCCTGCAGACCATTCCCTCTGCCTTTAAGGATGATAAAGAGACCAAGTGAGCAGGCACCTCAGTCCACAGGACTCAGTGGATGGACTGCATCTTGGTGCAGCCAAGACAGACTTGGGAAAAGAACCTCAGGGCAGTTTAGGAAGACACATGCATAGGATGGAACATGATGGGCACAGCTGGGGGGGGCCCTGTGCTGTTGCTGGGTCTGCAGGTCTCAGTCACCTGTGTAGCACCCAAAACTGCCATGACTGACCACTGGTGCTTTTTTTTCCCCCTGATGCCTCAGAGTCACCCATGGAAAAATTTTATGCTCATTGCTTTGAGGTAATGGCTGTAGAAGAGGCCTGTCACCTTAGAGTGTGTGGTCACTAGGTGGAGAGGCAGAGTGTACAGTAAAGTGGCAGCTATGCTTCTTCCTGCAAGAAGGCAATGAAGGACTGAATGTAGACCCAGAAGGAAGTATTGCCCAGGGATATCTGGTACTCTCAGTCAAAAGCTGAACTACATCAACAAAAAAGCTAGTAATCTTGACCATGCATTTTCAAGACCTCTCCAGGAAAACAGCGATCATTCGGCCCATCCTGGTCCCTTCAACACACTCCTCAGAGTTTTATTTCCCTCATAAGCAGCTCTAATTGTATCTTCAGCATCGCCAACGACTTTGGAGGGTTTCGCGTCATGTTTATGACTTTGGGTGTTGGAAGAAAGTTCTTTCCGACATCTGTTCCAAATGTGTTTATCGGTAATTTTAATTCATGCTCACTTGCCTTGTCATCTGGCCTGGACTGAAATTAGCTTAGATTATTTGTACTATTTAAGATTTTATGCTCTTCAATTAAATCCTCCCAAAGAATCCTGTTATCACATGAGTTTTACTCCCACACTTCCTGATCGTTTCAGGTGGGTTCGTAATTGAAATGATCTTAGAGAGATGACTTCGGGGTATTAGAGGTGAAAAGCGATTTAGAAATGTGGCATTTAGTGAGTGTGTGGGCTTGTGCACACACAGAAGAGCTGGCAGGGTTTCATGGCAGGAGCTTGTTCTTGGTATGTTGACAGATGGGTCAGATCAAAACTCTGCATACAAGAGCTAACAGGGACCATGAAGACCAGGCTGCAATGCAGCAACTGCTGTGCTGTGGACAGAGGAATTTGAAGGACAACGCTGTCTAGAGAAGACAGTTCAGTGCCCATGGAAGTACTCTATTGGGTAAAGGTCTCTGACATGTCCGGAATGAGGTCCATTTATCCAGAGGGAAGACTGGAAACTAGGGCTGGGTTGCCTTGGACAGGAAGGCAGTTAAATGTTGATGGTTTCAGAAGGAACTGGAATGCTTTTAAGATAGAACCTGTGAGGATGATGGAGCCCACACTGCTTTGATCGTCCTGTCCTGATGTGTCCACAAAAGGCTAAAGAGATCATCTCATCCTCCAGGGCTCTGGTTTCTCTTGCAACATGTATTCTGGTTGTGGGGTCCCTTAAGGACCCTCAATTCTTATAAAGCATCTCTCTTAACCAGTTGGTGGATGGTGTTGATTCTAGCTCTGAGGCACACAGACCAGCATGTGGTTGCTCTTTGTGTAAATTACAAGGTTGGGCAAGTAGTTGGGAATGGGTGACATATAGACTTTGAAATTTGACTTGGGGCGGACAAGTGTGGAATGTGTGTTCTACATGTGCAGTTACACAACTCAAACGTAAATGCCAAGCTTGCTCACGAGTTCATTATTGGCGGGGGACCTGGAGCAAGCTATGTGTCCCTCTGTGGCAGTCACTCTCTTCCTGTGGGTCATGACCCTTTGGGGGGGGGTGTCTGACAGCTCATTCACAAGGGTCACCTAAGATCATCAGGAATCATTCCATTACAGTAGCAAAATTACAGTTATGAAGTAGCAATAAAATTAATTTATGACTGGGGGTCACACGATCTGTGGGTCTGTATTAAAGGTACAGCATTAGTAAGGTTGAAAACCATTGTGTTAATGGAGTCAGTCTTTAGCCATCTCATCAAAGCTTGGGTCAGGTCTGTTCTGTCTATATTGTAGATAGTCACAGGGCAAAGCACACAGATGCTGTCCATCATTGGTAGCAGAAGCCAGAGGTGAAGCAAGATAAATGAATAGTGTTATCATAATTATGAAGAGAGAGAAAAAGAGAAATTTAGAAAGCAGTAGTATGAGAGCTTCATTACAATGAAGCAAAAGAGTTTTAAAAAAGCAAACAAACAAACCAGATTGGCTTGTTAGTGTTTCTATTACAGAAATGCAGATGTAGGGCCACAGAGTGAGTCCAGACTTTTCACCTCTCCATAAGAAAAGTGTGACACACCTAATATGTATGGTTCCTCATTAATTACTTTGAATGCCATGGGCAGCTGCTGCTTTGTGTTTGGGTTTATGGTTATTGGTATAGCGTCTGCGATGCCTCCATTGCCAAGCACAGTAGCTGGGTAGATGCTTTGTTTTGGTTAGCTGGGTGACTTAGTTTACCTAGTTTTGTTGGTTGGATGAATGGCACTTTGCTGGGAATCAGACACAGGTGTGTGTCCTAAATGACACTTCCAGCTGTGACCTGGAGGATTAACAAAAGGCCTGCGGGATTAACAAAAAACACAGACACAGGTCATTCTGCAAGGAGAATGCCAAAGCTTTACTGAGAGACCAGCAATATATATACTACAGGCCAGGGAAGGGAACAGGAAAAATCTATTATAGTCTTAGGTCAGGCACCTGGGAAGTCCGTACCACACTGGGCAGGAAGGCAGGAATCAAGCTAAGCTACGGGATGTTTTGCTCTCAAGAAACCTGTGCAAAAAGCTCAGCTGGGGGCGTTGAGCCAAGCTCTCTGGTTCCCAACACAGTTGCATTCCAGTAGGGTGTGTCCTCTCTCAGAGTGGTGGCTCAGAGAGTGGCTCATTCTGGCCACTTGGCATCTCCAGATGGTTCTCCTTCATCCTTCTATTTCATCCTTGTGCGCCGTGCTGCAGAGCTGACAAGTTCTTTGCCTTCTGATGTTAAATCTCCAGGTGGTGAAAAAAAATGATGGCGTGTTTTTTTAAAGCAAGAAGCAAGGTTTGATTTTTTTTGGAAAGGTGCGGGTGTTTCACCCATTGGAAAATTCCAGTGGCTGATGGAGTGTTGGTTTCTCCAGGCCTGGGTTGGTGTTCCTTGAATATCCCTTGATGATAGAAATGATGGCTGGTCAGTCATATGGATGGTGAGATAAATTAGGAGTCATATTTGTGTTTATAACTATAACTATTTCTTTTACTAGTATGCATGTGTGCACATATGCACATGGTTAGGTATGCATATAAATGTTTGTGCATATAAAGATATATTAGTTCTGTCTTCGTAGGAGATGCAGTTAACCTCTCCAGGCTCATTTTGTTTATCTTGAAATCACATTCAAGTCCAGTTTGAGAAAACAATGAGGATTTAGGGAATAACTAATAAGTATCAGCTGAGTGCCTACAGTACATTGGGCTATAGTCTTAGCCAGAAGGTGGGCAAATTTACATGGTCCTTTCCCTCACTGAAGGAAGCATCAAACAGGGAGATATGCATCTACTAATAAAAGAAAAATTAATCCGATAATTAGTCATTGTGATAACTGCTACAAACAAAGCCACAACATCTTGTGAGAGAATAATGTTGTTTAATTTAGGAAATAAATTTATTTTGGAAATCAGAAATGTTTCCCTGAATGTGAGTGAGAGGTTACTGATTTATTGTTCTTTCTGTCTAAAAACCTATTATTGAACTTTATTCAGGTATAATTGACCAAAAATATGTGTGTTCTTAGAGATTTACAACATGATGTTTTGACATGTATATGCATTATAAAGTTATTAAATCAACCCAATCTATCAATGACCTCACATGCTTACCATCTTACTCATCATTTTTGTGTGCTCAGTGAGGACTTTTCCATGACCATTTTCAGGAGTTTTCTGGCATATATTGTTACCATCGACCTGATGCTGTGTAATATAGGGTCATAATTTACTCTTTGTTTAACTGAAATACTGCCCCCTTTGACCAAGGTCCTCTATTGCCCAATGAGTAGGATATAATTAACCTTAACTTGAAGGCTGAGTTATTATATCAGGGAGAATGGCTTTGCAAAGTCCTTGAATTAAAAAAAATATATATCAGAATGCTAGAGGAGTGGGTGAGGGTTTTCCCTTAGTTGGTAAAGAGCTTACCTCAAATACAGAAAGATCTGGGCTCAATTCCCAGCACTGCACAGACTGAGTGTGGCACTGTCATCACAATACTTGGGATCATTCTCCACTACACAAGGTGTTAGCCTGGGATATAAGGGGTATGCTTAAAAGATGAACAAACAAACTGACAAAACAAAAATAGAAAACCAAAATGATTATCAGCTACAACAAATAACAAATAACAAATTTTTAAAAATTTTTAAAAGAGTTAAAAGCATGGAGAGAAGATAGTGTTAAGGATTGTGTTTTAAAATGAAAAGACCTTGCAAGATTTTGAAGGGAGGGAAGGGACAAAGGGCACTGGCAGTGGCAGGGGGAAGGCGGGTAGAGATGCATTTCATCCTCTGAAGAATAGATTGGAGAAGGCAAGGGGGTTTGGACGGCAGATGAGATGCTTTCTGTTTAAGAGAGGATAGAGTGGGGAGAAGATTTTCATTATTATGGCTGTGACAAGGTCCAGAAGCAGATAAATTGATGATATATTTATGGAAGAAGGGGTGGCTCAGTGTTAGAGTGCTTTCCTTATACATGCAAGGCCTCCACTGTGATCCCATCTCCCCAAAGCAACATATATTTATATGCATCCATAAATATGTGCATATGCACATACATTCATACACACATAAAGATGCAACTGATGGGACTCAGGAGGGCGAGCTTTCCAGAAGTGAAAGCTAACATGAATTCCATTTCTCTGGCTTGGGTAGATGAATGTGCCACAGGTAGTTGGGAAGAATTGGTGAGACTCAGGTTTGAGAGTATGATCAAAGGTTCAGCTTTCTCTGGTAAGCTGTGAGGTGCCTCTGAGGCTGGAATGGAGAGAAACCTTAAAGGGCAGGGAGTGGTCTGTTTGCTATGATGATACAACATAATAAGTGAAGTTGGCACTTTATTTAATTTCTGATTAGAACAGAATCATAATATCTCCAAGAAGGATTACAATCTACAAGCATCATTGGAAAGGATATATTGCTGGGGTTCTTTAGGACCTCAGGTATTTAAATGTCAGGAGAATTATTTTCTCAGTGGTTCTAGCAAGAACTTTAGAGTCAGATAGATTGTGACTGTCACTTGCTCATGTATACTTTGGATATACAAACTCCTGACCTCATCCCCCTAACCTGTAAATTGAGGATAGTGATCTGTAGGGTTATTGTAAAGGTTTAATTGGTATATTCTAACATGTGTAGTTATATGCTAGAAGACATAAGAGAAGAAGTCTATGAAAAGCAGATTTTATATTTAAGATATTTTAGACATTTGAAAAAAATCTTAGATTAAAGATGTCACTATATATTAATTTCAGAATAGTTTCAAAGACTCAAAATAACACTTCTTAGAAAAATAAATAAGTACTTGAATAGTGGCTTGTTTATTTACTTATTTGTGCTTTTTCTTTTCTTGATTAAGTTGTATCTTCTAAGTCCATAAAGGTAAAGATAAAGAACTACCACATTTAGAATGCCAAGCATGATTTATTTCTGGGGAAGTATGTCTCTTGTAACAGCCATGCCATTGTTGCACAGCGGACAGGTTGTACTTGGTGGGTTGGTGTTGTAGCTCAGAGTTCATAAGAAGATAAAGCTATCAATGGCTGTTCTTTCTTCAGCAGCCTGCATAGCACTACCTTGCATTTTGAAACTTAGCATTCACTTCCAGCTTGATTATAATCTCTAAGGCTTATAACCAATTGTGTGGTGTCTTCAGAAATATGGCCTAGACATTTGGTTCTCGTTGGTACCAGTGGCAACCAGGGCATCTATGGCCAAAAACTTATAGGGAGGTGTCCCACGTGTCAGTAGGGGATTTGTTTAATAATGTTTAATTTGTTTAATGCTGTTTCTGGAGCAGCATTATTTGCTGTAGTAGGTACTTCAGTTCCCAGTCTTTCAAAAATATTTTTAAATTAGCTTATAAAATAGTATGTTTTCATAAAATGATTTTTAATATATCTTTAGTTTTGATTAATATTCCTATTCTTCCTTTTGTGAACAGAGAGCACAATGAATATGAATATGAGTGCCTTGGTATCTTTGTGGCAATCTTTGGTGTATACCCAGGAGTGATACAGCTTGATGAGGTCATAGTTCTAGTTTTAGCTTTTTGAGAAGCTGCTACACTGGTCTCCACAATAGCTACACCAGTTTATTCTCCCAATGACAGTGAGCAAGGGCTCCTCTTTTCTTACATGTCTGGAAAGGTCTTTGTGGGGGGAACTTACCATTGATGTAAAGTGCAAATGTTGTCAAACTGCCTTCTATTTTGTCTTTTTTTTTTTTTTTTAACAGAGCAGAGGCCCTTCTGCTTGCTAGGCAAGCGCTCTACCACTGAGCTAAATCCCCAACCCCTCAAACTGCCTTCTAAATGTTTATGTTTATCCCTATAATTTGTACTATTCTCAGCCTTGGTCAGAGCAGCTTCCCTTTGCAGTGTGCAGTAGTTAAGGTAATGATTAATAACTGGCCAAAGTGCTGAGAACAGCTGAGTGCTGCACCCCAAACAAGTTATTCATAGAACCTCCTCCAAGGGGACAGCATGCAAGAGAGTGCAGCAAGGATGCAAAAGCTGGAGGATAGGGAAGGATATGGAACAGGCTGTCTTCCTGACCAGAGTTCACTGCAGCTGCATTTACCTGTATAATACTGGCTTATTATTTGTCAACAATCAATTGTGGTTGGGGGATAAGATCATGAGGTCCCACCTCTTCCTGGGATACTCTTGATGCTTAGTAATTGCTGGGAGATGGGGAGTCAGTTTCTTCAGTAGTACAGCCAGAACTAAGCTGACCATGCTCCAGTAAATAACCTGCGACCATGCTAAGGCAATTGATCCTAATTAGATACAGTGGGTCAATCACATTCTCTCTCACACAAGACACTTGGTGGGAAGAACAAGGGCTTTTGTAGGAGTAGAATGGGATAGAAAGGAAAATGGGTAGGTGAATATAATTAAAGTACTTCATGTATAGTTATAAAATTACAAAAATTAGACAACTAAAAGATAAACATTAAACAAAATTGATATTAATTAAGAGGGTACTTTTGAGTGGGATCACGCCTTAGACCGTCTTGATAACCATCCTGAGGGGAAAAAGTATACTGAAGTCTGACTGGAACATGAATGGGCAAAGGGAAGAACTGGGTGACAACTGACAATAAATATTAAGAAAAGAAAGCTTGTGTCTTAAGTGGCATGCTGCTCACAGACATCAGATAAGAAAGACAAAGCCATTTGAAGGATTATAGAAATAGAGAGTGAACTGAGGATTTATGAGCCTGAGCTGACAGTCAGCTAAGATGCTGAGGTAGTACTTGATGAACGATGATGCTTAGCAGTGGGAAACAGTGTTTTTGACCTGGGCGTTGAGGCTGACTCACAACTACACATGGTTGCTAAAGCTCATCAGACTCTACTTACTATAGGAGGAGTTGATGGTTTGTGAATAATAACATTCATAAAAATGTTTAAAGAGGAAATATGATGGATGACCTAAGGGAGTCTGAATTGTTTGTGGTGCGGGGATGGCATCAATTCATCTGTTATTTCACTCATTTATCCACTAAGGTTTTGCCTGCCCATCAGGCCTCACACTTATGAGACACACACCCACACAGCTATCCCTGTATAGTACAAGACCTTTTTCTGTCAAGACTGACTATTAGGTGGTCCAATCAGGCTTTAAACTTGGGGTGGAGTTAAGGATGACCTTGAATGCTTTTTCTTCCTGGCTCCGTGTCCCAGGTGCTAGGATCACAGATGTACACCACTGCTCTCTCTTTGTACACCACTGAGGATGGAAACCCAGGGCCTTATGAAAGCTAGGTTAGCATTCCACCTACCAACCTACACTCCAGTTCTTAGAAAGCTTTTGATTAGAGACTCAGATTAGACGTTGGCTCTAACCTAGCAGGGTGCTAGGTTAGTTGAGTTTTTGCTCAGAGGACTTAAAGTTACCAGACATGGGCATATCGAAAAGCCTTGTTTCCCTCACCATAAGTTTATTTTTTTAAGCTTCATAGTAGATAAATGATGATATATTATATGAGATCTAAAATGATGTTTAGATGCCTATTGATAATATTTGAAGGGTTTTGTTTCTGCCTATGGTATTCATTTTTTTGGGGAAAAAAGACATGACAAAATCAGACACAGAATGCCTATGCTGAGATGAATGAATGACATTGGTTCAAGTGTCACAGTGGTGAGAAGCCTGATGAGTACTGGCTGAAGGACTGAGCTTCAGATACTTCCTCCTGCAGGGAAAACCACAATGCCTAAAATTGATCCTTGGGCAGGAATGATCACTGTAAGCATTTGATATCTCACTACAAGCACCCACAGATGTTACTTCCCAGATTTTTGAGGGTTAAATTTATGTTCTGCTTTTGGTTGGGGCTGCCTCTGCTTGGTGAGTCCTAGTGGGTGTGACCGCCACCCGGTCAGTCTCATTTGTGCTGTGGATCTACTGCTCTCTTATGTCCTAAGAAGTGGCCCTTGACATTTTATTAGATTTTGCGATCACAGAGGGTATATGGTACAAGAGCAGTGCATGGCTGCAGGAGTTATTTGGACCTGACCTGGATCCCCACTGTCTGCCTACGTCAGTCATGGAAGAGGACACCAGTACACATACTGCTTGTGGCCACACACACCAGTGCAGGGGAGCAACTGAGTCTTCACATTCCATCTGCCTTAGTCAGGGTTTTACTGCTGCAAACAGACACCATGACCAAGACAAGTCTTATAAAGGACAACATATATTTGGGGCTGGCTTACAGGTTCAGGCCATTGTCATCAAGGCTGGAGCATGGCAGCATCCTGGCAGGCATGGTGCAGGCAGAGCTGAGAGTTCTACATCTTCATCTGAGGGCTGCTAGTGGAAGACTTGCTTCCAGGCAGCTAGCATGAGGGTCTTATAGCCCACATCCACAATGACACACCTACTCAAATAGGGCCACATCTTCAAATAGTGCCACTCCCTGTGCCAAGCATATACTAACCATCACACTACTTAATTTAGGGCAGTGATGTTCTGAGAAGGCAGAGATAACACCCCCAGGCCAAACTGCCTTTCCTCTCAGCTCCGCCTAGCTGGGTCTGTAGGAGGGTCTTGTCAGACAGGGAGATATTCTAGAGCTCAGGTTCCCAGTGGTCAGCCCACATTTCTGAGCCTTGCCTCTGTGCTTCTCTCATTACCTCTCCATCCACTCATTCCTCATTTCCTGGCCTCAGACATGTCTTAGAGCACTGAGTCTGCTTAGTGTCTGCTGGGATCAAGTCTGTGTTCCTTCAGGTGCCACCTGGGTTGGAGAGATAATCCAAAACAAGGCATTAATAGTGTGTATACTTGAAGCAATTAATATTGAATAGGTACAGATTCCTTTCTACAACACAAGTAAAAATGCCCCTATCTGTCCTCCAATTACCTGTCATGTGTTTGAATTTTCTTTTCTTTTCATAGCTTGCAGTTGAGGAAATAATAGTCTTATTTTAAAACTTCAGTTCTCACTGTTGGCAAAATCACCACACTCACCATCATCGTGTTCATTCCCATCCCTATCATTACCATCACTAACATCATCTATTACCAGCATCATCAATAGAATGGGTACCAATATCCAACTTCTTTAGTATATATCAGGAGCTGTTTCAAGTATTTTATATTAATTTGGCTCTTCAAATTCTTCAACAAGTCAGTAATGCTACCGCTCTTATTTAAAACATTTACTGTAATGTCAAGCACATTACAGGCATAAGAATATTAGTATTACTTAGTAAAAAGCATTACCTTCTAGGCTACATGTTGTTTGTTTAAAAATATTTGAAGAATAACAGTTCTAAAATCTTCTCATTAAAAGAAATTTAAGTTTACATTGTCTGGGAATAGTTTTTAAGCCTGAGTTTGTAGTTTCCATAATCCACATGCCAAAATGTAAAAGGGTAATTGTTCTAGGTGTGAGAGGTTCAGGGGCATGATCTCTCTGTACTTGCCTGTCTTGGCTGAGGGTCTCACAGCAGTTTGAAATCACCACTGTCATCATTTCTGTATGTACCGAGGCAGGAGAGGCAGGAGAGGTGATATGCACTGTTTGTTAGTTGCTGACTGAATTATACATGAGATTTCCTGATCCCTGGGTGCAGTTTCCTGTGAGATGATTGTATGTGCTGTGGCACAGTCATTAGCATCCTCCAAATGTACTGATTTAAAGGGGATAAAGTGCCATCGCATATCTTATCACATTTAACTTATATTTTATATAGCCTAGCCTCCCAGTTAAACCCCCAGATGCTGCATGGTATGTAATTTTTTCATTTAGTAGGTCTTGCAGTTGAGAAGGAGAGAGAGGGGTGGGGGGAGGCAAGTTAAAGAAGTGTGATGCCCTTGAGATCAGGAAGCATGCTGGAGTTGGTTTTCCCTGAGAGCTGTTTTTTTTTTTTAAATTGTTTTATTGTTTTTTTTCTTTTATTAATCTTTGTTGGTTTTCAGCATAGCTTCTAATGGACAGGGCATAGCCTGGTGCTAGTATGAGATGCTTGCATGAGAATCTCAAGGGGTGATTCTCTCAAAGGGCGAAAAGCAAACCTTTAAGACAAGGTTTACTCCTTAGTCTTGTGTCTTAGATTAGGGTCTACAGGAGGAAGCTGGCATTCAGGAAGTTTAGGGCTGCAGGGTGTTCTGTTTGTGTGGTTCAATTCTCACCCCAAGGCAAAGATACAGCTTAAATTGATTTTATGTTGATAATTCCTTCCACTGCCCGACAGGAGGTAACATAAATACTAAAACCCAAGCTAGGAATATCTTCCACATACTCAATTTCAAACAAGACGGGCTCAAAAATGAACGAATCATGCACAAGGAAAAGAAAGAAAACAAGCCACCATTGATGATGTTCAGCACAAACTACAAACTGTAAAATCACAAGCCCAGCTGGACTACAGTGAAAGTGACAGCATAGCAATTATTTTAAAGGATTAAAAGATGAATAGATAAGGGGATATTAAATTGGCTAAGCAGACTAAAAGGAACAACACTGAATTCTAGACTAAAAATATAAGGGCAATTTAAGATGATATGAGAGACTAAGGCAGAATGAGACACAGCCCTGCAGAGAATTAATGAGCTAAGAGTTATACAGGGAATTCACTGAAATTTAGCAGGAAAAGAACAAAAAAGATATAGATCATGTGACAGTAAGACTAGTAAACATGAGCTGTTGTCTCTCTGTAACATGTCTCTGTACAATTGTCCAGGTAAAACTGCTCCGCTTTTTCTCTCTGTGCGCTCTTAAATAGTCTCTCTTCTCTCTCTTCTCATGAGAATTGGGCATATCCTATTCGATCAAATTTCTCTCTGATTCATTATGTTATTGGCCATTGAGTTAGACACCACTTTCAAACAGGGGTGCTTCCTTCTACAAATTAACTTTATCTTCCTTGTTTGGGATCAAAGGTATGTACTAAGGGTGTGTCTGTATTCCATCCAGAGGGATTAAGGGTGTGTGCTAAGGGCTGAGCTACATCACAACTAGAAACATAGTTTTTCAGTAAATAACGCAATCTCCGGGTTTCTCTGGATTCACAATATGTTCAAATATCCTGCAACAAATAGTAACACTGCAGATATGAATAGGTGATGGAACTGGAGATGAGGAGTTTATCCTGTATTACATAATCACAAGGCAATCACTATCTAATGATCCCAGTATACAAAAGCACATAGTTTTTGATGGATAATATGGAAATATTTATAGACTTTGGACAACCCAGTGTGGATACAGTGCTGGAGAGAGGTAGAGAGGCATTTCAAAAGTAAAGAAAGGAACGAACCACTTCTCAGATTCAGGCCTTGCCCATGAGAAATCCTAAATGTGAAACAGGCTCATGTTCATGAACCTCAGAATAAAATTGAAGACTAGAATATCAAACCAAGCCAAGGTAACCTTCCATTCACCAATCAAACAGCCAGATAAAGGTTCAGAATCTTCGTGGACAGAATGGTGACCACACAGGAAGGAGTGGTTATTAACTTCTAATTATTAGTAACAGTATGAAAACTGTAAAGCAGAATCATATCTTCAAATACCTTTGAAGAGATTTGTTGAGATCAAATACCTTTACAGAGTAGAATCATTTTCAAACATAGGGATAGTTCTGTAATTGATGGATTGAGGCAATCTTGCTGTGCAGTCAAGGTTGGTGTTGAATCCTTGTGTTCTAGCTTCCCATATGCTTCGAGTACAATGTAGGTTCCATCATACCTAGTTGAACATTTGAAATAAATTAAAATTAAGTTCAGAAATGTCTGAGCATCTCCACCAAAGAGATTTCTAGTAGATACCTGAGGTAAGGTAACTGTCCTGCAGGGGATGGCAGGGATTCTGGAAGAAGTGTGAGGCAAAACAATTTTGACTTGTCAAAATTGTGTTTAAAACCCTTTAGCAACCATTTTATATTTCAGAACATGCAAATAACTCCAATATTGATTACATAAGTGTAAATTATAGACTTCCCATAAGCCTGAGATACAGCATTGACAAATGAATACCCATAAGCATTGCCATGGTTAGAGTTTATTAATATGAATGAAGACATCTACAAGTATATATATAATATATATATATATATGTATATATACATACATACATACATATATAAAATGATTGGTCTTATGGGAGGTTGAAGATGGCAAAAACTGAATATTTGTTTAGAAATAAGCATCAGTGTATAAAAAGATCATAGCCATGTACAGTGTAGTGAAGCCTGGCAGAAGGAGAGGCTGTATAATGGTAACACTCACATTAGATTAATTGTATTTTCTATACCCATATATTTAGGTCATGCATTCTTTTCTACACATCATAAATTGTCTAATAAGGTAATTATAACAATGTAAGACTACTCAGAATGGCATGGGTACAATACCCAGGCAGGAAGTATCTTAGCAAGGTGAGCAGTGCCAGGAACATCAGGAAACACGCTCTCACTCTTGGCCGTCCAGTTTCTCCTTCCTGCCCTATAGCTCCTACTTGGCTTAATCTTGCTGTTGCCATGGTCCATTTCTGTGAGCCCTACGTCATATACAGTACTGCGTGCCTTACTGTTTAGAGACCCTCCTTCCTTGTCATTCCTCTATGTAAAACATATCTTTCTGTCCTGTAGGTCATAACTTCTGTGCAGAAGCACCTAAGTGTGGAGAAAACTCGGAATGCAAAAATTGGAACACAAAAGCGACTTGTGAGTGCAAGAATGGATACATCTCTGTTCAGGGCAACTCTGCGTACTGTGAAGGTAAGGACAGCCAGGTCTTGTGGGGAAGTGGCAGAGAAGTATGTTTCCAGTTACTACAGATATGGATTTGGCTATGCAAGGGCATAAATTCTCATGGTTTATCCAACAGCTTCATGTGAGAAACTAAGAGCGGCGTAAGATCATACAGTGCCCCCACTGTCCATACCAGCACCAGGACAGCCACAAGCACAGTGCTTTCTACTTGATGATTGGAAGAGAGAATCATCTCCAAGGTCATTGTGGGATGTGGCAAGCAAGTTCCCTTTTCAAATAGTGATCAGAGATTGGCTTAGAGCCAGATCTCATCTTCAGTTCCTGAAGGCAGAATTAATTTTTTCAGTTGATTTCCTTAAACGATGATCCACGAGTTGTCACTTTCTGGTCATTATCGAGTTAATTGGACTGACAGGACTTATGACTTAGTCTCTTGAACTGACACAGTTACAGTGAGGATATGGCCTCTTTTGCCTCATGGGTACATCCCTTTCTTCCAAGCTTGGCACCTCACTTGATGCTGGTGAGCATTGCACACCTCTGCTCCTTTAGCAGTCAGAGTGGGGCTTGCTCTGACCTTGTCTAATATATCTGAGCCTGTCCTTTTCAAAGGCTCTCCCTGGCTCCTCCCCATTGAGCAGACAAGTTCTATAAGGCAGTCATGATTGGCCTGCTTCTCTGCTCCTCCGGTTTCTAATTCAGCCACTCCTTTCATCCTTGTTAGCTAAATATCAAGCCGTGATAGCCTGGGAGGAAGGCAGATTTCTCAAATTGAACAAACGGGGCAGTGTCTATCACTGTCACACACGTGTAGCTTGGTTCTAAAGTGGGTCAAGTGTTCTTAAGCTACATACTGTGCTCATAGGCGACAGTAATGATAAATGCCTGTTCAGTCTGTGTTCTGTATTGCTGGCCACTGCTATAACTTTTTGACTTTACTCAAAGAGCTATTCACTTCCTTAAAAAAGTATCTGCTGGTTCCCGGGGTGGTTCCGGTGGGTAGTTCTTGCTTTTTCATTTATTCTGGAAGGGTTTCTTTGTTTCTTCCTTCTTACTAGCAGTATTAGAATGTGTGGGCTTCTTCCCTCTTTTGAATCCTTTTATTTTGCATTTGTGTATTTGCTTTGAACTTGATTCACATCCTTTGGGAAAATGAAGTTACCTCTTTGACTGCAAATTGTTTTCATCTACCCTTGAATTCTTAGCTATTTGTTAATTTGGGGAAGAATATTATGAATGCCAACATTTCAGATTAAATCATTTTTTATATTTTTATCTTATGTTATTTCCACTTAATCAGAAAAAAATCTCCATGTGAACATTCTTTTAATTCAGTCTCAATGGGAAAAGACTTCCAAGCTAGGTAATGAGCTGATGGGATTATGTTCCTACCTTCTGATAAATGTTGGGTTGAGCTCTGAGCCTTATAAAAGTGATAGCAGAATCCATGCACAATGACCCCTAGGGCCATAAAGTCCCCCATGTCCTATGAGCAATTGAGATGGAGAAGAAGTGGGAGTAATGACTGCTGTGAATGCTTGTTGTGACTCTTTGATTCTTTCCTCCTTGATTCCAATTTTTATTATATAGAATTGGCTCCAAGAGAGAACTGTGGTATTAAAGTTGCCCTTTCTATGGGAGGCCTTTAAAAATTAGTCACACTGTATGACTGCAGGTTTGACTCAATGTTTTCTTGGAATGCTTCTTCAAGAAAACAGAGCTAGCCTCTGCCTAGCTTACCATCTGGATCTGTCTTCATGCCAGCATGCTTGCATGGTACTGGTGCTCTAGGTCATAGTGATGGCTAGGGG
Organism: Apodemus sylvaticus; assembly: GCF_947179515.1. Classification (NCBI taxonomy): domain Eukaryota; kingdom Metazoa; phylum Chordata; class Mammalia; order Rodentia; family Muridae; genus Apodemus; species Apodemus sylvaticus. Next base: position 164,091,055 of record NC_067472.1, on the reverse strand, counting down.
CTGTAGACATTTCTCTGCCATCATAGAGACAGTACAGAAGTTCCAGGGAGCTTGTTCATGGAGATACACCAGTATCTAAGGAGGAGTATAAGTAATAAGAAGGAATGCAATGCATAACAACAGAACTCTGGAGGTAAAGTAAGAACTACCTGCTGGGCATCCAGAGGGAAGTGGGGACCACATGTAATGGATGCCAATGCTTTGAGCATGTGTTCATCAACTTGAACACATCTAACTTGACCTGTGGGTTTGCATTCCTGTGGTTGCATGATACTGATATCCATACTATTGTACCTCCAGTCACTGTGTCACCTTACAGCATCCCAAGTAAGGAACCGTTGAAGGAGAGGTCTCTGTGCGATATTCTATATTTTCATGTTCAAAGATATTTCTTCCTACAGGGTATTCTTTAAGCCCCTGTGACTCAGATATGCAGAAGATTCTCCATCTTAGTTTTCAGAACTGGATTACCTCCCACCTAATCCTGAAATTCCTCATCTGATATTTGGGGAGGGTGGGGAATGCTATGATATCTGGTTACTCATGTTCCTCCTTTGGAGCTGAAATCACAATACCTCTTCCCTTTGAAGAGGTAAACAATGAGGCCAGAGGAAACAATGAGGCCAGTTTGGGAGAAGGAAAATCTGTTCCTGTACCATTCTTCTATTGGTTAGAATCTTGGCATTTTCTGAGTCCCTACCTAGGAATTTCCATCCAGTGTCATCTATTGGAGAACCTTAGAGGTGGGTACCAGAGACCCGCAGGGATGCATAGTCTCACCGTAGCTTAGAGACAACTAGAGACGCATGAACTGCAATAAATGAATGAAAATGACCAGGATTATAAAACCCACAATGAACAAGATTAGCTTGAAGTTAAAACAAAGCATCACACACATTTTCCAGAATATCTTGAAAAAAATCCATCCCAGACTCTCAGAGGAAGAGAAAGCACAAACGGCTTTCAGCTTTTGTACCTTTGTCCCACGACAGCAGAGCTCTGGTGGATTAAAGACTTCTGATCTTCAGAAGTTATAAAACTGCTGAGGAGATGTTGAAACTCCTGACCAATCAATGGAAGGTAATAAAACCTTCTGTCAGCTGTAATACAATTCACCAGGTTTCATTTTTGCCTTGTGAGTCTGGAGTGGGCACAGTCCTCATCTTGAAAACTTCTCTCATTAGATGTCAGTGTTTTATGGATCTGGTTGGCGGGGGGAGGGGGGCTTTCTCCCCCTGAGATGGCATTTTCACTGAGTGGGTCTTAGGTAGTTTCTAATACCTTAGTGTGAATTATAACCTGTGTCTGGTATAACTGAAGCGCTAGCTGTCCTGTTGGCACTGTTGCTACTGAACAGTTTTGGAGTTTGAACAGCTTTTCATAAACTGGAATGAAAAGCTATTTGGAAAGACAAGGAATAATATGTCTTTTGCATCCTGCAGGATGAGAACTGTATGACAAATGATGTTTGAGTTGCAGGGTGTCCTGAGTTTTCCACGCTCCTTTTGTGCTTGTTACACTTTTGGAAGCTTAGAATCTGTGATCCCATGGCAACCCTGGCCACTGTTAGCCCTATGTTACCCAGTGCAGGCATTGAGACTCAGAGAAACCCAGCCAAGGCAGAGCACAGTGATTTTCAGCTCCGTTTTTTTCTTGCTCTGGTGGTCACTGCTGCTAACCCTCCCACTGTTCTGATCTCCTAATGGAGTTCAAACCATCTTTCTTATTATTGATCCATTCCCCTGACATACAGGTTAGCTAAAGACATACAGTGGTATGAGATGGAGGGATGGCTGAGCACTTAAGAGAATGCACTGCGTACAGCAGCCATGTCAGGAAACTCAGGTCTAACTGTCACTCTGTCTCCAGGGAGATCTGATGTGTCTGTTGTCTTCAGTCACAGCACTCACAAACACACATGTGATTAAACATAATAAAGATAAATCTTTAAAAAAAAAAACCCTTTGGTTCAGGCATTGTTATGTTTGCCTTTAATTCTAGCACTCAGGGGTTTCAGGCAGGTAACTCTTGGAGTGCTAGGTCAGCCTGGTCTACCTGGTGCTTTTTAGTTCAGGAAGGGCAATATAGTGAGACCATGTCTCAAAGGAAAAAAAAGGAAAAGAAAATCAAGTGAACAAGCTGCGAGTAGACATGACCCAGATTGTTTCTGAATAAAGGTTCTAAAAATTTTTGCAGGCCCCATCTCTTTTTTCTCTCTCTGGCACAAACCTGGTCATATATTTGTTTTTTTTTTTTTTTTGTTTGTTTTTGTTTTTGTTTAGTTAGGCTTCCAGAAGAAAGACAATACCTAACAATTGACATCTGACACATGATGAATAGATTTATGGTACATGTCATATGTAATATTTTATACCATTGAAATTTGCCTTGATGACAAGGGACAGCTATCTGTTGCTTTTCTATAACTGAGCTGAGTTTATTGATAGACTCTGAATTAATTGATCCAAAGCTCTTATACTCAGGAGAGATCAATATTTACAATAAGAAAAGTAGTGCTGAGACCCACTAGGGAAAGTTAAAAACACAGGAGCTAGCAGTCAAGCAGTAAACTGCTTTGTGTGTATGGTATGGTAGAATATAATTGTAATTTAGTATTTGGTTATGACAAATCCAGCATTGGAAATTGGATTTCCCAGTTCATATGCTAGTGAGATGGAGCATACTAAAAATTTAGCAAATTTCCCAGATTGACTAAAGGTTGAAAAGAGTATGTTGGTTCTCATCACCATCATCATTATCATCATCATCATCATCATCAATATCATCATCGTCGTCATCATCATCAGTACAAGCTCCTGGTTTGAGATATCTCGGAGGTCAGTGCTCTGAGAACCAAATTTTATTCATCTACATGTTATGGCAAAAACTGGCAGATGACTGGGGAAAGTGCCTTGAGATGGAAGGATTAGATTATATTAGTTATGCAGGGGCTGTGGGACACGAAACATTATCACTTATAAAGCTCAATGTGCTCTTTCCTCAGAAAGCACAAATGGAGCTGTTTATGAGAAGAATTTAGCACGAAATGGCCTGTGCTATGTGAATCTAATAATTGCATGTAGCAAATACACAGAAGCATTGGATACACACAGGCACGGATCAGCAATGTGAATCATAACTTCTCTTTTAAAATAATTTCTTTTATTTCCCAAGATTATAATTAAATCAGAGCAATAACTTCATGTGATTGGAGGTTACGATAGATGGATGGGCCTGTCATTTCCAGTAGTAAGAGACCTGGGAAGTGGTTGAGAAACAAGAGTTCAATGGGAAGCAGCCTCAGTCACTAAGAAGGTAGAGATTTACTGTACAGAGTCTAGTGTGAGCAGCTTCATAGAAACAAAACTGCCAGTTCCTGCTTTAGAGAATCCATGGGGAACTGGCTCAGTGTGCTCACTGCACCAGTTCCCAAGAATTAATCAGGTTTCTCTGTTTTCCCATTTTCTTTTACATTTAAGTGTTTTGCATATTATAGCATGAATGGCCCTTGTGATTCACAGAGCCTAGTTAACGTTCCAGTTTGAGTCTATCTCTGAAGTCCTGCTTTGACTAGGGAGGAATTATCCATCTTTAGCACATTAGCTCTTTGCCCTTGTGGTTGAGTATTGGCAGCAATTCTGAATGCTGACTATAAGAATGCCTCCAGAAGTCTTTCTTGTTCTATTCAGTGACATAGCTTGCTACCCAAGTTTTTTTCTCAGACTACTTCCCTTTTATGAGACAGATTTTAGCTATTGTTTCATCTGAGTAGCTCTGTCGTCCAACCTCTGACAGGAACAGGTAGACTCCCTCTGGGGAACTTTCCATTTACCTCTGCATCTTTGATCCCAAGGCTGCTTGGGATCAAACCCAAGGACCCAAGATGCAAACACAAGTGTCCCTGTCCTTCCTCTAACCTGAACCCTTCATAACCCTTGTGCCTTGACCATTTTAGTTGAACTCCCACAATCCTAATTCTAAATGTGTTTGCATGATGTGATGATCCATGTCACTTCCTCCTTGGCATGCCACTTTTAGCACCTAAATGTTTGCCTCATGTTAACTGAGTAATAGGGATAGGAATGCTTTCATGATATTGATCAAGCTATAAAAAACAGACAGACCCTGCCCAGTCTATAGCTTGGTTTTGTGCTTCATCCACTCAGTGTGACTTTGTGTCAATTACTAGAGCTTCACATTTTTAATTCCCTCACCTGTAAAATGGACCAGGAATTCTCCTGAATAGCCTGAAATCAAATGGGACAATGAATTGAGATTATAGCTGATGTGTTGTAGAAACACACAGTAGAAACATCATTGTCCATTCATGCTATTTCCCACTCTTTTCCTCATAGAATAGGTGTGTTCCACAAACACTACGCAGCTCCTCTGCGCTTGTCCTCATCCATACAGTCATCTCTTTATCCTGCTTGACAATTTTCCTCTTCGAATTAAAACAGACAAAGCAAAACAAGGGAACACTTGTACATAACACTTATATATAAGTTCTGTTAACTATACTTACGTCAGACCAAAGGGTTCTTGTTAAAGCTTGAGCCCTCCAAACTATCTGACACAGTGGTCAGAACAGCAGGGTAAGTGAGCTCTGAAAAGCATTCTTCAAAATCATTTTTAAGGCATTGTTTGGAATTATTCATTATGACTTGGCAATAATGTGTCAAGTCTTGATTACGTCTCTAAGGTGTTTTTTCAGAAAAGGGGTTGTCATGTAGCTAAACTATTGCATTATAATACTTTGGGTTCCTGCCTTCTCCTGGGTTCTAGTGCTTAACTCAGCTAATAATACATCTATATACTTGGTTGTTCCAATCACAGAATATTGAAATTGCTCATGAATTTAGCCTTGTTCAATCTTCATATCAACTTAGCCTCCAAAGTGAGTCATAGCCATCTATTTGTTGCATCTTCATTGTGTCAGCCCATGTCTGAGTCTTGTTTCTTAGCTAATGATGGTGATGGTAGCCGCTCTTGCCCCATTTACTCATCTTTCCAACAAGCATCCAAAAGTCCTGCCATTGCTCCAATTCAAATCGCTTGATAGGTGCCACAGTTCTCAGAATAATACCCAAACTTAGATCTGGGTAAGGCTCTGTGTTCAGGAGTCTTCACTTTATTGGCATTTTTTGTACCCTCCCAACAGGTCTGGCAGAAGCAGTGAGTTGGGAAATCACATTTTGTTTATAAGTAGGAAGTAGAGAAAAAAGAAGAGGGGTGAGGCTTAATATATCAAAGTCCATCCCCATGGGCATACTTCCTGTAGCAAGGCTCCATACGTAATCTTCCCAAACAGCAGCGAGTATTTAAATACTTGAGTCCATTGGGGGCATTTCTCATTAAACCACCATACCCTACCATGGAATAGTTGTCTTTAGTACATCAAGATGGGCATTTGTCACGATATTTATAGTACATCAACTGATATGGGGCTTACAGCAATGACAGCTTTCATTCTTCATCTTTAAAACGGCTGTCTCTAGTCATTAAGGTCTTTCCTCAGAGCTCTGAGTCAGGCCCCTTTGGTGGTCCATCATGTGTAGTCTGTGGCCTTCAAGGTCATTGTGGAGAAGGAAGAGAGAACAGAATGTTTTCAATGTGCCTGTGCATTTCCATTTCCCCAGCCGAAACCTTGTTACCCACCATGCTCAGCGCCAAGGGAGACTGGTGAACAGCATCTAGCTCTGTGCCCGGGAGGAACAAGAATTTGTGATGAGCAGCTTTCTGATCTCACTGGCTTTTCTGCTTACTAAATGAAAAAAAGTTCCTCATTAATTTTAATCCTTTTTACTGTTTTATTTCCTGTGTTCTGGTGTCAGCAGATATTACTGAGACTCACTCACTCATGGATAGGGTTGGATAACAGAACGGTTTGCCTGCCACAGTGTCATTGTCTTTTTCCTAAGATGTCTCCATGGTGACTACTGTTGCTTCTCTGCGGGGTTAGTTTAACTCCCTGTACCTCATATCCCAAAGTGACTCACCTGTTCTTTTTTTTTTTTCCTTAGATAAAATTCATGGTTTTATATGCAGTATAAATTCAGAGCCTTGGGCTAAGCTCCTAGACGAGAGCTTCTAAGTTCATGCAAAAAGCTTAATACGCATCTGCAAATGATTGATGTCATCCTAACGGTAGCAGGGATGAGTGTGTGCATAATAGGATGCTGGTTAATTAAGAATATCCCCTAATTGTGGAGTTGTAAGCACCACAGAAAAAGAAAGTGGAGACTGAAGCAAAAATGAATGTAGAAATGGCTGGCCCTTCTTGCCTGGTGGCTTGCCTTGGTGGCTGACTAACCCCCAGATAGTTCTGTTTTCTCATGTTTTGTGGTCTCCATTTATTTTCTTGACATGTCCCCCCCCCAGGCAATGATTCAGTAGAAGAATGTAGAAATGAAGACCAGGAGAGGCTGATCGATCCTGGCTTGATCATTTAGCGGTGGGGTGACCATAGAATGTTTCTTGATTCTTTTACGTCTCAGTTTCTCATAGCTCAAATAAGATGTGAAACAAGACTTAAAGACGTGCTCTGGGAAGACTGGTGTGACATAGGTGTGCATTGTTTTATCTCTTATCATTTTAATTTGGCAATTATGTGTCATAATAGCAATATATCTTATTGTTTGTAGCTATTAGACTAGAACTTAGGTCTTCCTGTTCTTTATGTCTATCTATAGATACTCTAGATATAGACTGTACCCACCAACATACATATTGGGCAATGGTTTTATATTGAGCTGTGGTAGGCTTCATAGAAGTGGGGGCTTATACCTAGGCATATTCTTCATTTGTATCAATGGACTCTGTTGTATGAAGCATACAGGGTTGTACATCACAGTCCTGTCTAGGGGGTAAGCAAGCAGGTGTGGAGCCTTATTTTAATTAAGCACGTGATTGGCTGGGGCCTCTGGGTTGTTAGAACTCTGGAGATGATCAGTGATCTGACCCATCCTCAGGAACACCATAGTCGAGAGTGGAATAAAACATAACAGAACTTATACCATTATAGACTTACAGACTGCAGTAGGTCTGTGTTGATGGGAGCCATGCATTTTGCTAATAGCACTCTGCAGGTTACCTGAGAAGCATGACCGAGGAACTGAATTCTTAAAGAGGTTAAATATGAGGGATGAATATCCTTAGTGTACACAAAAGCACAGAATAATAGCTTTAACTGACTGCAACAAACAGCATCTGGTAGATGTAGCCAATGGTGAGATGGCAGGAGCTCCAGGTTGTCCTATAAGCCATGCATATAAACAGTGTACAGACATTACACTGGGTGCACAGCTGAATCCACTGGAGTATGGAGAACATACCGGAACTTTATGCTTAGTGCTATCTCATGCTGATAGCTTTCATTTTAATGCATATTATAATATATATATGATATGCTATAGTGCTAGTAGGCACATACACTTTATTAAATAATTATGTATTTACTTACAGGAAGTACATGCTCAAACATTTTTATCTCTAAAGATGCATAATCAAAATTTGTCAAAGATCTGGACCAGAGTGTAAGAAGTCTGAGGTCAGGAGGATGGAAGTGGATGTCCTGTCAGGAAACTTGTGTTCCAGGCCCCAAGGGTTCAGAAGCATTGGCTGGAGGGTCACTGGAGGAGAAGAACCAGGTTAGGTGGCACTGCTTACATAGTTCATGTCTTCTAAGGTTGAGGCATGGCCAGTGGAGATGGAAAATATATAAAGCATCACTGAGATCACTTGTAAGAGTCCATCTGGCTTTGCTTCACTGCTTGGTGGTGTTTCTCTAAAGCCTACAGTTACTGCACCCGACTCCTGACTGGCTCTCGGTGAGTGTGATCTACCTGGCATTTCCCTAGTCTGTCTTCCTCTTCTCAGGACTCAAGACACTCAGAGGAAAAACAGTGACAGCCTCGTTGTTGCTTTCCAGGAGATGTACTTTCAACATGGGAGATCATACTGAGACAATTCTTGGCTCCTTGTGTGGTATTTTGAGCCATTAGGGCGTTCTCTTGAAAGTCATTAGTTGTTTATTTATAGTACTTAGCATTTTAAAAAAAATTGTTTTTCTCTCATGTATTACAGACCAATGACAGTTTCTCCTCCCTCCAGTTCTCCCAGTCTCTTCCTTTGCCACACTTCTCTCCCAGATCTATTCTTCCTCTGTTTCCCTTCAGAAAAAGGTAGACCTGCCAGGGATATCAACCCAAACATGTATGAGATTAGGCACACACCCTATAGTTTTCTGCTTGGGGACTCCTACAGTGGGGGTGGGCTTGTGTCTGACTCTTCTCCCTGTCCTTGGAACTCTGCCTTATGCTGGGTCACTTCATCTAGCAGTTAGCATTTTATGTAGCAAAAAACAAAACAAGAAAAAAGAAGGAAGAATGTCCCACTGACACTTTAGAGACAAATCCAAGCTTCAGAGCTTTAAATAGAAATGAGAAGTTTAGTACATAGAAATGGTTTCCTTGACCTAAAATGTAAATAACTTTTGACTCTTTGATATATATGATATTTAGATGGAAAGAATTGTATGTACCATGTCTTTCATTGTGTGTATATCTCTCTGTGTGTCTGAGCATGCCCATATGTGTAGAGACCACTCATCACTTTCCACTTTGTCTTTTGAGATAAGATCTCTCACTGAATGTGGGGCTTACTTGTTGAACTCCAGGAAATCCCCCTGCCTCCTGCCTGCTTTGAAGTTAGATATGAACCCATATTTTAGTAGTTAACTAGTGATCTAAACTCAGATCCTTATACATGCACTTCTTTTTTTGGTTGTTTTTTATTTTCATTTTTTTTATTTTCTATATTCTTTGTTTCCAATATATTTTCCCTTATTCCAAATGATTTTGCCTTTCCCCGTTACCCCTCCCCATAAGTACTATAAGTTCTCTTCTCTCCACCCTTTCTCCAATCAACCCCCTCCCACTTCTCTGTCCTGGTAATCCCCTACAATGCTGCATCAAGCCTTTCCAGGACCAGGGCCCTCATCTTCCTCCTTCTTGGGAATCATTTGATATGTTAATTGTGTCTTGGGTATTCAGAGCTTCTGGGCTAATATCCACTTAGCAGTGACTGCATTCCATGTGTGTTCTTTTGCGATTGGGTTACCTCACTTAGGATGATATTTTCCAGATCCAACCATTGGCCTAAGAATTTCATGAATGCATTGTTTTTAATTGCTGAGTAGTATTCCATTGTGTAAATATACCACATTTTCTGTATCCATTTCTCCATTGAGGGACATCTGGGTTCTTTCCAGCTTTTGGCTATTATAAATAAGGCTGCTATGAACATAGTGGAACATATGTCCTTATTGCATGCCCGGGAATCCTCTGGGTATATGCCCAGGAGTGGTATAGCAGGGTCCTCCAAAAGTGTCATGCCCAGTTTTCTGAGGAACCACCAGACTGATTTCCAGAGTGGTTGTACCAACTTGCAATCCCACCAGCAGTGGAGGAGTGTTCCTCATTCTCCACATCCTCACCAATACCTGCTGTCTCCTGAGTTTTTAATCTTAGCCATTCTGACTGGTGTGAGGTGAAATTTCAGTGAAGTTTTGATTTGCATTTCCCTAATGACTAACGATGTTGAACATACGGTGCTTCTCAGCCATTCGAAGTTCTTCAGGTGAAAATTCTTTGTTTAGCTCTGTACCCCATTTTTTAATAGGGTTATTTGGCTCTCTGGAGTCTAAGTTCTTGAGTTCTTTGTTTATATTGGATATTAGCCCTCTGTTGGATATACGGTTGGTGAAGATCTTTTCCCAAATTATTGGTTGCCATTTTGTCCAATTAACAGAGTCCCTTGCCTTACAGAAACTTTGTAATTTTATGAGGTCCTATTTGTCAATTCTTGGTCTTAGAGTATAAGCTATTGGTGTTCTATTCAGGAACTTTTCCCCAGGGTCTTCCCCACGTTCTTTTCCATTAGTTTCAGTGTGTCTGGTTTTATGTGGAGGTCCTTGATCCACTTGGAGTTGAGCTTAAAGGAGATAAGAATAGATCAATTTGCATTCTTCTGCATGCTGACCTCCAGTTGAGCCAGCACCATTTGTCGAAAAGGCTATCTTTTTTTTTCCACTGGATGGTTTCAACTACTTTGTCAAAGATAAAGTGACCATAGGTGTGTGGGTTCATTTCTGGGTCTTTAATCCTATTCCATTGATTTACCTGCCTGTCAGTGTACCAATGCCATGCAGTTTTTAACACTATTGCTCTGTAGTACTGCTTGAGATCCAGGATACCGATTCCCCAGGAAGTTCTTTCACTGTTGAGAATAGTTTTAGCTATCCTGGGTTTTTTGTTATTCCAGATGAATTTGAGACTTACTCTTTCTAACTCCATGAAGAACTGAGTTGGGATTTTGATGGGGATTGCATTGAATCTGTAAATTGCTTTTGGCAAGATGTCCATTTTTACTATATTAATCCTGTCAATCCACAAGCACGGAAGATTTTTCCATTTTCTGAGGACTTCTTCCATTCCCTTCTTCAGAGACCTGGAGTTCTTGTCATACAGATCTTTTACTTGTTTGGTTATTGTCTGTAGCTATTGTGAAGGGTGTCATTTCCCTATTTCTTTCTCAGTCTGTTTATCCTTTGAGTATAGGAAGGCTACTGATTTGCTTAAGTTGATTTTATAACCAGGCACTTTGCTGAAGTTGTTTATCAGCTGTAGGAGTTCTCTGGTGTTTTTTGGGTCACTTAAGTATACTATCATATCAGCTGCAAATAGTGATAGTTTAACTTCTTCTTCCTTTCCAATTTGTATCCCTTTGACCACCTTGTGTTGTCTAATTGCTCTAGCTAGAACTTCAAGTACTATATTGAAAAGATATGGAGAGAGTGGGCAGCCTTGTGTAGTCCCTGATTTTAGTGGGATTGCTTCAAGTTTCTCTCCATTTAGTTTGATGTTGTCTTCTGGTTTGCTGTATATTGTTTTTACTATGTTTAGTTATGGGTCTTGAATTCCTGTTCTTTCCAAGACTTTTAGCATGAAAGGATTCTGAATTTTGTCAAATGCTTTTGCAACATCTAATGAAATGACCATGTGGTTTTTTTCCTTTGAGTTTGGTTATGTAGTGGATTGCATCGATGTATTTCCATATATTGAACCATCCCTGCATCTCTGGGATGAAGCCTACTTGATCATGTTGAATGATCGTTTTGATGTGTTCTTGGATTCGATTGACAAGAATTTTAGTGAGGATTTTTGTATTGATATTCATAAGGGAAATTGGCCTGTAGTTCTCTTTCTTTGTTGGATCTTTGTGTGGTTTTGATATCAGTGTAATTGTGGCTTCATAGAACAAGTTTGGTAGTGTTTCTTCTGTTTCTATTTTGAAGAGTATTGTTGTTAGGTCTTCTTTGAAGATCTGATAGAATTCTGCACTAAAACCATCTGGTCGTGTGGTTTTTTTTTTTTTTTTTTTTTTTTTTTTTTTTTTTTGGTTGGAAGACTTTCTATGACCCCTTCTATTTCTTTAGGGGTTATGACACTGTTTAGATGATCTATTTGATCCTGATTTAAGTTTTGTATTTGGTATCTGTCTAGGAAATTGTCCATTTCCTCCAGATTTCCCAGTTGTGTTGAGTATAGGCTTTTGTGGTAGGATCTGATGATTTTTTTAATTTCCTCAGTTTCAGTTGTTATAGCTCCCTTCTCATTTTGTTAATTTGGATACTGTCTCTGTGCCCTTTGGTTAGTATGGCTAAGGGTTTATCTATCTTGTTTTTCTCAAAGAAACAGCTCCTGGTTTTGTTGATTCTTTGTATGGTTCTCTTTGTTTCTACTTGATTGATTTCAGCCCTGAATTTGATGATTTCCTGTCCTCTACTCCTCCTGAGTGAATTAGCTTCTTTTTGTTCCAGGGCTTTCATATGTACCATTAAGTTGCTAGTGTATGCTCTCTCCGGTTTCCTTTTGGACACACTCAGGGCTATGAGTTTTCCTCTTAGCACTGCTTTCATTGTGTCCCATGGATATGGGTATGTTGTGCCTTCATTTTCATTAAATTCTAAAAAGTCTTTGATTTCTTTCTTTATTTCTTCCTTGACCAAGGTATCATGGAATAGAGTATTGTTCAGCCGCCATGGTATGTGGGCTTTCTGTTGTTTTTGTTGTTATTGAAGACCACTCTTACTCCATAGTGATCTGAGGCATGAGATTAGCTCAATCTTCTTATATTTGTTGAGGTCTGTCTTGTGACCAATTATATGGTCAATTTTGGAGAAGGTACCATGAGGTGCTGAGAAAAAGGTAATTCTTTTGCTTTAGGATGAAATGTTATATATATATATATATATATATATATATTTAAATCCAATTGGTCCAAAGCTTCAATTTGTTTCACTGTTTCCCTGCTTAGTTTCTGTTTCCTGATCGGTCCATTGAGGATACTGGAATATTGAAGTCACCCACAATTATTGTGTCAGGTGCAATATGTGCTTTGAGCTTTAGTAAAGTTTCTTTTATGAATGAGGGTGCCCTTGCATTTGGAGCAAAGATGTTCAGAATTGAGAGTTCTTGGTGGATTTTTCCCTTGATCAGTAAGAAGTGTCCTTCTGTGTCTCTTTTGATGACTTTAGGTTGAAAGTCAATTTTATCTAATATTAGAATGGCTATTCTGGCTTGTTTCCTGATACCATTTGCTTGTTTTCCAGCCTTTTACTCTGAGGTAGTGTTTGTCCTTGACACTGAGGTCTGTTTCTTGTATGCAGCAAAATGTAGGGTCCTGTTTTAGTATCCAAGCTGTTAGTCTATGTCTTTTTGTCGGGGAATTGAGTCCATTGATGTTAAGAGATATTAAGGAATAGTGATTATTACTTTCTGTTAGTTTTGATGTTATTTTTATATTTTAATGTTTATCTTCTTTTGGGTTTATGAAAGAAGGTTACTATCTTGCTTTTTCCAGGCTCTTGTTTCCCTCCTTGTATTTGTGTTTTCTACCTATTATCCTTTGTAGGGCTGGGTTTGTGGAAAGATGGTGTGTAAATTTGGTTTTATCATGGAAAATCTTGGTTTCTCCATCTATGGTGATTGAGAGTTTTGCTGGGTATAGTAGTCTTGGCTGGCATTTGTGTTCTCTTAGAGTCTGTATGAGATCTGCCCAGGATCTTCTAGCTTTCATGGTCTCTGTTGAGAAGTCTGGTGTAATTCTGATAGGTTTTCCTTTATATGTTACTTGGCCTTTTTTCTCTTACTGCTTTTAATATTTTTTTCTTTGTTTAATACATTGGGGTTTTGATTATTAAGTGACGGGAGGTATTTCTGTTCTGGTCCAGTCTGTTTGGAGTTCTATAGGCTTCTTGTATGTTCATGGGCAACTCTCTCTTTAGGTTAGGGAAGTTTTTTTCTATAATTTTGTTGAAGATATTTGTTGGCCCTTTCAGTTGTAAATCTTTACCCTCATCTACACCTATAATCCTTAGGTTTGGTCTTCTCATTGTATCCTGGATTCCCTGGATGTTTTGGGTTACAAGATTTTTGCATTTTGCATTTTCTTTGACTGTTTAGTCAATGGTTTCTATGGTATCTTCAGCATCTGCGATTCTTTCTTCTATCTCTTGTATTCTGTTTTTGATATTTGCATCTATGGCCCCTGATTTCTTCCCAAGGTTTTCTATCTCCAAAGTTGTCTCTCTTTGTGATTTCTTAGTTGGTTCTACTTCTGTTTTTAGATCCTTGGTGGTTTTGCTCAGTTCCTTCACTTGTTTGCTTGTGTTTTTCTGTATTTCTTTAATAGATTTTTGCGTTACCTCTTTCATGACTTCTGCCTGTTGACTCAATTTCTCTTGCATTTCTTTAAGTGATTTTTGCATTTCTTCTTTATTGTCTTCTATCTGTTGACCCATATTCTCCTGAATTTCTTTAAGTGATTTTTGTCTTTCCATTGTAAGGGCTTCTAACTTGTTTATGTTCCCCTGTATTTCTTTAAGAGATTTATTTATATCCTTTTTATGTTCCTCTAACAGCATCATGACCAGTGATTTTAAATTCAAATCTTGTTTTTCTCTTGTGTTGGGGTATCCAGGACTTGCTGTTTTGGGCGAATTGGGTTCAGATGCTGTCATATTGCCTTAATTTCTGTTAGTAATCTTCCTGCATTTGCCTTTTGCCGTCTGGTTATCTCTGGTCTTAGTTGGTCCTGCTGTCACTGGCTGGTGCTTGAACCTCCATTGGATCTATAAGGCTATTTCCACACTACTGGATGACTAGGTTTCCCCTGGAATATTGCTGATGGACTGCCCTACTCTTGGGTGCAGTTGGAGCCCTCGTGTGCCTTGTCTCAAGCAATGCTATATTCAGGTTGTCTCTGTGTACCTGGTGCTGCCTGTCTGGTTTGCCCGGTAGTGAAGATGGTGGATGCAGCGAGGACCCCCTCCAAAAGCCAATCACTCTGCAGGGCAAATGGCCGAGGACAGGGCTTGTTGCCAGATTTCAAATGCTCCTCTGAAGCTGGTTCTCAAATGTCCCACTTCTACAGAATAACCTGCTCCTGTCCGTTCTTGAGAGAGTATCAGGAAGTAGGATCTTCCCTGTGTTAGATGTGGCACAGGTCTGTGGCTGAACTGGCTGCTTGGTCACAGGAGGCAAGAAGGTGGTGACTTCAGACAGCAGGGCTCCCTCTAACTGCGGGACTCCCAGCAGGTCAGATGCTCCCCTGCAGGACACATGCCCAGACAGTTGCAGAGCTGCCCAGCTCCTGCATGCAGAAGGAACCCAAGTGGGCTGTGTCCCAAGTGATCTCTTACTCTGGTATTCCCTGTGTACCTGGCCAAGCTGGCTGCCTGGTCACAGGAGCCAAGATGGTGGCCACCCCAAACTGCAGGGCTACCTCTAACTGCAGGACTCCCTGCAGGTCAGATGCTCCCCCACAGGACAAGTGCCCAGGCAGCTTTAGAGCTGCCCAGCTCATACGTGCAGAAGGAACCCAGGTGGGCTGTGTCCCGAGCAATCCTTCACTCTGGTGTTCTATGTGTACCTGGCTGAGCTGGTTGCTCTGTCACAGGAGCCTCAGACCTCAGGGCTCCCTCTCTACACTTGCTCTTTTCACACAGTATCTATTGAGCAATCTCCTCAGCCCAAAACAGCTCCTAGTATATATATGTATGTATGTATTCTTGCTGTTAAATTTAAATTCTTGGCAAAATTTGCCTAGATAAAAATTACACAGGCCAAATCTTTAGGGAAGAAGAGCAGAGGTTGGACAGAGAACTTAAAATTTGATCTGGTGTATTTGAGTTAAAATTTCTATCTTTATCATTTGTGAACTCAGGCCAAAAATGCTTTTATCTGTGTTTCTGTCTTGTAAAACCAGTGTGCCAATGTATACAGTCCAGTGGTCTCTTTTTGTGGTTACGTAT
Organism: Apodemus sylvaticus; assembly: GCF_947179515.1. Lineage (NCBI taxonomy): Eukaryota > Metazoa > Chordata > Mammalia > Rodentia > Muridae > Apodemus > Apodemus sylvaticus. The sequence continues at coordinate 164,075,679 of NC_067472.1, read as the reverse complement.
ATGTGCAGGGTGTGAATATATGTGCATGTGCAGGTACATGCAAAGGCCTGGGGAAGATGTTGGGTGTCTTCTTTAAGTTTGTACCTTACTCTCTTGAGACATTCTCTCTCACTGAACCTGTAACTCACAGTTTCAGCTAGGCTGGTTAGCCACTTAGCTCCTGCAGTCTGCTCTTCTCTGCTTTCTTGCTCTGGACCTACAAGCATGTGCATCCATGCCCAGCTGTGTATGGGTGGGTACTGGAACTTTGAACTCAGGTCCTCATGCTTGCATAGCAAATGCCCTTATCTAGCCCACCTCTTTAAAAACTGCTATAAAAACAAAGGCAAAATAAGCTTTTAAAAAACAAAATATAGAACAGCTTAAGATTTGAATAAATTATCAGCTAACTATGAATATAACAACTGTTCAATTATGAATATATAAATGCCGAGTCATACTGTAGTGGTTGTGTTGTGAGCAGTGGGGAAGGGGAGGACGGGTCCTAGAGTGAGAAGGAAATGGGCATCTTACAAGCGAGGACTACAGTGGACTGTGAATGAGGCTGGATGTTTCATGGGCAAGTATGAGACTAGTCTATGAGATGGAGGGAGCTGAGTGATGGGAGGTGGATGAAGTGCTGGGAGGGTCCTCTAAAGAAACACTGAGGCAAGAAGAGGGTGCATGAGCCTGTGCTATTCTTAGAACATAGCCTGGGAGCTCTGGGAGGTAAAACCAGGACTCTATGAAATCATTTTAAAGACATTGGGGTATTGAAGGTTTTTTTTTGGTTAGAAACAATGAGATTTTAGTTTTTATTAGATATTTGCTAATCTAATATTTACATTTCAAATGTTATCTCCTTTCCTTATTTCCCCTCTGAAAACCCACTATCCCTTTCCCCCAGCCCCTGCTTACCAACCCACCCATTCCCATTTCCCTGTTCTGGCATTCCCCTATAATGGGACACCACGCTTTCACAGGACCAATGGCCTCTCTTCTCATTGATGTCTTAAAAGGCCATCCTCTGCTACATATGTAGCTGAAGATTTGATTTTTAGTTTTGAAAAAAATATCTTAACAACAGCAACTAGTCAGGGACACCAACTCTCAGCTAGTGACCCTCATCTGGGAAAGTTGTCATAGTGGGCAGTGGGCAGAGGTGAAATCAGCAGGCTGGGAGATTCACTGGATGCTGAAAGGGAGATTGGATGCTGTATAAAAAAAGTTCAGGTTATTCTTTGGTTGTTTCATCTGTGCTCCTCACTTTGGTAACTGACATTGTGGTTCTCTGCTCTAGCTCTGAGAACACTTTGTAATTTAAAGTATCAACAGGATCTTGTTACTACTATACATAGTTCCTAAATTTTATGGGCTATGGGCTGCTTCAGATTCATGGGTTGCCAAGACCCAGCCTGGAGTCTGGAGGATGGTAGTTATTTTAGGTAGACACTAAAGGTGTGACTGCCTGTGTGAACAAAATGCTTCTTGGGTTCTTTTCTCACAGATGCCGCCCATCTCCTTAACTAAAAAAAGTTTGTTACTTAGGCATGTGTGTGTTACCACAAGTTACTATGAGTTAACGTCACCACAAGTATGCAAATACATACAGAGATGAGTATTGGGTCTCCTAGGATTGGAATTTCAGGAGGTTATGAACCACCTAATGTATGTGCCTGGTACTGAACCTGGCAAGAGAAGAAGCACTTGGTAGTTTAGCCATCTCTCTAGCCCATGTCTTATGAATTTCCTTTCCAATCTAAAGACAAAAAGAGCCACTAAGAAACATTCTGACTTACACATCTTTTTTTAAAGACCCTCCCTGCTTTGTTCATTTACTATTGAAGAGTTTTAGAATTTCAGTGCTACCTAATAGCTCTTACGGAGCTGCTGTAGAGATCTGGGCAGTATTTGATTGCTAGGTCTTTATCACCTTCCCTTCTGCTGCAGGATATCAGAACTGTGTCACTCACTCACCTGGCTCCTGAGAACTCCAGTGGCAACTTGTCTGAGCACAGCTAAAGAGCCCTGGTTTGTGAGATAGATTACGCTTCATGTGTTGATGCTTCCAGCATTCTGCAAACTTATGCTTTGTGCTTGACTTGGCAAGGTAATAAGTTTGTTTACACTTGTGAGGAATAAATGGAAATGAGTGTCTCTTTCCAAGCACCAGGCTGTGCACAAACACTGAGCCTGCCGCCTCTTTGTTCATTCTTTTTCTCTGGAACAGGAGATCTCAACTTGTGGGCCATGACCCCTTTGGGGCCACATGCCAGATATTCTGCATTTACATAGTAGCAACATTACAATTATGAAGTAGCAATGAAAATAATCTTATGGTTGGGGGTCACCACTACATGAGGAGCTGTGTTAAAGGGTCGAAGCATTGGGAAGGTTGAGATCTACTGCTCTAAAACTTTGCCTGCCCTTGGAGAAGAGCAGTCCATCTGTACGTTGAATGGTTAGTGACAGGATGCTGCATATTCTTTGACATTTATTAGTGTGGTTTTGTGTTCTTGTTTTCCTCTGAATGAAAGGAGCAGAGGCCATCTTTGACTCTGTTGCCTACCCCTGGATCCCCTTCCCCTTACTGGACTGCCTGGTTGGCCCTCAGTGGGTGAGCATGAGAGGGTGAGCTTAGTTCTGCTTGGATGCTTAGTCCTGCTAAGATACCCAGGCAGGGTGAACCCCAAGGGGACTTGTGCTTTCTTGAGGAGAAAAGGAGGGAGTAGTAGGGGGAGGGGTTTGTAAGGGTGGGCCTTGGAGGACAGGAGGGAGTGGGGACTAAGATTGCCCCTAGTTCTGGAAAGACCCAGTGTAGCAGTATAAGACAAAACCAGAACAGGGAAGTGGGAAGGGATGGGTGGGAGAACAGAGGGAGGGAAGGGGGCTTATGTGACTTTCGGGGAGTGGGGGACCAGAAAAGGGGAAATCATTTGAAATGTAAATAAAAAATATATCGAATAAAATTTAAAAAAAAAAAGAAAAAAAAAAGATTGGCATGTAAAGTGAATAAATAAATTATTGGGAAAAAAAGCACATTTAACATTTGTGCGAGGACATGTTAAGCAGGTATTTATATGTGCTACTTTCTTTAATCCTCATTGCCCAATAAAAAACCCCAACGTTCAGCATCTCGCAGTGTGTAACAGACAGTATTTAATCTCAGGTCCACCTGACACTAAGAAAAATGCACACTTTTTTTGGAATGTGATAGAACAGCTTGCAGTTTTTGACTTTTGTTTTTCTCAGGTTTGGACTTACAGTGATAAGCAGCGAGTCTCAGGGCTCCTCAGCCAGCCTCCCCTTCCAAGACTGTTCACCTGAAAGATGTAGAGTACGGCCCTTGACTTCTCAGTGGCGAAGCATCAATGCTTCTGTGGGATGGGGCACAGATACTCAAAGGACACCTGTTTACTGGAAATTATGAAATGTTCAAATTATTAAAACACAAGTGGTTTTAGTATTTCAAAAGTACTATTTTTATCAGTTCTTTGAGAATTTCATACAATGTATTTTGATCATATTCACCCCAATTCTTCCCATATTTTCCTTTTCTGCCTTCACCTGCCAATACCCCTGGCTTTGGTATTTTACCTCCTACAGAGTCGATTTTTAATTTTATTTTATCCTTATCTACCTATTAATTTCTTTTACATTTTAAATTATCTAATGATATCATTTCCCCATTTCTTTTCTTCCTTTAACTCTTCCTAAGTTCTTTCCTTCCAACCCCTCCCATATCCCCTTCACCTTACTCCTTCTCAAATTCATGGACTCTTTTTCTTTGAAAAATACATATAATATATATATATATATATATATAATTTATGTATATATAAATATATATGTTTATATGTACATAAATATGTCAACACAATCTTCTGAGTCCATTTATTGTTGCTTGTATGTATATTATTGGATAACCATAGAGGGGCTTACTCTTGGGAAAGACTAAATTTCCCTCTATCAGAATTTCTTAGTTGCTTGTAGTTCTTTGTCTAGGGGTGGGGCTCCATGAAAATTTCCCCTTCCTTGTCTGTTGTTATTGTTATTGTTTGAGTCTTGCTTAGGCAGCCATATTGTTGAGATATCATGAGTGAAGTAGACTCCCCTCCAAGGTCCATATCCTCACTAGCCATGGGTAGTTGTGAGTCCATTTTTACATACCCACTTTCTCAAAAATTGTGGAGGTCGACCCAAACAGACTTGGTTGGATTGTAGCTTATGTGCAGTAAATTATCACTCAACCTTTTGCTCTCATGTCGTCTAAGCAGGTAATAACCAGGGGCTTTCTTAGTGTTTTTGAATACATCTATGTCATGGTCATTGTTCTTCCTCTAACAAATGCGACAACATAGCATTCCCTGAGAATGCAGTTGGCATCTCATACTTTGACATCGTTTTTAATTAAAGTAGACTTTTCTTGTTTTCTTGTGTGTGTGTGTGTGTGTGTGTGTACATTTTAAGTTTGCAGATGAGGACACACACTGAGGCTAGGAACAATGAAAATACTGCCTTGAGGTTACCCAGGTAGCTAAGTAGTAGAATCAAATTTTTCTGATTTTAGGATTCTGGGTCTCATCTTTGAAGAGAGAATGGAGAAACTTGAATTTCAACTGCATTTTCATGGAAAGCTATGTTATCCTATTTGATTGAGGAAAAAGGATGTCCATGACTTAGTTGTATTCAAAAAAATTTAGAAAGTCCCTGGTTTTATTATATTAACCTCATCATTAATTTATAATTTATTCATCCCCATGGTAGTTTATGTATATATGCATGCAAATATATACCCGCATGTATCTATCTATCTATCTATCTATCTATCTATCTATCTATCTATCTATCTGTCTGTCTGTCTATCTATCTACTATATGTAGCACAATCTTAAAACTATATATATCCTGTACCACATAAGTACATAATTTTGGTTACATGTTAAAATTATAATATGACTTACACGCTTTTATATATAACAGACAAAATCTCCATTTCATCCTGGTAAAATTTGAAATAAGTTTTAATTTAGATATTATCATCCTCATATGTAGTGGATTGTCAAATCATGGTAGGATTTTACTGGATGTTGAATAGAAACCAGACCATTGGTATCTGCATCCCCACCCCCACCCCACCAGCTCTGACCTATGTTTCTTTTTGCCTTGGTCACTGAAGTTGAATGCTGCTTTTTGAAACTCCAGACTTAATGCTTAAGTTGTTTGCTTACATTCTCAGTTCTTTCTACCTGTCTGAGGAAGGATGAGAACAATGATTCCTTGTTTAAACAGGTTTGGAACATGTTATACACCAGCTCTCAGGATTACAAGCTTACTGGCTTTGAAAAGCTTGTAGGAAACTGTTGAATTTAGTTTTCTTGAGATGGTTTGTACCTGGAATCATCTTTTTTGGCATAAGAATCCTGTCATCATTCTTTGAGATACTTTGTAAAACATTCCTTAGTGTGTTTTGCTTGTAAAGTGTCTAAGAATATCTAGAGATGCAAGAATTCCTAGAAATCCCTGGATATTAATGTGACAGATACCAGTATTTTCTATGGGAACGATGATAAGTGTCAAAGTTTAATTACTTTTTTCTAATGTAAGCTCCTCTGAAACTAGTTGTTTCTCTTTTACAAGCTTTCTGACTTGAGTCTTACAGATTTGATTTATTCAATAGTTAATAAAAAATGTTTGTCCTGTTTTTCCCATTTTGATAAATATAATCATTAAGCATGTGTATAGGAATAATTATCATAGTAATAGCACACAATTGCATAATGATTTATAGTTTATAAATTACTCCAGTGAATAATGTGCCCTTTATCTGCTAAGGTGTGACTTTTGCTCATAGACAATTTTACAGGTGAGGAGACCGAGGCCCAGAGCAGTGATGGCATGTACACACTCAGAGCGTGGCCTTACCTGCATATAAATCAAGTCTAATCTTAGTTTATGGCTCTTTCCATATTGACCTTCCTTAAGAGTACTTGGATTACTTAAGGAGCATTGGCATTCCAGTTGGTAGTCTTGTTGGCATGGACAGTGGGCTCCTAGATGTCACATGCTTCTGCCAGCTTTATTTACTGTTGCTCTCTAGCATCAAGCTTTATCAGCCACAGAGCAGCGCTGCTCAGGAAATCATTATTGACTGCAGTCATAGACACTCTAATCATATAGTAAGTGTTGCTGTTAATATTTATTCATATGCATTTAAATATTGCCATCTTCAGTTACCAGATGAGGGAACTGAGGTCTAGAACAGAAGAAAGCCTTGGTGTAACCCAGAGAGCTAAGAAACAGAGTCTCATTTCTCTGGCTCCTGGATCCAAACCCTCATCTTTAAAGAGGAAACAGAGGAACTTGAATTCTTTTTTTTTTTTAAAGCCTAGGAATTTTTTTTATTCGATATATTTTTTATTTACATTTCAAATGATTTCCCCTTTCCTAGTCCCCCCACTCCCAGAAAGTCCCGTAAGCCCCCTTTTCTCCCCCTGTCCTCCCACCCACCCCTTCCAACTTCCCCATTCTGGTTTTGCCGAATACTGCTTCACTGAGTCTTTCCAGAACAAGGGGCCACTCTTCCTTTCTTCTTGTACCTCATTTGATGTGTAGATTATGTTTTGGGTATTCCAGGTTTCTAGGTTAATATCCACTTATTAGTGAGTGCATATCATGATTCACCTTTTGAGTCTGGGTTACCTCACTTAGTATGATGTTCTCTAGCTCCATCCATTTGCCTAAGAATTTCATGAATTCATTGTTTCTAATGGCTGAATAGTACTCCATTGTGTATATATACCACATTTTTTGCATCCACTCTTCTGTTGAGGGATACCTGGGTTCGTTCCAACTTCTGGCAATTATAAATAGGGCTGCTATGAACATAGTAGAGCATGTATCCTTATTACATGGTGGGGAATCCTCTGGGTATATGCCCAGGAGTGGTATAGCAGGATCTTCTGGAAGTGAGGTGCCCAGTTTTCGGAGGAACTGCCGGACTGATTTCCAGAGTGGTTGTACCAATTTGCAACCCCAACAGCAGTGGAGGAGTGTTCCTCTTTCTCCACACCCCCTCCAACACCTGCTATCTCCTGAATTTTTAATCTTAGCCATTCTGACTGGTGTAAGGTGAAATCTCAGGGTTGTTTTGATTTGCATTTCCCTAATGACTAATGAAGTTGAGCATTTTTTAAGATGCTTCTCTGCCATCCGAAGTTCTTCAGGTGAGAATTCTTTGTTTAACTCTGTACCCCATTTTTTAATAGGGTTGTTTGGTTTTCTGGTGTCTAACTTCTTGTGTTCTTTATATATATTGGATATTAGCCCTCTATCTGATGTAGGATTGGTGAAGATCTTTTCCCAATTTGTTGGTTGCCGATTTGTCCTCTTGATGGTGTCCTTTGCCTTACAGAAACTCTGTAATTTTATGAGGTCCCATTTGTCAATTCTTGCTCTTAGAGTATACGCTATTGGTGTTCTGTTCAGAAACTTTCTCCCTGTACCAATGTCCTCAAGGGTCTTCCCCAGTTTCTTTTCTATTAGCTTCAGAGTGTCTGGCTTTATGTGGAGGTCCTTGATCCATTTGGATTTGAACTTAGTACAAGGAGACAGGGATAGATCAATTCTCATTCTTCTGCATGCTGACCTCCAGTTGAACCAGCACCATTTATTGAAAAGGCTATCTTTTTTCCATTGGATGCTTTCAGCCTCTTTGTCGAGGATCAAGTGTCCATAGGTGTGTGAGTTCATTTCTGGATCTTCAATCCTGTTCCATTGATCCTCCTGCTTGTCACTGTACCAATACCATGCAGTTTTTAACACTATTGCTCTGTAGTATTGCTTGAGGTCAGGGATACTGATTCCCCCAGACTTTCTTTTGTTGCTGAGAATAGTTTTAGCTATCCTGGGTTTTTTTGTTATTCCAGATGAATTTGATAATTGCTCTTTCTAACTCTGTGAAGAATTGAGTTGGGATTTTGATGGGTATTGCATTGAATCTGTAGATTACTTTTGGCAAAATGGCCATTTTAACTATATTGATTCTACCGATCCATGAGCATGGGAGGTTTTCCCATTTTTTGAGGTCTTCTTCCATTTCCTTCTTCAGAGTCTTGAAGTTCTTGTCATACAGATCTTTCACATGTTTGGTAAGAGTCACCCCAAGATACTTTATACTGTTTGTGGCTATTGTGAAGGGGGTCATTTCCCTAATTTCTTTCTCAGCCTGCTTATCCTTTGAGTATAGGAAGGCCACTGATTTGCTTGAGTTGATTTTATAACCTGCCACTTTGCTGAAGTTGTTTATCAGCTGTAGGAGTTCTCTAGTGGAGTTTTCTGGGTCACTTAGGTAGACTATCATGTCATCTGCAAATAATGATAGTTTGACATCTTCCTTTCCAATTTGTATCCCTTTGACCTCCTTATGTTGTCGAATTGCCTGAGCTAGTACCTCAAGTACAATATTGAAAAGATAAGGAGAAAGGGGGCAGCCCTGTCTAGTCCCTGATTTTAGTGGGATTGCTTCAAGTTTCTCTCCATTTAGTTTGATGCTGGCTACCTGTTTGCTGTATATTGCTTTTACTATGTTTAGGTATGGGCCTTGAATTCCTGTTCTTTCCAAGACTTTAAGCATGAAAGGATGCTGAATTTTGTCAAATGCTTTTTCAGCATCCAATGAAATGACCATGTGTTTTTTTTCTTTGAGTTTGTTTATGTAGTGGATTGCATTGATGGATTTCCGTATATTGAACCAACCCTGCATCCCTGGGATAAAGCCTGCTTGATCATGGTGGATGATCGTTTTGATGTATTCTTGGATTCGGTTGGCAAGAATTTTATTGAGTATTTTTGCATCTATGTTCATAAGGGAAATTGGTCTGAAGTTCTCTTTCTTTGTTGGATCTTTGTGTGGTTTTGGTATCAGCGTAATTGTGGCTTCATAAAAGAAATTGGGTAGTGTTCCTTCTGTTTCTATTTTGTGGAATAATTTGAAGAGTATTGGTGTTAACTCTTCTTTGAAGGTCTGATAGAATTCTGCACTGAAACCATCTATCTGGTCCTGTGCTTTTTTTGGTTGGAAGGCTTTCTATGACTCCTTCAATTTCTTTAGGCATTATGGGACTGTTTAGATGATCTATTTGGTCCTGATTTAATTTTGGTATTTGGTATCTGTCAAGGAAATTGTCCATTTCCTCCAGATTCTCCAGTTGTGTTGAGTACAGGCTCTTGTAGTAGGATCTGATGATTCTTTGGATTTCCTCAGTTTCCGTTTTTATATCTCCCTTTTCATTTCTAAGTTTGTTAATTTGGATACTTTCTCTGTGCCCGTTGGTCAGTCTGGCTAAGGGTTTATCTATCTTGTTGATTTTCTCAAAGAACCAGCTCCTGGTTTTGTTGATTCTTTGTATGGTTCTCTTTGTTTCTACTTGATTGATTTCGGCCCTGAGTTTGATGATTTTCTGCCTTCTACTCCTCCTGGGTGAAATAGCTTCTTTTTGTTCCAGGGCTTTCAGGTGTGTCATTAAACTGGTAGTGTATGCTCTCTCCATTTTCTTTTTGGAGGCACTCAGGGCTATGAGTTTTCCTCTTAGCACTGCTTTCATTGTGTCCCATAGATTTGGGTATGTTTTGTCTTCATTTTCATTGTGTTCTAAAAAGTCTTTAATTTCTTTCTTTATTTCTTCCTTGACCAAGGTATCATTGAGTAGAATATTGTTCAATTTCCACGTGTATGTGGGTTTTCTGTTGTTTTTGTTGCTATTGAAGACCACTTTTACTCCATAGTGATCTGATAGGAGGCATGTGATTAGTTCGATATTCTTATATTTTTTGAGGTCTGTCTTGTGACCAATTATGTGGTCGATTTTGGAGAAGGTACCATGAGGTACTGAGAAAAAGGTATATTCTTTTGCTTTAGGATAGAATGTTCTATATATATCTGTTAAATCTAATTGGTCCAAAGCTTCAATTAGTTTCAATATGTCCCTGTTTAGTTTGTTTTCCTGATCGGTCCATTGAGGAAAGTGTAGTGTTGAAGTCACCCACAATTATTGTGTTAGGTGCAATGTGTGCTTTGAGCTTTAATAAAGTTTCTTTTATGAAAGAGGGTGCCCTTGCATTTAGAGCATAGATGTTCAGGATTGAGAGTTCTTCTTGTTTTATTTTTCCTTTGACCAGCAAGAAGTGTCCCTCAGAGTCTCTTTTGATGACTTTGGGTTGAAAGTCAATTTTATCTGATATTAAAATGGCTACTCCAGCTTGTTTCCTGAGACCATTTGCTTGTAAAATTGTCTTCCAGCCTTTTACTCTAAGGTAGTGTTTGTCTTTGACCCTTAGGTGTGTTTCCTGTAAGCAGCAAAATGTAGGGTCCTGTTTGCGTATCCAGTCAGTTAGTCTATGTCTTTTTATTGGGGCATTGAGTCCATTGATGTTAAGAGATATTAAGGAATAGTGATTGTTACTTCCTGTCATTTTTGACGTTATTTTTTAAATTTGATTGGTAACTTCTTTTGGGTTTGATGAAAGGTTACTATCTTGCTTTTTCCAGGGTGAAGTTTCCCTCCTTGTATTGGTGTTTTCCTCCTATTATCCTTTGTAGGGCTGGGTTTGTGGATAGATATTGGGTAAACTTGGTTTTGTCATGGAATATCTTAGTTTCTCCATCTATGGTGATTGAGAGTTTGCTGGATATAGTAGTTTTGGCTGGCATTTGTGTTCTCTTAGAGTCTGCATGAGATCAGCCCAGGATCTTCTAGCCTTCATAGTCTCGGGTGAAAAGTCTGCTGTGATTCTGATAGGTCTTCCTTTATATGTTACTTGGCCTTTTTCTCTTACTGCCTTTAATATTCTTTCTTTGTTTAGTACATTTGGTGTTTTGATTATTATGTGACGGGAAGTATTTCTGTTCTGGTCCAGTCTGTTTGGAGTTCTGTAGGCTTCTTGTATATTCATGGGCATCTCTCTCTTTAGGTTAGGGAAGTTTTCTTCCATAATTTTATTGAAGATATTTGCTGGCCCTTTAAGTTGTAAATCTTCACTCTAATCTATGCCTATAATCCTTAGGTTTGGTCTTCTCATTGTGTCCTGGATTTTCTGGATATTTTGGGTTACAAGCTTTTTGCTTTTTGCATTTTCTTTAACTGTTGAGTCCATGGTTTCTATGGTATCTTCAGAGTCTGAGATTCTTTCTTCTATCTCTTGTATTCTGTTGTTGATATTTGCATCTATGTCCATTGATTTCTTCCCAAGACTTTCTATCTCCAAAGTTGTCTCCCTTTGAGTTTTCTTAGTTGTTTCTACTTCTGATTTTAGATCCTGGATGGTTTTGCTTAGCTCCTTCACTTGCTTGTTTGTGCTTTCCTGTAATTCTTTAAGAGATTTTTGTGTTTCCTCTTTAATGACCTCAGCCTGTTGACCAAAGTTCTCCTGTATTTCTTTAAGTGTTTTTTGTGTTTCCTCATTATTGGCTTTTGTATTCTCCTGGATTTCTTTCAATGATTTTTGTGTTTCCCTTGCAAGGACTTCTAACTTTTGATCCATTTTCTCCTGAATTTCTTTAAGTATGTCCTTCATGTGTTCCTGTACCAGCATCATGACCAGTGATTTTAAATCCAAATCTTGTTTTACTGGTGTGATGGGGTATCCAGGACATGCTGGTAAAGGAGAATTGGGTTCAGATGTTGCCATATTGCCTTGATTTCTGTTAGTGACGTTCCTGTGTCTGCCTTTTGCCATCTAGTTCTCACTGGTGTTAGTTGGTGTTGTCAATGCTGAACTCATCAGTGCAAGCTGCCCCTTCCCAGGTGGCCTCTGGTGCACAGCTTACCTCCTGTACTGCCTGGAGACAGGGTGTTGTTGTCCAGGCTGTTCAGACCCTGAAGCAGACACCTGAAGGCTCCTGCTGGGGCCTGCTGGATTCACTGGAGCACACTGACTTCTCCCAGCTGGCCGCCGGGAAGCCCCACTTTCCTCCTTCAGGACCTGGAGATGTGGTGTTGCTGCTCAGGCTGATCTGGATCCGGAAGTGGAGAGGTCTGAGGGCTACCGCCCGAGGCCTCAGGACTGAAGCCTCGGAACTTGTATTCTTATACTATTCTTATATCAGATCCAGCTGTTTCTACATCAACACATGTTACTGCTCTGTTACACTTGTCCTCACAGCAGACAAAGAATGACAATCTGCTTTTGGTGACAGTTAATATATCTGAGCATTTGTTCTATGCTAGTTACTGTTATAAGCACTTTATATTTCTTATGTCCCTTAATTCTCTGAAATTTACAAGTTAGCTATTATTGTTATCCCAAGAAAGCCAAGGCTTTGTGAAGATCAATGTTTTGTCCAGGGTTATACTGCCAACAAAGAAAGCTCAGAAGCTCTATCAACTTTAATTCTAAACTGTATTTGTCTCCACAAAACAAAACAAAAATGGGGAGATAAAGTTATTAGCAACTCCCAATGAGGCGTCTGTCTGTCTTAGCTGGTTCTCTTGTTGTGTGTCCTGAGTAAGCACAATTTGATATCCGAGGAAGAAACATTCACATTACCATCTTTTGTTGGACATGGGATAACTCCACCATAGATTCAGGTTGGTTTGGTTCTTTCTAAGCCTGTTCATTCTGGAACATGTCATGACAGAATCTTCTAGAACATGTTATCTAGTCCCAGTCACCTTCCTCAGTTAATTGGAGACCTCTCAGTTCTCAATCTCTTCCTCTTTTCTTCCTGATCCATACTGTCTCATCTCCTTTTCTTTCTACTTTCTTCTGCAAGCCCCCGTCCCCATTTAGCTGCCTGCTCTGTTTCTTTTCTCTTTCTAATCCCCATTCCCTAATTTCCTAATTATTGCAAGCATTGTCAATACTTACTGTTTAGTGTGATAGGAAATGCTGTCTGTAATGCCCACAGGTAAGTATACTTCAAAAGGAATAAATGGGGTTCAGCTGCCCCCAGCATATTTACTGGAGAAAGACAAAGGCTTTAAATTAAGGGATTAATTGGAAACCTCTCAGGTACACTTAGTTTCTGCTTGGCTGAACCAAGTTCTTCTCTTGAAAGGTCAATGAGTTTTTCCATAATTTTGAGCTGCTCTGAGAAAGAAACCATAAATCTTTCTGTTTATTTGCTTTATAAATCTCTCCCTTCCGCTCATTTAGTTAGTAGAGAGCTGAACAGAATAAATCCATGGCTTTCTTTTCAAAAAAGAAAAACAAACCATGTTACCATAAAAGGAAACCTGGGCTGCTAAAACTATAAATGTCAACTCTTCCTAACGGAAGATGTGTGTGTATATGTGTGTAAGTGTGCATGTGCACATGCGTATACATGCACACATTTTAAATGATAATAAATCATACTGCTGGTTTTTACTTGTGTTATCTTCTATGTAGAAGATTTTTATGATATTATCAAGGAAAGAAAATAAGCTTTGCTATGAAGTGACATCAGCATTAGGATGTAATGAAAAATACGGTCAAATTGATGGACGATATGTTCAAAGAATAACTTATTCTTGTTAATTGGAGAAATTATTCAGTCATGTTCACATTCTTCTGTTTTAATAACAAATCTTTAAATTCTCAAGTCTCACTTCAGGCCATAAAGTGGCAGGCCATATTTATTGTTCAGTTTCTACTTGGTGACTGATGGCTGTACCAAGAAGATATGAGCACTGATTCAGAGCCTCTTCATCCATGGTGTCAAGTGTGTGCCACCAGATTGAGGCTTGTACTAGCCTTATGTCCCGTCTTCCAGGATGGCTTTGGAGGTTGTTTTGGTGTCCTATCCATCATTTTGGTTTTTTTCCCTGAGGTGATCACAGGAAAGGAAGTCTCAGCTCTTTCCAAGGCCAGATACCTTTCCATGTATCATGGTGTCTCCAGCACTATATCTGGTATGTTGGTTGCAGTGTACTTTTATAAATACATAATGGTTTTAGAATGTAGCTTAGTTAGTTAAATGCATCTAGCATTGTTGAAGTTCTGGGATTTGATCTCCAGCAGTGCATAAAACCAGATATACAGGTGCAAGCCCGAATTAACAGCACTTAGTAGGTAGAAGGAGGATCACAAGTTCTAGGTCATTCTTGGCTACCTATAGTGTGTTCCAGGAAAATTTAGGCTGTGTGATACCCTGACTTAAAAACAAAATCCAATAGCTCAGAAAAGGCATACATAAATCTGAGGTTTTAAAGATTTGGGTCAGCTGTTCAGTCTGGCTCTTTCCCTTTCTTTGAGTTTATTAACTCCTAAGTCAACTACAAAGGCGATTAGCATATCCTACCTCCCTCTCACATCTCAGATACAATGGTAGAATTCATCAGATTTTTTAGTGGTCTATTGCAAAGTAGACTTTACCAACTTTATTCTGAAAAGTGATGGGCATTAGGACCAGTCCATTGTACATCTTCACACCCCATCCTGTGCTTCTATAATGTCCCAGAGCATTTGGGCCTTTTGGGAGGTTCTGTGAGGATCCTGATGCTAGGACTTTCAAGTATGTGGGGATATGTGAGCCCCAGCACATGTGTGGAAGTTAGAAGACAACTTGCACCTATCAGTTCTTTCCTTTTCCTATGTGGGTCTTAGGGATCAAACTCGGGGGGGGGCAGTTTGGTTGGCAAATACCTTTCCTGGCTGAGCTGTGTCACTGGGCTAAGAAAGAATCTTCAAAGGGAACATGAATTTGTGGGTTTGCCATGGCTCACTGAAGACTTACCGTGTAGTAGAAATTAGGCTGGTTGTTTCTTGTATCCAGAACATAAGTTGTAAGGGTGTGGTAGGAGAAGAAATGACAAATGATATTCTGGTTTCAACTATGGCTAACCATAGCTCCTTGTAAGCACTTATCTAAGCAACATGAAGCCATATTAGGGCTAGTTATTTATTTATTTTTTTAATTTTGTGAGTTGTTGACAAAACTCATTAGATCCTCGATAAACTTAAATAAGATTAAAATATTCACATTGGCCCTGTTCCTAGTTTTTAACCTCACATATCTCCTTCTATCAACATACCAAGAAAAATCAAGATGTCATGCAAATTTAGTTTCCAGCCTGAAAACCTTTCACTGGAAAAAAAAAAATCAATGAAACAAGCAGCTAATGGAGGTGTTCAGATGGATGAGTAGTGCTGAGGGTTTCTTTGATATGTAAATGCTAGAAATCCAAACTCCGAGTGGCTTATGCAGGGAAATTTGATGACCTGAGATAACTTAAAGTTCAGGATTAGCTCTCAGGCTAGGCTGGATCTCAGCAGTATAGGCTCCAGGACCAGGCTCTCTCTTTTATCTTGCTTTTTCTTTTTTTTTTTTAAGATTTATTTATTTTATTTCTTTATTATATGTAAGTACACTGTAGTTGTCTTCAGTCACTCCAGAAGAGGGTGTCAGATCTCATTATGGATGGTTGTGAGTCGCCGTGTGGTTGCTGGGATTTGAACTCAGGACCTTTGGAAGAACAGTCAGTGCTCTTAATTGGATGAGCCATCTCTCCAGCCCCTATCTTGCTTTTTCATAAGCATGTCTGCTCAGCTCCTACCTCCATCTTCAACCCTATCAGTAATGCTGTGTCATTCAATATTTGTGTCATCCAACTGAGGGTCATTATTGTGGGCTGAGCTCAGAGTTTGATCCTTGAACCACTTGCATGTAGCAAGGAGCTACAAGGTCCTGAGTAGTTTGTCTTGCTTTGTGACAGCTTTATGTCTCTGCAAAGTGAAGGTAGGACTGACCTATACTTAAACCATGTGATAGATGAAGGAAAAAGGACAGCATCTCAGAAAATGGGCATGGTTTCTTGGAGAGAAATGTCCACAGCTCTCTTTCACTGTTTTTACTTTGCAAAGGAAGGTCTCTTGCCGGGAGCCAGCCTGACCTGGAACAGGGAACCGGTTCAGATGGGATGTAGCATTAGCTTTAAAGACTGATGATCTCTGGCCTTCTAGCTCTCTAACTATACTACTGAATGCTTGCTGATAACGTCTAAAATTTTTAAAAACTTTCTTGCTTATTCTATGGTTAAAAACCACTTGCTTAGGCAACTAATACCTGTTGTCAGCAGCGGGGAAGCTAAGTAAAAAAATCTCTTGCTATCACTCCCTTCTCTGTCCAGGCAACCAGAAATCTCTCTGGCTAGACTGATTAACTCTTTGTGAATCAGAGAGGAAGGAAAGGAGAAGAATTAGAATGTTTTCTACAGTTAAGCACAGCAGATAAACACAGACACATATACATTCATATAATCATACTCTGGCTGGGCCTGCCTCTCTCTCTCTCTCTCTCTCTCTCTGTTAACTCCACAAGTATTCATGCATGCTTATACACATACACATGTACATACAGACTGGATGGATGGGTGGATGGATGGATGGATGGATGGATGGATGGCCAAACTATTTAACCAACAATTTTGTTTCTTTTCTCTGGCCTTTTTTATACTTCCTTAGACAAAATGTTCTTTAGAAAATTACCTCAGAAATAAAATGTTACATAAAATTGGAGCCAGAGAAGGATGTTGATATAAGTTCAAAGCAATGTTTCATTCTCTATGCTCATTATATGTTCAAAGCAACAGGTTGTATATGGTCTTGCCTTATCATAGTGCACACCCGTGGCTCTATGCTTGGAAATGTTTTTCCTTGAATATAAACTTGTCCCAAGTCTATTTCTCATTTTAGTGTAATTATGAAAGCTCATTGTATTTCTTATTATGAAGCCTTTACTTACTATTATGAGGAGTGGGTATATTTTATTCTTGATTCTAACTTTATTGTATCTTTCTAGTAAAGCAACCAAGATCATCTCTTAAAACTGTTTTCCTAAAATTATTTGAATCAAATCAGGAATTCTATTCAATCATTAATTCATCTAAACAGTATTAATTCATGAAAGTTCATCTTTATGTTGATCTGCAGGAAATCTGATCACTAAGGTGGGCCAATGCCCAGGGATTATTATATTAATTAAATAATGACAGGAAAGGCATATCAGTTGCAGGAAGCAATTCTGAGATAAAGTGTGTTTGGGAACTTACTATTAAGATCACGCATTGTAGACCATGCAAAAATGGTGGGCTACCTCCAGGAAGGCCACCTGCTAGCTTTAGCCTCTCCTAGATGGCTCCTGGCAGTCTCAGAAATGATAAGATTTCATATTCTCAAAAGAACATCCCCCATTGTGACAAGGTGCTCTGGATTTCTTGACACTTCTTGGTTGCATTTCTTTCCTTGGGAATTAAATGACGGTGTTCCTCCTGGCTGGATCTGAGACTTTGCCTATGCTCACTTCTCTTCCTGTTTCCAGGATAGCAACACTACTACTTCTTAACAGGTGGATGGTTAACAGTTTATGTAAGACCTCCAGCCTAGACCACCTGCCCCAACTCCATGTCTGACTGAGTTCTTAGAAGCTCCACAAAGATTTCTCAATTTCTCAGGGTGTTTCACATTCCCATAATCTTCCCTGTTTATTTTTTGTTTGTTTGTTTTTTGTTTTTTTAACAACACCTTGATGAGGTGCCTGTGACTATGGACTTAAAAGGAAGACCGATAGATTTTGGTACACAGTGGGAGGCTTTGGTTCATGGCTAGTTGTCCTATGGATTTTCAGGCTGTGACAAGGAACCATAACAGACACATGCAATAGAGGAAGTGTGTTTGTATTACTATCACTAGAAAAGGAAATGAAAGAAGAGGTGCTGAGGTCCCAATATACCCTGACAACTTGCTCCCAGTGGCTTAAACTCCTCCCATTAGGATCCACATCTGCTATAACTGAGAAGCTTTTTTTTTTTTTTTAAGATTTATTTATTATATGTATGTACACTGTAGCTGTCTTCAGACACACCAGTAGAGGGCGCCAGATCTCATTACAGAAGGTTGTGAGCCACTATGTGGTTTCTGGGATTTGAACTCAGGACCATCAGAAGAGAAGTCAGTGCTCTTAACTGTTGAGCCATCTTTTCAGCACCCAGTTTTGGAGGGGGGGCATATTTCAGCTCTTTACTGTAGCATTCTGTGTGATCACATACTGTTTTACCATGTTTCCTCTACCTATGATTTTTGTAGCATCAGTCCTCTTGTATACAATCAATAGATTCTTCATCTTTATTCTAGTTTTTGTTGTATAATATATTTTATTTATTCTTTAACAACTTCATACATGCATACAATGTATCTTGATTATATCCATGCCCAACTCCTTCCCTCCTCACTCTGCATGGAACTCCCTAATATACCTCCTCCTCTCTTTCTTATCTTCTTCTTTTAGAGGGTAACCCACTGAGCCCAATTGCTGCTGCTTGCAGAAATGTTAATTGATCTTGTTGCCTTGATCTTGTACAGGTTTTGTACAAGTATCCTCAGCTACAATGAGGTCATGAGTACAACAGCCTTGCCACACTGGAAGACAGCATTTTGCAGCTTTCTTCCCTATCCTCCAGCTCTTACATGCTCTCTGTCCCTTCTTCCACAATTTTCCTTGAGCCATTGGTGGAAAGGAGCTGATGCAGATGTCCAATTTATCCGCTTGTAATCTCACCATCATCTTTAAAATGTTTACACTTCCTCCCACATCTTCCGACTTCCTTCAAATCCAGCCTGACTTATCTCTTGTCTTTAATGTGGCTATGGTGCGTAAGCATCTTCCAGAATGCTTGCTTTCAAAGGTACCTCACATTATATTTTCAACTAGTCTTGCACATTGCTTGGAGAATTATCTTGTCAGCTGAAAAGCTGAGTGTGCCATCCACTTTCTAACTATAAGGAAAAGGATGCATTCGTACTATAGGTCACAGAGACTTAGGTGGTTCTGTGACTAGCATTTCAGGTTCTCCATGTCTTTCTGTCCTCAATTTACCTCATTCTCTCCTCTTCATTGTCTACACTGTTAGTCCTCCCTGTACCATCTCTCGCCACTTACTGTACCCTCCATCCAGTTGTCCCTTTGTACTGATATCAGATGACTTATCTCTTGTTCGTTAACCTCA
Source organism: Apodemus sylvaticus (assembly GCF_947179515.1). Classification (NCBI taxonomy): domain Eukaryota; kingdom Metazoa; phylum Chordata; class Mammalia; order Rodentia; family Muridae; genus Apodemus; species Apodemus sylvaticus. The sequence goes on along the minus strand of NC_067472.1, from coordinate 164,056,718 downwards.
CTGGCCAGATCAAGTTTCCAACATATACTTTCTTAAGACCACTTACTCCTCCTTAGTTGAACTCCCATAATGCTAATCCTAAATTTGTTTGCTTTGCTTGATTATCCCTGTCATTTTCTTCTTGGCATCACATTTTTAACACCCAAATGTTTGACTCCTAGTAAGTAATAGGTATTAGAATGCTTTAATAATGTTAGGTGAGCTATAAAAACCAGCTAGTCTATAGGTGCTTTTTGGACTTTGTGCTTCATGGACTCAATGTGACTTTGTGTCCATTTCTAGAGCTTTGATATTTTAATTCCCTCACTTGCAAAATGGACTGGGAATTCTCCCATATAGCCTGAAATCAAATGGGACAATGCCAGGAGAATAGAGCTCATGTATTGTAGAAGCACACAGTAGAAACTTTATCATCCTTTCATACTATTTCTCACTCTTTTTCTCATAGAATAGGTGTGTTCCACAAACACTGCGTAGCTCCTCTGTGCTTCTCCTGGTCCATATGGCCATCTCTTCCTTTGGTTTTGCTGGCATGACTTCTAGTGAATAATGTTCAGTTTGGTAGAGATGAGTCAACCAACCCTTTGTTGTGTCCCATGGGTATCCAGGCAGAGTTACTTGGCACCTTAATGATCAGCATTTATGATGGTGGGCCATTTGCTTGGAAGAGAGAATAATTTGCTCAGTTTTGAAGGTACATTAACTCATTTTGGACACTACAGATCAGGGATTAGGCTTCTTCATAGAGTCCCTAAATAGCTTCTCTACTGTGATTCCATTATTTTAAACACATTTCATTGTTTTTATGTATGCATGAGTGTGTGTGTGTGTGTGTGTGTGTGTGTGTGTGTGTGCGTGCGTGCACGTGTGATTTAGTTAATAGTTTCCTTTAAGTTATATGGCTCACTGAAAGGTTTTAAGCTGATTGGCTCAACAGCTTACTGAAAGGTCATATCAGTTTACTGGTTAACAGCTTGCCTTGAGTAGTATGAGTAGGATGAAGATGTCCACCTAGGAGCAGGATGAAGTCAAGTGGTTATCTTATATTAGATAGATGAGGAGTTTGAGATGACTTATAAGAATTTGAAGTGAGTTGAAATAGTTGAAATTATTTTAAACTAAAATCCCACTTAGCAGTGAAGTCATAGACTAGACTTGGCTGGTTATTTGGTTGCTGTCACCTTCACAGTTTGTCCTCTCATCTTCTGTTTTGTCCTTCTGAGCCTTTGGACTATAATGTGCAGCATCTATTCTAGGGTCAGAAGGATTCAGCTTGCTGGGTACTAGTGTTCAGGAACTTTAACTGCATCATAGTCTTCTGGTGTCTGTTTATGAGGGAGGTGATATTCTGAGTCCTTGATTTCTTTGATCTGAAATGGAGACTATTATTTTGCTTATATAACAAGTTCCAGGTGACAAGTCATTGCCTCATTCCTGATGTCAGTGTTGTGCTCTAGAGCCATTTAAAATTAAAAGTTTTCTTTTGTCTCTCAATCAAGCCTGCATCAATAAATCAAACAACTACAGATATTGTATACACCTTAAAGCACAATGTTGGTGAAGTAAAGTCCTCTCTAAGAGAATCAGACAATCTAGATTGTGTATGTTATGTATCGTTTTTTGTACTTATTCCCCTCAATTTTATAGTCTTTATTAACATGGTATATAAATATAAATAAACCTGAAATTCATGAAATATTGATTAACCATATAGAAGAGTTAAATATATTAAGTGATCCAGAAGAAAACTACAGAGCATAGAATGCAGAATGCAGAATTTGCCCAATATAGTCTCTGATGTTTGGTTGGAAATGCTCAAAATGACTTTTGTAATAGATAAGAAAGAAACTCCACAGGGCTGAAGCATTCTCTAATTTTAGTAAAAAGGCCAAACTCATTTTAACCTGGGTGAATTTTACCCCTTTTAATTTTAATTCAGCTTAATTTCCCTTTTCCCTTTGCAACCCTCCTCAGCTAGCTTGACCCAGGTCATAACTACTATTATCCAGTCACAGCCCATACAGCAGAGCTCTGGAGACTGCCCGAGTGAGTCGCTTTTCTGTTACGTGATTAGTTATTAGCTGTGTATGTTGAAAAACTTGCCTAACTTTATTGCATCTTGCTTTCCCTCATTTATCCTCTGCAATGAGGATAATAATGGTATTTATACTGTGTCACTGCTCTGAGGATAAATTAATTTATGCATGTAAAGGGACTGGAATGATACTTAGGGCACCTTTAAATATTATAATCGAATACTTGCCTTCCTTGAAACTTAGAGAATTCTCCAGAAAAAGCTTCTTAGTTCTGAAAAACCACATCATATTGGTCTACAGTTGGCAGAGAAACTAAAAGACAAAAGATTGGAATTTGTCTCTGCTTACAAAAACCGAGATGATCAGCCTTCCAGACCATGCTGCATTTAACACTTCCACTGGGAACATGCATAGGACACGGTGCCTTTGCTTTGCTGTTTGGCTGTTGGAATACTCTGCGGTCTAAGGAAATGATGCTTCTTCATATGTTTCATAATTCCCATTGGCTTCTTCAGCCATTTGATCATAAAAAGATGAGTTCTGACTTTAAGATTTTTTTCTGGGCGTATTTTAGGGTTTCTTTTTTTTTTTGAGTCAAAATGAAACAACGTATTGTAACATGACTTCAGTCCCACAAGCCCTGTTATCATCTGGTTGTAGATACCTTTAGCAATGTTTTGTACTTATAAGTGCTCATATATATTTTATCCAAAGCTCTTTTTTTTGGGGGGGGGTCATCAGAACACCTCAAGGAGTATTGTTTTCTTAACTAGTTGGATAGAAGGCTTTGGCATTACACATAAGAATTGTGTGCTTTAGTCTTCAGTAGCTGACTGTTAGATACTAATTCTGGCAAGATGAACAACCTTTCTGAGCACCAGTTGGCCCATATGTCACAGTATTATTCCTTTGTGGTACTGGCGAAGTAATGCTCACTAACACACACACAGAGATAAATCATAACAGAGTTTAAATCCAAATCTGGAATGCAGACCCTCATCTCATTGCTCTTACCATTTCTGAAGAGGAAGATTTTGTGTATACTCTGGACCAAGGCATTTATGGAAGGAGTCTAGGGGTTTCCCTTAGGGTCAGCTCGTTCTCCATCAATTGCCCACAGCAGATAACTTAGTGCTGGGTGTCGTGTCTGTCTACCCACTCATCAATACTTGTATGACAGGGTGTTGAAACTCTTCAATTATCTTGGTCCCTCCCTCTCCAATGATATTCTCTGTGTTCTCCTGACTCATCTATTTGCCTTTGACCCACTTTCTATATCTTGATTTCATCCCATACTTAACAGTACAATTCGTTGTTAATTGGCCAGGTGAAAAATCTGAAATTGGTTTGGGTTATAGTAAGAAGATAATTTACTTTCCCCACACATTTCCCTCAACTACTCCCTTAACTCCAAATGCTGGGTGCAGCCCATAGATTTCTGGTGACTTTTGTATGCTGACATTTTAGTTTAGTTTGAGACTCCACTCTCATGTCTAAATGCACCTATCTTTCCTTCTTTCTTATCACAAGATTACTTGTTTTGGCTTAAGATCTTACAGAGGTAGGGAGTATAGTCTGCTTTCCATACCTCCACCACTACTACCCATTATGGTATCCCATTATGTTCTCTTTCATGATCAAGGTATAAAGTTCATGGCAGATCATGTAGGCCATCCCTCAGTCAGATAGCTAATATGAGATTGACAGTGGTATGTTCTCTGGCATCTAATCAATCCTCCTTTTAATCCCCCTTTCTTAGTAGTAAATTCCTATAACATGTTGATGCTGTGATCTTACCCATTTAGAATCTCTTAGATGTGGCCCTGGAGAAATGGCTGGTGACTGGTTGTTTTTCACACTGTGTACCTATTAAGCATGGTTTCTTGACATGACAATACTAGAGAGCATGTTTCCTTCTGCTGCTTTCTAGGCTCAGAGAAAACCAGTAGATGCATGCAAAAAATAGGTGCCCAATTCAGGAGTACCTTCCCCATCTCTCTTTGTTGGCAGCTCCACTTTCTTGCCCTGTTTTTTCATCAACCTGACTATTTGACTTTGTTGATTCTGACCACATTCTTCTAGCTTCCTCATCTGCTTTTTGTTTCTATAGCTAGAGGAGAAGAATGGTGTTGTAGTGACTTAGGTAGCAAACTTTGGGAAGTGTTGGCCACTCATTGGTGTTTAAATTCTTTAAACTTTGTGTACTTGGGACATTTTGTCTTTGTCTTTGCTGCTAATGGTAGTTATGAGAAGCCCTACTCAAAACTGTCTGCTGTTGACACTCAGAACTTCTCTGAGCATGCCCTGTAACTGTCTTCTGGAGTTTACATAGCCATGGCCAGGTGAATAGGATGGTGCAGTCTAGCATACAACTGCTGTCTGCTGAACAGTGTTCTGGGACTTTGCCACCAATTGGAACTGTCAGGTAGATCATGGCCTATACACTTTATTTTAGAGCCACTGTGCTCATCTATGCCTCAGCATGTTTTCTATTCTTAGTGGAGAATCTGCCTGCCTTGAATGCACTCCTGTGTGGGGAGCCTGACATGCTTTTATGAGAATTCAGTTCAGAAGCTCCTAACACACAGGAGCTTCCTTGGTCATGCCCTATGACTGTGTTCTGTACCTTTCCATATTTAGATTCCTTAGCTTATGACTCTCCTTGATTCCTAAGAGCCTTGATTCCCAAGAGCAAGCCAGGATATATTTGTTTCTTTGTCTCATTATTTCTGCCTTTGATGACAGTATTATCTCTGGCAACCCAGATTTTATTGTAACTATGTTTGTCCCTCCTTGATCAGGACCCATCCTCTACTGAGATTTCTTTTTTTTTTTTTTAAATTGGAGATTGTTTTTATTTACATTTCACATGTTATCCCCTTTCCTGCCTCCCCCCTCTGGGAACCCCATAACCCATCCCCTCTTCCCCTGCTTCTATGAGGGTATTCTCCCACTCACCTACCCACTCCTGCCTCCCTGCCCTGGCATTCCCCTACACTGGGTCATCCATTGAGCCTTCACAGGACCAAGATCCTCTCCACTCATAGATGCCAGGCAATGCCATCCTCTGCTACATATGCAGCTGGAGCCATGGGTCCCTCCATGTGTACTCTTTGGTTAGTGGTTTAGTCCCTGGGAGCTCTGGTGGGCCTGGTTGGTTGATATTGTTGTTCTTCCTATGGGGTTGCAAACCCCTTCAGCACCAGACTCAAGCCTTGGCTTCCTCTACTGAGATTTCTAAGGTGAATGAATTTCAATGAAAAGAACATAAAGGAACCTTTACAAGGTGCATTTGAAACATCTAAATATGCTCTCATTTAATTGTCCCAACAACTTTGTACTGTAGATTACATACTTCCATCTGTTCTAGTTAACTTTAAATTGTCAACTTGACCCCCTAAAATCAACCAAGAAGGGAATCTCAATCTAGGAATTGCACAGATGGAGATGTGGCCTACCTGAGGGTATATCTGTGGAGGATTGTCTTGGTTGTTAATTGATGAGTTGACATGGGCATGCTCAGCCCCATGTGGGTGGCACTATTTTCCAGGTAGGTAGTCTTTCGCTCTATAAGAAAGCTATTTCAGTATGAACCTGTGAATGAGCCAGTAAAGTCCTCATTTTTGGACTTTAATTTCTTGCTATTACTTTAAATCAGATTCTTTACATGTGTCATTGCTGTCCAGGACACTCAGTAGGATTTGCCATCTGTCAGAGGGTCGGAAACTTTTGTGGGTTGTTGTTGTTGTCTGATTATTTTCTAGTTTAGGATTTTAAAAACAGCCTGCAAGGGCCATTAGCAATGGATTTTAAGTTCTTCTTCATAGTTTCTGTTCCAAGATCCTGTGCTGATTTCCTTCAGGGATGTATTGTGACCTGGAAAGATAAGCCAAGTAAACCCTTCTTTTTTCCAAGTTACTTTTAGTCAGAGTGATTTATCGCAGCAATAGAAAGGGTAATAGGGCATCATAATTTTAAGGACTACATGAAAGGCCCTAGATATGTAAGTTGTATATTCCATCCTGCTAGATCTGAAACTCTTATTGGAATGATTCCAACACAATGGACAAGTCAGCAGACTGCAATTTGTTTTGTTGTGGATGTTTGTATGAACCAGCATGGGCCTCAGTCAATGGCTGCCATTGCACTGCTGGTCCTGTAGAGCCAGGCCTGTTTTGGGATCCTTGCTCTGAGTTCACACTGGTTCCCAGATCTCAGGCTTATCATGATGTATGTTACTTGAAGCAGCTGAGGAAGTTAATTTGACAGAAGGAAATTAAACTCATCTCCATTCTCCATCGTCTCAGAAGTGCTACACTAGAGGAGAATCACTCCCAAGATGACAGGTATTTTATAGAAAGGTCACAGAATCCTCTCTCCTCCCTTGCTTCCTTCAACACCTTGGTAGGATGAAGTTTTTGTTCTTTGTTTTCATTATTTAACTGAATAACAGTTTTATGAAGACAGAGATATTTACATGCTAGATCATTAATTCAGAGTTTAAGGTTGTTGAATATGCAAGCAAGCAGAGAACCTAGGGCACTAAAGTAAACAGAGCTTGGCAACTGGGAGGCTGAGCCAGGAGACCATTTTCATTTCACTATGATCTCAGTTACCATAGGCATGCCTCACAGATAGGATTAGATTTCTGTATTTCTTTCTCATTCTTAGACTTCAATTTTCAGCTGTTTCTTTAAGTCAGAGTCTTTATATAAATAAGTCCTTGCTGTCCAGGATGCTCATACTAGGATTTGCCACCTGCCAGAGGGTTGGAAACTTTTGGGAGATTTTGTTGTTGTTGTTTGCTGGTTATATTTTCTAATTTAAGACGTTAAAAACCGCCTACAAGGGCCATTGAAAATGAATTTTAAGTTTTCCTTTCATAGCTCAGAGAACTTAAGAACCAGGCTTCTCCTTTGGGCAATCATGGGTCAGCCTTGTCTTGGATGGATAGCTATACAGCATGGAGCCAAACTGTGCTCCTTCTGAACCATGTCCACAGCTTTAGCGCCTCACTGCTACTTCTAGTCATAGGCATCATTTTGTTCACAGTTTGACAACGTTGTGTGGGAGGTTCTAGGCTCATCTCCACGGTGCTTTTTACTCTTAGCAAAGACAATGTTTAACACATGCATCCTACAGTAGGAGCCTGGCTTGTGTGAGAATAACCTGGCTCAATTCAGACGTCACCTCTATCAAGCCTTCTTTGATGCTCCCTGCCCATCCCTCCCAAGCAATCATGTAATTTTATACTGAATTTCCATTTCAGTCTTTGTAATCTACTTGTGGTGATCATGACCTTTGCAACTATTGAGTGGACATCACAGTGGACCATCCATGGGGTCCCTGATAGTTGGGGTTCCTCTTATTAATGTTATTGTAACTGGGTTTGTTATTCAATATTTGTTTGCTGACTGTCTAAATAAATACACAACTATGCTACAGTAAGCACCACTGGTGAGACTTCTGTTCTCCTCAGCCAGGAGCAGTTTCATAAGTTCTTACTGGGCATTGTTGGTAAAGAACTTCTTTTGGCTATTGACCTTTAGCATGGTCTGTGAGCAGAGCCTTAATAGGTAGACTTAAATGTATATAGTCTTATTAAAAACGAAGACTGACCCAGAACTTTCCCAAATCAAATGGGCCAGGCAGTTCTGTTTTCTACATTACCAAAAAATAATACCAATGTGATTTGCATATTCTTCCATATCTTCAAAGGTAAAGATATAAATCTCAGCTGTAGGTGATCATTTAATTCCTATCTGTTAAGGATGACTTTTCTAGTAAAATAAGACAACTTTGAGAAAGCCAGTTTGTTTTTGATGACCATTGTCCCATATTGGGACTCAGGCTTGATAGTTCATAACTGTGAAGTCATTATTTAGAATTTCAATGTCTGAATTCGTACACACCTGCACTATCTGAAATAATCACAATGCAAACTCAGCCAACCAGTTCTAAAAATAAGCATTGAACACTTTAATGAAAACACATGAAGATTCCCTGAGCAGCAAACACTGCAACAGAGGGAGTTTGATGTAACGAGGTGAGGTCTAATAGTTAGGAATACCTGTAGTGCCTCGTGCCTGGACGGCTCACAATGCTGTGCCTATTTTTGTGATCCTATGTATTGTTCTCTGTTGCTGAAAAGGAAGGCAATCAGTCAGCTGAAAGCATAGCTTTCCAAACTCGAGCAATTAAATGCAAGAAAAAAACAGCACAGGCAGTGCCAAAGACTAGGATGTTTTTTAAGTTGAAAAATGTGAAATGGAGCAGGGGAAATGTGCAGGGAAATTACAAATTATACATGTCCCCAAAGCAGGAAAGAATAGTGTTTACATTGGTGCTTGTAGTAGATGGATGGCCCACACTTTCCAAATCTGCCAGTGTACTTACCAGTGAATTAGTTTAAATTGTAGCTCATAAGTGCCAGGCTTTAGGAGAACCGGACTAGAATTGTTTCTTGTCCCTCTGAGTAACTCTCATTATCTTAGTGGGGCATCCTGCTGTGATTTACATGAATTTTAATTTCTAATAAGGTAGCCATGTGGAGAGAGTTGTAAGGAAGTGTCATAACTATCTTTTCTGACAAATTTTGACTCTGAGACGATCAGCCTTCGTTTTAACAACTCATGCTAGATATGGGTTTTCCCTGTTTCTGTGTTCAACCTGCTCACCTCAGAATGTTCTAGTAGCAAAGGGAGATATCTGAGAAGAAACTTCCTTTTTCTCCTCCTCACACACATGCTATTTCTATCTAGAGTAGCAAACTCAACAGAGGAAGTTGGCTATCAACAGTTACTATGCTTTCTCTCCTTTTTACTTTTCTATTCTAACCCCCTCCTAATCCCTGCAAAGAAAGCTTATTATGTTAGATACAACCCATGTAAGGTGTTCAGAGGAGTTATGTTAGCTTATCCTCCTGGTGATAAAGACTGCGAATAACCAAGAGACAGAGGGAACAAGGAAACACACACACACACACCATAAAGAGTCTCACATTCATGGAAGTCTTCTGGGATGTCCCTTTTCCCCAAGATGTGAAGGTAACAGTGTAGACAGGAAGCTAACAAAGAGAACTCTTTAAAAGTGTGATGGGGATGCTGAAGAGAGCTCTCCACAATTGATGGCTTCTGGTAGAGGTGAAGAAAGGGAAGGACTCAGTTTTATTTAAGGTGCAGGCCACTGAGAATTTGATTATGCTCCAGTGAGTACATAGGTAACACAAATTGAACTTTTAAAAAGGTTTTTTTTTTTTTTGGTCTGGAAAGGAAGTCAGAAGGAGGGACCAGACATGGAAGGGCTGAGAAGTGAATGTGATTAGGTTGTATAATGTGAAATTCCCAGAGAATAAATACAAATATTATATTGGGAAAAAAAAGAGCCTCACATTCTATACCCCAGACAGTAGAATGACTCAAATTCCTAAGTCGGTGTTCCCTTCTGCTACAGTAGTTAAGCAAGCTGCCCTTTCTATACTGTGTCAGTCAATAAGTTAATTAGTACATGCTTCTGGACTTCTCTATCTCATATGGAGCAGGTGCAACATCAGAAGAAGAGTGCGGTGCAGATAAGATCCAGTTGCTCTCCGGTCCCTTATCACTTCCTTGGAGATGCCAGTTGTCCTGGTTTGCTTTCTGTTACTGTGACATAAACACCATGTCCAAAAGCAACTTGGGAAGGAGAGGGTTTGTATCATCATATAGTGGAAGTCTATATAGTCTTCCACTACAGTCTATCACTGAGGGAAGTCAGAGCTGGAACTCAATACAGGAGCCTGGAGGAGAACCATTGGGGGACAATGCTTACTGGCTTGTGAACCAGCTTTCTCACGTAACACAGGGCTGCCTGCCCAGAGGTAGCACTGTCCACAGCAGGCTAGGCTATATCAATCAATAATTCAGACAATTCCCCACACAGTTTCAAATATACCAAGGTGACTTATGGTTGTGTCAAGTTGACAGCCAAACAACAGTCTTACTAGAATGTCATAGAATTGCAGTGGGCGGGGACTTGATAGCAAATCTAGATCAATTGGGAATGAGCTAGATGACTTCTGTGAAGACCACAGGAGCTGAACAATGAGGAAGATTTGTGCTGAAGGACAGATTCCAAATGTTTTTATACCTCATACTTAAAATTATGTTTAGTGAATATAATCATCTTGGCTATTCAAGTTGGAATGAACCCCTTAACCCCTTGTATGAAAATTCATTTCCTTTAATCCCATCTTATTGTTATGTTCTATTCTTAATCAATGAAGAATGTGGTTAGTTTTGGGCTTTTGAGTCGCTTTAGTTTAAAATTATTATTATTATTATTAATTTTAATTAAGCTCAATTTCATGTCGATAATCTACATATTGAGCCTATCAAAGTGTCCCTCATGTTGATATCACAAGCAAGTATGCTCAGTAATCTTTTTGTAATGGAAACCTAAAAAATTCTGGATCTCTTTTCCATCAAAGATATCAATGAACCATTGACTGTCTCTCTCTCTCTCTCTCTCTCTCTCTCTCTCTGTCTCTCTGTCTCTCTCTCCTTCCCTTCCTCCCTCCCTCCCTCCCTTGGCTGCATCTTTCTGTGCACATAAGGATCTCTCTCTCTCTCTCTCTCTCTCTCTCTCTCTCTCTCTCTCTCTCTCTTTCTCTCCATCAGGGTTCAGCCTGGCCATCTTTCCATGTATATGAGGATGGTGAGGATGGTCCTCTCTCTGCATCTCTCCCTCCACTGCATCTTTCTGTGAACATGAGGATGCACTGTTACAGGAAAACAGAGCAGCAATCCTTTGTTCTTCAGCCTTTCTCGCCCCCCCCCCCCCCCCCCCGCAGGGCTTTTATCTTCCTGATGCCTCACTCCATTAAACTAAAGAGCCCTAGGGATTAGTTTCTTAACACCTTCATTTTTCTTACATTACCTTGAAATCTTTGCTTTTTCTGTATCCCCCAGTCAATGGCTTTTTTCTCCATTTTCTCTCTTCTAGAAATTTCAGCTATACCATATTTTTTCATTTTCCCTATCTCATGGGCATACTTCCATTTTGCCTTAGCCAAAACCAAAAGGAAAGTTTCTAATTAAAAAAAAAAGATTTATTTTATTTTTTTATGTGCATCAGTGTTTTGCCTGCATCTATCTCTATGCACCGTGTTCATGCCAGTGCCCTTGGAAGTTGGCAGATACCCTGGAACTGGAGTTAGAGACAGTTCAGTTGTGAGCTGTCATGCGGGTGCTGGGAATTGAACTTATGCCCTCTGAAAGATCAGCCAGTGCTCTGTAAATGCTGAGCCATCACTCCAGTCCCCCAAATCCTTATCTTAAACAATGTGACAGAAAGTATAGGATAATAAAACAAAACACCAAATGCTCTGGACTTGACATTTCCCCATCATCCAATTAGGAGGATTAGGAGAGCATGACCAGACAAAATGTAGGGCTTTGTCATCTCCGGAGTTTGCCTGTTTGTGACAACAGAACACTGGGGTCATCCATGCTCAGGAGTGCTAAGTCATCTTGGAGTGGATGATGACATTAATAGCAAATCAGATAGAAGTGTATTGTGGAATTTAGTTAATAATAATGTTCTGATCCATTGATCAGAATTGATCAGTTATTGAATTAGTTTTGACAAATATATAATATTAATTGTCAATATAACTGTTAGAGTTAGACAATAAACTGGGTTGGACTTATTTGAGAAAGTGTCTTGGACTGCCTGTAAATTTTGTGTGTATGAAATTATTCCTTATTAGAACTTATTTATAAAAAATTACTTGTACATATAGTCAAAGCCTCAAAAGTGCCAGCAGAATAGAAATTATCATATTGATATTTCAAGCATTTTTATTTTTAACATTTTCTGTCCTTTAAGATCAAAAGAATAAAAATATGAAAAATGTTACACAATTTAAAACTGCATATTTCTTTCTCTGTGTGTATGTGTTTTGTGTTGTTTTATTTATATGTACTATTTTCTGCAAATAGGCTTTTAGACAGAGAGAAAGCTACTCCTCTCTCCACACTGTGTGCACCTATGTGTGTTGAATTGCGTGCTTCTATGGAGATGTGTACAGATTCTTCTGGGTCCGTGTGCTTGTGTGTGTGTAGAGGGGTCAGAGTCAACACTAGATGTTGCTTTCCATTGCTGCTCTCCATCCCTATCTTTTGCCTTACATTTCTTGTTTGTCTTTTTATTTGCTGATTATTATTTTTACAATTAAAAATTCACATTTTTATAACTTCTCCTTTTAAGTAAATTTGTTTGAAAAGTTCCTATATAATGTAATGTGTTTTAATGAAATCCAGTCCCACTCCCTCCTCTTCACCATCTCCACTCCTCCCACCAGTACTTTCCTCTGCTCACTTCTCATACTCTCGCACAACCCACTGATAGGCTCGAGCAGGCAGCCTACTGGGGACTACATCCCTGAAGTAAACCGCCTTCTCTCCACCACAATCTGTCAATTGCCAATAGCTTTTCAGCTAGAGGCTGGATTTCATAAGCCTCTCTCCATCCCAGCTGGAAATTTGCCAAAACATGGTCTTTCACTGAACGTGGAGCTCACGGATTGAGCAAGGCTGGCCCCTGGGACATGATGACAGGTGTGCTCAGCCTTGTCAGCCTTTTCTGAGTCCTCGGGATCAAAACCCAAGTCTCTAGGATGGTGCAGCAAGCTCTTTGTCAACTCACTCATCTCCATAGCATTCTCCTGCAACATTCCATGAGGATACAGGCTCCTCATCATGTGAGTGATATGGCCTAGATGGCATGGCTTCATTTCATCATTTTCTTTGGTTTTGCTTACAGCTAAATTTGTGGTAGCCACTATAGAATTTTATTTAGATGGAGATGTGATTTTACCATTGTTTTATAGTCCTTTTTTTTTTTTAGAATGACAGTGGTGAAGATCACCATCAAGCACCTCTCACATTGTCACATCTCTGTGTCATTTGGTCTCCATATTATCAAAGTTAATGCTTTTTCCTAGGTAAGCACCTTGGCACAAAACACATCTTGTTATTGAACCAAAACAGCAGCTCATTTAATAGCTTGGGCTTGATCAATAACATTGGCCAGTAGGAACATTCCAGCTGTCTTCCATCTTTCTATTCAACAGCGCTATTTATTAACTTAATAGTCTAATGGCTATGCTTGCATATTGCTGAATTGCATATTACCGACTATCTTTGTATAAAAGATTAAATCCAATTAAATTTAATCTCTTTGATGCTCTTTCTCAAAATGAAGTGCATTCGTTCAGTAGGAGCCAGGTGGATGATGATTCCTGCCATCACTAGACAGGCAACAAAGGAAGCTTGTGAATCAAATCAAATGAAACTCTTAACATTTATTAGGCACCAGTCGGTTTGGTAGACAGACACATATATCCCAGTTTGATAATTCTAGTAATTTGCAATATTTCACCAGTTTTCTGTGTTCCCACTTGAATAGTATTGGAAGTCAAATGCTAGGGTTAGAGTACCATGTCTATGAGATGAACATAAAACCTACCTTTGCAGATGGCACATGGTGTTGCTCCTCTTGGCACCTCTTCTCCACTTCCAGTTGGAGCTCCAGTAGGTTTTCATGGGATGCTGCTACCATCTTAACCTGCAGTGATCCACATCTCACTTTGTTCTCAGGATTCTGGCTCTACTCTATTTAGTATATAGCATTTTGGGGTAATAATAACATCTGTGACTCAAGTCATGCCTTGTTGTTTAAACTCTTTATATTAAGATATTCCATCTCTTATATTTTTGGTTGTGAGCCTAGCCTTTAATGGCTCAGCCATCTCTCCAGCCCTTCAAAAAAAGAAATATAAAGCTTGAAAAAGAAGCTGAGGAACATTTGCTGCATCTACCCACTCAAATCTGCCACCCCATCTTTCCATCTTTTATGCCAAAATTGGGAACGATCCTGCAAGTCTAAATATAGTGATGACATTGCAGATTCATAACTCTTGCCCTGAGACAGATTCTCATGTAGTCCACATAGGTCATAAACTACATCTGTAGTTGAGACTGACCTTAAATTTACCTTCCTGACTTCACTTCTTATGTGCTGGAATTAAAGGCATTGTGCCCTCTTACCTGGCTATGCAAAACATTTGAAAATATCACCCCAAGTATGAACATGTTACTTCCATATACTGTTTTCTGAAAGTTCTACTCATCAAAAATATTGAAACCCTCACAAGAAGCCCTGTTCTAGTTACTTATTGTTACGCCTAACTTGAAAGGGTTTGAGTTTTTATTGCTTCAAGTTTTAATCTGATTTAACAGAAAATACGACTCAGCCTCAAACACGGTGGAACCTGTTGTTCTTTTGTTCATGATGGTGTCAAAGATTTAGCTCCAATCTGCCACCTGCTCCATAAAGGCCATCGATACTCCAGAGTGTATTTGCTAATTACATTTGATTACTTGAAAGGTCATCTGAAGGTTTTCAGTGTGTGTTGGAGTAGAGGGGTTTAAATCAGAACTTTGATGGATGATATCTGTCAGATCCCCAAAGGTCAACTGAGTGAAGTTGGACAAAAAGGCATTGGCAGTGATTGACTGAATCACATTCACTTTGGTTTGTCTTTTCTGATCAGATGACATTCTTAGTTTCACTCACCTTGAGTAACAACCTTCATCTTGTTGCCTATGAGAGCTGGTGGGATTCAAGATCACTCTAGAATATTTTTATGTGAGGTTTTAAAAACATGTCCTTGGTCTATATAATCTTCCCAATCACCACTCCCAGGGGCCCAAATCAGAATGTCAGACATGGTGGCTGCTGTTATTTAGCCAGAATATGTGCATAAGGCAGTGTATTTGATGCCCTTTCTGCCAGTAGTTGCAGACAAATACACATGCTTGTGTGCAGGCACATGCATGCATGAACATATGCATACACAAGGGGGTGGGAAGCTAGGAAAGACAAAAAGGCTCTCAGTGACTTTCAAAATCTTATTTTCTTTCAATAAGGAGACTCCTGGGGTGAGAACAGCAGTATTTTTGGCACACCCTAGTGGAGGACATGCAACTAGCATTCATATAGACTGAAAAAAACTTCTGTGTAAAAGCTAAAGCAGAAGGTAAAGTTTTTGATAGTCATCCTCTGTGAAGTTGAATGTTATATAGAAGGAGGTTATAGTAGATTTTTCTATCCCTCACAGAAGCCCATGTGCATAGCAGCAAAGAGAAGGCAGCTACTCAGAAGGGTCTACCAGGAGATAGTTAGAGGTCTCTTTCACTAATTATGATAGAAAAACAGATGCACTTATTTGGGGTAGGTGTATACACAGAGACCAGTGCCTCCTTCAAGAGTATAGATTCATAATCTCCATCCACAGGTTCCTCCAACACTTGTAGGTATTTTGGGATTACCAGTCTTGACAAGTTACTAGCCTCTCCAGAGGTTAAAGAGCTAAAAGAAATTTTTTCCTGCTATAGAGGTGTTCAACCCTCTCCTGTCCAACCAGTTTCCTCTATGGAGACAGTGAGAGGAGGATTCTTCCTTTCTGAAGACTGGCAAGGAAAGTACTGGGTCACCTCTGGGAAGGTGGCTGCTGCTGGATCTGGTGCAGGTGCTGAGCTAGCCTGGTTCCCTGACTGCAGATCTGAGGAGAGAAAGCAGACATGGGGCACATGGCTAGCATGGAGAAGATCTGCACTCCCCTGGAGTTCTGTTCCATTAATCCATGGTATGCTTCTGTAGGAGGTGCTTAGGCAGAGTTAGAGGGGAAAATAGCTTGTTAGGAAATGGGGGGTAACCTATAAGCAATACAAAGGAAAACAGCAGGATATGAGGGAGAACTGCAGATCACATGTGGGTCTGACATTGGGTACTCTGAATAGTATCCTATAAACGGTTTAAGTTGGGCATAAGTGAACCAACCTTAACACTTTTACTGGAGTGCTAAGGGTACTGTGGTTGATGAATATCTAGGAAGAATGCCCAGTCTTCAGCACTGTATAGCTTCCTCAAATGTGGTTTTATTGTGAAGATTTGTGAACACACACAGGAAGAGGGGTGGGGAGAGAGGGAGAGAAAGATAGAGGGAGAGAGAGAAAAAATGATAACTATGTATGCTTTGGTACAGTTTTAGCTGTGTCTCTTGGGTCAACCTGCTTCTGCATCCCTTCCCTCTAGCATATCCACCTCTGCCCCATCACTGTCTGGGGACAGCTTTGCTGTGAGCAAGGGCAATGCTATGGCTCTCAGCCAGTGGAAAACTTTCATCTTCTAGACTCACCTTGGGGAGGCACAGTGTCCTTTTACTTGTTCTACTGCTGTTTCCACCGCAGTCGCATGCACTCTCTCCTACCAGGATGTCTGCACTGTCCTCCTCTGCAGCTTTTGGTTGTGCTAACAGAAACCTTGAATGCCAGAGTCTTCTCCCTGTCCCCAGCCTCTCTATCTATAGGATGCTTTACAGATTCCTTAATGGCATACTTCTACCCTTCATCAAGCGATACAATAAATATCAGGCAAACATTCTAACCATTGGTGGAATGGATATCTTATGCCTCACGTAGCCTAGAATGGTCTCAAACTTGCTGTATACCTTGATAGATACGAGGTATATAGCTTATATGCCTTGGACTGCTGATTCTCTTGCCTCTATTTCTTGGCTTCTGGGATGATAGAAATGTACTGTTGTACCTAGGTATAATGGCTGTTAGCAATGCAGTGGGGCATCTAGTTCACTTTGTTTCATAGCTTGGAGCCTAAATGGAAAGACAATGACATTTTCAAGGTAACAGTGTTCTTAATGAGAGTGTTGGGCCTCTGGGTCCTCTTCTTTGTTTTATCTTATGCTGGGCCTCAAACCAAAAGCCGATGTTTTGACTGCTGAATTGCAGAATAGGCTGGATCCAGGATGCTCCCCTCTGACAGTTTCTGGCTCCAAAGAAACCATCTGCAAGGACTCACCTCAGACCACCTTTTGAACTCCTCACAGACTCCCAAGTTTATCTTCCTCTAAATTTTGTGAGCTCCAGTGTGTAACGTAGATAAATATTTAAGTACAGCCTACAGATGTTTTTAGAAAGATAATTATAAGAAAAATGGAGGCCTCGTGTTTATTTTGTTGCTGTGTCAATTGCCTTTGGACTCTGTCCTCATTGTCTTACTCATCTGCCTATCACAGGATTCATTGGTCTCTCCTAGGGAACACAGTACCCTTTCACTGTGCCCCTGCCACACTTCAGGACACTATTATAACATTTGGGACCTTGGGACTTAGTTACTTGATCTGTGTCTTTCTCCTTGGCTTACCTAAATTTGAGTGCCTGCTATCAGCAGTACGTATCTCTAAATTCCCCAAAGCATATATTGACATAGTAAGTATGCATGTTAGGGTAATTGAAATAACAGATAAAATATACAATTAGTGAAACTCAAGGTAATTATTTTTGTAAAATTTTATTGCCTATAGAGTATCTTTATTTATTTGATTCAAATATTAATTCCTAAAAGGAGTTGTCATTTTGTAATTTTGAAGTTTAACTAGAGGAAAACATTTTTAAATTCAGTTTAAAATTCTCTTCTCTCCTCTCTCTCTCTCTCTCTCTCTCTCTCTCTCTCTGTGTGTGTGTGTGTGTGTGTGTGTGTGCTATTCATCTGGTGGTTTGGATGAGAATGGCCCTATAGACTCACATAATTAAATCCTAGGTTCCCAGTTGGTAGAGCTGTTGGGGAAGGATTAAGAGGTATGACCCTGTTGGAAGAAGTTTGTCCCTGAAGGTGGGCTTTAAGTTTCAAAAGCTCACGCCATTACCAGTTAGTTTATTCTCTGACTCTGTGTTAATGAGTGTTCTAGTGCTGTGAAGAGACACCATGACCAAGACAACTCTTAGAAAGAAATGCATTTAAGTGGGGTTAAATGCTTACAGTTTCAGAGGTTCAGTCCATTGTTATCTGTGGGGAACACTTCTGGAGTTAAATTTGACTGACTTCTTGCTTGTGATTAATCATGAAAGAAACTGCCAACATTTGTCTTTGTTTTTAATCAAGACATGCGTTATACCCTGACAAGTTCCTTTGGTTATGCATGCCTCCTTGAGAGACTGCCCTAGCCTTAAGGAAAAAGCTGTAGTCAAACATACTCTGTTCCATAAGGATTTGTGGTCATTGTTTATCTTCCTAGAATTGCTCATGCTTTGTATTGCTTGCCTGTAAAAGACACTGAGAAAGTATACTTGCTCGCTGGCATGGTATTGACCAGCAGCCCTCCCATACCTATCTCTTGCATCTTCTTTCTATTTTTCCTATAATCATCCTCACTGCCCCGATCATGGTTCCCCCATTAACTGACTGGCATGACTGGACAGTCATCATGGTGAGATGTGTGGTGGGAAGCAGGCAGACTTGGTGCTGAACATATCTTGTCCTGCAGGCAGCAAGTAGAGAGACATACTGGGTATGGCATGGCTTCTGAGACCTCAAAGCCCATCTCCCTTTGACACATTTTCTAGAACAAAGCCACAGCTACTCCAACAAGGTCATGCTTCTATAATCCTTTCAAATAGTGCACTCCCTAAGCTTTCAAACATCTGGGCCTATGGAGGTCACTTTTGTTCAAGTCACCATATCCTCACCTTTGCAGTTAAATATGAAACTCTCAGTTACTGCTCAAGCACCAGGCTGGCCTCATGCTCCTAACCATGATGGTTATAGACTCTGAAGTTCTGCAACTGTGAAACCCTGATAAACTCTTTCTTTTATAAGTTCCCTTGGTCATGGTTTCTTATCACAATGGAAGAGTAGCTAAGACAGTGCATTTGTATGTAAAGGGCAGAGGACATCATCAGGTGTTCTTAGTCAACTTTCTGCCTGAGTCCCTTTAGACAGGGTTTTTCTCATGAACCTAGAGCAAGGCCAGCAGCCGGCCCTTCTAGCAATCTTTCTGTCCCCAACTCCACAGCACTGGCACCCACATAACCATACCAGACTTCTCATGTGCAGGCTTGCATCTGAACCCAGGTCCTCATGTTTGCACAGTGTGCAGTCTTACTTGCTAAGCCAGTTCCATAGCTCATCCCTGTTGTTATTTGGATTTTCAAAATGAGATGCTGAGATTCATTTTGGTTGCAGATTTCATGCCCTGGCTTCTACATGAAAATTTTAACATAGAGATGGAAAAGTGGTAACATAAAGTTCCCATTATATTACTGTAATTGTTGTGAAAAGACCAGGGTTTGTTTTGTAGTGTGATATGGTGAGGTGGGAGGGGTGCCTCAGTGGGTCCATGCTGAGCCATCCCTTCCCCCTGAGGTACCAGTCGTATGATGATGGGGAAAGTGTAGAATAGAGTCTATTAAGGGCATAGGGATGGGAGTTGAGAAAGGAGTAGAGACCGAGAAAGATGAGAGAGGGGACTGATAGAGTGTAGAGGGGCCAAACAATCTCTTTTATAGCAAGCCAAGCCTAACTGGCTATTGCCAGGTAACTGTTGGATGGAGTGTAGACAGAATGGTAACAGGAATTGAAAACCCCAAACTGCTTAATTTATAAAGAAATGTGCCTGCCTCACAGTTGTGGAAATCAGTAGCTCACTATCAAGAAGGCACATGTGGCATCTAACTCCATGTTCTGCCACCTTCAGGAGGAGGAAGCATGGAGATGTTAGAGCCCAAGTGAACCAGGCGCTTTAACAAATCTATCTCTGTGATAACTCGCTGTATCCCTTGATTAAGACATGAATCCATCCTCGAAAATAGAATCCTCATGTCCCAGTCTCCCCCTGCCACTCTTGTGTTTCTGATAGTTTATTTTTTAAATAATTTTAAGTCTTTATTAAGCAATACTCCAGATAACACACAACTGTTGTGATATTGAGTTCCTTAATGAATATGTGAGCTTTTAAAAAAACATTAATTTATTTATTCATTCATGTTTCATTCCAATGTCAGCCTCCCCCTTCCTTCCAGTCCCATCCAGACATTGCAGAAACATTTAAAACCAGAGCTGACTAATATCAGTTTGGTAACTTTGCTATGACCATGATTGAGGTAGGAAATTAAGAATGAAAAAGAAATTTTCCTCTCGTAACTCTTTATAGTTAAATTGTTTTTTTAAAAAATAAAATGGTTGTGGCAATACCTAGTATACTAAAAACCCTCTTACTCTCCAAGAACATTGCTTACAATTTGTAAGCCACTAATATTTATGGACTTTTAAGTGTCTCAGTGGTCTCCATACCTCAAACCCTAGAAACCACAGCTGTCTATGTCATATGCCTCAAACAGTTAAGTATTTTTTGTCTTCTTGCCTCTGCCCTTTGGAAGCAAATGATGAGAAGATAACCACATATCAGAAATTTAATTAAGACAGCATCCATCTAAAACCCATCAGGCATCCTTGGAATCAGAACACATCAAATATAATTTCTCATACTTGTTTCAGCAACAGCCCCGCAAAGCCAGGGCTCCGTCAAGAGTGACTCTGTAGTCCTGTGACTCCTAGGAACTTGTTTTTCCTGGCTGTGCTTGCTGAAAATCTTGGGCGTGGTTATGAACAACCATGGGATGACTTCCCACACAAAGACTTAAAAAGGTGTTTATTGAGACTTCATTTAAGCCAGTTCTATCACGTCCAAGAAATCTGGAATAGTAATATATGTTTTTTTTCCCTGCCTTTATAGAACTTAGTTTGCATCACAAACATCCTCCCTTTTGACCTAGAGTTTGAGACCCAAGGTCTCAGCAATGTGTGTGGGTTTTCTGTCTGGAGACTATGAATGGATTCTGGTGTGTTTGCTGGGGAAGGGACACTGAGGGGTCACGGAACTGGTGGCATTTGGAAGCCACATCACACAGAATAGCCACTGCCTGTTCACTGGCATTTTGCTGCATCTTGGCCCCTGCCTATTTCGATGGGAGGGTATATTAATAATTTC
Organism: Apodemus sylvaticus; assembly: GCF_947179515.1. Lineage (NCBI taxonomy): Eukaryota > Metazoa > Chordata > Mammalia > Rodentia > Muridae > Apodemus > Apodemus sylvaticus. The sequence goes on along the minus strand of NC_067472.1, from coordinate 164,035,793 downwards.
CTCTCTTGATAAAGATGGTGTTTATGAATACCAGCATTAACAGCACAGGTTTTGCAGCCTGGAGGTTAAAAGCTTTCTGCTGTCTCATTAACTCACAATGGCATTTCATTTTTAATATTATCTATGCACCCTGACTGGAATCATCGCAGTTCAAGCTGCTTTAATTTTCAGTGGCAAGCTTACCCGTGATGGATGCTCTAGCGCAGTGGTTCCCAATCTTCCTAAAGCTGTGACCCTTTAACACAGTTTTTCTTGTTGTAGTGACCCACAACCGTAAATATTTTTGTTGCCACTTCATAACTGTAATTTTTCTAGTGTTATTTTTTCCCAATGGTCTTAGTAACCCTTGTGAAAGGGTCATGTGACCTACAAATTGAGAACAGATGCTCTAGAGAGATGTCAGCTAACGTAGTAAGTGTCACCATGGTGGCCTTGCTCTTGGCTAACTACTATTTGTAATAGCATAGATATCACTCTGACCGGTGGGCTTGGATCTGAGTTTGAAGCCCACCAGTGTCTTACTGTTGCCCCTGGGCCATGTACTGAATTTTAAAATTTAAGCCAGTATCTGTCTGTCTGTCTGTCTGTCTCTCTCTCTCTGTGTGTGTGTATGTGTGTGTATGTGTGTGTGTGTGTGTGTATGTGTGCACGCATGGGCACATATACACTGGCACACATGAATGAACATGTTTATGTATATGAATGCATGCATATGTGTATATGCAAATGAGCCAGTACACCTATATATAGCATGCATGTTTGTGTATGTGTACATGGATGCCAGAGGTCTGTGTTGGTCTATGTTGAATGTTTTACATTATTGCTCTTCATCCTATCTATCTATCTATCTATCTACCTACCTACCTACCTATTATCTATCATCTATCTATCTATCTATCTATCCATCCATTATCTATCTATCTACCTACCTACCTATTATCTATCTATCTATCTATCTATCTATCTATCTATCTATCTATTATCTATCTATCTATCATCTATTTTTGGTGTGTGTTTGTATATATGTGTGTATACACATGCACATCTATATTTCTATATTTTTGAGTTCTGTATGCATGTGTGCACCTGTGATTGCATGTCTGTATGCCCATGCAGGTAGATGTGGAAGCAGATGTCTTTCTCAATCCCTTTTTAGTTTGGTTTTTCTCAGAGTCTCTGAATTTAAGATTTACCTCTTTGGTTAGAATGGCTGGTAGTGAGCTACTTCAATCTCCAAGTGTCTCTGCTTCCTGACCTTGGGGTTAAAGATATACACAGCCACACCCAGCTTTTATAAGTGTTCTGGAGATCCAAATTTTCAACCTCATGTTTCCAATCAGGAACTTTCTGAATGAACCATTAGTCTAGCTCCAAGTTGGCTTCTTGTCAATAGAATAGGTACAATTATATAATCTCATGGATTTGATAGAAATCTTAATGAATGTAAATTATATATTCTGCAGCCAGCCATATGCACATGTGGAGTCTGTCCTTGTCTTTTTGGTGGTACTCAAGAAAGAATTTTTGTTGATCTGATGCTTTGCCTAGTATTTCCTCCAAACCATGCTATTCCCTCAGTGTGACCTCTCTAAGCAGAGACTCCTTTCTCTGCCACCAATCCTATAAATTGTCAAGAAGGCCTTGGCCTTGTCTCCTGGTCCCTCTTGCTCTTCTTTCATTGGTATCTCTGTCTTCTTGGTGTGATGGTCTCTTTCAGCAGCTACCTGCAGGAGGATGCACTCTCTCCTCTTCTCAAGGTAGAGCCACCTCCCTCACATCTGATAGCTTTGCAGTGGGGTTTGGGCTGTCATGGTCCAGTACTTTTCATTTGTCATTGTCCTTTACTAGACTATTTTTTTTTTCTTAGAGAGGTGGGTAGGCTTGGCCAAAATCAATTTCTTGGCTTTGAGTGAAAGAAACATCAATTCTGTAAGAAGCCTTCAACACTTTGAATAACCTAAGGAAAGCAAAGACTTAGGGTTGCTTCTTAATGGATGTTTATCTGATGTGAAAGGGTAAGGGATTCTCCCAGATCACTGTGGTAGGCAGACATAGCAGCACAGGCTTTTCTCTCCAATGCAGAGGGATTCTTGCGCACGCTTACCTTTTCATCCCATCTTATAACCAAAGGAACAAGACACACAACATCTCCTTACCCTCTTACTCTATGGTCTTAAATGTTGTTTTCAAAGTTGGAGTCGGGGAGGGTATTTCTGAAGCTACTGGAATCTTTGAGCTTGATACAAATGTCTGCTCTTAGTGACATTCTCCCCAGAAGGCACAATAGCATTTGACATATTGACAGGATGAAGGCATTCACATTTAGTGTGTTATCTATCAGGCACGAGGTGAGAAAGTTCAGAGTGACTGGAATAAAAGTTATTATTGGCCTGGGGGCTGCTCTCTGTTGAGCCAGCTGCACATGTGCTAGGAGACTTTGGAGAGTATGCATTTCACAGACCTGCCTACCCTCCTCCCTCTAGTCTTAGTTCTCTCCTGGATCTTCTCCTGTTCCATTAAAAACAAGGCAGCCAGTTTCCATCCTCTTGATGTCTTCATGCTGGGATTGTATGAGAAGAGTGTGTACATATTAAATGTGCAATTGTAAGTGCTGCACGTTTATAATTTAACAGCATGTACTTTACCACACCTTCCAACTCCCAAATTAAAGAACAATGAGAGAAAGATGTGAAAACCCACTTAAGGAATTAACATTAAAATTATTATGAAAGTGTGGCCTCCTATCCAAGATGATTTTTATAATACCTAGCATATATACGAGGAAATGTGAACAAGACTGGAAATATCCAGATGTTGATTTGCAGAAGCTGTAATAAAGCTAATGCTTCAGCTAACTCAGGGAGCTCAGAGCCACAGATGGCTTTAAAATCACCCATGTCGGCCTTTTTGCACAGTAGGGAAATGGCTACCTAGATAAATAATGTCACACACCTAAAACTCCTTGGCGGAAGAGATTGAGCCCATAAGTTCTCAACTGACTTGTCCCCTCTGGGTCTTATCTCAATACCTGTAGTGGCTATAGCTCTGAATCACAAAACAGACACTGAGTCACTTTCGGGGAAGCACATTGCTTGCTTATTGTTTTATACATGTGGGAATATGCACTCTAACTGTGTTGAATACTTTCTGTGATGAAGGCTATCAAATTGATACAAACTTTTTTTTTTAAAGCAGGAAAACTTAGTGATTGATTGACATTCCTAGGTATTTTGTGTGCATGACTCTAAATGACAGGACACTGGGAATTTTATTTTATTGAATGTTTCTGATTTCTTTCTCGCCTGTGAGATCTAGAATAAAGCAGTGATTGTATTGTAGTAACTATTTTTGATTATCTCATTCTTTGCAGATGCCACAGATATATGTGCAATGTAACTTGACCATATTCACTTTCCTTTCTTCCTCCAAATGTCAGCCTCCAACACATCCCAAGTTCATGTTTTCCCCTTCTCTTTTATATATTGTCTCATTGAGTCCAATTAGCATTTCCCATATAATCATGGATGTGGGGTGGTCCATTGAATCATCAGCAATCTTCCAGTGGCCACTTCCCCAAAGAAGAGAGACTCTTCCTCTCATCTATCCTCACCTCTTATGTAAGGGTGAGGCCTTGAGAGCACCCTTCTCCCTTCCTAGGTGGGAAATTTAACTGATTTGGTCTTGTATGGTTATCACAGCTGTGAGCACGCATGTGCACAATCCGTGTTGCCTGTCGAGGACAGCATTTCCCAGCAGCCCTCCCCGTCCTCTGAACCTTATATTTTTAACTTGCCCTTTCTTTCTTGATGCTCTGTCAATTGATGAATGGATAATGAAATTTTGTTTCACAAAAGAGATGCTACGCAGGTGTAAATAAAAATGAAATTATGAAAGTTACAGATAAATGAATGGAGCTGGGAGAAATTATACCAAGTTACCAAGTGAGGTCATATAGGTCCCAAAAGATAGACACCAAATACCCTCTGTTGTATGTGGTCCCCAGCTTCAAATCTTTTGTTTTGTGTGCATGTGGAATCTAGGAGACTAGATATTAGCCAGTGGAAGTGTGGCTATATTGTAATATTTGGCTTCATAGGATCTTGTATTTTATAGATGATGTGAAAAAAAGTTAAGTACCTGAGTACAAATACTTGTAAAGACCTGAAAGGATAAAAGCTAAGGATGGAGTGTGAAGCAGGGGAGCTTATAAGGATGGGTTGCTTGTATGACATTCACACTCAGCCTATGCACATCCTTCATTGGCAGGTCAGGAAAATTCTAGAAAAATCCCATTGCACCCAGGACAGTGACAATTGTTTTTAAATTATACTTCCAGCGTTCCTACTTCGAAGACGTAGAATCCCAGCTTACTAGTTTGGGATATGAAAGAGAGGAAGAGAAATTAATATGGAGAAGATGATGATGATGTTCCTAATATATCTCTATCCCCAAGGTGCCCTGAAGTGTAATGTGTCAGAACGTAAGAGTCTCCAGCAGGCTTCAACCAGGATCTACAGCTAATGAGGAGACATGGCGATTTGGTTGATAGGGGTGGGTGTCCTAACACTGATATCTGCTTCTTTAGATACTAGGCATGTTAGAAAAAAAACCTGTGCTTCAGTTTACTCAGTTATTACACTAGTGATGAGGCCTTGAGATGGACAGCCAAGACTCACTGCTTCCAGGTCCAAGGCAGTCTCCTTCCTGTTGATCCCTACAGCATCCTCCCTTTAACTTCTAAGTTGCTTCAGGAGATATAGCATTATCATTCATTCATTCATTCATTCATTCATTCATTTATGCATGCATGCAATAAGTATTGAGGGTCTTCTGTTCATTGGTTATTATGAAACTATAGAGGATCCACAGATGAGAAGATAATTCCTGTCACCCCTGTGTAAAAGTGCATTCTCCTTTGCATCCATAGTTTACAGAGAAGTAGAGGAGAACATCTATATCAGCAGAGATCACTCAGGGTAGCCTTGTCCTGGTGAAAATCACCCTCATCCAGGTTCTGCATCTTGCTGCCTAAGAAATGACTCTTCCAGTTTGATGCAAAGAGTCCCATCTCTTAGGGACAGGTCCCTGTTTGACCTACTCACAGTCGGATTATCCATGCTATCTGAGAACCTCACTTCGATAATTTGTGGTAACCATTGGGTAGGTCCAACATTGTCTCAGATAGACTAGAGTATGCTCACCTTGAAGGGAAGACAAATGGCCAGAAGATTCTTTAGTGAACAGGGCCCCAGAGGAAGGTTCAATAGTAGTGGGCTCTGGCTGGCTGGTGAGTCTGCCTCCACAGTGCTTGTACCCTATGGAAAAGTGATCATTCCTGAGTAGTCAGAATGTTTTTCACACTCGTGGTAATTCCTGGCCCTCCCTGCCCTCTCCTGTAGAGCCAGCTGTTTACTTTCAGGAGCTGAGACATAAATATTTACAGGAATGGAGAGATTGCAAATCTATCATAATGTACCACATATACTTTTTTTCTTTTACATAGAGTTTTCAAACTGCTTTTCTTTATGTATTTATTATACCAAAATAAAATATTTGTATGCTTTAAAGAAAAATACTGCTACATGGTTCATGATGAAAGCCCACATCTCCATGCTTCCTCCTTTCCAGTTTGTCCCTGAGAGCATTCCTGTTGAAGGTTCTTCTCAAACCAACTTCCATCTTTCCCAATGCTGTGCCCATGTTGCTATTATATATGTAACTGTATTCATTATCTATTGCCTCTCTTTTTTCCTTGATGTGGATTTGGATTCAGCATGCTAATGGCTCTCTCCCCCACCCTTCCTTCCTCCTCCTTTTCCCAATTTTCCAGTTTATCCAGAACTCACTAGAAGCTTTGAGTGAAGTTTGAACTGTATGTGTTCAAGAGTGTGATCCCCAGTGCTGTGTGTTACCCTTCAGGATATACCACTCATATTCTGACATGTCATCTAAGCTAGCACACTAGCTATTTAAAAGTTAGGATTGTATTTTTCACTCTCTTCCAAATCAAAGTGATAATATTTACAGTCTCAATGGAAAGTGAAATCAGTATATATATTGCCTGGATTGTATACCTTAAAAAATAAACTAAGAAGAGGCGGGTAGCTTGAGAAGTGCTTTGAAGACACAGATACCATAAACTGACTTAGCATAATATATATCTTTAAAGATTTTTTAATTCTGTATGTGATTGCGCGCGTGCGCACGCACGCACGCAACAGCCTGTATAGTTCAGAAGAAAACACTGGATCCTCCATAGCTGGTGTTAGAAGCGTTGTAAGCCATCAAGTGAGGATGTGAGTGTGGGAAGCCAACTTGAGAAAGAGTAATGTGTGTTCTTAAGTACTGAACTATCTCTCCAGCCCGAAGACAGTATCTTTTATAATTAAAGAATTTATAACGCATTTAAAATCACTCCTGTCTATCCATCTCGAAGAGTTAAAAACAAAAATCCTAGCAAATGATGCTTGTGTTGCCCAGCTTTGACAGTGCCTCCTCCTGGAGACTTCTACTTCAGCGACCCAGCCCCCTTTCTGTTCAGTCTTTCTCTGATCAGGGACAATACCATTGATTAGGCTCCATCTACTTAGTAAACCACAATCACACCACAGCTTCCCTGCCTTGAAATTACGACCAAATCACCTTGATTGGGGTTTTCAGTATTCCTGATTCCTCCCTCACACATTTGCAGACATTTTCTGGGTTTATTTCCCCAGATGGCTAATCTCACTGATTGTTCATAGGTTTTATGCATTTAATTCACAGGTGGCAACCTTATTTCTCCTATCTTTGCTTTCTCTATGATCTAATCATCTTAAGAATGTTCTTTATAGTGAAGTCTCAAGGCAAGATTTACTTGCTGTGCAGTTTCATGCCTCCCTCCTGTCACTCTTTGGGTTGAGGGAATACAAGTTGAGGACCTGGAGTTTAGGCTGCTAGGTGTTGTTCATTAGAGACTACTTCCTCTACAGGGAAAATGGAGGAAGCAGGATTGGGTTGTGGGGAAAAAACGTGATTGTTGTAACACCACAGAGATGGGATATAGATTTATGTCGAAACTGTTTGGCCCATAATGATCCAGATCTTTCTTCTTCTACCCATTACCCTCCTCAGATGTACGCTGCCCACTGAAGAGCATGTTACAAATTAGACTCTTCTCTGCAGCTCAGACTCTTAACCAGAGGCGTGTCTAGCACCCATAATTTGCAACTGGATACCCAGTTCTTTCTTGAGGAAAGATATTAAGTGTTTGGCTTTGCGTTTAACACCCAGAGTTCCTACTCCAGCCTCCCAGTGAACACACTCATGTGAGGTTAATCCATCCTTTGCCAGCCCCAGAAAACCAAAAGCATGCAGTCACTGCTCGAGTTCGTTATCTCCAGCATTTAGTACATGATGGGCACTCAATGTGTCTTTCAGTAAGAATTTCACAAATGATCATAAAGCCAGTTTAAATCCTAGAGCTATGTCTATCACTGGAGCTGTCAATTGCAGCTGAAGGATAGAAACTCATTTTTTTCTGAGCCCCTCTTGGGTGCCAATCATTCTGATATGAGCTTTACATCTATAAATTAATTTAACCTTCATAAATGCTTCGTGGAGAGAGATATTGATCTCTGTTTACAGTTGGAGAGAGGCAGAGGGCCTATTGGTCTGGCTCACATTGCTTTTGTAGACAAGGCTGGACTTCTAGGCTCTGTATAGAGAGGATTTCTCAGGGTTGGGGTAGGGATCTGTGCCTTCTTTGTTTACCTTATATTTTAGTTATTTTGCTATTGTTTTGATAAAATACCCTTACCTAAGCAACTTATGAGAGAAAGGACTTTTGACTTATGTTTCCTGATGTACACAGTCTACCTTGATAAGACAAGTAAGGCTTGGCAGCAAGAGCAAGAAATTGGCTTGTGACATTGATGTGTCACAGTGTCACATTGCATCAGAACTCAGGAAGCAGAGGTAGGCCTGAAAGTAAGCACAGTTACACACAGCAGTCTGCTTCCTTTAGGAAGGCTCTGTCTACTAATTGTTCATAACCTTCTGAAATAGCGCCACCAGCTGGGGAACAAGAGTTGTGAGCCCACAGGAGACATTTCCCATTTAAATCACACCACCATATTGTATGCAAGTTGAATATCATGATAGACAATCTTCTCATCAGTTGCTGTCCTACTAAGAATGCTCTGCTTTATCCAAATGCTCACTCTTTCTTTCTTTCTTTCTTTCTTTCTTTCTTTCTTTCTTTCTTTCTTTCTTTCTTTCTTTCTTTCTTTCTTTCTTTCTTTCTAAATTTTATTGAATATAATCTTCATTACATTTCAAATGGTAAAACCTTTCCTAGTTTCTCCCCTCCCCCCAAACCCCCAACCTCTCCTCCCACCATCTGCCTCCTCCACCTGACCCACTCCCACCTCTACCCCCCCCCCCAATTTTCCTTTGTCGGGGCATCTATTGAGCCTTCACTTGACCAAGGACCACCTCCTCCCACTGATGCCTGACAAGGCATTCCTCTGCCACATTTTTGGCTGGAACCATGTGTACTCCTTGGTTGATGGTTTAGTCCCTGGGAGTCCTGAGGTGCCTGAGAGGCTGACATCCTTGTTATTCCCATGGGGCTGTTTCTTACAGCATCTTGGACTCACACATCTACCCACGCTTTGCTCTCTCTCATCAAAGCCTGAGACAAATCCCTCCAATATGACCCACATGCTACATTCAGACCTATTTTTCTTGATAGTTTTCTATCTAAGAGCCCATGTTTTCCTTATAGGTCACCTTACTTTCTCTTCCATCTAGGCCATTGTGTTATAATGGGATATAAGGAGCCCCCTTACCTTCTCATCCTGTAGGAATCATTGGCCATCAACTCTTAGGAGCAGCTTATCCTCTTTTGTCTCTTTTGCATCTCCACTTTTGCTTTAATATAAGCAGGACTCTGCCCACCCTCTGGGGTCTGCTGACTTTTATAGATCATGGTGAAGGGGTCACTCAGGTCCCCATTCTGGTTGCAGAACTAGTAGAGAAGTATGGAATTGATTAAAAAGAAGATGGGGAAGTCATCTGCCTAGCTTCCAGTTATGTGGCAGGGAACGAAACAGAATAGTAAAAATTTGAACTGTGGAAGTTGCCTCCAAGGATGCAAGCTACCACTGGGAGGTAGCAAGCAGGGTCAGTGCTGGGAGCACTTAACAACTATGGTCCTGGCTAGAGAAAAGGGTGCCATTCATGGGTGGTGCAATTCAACTGTGTGCATGCATAGCAGATGTTATTAATCCTGTGACACTAGGGATCAGCAGAGTGAGGGGGACCACAATGTTGTCTCTGAGATCAGAGTCTGTGAATCTGAATTTGGAGCCTACCAGCCATGTGAGTGTGAGCAAGTCACTGTCCCCATCTGTACCACTGACTTTTTTTGTGCAGAGTAAGGAATACTAACTCCCTGAGCTGCTACAGGAATAATGTGAGCTCCATGCTGTCTATTGAGGATATCCTAGTCTCTATTTTTAAAATAAAGTGTTAATTTTTATTTTATGTGAGCAAGTGCTTTACTTACATATGTGTAAGTGCACCATGTGCCTGAGGAAGCCAGAAGAAGGGACTGGTTACCCCAGAACTGGAGTTATAGACTTTTGTGAGTCACGGGCAAATGCATGGAAAACACCCGAGTCTTCTGCAAGAGTAGCTAGGCCTCATGACTAAGGGATGCCATCTTTCCTGCCATGTTTGTAAACAAACTTCTTGTGTTAGAAAAGTTTTAGACTTGTGGAAGAATTTTAAGATACTGCATAGAGTTGAAATTTTCTTTACTGTTGGTATTTTATATTATTATGTTATAGACCCATGCTGGTTTATTCTGTTCCAATTCCCTGAGCTCTGGCCTTCTGTCTGTTTTCCTTTGCAGTCCTGGTCCTCACATCTCTGGAAGGGTCTCATTAGCATCTATGCTTGTTGCTGCCAAATCATTCCCAATTCTTTAGAATACCTGCCACCCCCGCCCCCATTCCCATCACTCCAAAGCATTTCTCACTATTACATCTGCAGTTTGTTTGGGGACAAAGACTAATAGATAGTTATTTTCTACTTTGGATTAAAACCTAACATACTTCATTTTGTTTGTTATTGTGCCAACTTTGGCAAATAGGAGCCGCTAGAGTTGACTCTGTTGTTAGAGATTTTAAAGTTGGCTTAACTGAGCAAAAACTGTTCAGTTGTTCAGTTGGATTTGATACAACAGGTGCCTGGGGTTCTGAGTAGGGGGTTGCCCGTGTTCACGCTGCCTCTGGCTATGCTTGGATTCCTCCACTTGGCCGACGTGTCGATCGCTGTGCCCTGCAGGTCTTTCTAGTGTCTGAAATGCAGTTGTTGGGGTGGTGCCAAGCTTGCTCGATTTGTTTCCTTATCTCCCCGTTCACATTGTAAATTCTCTTTGAACAACTGGACTTTCTTCCTAGGACAGATTTGTAAAGAAATTGTAGCATAATGTACCTTGTCTTCAGTCCACAATGCTGACATTCCTCAGATAGTCTGGTGTTTTGTTGTTGTTGTTGATTTTTGTTTTTTTTTTTTCTAACTGGCTTATTTCTCAGGTAAGTTTTACAGTTGTAGGCCTGATGAGCTCATAATTCAATGCTTGCTTAAGTCTTGTTTTAAGCACTGCTGCTTCTGTGATTATCTGTGCATAGAGTGCTGGGACCTTGAGGACTGTGAAGTCCCCCAGGGCACAGACTATTGCAGCACATGCTCTGGAGTCCATGGTGCTTCGTTAGCAGCTGAGTAATGTTGCTGAAACAAATGAAGACCAGAAAACTGGAAAATCTACTCATTTATTCACATAGCTTGATGGGACTGAGGCTTCCTAATCAAGCTTATGTAATACAATTATATACATTGAAGGAAAGACACTGTCCCCTGTTATTTTAAAATTTATTTTAGTTTTCTTGTTTTTAATTGAAATAGAACTACATCACGCCCCTCCTCCCTACAGCCCCTTACAGTTGTCCTCTCAACCTCCCCTACCCTAAAGTTCCTTCCTTCCTTCCTTTCTTCCTTCCTTCCTTCCTTTCTTCTTTTCTTTCATTTCTTCCTTCCTTCTTTCTTTTCTTTCTTTCTTTTTCCTTCCTCCTTCCCTCCCTTCCTTCCTCTCTCTCCCTCCCTCCCTTCTCCCTTCTTTCCTTCTTTCTTTCCTTCTTTCTTTCCTTCTTTCTTTCCTTCTTTCTTTCCTTCCTTCCTTCTTTCTTTCTTTCTTTCTTTCTTTCTTTCTTTCTTTCTTTCTTTCTTTCTTTCTTTCTTTCTTTCTTTCTTTCTTTCTTTCTTTCTTCTTTCTTTCTTTTTTTCTTTCTTTCTTTCTTTCTTTTCTTCTTTCTTTGGAGATATTCATTACTTATGTGTCTATGTGTATGCATGTGCATGTGTGTGTGTGTTTACAAATACATAAACAGAACATGCTCAATCTGTTTTTGTTGTTTGTATATGGTTTCAAGGATGATCACTCTCATTTTGCCTTGGTCAGCCAATATAGGGCCTCAAGTCTTTCTCCTAACCGTCATACTTGCTTGTAGTTCTTGTCCAGGGGGTGAAACCCTCCAAACTTTTCTTCCTTCACCATTGACATGCCCACTGATAGTGCTATTGCTTTGATCTTGTTCATGCAGACTTTTCTAGGAGAAACACTTTGATTGCAGACTTCCTGGTATTCTGTTACAATCTTTCCTCCTCCTCTTCCATGATGTTCCCTGAGCTATAGAAGAAAACTGACACATTTCTAAGTAATTCTGAAAAGCAGGAAGGCTCATGAGGCTTCACATATGTGACTTTGTAGCTGTGATATTGATACAGCCATTGTGGCTGGGGTCCCTATAATCCATTGTTCTCTGCACTGTGTTCAGTTGTGGTCTACTGTGATTGGCTAATTGTAAAATGAGGCTGCTTTGATGAGTGATATGGATGTAAGGATAGGGTTTAGAACTTTGAAAGGAATTCTGTTAGCCAAGAAAGGTTGAGAACCTCATTGCCCCAGGAGACAGGCTAGGTGTCCAGTTCCAGACCCCTGTGCTTGGAGAAATGATTACCTCAATTTCGGTTATTGATTTTCTTGGATCAACATTCCCTATTATAGGAGTTGATCCTTCTTTTCTCTATCTCATAACTATGTTATTAAAAACTTGGGGGGAATCTTTTTCTAGATGATAGCAGGGAAATCAGGGTCCCCTCTTGGAATTAGAGTCTTCTTAGGAAAAGCACTTAAAGACTCCAGTGGCACTCAGGGGCAAATCTCTTATACTCTACAAGACAGAAAACCAGGGTAGATAAGCTTTAAATCTCAGTAGTTACACGGAGGGGGAGAATATAGAAAATGGAGAACACATGATATTTGAGCTAAACTATTATGGGAGTTCAGTCATAAGGTAGCAGGCAGCACACAGAGGGTATTGGGGCCTCAGAGAAAGAAGGAATCCCAGAGTAGAAGAGGAAGCATTCTTCGAGAAGAGATGGAAAAGAGGAAGAAAACTACACTTTTCTGCGTAGTTCTGAAAAGTAGGTAGACTCATGAGGCCCCAGGTATGTGATTTTTTAAGCTCCTGCACTAGGGGAAGGGATTGTGGGAAGGAAAGGTATATTATCTCATTAAAAGGATGATTTTTCTGCCTGCCTCTAAGGTGAGCAAGCTTCCTAGGTATGGGGTCTTAGCCATGTGATTGAACTCTCGGAGGGAACAGTCAGTGTCCACCCAGGCCAGAGATTCATTCTCTTGACCAGAGGACATGACTATTCCCAGATGACCTTAAAGTCTGCTGTGTTGTTTACTTTGTTACCCTTGTACATTTTCAGACCTCAGCACCTATTCCGATTGTGTCACCTCCTGCTATGCTCAAAGCCTTAAAATTTGACAAATTTTCTTGCTATTCTCCAATCTCCCTATTTTTGTAACAGAAATATGCTGCTGTCTTCAAGGTGTAACATGAATGTGTTGGCTTTACTTGCTGAGAGCATTAGTTAGTTAATGCCAAAAGAGTTCTCCAAGTTCTAATGTGACAACAAGTAGGCTGGGAAGAGGGAGAGAAAAGAGACTCAGTCCTGCAGTTGGAGTTGGAACTATGGCTCCTGTATAGGGGCAGATGGTCAGGTTAGGACTTGATTTACACATCAGTATGCCTGGCCATGTGGTCATAATGCCTCCAACCTGCCAGTGACCAGTGATCAATGCTCCTGTCTAGGCTGTATTTGCCTGACAATACATTATTCTTTGAAGGTCAAGTCCTTTTTCCTTTCCCCATTTTCTTTAACCTGTTACCCTGAAGTGACTTTGTTTCATGGATTTTTGTTATTGCTGTTGTTGTTTTTGGTTTTGTTTTGTCCTGTGGTGGAATCGATTGAGTCGTGTAAAGGTCAGCTTTTGATACCCTTTAGTTTGTAATAGCTTCTTTAAGGCTCATGTTCAAGATTTCCATTCTCCTCTGGTCCTTTCTTCTTTCCTAGTGGAGAATCAATTCTAGAGTCCCATGTGTGCTTTTCTTCTAAAGGATGCTGTAGCGGGCACGAATGATGCTGTTCAGTAAAACACGTCATTGACCTCTCTTAAGGCAGATGTGCCCTGTTGGTGAGAGTAGGTCTTGTAACCCCCAAACATCCAGTAATTGTCCTTGCACTGTTCCTATTTCTCAGTGACTCTTTTTGCTACATAGTCATTCTACCTCCATTATTTGGAATACAAAATACAGTCCTTTTGTGTCTGAGATGTAGGTTTCTGTAGCATTTACTTTTTGTGTTTCTGGTATTGGCAGAAAGTACCTGTACTGACAGGTCTTATCTCAGGAAGAGGTGGCCACTGGGATGCTTATGGGCATAACTGGACAGTCCTGGATGGATCCCAGGTAGTGACTATATGAGAATCTAACTTCCTGTTTCTCTTGTGTGTTAGGATGGACAGGTTCGTTCAGGCCAAGACAGGTATAATTAAATGCTTCCCTTCTAATGACAATTCAGTTTAGACTTAATACATCCACTTTCTCACTTACAATCACTGAAAACGAACCAATTAACTAGAGGGCCTTAGGGCAAGTCAGATCTGAACATACTTCCTCCTGCTACTTTGGAAGCATTTGGCTGGGTGTTGTTCTGGGGAAATATCAGCTTCTTATGCTTTAAAATGCCAATAGCAGGGATGGAAAGGTGACTCAGTGCTTAAAAGAGGACCAAGTTTGGCTTCCCAGAATTTGGACTACTCCTAATCTGTAACTCAGGCTCCAGGGACTCCAAGGGCCCTGGCATGTGTGAATGCCTCATGCCTGGACACACACATTTTAAAATAAAAATCAGAGGCCAATAACTCCCCTAACTCTGAAGAATTGGGGCCCACCATGACTTGCTTCCACCATCTTCTTCATGCCCTTTCTCCATTCTTACCTACAGAATCCATTGTTCTAGACACATTGAAAATCATGGTTCTGTGACAACCTTGCCCAGTTCTTCAGTTCCCAGTGTCTGTGCCTGATGTTGTCCTACCTCTGCTTTCTTGTCCTTGATGTAATTTCCCTGTTTCTCACAAACAGCAAATAGAATCCTGCCCCGTATTCAGTGCCCTGACATAATCCTTTCCTTCTCCTGCCTGAACAACTGACCTTTTCATATCAGGAGATATCTGTGTTTGTTACATTCATCTACTTTCTGTATTTGGCCAACTGAGGGCCATATGTCAGTCTAAATTAATGTCTTTTTTTTCAACAAAGGAAATGTCCTATTTATTGCAGTATATAAGCAGTAGAGAGGGTGTCTGTTAAACACTTGAAATATGCCTAGTATCAATGCTGAGCTGAGACTTTAATCTCCATTTTAATGAGCTGACTAACTTAGTTGCTCTGGTTCTATTGGGCAGTATAGGTGTGGAGCAGTGGTTGTTCAAGTAGTCTGGATCAGTCTGGAAGGCCTGGGGAAAGCAGAGCTCCTGGGAATCCCTCCCTGGGTTTCTGAATCAGCAGATCTGTCTGGGGTTATGGCCCCATAATTTGCATTCCTGGAGGCTCCCAGGCAATGCTGGTATTTCTTGTTGAAGACTCCCAGTTTTCACAGTTTATAAATAAGTGCTTTAGACCAGTGACAACAGGTTTGCCTTGAAAGCAGTGTGGCAGGCCTGTTGTCCCAGTACTTGGGAGATGAAGGTAGAACGATCAGGGGTTTGGGATCATCCTTGGGCACATAGTGAGTTGGGAGCCAACCTCGACTACATCAGACCCTGCCTTGAAACAAAGAAAGGAAAGAACATGCTTTGCTGGAGACAGCCTTACTCCTTCATTTACAAATTATTTAATTCTCTATGTTGGTTTTACCCTGTAGTGGGAGAGAAGAACAATCACACCAAGACCCAAATAAATATTGGTAAAGGCAAAAACCTGGTGCTGAGAATAGAAAATGTGGATATTCTGGGTCTCTAGTTTACAAAAACAACTTAGTCCTTTCTGTAACCTCAGCCACTGTGACAGTGTCCTGTGGAGAATGGAGAAATGAACGAACATGTACACAGAATATTGGATTGGTTCCTCTGAGCACCTTCGCTTGAGGCCTTCACTTATGAAACATTGTTGCAGTCTTTTCCACAGACTTAAAACACATGTTTTTGGGAATTTGACCATGGATAAAAGATAAGTTAAGGGCTATGGGATGGCAAGTAGTGCCATCTAAAGGGAAGGAATGCTGACTGATCTGTTTATTACCAGCAGTGGCTACAGTAGTACATTTTATATTGGAAATCTGCTTTATCCTGGGGCTAACAGGACAACTCTCTCTCCAGACTAGGGACCTATACCATGCTGTATCCCTCTCAGAGAGCCTCTGGGGAGTTTTTGATAGCTCATCGTGACACTTCCTCTAGGCCATTGGAGTCACACTATACTGGAAAATTTCAAAGTCTAAACCCTAGACCCGTCAAAGTGAAGGTTGTGGTATTTCTAGAGTCTCATTAAAGTGGAGGCAGTAGCCTTTCTAAAGTCCCATTAAAATGAAGATTATAGCCTTTAAGCATTTGTCCTCTTTTTCTTTCCTTGCATCACGTGGCCTATTTGTGCAAAGCAGGTTCTGAACAATATATCTATATATCTATCTATATCTATCTATCCATCCATATATATATATATATATATATATATATATATATATATATATATATATATCTGCACTGAGAGGTTGTTATCTGAATGGGAATTTGCCATTTAGTCCTAAAATGTTTTCAAGATTTATTCATTTATTTAATTTCAGTGTATGAGTGCTTTGTCTAAACATATGTATGTGTGATACATACTTGCCTGGTACCCATGGAAGTCAGAAAAAGGCATCAGATCCCTCCAGATTGGAGTTACCAATTTTGAGCTGCCACATAGATCCCGAGAATCAAACCCTAGTCCTTTGGACCAGCTACCAGTGCTCTTAACAGCTCAGCCATCTTCCCAGCCCCATCAATTACTATTGATTTCCTCTTTCCTCTTACTTTGCACATGAACAGATGGGTTAATTGGGTAACCCTTGACCTTTAAATTTCTCTCCTCCCAATTCCTGTATATTCTTGGGAAGGTCACCTAGACATTGTGCATTTTGGTTTGCATTTGGACTCTGTTGCTAGCCACTAGCTTCCCTTTGAGCTTTTGAGAATGGCTTCCCGACCCTGGGGTTACAAGTGTGTGCCCTCATACTCGGCCTCTGTATGTGGGTGCTAGGGATTACAGTCAGGTCGTCATGCTTGCACATGTTCATCTCCCAGCCCTCTCTTTTAGCCATGTAGTAACTTGTTTAAATGCCATCCCTTCAGATATCTCAGGTACTTACTTAGCTCTCAGGCCATACTTAGCTCTTGTTCTTGTTACAGTTGGACTTAGGTATTGAACTTAAACTCTTCAAATGACAGACTTGCCTTCTTGTATCTTCCTTATGTCTATAAGATATTTGGGTCAAGGCCCTTTCCTTCCACCTATTGATGTTTCTAGCATTGCAATGGGGATAGAGTAGGTTTCAATAATAAATGTCCAAAAACTCACATAGCCTTCATGGTTCCCCCCAAAAAGGTACTTGGCCACTGGGATGAAAAGCTGAAGTGATAGATTCTGTTACTTTGCTAAAGCTCTGTCCGAGTTGTGGACCCACAGGGCAGTGGCTGACAGTCATGAGACAGACCTATTAAACTGCAGCAATAGGGGACAAACGGCTGCCACTACTGTGGCCACAGTGTGATTAGATATCTTCTGATCCTTCTGACCTGGTCCTTCTGATTATACTAAGAACACATGACTGGGGAATACAGATTTCCCCTCTGTCAGCCCTGTTGTTGGCGCAGGCTGGTTCAGAGTGGCAGGTACATTATATCATGTCTACCCTGGAGCAGAAGACGTCCTGGGTGCTGATGCAGAGATAAGAGCAATGTGGAAGGCACTGTCTTTCCCCTGGCTGGGGCCAGAGATGGATATTTTTTGTGACTCTCAAGCTGCATGTGGAAATATTTTATCGAGTGAGTTTACCACAGGAATGCTCAGATCTATTATTTACCAAATGGCTCAGTGAGAGATGGATGCTCTGTGGTCCTTACTCATTTTTCATGTACAGAGGCTGCCTCGCAATCTGCTCCATATCCTACTTCATTTTAAGTGCTTCTAATGTTGGGACACCTCCACTCTCCTCGAGATGATTTAAGCATTGGAAAGTAGTCTGGAAGTCTTTGCTTTTCTTTTTGCTTTTAATTGGTCTTTTGGAGGCTGTATTTCCCTGAGGGGGGTAGAGAGCTATGAGGGAGTCTGAAGTGAAGGTCTTGGTTAGAGCCCTCATTCTAACAGGAGCTACCTCTGTGACTATGGACAAATGGCTTAACCTTTCTTAACCCCCTGTTCATGCCCTTTGAAATGCAAGTGATTGTAATTGCTGAGCTCCCAGAGTATGTTAATCTGGCTAAGGCCCTTTAGTTATAAGGCAGTGGTTCCAGAACAGCATTTCTTTCCCTCTGGATGAGCAAGGGATGCTCATTAGAATATAGGGTGCACAGGGAATATAGATCTACCCAAGCACTGAGTAGGTGTGGCCACACTTCTGCCTCCTAGTCTGGAAGATGTAGTGGAGTAAGAATAAAGAAATATTCCTTGAAAGGTAACAAACAACAAGGGTTACATTGTTGACCAGTTGAGGCAGAGTACAGCAAGAGCAGAAAAGAGGAGGCTTTGTGGTTATTCTTTCTTGCCAGGGAGGAGATGTGTCTGGAGATGTTTTGGGCTGTCACAAGCTCAGGAGAGAAAAGGGCTGCATCAGACATCTAGTCAAGAGAGAACAGGGATTCTGTAACTATTCTACCATATGCAAAGCAAGCTCATCACAAAGAATGTAGTTTAGATCATTCAGGGAAGTGGGTGAGAAGCAGTGAGAGCTCCAGGCTGGTCAAGGCCCACTTCTGTGAGACGTGGGAACTTGGGAGGTGTGACAACTTTCCTGAGTCACAGGCCTGTGGCTGGTTCTTGTTCTTCCAGGATCTCTCTTTGTAGGCATTATTCCAGGTTTCAGGTTCAATGAGCCCAGTATTTTCTTACCACGTTCACTTTCTTTAGACCTTAACCCCCTCTCTTCATGTTATTTCTTTCTGCAGGATGTCTCTTGTATATATAGAGGTCCTGGAGGTTAAGAATTTGGACTTGATGGATGGAATAACCATTTTGAATCTTGCTCTGCCATTTGCATACCACTTGACTGCAGATGGATATTTGAGCTTTAGCTAATACCAATACAAACTGGAGGTCCCAGCTTCTATCTTCTACAGCTGTAGATCAATAAATGTTGAAAGAACAAGATGCTGCACCAGCGAATTAGTTCCTAAGATGTTTTCTCCCACTTCATTAGTGCTTAACAGAGGTTAACAATTACTTTATATAATACATATCAAACCTAGACTCCAATATGACATTACTATGTGGTTCTCTACCATTTCAACTCAACTGATCCAGCTTTCATATCATGCCAGATAAAAAGCTGAGGTGTGCAAACCACACATTCCCAGATCAGCTCAGAGGCATGAGACCTATTGAATCCCTGTATCATCTGATGAATCAATAGCTACAGTGGCTGCAGTCTGGGATGGCTAGTTCTCTAAAGCACCAAGAAAGAAAGCTTTGTTGTTGTACATGTTGTTTTTTATTAGTTTTTACGTTTTGGAGGGTAGATTTTAAGAGGTGGCCAGAAGATGTCAGGAGCGTTTTTGAAAGCAGAAGCCCCTCATTGTCTAAATCAGGGTGGCCTGGTTTACCTATTGAACCTTCTCCCTATCTAAACTGCATTGTCCTCCTTGCGCATCCTTCTTTGGATTCATCCCTCTGATCTACAGTACCTGGAGGGATCCACTTTTCCTGCCTTGGCAAATAGATTTATGCAGAAAAGATATCCTTGTGTAGGGGAGGGCTTGGAACATACTCCTTTCATGGCTTCTGCCTCCTTAGAAGGGATACCCCTGCAGGAAGCTTGGGAAAACTATCAGTTTCTGTACCTTACATTGTGAATAAGCCAGATGTTACACTGGGCAGTAGTTCACTATGGAGCTGCTGGAAGTGACTTACCCTCGTGATGAGTACTCAGAAACCCATCCTGGGAAGGAGTGACTCTCTGAGAGGGTAAAAGGACACATAGTTCTAACAAACAGCAACAACAAAACTTACAGACAGTCTTCAAAAGGCCATACAAAGTATAGATGTTTCTATAGCAAGTCAAGAGTTAGGGCTCATTTGTAACTGCATCTTAATGAGTTACTGCCACGAAGCAGAGGTAAATGTGGGTTTGCATACCTCCTGTTTTGGCAGCTCTTAAACATGGTTGAACACACTCAGCTCAACATGGAATATCAGCTTGGATTGGTGGGGCTGGTAGAGGAGGTGGGGTATACATGTGAGGAGAGCTTCTTAAAAACTTGCACATGTCTTTCATGTTCATCTAAGAGTATGATACTTGAGTGTCTGATCAATTCATAATGGCTTGTAGACTTGTGGGTAATTGTTCACTCTTTCTCTCAGACAACTTTAGTGCCCTAAGTAGTTCTTTTACTTTAGACTTAAAATTCAACTTATTTTAATAATCACAGCACATTCTGGGGAAGACACATCAGATGAAGGTGTTATTATTGCTAATTGTAATCTCATGCCTTCAGAGGAGCACCTGTGTGTAGATGGAACCTGAGTTGCTATGCCATGAATGAGCACAGATTGCATTATGGATATGCTATGTTTTCCCTTGTTCCTGTGCATAGCTAGTTGCCTGGGAGATGTGAGGTACAAGTCTCAGAGTGGTGATAGGCTCATTTGCAAACTTGTTGATAGTAATTATGCTACCAAAAGAAATGAACCATTTGCCTTGAATCACTAGGGTGTATGTGTTTGGGCTGACCCCAAATAATGCCATGAGATGTGAAATGAACTCCTAGTCCTAGCAACAAGCTTTCTCTCCCCTTGGGCTTTCCTGCCACATCTCCTATCATAGTGGTGACAATCAAAAATGTCTTCTGACACTGTCACATTTCCTAGGAGGCAAAATTACCCTTTCTTGGAAAAAAAAATTGACCCTGGTTGAAAATCAAGGTACTTAATATTTCATATATGGAGAATAAAGGATTATGTAATGCTGTGACTTTCACTAATGACACTATAGTGACCTATAGTGGTGATTGGGGGGAAAATAATCTCCCAATGTTGTCCTGTGATATCTATATATGCATACATACCTGAGCACACCTGCATATACATGTGCATGTCATAAACAGTGTATGCACCTACATGCATACACATACCCAGAGAACAAACTCCTTTATGTCTTCATATCTTTGTGCTCAGGCTATGGGCAATGTGCAGCCCTCCTGAGTTGCAGGCCTTTTCCTGAGAAGGACATGGGAACCTTTGCCTGGTTACCATGGAAGTTTTAATGAAGGCAATGCCTGACCCTTTCTCAGTCTACAGGACATCTATCTGCTCATTCACAGGACACATGCCTGGTCTATTTGAGTACTGGCTTATCATACTGCAGTAAGCAAATGACTATAGGTGGCCTTTACCTCAGCTTTTCTTTTATCCTGGTATGTCTTAGAGCTATTTTAATTTGCACACTAACAATGACTAAGGGTTTCCCTAGGGTAATATGGCATTACATAGGAATGGCTCCAACAAATTGGCTACAAGAAAATATCCCCAGTGCCATAGATAATATCTAGGCCTTTGGACATGCTGGGCATGTGCTCTACTACTGAGCTAAAAGTAACAAATACTTTTTAGGAAGCTGTCTTATAAAAAAGATGGTTACTTAGTTCTTAAAATTAATGTAACAAACTTTGTTTTTATCTCCGATGTCGTTCTTTCATTTATGAATGAAAGAATGAAACAGTTCAGTGTCAGCAGAAGAACACTGTGTCTTCTTGTACTTGCTGAAGATACCATCTAATCCAGGGAGAAAAGCTCCTCAGGGAGCTTTTGTTGGGTCCATGGTCTATGATCTGTTTGCCTGCACTATCTTTTCTGCTAGTCCTCCCTTCCATACCTGAATTGGTGACATTTTTACTAGTCAGCTGGCTGAAGGCCTTTTGCTCTATTTTGAATTGTGATAGTCAAGGATATACTCATCATTGGAAGAGTGCAAATCTAGGTTTGTAATTGACTTTTCCCCTCTGTCAGGACTCCAGGGGGAAATTCTTCCTTCTGACTGAAGGAAAAATAGTTGTAGGACCATCTAGAGCAATGGTTTTCAACCTTCCTTTTGCTTTAATAACCCTTTAATACAGGTCCTCATGCTGTGGTGATCACCAACCATAAAATTATTTTCATTGCCACTTCATGACTCCTTGTACTTGTGCTTCATTCAGTTGCTCCTGTTATGAATTGAATATGACTATCTATGTTTTCTGATGGTTTTAGGTAACCCCTGTGAAAGGGCCATTTGACTCTCAAAGGGTTGCAACCCACAGTTTGAAAACTGCTGTTCTAAACTATACAGGGACTTGTTATAGTAGAGTCCAATGTCACTGAAACAGCTATGCTTTCAGGAATAGATGTTTTTTATGTAGCCTTCACTTTTCTTGAGGGATCAGTAGAGTGATATGTGACCATGGGCGGCATAAGGAGAGTCCAGCAGGCTTTTAGATTAACAGTCCTTATGGTCAAGGTAGTCAGGGCAGCAAATCAAGTTGAATGGCTGCTAATTAGAGGGTCAACTTGCCCCACCTCTCAGTCTTTGCTTATTTACAGGAATATGAACACAAAAAGAAGTACTTTCAATAAGACCTCAAAGAACTTATTAGTAATGCTTAGAGTGATTTATAACAGTATGTTTCAAATTGCTACACACCCATGTAGTTCACCCAAGAGAGGTGAATCCCCTTATCTGTCTGAACCTGAATGTCCATTATAGGTATTCAAACTGAACTTGATGAATGATGATTAAAGGATCATTGCTGTGGTTTATTGAACTTTCACTATAACAAGCCCTCCTGTGCTTTGTATAAAAAATGTCTCATTTTATTATTATAGTCTTATAAAGTTGTTATTATTCTTCTCATTTCATAGTTAATACAACAGAGACTCGGCAAGTAGGATAAATGCCCATGGTCACAGGGCTGGGAAGAAAAAGAATCTGGGTTTGAATCAGGCTGATAATAACTGATTTTGTGTCGGTATATAGATATATGCATGAATGAATGGATAATCCTTAGGAAGTTTAAAATCTATCATCTATTTCACAATCATCATCTATCATCAATGTGTCTTTCATTATACCATGATATATATATATATCATGTATGTATATATCTATGCATCTATCTCTCTATCTCTCTATCTCTCTATCTCTCTCTCTCTATCTATCTATCTATATCTATATCCTTACCTTTGTCTTGTATATCTTCCTTATATCCATCAATCCATCATTCTTTATCATTTTGAATTTATCCTTTGCACATCTATCACTTTCTATTTATCTATGATCTATACTTATGTATACAACTAATCTGTCATCTATCTGTCCACTTATATCATCACAATCATGCGTTCGTCTCCTTTGCTTCTTGCTCTTCCCTTCCTTCCAGCTCCTCTTCCCATTTTTCACCCCCTATGTATTTCTTCCTTGGTCAATTCTTCTCACTCTCTTTTTCTCTATCCTCTTCACTTTCCTGATGTGTAAAGTTTGAGTCCCAGAACTCTCTTCATGGGCTTCTATTTCTGCTTAGAGTTCTCTTAATGACCTCATAGTGTGTTCTGGTACTAAGTAGTATCCATGAACAGATTATGTCCACATTTAGAAGTCTAGACCTGACCTCAGCACCTTTGATTCATGCGTTTTACTGGTTAGTTTGTATCTACATTTAATATTTTTAAAATATGCAAAGCAGATTGTGTCCCAAATGGAGTTCAAGCTACTCCTATATCCTCCAACCTACTTTTCCTTCAGCATTTCCACAATTAAAAGCAATCATCCCTGTTACCTAGGCTGAAAACCTGCAGTCATTTCTGATTCTATTTCTTCATGTTATAATTTGATTCATCAGCACATCCTCTGACCAGGCTTCAAAATTATCTGGAATTGGTCTGACCAGCTCCTAAACTGTGAAATGACCTGTTAGTTGTCCTGTTCCTGCACCTGCCTCTCCACCATCCAGTGTCTATATTTCCATGTTGATAAAACTGCATGACAATATAAAGCATGCCATGCCCAGGTCACTCTGTGGAATTAACCTATGTAGATCTTTCCCAGCCAGCTCTGGACTTCCTCTGAACCCAAATTCCTTGTACTTAGCTTTGACACACTGGCCTCCTTGCTGATCTGCAAACATGCTGGGCAGCCTCTCCCTCTGGGCCTTGGCAATGACTTTCTCTCCTGTATGGCTCATTGCCTCTTGTCTTCAGTGTTTATTCACATGTCACCTATCTGTGCAGTCTTTCTGATGGCTCTATCTAAAGTTGCACATCCTTCCAACTCCCTGGCTTTCCTTCTTTTCTCTTATAATCTCCATTGCAACCATCACTATCTAAATTTACAATTCACAATCAAATTGATCTAACAATAGACAGTCACCTGTAGGAAGGCAGGGGTTATTACAGTTTGTGTTGACTGTCTCTACCCTATACCAGTACCCCGTGTATTCTGTGTACTTGTTAAATCTCTGTTGAATGGACAAGTGCTGGCTTCACTTGTCATGGCACATCATGCTGAGGATTTTGCATTTACTATCACGTTGTCAAAGGCTCACCTACTGCAAATAATCCTACCGCATATATTTTACAGATGAGAAACCTGAACTTACAGAGATTAAGTGTCTTGTCCAAGGTTACACAGCTAAGAATAGACATGAGTCTTTCTAAATCTCAAAAACACATGCTGTAAATAATTGTATTTTTCTGAAATTTGTTTGCAGTACAGATGCCTGTATACCTGCCAGCCCCCTTCCCATCCCCCACCCCAAACATAAAATTTTCTCTTGATCCATTTCCTCCTGGTAGACTATAATGTACCTTTTCCAGGGTCCTTTTAAGGATAACTAGACATCCTTTGAAAAAAATGGAGCAATTTGAGGCTAACACATTTTTTCCTTTCCCAGTAAGAATGAAAGCAATAGACTGGAGGAAGGCTTAGATCACTATTTGTTTTAAGGATCTAAGAGAAAAATTGTAGTTCTTTTTCAAAATGTGTATGTATGCCATATGATATGTCACATGTATACACTGCCTGCAGTGGCCAGAAGGGGATGCCAGGTACCCTAGAGCAGGAGTTATATGTTTTTGCAACCACCTGATGTGGGTGCTAAGGACTTAGGTCCTCTGCAAGAGCAGCAAGTGTTCTTAACGGCTAAGCCACTTCTCCAGCCCCTCATTTAGTGTTTCAAAAGTGATAATCAAATCAAACCTGCAAATCAGAACTGTTGTCAGACTTACAAGACATCTTTTTATTTTTTTCAAATCTCAGAGGAGTGTTTCTCCAGTTACCTCGAGAAAGCAGGAGTTAGTTGTTTCCCCATGAACTTCTGATTTTCTACCTAGTTTGTAAGCTCCCACCAAGCAAAGAACCATCACTATTGTTGAATCCTGTGATGCCCTAGTGACTACTAAGTAAACCCATCCTCACTTCTGCCAGCAGCTGCAAATCATTAGTGAGGTAGGGAAGTGTGCCTTTCCCTCCCAGCCCTTGAGCTGGAATTCCAGAACTGTATTAGCCATAATCCCCCCCCACCCCCACCCCCAGGGTGGAGAGCTCTGACCTAAGTGAAGTTCATTGTTCCTCCAGATCTACAAATTCCTGAATTAAGCAGGTGACCCACCCAGCTGCTGTAGCAGTGGAGCCAATGCCTGCTTAGCAGTCAGACCAGTTCTCCTGAACAGACCTTGGAATTTGAAGGAGGGGTCTCCCCTGAAACTTTAAATTCTGAGTCCTCCATTAAACCTTGGGACCCTGATCAGCAACTGTTGTTGTGGTCTCATTCTTCCCTCACCACCTTCCCATACATCCCCAGCTTCCCTTCCAGGTAACCCGTTCAGTGTAACTGCGTGTAGTTAAAAAGAAGCAAATATCCGAGTTGGCGGAAGGAAGTGATATGTGGCCACAGGAAGTCTCCCTAACATCACCCTTTGGAATCTGGCATTGGAATCTACTTGCCTCTCTTCTTGGGGATGTCAGTAGCAGTGTGTACCCCTATGCTCTGCCTTTCCCAGAATCACAGCACCTCAGCACCTCTTAAGGAACTAGACGGCTAAGACTCTTAAGGAGAATTTTTTCACGGCTTCCAATTCCTAACCTTCCCAACTTCCTGCTTTCTTTTGATGTGTACAAGATGCAGTTTAGGATGCTTATAGCTGGTACAGGTGTGCTACTGTAACCATCTGTATTGTATTTTCAAACCTTCTGCTATGATTCTAATATGTCCCTAGGGTTGAGAATACTCCTTTCAACCATTTCTGGCCTTGGTGCTTAGAGAGTCATTTCTTCCTTCAGGCAGAATACATTTGGGTCAGAGAAATCTGGTCAATTCAGAGCGATAAAACATTTGGCAAACATGTGGTCTTTAGATAAATGACTCCATAAAAAAGATGCAATTAATATTGTCATTTCAAAGGATACTAAATGCAGGTAGAACCTACTAATGAAGGAAATACCTGGGATTCACAAAGCTCTTGAGTAACCATGTACTTCCTCAGGAATCTGCAGAAGCTGCACCAATCCAGTTCTGTTCTGGCCATCCACCCTCCCTACGCTTGCCTATGCTGTGTGTCCATATACACTGTTCCACAGCCTCTCTGTTCCTTTCTTCTTTAACTTGTATTTATTCACATTTACACTCTTGCCTTATTGATCTTTTGGCCCATGTACATAATATTACATTTTATCCTGGTTGCAATATTTCTTGAGAAATTGTGTCATCAGTGAGCTATTTTAAAATGACATGAACTGGATCATTTTTATTTCTCTTCATCTAAAATGCTCTCAAGGTTTTACTTTTTATTTAAGAGATTCCCAGAGATGTTTACATACTTTGATTTTATACTCCCTCTCTCGTAGATTATTGGGACTAAATGGAAATAGACCCCCACCTCTGCCTATGCTCTGTTGCTAGATAAATTGGAGTCTCCCATACCAGTTCATGCTCCTTCCTCATTCTCTGATCTGATTTGTAAGTGTGGGCTTTAAAATTTCTGACACCAAGCACAGAAGTGCACAGATTTTCTACCTGTGCTGAAAATATAAATAAATAAATAAATAAATACATAAATACATAAATAAATAAATAAAATGTGGTTATAGCCAGAGTCCTGGTTACCTGTAAGCACCATGTCTAGACAATTAAGACTGACTTGTTTCCTTATCTCTCATCATCCTTCACTGGAGTGGAAGGCCAGGGTTTTGTCCTCTACTGCTTGGAAAGTTAAGAATCATTGAAACACACATATTGAGTGAATTTAAGCTTCACAAAGTCAGCATTGTCTCTTTTTGATGTATATCTTTTCAGTTAATTTGGTATTTGTTTAAGAAACTTGGTTTGTGTATCCCGGGTTTGTGACATGTACAAACTCCATCTTACAGGCTTTATCACCATCGGCCATCAACAATATTAATTACCAAGACCACTATCACCTTCCCCCCTTCATCATCTTTGCCCTCCTTTCCTGACCTCCCTTCTTTTCCTTTTCTCTTCTTCTTCTCCCTCCTTCTCCCCTCCCTCCACCTCCATTATCACTCAAAGGCACCTATAAACTTTACTGAGCTCCGAATCCCTGTGGGTTCATTAAGGTATGATGAGTTCACTAATGTTACCTTGACTTTACGTAGTCCAAACTTGTTGTTGTTGTTTTTCCTGAAGTGATCCGGATTCAGGCTCATGCTCCCAAAGGGAAGTTTGAGAAGATGGCAGGGATGGGTTGGATAAAAAGAATAAAAGTATATCTGCTTTAAATTAGAGAAAGAATCACCTTCTATATTAGCTCCATCTTTCCCTCTCCATTTATCCATTTCTCTAACAGAAAAGAAATGGAAAAACCATTAATCACTTTTATTTTGATGGCAGGTACATTATAACTGAAAATAAGATTGAATATCTTGAAATTTCCACATGCTCAGCAAGACTTTTTTTTTTCTTTCTTTCTTTTTTTTTTTTTTGGAATGACCCGCTGAATAGGTACTTGAAAGAGTGCCTGTTCCAAAGTAGATGAAGTGATGGGGCTCATCAGGGTATATTAGATGACAGGTGCACATGCACTGTGAAAGTGGTACCCTGTGTGCTAGATGTTAGCTTGTGAATTGAACTTTAAAATCCCATTAGATGTTTCTTTAGGGGTCAGCAGAAGAGTCTTGGTGAAAGGGCTTCTGGTGTGGGAAAGCTGTCGCTGCTCTGGTGGGTTGGGTCAGGGAGCTGTGGATAGCCAGGAAGGATGGGTTGTAGTATCTCTGTGGTTTGGAGGTCTGCACTGCTCCAGGAAGCATTTGACCTTTTGCTTGCACAGAGAATTGTTAACAGATGAAATGTCAGGGCTGGGCTGCCTCCTTTGAGCAGAAACTCAGGGGAATTGGAGTTCTGTCCTAGCTCTCTCTCTCTCTCTCTCTCTCTCTCTCTCTCTCTCTCTCTCTCTCTCTCGTGTGTGTGTGTGTGTGTGTGTGTGTGTGTGTGTATGTGTGTGTTTGTTTGTGTGTGTGTGTTTGTGTTTGTATGTGTGTGTTTGTGTGTGTTTGTGTGTGTGTTTGTGTGTGTATGTGTATATGTATGTGTGTTTATAGGGCATAAAATGGAAAGGGTACTATGAGAAGGAAAAAATCTATACAGAGAAGGAGATTATGTATCTGAGGCCATTCTATTCTTTTGATGGTGGCTCAATGTTAATGACTATAGTGTGCATTCATGCAATTCATTTCAGAAACTCTTATTTTGACTTTCTCTCTCTCTTTCTTTCTCTGTTTCTTTCTCTCTCTCTCTTTCTTTCTCTCTCTCTCTCTCTTTCTTTCTTTCTTTCTTTCTTTCTTTCTTTCTTTCTTTCTTTCTTTCTTTCTTTCTTTCTTTCTTTCTTTCTTTTGAGACAAGGTCTTGTGAAATTCAGGTTAGCTTCCAATTCACTGTATATCCTAAGCTAGATGGGAACCCCAGGTGCCCCCTTTCCCACTTCCCAGGTTCTAAGATTACAGGTGTCAAATTCTGGGTTTTTTTTTTTTTTTTTTGGTAATGTTCTTTGAGCATATTTATCTTTTACTTATTTGGCCTCGTAGGTAGAGTGTAAACCTTCTGCTGGCCTTGCAAGAACAGGAGCTCTTGAAACTAGTTGCTGGTTTACTGAGGTCCATGCTGGACCTGGCATTCATTTTAATTTGTTCTAATAATGATAACAATATTTGTTTCTTTGGAGAATGAAAGTAAAACTCAGTCATTTCAACTAAGCCATGGGTTTGACAAGGAGCAATGTTTGGTATATTTCTAGGCTTTAATTATGCCTTTTGTCCATCATTCCTCTTAGTAGATACATCAACAGGTACAGTTGAATAAAATGTATATATATTAAAGTTAACATATAAAAACATTGGGTCTGTTATGGTTTTTCCATATAAGGATATTCTACTTTATATTTTTTCATCCATCTTCCCTATGGCTCTTTTGTTTCTTCTCTTTATCTCGTCCCTTTCCTCCCTCTACTCAGTTCCCCCTTGTGCTTTCAAGTACCCTTTTCTCTATTCCCTCTCCCCTCTAGATTTCTTCCTCCTTTCTCATAGTACCCCCTCATTATATGCCCTATAACACACACACACACACACACACACACACACACACACACACACACACACATATCTAGATACTGTGTATACAAAAAAGAATGGGATCAGAAGAGGGTATGGAGTCCTCTGGATCTAGAGTTTAAGATGATTGCAAGTTACCATGTAGGTGCTATGAATTGAATATAGCTCCTCTGGAAGAGCATCTAGTGATCTTAAACACTGAGTAAATTCTCCAGCCTCCACAGTTCACAGTTTCTCTCTCTTCTCTCCTCTCTCTCTCTCTCTCTCTCTCTCTCTCTCTCTCTCTCTCTCTCTCTCTCTCTTTCTCTCTTTCCACATGTATTTGCTGATAGTCTGGTTCTACTTTGTGCTGATAGTGCCTAGTGTCTATGGTCTTTGTATGTAGTGGTTTGAATGAACAATGGTCTCCTTAGAGTAATATATTTGAACCCCTGGTTCCCAGTTATGATGTCATTTGGGACTGTTAGGAGGTGCAGCCTTGCTGGAGGAAGTACATCACATGGGGAGGGCTTTGAGAGCTTGTACTCTTGCCTCACTTTTCTTGAAAACACATTGTTTTTCAGTACTTTCCCCTCCTTGTTTGGTTCCCACCCCCTCACCCAGTAAGTTCCCCCTTCTGCTATAAATTACTTCTTTATTCTCACCACAGAATATTCATTTATGATACTATTTAATTCTAAGTTGACAATTTTTGTTATGAAGAATCTTGGGAGTCCTTCAGGTTGATCCCAGGCTCTCCTAAATTCTAAAACCCACTATGCTAAATAGGAACTCCATTATGGAAAGACCAACCAGTCCTCTTTCAGTTGCTCACAGGCATTATATGCTGGTATCTGATTGGTAGAAATATTTGAGCAGCTGAAACTGTCAAATAGTTTTCTCCTGTTTGTTACTGTTTTAAAACATTTTTTATTGGTTGCCTTTTAAAAAATGTTTCTTGGAGAATTTCTACATGAATCCTATATTTACATAATTTCTAACCTTCCCTTTCTCCCTTCCAACTCCTCTAATGTCTCTTCCTCAATCCTTCTCAAATCCATGGTCTCTCTCTCTCTCTCTCTCTCTCTCTCTCTCTCTCTCTCTCTCACACACACACACACACACACACACACATGCACACATGCACAATCACACAGAGAGGGGGAAGGAGAGAGAAAGAAAGAGACAGGGGGAGGAGAAGGAGGAGAGGGAGGAGAGAAGGGTAGGGGAGAGAGGGGGGACAAGCAAGTGTGAGCTATCTGCTGAATCTATTTAGTTGTTCACAAGTATAAATGTTTGGGACTGACTGCTTAGAATTGGGATATGCCCTGGGGAAGATTAATTCTTCTCTCATCAGAAACTAATTGACTATAACTCTTTATCTAGGTGTGGTGCCTGGGGCCTTGGGAGGTTCCCCACTCATGTTAGATATCAGCTGGCATTGTCTTTGTGCAGGCCTTGTTTCTTCTCACTTGTGGTGACTTGTGACCTTGTTTTTATTTTTGAGATGAGCTAACTTTCAGCAGCAGCTGGGGAGAGGTTCCTAGGAAGGCCAGGTGAGAGATATGTTTCTGAAAACTAACACATTTTTAATGTTGAGATGCAATAATAAAATTTGGCTACTGTCAGGAGGTGAGTTTTTTCTTTTACTTCATCTAATATTCGTTAATTGAAATATAAATTTAGTCGTGTATGTCTGGTGGCCAACTTACTGGACAGCCAGTTTTACAGAATGTTTATTTAGGCTTCTTCTGTGTGCTCTAGAGAATGGCCAATCCACTAATATTATCCCACACTATGCAAATTGTTCTGGAAATGTCAGTGCAGGCTTATGGATATTTAAACTCAAGTTATCTTATATATACATATGCATATATATCATCTCTTTCTCTTTCTCTCTCTCTCTCTCTCTCTCTCTCTCTATATATATATATATATATATACACACACACTATGCATGTATGCATGCATGAATGTATGCATACGATAAAGGCATCTTCCCTTATCTACCTGTTCTTTCTGGTGTGCAGATGGAATATGAAAGCACAGTTTCCCTAATGTATACACAGTTCCAAAAATGTATCAATTTTATATATGGACTTTGTTTTTCCCATTTTGGAAAAATCTGGGCCGTTTATCCCTTTTGCCAACAGTTACTTACACCTGTTAAATAGCTCCAGGGTGTTCATTTTAAATGATGACCATGCTTATCTCTGGCTTTCAGCCCCGCCTCTCTGCTATTCCATCAAGTTTCCTCTCTCTTCTTGCCGGCTCCAGTAGCCATCAGAGGAGGGCTTATTCTGTTGTACCCAATTTGACTGAGTGATCATTGGCAGTTACCTTAATCAGTCTTTTTGCTGGAAATGGAAATGTCACCAATTCTTGCTGACTGAATAATTTCTTGGTAGTGGACAGGCATTGGAATACATCCTTGCTGGGCATGGAGAAAGGGGTTTTTTAGCAGTCAAATAACAGAACAGGAATGTAAATAAGCTGCTTTCATGGGCCATTAAGCCCATGAATAAAATAGATGAGACAAGGTGCTTTGTATTGGCAACTGAATACTACTTTCCTCATAAACTAGGTATGTTAAGCTCTAACTATAAACAAGCAGCCTACGAGTATCCTATTTTCCCAGCTGCATCAGGGCACACAGGATTATTGATGTGGGAGTCACAAGTCCATGCTGTGAAGGTCAAATTACCTTCCTGTGTTTGTATGAGAATGCTGGAAGATCCTAATGAGATTCTGCTTGTGAGGCTGTAGGTTAGTAAGTGCCTTCAATGGTTTATTTGCTTTTTGAAAAGTAATCCTGGTTTGATGAGTCTGTTGGTGATAACTAGTCAATATATATTTTTATTCTTCTCTATTTTAAAATGTGTATGTGAATTAGATTCCAACATAGGACAATTAATCATGTAATACAAAATGGGAAGGGCAGAGGTAGAATGTACTAGAAAGAGAGTTCAGGAGCCCACATGTGGGGTAAGAAGGATCAGCAGCAGTAGGTCATTTTCTGACCCTCTTGACTTTCTTCCATGCATCATTGTAAGTTCCAGCCTCGACTGGCCAGTCACTATATTTTAGACACAGTTCCATATATGTTTATTAGGTCATCCAAACAATTACTGGTGTAGATTCATTGTGCAGAGTGATGGGTTTCTGAAAGATATGTTTGTTCAGTTACATCAGGCAATTTAACCATATTCTCTTTGAATAATGGTTGGCCCCCTCCTAGGTTCCACTATAAACCCTATGGTCAGTGGTAACACAAACACAAAGACTTTGAGAAACTTGTTTAAATTCACATAACTAATAATCAATACAGCCAAGATTTGAGCCTAGATGCCCATGTCTGCTTTTGAGCCAGTATATTTCATTTTAGAAATACTCTGATGCTGCAAGTATTGAATTCTGTAATCACTAGGTAGGAGGATGATCTAAGTGAATATATAAGTCTTCTGTTACAGTATCTGTTGCCTTCCTTGCTCCTCATACCATAAGATAGATGTTGGATATCGGTTCAGTGATGCTGTCAAATATCTATGTAGTTTCATTTTTCTTTTTCCATGTTGACCATGCCTACTTTAATGCCCAAGATTTTCTCCAGTTTGCTTTTGGGACTATAGCCAAGTCATCAAACCAGGAGGGGAGGAAAAGCTACAGCAATATTTTCTGTTTAATCAGAAGTAAAAATGACTTTCTTGATGTGTGCACAGAGACAACCTCTCCTGTATCATTTGAATGATTTGTGTCCCATGTCCATTCATGATTGCAAATGATGATGTAACTATAGGCTCTCACTGTTTCTTAAGCCTCTAGAGGACAGTAAGGGAAAAGCTAAATTTTGATCTTGGAGGGATTTAAGTAGCATCCTCTATATTGTTTCACATTGATCACAGTTTGGTTAAGAGGAATCTCTTTTGTGAGATGATAATGCCTCTGGGATTCTGTATGGGAATGGCTTGTAGTAGGATATAGGGAGGCCACACATTAGCTTTTCTTTATCCTAGCCTCTAATAATTCAGGAGTTCATCTGCTGATTTAGCCCCCATTGAATCCAAAAGCCAGACCTACTGACTGACTCTGGAATTAGTTTTGCACCACTTTCTGGGAAGTCTGTAAGGATAGCTAGCTCTCACCTGTGGCTGTGTGCTCTGTCCCATCTCTATAAGCTACAATGAGGCCTTCCCTCATTCTTGTAGCTGATCTTAATCATGCTGCATTATCCTTGGCACTCCACTGTGGACTAAGGTTAGGCTGTCTGGGTTAACTAGGGAGTGATACCTCTCATGCATTCAAAGTAGCTCCTTCTTATTGGTTGTTTCCCGTCTGAAGCTTCTCATGCCAGATCTTTTTCCTAGGGACTTCCCCACCTTCACTTCAAACATCATGTCCTACTTACTGGTATGTGTCCCTTACTTCCCTCTGTTCCTTGAGGGCTAAGTACTTTTTCACAATACATTCATTACTTTTGGATGGGCACATGGAGCTAAATCCTGGAGAGTGAGAAATGCACAAATGTCAGTCTTCGAAGAAAGGCTCTAGATTACAATAAGAAATGCAGGTTTCTCTAGAATGTAAATCAGCTGTGTCACTAAGTCTGTGCAGGTGGCTTTATATTTGCACTGTTTTTGTGAAGAGATATTTCTTTGAAGGAAGTCGTGTGGTGACTTGCTTTTGCTGTCAGCTCCTTGATTTGTGGGTTCTAACAAAAAGAACACAGACTCACCACATTCAATTACTCAGGGCCCAAGGACAAAGGAGGGTCAAAAGATGAAGGAAGTGAGAAGGAGCCAAGGTAAGACTGGAGGTTATAGGTGGCCAGAGACTACTATGTTCATAAGGAAGAGAAAGTCCTGGATGAGGGAAACCTTGATTCTTCTTCTTAGGCACATTGTACACTTGGTCTTCAGAGACATTTTCCATAAGACCACTAAAGGAAATATAAAACCAACCAACCAACAATCAACCAACCAAGCAAACAAACAAAACAAAATGAAACAAAACAAAAACCAAACCTCTGCTCAGTGATTTTCTGAATGGAAGAAATTCATGATTCACAGGATGATGTATACTGTGATTTGTGATGAAATCTGTTAACATTGTCATTGTCACCTGAATTATTCCTCATTGTCAATAAAAATCATACAATACTGTAGTGTAGTTGCTCTCTGTACCCATCATACCTGAGCCACAGGGAAGGGCCTTTTGTATTATGAGACTGCATCCTGGAGGGTAGTTCGGTCAACTTAAACCTGGCACCCCTAGTGGTCAATTACATAGCCTCTCACTTTTTGGGGGGCACGGGATGTTGATTCTATAAAGTCTTCCTTTGGTGAGAGCTCAGCTTTGTTGTGGAACGTCAAGGAATACCAGTATTTTGTAGAAATTCTATCATCTCAGACCTTCCATGTGTGTATACACACATGTGCAAGCCATGGCACACATGTGGAGGTCAGAGGGCAAACTATGGAAGTCAATCTTCTCCTTTTTCCATGTGGGTTATAGAGACCAATGCCGTGTTATCACACTTGACTGCAAGGGATTTTGTCAAGTGGGACATCTTGATGACTGCCATTTAACATTTATGTTGATATAAATATCAGCTGATTGGGATTAGAGAGCAGGTTCGATGACTAAGAACACTTGTGCATTTCAGTTACAGCAAATTCAGCTTCCTCTTCTGGGTCTGTGGCCAGCCATGCACATGTGCACACACCCTTTATCATCAAAATAAAGTAAAACTGTCATTGTTTGTTTAACAGGTTTTCTTTATCCAGTCATTTATTGGCAGGCACCCCTGTTCATTCTGTTGGGTATTATGAGCAGTGTAGTAATGAACATGGCTATGTAACTAGCCTTCTCTGTGGTATGCTGAATTACAATCCTTCAGGGACATACCCAGATGTGGTGGTGCTGGATCATGTATAAAGATAAGAATCTCTATACGGATTTTTATGGAGCCTGGATAGAGAATTTCTCTATCAGTAGTGTTAGCTTTTTAACTTCTTCAGCCTCTGTTGCAAGCTTGGGTAAAAATATGGGAGAGAGCAGCTCTTCTAGTGTCACTGGGCATTCAGGCACACCTGTATTTTCATGGAGCATAGCTTAATTATTGCTTATATCCTGGGTCATTAGAAAAAATAATTGTACTCTGATGTACTATAATTTATAAAGCTATTACGCATTCTCTCCATAGCATGAGTTGGCAATTGATTTAAAGATTCTAAAAGGGTGCAATTATGAGGAGGAGGGAGAGAGAGGAAAGGGCACTGGAAAAGAGGGGAAGAAAGAGAAAGAGGAAAGAAGGAGGGAGAAGAAAGGGAGGGAGGAGAAAGAGAGAGAGGCAGAGATGGAGAGGAGAGAGGGTGAGGTGAGAAAATAGAATGTGGCAGTTACTGCTCTCCACAGACTTCCAGCCTTTCTTGCTCACGTTTTTCCTTCCCAAATACCTTCTGTACATTATTTATGAAATTGGTTCTCTCTCGCATCTGACAGGAAGCTATGTCGTAAGACTTCACTGGGGAAATTTAAAGATAGAATCTTTTGATCATACCTTGGGCAGAGAACAGTAACAAGTAAAGGAGATGTGGTAAAACAGTCTCTGAGATATTCCACTGACCATGGCCTGAGTCTCAAGGATGGATTTACAGCTGAATTTCCACATCAACAGGATTGGGCCAGTTATGTTCCAGGCTCGGTTGTTTTGAATGAACACAACATTTCTAAGTGTGATACAAGTCCAAAGAGCTAGAATTAGTGTAACACAGTGGGATGCATTTGCTGCTTTCCGCCATGGCTAGGAAACAACCAGCTGAACATTTTAAAAGGAACAAGGATCTATTTTTGCTACTGGTCTCAGAGGCCTCAGTCTATGATTGGGTAAACATGAGCACTTGGATAGGAACTCATGTTGGCACATGCATATGGCTAAGGAGACCTCTCACCTCTCCATAAACCTCACTGTAGGTAGGAAGAACAGCTGGTGGTGTGTGGGTACGGGCTCCATCGCTGGCTTTCCCATTTTCTCTTTCACTCTGCTCAGGCCTCCGGCCTATATGGCGGTGCTGTTCCCATTCAGAAGAGATATCCCTGCTCACTCCATCATCTTTGGGAATACCATCCCAGACACCTTGTGTGT
Organism: Apodemus sylvaticus; assembly: GCF_947179515.1. Classification (NCBI taxonomy): domain Eukaryota; kingdom Metazoa; phylum Chordata; class Mammalia; order Rodentia; family Muridae; genus Apodemus; species Apodemus sylvaticus. The sequence goes on along the minus strand of NC_067472.1, from coordinate 163,999,429 downwards.
TTTTAGGTACTTTCTTTTCAACCTAATCACCTTCATTACCAACATTAACCATGTTGAACACTCAGTAGGCCTGAATTTTATATGTGTACAGGACCGTGAACCGAAAAGCAAGCAAGCTTATATCTAGTATATGTCTGAGATGATCAACCCTAGGCTGAAGAGTTAGTGACGTTTACCCTGTCACCGTTCACAATGCCCTCTACCACCCAGGAGAAGCTATGTTGAAGAAAATGTATGCATGGGTTTACAAGTCCACATTCCTGATGTTTGCAGAGCTGAGCTGTGTGCTCAGTCGATCTGATTCTCAAGTCTGTCTTTCTATATTAGGCAGTATCCACAAATTTCCTTTTTGATGTATATATGATATATGCATGCATATGTTTGTATGTGTGGGGTGTGGAGGCCATAGAGCAATGTTTAGGGCAATGTCTAGTATCTTCTCTTGTCTCTTCACACACACATACCCCATTTTTGATTTTGTGTTTTTTAGAGAAAGTTTCTCAATGAGCCTGGTGCTCACTGGTTCAGTTAAGCTGGCTGGTCAGTGAACCCAGGGATCCTTTTATCTCTGTCTCCTCACTGCTGGAAAGTACAGGCATTTGTAGTCACACCTGGCTTTTTACATGGATACTTGACATCTGAACTTGGGTCCTTGGCCAATGCAACAATTGCTCTACTGATGGAACCGGCTCCCTGGATACCAATATTTGCAAACTTTTAAATGGGAACAAAAAGACAAGTAAATACAGTTCCTGATTAAATTATCTATATCCTAACAGTTCTTAAATATGTACAACCATAAACTCAGGTATAAATATAGATCATATAGAATTACAAAACTGATTTACTATAAGGATAAACATATCTGTAAGCCAATAGATTTAAATTAACTACATTGATTTAACAGTCCCAAAGATAGTGTTTCACTGGAATTTAATCAGCACTGGCAATGTGTGTGAAGCCTGCATGCTTTCGTGCATGTTTTAGGAGCTGGCAGGAGGCCTTGCTTTGAGGTATGATGACTCATTTGCCTCTCTTGCTATATTTGAATCACTGGGGAATCATTTTTGAAAAGCATGCTGGAAACCCTACTTTGCTTTCATTTGGCCTAAATACATCATGATCAATCAAGTCTACCTCTTTTCTCATTTGTTAGCTACAGTAGAAACTCTATTGGTACAATGTATTATAAACTGGAAACAAAAACACATATTGGTATTTAATGATAAAGGATTTATCAGAATTATCCAAGATGGAATGGACAGTGTTAAGACCATTGTCAAAAGATGTTGAACTCTGACCCTGGCAAGGATTATACATTCCTGATGTTACAGTGCTGTTTTCTGGAATTGGACCACATTGAATTGCTTGTGAGCCAGGCCCTTGTGGAGAACCTACAGACTGGAAGGGAACAGGAAATGGGATCTTAGAACTTTGATCATAGCTAAGCAACTCATGCAGCTTCAGTAAGAGTGTTATCTTATATAGACTATAACCTCTGCCATAAGTAGAGGTCAGCAGTGGTCTCAGCACTAAGAACCTGGAGATGAACCTCACTCTGGAGACAGCAGCCTTCTCACTGCATGGCCTAACTCCTCATTCCTTCCTAGAGAAAGTCAGTCCTTTTCCATCCTGGCCTGGGGGTTTGCAGGAGACAAAGCCCCAAAACAACTGAGGAGGGGTGAATGGGAGGTCAGAGATATATTCTTGCAATGCATTCTAAGCCAGGGCTCCAACACTGTTGGAAGCTGAATCTTACAATATTTATCACCTTGGCAGTGGCAGTGTGGAATGGAATCTGCTCTGTGCTGTTTCATTTCATTGAAATGCATATATATATGCATATATATATATGTATATATATACATATATACATATATATATGAAATAAACAATAGGAAAACTCATGAAGGTTGTATTCTGGTGTGGCAGGCAGATATTATGTGATTAAAACCAGGAAATTAAATGGACATATATCTGAATATATTTTAGGAATAAAGTTGGAGAAAGTACACTGTGTTCTGGAGAATGCCATTTGCCTTAGAGAAATAGTATGAAGAGACCACCATGAAGTAAAAGAGAAAGACAAGGTATACATCATGAAGAGCCTGGAGCTGGTGTTGATACATTTTAAAGATTTGATACTGAAAAAATCTAGGCAAAGGTGTGACTAGTGGCCTGTGTTTTTACAGGTTCCACTTAGGGCTTTGTGAAAAGTGGGTTGGGGGGAAGGTAGGGGAGATGAGGCTCCAGAGATGATAGATAGATGAATAGATAGATAGATAGACTGATGAAAAGCAGGTAGGTAGATAAATGAATATGATTAAAAGGTTAGTAGGTAGATAGATAGATAGATATAGATGATAGATAATTGGTAGATAGGAAGGAGATAGGTAGGTAGATGATAAATAGGTAGATAGATATTATGAGAGATGATAGATAGATGGATGGATAGACAGATAGATAATAGAGAACTATAACAGTGACACTGGTGAAAGGCTGCTTCATCTGAGACCAAGAATTCAGCGAATATTCCTTCTCATCAACTGAATAGGAGGGTGCAAAGAAAAAAGAAGTCAAGGATTAATCCAGAGAGTCTGGTTTCATGACTGTGCCTAATGGCATTGTTTTGAGAGAAGTATATAAGGTCACATTCTTTGAGGTTCTGAGGGAATTCAAGTGAAGGAGACCAGTAGGATCTTGGAATTTAAGAGTACAAGAGACTAGTCTATACAGGTTATAACGATTTGGCCATTATCCACATAGGCACAGAATTTAAAATTGCTAAAATTGTTGCAATCATTAAGAAAATGGTATTGAGTCAAATAAAATCCCAAGGAATGATTAGGTTTAGAGCTTTGGTGGAGAAGAAAAGGCCAGTAAAGAGAGCATGTAGATTGTGCCCAGTGAGCTAGAAGGTGTCTTCAGCAGGAGAAGCAGAATCCTTGGAAGCGGTTGAAGGAGGAGGGTTTAGTAAAACATGAGATATGTGTCTTTGAAGGGGAAAGAGGCCTGTTGTTGGTGATTGTGATGAGTTTTCTCCAAAGGTACATGGCAAGAGTGAAAGAAATGAAATAAAACGTGGGGAAGTCACTTGAGAAGTTTTGAATGGCAGAAGGAAAATACATAGTAACAGCTGGGAGATGAAAAGACAAGTTGAAATGTGTTTACATAGTTGTGAATGAGAGATATCAGAATGCATACATATATAGATAAGAAAAATTAAAAAATTAACAGTGTAGGAACAGAGAAGTGGTCTTTGAGGGCACAACTGGCTTGACTTCTACAAGTAAAGAGAGTAGTGATTCACTGGAGAATGGACTTTGCTTTCTAAATTTTTTATTGATTCTTTGGTAATTTCACAAATGGGTCCAGTTAATTCATATCCACAATTTGCTATGCCAACTCCTTGTGGACCCTAATATCCCCCCCCCAACTCCATGTCTGCTTCTCCTTCCCCTCTCACCCACTGAATCCACGCAAAGAAGTACAGGTTGAGTACCAGTGCTGTGCTGATTTGGTGGTGGTGGTGGGAACATGAAAGGTCTACAACAGGCAGTTTGTTTTTTCAGCAGAGTGCAAAGTGGCCAGCGGGTGGGAACAGGGGAGTGTACCAAGGGTGGTTAGAGGGGAGAGGTGTGAGTCATCTTCCCAGAGATGAGTGTGATAAGCCAAATGGAATGTATAGCTTAGTTCACTTAATCCTCTAAAGCTGATCGATAAAGCTTTTGTCCCTGAAACTTTGAGTTGAGTGAAGGTCATTAAGGGTGGACAGTTAAATTTCACATAGTATAGGGTTTTACTTACACAAGAATGACAGGAACAGATGGCCAATGTAGTTGGGCTAAGAAGGACAATGAGGTAGGGAAGATAAAGGGAAGTAAAGACAGGAAGGGTGAATAAGAACACATACAGCAGATGACGGGACCAGTAGCCCCTGAGGTCGAAGGACAATGGCAGATGCTAATCACTGAAAACCAACCCCAGCATCAGAAGACAGTGGTGTGTTGTCAGGCTGAAAATGAGAACAGTTCTCCAGGGTGAGGGTTAGAATCATGGTATTAATGGTTAACATGGATTGAAGGAACTGCATTGTGGAAGAGAAAGTAAAGAACCCAAGAGTTCAGAGGTGCAGTGTCCTGTGCCTTTCCCAGACTATGCTCTGGGTGTACTGCAGGTAGGTAAGGGCATTGCTTCATGGGCGCCATACTCCATGTGTACATGATCATGCACTTGGCAAAAGTATGTCTTTTTCTTTCACCCCCTGTCCTCAGACTGCCTACAGAAATCTCTAAATTTTCTGCTAGAAAGATCTCATTTAGCCTACTTAATTGAATCTACTTTTTATAATATGTTTAGTCTTGATTTTTACTTACTTTTGTGTATATTGGTGTTTTGCATGCATGCATTTTGTGTTCCAAATAATACCTGGTGCCCACAGAGTCAGGAAAACATCATCAGATGCTCTGGGACTGGAGTTGCAGACAGTTGTAATCTATCAAGTGGGTGCTGGGAACTAAACCCATGTCCTTTGGAAAAGCAGCCAGTACTCTATCCCCCACTGTCAATTAAAAATACATCTTTAAAAATGTATATATTTTTGAGAATTTAATGCATATATACAATGTATTTTGATTATATCCAAACTTTCTACCTGCTCCAACTACTCCCAGGCTTCCTCCAATTATACCACCCTGCCAACTTAATGTTTTCCTTTTACACACCCCTGGTCCAGTTGTTATTGCCCACATGAATGTAGGGTCATCGACAGGTGCTATAGCAATCTATCAGGGGCCATGTCCCTGAGGAAAACTATACTTTTTCCTCCATTTCTCACCTTTTGCTAAATTTTCTTGGCTGTTCTCAGAAGTTCATTGCTCTTCTCTAGACCATCATGGTCACATTCCAGTAATAATCCTATGTGAGATTTAATTGAAGTTGAATTCAATGTGTAATTAAATTTCAGAATAATAGCCCATTGGTCATTATTTAGCTTTATCGTAAACGTCTTTACATTTCTTTAAGAGTTTTCAACTTTCTAGATAGTTTTATAATCTCTCCCTGTACAACATATGCTCTCCCGGGTGTTTCTAGTTAATGTTATTTCTGGTTATCTTTTGTTGTGCTGCTAATATGGTAATTATCTTTTTCCCATTATATTCTGTGCCTTTTTATTGCTGGTGTTTAAGGATGGTATTGATTTTTGTATATTTACTTTGTATCTGTCTTTATTACTGAACACACTCACCGGCATTAATGGCATTTTAATTGATTCTTAAAGATGGTGCTTTTCGAGTCTCAGGAAGGTACAGACTAGTACTTCTAAAGGAAAAAGAAATCGACCTGACTTAGAGATTCTTTCTGCAGATGATCAGAACAGTGTTGCTAAGATATGGAATTTAATGTCAAGGCTACACTTCTTATCCTGGTAGCTGATTATAAAATTAGCAGGATTCTTTGTCTCTGGCTAATTCTCTCTATTTTGGTTAATTTAAATCAGCACCTGGTTTAAATTAAATCAGTGTCCTGGTTACTGAAGTCCAATGTCATTGAGTTTATCGTGCCTCAAGGATAATCACTCTGCAAAGGCTCAGTTTTCTCTTTTTCCATCACTATAAAACTGCCAACCATGTTATCCCTTTGTTTCTTACATCTTGGTTTTTTTATTCTTATCAGGAACCAGTGATTCAAACAATAATATAACCAAATCAGTCAGTTCTCTGACCATATAATACAACTGCACAGTTACTCACCTGTGACCTAATGGCAAAATCCACTGTTCATAGTCATTAATTCTACTCACATAAAAAGCTTAAATTTGCTTCCCAGATTTTAAAAAGAATACAAATATAATATTACTACTAAGGACTAGAGGATCCATGATAATACACCCTGAAACTTTTAGGGTCTCTGAACTCAAGCATGAGAAACATTCTTTGAACACTTTGATAAAACAAAACAAAACAAAACACATGTGACTGCAAGCAAATGAGGAAGGGGTTCTTTAACGGGAGAAAGAAGGTCAGGGAGGGAGGGTGGGAAGTCTTTTTCAGATAGTAATGTAATAGTAATGATAGTAAGCAAATAATTGACACAACAACAAACTTTATATTCAGTGCAAAACAGTACTTATTATGTCCTTTTATAGGCAGTTGTCTTCTATGTTAATTTCATATCCAGAACTTTCTGATGGTAACCAATGTTTAAAAAACTAATAGTACCTTTCTACATTTTTAAAAATATAATTTAAAGGAGTCTCCATAGTATTTCTTTATATAATTAAATAATCATTTATGTTCTTAACAAATGATCTTTAATACCAGTTAGCCTAATAGATTTTCTTTTTTTTTTAAATTTTTTATTCGATATAATTTATTTACATTTCAAATGATTTCCCCTTTTCTAGCCGCCCACTCCCCGAAAGTCCCTCAAGCCCCCTTCTCTCCCCCTGTCCTCCCACCCACCCCTTCCCACTTCCCCGTTCTGGTTTTGCTGAATACTGCTTCACTGAGTCTTTCCAGAACCAGGGGCCACTCCTCCTTTCTTCTTGTACCTCATTTGATGTGTGGATTATGTTTTGAGTATTCCAGTTTTCTAGGTTAATATCCACTTATTAGTGAGTGCATACCATGTTTCACCTTTTGAGTCTGGGTTACCTCACTTAGTATGATGTTCTCTAGATCCATCCATTTGCCTAAGAATTTCATGAATTCATTGTTTCTAATGGCTGAATAGTACTCCATTGTGTAGATATACCACATTTTTTTGCATCCACTCTTCTGTTGAGGGATACCTGGGTTCTTTCCAGCATCTGGCAATTATAAATAGGGCTGCTATGAACATAGTAGAACATGTATCCTTATTACATGGTGGGGAATCCTCTGGGTATATGCCCAGGAGTGGTATAGCAGGATCTTCTGGAAGTGAGGTGCCCAGTTTTCGGAGGAACCACCAGACTGATTTCCAGAGTGGTTGTACCAATTTGCAAACCCACCAGCACTGGAGGAGTGTTCCTCTTTCTCCACACAATCTCCAACACCTGCTGTCTCCTGAATTTTTAATCTTAGCCATTCTGACTGGTGTTAAGATGAAATCTCAGGGTTGTTTTGATTTGCATTTCCCTAATGACTAATGAAGTTGAGCATTTTTTAAGATGCTTCTCTGCCATCCGAAGTTCTTCAGGTAAGAATTCTTTGTTTAACTCTGTACCCCATTTTTTAATAGGGTTGTTCGGTTTCTGGAGTCTAACTTCTTGAGTTCTTTATATATATTGGATATTAGCCCTCTATCTGATGTAGGATTGGTGAAGATCTTTTCCCAATTTGTTGGTTGCCGATTTATCCTCTTGATGGTGTCCTTTGCCTTACAGAAACTTGGTAATTTTATGAGGTCCCATTTGTCAATTCTTGCTCTTAGAGCATATGCTATTGGTGTTCTGTTCAGAAACTTTCTCCCTGTACCGATGTCCTCAAGGGTCTTCCCCAGTTTCTTTTCTATTAGCTTCAGAGTGTCTGGCTTTATGTGGAGGTCCTTGATCCATTTGGATTTGAGCTTAGTACAAGGAGACAAGGATGGATCAATTTGCATTCTTCTGCATGCTGACCTTCAGTTGAACCAGCACCATTTGTTGAAAAGGCTATCTTTTTTCCATTGGATGTTTTCAGCCTCTTTGTCGAGGATCAAGTGGCCATAGGTGTGTGGGTTCATTTCTGGATCTTCAATCCTGTTCCATTGATCCTCCTGCCTGTCACTGTACCAATACCATGCAGTTTTTAACACTATTGCTCTGTAGTATTGCTTAAGGTCAGGGATACTGATTCCCCCAGATTTTCTTTTGTTGCTGAGAATAGTTTTAGCTATCCTGGGTTTTTTGTTGTTCCAGATGAATTTGATAATTGCACTTTCTAACTCTGTGAAGAATTGAGTTGGGATTTTGATGGGTATTGCATTGAATCTGTATATTGCTTTTGGCAAAATGGCCATTTTAACTATATTGATTCTACCGATCAATGAGCATGGGAGGTTTTCCCATTTTTTGAGGTCTTCTTCCATTTTCTTCTTCAGAGTCTTGAAGTTCTTGTCATACAGATCTTTCACATGTTTGGTAAGAGTCACCCCAAGATACTTTATACTGTTTGTGGCTATTGTGAAGGGGGTCATTTCCCTAATTTCTTTCTCAGCCTGCTTATCCTTTGAGTATAGGAAGGCCACTGATTTGCTTGTGTTGATTTTATAACCTGCCACTTTGCTCAAGTTGTTTATCAGCTGTAGGAGCTCTCTAGTGGAGTTTTTTGGGTCACTTAGGTAGACTATCATGTCGTCTGCAAATAATGATAGTTTGACTTCTTCCTTTCCAATTTGTATCCCTTTGACCTCCTTATGTTGTCGAATTGCCCGAGCTAGTACCTCAAGTACAATATTGAAAAGATAAGGAGAAAGGGGGCAGCCTTGTCTGGTCCCTGATTTCAGTGGGATTGCTTCAAGTTTCTCTCCATTTAGTTTGATGCTGGCTACCGGTTTGCTGTATATTGCTTTTACTATGTTTAGGTATGGGCCTTGAATTCCTGTTCTCTCCAAGACTTTAAGCATGACAGGATGCTGAATTCTGTCAAATGCTTTTTCAGCATCCAATGAAATGACCATGTGGTTTTGTTCTTTGAGTTTGTTTATGTAGTGGATTGTATTGATGGATTTCCGTATATTGAACCAACCCTGCATTCCCGGGATAAAGCCTACTTGATCATGGTGGATGATCGTTTTGATGTGTTCTTGGTTTCGGTTGGCAAGAATTTTATTGAGTATTTTTGCATCGATGTTCATAAGGGAAATTGGTCTGAAGTTCTCTTTCTTTGTTGGATCTTTGTGTGGCTTTGGTATCAGCGTAATTGTGGCTTCGTAGAAGGAATTGGGTAGTGTTCCTTCTGTTTCTATTTTGTGGAATAGTTTGAACAGTATTGGTGTTAACTCTTCTTTGAAGGTCTGATAGAATTCTGCACTGAAACCATCTGGTCCTGTGCTTTTTTTTGGTTGGAAGACTTTCTATGATTCCTTCTATTTCTTTAGGCATTATGGGACTGTTTAGATGGTCTAGTTGGTCCTGATTTAATTTTGGTATTTGGTATCTGTCAAGGAAATTGTCCATTTCCTCCAGATTCTCCAGTTGTGTTGAGTACAGGCTCTTGTAGTAGGATCTGATGATTTTTTGGATTTCCTCAGTTTCCGTTGTTATATCTCCCTTTTCATTTCTAAGTTTGTTAATTTGGATACTTTCTCTGTGCCCTTTGGTCAGTCTGGCTAAGGGTTTATCTATCTTGTTGATTTTCTCAAAGAACCAGCTCCTGGTTTTGTTGATTTTTTGTATGGTTCTCTTTGTTTCTACTTGATTGATTTCGGCCCTGAGTTTGATGATTTCCTGCCTTCTACTCCTCCTGGGTGAAATAGCTTCTTTTTGTTCCAGGGCTTTCAGGTGCCTCATTAAGCTGGTAATGTATGCTCTCTCCATTTTCTTTTTGGAGGCACTCAGGGCTATGAGTTTTCCTCTTAGCACTGCTTTCATTGTGTCCCATAGATTTGGGTATGTTGTGTTTTCATTTTCATTGTGTTCTAAAAAGTCTTTAATTTCTTTCTTTATTTCTTCCTTGACCAAGGTATCATTGAGTAGAATATTGTTCAGTTTCCATGTGTATATGGGTTTTCTATTGTTTTTGTTGCTATTGAAGACCACTTTTACTCCATAGTGATCTGATAGGAGGCATGGGATTAGTTCGATCTTTTTATATTTGTTGAGGTCTGTCTTGTGACCAATTATATGGTCGATTTTGGAGAAGGTGCCATGAGGTGCTGAGAAAAAGGTATATTCTTTTGTTTTAGGATAGAATGTTCTATATATATCTGTTAAATCTAATTGGTCCAAAGCTTCAATTAGTTTCATTGTGTCCCTGTTTAGTTTCTGTTTTCCTGATCGGTCCATTGAGGAAAGTGCAGTGTTGAAGTCACCCACAATTATTGTGTTAGGTGCAATGTGTGCTTTGAGTTTTAATAAAGTTTCTTTTACGAAAGAGGGTGCCCTTGCATTTGGAGCATAGATGTTCAGGATTGAGAGTTCTTCTTGTTGTATTTCCTTTGACCAGCAAGAAGTGTCCCTCAGAGTCTCTTTTGATGACTTTGGGTTGAAAGTCAATTTTATCTGATATTAAAATGGTTACTCCAGCTTGTTTCCTGAGACCATTTGGTTGTAAAATTGTCTTCCAGCCTTTTACTCTAAGGTAGTGTTTGTCTTTGACCCTGAGGTGTGTTTCCTGTAAGCAGCAAAATGTAGGGTCCTGTTTACGTATCCAGTCAGTTAGTCTGTGTCTTTTTATTGGGGTATTAAGTCCATTGATGTTAAGAGATATTAAGGAATAGTGATTGTTACTTCCTATCATTTTTGACATTATTTTTTAAATTTGATTGCTTAACTTCTTTTGGGTTTGATGAAAGGTTACTATCTTGCTTTTTCCAGGGTGAAGTTTCCCTCCTTGTATTGGTGTTTTCCTCCTATTATCCTTTGTAGGGCTGGGTTTGTGGATAGATATTGGGTAAACTTGGTTTTGTCATGAAATATCTTAGTTTCTCCATCTACGGTGATTGAGAGTTTTCTGGATATAGTAGTTTTAGTTGGCATTTGTGTTCTCTTAGAGTCTGCATGAGATCTGCCCAGGACCTTCTAGTCTTCATAGTCTCAGGTGAAAAGTCTGCTGTGATTCTGATAGGTCTTCCTTTATATGTTACTTGGCCTTTTTCTCGTACTGCCTTTAATATTCTTTCTTTGTTTAGAACATTTGGTGTTTTGATTATTATGTGACTGGAAGTATTTCTGTTCTGGTCCAGTCTGTTTGGAGTTCTGTAGGCTTCTTGTATATTCATGGGCATCTCTCTCTTTAGGTTAGGGAAGTTTTCTTCCATAATTTTATTGAAGATATTTGCTGGCCCTTTAAGTTGTAAATCTTCACTCTCATCTATGCCTATAATCCTTACGTTTGGTCTTCTCATTGTATCCTGGATTTCCTGGATATTTTGGGTTACAAGCTTTTTGCATTTTGCATTTTCTTTAACTGCTGAGTCCATGGTTTCTATGGAATCTTCAGCATCTGAGATTCTTTCTTCTATCTCTTGTATTCTGTTGTTGATATTTGCATCTCTGTCCCCTGATTTCTTCCCAAGGCTTTCTATCTCCAAAGTTGTCTCCCTTTGAGTTTTCTTAGTTGTTTCTACTTCTGATTTTAGATCCTGGATGGTTTTGCTTAGCTCCTTCACTTGCTTGTTTGTGCTTTCCTGTAATTCTTTTTTTTTTTTTTTTTTTTTTTGAGACAGGGTTTCTCTGTATAGCCCTGGCTGTCCTGGAACTCACTCTGTAGACCAGGCTGGCCTCGAACTCAGAAATCTGCCTGCCTCTGCCTCCCAGAGTGCTGGGATTACAGGCATGCGCCACCACTGCCTGGCTTTTCCTGTAATTCTTTAAGAGATTTTTGTGTTTCCTCTTTCATGACCTCAGCCTGTTGACCAAAGTTCTCCTGTATTTCTTTAAGTGTTTTTTGCGTTTCCTCCTTGTTGGCTTTTGTATTCTCCTGGATTTCTTTCAATGATTTTTGTGTTTCCCTTGCAAGGGCTTCTAACTTTTGATCCATTTTCTCCTGAATTTCTTTAAGTATGTCCTTCATGTGTTCCTATACCAGCATCATGACCAGTGATTTTAAATCCAAATCTTGTTTTACTGGTGTGATGGGGTATCCAGGACATGTTGGTAGAGGAGAATTGAGTTCAGATGTTGCCATATTGCCTTGATTTCTGTTAGTGACGTTCCTGCGTTTGCCTTTTGCCATCTAGTTCTCACTGGTGTTAGTTTGTCTTGTCAGTGCTGGACTCACCAGTGCAAGCTGCCCCTTACCAGTTGGCCTCTGGTGCACAGCTTACCTCCTCCACTGCCTGTAGACAGGGTGCTGCTGCCCAGGCTGTTCAGATCCCGAAGCAGGCACCGAAGGCTCCCGCTGGGGCCCGCTGGATTCACCGGAGCACACCGACTTCTCCCAGCTGGCCGCCCGGAAGCCCCTCTAGCGTCTTGCAGGACCTGGAGATGTGGTGCCGCCGCCCATGCTGATCTCAGTCTGTCTGATCTCTCTGGAGTCCGAAACCAAGATGGAGGTGAGCTTCTCCTGACTGGCTGGAGGCTGAGTTCTGAAGTGGCTTCCGCGCAGCGAAAGGCGCCGCAAAACCGCAGCTGCTTGTAGCCCGGCTGGTCAGCGAAGGTCAGTGGTCGTGGGTGCAGGGCCTGGACCCTGTGTGGCCTTGGTTCCACCGCTGATGGCCCTTCAGCTGGACCAGCCACTGCTGCACTGCTGCCTCTGCCACCCCCCGGAATGGGAACCCTAATAGATTTTCTAATACTCAGACTTTTTGCATTACCGAAGGAATACCTATTTGGTAAAAAAAAAAAAAAAAAAAAAAAAAAAATCTAACATTGTATATTTTAGATGCAAATTTTCTAGAATTTCTAAATCGTCAAAAGAAATTTCCCAGTAGTTTACAAGTATATCCATTCATAGAATGGACTTTTATCTGGGAGTTGTCTTTTAGATTGTGTTTGGTCTTTAGGATTTAGATTCAAATGACACTAACAAAATGAAAAGAGTTTAGCTGGACTTCTGAAGTGTATGTAAGTTGAAGAATCGCTGAGGCTTTGTGAGTCTGAAGATAACACAACAATGTTCCTTAAATGCAAAACTTGTAACCACGACATAGAATTGAGGCTGAAGATACAGATGTATGAGTATAGATCCCCAGCTCCTCCTCACTTCCCCACAGATCCCTGTCAAAGAAGGGTTTGGCACTCACTGAGTGGGCCAGGCTGGTTTCTGATCCCAAGACTCAGACTATACTTCTATTTCAGCCTTCAAATAGCTGTTTCTACAGCCATGTGCTGGATTTTTTGTTTGTTAGTTAGTTAGGTTTTTTTGTTTTTTTTTTTTGTTTTTTTTTTTTACAAGATTTCAATCTTCCCTGGTTGAGATAGCAACTTTATAGAAAGAAACACTCCAAACCAGAGAAACTCAGAGCCTTTGGAGACTTTCCGCACAGATCCACCCACAGACTTGAGGGCAGCCTCACCAACATGGGAAATCATGTTTTTCATATACCATGGCACTGCTCAGTGGGATACTTCTACCTTTTGTTTCCTAATAAGTTATCACCCAGGTTAGGCTTGGGTTGCGGATTACCGAGGGTGTTACTGAATGAGTGGATCATTGAATATATTGGTAAGTATGGACTTATTGAGTAGATTGCTGGACAAATGAACTTTTCATTTTAAAACTTTTTAGAGAGGTATATGTTAACTGTCCAGGAGACATGGGTTTCTTCATGACATTTCATATGTGTGAACCCTCCTCTGATCATATCACTGCCTTCTCCTCTGGCCTCCCTCTCATGACCCATCTATTGTGTCACAGTTTTCCTCATCTTCACCCTTGTGTTTTCGTCTCCTTTCAGGTTCTCCTCCATTTTAATCTAGATTCTGCCTATGAGGTCAAACATATTTGTCTTCCTCAGTATGGCTTATTTCCCTTAATATAATGATTTGTAATAACATGTCCCTATTTTAAAGCACACAGCCCTTGCTTAGCCTTGCCCAGTTATGCATGGCCATGTTAGTCTTAAAATGCTGGTATCGTGGGGCATGGCAGATGGCTCAATGTTTAAGAATGCTGAGTGCTCTTCCAGAAAACCATTCTCTACTTTGTTTCCAGAAACCATATTTGGAGGTTCATAACCATTTTTAGCTATAACTGTGGGGGACCCAATGACCTCTTCTGGACTCCATGGGCATGCATGTGTACCAGCCCTCATACATAAGTAGAAAAGTAATGCAAATCTCACAAATTTTGAGATATTGACAATGGGAATCAGAAGATTTCTCCTAGGTTCTGTAGCATCCTACAATAAAAAGAATCCCATTTAACATTCCTAGCTCCATTTTTAGGGCACGGTATACATAAAAACTTCCCAAGCCTTTGCCTGCTAATACTGGGGGAAGAGGGAAGCATTTGAAGACTAGCACTGCTCACAAGTTCCTCTTAACATTTCCCTCAGCGTCCAGTAGTTTTCAGTACATACAAATCTGTCTTGAACCAGGATCTAAGTTTTGTGTTCCCACAGATCTGCTCAATTTTTTTTTTTTTTTTGAAAACAGTTCTGTAATTCAAGGCAACTCCCTCTCGCAGGCCTGCATTCAGTGCTTTTGAAGTTGAACTGAGAAGAAATGCTAATGAAACTTTAGCTTGACAAGTGAAGCCACAAACAAACACAGATGTAGATGTCAGTCAGTGAGGAGGGCTAGGCTGCATCTTAAATGCACACAGAGACTGATGAACGAAGTAAACAACATATAATTGTCTCCCTTCCTCGGCAGTATTATTAAATTGGCCACCCACCACCTCTCATCACAAGAAATGATGAGAATATATATATATATATATATATATATATATATATATATATATATATATACACACACATACATACACACACACACACACACACACACACGTATAGTTTATTTGGGATTTGCAATAGGAGTAGGTAGAAAATCAAAAGACAAACCTACGTGTTTTCTTACTTTTCTTTTAAACTTTCCTTTATTCTTACTTCTGTAAACTAATAATTTTAATCAAATTCTTAGTTGTGACAATATGAACAGTGATTGTTTAAAATTTAAAAATTACATAAACTTAATTCTTAAGACAGTCTATTTTTGGTTGAAGAAAAGACAGCTGATTTAATAAAGGGTCGTATGCATGTTAGACAGTGCAGGCTCTGCACCGACTAGCACAATTAAGTGTTCTTGTTTTGCTTAAACAAGAACAATTATCCCCAAGTCTTCTGTGATGCATAAATATACAGATTGAAGACCTGAATTGACTTCAAGGTCTGATTAGGTCAGCAGAGCCTCCTTGAGGAATAAATTATTTTTTTAAATCAGTGTCCTATTATGTAGCCTTGAATGACCTGGAACTCTCCATGTAGACCAGGCTGCAGGCTGGCATTGAATTTACTGTGATCCTCCTGTCTTTGCTTCCAGGCAGCTTGGAATAATGCCTACCTCCACTGGTTTTTTAAAATAATATGTGTATGTGAGTGTCTGAGGCGTGTGTATCTGTGCATTGCATGCATGCAGGTACCTGGGGAGGCTTCAGACCACCTGGAACTAGAGTTACAGACCTTTGTGAGCCATCTGATGTGAGTGGCTGGGAACTAAACTCCAGTCCTGTGGAAGAGTGGTAAGGGCTCTTTAGTTAAACCAGACCTCTAGCCCCTCAAAGGAGTTTTTAAAAAACTTTCTCCTTTAATGTCTGCCATCCTCTGTGATTGGAGTAGGTGAAGGTAAACAGTGGGAGAGGATGTGAAAAGCCAAGATGGGCAGGATCTCAATGGCCTTGGCTATCACTCTAGCATCTCTTGCCTTTGCTTTGGGTGAAATAGAGACTGGATCAGGCCCTGAACCAAAGCATCACATCATCAGATTGACATTTAAGTGAACACATTGTAACAAGGATAGAAACATGAAGGACTTCTTAGCCTTCTGTGGAACAAACCTTAGAAGGGAGGGTAATTGGTCCACAGTGCCAAAGTGGTCACTTCCTGAAATGTATTTCGGCTCTATAGCCAGCTATGTGGATATATTAATTTTAGTGAATTAATCAATCAATCTTTATTAAGTTCTGGTAGCTTCCAGCAGTGCAATGAAGTAAGAAAAAGAAGATTATATATTGGATTCTGGATCAGGGAAAGGACTGCTTTACATTTTATGGTCTCTGAGGGCTCATTTACAGGCTATCCACTCTAGATATGAATGAAACAAAGCGAGTAGATCAGACTGTAGTATAGTGATCTGCTTCATGGGATTATCATGTAAAAGGTCCACCAGGCAGCCTCGGAGTTTCTCTTTTCACACTCATGAATCTTGGGTGGCTGGGTGAACTTCTGAGATGGAAGGTGGAGGTGGAGGTGAAATTAGAAATGTGAGCTGATTCAGGCAGATGGGCATTGTAGACTAAGGTGGGAGTTGTCTCCTTGATGCTGTGGCAGAGACATAGGTCACATGAAGGGAGAAGCATTCTGTGTTTGGTACTAGACTAATATCATGGAGACTGCCTGCATTTGCAAGGGTTATATCCCAACCCATGATTAGTATGCATTAGCCTGACCCATTTGGACCTGAAGTTACCTCTTAACCACGGCAAGCTTTCTTGTAGGAGTCTTTCCAACATAGCTCAGAGGGAGCACTGAGCACCACAGCCCCACTGTCTATATACTAGGAAAGAACTCCTGAGACCCACACAGCTGGGAGGAAATATCCACCAGCTTCCCTCTCATTATTTGCTGTCAGTATTTTGCATCTTCTTCCACAATCCTCATTAGCTCAAAACAGGGAGTTAGAGACATGGTAAGGCCCAGGGAAGCTTTCCCTCAAATGTTATTGTTTGGCACAATTGCTTTTTGTGATGTGTATGTCTTTATTTATCACTGGTCTCCTTACTGGAGCAAATGTGTGTCTCTGATAAGCCAAATTCATGGGCTAAAGCAATTTCAGTTTACATGAAGTCTAAACAAGAGAGAAGTAATAATGACACCGAACTTGATACTTTTCTCCCAGTTCATTAATTGACAGCTTCTCCTCCTATACCCAGTTCCAGAAATATCAACTCTGAGACTTAATTATTTCATGAATAAATGCTTAGACCATACACTTTTTCTCATTCCCCATTAGGTCATAACTCAATTAACCTGTTTATTATTCTCTATGAGTGCTACATGGTTGGTTACATCTCTTCAGTTTCATGTCTGTCTCCTCAGAGTTCACAGTAAATCTCTCCACCCAGAATTCTTTGTCTGTTAGATACCCCACCTTCTATTTCCTGCCTCAGCTAATAGGCTAACAGCATTTCGTTGACAACTGATGTTTCCATACATTGCACAAGAGAGTCTTTCTACAGGGTGACTCCTTCTATGAATCTTTCAAATTGTGATCGTTCTTCCTCATCTCAGTGGCAATACCTTTTCATTGTAGAAAAGTTGGAGCGGATGGAAAGAACAAAGCCATCCATAATCCCATCATGTGGAGAGATACAGCACAGCTAGCATTTTGATAAGGATGCTTCTTTCCATCTCCCCTTTCTTTTTCTCACTTTCACCAATAGGAAGATTCTCTGTTTTAGAAAGTCAAGGTTCTATTGTTTTTTAACTACTTGGGAACACACTTGTGTTGGTATTCTCATAAAGCAGTCATGAAATAGCTGATAACAACCACTTAAGGTAGGGAGTGTGTGTATTAGCTACAGTTGGAGGAGAGCTCCATTATGGTGGAGAAGGCATCATAGCTAGACCTTATGCAGCAGGTCACATTCCATCCACAGGAAGCAGAGAGAGATGAATTCTGGTATTCAGTTCATTTTCTCCTTTGTATTCAGTCTAGACTCCAGACAATGGGATGAAGCCACCCATAGGGTAGGTCTTCCTCCTCAGTCAACTCAGTGTAGAAACTGCCTCACAGATATAAGAATAATGTCAGTGGAAGAAAATGAGAGTAGACTCAGTTTGTCCTCAAAATGGTGAGACTGGACCTTATTGGTATGAAAGGGTGACACCTTGAAATCATTGTGTGGAGCAGGAGAATATACCCTGTAGTGACTGAGAACCAGTTTTCTTTTCAATTTTATTTTATTCTTTTTATTAATTATTTTTATACACTACATAGTTTATTCCCCACCCCAGCAACCCCTGTCCACCCTCTGACTGTTCTACATCCCATACCTCCTCCCCTTCCCTTGTATCCACATGGATGGCCCTACCCACCACCCCACCAGACCTCTAAACTCCCTGGGGCCTCCAGTTTCTTGAGGGTTAGGTGTGTCAACTCTGAATGAACACAGACCAGGCAGTCTTCTATTGTATGTGTGCTAGGGGCTTCATAGCAGCTGGTGAATGCTGCCTGTTTGGTGGTCCAGTGTTTGAGAGATCCTGGGGGTTGATTTGACTGTAGGGAGAAGGAACTTATGGAGCCTACCTCCAGCAGGTAGACAGGACTTCAAATGAGGGAGAGAGGAGCCATCCCACAGTTATAACTCTGACCCATAATTGTTCCTGTCTGAAAGAATTCCAGGGATGAAATGGAGGAAAAGAAGGTCCAAAGTGGGATCCAGCTCAAGGGGAGGTCCTAAGGCCTGACACTATTACTGATGCTGTGGAGCACTCACAAAAAGGGACCTAGCATGACAGCACTCAGGAAGACCCAACAAGCAGCTCAAAGAGTCAGATGCAGATATTTGAACCTAACCAATGAACAGGAGAGGCTGACCCCTGCTGTTGAATTAGGGAAGGCTGAATAAAGCTGAGGGCCCCCCTGTAGGAGGACTAGCAGTCTCAATTAATTTGGAGAATCAGGTTTTGTAATGGAGCATAAGGAGAGGTTAGGACCTGGCTCCACCAGGCCCAGAAGCTGCTTTAGGCAATGCCCTGCTTGGTGGGAGACAGGTCAGGTTGCCCATTTTGGAGACTTCCTGGCTCCATGTTGTGTCATGCAGATTGACTGCCTTCTGGAATTCCATGGGTAACAAGCTTCCTTAAGGCTTGCATATGTTTTATAGCTCTGGTTTTAGGATGGGAGTTTCTTTTGACAGACATGCTGCTGGTCTGTCTCCTGGGTGATTCTAGACCCTGTTGCCAGTCAATATTAGTCATCACAAGGCTTTCTCATTTAACATAGTTTTCAATATTGAATATCTAAAACGATGCTTTTAATGATATCTCATAAGGTAGCACCCATGTTCTACCCTTGGCTAATGTTCAGTGCTTTGTCTTCCCTAGAGTAAGTAGAATGGCTAAGAACACTCAATCATTAGCCACAAATCATTGCCGGATTCTCGTTAAGCTTTCACTGCTAAGCTCAACTTCTTCTCAGCCTCTTCTTCTGAAATTTTAACCCCATGGGACTTTGGACCCTACAAAGCAGTGCATCCCAGCACTGTAGATCTGAATCTTGCTCATTTAACAGATAAAGGAATGACTCACAGGGAATGGCTCTAGTTGACATTATTCTGCTTACCGACTTGCCAAGCGTTTTCCCTGCCCGTCCTCCGCACTTGCATGTGTTTTGTGAATTGCAGAATCCTAGTCAGTGTGCAATTTCAGACTGTACTGTGCACATTTCAGATTTTTTGAACAGTCTAATTTATTTAATGTTTTTGTTGTTTCTTTTGAAATGGAGCTCTCTTGGAGCCCTGGCTGGTTTCAAGCTTAGTATGTACCCAAGGCTGGCCTTCAACTTCTGATCCTCCTGCCCCACATCCCAAGAGCAGGGATTATACAATGCCTCAACCTTTTAAGTTTTTATGGCTTAGTGTGTGTCTAATTATCTGCCAAGTTTATAATTTGCTTCTTATTTTGCTTATGATATTTCTTGTCAGATAGAAGTCTTTTTTTTAAATTGAAATCAAACCTTTCAGATATTCATCCCCATTCTGGGAATGTCATGTGAAGACAGCCTTGATTGTCTAGCCTGTGAAACAAAGACTTCAGGTTCACTGTCCAAGACTATAGAAATGGAAAAAAAAACATGATGCTTCTGACTGTGCATTATGAGAAAAATATTCCTCCCCAGTGAACCATTTTAGTTTCTTTATTATTTTGCAGTTTAATTTTAAACAATTAATTGTTCATTTGAGTATTAGCTTGCCTTGGGGTACTATAGGAGAGCCTCGTATTATTGTTTTGTTTTGCTTTGTTTTCCTCAGATAGTTGATAAAATGTACTGGAACTTTTCTTTAAATAATCCTAGCTTTATTGCTAATTTAAAATGTCCTTTTTCATTATGATCCAAATTATGAGTGCCAAGGTCAGAATTTTAATTTTTTCATCTTTAGTTTATGTTTCTACTATCAGGCCATGTAGGTTCTCAGCTTGAGTTTTCCTCAATTCTCTTACTTCCCATCCCTTCCTTTTCATTTCAAAATTATTTCAGTCACTCTCATTTTTCAGGGGATGTTTCAAACAGTTCTATAAAAGTTTCAAGTCATATTTTATTGTAATTATATACTGGTTCTCAGTAAATTTGAGGGCTGGTGTCTTAGGGTTTCAATTACTATGAAGAGATACCATGAGTAAGGCAACTCATATAAAGAAGATAAAAACATTTAATTGGGACTAGCTTACAGTTTCAGAGCAGTAATGCATTATTGTCATGGTGGGAAGCATGGCAGCATGCAGGCAGATATGGTGCTGGAGAAGCTGAGAGGTCTACATCTTGATCTGAAGGCAACCAGGAGGAGACTTCTTATCACATTGGGCATAGTTTGAGCATAGGACCTCAAAGCCCAACCCCACAGTGGTGTACTTCCTCCAACCAGGCCTCACCTACTCCAACAAGGCCACACTCCAAATAATGCCCACGGGCCAACCATATTTAAGCCATCACAGCTGGAAAGATGGATTAGTAATTACAAATACTGCCTTTGCAGAGAACCCTAGTTCAGTTCCCCACACCTGTTTGGTGACTCACAGCCATCCAAAACACCAGTTCCAAGGGATCCAACAGCCTCTTCTGGCCTCCACAAGCACTATACACATTTGAGGGACATACAAACAGGCAGGCAAAACATTAATACACATAAAATAAATGAATGGTAAAGTAATTTTAAGAACTTTTAGAGGATGGTGATATGTCTATTCTTAAGTTAATTTTCATGTTGCTTAATAAGGATTGACAATCTCTGTATATCTATTGCTCTATTACTTATAACTATGATTCACTATGATATGTGGTTTGAACTATTTTTTTCTAGAAGATTGTAGATTCTGTTTAGGAAGGTTGTTGGCTTGTGTATTTTAATTTTTATAGCCGTGGAAGAAATCCTGAGGAAGGATTGGTTAAACCTTGTCCACATGACTATGATGGGCTAGGGATGCCTTTGGGAAGGGAGTGGGCCTGAGTGCAAGTTCTTTTTTTCTTCTTCAGCTCAGCAGTGTGGAGAGCTTCTCAGCGAAGCTCAGTGAAAATCTTTCTCACAAAATACTTTCCAGTTATTTGAATGATTCATTTTGATGTTGCTAATAGTGAGGTTGAGAAAGGAAGGCTCAGGGGTGTATTGATTTCTGCTTTATGTACATTGGAATATTGTAATATTCAAGTCAATGTATCACTAACTGCTAACTGTTACTGAACAGTCTAGGCATCGGGCCAAGCACTAAATATAGATTAATGCATTTAATCTTCACAACATGTTTATGAGGTAGGTATTTTATGACTTCCATTTTGAGGATGGAAGACCTGAATAACATGGGCCTAGCAATTCACCCTGATCGAGGAGACAGCTGGAGCTAGATCCTTACTTTGGAACAAAGAGTACTATTCCATGGCCCTTGCTCCCAAGGACTGAGCCACTTTGCTGCCTACCCCTTTGCCCCCAATAGACAAAATGACACTCATTGGCCAGGCTGATAAGATGTGATATTCACATGTAAGTCCTCACTTGTTAATTTCAAAGAATTTGACAACCTTTTTATAGTTTAGGCACAAAGCTAAAGAGGTGCATGTTATAGAGAAACATTCCTTCAAAATGCGGAGGCCTGGGTCTCTAGTCAACCATCATGTAACCACTTGTGTGACTTGTTGGACACCTTCTTTTGGCCTTGGAGTCACTGAGTGAACAGGAAGGTAGGTTGTATAAGCTTCTGGAAGCGTAACAATCTGAGATTTCAGTGTCCTTTCATTTTATACAGACTAAAGCTTCATGCTGAGCAGATAGCTTGTTCCTTTAGTAAATCAATTGCATTGGCAAGCTCCCTGTTCATTAAATTCTATTTCCTTTTTTTTTTTTATTAAAGTTGGAAGTAAATGTCCCTCTAAGGCATGAGCACACAACCAGTGAAATCTTCTGTATTTGCCAATTCATAGATCCAGCAAATGTTCCAACCATAATAGCCTCAGAGATCACAGATTCAGAGCTAGAGCTCAGCAGTGTTGAGTTCTAGCCTGAGATCTTACTGGGAGTAGAGGTTAGAAATGTGCATCAAAATATGCTTACCATCTACTATAGCCTTATTGTGTCCTCTTATGCAGGCTGTTGCCAGACAGAGTGGCCAAGATTTCGGGTAGGTCTTCTGATCTCAGATAATCTGATCAAGAAAAATATGTCCAGTGTCTTGGGTTTTAGCTAATTCCATGTGTAATCAAATTGACAGCCAAGACTACAACTCTACTCCCTTGTCAACTTGGCACACAATCATATATCCTTATATCATGCTTAAGTTCCAAAATGAAAACAATAACTAGGTTTTAGCACCTGGCATGATATACAACCTCAAATGTGTTATATATTTTTGAATAGGTAACAGTTTCCCTGGAGGGACATTCTTTTAGTGTCTCAACTTAAATATAACAATTAGTATGTTGATGGATGTTACATTACATGATGATGAACCAAAGGAAAGAAAACACAAATATTTGCTTACTACATGTGTATATATGTACACATATATACTCATAAATACACTCTTAGAAATGACAGAGACCCTCATGCCAATTATAATCCCCATTTTTGCAGCTGGTCACTTGGCCTTACTTAGTATTACTATATTCTTCTACTCCCCATTCTGTATTTTCTCCACCTTCAGCAAGTTCTGCAGCATGTCTTGGTTCTTTTCCTAAAGTAGTGACCTATCTCTTAATTCCTAAAGGGCTTGGGCCCTCTGCCATCCTACCTGGATTGGGTTGCTGTACTTTTCCATTGCTTCTAATCACAGGACATGGCAACACCAAGAGATACTCTAAAGCAACTGTCCTTATCTTTCTTTTTCTTTTCTTTTTTTCTTTTCCTTTTTTTTTTTGTGGCAAAAGGGTTTTCTGTTCATTGCATTTTTTTATTTTTTATTTTCTATATTCTTTTTTTACATTCCAAATGATTTTACCTTTCCTGGTTCCCCCCTCCCTCTAAGTCCCATAAGTCCTTTTCCTTCCCCCTGTTCCCCAATCAACCCCCCCCCCCCCCACTCCTCTGTACTGGCAATCCCCTACAATGCTGCATCAAGCCTTTCTAGGCCCTGGCCCTCTTTTTCCTTCTTCTTGGGAATGATTTGATATGTGGGTTGTGTTTTGGGTATTCTGAGCTTCTGAGCTAATATGTACTTATCAGTGACTGCATTCCATGTGTGTTCTTTTGTGAATGAGTTACTTCACTTACGATGATATTTTCTAGTTCCAACCATTTGCCTATGAATTTCATGAATTCATTGTTTTTAATTGCTGAGTAGCATTCCATTGTGTAAATATACCACATTTTCTGTATCCATTCTTCCATTGAGGGACATCTGGGTTCTTTCCAGGTTCTGGCTATTATAAATAAGGCTGCTATGAACACAGTGGAGCATGTGTCCTTATTGCATGCTGGGGAATCCTTTGGGTATATGCCCAGGAGTGGTATAGCAGGGTCCTCCGGAAGTGCCATGCCCAGTTTTCTGAGGAACTGCCAAACCGATTTCCAGAGTGGTTGTACTAGCTTGTAATCCCACCAGCAGTGGAGGAGTGTTCCTCTTGCTCCACATCCTCGCCAACACCTGCTGTCTCCTGAGTTTTTAATCTTAGCCATTCTGACTGGTGTGAGGTGAAATCTCAGGGTTGTTTTGATTTGCATTTCCCTAATGATATTGAACATTTCTTAAGGTGCTTCTCAGCCATTCAAAGTTCTTCAGGTGAAAATTCTTTGTTTAGCTCTGTACCCCATTTTTGATAGGTTATTTGGTTTTCTGGGGTCTAACTTCTTGTCCTTATCTTTCTTAATGCTGTGACCCTTTAATATAGTTCTTCATGTTGTAGTAACTCCAAACCATAAAATTACTTTTGGGGCTACTTCATAGCTGTAATTTTCCTTCTGTTATAAATCATAATATAAATTTCTGACATGCAGGATATCTGATATATGACCCCTCGCCAAAGAGGTTGCAACCCACAGTTTGAGAAATGCTACCCTAAAGGATCTCTTGCATTCCAGACATAATTTTTCTTACCTCCATTGTGGAGAAGTAATCTAATTTCCCTTCAGTAATCTGGATCAATCACTATTCCTACCACTGTTTTTCTGTCTTAATCTTGACTTAAGGGAAGCAGAAACCCAAAGTAGTCAGGGAAAAGTCTGGGGGCTTCCAGTTCTATGGAATGTTTATTGTGTCTTCTGGTAGAAGTGGTTCCAAATATATGAAATTAACATTCATAAGCCAGAAGAACTTAACATCATGAGAACAGGAAGTAAAATATTTTCTTAGTGGTTGCTAGGGGTGATAATGAGTAGAACCACTCCCCTTTCTACCTCTTGACTACTGAACCAGTGAATCCTGGGTATGAGAGAAACTGTACCATATATTGAACACTGAATCACAACATATATTCCTTTTTGAAGATCCCTTCCCTAAACTTTCTAGGTTATTGCACCCTAATTAGCACTGCAACTATGTCTTCAAAAGCCATACTGGCTATGTTAGCCAGTTGCTTCAAGATACTGGAGAATTTGAAATGTTCCTTGAGCATGAGTTTACTGTTGGACGTTTCTTGCTGTGAAGTGAGTTTCTTGGTCAGAAGCAATACTGCCTAGAATATCATGACAGAAGCTGTAATCAGGTCAGCTGTGGTGAGTGGCAGTCCATGTATTTGAGTATACCTTCATCTCTGGCACTATTGCTATTTTTTTATGGGGCTATTAAGAAATGACTGAGATGGCTAGGGAAAGAGGCTGACTGATGGCAGAATGGAACGTTCTGTTTTTCATCCTTCCTCAGCTGAAATCACCTCTTGATGAGCATTTACATAGGACACAGTATTATTAGACCCTTTGCTCATTTTTAGAGATCTGCCTAAATATTTCATTCTCAGATGCCTTCTTTCCCACCAAATTTTCCAATTATGCTCTTTCCAAGTCTCTAACCATTTAGCTCATGAGTCAGTGAACAATCACACATCTGTCCACTTCTCTTTCAAAATAAAATGTACAACCCTGTGTAGTGCTCAAAGTTCTGCACACTGTGAAGATTTCTCTTCACTGGACTCTTTCAGGGCTGTCAGAGAAAGGGGTTGCATGCTGCAGCTGTCCACTTCTGAGTGGTGCTGCATAACATGCTGAACCATCAGCAAACCAGGAAGGTCTTCTCTTCCTCAGTAAACTGATCATAAGGAACACCCCATGAGGCTATGGGTGCATGCTTGGGAACAAACGGCATTACAACAGGTACAGAAACCATAGTCATTTGGGCAACTTTGTATAACTTTCTTGTGTCTTCAGGACTGGCCCCTGCCTGGTCATGTATATACCATTTCCAATTGATAATGTATTGCAGCAGTGCATATCCTACTTTATGGCTCGGTGGGTACAATAATACTCAGTTCATGATAGGCAGCTCAAATTGTATAGTAACTTGGTGGCCCATTGTCAAACATTCGGTTTCCACCATGGCTCAATTACAGGTAAGAACTATCTCTCAAAGGGAGAATGGTTGTCTGAAGATAGTGGTAAATCCTTGCTCCATAATCCTATGGCTTATAACCACACATAGCTTCCATCTCTGTCATCATGCATACTGTTCGTACAGAGGAGCCAAGTTCAGTTCCCAGTATTCATGTCAGGAGATGTATATCTACCTGTAACTCCAGATCTAGGGGATCTAACACTTTCTTTTCGCCTCCAAGGCCAAATTCCCATCCCCTGATACACATTTATGCATACATTTGTTTAAATTGGGATTTTAAAAAGCAGATAAAGTGAAGAAATTCAGAAATATAAAGAAGAGGGTCATGAATTTCAAATTTTGAAAGTTTTAAAAGGAAATCATTGCAATATAATGATCTAGGAAAATAGGGGCTCAGTGTTTCCTCAATATAGTAAGAATTTCATCAAATCAATACAAAACAGATAAATATGTAAATTCCTTAAATGAGGCATAAAACCCATACAGGAAGACATTTCATAAAAGAAGAGAAAATAAATGGCCCAAAAGAAATAAATTTCTCTGCTATTCAAATAGATGTAAATTAAGACAATTAGGTGCTTTTATTCAATGTATTGAATAAGTCAAGATTAAGAAAGTGTAACAGTCAGAGATGAGGACACCCTCACACTGTGTTTTAAAAAATAGATGAGAATGATTTTCCAGCAGGATTTCTGTCTTATGATTTCCATTGCTGTGAAGAGACACTATGACAAATGCAACTCTTTTAAAGGGCAACTTAATTGGGACTGTCATACTGGTTCTGAGGTTCAGCCCATTATCATCATGGCAGGAAGCATGGCAGCATCCAGGCAGCATCTAGGCAATATCCAGGAAGGCATGGCTCTGGAGAAGCTAAGAATTCTACAACCTTGTTCCAAAGGCAAACAGATTGGCTCAGGAATGTGTCTGTGATTCAACTTAGAGTTTACTTAGTCTTGCATTTTGAAACAGTTCCAAGTAGGCACTTTGCAAATGTGATTTTTGTTTTCCTCTCTCATGAAGGGACAGTGGAGATTTTGAGAATTACTAAAATTATCATCACAATGACAGGAGGAGAGGGTGTGTGTGTGTGTGTGTGTGTGTGTGTGTGTACCACAGTGAATGTACAGAGGTCAGTAGGGTTAGTTTTCTCATCCCATCACGTGTCCTAAGATTCAATACAGGAGATCAGGTTTGGCAGCAAGCACCTGCTGAGTCATCTTCCTGGCTCCATATTTCTTCACTTTACAAATAATGACCATAAATTAATTTTATTCCAGAAAAGTAGGTACTTGAATTCTTTTCAGGGGTTCTTATATGGTTTAAAGAAATTCCTTTGATTTTCTTTTTTTGTACTTTTCTCTGTTTCAGAAAGTTGGTTGATTAAAGCCTGTTGTGTCCATTATTTACCATGTTTGAACAAACTAAAGTCAATCTTGAGCTGGAAATAGAAACTACTGAAGATGTTGTAATAAAGGCATTACATTGTGTTCAATACAGTGACCTCTCCCCCAAATAGATGTTAATAGTCAGAGATGTGCATAGTTCCTGTACTGTATATGCCATGGACTCAGCAACAAAAGGACTGTTGTATGGATGTGTGTTAGCCCCCAAAACATTCCATGTGAATCAAGTTGGTGTCATTTCCCCTGATTTAAGGATAGAGATTTTATAAGTTCATTATGTTTGTCTTTTAAACAAAAAAACAGAGAAATTTTCAAGTTACTTAATCAAAAAATTATATTGTTTTTCTCTGTGGTTCATTTCTTTCATTAAAATAAAATAGTTTTGTGCTGACAGTCATCTTTGGAAATGAAAACATCATGATTTAATGAAATGACATTTTCCAAGCTTTAAGGGAAGTGGATGTTTGAATTAGCTTGTTTAAATTAAATTGTTGTTTTCTTTTGGCTTTATTAGCAGGCACACTCCATGTCCTGTCTCTCCCTCTGTACTGTGTGCTGAGATTTGGTTTGGAAGTGGAGTTGTAGTGTTGGCATCTACCCTGTTTGTACCATGATGCGCACTGAGTGGTAGTCTCTTTGTTATAACTTTTCAATAGCGAGATTTATTTAATACCCACTGTCATCATCCCTAATACAGAGAGTACCCATTCATCTGTCATTGACTGTCTTCTACAGTGTTATGTTTAAAACTACAATTCTTGGGCTGAGGAAATGGAGCTTTTATGTCAGTGAAAGACCCTGTCTTAAGGTAATAAAGAGCAGACAGTAGAGGAAGATGCTGATGTTCTGCTCTTGCATGTGACATGGGTGTGTGCACCTGCACATTTATATGAATGCAGTATACAGACTAGGCACACACAGAAACACACAAAATACTACTACTACAGTGTTTTCACAGCTCTGATGGAGATGAGATTTCCTTGGAGGAGCAGGCTAGGTGGTCTCTCAGGTTCAACAAGAGTTGGGTACTTTTTTTCTGTTTGTTTTATGAGAAATTTAATGAAACAAATTATAGCTGGGGTTATTTGAACAGACAGGGATTCAGGGTAACAGAACATGTTATAGAAATGTGTCATCTGTTTTGGATGAGAGTGCTTGGCCTTGGGTTTTTCAACAGTCTGAAAGACCTAATTCCTTTCGTCCCACTCTATCACTGTTAGGTCCTCTGCTTGTTCCTATGTCAGATTCCAGAGTGGGATTCATGACATCATTACATAGTGAAAATGAACACCACTGAACAGTGGCCTAGAGCCACCTTTGGGATGCAGTGGTCACCCTCTTTGGAGTCCTCCAGCTGAGGACTGTCACTAACCTTTGCATTGTAAGTACTTACCACTACCACTGCACCGACAGCACTCTACCTGGAGCTCACATTATAGCCCTGTGTCCTGTTCACTCTGTCCACTCCTGTGAGTTTCCATGTTTCCCTTTGCACACACCTAGATTAATTCAAATTGTTATCTACAGGGACCAGTTATTAATCCATGAGTATTTCCCACATTTGCTGATAAGGAATCCTGTGATTTTCCAAGGCACTTTTTAAGAAACAATGGAGACACTTTTCCTTTACCTCCATGAAACTTTCGACTTATTATTATTTTGACTGATTCCTGATGAATCAAAGAGCATTCCAGTAGATATTCTTAATTACTATGGTACAAAGATTAATCTTACAAACCTAAAGAAAATTGATATTTTTTGCCAATTTCAAGAAATTAAGAACTTTTTTGGGGGGTGGTGATTCCATTATGCATCTGGCTTCCCATAGCCTCCAGAACTGTCATCTCTTTTCTGCCCTGTGGGTCCCAGCAGAGGCACATAAGGATAAAATCATAAGTTTGCTTTGCTTTACTCCTGAGCTTCTATCATTGCTGCTACTGGAAGCAAGAGGAGAAGGCTGTCTCTGGGTCAGAGGTGGAGAACTCTATTCTTAAATTTTAAAAAATCATGACATGCTCAAGAGCCTGCCTGCTGGGCCAGTTCCCTAGCCATAATGAAACATGTTCTCCACTAATGAACCACATGGGATTAAGCACATTAATTAGGTAAATAAGACCTTGGCGTCACTCTCTACTGTGAAGGTCATTTTGTCTTTAGTAGCTCCATCCTTACTTAGCAAAGCTGAGGATTTGCAGTTTGAGTCTTAACTTTGCTACTGATTAGCTCTGGGCATGTTGGAGAGGGATGCTTAATTAACTCCCTCTCATATTCCTTTTCTATGTAATGAGAATGACACAATTCATGGGATTATTGTGGGGTTAAATTAAATTATATTACATGTGTTCAGAGCTTAGGCATTAGAAACACTTAAAAGTTTCAGTTATTAGTATTAACTAATAGGTTGCATGATTTAGCTGCCTATAACTATTTGGTTTAGCTATTTCAGCATCTCTAGTGGTGATGGTCTCTGCCTCTGTATTGTTTTTACATAACATTTCAACCAAGCTCTCATTATAATGCTGACACCTAGTAAAATGTTATACTATTGATTTCAGTATCCCATTATGTACCAAATAATGAACTAGCATATAGAAGAGTAAAACCAAGGAAGGGCAACCTATGAACAGCCCAGGACCAGCTCCACTGTTATCTCCAAGGAAAGTGGTTGTGTTTATGGTCTCCCCCCTCCTTTCTGTTTTTAAAGGATAATAGAGCATTCACTTCCTGAAATGTAGAGCTTCCTGAAGACCCAGAGCTACTGGGTGATTTGTTAGCTTTCCTACCATGTGCACAAAGTCTAAGTTTAAATCTCAGCATGTAGAAGTAAACAAGATAAACATGTCTCAGCTTCTTTGCTTCTGGAAACCATAACTCAAGAAAAGAAAATGAAGATTTGGTCTTTGTGGCAACCTGAATGGGAGGGGAGATCTTCTGTGAAATGAAATAAGCCAGGCACAGAGAGACAAGTGTTTCATGATCTCCATGGTACATGAGACGTAAAAACACTGATTTCAATGAAGCCGAGAATAGAATGGTGATTACCAGAAGGTGGGGGCTGGAGAGCAGGGAAAGATTGAGCAGCAGGCACTGTGATGATTGAATGGCAGCAAGGAGCTCTGGGGTACCATTGTTCACTTGGGTGACTATAGATTGCGATGTTGGGCTGCATACTTCAAAAGTCTAGATTAAATGATATTTATGGTTTTTAATATAAATAGTGTTTGAAGGGATAAGTATGCCTAATCCAATTTTTTACTTTAATTTTTGTTTGAAAGTTTTATACATACATATAATGCAATTTGGTTCAATCCACCTTCATTCCCTTCCCCTCTAATGCCTACTCTGTCTTCTCCCATTAAGTTTCCTTTCAAACTTCATATATACTTTGAAACCCACTGAGTCCACTTAGGGCTGCCTGTGGTATATGGGTGTGGGGTCATCTACTGCAGTATGAGTAACTTTTCAAGGTCCACATCCTGAAGAAAATGTACTGTCCCTCCTTCAGCAGCCATCAATTGCTAATACCACCTCAGCTTTGGGTGGGATTTCATGAGGCCCTACCCCAGCTATTCTGGGCTTTTGGATAGCTTGATCTTATGCAGGTCTTGTGCATCAGTCACAGCCTTTGTGAGCTCATGTGTGTAATGGTCCTGTCATATCCTAGAAAATGTGTTTTCCTGCAGGCATCCTTTACCTGTGGCTCCTACAACCTTGGGGAACCCTCTTCCATGAACTCTGAGCCTTAGGAAGAGGGGAATAGAAATGTCCCATTTAGAATTGAGTCCTCCACAGTTTCCTTCTCTCTATGTGTAGACCAGTTGTAGGCCTCTCAATTACTACCTATTGTAAACAGAAGCTTCTCTAATGAGACTTGAAAGATGTACTAATCTGTGGGTACAAAGTTGGGGGATAGTTTATTGCCACATCTATTTATCAGAATGATGGGCTTAGGTATTCTCTTAAGTCCAATGACCTAGTTGGCCATAGGTTTTTGGCTTTATTAACAGGACCAGACATGGATTCCATTTTGTGGAACAACCTATATATGCAATCAGAAAGTAGTGGTTGTTCCTACAGCATGTGTGCCACCATTGCATGAGTGTACTAGGGTACATTGTAACTTACAGGATTCTTTCATAGCTGTATAAGACTGGTGATGATATTTCTTCCCTGCCACAATAGCACCTTTTAGCTATGTGGAAGATAGCCAGTAGGAATGGATCCTCCAGATTGGTAACAGCTTGATTCCTCCATGTTCTATGACTCATGTATGTGGTTTTATTAGCAGTAGAGTCTTACCATCAAGTTCAGGAGGGTAACCAAGAATAATGGCAATAGCCTGTAATGTTTAGGGAGGCCTATTGAACCCATTGACCAACAACTGGATAAAAAGCAACCTATAGCTGGCAAAGGATTTTTATTTGATAACAGTGGTATTTAGGAGAGGCATTTGTCCGTTAGTTATAGGATAACTTCATTTAAAATTTTATATATGAATATGCATATATTTTAGGAAGTTCTACCTTAGTAAGTTTCAGAATGTTTTAAATGTCTTTAGTGTTAATCATCCACCCATACTGCCTCCCATCCTCCATCCTATTTAACCCTTTCTTTTTCATTGTTTATTCTTTCCTTTTCATATAATCTGTATTTTATCCCCTATCTCTTGAAGTTCATCTTTATGGTCCCTTACTACTTTCCTTGCCTATTTGAGTACTGAAAACAAACTATACATGTCTAAAGAGTCAAAGCCAGCACCCACGTATGAGAGAGAACATACAATGTTTGTTTAATAGAGTCTGAGCTACCTAACTCCTAAGGATTGTTTCTAGCTCTGTCTATTTACTTGAAAATTTTATAATTCTATTTTTTGTAGCTGAATATTATTTTATTGTCTCTCTCTATATACCACATTTTCTTTATCTACTCATCAGTTGGTTGACGCCTAGGCTGTTTCCATTTCCTGGTTATTGTGAATAGAACAGCAATGGACATGAATGAGGAATTATCTCTATAGCAGTATATAGAGCCCTTTGGAACTCTTCCCAGCAGAAGAATAGCTCCAATTCTCACTTATTGAGGAACCTTCACTCTGAAGGGTGACTGTACAAGTTTGCATAAGTCACAGTGAATTAATGTTTCCATGGCAAATGTTTTGCCATTTGTAGTTTTGATCTTAAACATTATAACTAGAATAAGATGAAATCTCAAAGTTGTTTTGAGTTTAGTCATCACATTCTCATGATGGCTAATGAGGTTTAGCATTTAAAAATATTTCTCAGCCATTTCAATATTTTATTTTGAAAACTCTCTATTTAGTTACATGCACGCATTTAAAATTTTTTTCTTGGTGCTTAGTTTTCCATTTCTTTGTATATTCTAGACACTAACTCTGTCAGATGTAAAGTTTTAGTTTCATCAGATTCTATCAGTTGTTGGTCTTAATGTCTGTGTTACCAGGGAACTGTTTAAAAAGATATTTCCTATGCTTGTAAGTTCAACTGTATTTCCTAGTTTGTCATCTAACATATTCAGAGTATCATGTCTTATGTTGAGGTCTTTGATCCATTTGAAGTTGAGTTTTGTGCACTGTGAAAGATCTAGTTTCATTTGTCTACATGTGACAGTCTACTTGTACCAGAACCATTTGTTGAAGATATAAAAGCAAAATAACAACAATAATAATAATCATCAGAACAGATGGCCAGCAGGTGGTACTATGTGAAGCAGCAAATGTAGAGTGAGAATTGGCACTGCTGATGGGCTCAGGATGGCAGTGATGGGTGGGTTAGACACAATGGGCAAAGTAGGTCTTATCATGGAGGAGTGATGAACAAATCTTGAAGGAGATAAGAGAGTTAGAGCAGCTACAATCTTGAGCACTAAGATTCCAGGCCAGTGAAAAGGCCTAAAATCAGAGATGTTCATGGCATAGTCAGAGAACAGGCAGAAAGCCACTCAAGCAGAGCCGTGAGATCATGGAACAAGATCAGAAGAGAAGCAGAGGAGGAAGCCAGGTCCCAGTGACTGTGGCTTTTATTCTGGTGAGCTCTTCCATCTGAAGAATTCTGAGCAGAGGACCCAATTTCCTATCTGAGAGTCTCACTTTGTCTCCTGTGACATGACTATAGAGAGCACAACAAATGCAGCACAAACTGCTTTGGGGCAGTTTCCATTATCCAGGCACAAGATGATGGCAGCTTAGAGCCAGGAATAGGAGACATGGTGATGAGACATCATTGGACTTTTGATACATTTTGAAGATAGAGGCAACCGAACTTCTTCAGAAGTTAGCATGGGAAGTCCAGTGGTCCAAGAGGATGCTGGGAACAGAATGCATTGTTATACTGAGTCTTGTGGAAACTGTACAAGAGCCTGAGTAGAGTAGTATCATTTATAAAACTCATTTGAGCCTGTTTGTAGAGGTATTATGGGAGTGGGGAATGGGTGTAGAGAGGCAGGGCCATAGTGTTTAAACATCTTGTAGGCATTACATACCACCCTATATTAAGCAGAGAAGACATACCAGTGCCCCTTATTAAATGAAGTTTTTGCTGCAAAACGTTTTTAAGGAATTTCATAATTTTCCCTATGCAATCATTTATCCTTCCTAGCAGTTTAATTGAAAAATGAGCTTGATTTGTGAATTATCTTGCATTCATAAGACAAGTGAGAACAATCTAACCCACGAATAATATTCAGATGGTTGGTAAGAGACTTTTGGCAGTTTGTGAGTTTAGTAACACAGAATTTCGTGCTGTGGCAACAAATTTTGTAGACAAATAAATGGATATTAATACTGCTCTGGCATTCTTTTTGAAGTTTTGAAGCAGAATTTAGCAATTAGCAAAATTGATGTAATGAATTCATTCATTTATACAGTTGATACAGTGGCACATTTTTAGACAAATCACTATGTACCAATATTGACTTTATGGTTTTTATTTTTGAGCACATATGTTTCTTCACAGGTCTTGAAGATTTTTATAGGATTCTACAAAGCTTATAGGCTCATAAGTTTAATGGATTAAACAACAAGAATCCCAGGGGGGTTATTTAGGAACCTGCTTTATGGAAAGGAACTTTTGGAAGCTTCTTCATTTCACTGGCTTTACAGAGGCAGGAGTTTAGGAAAATCCACATGAAAATCGTATCTACCAGACATCATTGTGTAATGTCTACTATTACATCAAAGGGCACTTTCTGCCTACTGGTCAAATGGATCTTAGCGTTGTTTATGACTGAATTTGAAGGTCTGGCTTCTTGGCTCAGTTTACTATTGGGCAGTTGGGCTGTTCATGTCACTATGAAAGTATTTTCTACCCTGATGTAGTAAGGATGTTTGGAGAAATATTGAGAGGCTTGAAAAACAGATACAGAATATTGATTTTTGTCTTTACCACTCTTAATAATGGATTCTTCTTTTATTTTTCTGGTAACTTGGTATTGATTGCATGTATTGAACCCAAAGAGTTCTAGTTGTGTTATAGATAGAGGGCGACACATTACCTGTGGGATAAATAATTTTAATGGGATGTTGTTCATTTACCACTGAATTCACTTACAGTGGTAAAGCAGGGAAAACAGTTGCACAGTGAATCTGGGAAGAAATGTCTTTTCTTTATTCATAGGAGTAAGTGCTTTTATGATTTAATGTTCGGATAGTTTGCATGTTTCTTGAGAAAGAAGAGATACCAGTTAAAAAATCAAACTAGCACTCTTCAAAGATCAAATATTTCCTCTTTTATTGTTCAAAATGTGCTAGCAAAGACTATTTATAAACTCTTGTTCCTTTGTAAGGAGGTACTGGCTGGTTTTGTGTGTCAATTTGACACAAGCTGGAGTCATCATAGAGAAAGGAGCTTCCCTTGAGGAAATGCTTCCATGAGACCCAGCTATAAGGCATTTTTTCAATTAGTGATCAAGGGTGGGAGAGCCCATTGTGGGTGGGCTACCATCCCTGGGCTGGTAGTCATGGGTTCTATAAGAAAGCAAGCCGAGCAAGCCAGGGAATGCAAGTCAGTAAGAAACATCCCTCCATGGCCTCTGCATCAGCTCCTGCTTCCTGACCAGTTTGAGTTCCAGTCCTGACTTCCTTTGGTGATGAACAACAATGTGGAAGTGTAAGCTGAATAAACCCTTTCCTCCACAACTTGCTTCTTAGTTATGATATTTTCTGCAGGAATAGAAACCCTGACTAAGACAAGGGGAGCGCATCTGCATCTTCCCTGTGTGTCCCTGATTCATTTATAGCTTTGAGTATTGTTATTTATTTCATTTTTGGCCTTTCCCTGAGTGGGATTCCTAGTTTTGCTGTGTAAAATGAACATAGCTCATCACTTGTGATTGTTCTCTGGTGCATATTCACTGTGGAGTTCTTGTCAGTAATGAGACAAAATGCTTTTCCAGATGGATATCTGAGGACAAATGACAACACCTGTGCCATTTTTACCTTGGTGCCAGCTGCCAGTTTCCTCATAGAACTTGGGTCTCTGTTCTTGGTGCACCACTTTCACGGCTGTGTAGAAAACCTTAGCGACCAGAGCTTTGCTTGCATTCATTGTTGTCTGATCCCAGCACATTTTGCTTTGTGGGTTGACCATTTGTAAAGAATGGTTCACTTTTAATGGTCCCAGTGGTGTATGCTTGGAACCCTCAAATGCTTAGTAAATGTAGGGCCATCCTTGGCCATAGGAGATCCGATTTCAAACAAACATACAAGCAACAGTAAACACACAGTGTTCTACATTCTTTTCTTAGGGCATTAGTGAGGTTGGCAGTCTAAAGCCCTTTTGGCTTGTTGTTAATATACCATGAAAAGATGAAGCCATGATGACAGATGAGCTGTAGGTTCAGAAGTTTCAATCTGCAGATTTTCTTCCCTCTGGCTGCTTTGAATAAGTTAATTTCCATGTCTCTCTGTTCGTTGGTTTACTGATCTGTGAAATGAAAGCTACCATCCTTCACGCAGTGTGTGTTGCATGAGAACCAGGAGGCAGGGTTAGTGTCCTGGGCCATCACTTTGTAGAAAACACTGAGGACAAGAGTACCTGCCCTCTTGTCCTTGACTGCAGCTCCTGTGAGAGAAAGAAGGAGATGCTTGGCCCCTAGCAGTCCCTAAGCACAGCACAGTCGCTCTTCTCTTCACTCTGTATGTGCTAAAGAAATTGGCTTAGTGAGTGTGTGCCATTAAGTTCCTTTTAATGTTTTATGTCTTTGGTTTTCCCTCAAATTTGGAAAGGGGAGTTCCTGGTGAAGTTGTAGCAGTTGAACACAGGAATCCTTAAGGAGTACAAGGAAAGCTAACTAGCAGGGGAGACTATGGGACAAAAGTCTGGTAGGTGTCTGGGACCATGACTGCTCCGGACAGTTGACACCTCCACCATATTTTGTGAAAGTCTTGCATTTTAAAGTAGCACTCCAGCTAAAATCCCCAGTCTGGGATGAAATGCTCTGTCTCTAATTCAGTAAGACTGGTTCTGCTGAGACCTTCTATGTACTAAACTGAAGACAGTCCACAGTGCTCAGAGGACTGGCTCCTGAAGTATTTTTGACAAAGGGGAAAATGTGATGAAGGAGTTTTGCAAACAGGCAGGTCTCCCCTCCTCCAAGAAAGGTGCCATTAATAAAGAGAGTCAGAAGCTGCCTGGAGGGCAAATCAGGGGGGTTTGGAGCTCATTCACTAGGTGTATGCTATAACAAGATTGACTTTTATACACTTCCATTTATACTCTCTCTGCCCCATCCGCTGTGTGTGTGTGTGTGTGTGTGTGTGTGTAGACCACAGATCATGTTGAGTGTCCTTAATTGTTCTCCACCTTAGTTTTTGAGCTCATCTCTCTCTCTCTCTTTTTTTTTTTTCCAAGACAGGGTTTTTCTGTGTAGCCCCAGCTGTCCTGGAACTCACTCTTGTAGACCAGGCTGGCCTCGAACTCAGAAATTCACCTGCCTCTGCCTCTCAGAGTGCTGGGATTACAGGCGTGCGCCACCACCGCCTGGCTTGAGCTCATCTCTAAACCTCTAAACCTAGAACTCACTCTGACTGCACTAGCTACCCAGCAAGCTTTAGAAATTCACCTCTTCTCATCCAAGAGAATAGATTTCACTGGGGCATTTGGCTTACATGGGTGTTGGGAATCAAACTCAGTTCTTCACATGTGTGGGACAACCCTTTACTGACAGAACTGTTCCCTTCCCTCTACTCTACATTGCTTTGTTTAGGCTCTAATGAGTGAATGTTTTCTATCTATCTATCTATCTATCTATCTATCTATCTATCTATCTATATCTATCTAAAGATTTATCTATTTGTTTTATTTATGTGAGTACACTGTTCCTCTCTTCAGACACACACTAGAAGAGGGCATTGGATCCCATTACAGATGTTTGTGAGCCACCATGTGGTTGCTGGGGATTGAATTCAGGGCCTCTGGGGCAGCAGTCAGTGTTCTTAACTGCTGAGCCATCTCTCCAGCGTGAAGTGGCTGCTGCTGTTTTCTCTGAAAGGTTTACCACTTATTTCTATTAAGACCTCAAGGAGGGAATGCGTATTATGTTGTCTGGTAGACTTTAGGTCAATACTAAACGTTAACCTGGAAGAATGCAGACCTTTGTTCAGGAAAGATAGAAAAGCCTCCTTAGAGAAGTCGGGTGCTGAATGTCATTTCTGAAGGCCTTTCCTTACATGCATCTGCTGTTTTACACCTTTTTCATGTCACCTAGTTTAGTCCCTATGAAATACTCCCTCTAATTTAGGTATAAACACTGGGACTTCATTAATTTGCCCAGACCCATCAAGTTAATAAGGAGTATAATCTGATTTCTTAGAGAGTAGTACTCTCTAAGCTGAGCCTATTTTTCTCTTTTCATAATTTTGTAAAGTGGATAATTTTGTAAAGAACAAAATCCACTGACTGGACTAGACCATATATAAGTTGGATATAAATCCTCTTACAGGGTTGACTCTTATTCTTGTATCTTTGATCTTTAATATTTACATTTATCATAGGCACACAATGACACAAACACACATGCAGACTGACCCATCAACACACCTGTAATGGATAAATTAGGAACAATTAGTGGAGATATTCAGAGTGTAACCAGTACCTCAGTGTTGAAAAGGGATAAGAAGTAGGAGTTTGTTCCGATGATGCACATCTGTCACTTTCTCACTTTCCAGGCTGAGGCAGGAGGACTGTAAGATTGAGATCAACCTTGGATCACATTGGGGAAGGCAGTGCCTGACTGTTGGGCTTGCAGGGAATGTGGGGCTGAGCAACAGATTCTGGAGGCCATGTGCCTCCATATGTTGAACCATGTGGAAACAAGTGATGGGAATAAGTATTTCTTGTTCTTTTCACTGAATGTGTCTGCCCTTTCAATACACTAAGTTTCTCTCAAGGCCAATTCGTAGGACCTCTTGCAGTACTTAATGATTATTAGGTAAATGAGGCTTTGGGGACTAGTCTCCTTGAAATAAGTCCATGGGATGAGGACTATATTGTGTCTAAATGTACATACACACATTCCTTCAGCGTTCAGAGGACTGAATGGGATTCCAGAGAATATAGGCAGATACTGCCTTCATTCAGAACAACTACTTGTAGAGATGCTTTGGACTCTACGAATCCAAAGTTGAAAATAGTGGCTTGATGTCTTCACTCACCATGAACAGAAGTGCTTAGAAGTCGGAAACAGGTGTGTTCCTTCCCTAAGTCTGTAGAGTGGCATTCTACACTGAACACTGTTATGCACTATACCTTCTGTATTAGTCAGGGTTCTCTAGAGTCACAGAACATATGGGTAGTCTCCATATAGTTAGGGAATTTGTTGATGACTTATAGTCTGTAGTCAAACTCCCCAACAATGGTTAGCAGCAGCTGTGGATGGAAGTCCAAGGATCTAGCCATTGTTCAGTCCCACGAGGCAAGCAGGCAAAGAAGAGTGAGTGAGTCTTCCTTCTTCCAATGTCCTTGTGTAGGTCTCCAGCAGAGTGTGTGGCCCAGATTAAAGGGGTGTGCCACCATGCCTTTAATCCCAGATGACCTTGAACAAAGAGATTCCCCTTGTCTTAATCTAATGGGATTCCTAGCCACTATGCCTCAAGATCTCCATGCCAAGATCTAGGGCAGACACTTGTATCTCTTAGCTACCAGATTAGGATCATAGGTGAGCCTTCCAATTCTGGACTGTAGTTCATTCCAGATATAGTCAAGTTGACAACCAGGAATAGCCACTATACTTTCCATCACTGCGAGGGCTCCAAGGATCAGTATCCACCCCTCTTGAAACATTGCACCAAGGAGTCTTATGGCAATCCTCATTGACTGGCTTTCAGGTTGATTGCATTGTTCTGCAAGGGAGGGTCATGAAGTTGACCTCATGCTATTCAGTTAAGTCTACCAGTTCACGTGACATGTGGCAGCCATGTGTTTATTTTTAAAGATTCAAATTCAGTTTTTTGTGTCTGTGAATTATTATTCAGGTATTTCTAGGTCTTTTCTGACATGTCTGATATTATAGCTTGGAAATTGCTGGTTAAAAATATTAAGAAGAGAATATTGGAAACATATGGACTTGGGCAACAGGTCTAGATGTTGGCTCAGTTTCCCTATATCCAATCTGAGTGACTCTGGGAAAGTCATATTAGTGTACTGAGCTTCACTCAGGTTGCTGTGATATTTTTACAATGGTGGGGTAACTAGGTATAATGTCAGCCACACAGTAGGTGTTCTGTAGGTATTTGAATTTTTGTCTATTTTTTTTCATCTTTTAGGCCCATAGTCACTCTTGGAGAGTGATGGTGTTGTGAAGGACTTGTCAGTTAAACCAAATGGGCAAATAGCTTCCTAGTCTTAAATGACAAGCAAGTTCATTTACACCTCACACAGTTACTTCCTAGGAGGCTTATGCTTTCTTATTAAAGTAGCCTGATGCTATATATGATGTTACATATATGTTACATATATGCTATTGAGGTTTCTGGCAGAGACCATCATACTGAATTAAGTTAGATGAAGATTCCAAGGAAACTGGGCATACTGACATCCATCCAGCAGCCTTTTTCCTCTGAGACTTGCCCGTTCAATAGACAAGGATAATTCGTTACCTAGATAACGAAAAGGGAAAGTGTCAGGGCTGGTGACACATACTCAGGAAACAAAGGCAGGTGAATCAGGAGTTCAAGATCACCCTTGGATATATGACCTCTGCCACCAAAAGGCAAAATAATAATCAAAAGAAGGTTGCGTAAGTGGAAGACTTGGTGTTTGAGGATACTAGATGAACTTTAAACTAGAATTCTTCACCTTTTATCCTCATGATTAAGTTCAGTTTCTCAGGAGTTGACGTCGAGTTGAAAAGAACTAGAAAGCTGGATAATGAGACTGATGTGGCTTCATCTGCTTCAAGGGGACCACGAAGGTTCTGATACTGAAAACAAATAATGATGAACCTTCTAGACTTTGCAGAAAAGCTCAGGGTGTGCTTATTTGAAAATGTTTCTTCCATGTTTCTTTTTAAATATCCTATCCTGTTATTTCTTGTCTAGTATAAAGCCTGGTGTGGGCTGAGCCTACACAACTCAGTACGGGACCTTCTGAGTATATCTATTGCAGTTGTCATGATGAGATACAAAGATCCCCATGACACTAAAATTAGCATCTGAAGTAAATCTGAGGAGTCATTGTTCAAGAACTGAGATGAATATGTCTTTAGAGGAATGTCTGAGTGGGAGGATACAGATGAGCCGTGCCTTTGAGCAAATATCAAACATCATGGATCTTGCTAGGTTGTTGCTTTTGTTCTGACAACTGAGAGCCTCCTTAACCCAACTGCTTGAAAGGCAACAAATCTTCTAAAGACAGCAGATATTCAGAGACCTAAACTTTGCTTCTCACCCCTCCCAGATGACTCCCATGCCACTTCAGAACCTACAGAGCAGCTGTAAGGTTAGGTTCATATCTGTGGGGTCAGGATTACACTTTTGATATCTATCCTATCTACCGTGTAATTTTGGACAAATTTTGAGTTTCAGTTATATCATTTTAAAAATATAAATGATAACATTATGAACAGCAAGGAAATAAATCGATTAATCTTATTGTGTGCTGTCTTTGGAGAAAGGACAATGTCTGCTGTGAACATGGCTTTTCTTCCAGTTCCTAAGTGATAGGAGTTATTTAATGATGAGTAAGGAACATATATTACACATTTGGCAGCAGGTTTGGCATGTACTGATTATTTCACAAATGGCAGAGATGATGTTAATAATAACAGTGGTCATACAATTAACATCAATGTAGAGCATCTGCCAAAATTTAAAAAACAATTAAAGACTATGTTGGAACCAGGAAAAAGACTGGATACTTTTTAAAAATTTTTTTTTATTGAAT
Organism: Apodemus sylvaticus; assembly: GCF_947179515.1. Taxonomy (NCBI): domain Eukaryota; kingdom Metazoa; phylum Chordata; class Mammalia; order Rodentia; family Muridae; genus Apodemus; species Apodemus sylvaticus. Next base: position 163,958,088 of record NC_067472.1, on the reverse strand, counting down.
ATCATCTTTTTTTACATTGCCAATGGTAAAACCTTTCCTGATATCCCCCTCCCCTAAGACCCGAAACCCTCTCCCTCCTCCTTCCCCCTGCCTCCACTTATATGCCCTTCCACACAACACACTCTCAATGCCCCCTCGGTTTCCCTTTGTTGGGACCTCTATTGAGCGTTTACCTGAACAAGGACCATTCCTCCCAGTGATGCCCAACAAGGCCTTCTTCTGCCACAGTTTTGGCTGGAACCATGTGGTTGATGGTTCAGTCTCTGGGAGTCTTGGGACGTCTGGGTGGCTGAAATCATTGTGCTTCCCATGGGGCTGTAAACCCTGTCAGCTCCTCTGGACCATCCTCCAGCTCCTCCATTGGGGACCCTAAGCCCAGTCCAATAGTTGGCTGCTAGCATCTGCCTCTGTATTTGTAAGGCTGTGGCAGGGCCCCTCCAGAGACAACCATGGTGTGCTCCTTTTGGTATGTAGTTCTTGTCATCCATAAAAGTGTTGGGGTTTGGTAACTCTTTATAGGATGAATCCCCAGGTAGGGCAATCTCTGGGTGGCCTTTACTTCAGTCTCTGTTCTATACATTGTCTCCCTTATTGCTCTTGTGAGTATTTTGTTCCCTTTCTTAGAGGGACCAAAGTACCCTCACTTAAGTCCTCCTTTTTCTTGAGTTTCCTGTGCTGGGTGAATTGTAACTTGGTTATTTTGAGCTTTTGGGCTAACATCCACTTATTAGTGAGTGCATACCATGTGTGTTCTTTTGTGATTGGGTTGCCTTGCTCAGGATGACACTTTCTAGTTCCATCCATTTGCCTAAGAATTTCATGAATTCATTGTTTTTAATAGCGGAATAGTACTCCATTGTGTATATATACCACAGTTTCTGTATCCATTCCTCTGTTGAGGGACATCTGGGTTCTTTCCATCTTCTGGCTATTATTAATAAGGCAGCTATGAACATAGTAGAGTATGTGTCCTTATTACATGTAGGAACATCTTCTGGGTATATGCCCAGGAGTGGTATAGCTGGGTCCACAGGTAGTACTATGTCTAATTTTCTGAGGAACTGCCAAACTGATTTCCAGAGTGGTTTTATCAGCTTGCATTCCCACCAAAAATGGAGAAGTATTCCTTTTTCCCCACATCCTCTCCAACATCGGCTGTCCCCTGAGTTTTTCATCTTACTCATTGGATACTTTTTAAGGGACTTTTTTTTTTAAATCAGTCTTCTGTCTCTCAAAGTCTTTCTCATACAATTGGTATAGCTTCTTTCAGATCTCTGGCCAACTTTTTTCATAAGGCCAAACATTGAGGCTGACCTCACTTCCAGCCTTTCAGGCTCTTAGCCTGGTGCTTCATATGCAGACTGCCTGTTGGGTTTCACTAGGGGAAGCAGCAGGTAGCTCCTGGGCACAGACATCTGAGATCAAAGCTTGACTCTAAAGTGGGGTAGAGAATGATGGTACAGTTTTTGAGACCTTTGTGCAGTAGGCGACTTAATAAAGTGATCACCCAAGAAAGCATTTTGATTTGTCTCTTGAAGAATGAGAATTTTTTTAATGAATCTATTTAGCCTTCTCACAGGTACAGTGTCTTTGATGCCTCTGGGAGGTTGCTTTTACTTTGGATAGCAGAAGTCCAGGAGGAATATGGGAAAGCCACCATCTTTTCTTGATGGTCCCATTGGCAATATATGCAGAAGATAATGAATTCAAATTAGCAACTAAGACACTGTTATGAAGGCTTGATCCATTAGTTTGTTTAGCTTTGTGGTGGAAGCCTTTAGAAGCACTTGCTTTGGCAGGTAAGTGCTCAGAGGCCTGATGCTGCTAATAGCCAAATGGTACACAGCAATCAAGTCAATAAACAGGGTGATTATTAGACACGAGTGCTGGGGGCTGGAATAGCAAAGCTGAGTGGTTCGAAATCACACAGCTGGCATGCATGAGAAGCAGAAATCTATGGCTGACACAGTACAGTTTTCTCCCTATTCTAGTCCTGTCCAGCGTGATATCGGGATTTTTATTTATAATTCCCGAGTAAGTTGTTATTTTTTTCTCCTCAGCTGCAGAACCCTGACTTGAATTGTATTTTCATTTTAAACATCAATAGTTCTTTGTGTAAGAGCATTCTTTGGCCTGAAAGTTTCTGGCATTTTCTACAAAGAATATAGCCGAGTAACAATTCTTTAAAGGGATGGGAGAAATAAAAAATGACAGACTAAAGATGCGTGGTTAAGTTGTAAGAAACCTAGCAGATAAAGCTCTGCTGAGATTTATGCAGGAAGAGCAGTATTGTTCAGCCAGAGACATGGGGAAAGAGGAAATCCTTCCCTCTCCGAAGAGCAAATAGCATAAGCTTCAAAGCTGTAAGGATATGTGGCTGCCTCAGGCAGCCCTGGCAAGGAATTGTGTACCTTCATTTTGTTGTATCAGCAAAGGCTTCTCTCTTCTGATGGTTTTCCAGAATATGTGCTATTATCCACATGTGTACTATGTGTACAGCCAGTACTTTGGCTGTAACCTATCTTCATTAGCATGTGGTATGCTTTTTATTTAAGTAGATAGAGCTGGCAATGTGTGCCTGGGCTTTTCTTTCTTTCTCACTCACAGTGATATTTTATTAGGCACTATTTAAACACCTGTGCTGGATAACACAACATTATCAAAAGGGATAGCTTCAAAAGCAAAAGGCTGGCAAATTTCATGAATAATCCCATGTCAATAGAAACTCTTTCCAATGGTTCATCTGTGTTTAGAGGTATAATTAATTAAAATTCATTTTATTATTTTTATTTTTTTATTAGATATTTTCTTTATTTACATTTCAAATGTCATCTATCCCCATTCCTGGTTTTCCCTTCAAAAACCCGCTATCCCATTCCCCCTCCCCCCTGCTCATGTGTGCCTGACTTTTAATATAAATGTCTCTTAATTCTTTCATTTCTATAGCATTTAAAAGTAGTTTTATTTTAGGAGCTGTTCTTGTGGTAATATGTATTATGAGTGTGTGTATGTATGTGTGCATGCACACACACACACACACACACACACACACACACGTGTGTGTGTGTGTTTAACTTTGTATGTGTATATTAATGTGCCTCTGTGTGTATGTGTGTACAGCACAGAATACTTGCACCCTGAATGTAGGCAGTATCATGTCATGGGCTGGAGTCCTGGGCTGAATCAAAAGGAGGCAGAAAAATGAACTCCATCTTTCATCTGCCTCTTCTTAACCATGGACACTGTATGTCGGCTACTCCAAACTCTTGCCACCATGATGGATGGTACTTTCAAACTATTATCCAGAATAAACCTTTCTTCCTTAACTAGCTTTTAGCAGGTAGTTAGTCAGAACGGTGAGAATATATAGATAATGCATAGGGCAAGCTCTTGATGCTTAAAGCCGTATGTGGCATCACAGCAAAGGGGTCAAGGGGTGCTTGTTGAGAATCGAAGGAATGAAGGCAACGCAGAATCACAGAAGCAAAGATTATTTCAAATATACACACAGTGAAGGATTTCACAGGGAAACAGTGGGTTTGTTTGTTTGGCTTTTCAAAAAATATGGAGAAATGGGGGATGCAGGGAAACAGTAAATTACAGTTATTTTTATTTCTTTCTCTTTTAGGGATGTATTTCTGAAAAATATTTTTGTAACTCTAGGTTCAACCAATTAATTCTAGTACTATAAATAAATATTTCTCATCTTTTCTTGACAAGTGTACAAAGACACTGGAAGTGACTTTAAAGAAGTTTCTCTTAATCAAAACAAACAAAAAATGTTTTTGAGAATCAGAAATGTACTTAAATTCCTTTCGCATATGAAGTAGTTTGAAGTTTTTTGTTTGTTCTTTTTAATAAAAAATATTTGGAAGTGCACAGAAAAAAATTAGAATGAGATAGAGAAAGAAGAGGCCTTAAGATTTTTAGTCAAGGAATGAGTCATTGTTGAATTGCATTTCTAGGACAGGAAGGACCTTCCTGACACATGGTCCTGAGACCTGTAAATATGGCACCAACAATGACCCTGTTTAGAAATGCAGAATTCAAAGAGCTTCTCAGAATTATGGAATCATATTGTGTCTGTTAACAAGACTCTTAGGTGGTATTGGGTACTGATGCAAAGATGTGCTGTAAGAAACAGAAGCCCTGGAGATGTGATGCACTCATAACAAAGTTCACCTGTGAGGGGTTTTTTTTTTTTTTTTTTTTTTTTTTTTTTTTTTTTTTTTACTCTTTCTATATAATTCTGATGTACAGCTGAGGTGGGTGAGAATGTATCATGGAAGAGTCATAGTTGACTATCCTATTTTCCTAGTGAAAATATGTCCTGAGACTAGACAATGGAGGTTTAATGATTAATTTCGCAAGATATAGCTCATTCATTTAGGTCTTGCATTATGTTTGTATGATTTGATAGGCTGTATCAGAAAAGTTACACCTGAGGCTTTTCTTAATTCTTCCTCATATGGGATTTCCTTCCATTCAGAAATCAGAGGGATTCCATGGTACATAGAATGGTTAGAATTTGTACCAAATCCAACACAACCAAACTCCACAAGTACCACAGCAGCCATGGTGTTCTGATTTCTTCTCTGTTGCTCTGATAATACATTCTGATCAAAAGCAACTTAGGGGAGGAAAGGGTTTATTTGGTTTAAACTTGTAGGTCAGAGTTCAGCATTGGAGGAAGTCTGGGCAGGAATTCAAATAAGAGCATGAAACAGAAATCATGGAGAAACAGTGCTCACTGGCTCACTTACAGGGTCACGCTCAACCAGTGTTCTTAAATAGTCAAGGACCACCTGCCTCGGGAATGGTCTGCTCACAATGGGCTGGATCCTCCTACAGCAATTAACAGTCTCTCCATTTGCATGCCCAAAGGATGACATGTTATAGGCAATTTCTTAATAGTGTCTTTCCTCTGTGTTTACTCTAGGGTGAGGTAAGCTGACAACTAAAACTAACTGGGACCCATATTATATCCAAGAGCTCCTGAACACATGACTTGTATTGATTTCACCTATGGTGAATTTTAGTCAAGGGTTTGTTGGTATTATGGGCCAGAAACAGTATGTGTGTGTGAGGAATTAGGACATTTATTTTTCAAGATGGGTGTCAACAAGGACTCTAGTTTTCCTCAGTTTCCTAGCACAAAAACAATTTAGAAGCTCAGAGACCAGGAAGGATAAGGAAGAGAATGCCCTGGCAAATCTAATGTGATGACTTTTTACAGAAGCTGGGTTAAGTTTCCTTCATGTGAATCTGTCTTCCTATTAAACAGAGAAAAAGGAAAGAACAGAACCCGTGAGAATCAGTAGTGGAAGAGGTCATCTATGCCCCATGATCACTAATCATTCTCTGCTCGCTTCTCTGGTGACTGTCAGAATGACATAAGATGGGAAATAATATGATAAAGATTTCTAAAATGGAAACAGATACTTATCTGTAGATCAGAGACTCTAGATAGTTAGTAGTCTTACAATGAAATAAATCCTGTGGGTCTTTTCTCCAAAGGCAAACATTTTAAAATTCAACAAAATTCCATAGAAGAGAAAACATAAATGAAAATAAAGTATAACCATGTAGAAACAAATACCAGGGAGAATATCAGAATTTCATCTAAAAAACAAGGTATTAGTGGCTAAAAGAAAAGTTACACTGTTGTCGGATGGAGAAGATTATATGGATTTAAAAGAAGGCATATTCAAATTGTCCCTTATGCCTGATGATCTTCTAAATCTGAAAAGTGAAACACAGTCAGGAAAGAGGCTCTTTGAATATAATCAGGTGACTTAAAGAGCCCAGGAGTAAGATCATTATTTTAAAGAAAAACCACAAGTACAGAATTGAATAATGAAGCTGGTACTCTCAGAATGAAACTGAAATCACTGCTTTATGTAAATAAGAGGTAAAAGCAGAATATATGACAAAGAAAATGCTCTATAGGAAATGGAGGTAGGATGGTACACTGAAGACAAACTGAATCCCATGTGGCAAAGTAAGACTGGGAAAGCATAAAACACATTGTGTTTCTGATTTCACACTGTCAGTGTACAACTCTATATCTAGTTGTCATCTCTCTGTTATCATCAGCAATCCAATAAATTCCTCATAATCAATCATTTCTCTCCATTTTATCTCTCTTCGTTCTATGTACTGAACACTCTTGTCTGTCATCTATCTGTCTGTCTATCTACTTGTCTATTCATCACCTATGTATCTATATCTATACCTGAGTGATACTGATGATCACATTCCTCCTCTGGTAACATACAACTATCTCATGACCATGAACACTAAGTCAGTAGGGGTGAAGCTTTTTATTGGGCATTAGCTCAACTTCTTCATGTTCATGACATAAGTAAGTGTTCACTTCAGCAATAGGGCCTTACCATCAGGTCCTGAGAGCAACAAGCAGCCTTGACAATAGGCCATGACATTTGGGGGCTTCTGTGTGGACCCCTTTGTCCAATGATTCAACAAAGTTTAATCCACTCCTGGCAGTGGAAGCTTTACTTTGTAGCTTGAGATGAGACATCTAGTTGAAGCATTCCCTCCTCCATTATATGTTGAATCCATTTAAACACCTTTCATATATTTATATATTTTAGGAATCTTCTGTAGTGGTAGGTTTCCATATGGCTTTAATCTCTCTCTCTCTCTCTGTCTCTCTCTCTGTCTCTCTCTCTGTCTCTCTCTCTCTCTGTCTCTCTCTCTCTCTCCTATCTATCTATCTATCTATCTATCTATCTATCTATCTATCATCCATTTACTGTATATTTGTCATGTAGCTATCTATTGTTACACACACACACACACACACTTACATTATATGATGTGTGCATGTAAGGAAGGTAGGTGGATTCTAGTTTTGAATATCTTATAGATAAGTGCTGATAGAATTGAATCTTAGCCTTTCTATTCATCACAGCAGAGAAAAAAATCACTACTCTATTTTTTAAGTGTTTTTGTACAGGTTTTAATATATATAGTCTAGCCCAGCTTCAAACTGTCTATATAGCTAGGTTGTTCTTGGACTTCTGATTCTTTTTCCTTAGCCTTCTGAGTGCTCACAGAAATTAGTACCGTGCTTGGCCCACAATCTTCTTAAAAATTAGCTAATAAAAATTCAGCAAGGTAGTTTAAAACATGGGAAGGCAAATATGAGATAATAGTGGTTGATTATCTGCTATAAATTAAACTTTAATCATTTAGCTTCCTTTTGTAAGATCCAGCCCTGCATTTCTAATAAAATATTCAAGCACATCAAGGTGTAAAACAAACAAATAAACAAACCATGCCAGCAATAATTAAGGTTATGGCAAGCAAATCTGAACAGAGACACTGATGAGAATGTACTGCTCATGTCTATTAAGAAAATCATAGGCAAAAGCATTAAAAGAAATGAGAATAGTCACTTGAGATTGGTGAAATGTAAAATCTATAATGAAGACATCAAAGATACAAATCCAGGGTTACCACTAAAGTACAAAACCAAAGGAAAGTTATACACAATCAAGAAGATCACTGGAAACATAATTCCAGCTGCAGACTTTAACAGAACACTTTCAAATCATAGCAAATAAAACAAACGATAAATAACTTAGATATTAAGCAATTCATAAAGACAAGTTTATAACTATGTCTTAATGGTCTACATTACAGAAAATATTTCTGACTTTCAACTGTGCCTGGAATGTTACTGAAAACAGTAGCAGAAAACATCAGTGAAACCCCTAAACCTGAAATTATTCAGACTCTGCTTTTTTACATCTGGTATAATAGAGCCCTGAAGAATGACAGATTGCAGGGGAGTGAGAAACCTTAGAAATGTGTATTATAATTGGCTTTATAAATAGCTACTAACACACACACCACACATACACACACACACACACACACACACGCCCACGCACACACACACACACACACACACACACACACACACACACACACACCCCTCTGCTTACTCATACATAGAATACACATACACACCCCTCTGCTTATACACATGATAACACACAGACACACACAAACATACACACCTCTGTTCACTCATATGTAGGACACACCACACATATCTCTACTCACTCATATGTAGGACACACCACACACATCTCCACTCACTCATATGTAGGACATACACACTCACACCTCTGCTCACTCATGTGTAAGACACACACACCCCTCTGTTTACTCATATGCAGAACAAATACATCTCTGCTCACTCATATGTAAGACACACACACACACACACACACACACATACACACACACATCTGCTTACTTATACAGAGGCCAGGCCAGGTTACCAGATATTTGATGTCTTCTATAACTGTCTACCTTATTGCTTTAATACATGGTCTTTCACTGAATCTTAAGCTTACCTTTTCTTCTACAGTGCCAGGCTAGCTGTCTCACAAATCACCTTCCTTGGTCCTCTAGTGCTGGGGTCACAAGAACATCCAGCCACACCTGGTTTTTTCTTGAGATCTAAACTCAGATCCTCATGCTTGCTAATCAAACACTCTCAGTATTGAGCCCTCTCCCAGCCCGGTACATTATTAGTTTAAAAAGAAATAAAATATAACTATAGTGGGTAAAAATTAATAGAGAGTACCGCCCCACCAGGCCTCTGCACCACTCCTTCCAAGTATCAGTAAAGCGTGACTCTTGAACTTGAATAATTAACCAAATGTATTTATGTATAAGAAACTCCCAATTTCATAATGCCAATTTACAATGATAAGGTCTTATCCCAATATTTCTAACCTCTCCAAAACACCAGAAATAAATCTGAAACCATCTGGATAGCCATGTCTCCCTCTCTCTTTCTCCACTCCTCTTGTCCGATCCTCCCTTTCTCACTCTCTCCACCCCTCACTTCCCTTCGCTCGTCCTCCTCCTGTTTCACCACCAATCACTGGCCACTCACTGCCTCAATGTGAATGGATATCTTGCAACACATAAGTAATGAGTAAGTTAGAATATTCCAGAATGAACATAGCACTCTAGAACAAGAGAACGGGGCGTGACCTCAACATTACTTGAAGGAATCCATACCTCCATGTATTTGGTTATTCTGGAAGGTAGTTAGAGCGAGCGTCTGGGAGGGTATTAAAAACAGATAAGGAACTCTCAAGGGAACAGTTAATAATTGCTAATGGTTGAGTGCCAAGTAGAATGGAAGACAATAGAGTTGGTAACAGTGTGGTTGGTGGCGCCTTTAGAGGGGGAATAGACGGGGAACAATGACTGATCCTGGGCATAGTTTCTTTAAGTTATTACTATAATCTAACAAGGCCATGGTTATCATGAGGGCAGTAGAAAACAATTTTTTTATAATTATAGCAGCAGGAAATGTTTTCTAAGAGTTTGGTTAATACCCGGAAATGGCAGAGCATTCTCTAACCCCAGTTACTCAAAAAACTGAGATAGGTTGGTTGTGAGTCAGAGGCCATTCAAAGCAACTAAGCAAGTTTCTATATGAAATTTAAACAAAAGAAGATAAAATGCCAATGGCTTTATATTAAGGAAAAGAAATTACAGCACACTCTACAAACTCAATTTTTCTGTGGAATTCCTGGCTGGAATGATACCTGCCCCTTTTTATCCTTAACCCTGGTGGTTCTTCTTAGCCCGTCTCCTATTTCTTTTCTTTTTTTTTTTAATTTATTGATATATTTATTTACATTTCAAATGATTTCCCCTTTTCTGGACCCCCACTCCCTGAAAGTCCCATAAGTCCCCTTCCCTCCCCCTGTTTTCCCACCCAACCCTTCCCACTTCCCTGTTCTGATTTTGCTCTATACTGCTTCACTGAGTCTTTTCAGAACAAGGGGCCACTCCTCCATTCTTCTTGTACCTCATTTGATGTGTGAATTATGTTTGGGGTATTCCAGTTTTCTAGGTTAATATCCACTTATTAGTGAGTGTATACCATGATTCACCTTTTGAGTCTGGGTTACCTCACTTAGTATGATGTTCTCTAGCTCCATCCATTTGCCTAAGAATTTCATGAATTCATTGTTTCTAATGGCTGAATAGTACTCCATTGTGTAGATATACCACATTTTTTGCATCCACTCTTCTGCTGAGGGATACCTGGGTTCTTTCCAGCATCTGGCAATTATAAATAGGGCTGCTATGAACATAGTAGAGCATGTATCCTTATTACATGGTGGGGAATCCTCTGGGTATATGCCCAGGAGTGGTATAGCAGGATTTTCTGGAAGTGAGGTGCCCAGTTTTCGGAGGAACCGCCAGACTGCTTTCCAGAGTGGTTGTACCAATTTGCAACCCCACCAGCAGTGGAGGAGTGTTCCTCTTTCTCCACATCCTCGACAACACCTGCTGTCTCCTGAATTTTTAATCTTAGCCATTCTGACTGGTGTAAGGTGAAATCTCAGGGTTGTTTTGATTTGCATTTCCCTAATGACTAATGAAGTTGAGCATTTTTTAAGGTGTTTCTCTGCCATCCGAAGTTCTTCAGGTGAGAATTCTTTGTTTAACTCTGTACCCCATTTTTTAATAGGGTTGTTTGGTTTTCTGGAGTCTAACTTCTTGAGTTTTTTATATATATTGGATATTAGCCCTCTATCTGATGTAGGATTGGTGAAGATCTTTTCCCAATTTGTTGGTTGCCGATTTGTCCTCTTGATGGTGTCCTTTGCCTTACAGAAACTTTGAAATTTTATGTCCCATTTGTCAATTCTTGATCTTAGAGCACATGCAATTGGTGTTCTGTTCAGAAACTTTCTCCCTATACCGATGTCCTCAAGGGTCTTCCCCAGTTTCTTTTCTATTAGCTTCAGAGTGTCTGGCTTTATGTGGAGGTCCTTGATCCATTTGGATTTGAGCTTAGTACAAGGAGACAAGGATGGATCAATTCACATTCTTCTGCATGCTGACCTCCAGTTGAACCAGCACCATTTGTTGAAAAGGCTATCTTTTTTCCATTGGATGTTTTCAGCCTCTTTGTCGAGGATCAAGTGGCCATAGGTGTGTGGGTTCATTTCTGGATCTTCAAACCTGTTCCATTGATCTGCCTGCCTGTCACTGTACCAATGCCATGCAGTTTTTTAACACTATTGCTCTGTAGTATTGCTTGAGGTCAGGGATACTGATTACCCCAGAATTTCTTTTGTTGCTGAGAATAATTTTAGCTATCCTGGGTTTTTTGTTATTCCAGATGAATTTGATAATTGCTCTTTCTAACTCTGTGAAGAATTGAGTTGGGATTTTGATGGGTATTGCATTGAATCTGTATATTGCTTTCGGCAAAATGGCCATTTTAACTATATTGATCCTGCCGATCCATGAGCATGGGAGGTTTTCCCATTTTTTGAGGTCTTCTTCCATTTCCTTCTTCAGAGTCTTGAAGTTCTTGTCATACACATCTTTCACATGTTTGGTAAGAGTCACCACAAGGTACTTTATACTGTTTGTGGCTATTGTGAAGGGGGTCATTTCCCTAATTTCTTTCTCAGCCTGCTTATCCTTTGAGTATAGGAAGGCCACTGATTTGCTTGTGTTGATTTTATAACTTGTCACTTTGCTGAAGTTGTTTATCAGCTGTAGGAGCTCTCTAGTGGAGTTTTTTGGGTCACTTAGGTAGACTATCATGTCGTCTGCGAATAATGATAGTTTGACTTCTTCCTTTCCAATTTGTATCCCTTTGACCTCCTTATATTGTCTAATTGCCCGAGCTAGTACCTCAAGTACAATATTGAAAAGGTAAGGAGAAAGGGGGCAGCCTTGTCTAGTCCCTGATTTCAGTGGGATTGTTTCTCTCCATTTAGTTTGATGCTGGCTACCGGTTTGCTGTATATTGCTTTTACTATGTTTAGGTATGGGCCTTGAATTCCTGTTCTCTCCAAGACTTTAAGCATGAAAGGATGCTGAATTTTGTCAAATGCTTTTTCAGCATCCAATGAAATGACCATGTGTGTTTGTTCTTTGAGTTTGTTTATGTAGTGGATTGCATTGATGGATTTCCGTATATTGAACCAACCCTGCATTCCCGGGATAAAGCCTACTTGATCATGGTGGATGATCGTTTTGATGTGTTCTTGGATTCGGTTGGCATGAATTTTATTGTGTATTTTTGCATCGATGTTCATAAGGGAAATTGGTCTGAAGTTCTCTTTCTTTGTTGGATCTTTGTGTGGCTTTGGTATCAGCGTAATTGTGGCTTCGTAGAAGGAATTGGGTAGTGTTCCTTCTGTTTCTATTTTGTGGAATAGTTTGAAGAGTATTGGTGTTAGGTCTTCTTTGAAGGTCTGATAGAATTCTGCACTGAAACCATCTGGTCCTGTGCTTTTTTTGGTTGGAAGACTTTCTATGATCCCTTCTATTTCTTTAGGGGTTATGGGACTGTTTAGATGATCTATTTGGTCCTGATTTAATTTTGGTATTTCGTATCTGTCTAGGAAATTGTCCATTTCCTCCAGATTCTCCAGTTGTGTTGAGTATAGGCTTTTGTAGTAGGATCTGATGATTTTTTGGATTTCCTCAGTTTCTGTTGTAATATCTCCCTTTTCATTTCTAATTTTGTTAATTTGGATACTTTCTCTGTGCCCTTTGGTCAGTCTGGCTAAGGGTTTTTCTATCTTGTTGATTTTCTCAAAGAACCAGCTCCTGGACTCGTTGATTCTTTGTATGGTTCTCTTTGTTTCCACTTGATTGATTTCAGCCCTGAGTTTGATGATTTCCTGTCTTCTACTCCTCCTGGGTGAAGTAGCTTCTTTTTGTTCCAGGGCTTCAGGTGTGTCATTAAGCTGCTGGTATATGCTCTCTCCATTTTCTTTTTGGAGGCACTCAGGGCTATGAGTTTTCCTCTTAGCACTGCTTTCATTGTGTCCCAAAGATTTTGGTAAGTTGTGCCTTCATTTTCATTAAATTCTAAAAAGTCTCTGATTTCTTTCTTTCTTTCTTCTTTGGCCAAGGTGTCATTGAGTAGAGTATTGTTCAGCCTCCATGTGTATGTGGGCTTTCTGTTGTTTTTGTTGCTATTGAAAATCACTCTTACACACACCATAGTGATCTGATCTTGAGACTGACTGAGTCCTTTGATGTGATTAGTTATTAAATTATTTATACACACACGTGGCTAGAAGTAGAGGATGTTACTAAGTTCTTATGTTCTTTGTGTGTTGGATGTACATGTGAGAGCATGCGTGAAAAGCTCTTGTCCTGTTACAGATCTAAGCTTGCCATCCTCTCTGAGGCTTGGCTATTCTTTATATATATATATATATATGTATATATATATATATATATACACATATATACATATATACACACACATATATATACATAAGGTGTGTATATATATATATATATATATACACACACACACATATATATATTCAATATATTTTTTATTTACATTTCAAATGATTTTCCTTTTCCTTGGCTCCCCACTCCCCGAAAGTCCCATAATCTCTCTTCCCTCCCCCTGTTCCCCATCCCCCCTTTCCACTTCCTTGTTCTGGTATTGTCCTAAACTGCTGCACTGAGCCCTTCCAGAAGCAGGGGCCACTCCTCCGTTCTTCTTAGACATCATTTGATATGTGGATTATGACTTGAGTAATCCAAGTTTCTTGGCTATTCTTTAACCCAGACTAGCGTTGCTGTGGATTTGATTCTATCAGATTCTATAAGCATATTTCATTGAGTCTTCTTGTACTTATATATTTGTGAGCATGGTTCATGCATATGATTTTCTATAGGAAAAATCCTTATGATGAAATTATTCTTTAACAATGGTATAGCTATACAACAATGTATTATCACTGTATAATAACATAATACTGTATACACCCTTTCTTGTGCCATTAACAGCAAAGTACTTATACATTAGTCAGTCTGTGCCAGTCTGGTGATATTATACACTTATGTGTGCAAGCACAATGTACAAGCACAAGTGGAGATAAAATAGTGTCCCTTTGCTTTCACATGTTATTGTTGGAGTATGTTTTCATATGTCTAACAACCAATTCAGTTTAATATTCCATGAAATACATTTTTCATTTTTTTCTCATATTTCTCTTTGGGTTTGTCACTATTCCCCTGCTGATTTGCATGAACCTTTTCCACTTAAGCTTACCCGAAAGGCCAAGAATCTATTAAACATTTTATGCATGAAGAAATTAAATCCTTTTATGCCATATGAATCACCTAGCCATTTTTCTATGTATCTTTTTCCTTTGTTGACTCTCCCCAGAGAGTTTAGTATTTCTGTTATTGTTATTGCAGTAATGAAGACCTAGCCTCCATACACTTAGTAACTAAATCACAGCTAATTTGGCAGAAGACTGGAATGCAATGTTATTAATCAGTATATAAAGCTGCCTTTTATGGTATGAGCTCTTAACATAGTCTTGGGTTGAGAGAAATGGATGTTCTGTACAGAACCTGCTGTCTTCAGCCTTGTCCAGGTAAAAACTGTGAGCCCCACTCCACTCCACAGTGGATTTTAAATCCCAGAGGATTAGGGAACTTGATTTTCGTTTTTAATATAGGAGTATTGTTATTCTTCATTGAAAACCACTTAGAAGCATACTTTTATTCTTTATTGACAGTCTCTGTCACTGTTGAGGCCCATTCTTCGAGTCTGCAGCCTCCTTCCCACCTTCCGGGCCACTATCTTTTGTTTTCACTCAGCCACATAGCTTCGTCTCTTCAAGCAAGTGGCGGTGATCATCCCCATTCTACACCTGCTGGGTTGAACCCACTCAGAATGCCAATATTTCAACAGGTCCTGTCATTGGTTAACTTGTGATCTCCCATTGCCCAGAGCTGTTCAAACACTCTTTCTCATGGTTGACAGATTCGTATTGCAATGATTTTTCTCGTAATAGCCAACCTGTTCATTGTCACAAATGAAAACACTGTTTGAAACCCTATATATATTTTTAGGCTCAAAATTTTATCATTTCTTTTTCCTAGATCAACAAGCCTCATGAGAAAAATACTTTATTGTTATAGGATTCATTGATTCCATCTTTTCTTTTTCTGGTTTTATGTCTTCTCTTAATGTTCCTCTGGTTTTTGGTACATGTAAATCACATAGCCTATCATTATAATTTTGGGGAAAACATTACCATTATGTTGGCTCTTTTTCTCCATGTTTGAACCTCCCAATCTTTGATAAACTCAATTATCTACCCTGTATATATTGGTCTCTGAGTAAATGATCCTTTCAGAGAGAGCCAGGCTGTCAGGCAGACTGACTGAAGGGCAATTATAGCAATGGTCACACAGAAACCCTCAAAGACACTCCAATCCTATGAGCATTCACTGGTATCCTTGGTTCATCCTCACCCACATCAGACTCTTAGTCTCCTCCTGATCTTATTATCACCTCCCGTCTTATGATCTTGTTTTGTCTCTTATCAAAAGAGGTCTTCAGAAGAGAACTCTCTCCTCACCTTACCCACCCTTAAACACCCATCCCAGTTCTCAACAGCTCCTCTTTCCTGTTGTAGCAGCTGACTTTTATATCATTAGAGGAAAGCCCTTACCTGTGCTAATTCTGCTCTCCAAAGATTTTTCAGTGACCTTTGGTTGTCTTCCATTATCTGTTTCACTATCCCCATGGAGTTATTTCTATTAAGATCCTATCTTTCTTTTTTTATCCCACATAGGATTCCTTGTTTGTCCATATCCCTTCACCAATCTTACTTCATCCATATACCTTCTCATGCAATTAGCTGAGAATGAATTGTGCAGGGGCTTCCAATGCTCTGGTCATATCTACTCTAATCAGTCACCATGTCATTGGCAGCCTTTCCACTGATTTACAGGAGTCCTGTCATGACCATAGTCTCTCTCAGTAGCAGTTCACCTCTGCTCATCACATACCCTCCTTTGGGATCGCCCTTCTCTGTGCACCTGTGGTAACATATTGTCTTCCACTTCTCATATCTTCCTTTCTTTTGTACCTTTGTATGATCTTCTTTCATCCAAACAACAAACGCAGCTCTCCAGGCTTCACATCTTGCCTCACTTCTTTGTAGCCCTTCCCTAATTGAAAAGAGTTCTAACATTAATCTCTCTGGCCCTTATCTTTTCTGTAAACTGCATTTTGGTCCAAGTGCCCTACTACCCTCTCAAGTCATACATGATGTGTCTCAAGCTTCCCTTTCCACTGTAAGCATGCTTCCTTCTGTGTGTTTCTTGTCACTCTTTGCTGCTTTTGTGGAGTAAATATAGCCTGTGTTCTTATTATTTGCTGCCTCTTTCTTGCACACTGTGAGACCATCAACTTTTTTCTCTACTCTTGTTTGGGTCAATTACATCGGTTTCTTTCAGTCTTTGGGCACATAGTCTGTTCTTGAGCCCTGAATCACTGCCACTGGGGAAGAGACATTGTGCTTTCAGCAACTATATTTCCCCAACTGGCATCACGTTTGAATGTGACTGTAGAAAGCATTTTGCTGTTTTTAGAAACACAAATATCCATCAATTGCACTTTAAAAGCTGAGTTCAAGGATTTATATCTTCTTGGAGGGTGCAATCTTAAGTTCTTCTAAATTCGTATGTTCAGAGTTATAAGTGAGCTGGCTTCTTGCCAGTCCCAGAGATTATATGTGGGAACTTTCTGATTTATCAGATGATGTCAGCCTAAGATGCTGTCACTAAGCCAAAAAGGATATTTCAAAGACTGGTGTGAGCTTCACATTTTATGTTTACTGGGCATATATGTAGGCCTTTATGGTCCATTAGATGGAGTATTTCTAATGTAATGAGACTGTTAAAGGTTGATATGCTTATATTAAATCAAAGTTATGTGATTTTCCCCCAAAAACCATTTCACATGTCGAAAATATCAGAGTTGTGTTATTGTATATTATATATACATTATACATATACTATATAATATAACATAATTCATATAATAACAAAGAATGTCAGAAACTTAGTGTGTGATACAACTCTCCATTCAGCATTAGCCCTGGAAAGGTGGCATTTATTCTTTGTGCCATCAAGCAAAGTGTGTCTGGTTTTCTCAGAAAATGTGTTACAAATTCATCTCCTTTTCCCATTTCAATCTTCTGTGTTCTCTTTATGAACAATGAAATATCATGTTCTATCTTCTACATTTCTGTCCCTGTTCAGTCTACCTTATACCTAGCATCTAGCAGTCTGGGTGATCTTTTAAAAAAAGGAAAGAAAAGAAAATACAATTTATATCCTTCACTCACTGTGGTGACTAATCATGTTGTTTCACTTATTTTTTTAAATCCTCTTATAGCCTAGATTCTATTGTCACCTTTAGAGATGTTCAGTAATTTACTCAAGGTCACATAGGCAGAAAGTGGGGGAGTTCCAATCTAAGCACAAGCTACTTCTCATTAGAGCCCATACCTGGCCAAACACGAGGCCATGTTTTCGACAGAATGTACCATTTTCCTCCTCACAGCAAGTTGAACTTTTGCAGCTCAATACTTCATCTGTTTTGCCTCTGGGGACCTTGAAAATTACAGTTGACTTCCTTACAATGGTCATCATTTGTTTTCCTGGCACTCAGCATCAAAGGGAGCCTTGCTATAGGGTAGTGGAATTAGGACAGACTCATTGGGGCTTCATCCAGATTTCTGAGGGGCTCCACTCAGGTGAATGGGATTTTATATACACTATTCTGAGATACCCTTGAGATGGACTCAGTGTGCCTTTTTTTTATTTCTCCAAAAGTATAGATTAATTTAGAAAAGTACCAAGGTAATTCTAGGGAAATAACATATTTACATCCTTTTTCTGCAACTGACTGCAGAGAACTCACTGGTCTCTCATCAGTTAATCATAGTAATCAAAGATGCAGGAGACTACTCATTCTTTGCAATTTCCCCATCAAGGTCTGCATAAAACAGCACTTTTTCATTCGTTCTTGCAAAGCCACCCCTTGAGACCCTTAGAATCATCTTTGTTTCAGTTCAGATCTATCATGTTCATGGTTTAAATGGCAATGTCTTCCCACTGCCTGCCCAACAAAAGCCAGCTCTGAGTTTTGCATTCAGACACTCTGTGATGCTGACACATTTCCCCTTTCTTTGTGACTGCTGTTCACTTTAAGTGTGTTAAGATCTCAGCAATGAACTGGGTAATTCTCCCTAAGCAACACCACTCTTTCTTGTTCAGTATCTTTGTTCTCTTGCTCTCTTGTTACCGAAATATTTCACCTATCTAAAAGCTCTCTATTTAATAATATTTAAAGGCCAAGGGTGGAACTTAGTTGGTACAGTGCCTGCCTGGCATGTTCAAAGCCCTAGATTTAACCCCTAACACCAAACGAAGCATGATGGCAAACTCTTGTAATGCGGGGGGAGGGGTAATCAAAAATTCAAGGTCACCCTCTGTTACATAGCTAATTGGAGGCCAGTTAGTTGAGACTCCACTTCAAAACACCTCAATTTAAGGTACAAAATCAAATAACACAATGCTAGGTAAATGGTAACTTAGTCTTACTGCATATAGCTGTTTTTCTCACAGTTTGGCTTTTAGTAGCAGAGTTTCTGAAAAGTCTAAAGAGCAAACAGACTCTTCAGTGGCCTTTGGTGGTTTGGAAAATGATAATGAAGAGAACAGACACTAAGCTGATTTGCTAGAGACCAGGTATGGAGGTCACCAAATAAGGCTTGTCAAACAATGGGAGGGGCATTTGTCCAGCTCTCATGGAAAGTGAAGAGAAAGCAATAAGCCCGTTGATAATACTTCAATGTTGTGTTGCTCCCAAGCCTCTGGTAGAATTGACACTGCTGTTTTTTCCTTGCGGTATCAGTGTCAGCAGTGTGTGATGTATCCCTCAGAACATCCTTTGCCAGTAACTATGATTGGCGATGGGAGTCAGGGCCTGTCCTAGAGAGAACAGGCACCTCTTCTAGGACTTCCAGTTTAGACTGTGGACATTATGCTGTGAGAACATACCTTGAGAGAGAGAGACAGGACTGTTCTGACAGTATTTATATTACTTATCTTTCAGGCAACTTGAGATTTGAGTCCTATAATTATTATACCTCACTGTCTCAGTGTGTAGTATAAATCAGCACGTATTACATTGTTTTATAATTATGTCCCCAGCAACATGATGGCACTGCATGGTGTTAAAATGGTTATACAAAGTAAGCATTATTACCATTTTTATGCTTCTACTCTGAAATTTCATTTAAAAATATACAAAGAGCTTAACAATCTAAAAATGACCTAGAACGCTACAATAGTGCAGGATGTGTTTGCATAACCCCAGTGGCTGTCAGGGAGTGCTGCAATGGGATTGCACACCGGAGCCTTTGTAGATTTGAATTGCTATGGAAAATTTCAGGCAGATGACATTAAAGCATTTTGAACAAAAAGTGCTGCATTCTTCGTTTTCATTTTTCTCTTTCTTTTCTTTATACGTGGTTCATCTGGCAGTAAATGGGATTACGTCCTGACCTTCACCTGAACTCTGGGGTCTTGACTATACAGGTGCCAAAGTTAGAATAGGGGTAATTATTCATCTCTCAGCACTCCTGGCTGTATTGTTAGTGTAATAAACAGAAATGACATCCGGCCAACAGTTTTCTTCTCTGAAAATGGCATGACTTCTAATAATACCTACTGAGTATGATTGTTGGGAAGTAAAACAAGATAATGAATATGTTATAAACATAAAATTTTCCTGTAGCTGATAGCTGCAGTGCTGATTAGTTGCTTTATTCTTGAATAAAATTAGCTCCATGTTGAATAGGTCAAGAACCAGAGTCAGGTCTCCATCTTATGAGCAAGGACTTCTTTGTTCCTAGTTAGAGTGGTATTTTTCTGAGCTAACTCTGTGACTATATGGGGATACGGATACCCCGATTATTTCTGTTACTTTTCAAGAAGCACTTGTTTGTAAACAGAGGAAATTCTGCATTTTTCTGTGGCTCCATTGCCTGGGCACACATTCAAAATATGTGTGTATGTGTGTGTGTGTGTGTGTGTGTGTGTCACTACAGTATAGTTGTGAGAGCATAAAGGAAAGGCATGCACAGACTTACAGAAGTTGATAGTGCCTTTCCTTCCCCGTAGCAAAGGACTGTGACCTAGAGTTCTCAGCTAAGGTGAACTCCTGCTCCAGCGACTTGCTTTCGGTCAGAGTAATTTATCACAGAAACAGAAGTGAAACTAAAATAACTTTCTAGTGTTGAGTTCTTTTTTTTTTAAATTTATTGATATATTTATTTACATTTCAAATGATTTCTCCTTTTCTGGATCCCCCCACTCCCCGAAAGTCACATCAGTCCCCTTCCCTCCCGCTGTTTTCCCACCCAACCCTTCCCACTTCCCTGTTCTGATTTTGCTCTATACTGCTTCACTGAGTCTTTTCAGAACAAGGGGACACTCCTCCGTTCTTCTTGTACCTCATTTGATGTGTGGATTTTGTTTTGGGTATTCCAGTTTTCTAGGTTAATATCCACTTATTAGTGAGTGCATACCATGATTCACCTTTTGAGTCTGGGTTACCTCACTTAGTATGATGTTCTCTAGCTCCATCCGTTTGCCTAAAAATTTCATGAATTCATTGTTTCTAATGGCTGAATAGTACTCCATTGTGTAGATATACCACATTTTTTGCATCCACTCTTCTGTTGAGGGATACCTGGGTTCTTTCCAGCATCTGGCAATTATAAATAGGGCTGCTATGAACATAGTAGAGCATGTATCCTTATTACATGGTGGGGAATCCTCTGGGTATATGCCCAGGAGTGGTATAGCAGGATCTTCTGGAAGTGAGGTGCCCAGTTTTCAGAGGAACCGCCAGACTGCTTTCCAGAGTGGTTGTACCAATTTGCAACCCCACCAGCAGTGGAGGAGTGTTCCTCTTTCTTCTATTGGAAAGCAAGAAGTCAAACTATCATTATTTGCAGATGACATGATAGTCTACCTAAGTGACCCAAAAAACTCCACTAGAGAACTCCTACAGCTGATAAACAACTTCAGCAAAGTAGCAGGTTATAAAATCAACTCAAGCAAATCAGTGGCCTTCTAATACTCAAAGGATAAGCAGGCTGAGAAAGAAATTAGGGAAATGACCCCCTTCATAATAGCCACAAACAGTATAAAGTACCTTGGGGTGATTCTTACAAAACATGTGAAAGATCTGTATGACAAGAACTTCAAGACTCTGAAGAAGGAAATAGAAGAAGACCTCAAAAAATGGGAAAACCTCCCATGCTCATGGATCGGCAGGATCAATATAGTTAAAATGGCCATTTTGCAAAAAGCAATCCACAGATTCAATGCAATACCCATCAAAATCCCAACTCAATTCTTCACAGAGTTAGAAAGAGCAATTCTCAAATTCATCTGGAATAACAAAAAAACCCAGGATAGCTAAAACTATTCTCAGCAACAAAAGAAATTCTGGGGGAATCAGTATCCTTGACCTCAAGCAATACTACAGAGCAACAGTATTAAAAACTGCATGGTATTGGTACAGTGACAGGCAGGAGGATCAATGGAACAGGACTGAAGATCCAGAAATGAACCCACACACCTATGGCCACTTGATCCTCGACAAAGGGGCTGAAAACATCCAATGGAAAAAAGATAGCCTTTTCAACAAATGGTGCTGGTTCAACTGGAGGTCAGCATGCAGAAGAATGCGAATTGATCCATCCTTGTCTCCTTGTACTAAGCTCAAATCCAAATGGATCAAGGACCTCCACATAAAGCCAGACACTCTGAAGCTAATAGAAAAGAAACTGGGGAAGACCCTTGAGGACATCGGTATAGGGAGAAAGTTTCTGAACAGAACACCAATAGCATATGCTCTAAGATCAAGAATTGACAAATGGGACCTCATAAAATTACAAAGTTTCTGTACGGCAAAGGACACCATCAAAAGGACAAATCGGCAACCAACAAATTGGGAAAAGATCTTCACCAATCCTACATCAGATAGAGGGCTAATATCCAATATATATAAAGAACTCAAGAAGTTAGACTCCAGAAAACCAAACAACCCTATTAAAAATGGGGTACAGAGTTAAACAAAGAATTCTCACCTGAAGAACTTCGGATGGCAGAGAAACACCTTAAAAAATGCTCAACTTCATTAGTCATTAGGGAAATGCAAATCAAAACAACCCTGAGATTTCACCTTACACCAGTCAGAATGGCTAAGATTAAAAATTCAGGAGACAGCAGGTGTTAGTGTTGAGTTCTAATACCTGATCTTAAACTTTGAATCTTTGGGCTGGGAGGTTGCTTGTCACTATTTCCATAGTACATAAGTAGTCCAGAAAAGAAAACCAAACCACAGAGCTTAACTTTCTGTAATTTGAGCTAAATAAGATTCTTTTCATATGAATTTTCAGGTCTTATTGGAGTATTAGTTACATGTGTTGTTACTGAGACAGAATATCTAGTTAAAGCAACTTGAGGAAGGAAAGGTGTATTTTGTTTCTCAGTTCTAGAGTATGCACTATTATAGTATCGAAATAAATGGTAGCAGGAAGATTAGGTTAAGATCACATTTAATTTTGGGATACAGAGAGACAGAGATAGATAGATAGATAGATAGATAGATAGATAGATAGATAGATAGATGATGCATAGATAGTAGACTATGTATATATATATTTGTATGTATATGTATGTATATGTATAGATGAGAGGCGAGAGAGTATTTAGCTCACTGTTTCCTTTTTGTTCCATCCATGAGTTAGAGAAGGTCTTCTCACCTCAACTAACCTAATCTGGATAATTTTTCATAGACATAATCTGATCTAGATGACTCTAGATCTTGCCAAGTTGACAATCAATATTAACTATAATATTAAAGACAAAAAGTCTAATAAAGAGGTGAAAAGCTTAGGTATTTGGCATTGTTTTTGCAGCCTCTTGGTAAGCTATCAGGTTTTCTGACTTTAAAGACTTTTACTGTCTATTTGAACACCCAGACTGTTTTAGAATAAGGTATTTATTTTCTATATCCTAGAAGAACTAGTGCTAGGGGCCTGCCCCAGCCTTTAGGATTAATTGCTACTGGGTGGGACACAGCGTTAGATGAAGACTAAAGACCAATGATCTCTGGTCTTATAATCTTATTTATTGTGCTTTAACAAGCACTGGCTTCCTGTCTCTTACTAGTTTGTACTTTAACAAGCACTGGCTTCTTTCTCTGTAACTCTCTGTTACTATTTCATGCTTTAATAAGCACTGGTTTCTTCCTCTGTAACTCTTAGTATTTTGTGCAAATAAGTGCTGGTTTCTTTTCTCTCTCACTGGCCAGGCAAGAGGCTTGGACCTCATTAACATTTTGTGAACCAGAGAGAAAAGAAAGAAAAGGAATTAAAATCATTTACACAGGTAATATGCATACACACACACACACACACACACACACACACACACAGACACACAGAGTGGTCAGTCCGGACCACCACCTGTCTCATCAACTACACAACTGTTCACCCATTCTTACAAACACATACCTCTACCTATACTCTCTCTCTCTCTCTCTCTCTCTCTCTCTCTCTCTCTCTCTCTCTCACACACACACACACGCACACACACACACACACATGCATACATATACAT
Source organism: Apodemus sylvaticus (assembly GCF_947179515.1). Classification (NCBI taxonomy): domain Eukaryota; kingdom Metazoa; phylum Chordata; class Mammalia; order Rodentia; family Muridae; genus Apodemus; species Apodemus sylvaticus. The sequence continues at coordinate 163,934,514 of NC_067472.1, read as the reverse complement.
ACATACATACATACATTTGGTGGATGGAGTAAAAGCTCCCATGAGTAAATTCCAATGAGTAAGAGCCAATGCAGAAAAAAAAATCATTCATTCTGGATGAAAAAGAAACTCCAACCTCTATTACTCTGAGAATGAAGAAAACCTCTTCCTTTTTATTGTTGCAAGTAAGAAAAAAAAAAGTCCTGTGTCTCATTGTCATCATTCTTGGTTCTTATATTTTCTGAAGATAAGTGAACACATGGCTTTCCAAGAATCTTTACATTCCAAAAGTTCAAAGCAATTTAAGGACACTAATTTAAGTCATAAATTAATAAGGAGTCACAGTAGAAATGTTTACATGTATTTCCATTAAGACTAGTACCTGACTAAACATTTATAATCTGTTACCAGCTCTATAAATTCATTAAAAGTTTAAAATAATAATATTTATGTAATACATTAGCACAGTTTTGTCAAGAGGCAAATCATCTGCCTAGTGTATCATTATTTTTGAAGTTTTGTATATATTTTATTTTTGTCCTTGAACCAGTCAATATTTTATTTTTGTCCTTGAAGCTACTATAAATTGTCCATTCCCAGTTTATGACCTTTAGTTATCAGATAGTGGTCTCTTGCCTTATCCTAGAAGGATTTTTTCCCCCTGATCATAAATCTGTTCCAAGTCTGGTTTTTTATCCTAGTCCAATTAGTCTGTGACACACGAAGTTTTTTTTTTTTTTTTTTTTTTTTGTTTTTTGTTTTTTGTTTTTTTGGTTTTTTTTTTTTTACAGAGCCCTATTTGCAGCTTTTTCAGAGAGCTGGAAATTACTTGTGTAAATTTAAGAATTCTATGAAATCATTATCAGGAATTATGAAATCATCAATTTGTCTACATAGCATTACTACATGAGAGTATTTCTTTGTTGATCTGCAGAAAATCTGCCCAATAGGATAGGCTAATGCTTAGGAATCATTAGACTACTTAACAATGGCAGGAAAGGCATAACAACAATAATTAACCCTGAGATGAGATCTCTGAAGGCCCTGCAATTAAGAGTTTACCCGTCACATTCATGCAAAATGATAAACCATCTCCAGAAAAGTTATTTGTTAGTTATACTTGTTAGTTTTAGCCTCTGCTAGATGACTCCTGACAAACTACTGTTTTTATTGCTTGGACGGTACCTCTCAGTGAGGAGAAGGTAGAACTGAAAGGTTTTTCAAGTCATGGTTACAGCAGCTGAAAGATGCAGTTAAAGACTTGGATTTTCCCTCACAGTGGGCAGTCCTCACCCATTGCTGCTGTCACTGGGTGTTTATTCTGCTTCCCAGGTTCATATGGGGAATTCTCATCCCATCATCACCAATTCCTAGGAGCCATCATTCACTTTCAGAACAAGTCATGAGCCCTTTATTGTCCTTTATCCCAATATTGCATCTAACTTCAGAGCAAATTTAGAATGGATCTCTAGTGGAAAGCTCTCATCTGAAGGTGGAGAGATAAGGTCTTGTGTAGAGGAGAGAAAAAAATGAATTAGTAACAACATGTGCTGCTGATCCTCCATGCTGTGTTGCTTTCTGGTTTCAATTTTTTGTCTGGATGATAATGATGGTAGTGGTGGTAGTGGTAGTGATAACAACAATGACATGTCCAGGGTCTCACTCTATAGCCAAGGCCAACTTTTTGATTTATTTGTGCATGCGTCTGTGCATGTGCACCTTACTGTGTATGCGGGTAGAGGCAGAAGTTGACATCTACTCTCTACCTTCAATACTAAGGTAGGGCTTTTCATGTGACCCAGGGAATACCAATTGGGCTAGTTTAGGTAGTTTACTCAGTGGACCCCGTCTTACCATCTCATGAATACTGGACTCACAGGCTTACTGCCATATCCACCTGACCTTTACTCAGGTTCTGGAGATCTAAACTCCTGATTGTGTGATTACACAACAAGCATTTTGCCAAAGAAGCCCTCTCCAGCCCTGCAATTGTTTATAACTAAAGACTAAAGTTGACTCTGTTTTTGAGGGTAATAGGATAAAAATGCTCTTTTATAAATATCATAGCCAAGAGCAAAACTATTAGAATTAACATTTTTATTAAGCTTCCAGTAAGGAACCAAGTAGAAAGAGAAAATTAAGTTTATATTCTGGGGGGAAAAAAACCTTTTTTGCTTTAGTTAGTTTAGGAGATGCCTAAGGGATTTAGTGCCTGTGTGATATGGTAGAAAATAAGAAAGAGTATTTCACTTGGCACTTGTGTTATAACTTACAGCAGATTGCTGAAATTCATGGAAAGATCTATTTAGTTTCGATATTTTCATTACCATACTGACAAATGTTATCACTGTGTGTGGGTAGAAAATAATTTTTTGAAGGCCAAGAACTTCTCTGTCTTGCCCTAATATTATTTATGAATGTTTAAAACTTGATGTTCTGTGAAAATGTTTGGACGTGAAGGCACTTTAAATACCACAGTTTAGCTGGAACACAGCAGGGTGAGGATGACTATCAGATGTCTATTCTGAGTACATTACCTCCCATCACTGCAAAGTTCAGCAAAATATGGTGGTTTTGCTACATGTGGTTTGTAAATAAAGCTTTATTAGAACAGAGCTCTATATATTTGTATATTGTTTGTGCCCATTTTCATGCTACAGTGTCAGGGTTCTATAACTGTGATAGAAACATGATTCATAAAAGCTATGGATTATCTGATTCAATTTTGAGTGTGTGTGTGTGTGTGTGTGTGTGTGTGTGTGTGTATGCATGCATGCCTTTATGCATGTGTGTTCATTTGTATGCAAGTCCATATATGGACACGAGCATGTGGAAATCAAAGGACAATCTCAGGTGATACATTTTTGTTTTAAGTAAGGGTCTCTTACTGGTCTGAAAATTACCAAGCAGACTGGGATGGCTGGCCACCTGATCCCTAGAACCCACCTGTCACTACCTTTCCAGCTCTGCAATTACAAGTCTGTACCATCACCTCTGACTATTTTTTTTTTTAATGTGGATTCTTGGAGTCCAACCTAAGTCTTCTTGATGACAAGGCAGACGCTTTCTAGCTGAGCTGTCTGCCAGCCCGTCCTCTGATCTTTTACAGACAAAGTGTGCCAGTCTCTGCTATAGATGCAAGTTCTGCAATTTGACCTCTGATCTCTGGTTTGAAATGCATAATTTGCAATGGGCTTCTGCAATGACTGCTTGCTTCTGTGAGTCCTTCTTACTCTCTAGTTCTCTCTCTCTTTCCCTCTTTTTCTCCCTCCTTCTTCTATGCACTGAATATTTTGTAGCATCAATAAAGCATACTGTTATAGATTCTATATGCTTGTTGATGGAAGTTTCCCAATGATCTTGGCTATACCCTGAGGTAGGTGACCCAGAATCTGTGCTTTCAATAGATACATAACAATAGTCTAAGGAAAATAACAGTTGAGATAGAGCCAATCTAATGTCAAAATAGTATCTCTCTGGATCTGTGTAATGCTATTTTTTTTTCTAATTAATTTGACAGTTAGTATGGTAACACATAAAGAAACTGAACCTCAGAGCAATTATTTGCTTAAAGCGATATGTTGTAGCAGGGAAGTCCAGGCTTAAATCTGAATTTGACCCAAAAGTCCACAGATGTCCTTTCCCAAGCACATCTGGTATCTTCCCAGGTAAGCTGCAATAAGTCAGACAAATTCTCCAGATTTGTACCGATAGCAACTAGTCATTTTCCCCTCAGCTCACACCATCTCTTGCTGCATGTGGAGGTCAAGTAAATACATTTTTTTCTAGCTGTAAAGCAAGAACATGAGTTTCTTACCCGACTGCTATTCATATCTCATGTCTAATTTTTTTAAAGTATATCTTCAGAACGGTGATAGAGGTCAATGTTCACACTTCTTGGGAGATTTGAGACTTTTTTTTTAAAAGGAGAGTGAGACATCCCCCCATCCGAATTTCATCAGCCTGTGATTTTTCAAAGAGGTACTGAGTCCTTCAAAATGCCACAGCTAAAGGTTGTTGAGGGCACAGGGAATTCGAGATCAATTATATGAGTAGCCTGCTACAATTTATCATTTGGAGATAACATCTATGTGAATTTAAAAAGAGGCTAGTCAATATCACAGCACAGAGATAGGACATGGCCAGTGTAAGAGTATTAGAGATTAAAAAGGACGAGGTAAGCCTTCCACTCCCACCCCTCCACGGATGAGGGATCGGAAGTAGATGGAAATGCCAGGATCCTTGCTGATTTAACTTAATTGTTCAGAATAGAGCAGTGAGAAGGCAAGGCTTATTCATTTGGAGATTTAATGCCACCCTGTTCATCCTGGGCCAATAGCAAAGTTAAGGATAATGGATTACAGGAGTGAAATATGTAGTAGCCAAATGGAAATCAGCTAAATTGCATTAGTGTGGCTCAGTTTTCCGTCTCATCGCCAAGGCAAATTTAAAGGTATCTCTAAAAATAACCAAGTGCCAAGATCTTGAAATTCCTATAAAGTTGGAACAGCATTAAAAGCATTTATCAATTGGGTTCAGGTAGAAGTAAGTAGGTGTGGACTTGGTTCTCTTCTTTCATTCCTGTTCAGTGGCTTCTTACAGATAAAATGTTATAACAATGAAAATGACACATAGTAAGTGTCTATATTGCTAATTATATACATGTGATATACAAAGCTGGGTCTGGAACAAAATTAAAAAAGCTGGTTTAAGCCTGGCATAGTGAGCATGGTGAGCATGGTGAGCATGGTGGCTAACACCTTTTATCCTAGCATTTGGGAGGCAGAGACAGGTGGATCTCTGAGTTTGAGGCCAGTCTGGTCTACAGAGTGAGTTCAAGGAGAGCCAGGGCTACCCAGGGACACTTTGTTACAAACCCTTCCTACCCTACCTCTCCCCTCCCCCCAAATAAAGCAAGTTTACTCACTGATTTGTGGTATGAAAATCCACTTGGCATCATTTTTTTTTTTTGTTTCTGTAGGCTTCAAAGTACCAAAGTGTTTACATAGAGGAATGGAAGATGGAGGGGGATCTCTAATTGCCCAGGATTTACGGTGGTGGCATGGAAGCAGGGCCTTCTAGTCTGTTGGACTGTGTTGGTTCCCCAGGGCTGCAGTAGAGCAGGTAGCTGGAGAGACTTCAAAGAGGGAGTTCTATCTCATGACAGAAGCAAAATCCTGTCCCTTCTGTAGTTGGCCATCTTCTTGAAAAGTTATATCAACTTTTATTCTCCTATAGTAATTGTTGTCTCTGGAGTTTACTGGCTTAGTCTGCTAACCTAGGCTGAGTCTTGGAAGCTTATCTAGGCCTAGAATATTTTCAGCCTTTAAGACTTAATGCTGAATACACTCACCCTTTCTATTTCTTTCTAATATCTGGCTGACTGGTTCAATTCAGCTGTTTTGCCTCAAAGTCCTCACCAAGCTGACTGATTCACAAAGGTTTCTTTTGTGTCCTCTGAATTGCCACGCCTGGCCTCAAATGAACTCAAGCAATCTGTTCTAATCTTCTGGCTTCTTCTCATTCTCTGGTTGTTCTGACATTACTTGTGTGTAGCTTGTTTTTTCTTCAACCTGTCTGTAAAATTCTTCCAGTAAAACTGACTCTCTTTGAGTATAGGAAGGCAACTGATTTGCTTGAGTTGATTTTATAACCAGCCACTTTGCTGAAGTTGTTTATCACCTGTAGGAGTTCTCTGGTGGAGGTTTTCGGGTCACTTAAGTAGACTATTATGTCATCTGCAAATAGTGATAATTTGACTTCTTCATTTCCAGTTTATATCCCCTTGACCTCCTTATGTTGTCTAATTGCTCTAGCTAGAACTTCAAGTACTATATTGAAAAGATATGGAGAGAGAGGACAGCCTTGTCTAGTCCCTGATTTTAGTGGGATTGCTTCAAGTTCCTCTCCATTTAGTTTGATGTTGGCTACCGGTTTGCTGTATATTGCTTTAATGATGTTTAGGTATGGGCCTTGAATTCCTGTTCTTTCCAATACTTTTAGCATGAAAGGATGCTGGATTTTGTCAAATGCTTTTTCTGCATCTAATGAGATGATCATATGGTTTTTTTCTTTGAGTTTGTTTATGTAGTGGATAGCATTGATGGATTTCCTTATATTGAACCATCCCTGCATCCCTGGGATGAAGCCTACTTGATCATTTGGAAGATAAGCAGGCTGAGAAAAAAGTTAGGGAAACGACACCATTCAAAATAGCCACAAACAATATAAAGTATCTTGGTGTGACTCTAACCAAACAAGTGAAAGATCTATATGACAAGAACTTCAGATCTCTGAAGAAGGAAATCGAAGAAGACCTCAGAAAATGGAAAAATCTGCCATGCTCGTGGATTGGCGGGATTAATATAGTTAAAATGGCCATCTTGCCAAAAGCGATCTACAGATTCAATGCAATCCCCTTCAAAATCCCAACTCAGTTCTTCACAGAGTTAGAAAAAGCAATTCTCAAATTCATCTGGAATAACAAAAAACCCAGGATAGCTAAAACTATTCTCACAACAAAAGAAATTGTGGGGGAATCAGTATCCCTGACTTCAAGCAAAACTACAGAGCAATAGTGTTAAAAATGGCATGGTATTGGCACAGTGACAGACAAGTGGACCAATGGAATAGAATTGAAGATCCAGAAATGAATCCACACACCTATGGTCACTTGATCTTCGACAAAGGAGCCAAAAATATCCAGTGGAAAAAAGATAGCCTTTTCAACAAATGATGCTGGATCAATTGGAGGTCAGCATGCAGAAGAATGCGCATTGATCCATTCTTATCTCCATGTACTAAACTTCACTCCAAGTGGGTCAAGGACCTCCATGTAAAACCAGACATACTGAAACTAATAGAAAAGAAACTCGGGAAGACCCTTGAGGACATGGGGAAAAGTTCCTGAACAGATCACCAATAGCTTATGCTTTAAGATCAAGAATTGACAAATGGGACCTCATAAAATTACAAAGTTTCTGTAAGGCAAAGGACACTGTTAAAAGGACAAAACGGCAGCCATCAAATTGGGAAAGGATATTCACCAACCCCACATCTGATAGAGAGCTAATATCCAATATATACAAAGAACTCAAGAAGTTAGACCCAAGGGAACCAAATAACCCTATTAAAAATGGGGTACAGATCTAAACAAAGAATTTTCACCTGAAGAAATTCGGATGGCCGAGAGGCACCTTAAGAAGTGCTCAACATCATTAGTCATTAGGGAAATGCAGATCAAAACAACCCTGAGATTTCACCTTACACCAGTCAGAATGGCTAAGGTCAAAAACTCAGGAGACAGCAGGTGTTGGCGAGGATGTGGAGAAAGAGGAACGCTCCTCCACTGCTGGTTGGGCTGTAAGATGGTACAACCACTGTGGAAATCAGTCTGGAGGTTCCTCAGAAAACTGGACATGAGACTTCCAGAGGACCCTGCTATACCTCTCCTGGACATATACCCAAAGGATTCCCCAGCATGCAATAAAGACACATGCTCCATTATGTTCATAGCAGCCTTATTTATAATAGCCAGAAGCTGGAAAGAACCCAGATGTCCCTCAAAGGAGGAATGGATACAGAAAATGTGGTATATTTACACAATGGAATACTACTCAGCAATTAGAAACAATGAATTCACAAAATTTTTAGGCAAATGGTTTGATCTGGAAAATATCATCCTAAGTGAGGTAACCCAATCACAAAAGAATACACATGGAATGCAGTCTCTGATAAGTGGATATTAATTAGCCCAGAAGCTCTGAATACCCAAGGCACAAATTGCATAACAAATGACTTCCATGAAGAAGTATGGAGAGGGTCCTGATCCTGGAAAGGATTGATCTAGCATGGGAAGGGAATATAAGGACAGAGAAAAAGGAGGAAGGTGATTGGAGAATGGATGGAGAGAAGAAGGTTTATGGGACATATGGGGAGGGGGGGATCTGCGAAAGGGGAAACCATTTGGAATGTAAACAAAGAATATAGAAAATAAAAATATTAAAAAAAAAAACCAAAAAAACAAAAAAAACTGACTCTCTTTTTCCATCTCTGCTCTGCCCCTCAAAAAGCTTTCCTTTCTTCTCCCTTCTCAAGGGAGTTGGGTGTAACCTATTCTGTTAAGTCTTTCTCTAATTCGTCATTGTCTGTCACTCAATTACACTTTACTTTCATCTTGAGATTTTGGTATGTATTGGATATTAGCCCTTTATAGGATATAGGGTTGGTAAAGATCTTTTCAAAGTTTGTTGGTTGCCATTTTGTCTTTTTGACAGTGTCCTTTGCCTTAGAGAATCTTTGTAATTTTATTAGGTCCCATTTGTCAATTCTTGATCCCAGAGCATAAACTATTGGTGTTCAATTTAGGAAAATTTCCCCTGTGCCCCTGTACTCAAGGCTCTTCCACACTTTCTTTTTTATTATATTTAGTGTATCTGGTTTTATGTGGAGGTCTTTGACCACTTGAACTTGAACTTTGTACAAGGAGATAAGAATGGATCAATTTGTATTCTTCTGCATGCTAATAGCCAGTTGAACCAGCACCGTTTGTTGAAAAGGCTATTTTTTCCAGTCGATGGTTTTAGCTCCTTTGTCAAAGATCAAGTGACTGTAGGTGTGTGGGTTCATTTTTGAGTCTTTAATTCTATTCAATTGATCTACCTACCTCGCATTGTACCAATACCATTCAGTTTTTATCACGATTGCTCTGTAGTACAGATTGAGGTCCAGAATGCTAATTCCCTCAGAAATTCTTTAATTGTTGAGAATAGTTTTAGCTATCCTGGGTTTTTTTGTTAGTCCAGATGATTTTGAGAATTGCTCTTTCTAACTCTGTCAAGAACTGAGTTGGAATTTTGATGGGGATTGCATTGAATATATAGATTGCTTTTGGCAAGATGACAATTTTTACTGAATTAATCTTGCCAATGGGAGACCTTTCCATCTTCTGAGGTCTTCTTGGATTTCTTTCTTCAGAGACTTGAAATTTTTGTTATAAAGATCTTTCACTTGCTTGGTTAAAGTCACACCTAGATACTTTATCTTGTTTGTGGCTATTGTGAAGGGTGTCATTTCCTAATTTCTTTCTCAGCCTATTTATCCTTTGAGTATAGTAAGGCTACTGATTTGTTTGAGTTAATTTTATATCCAGCTACTTTGCTAAAGTTGTTTATCAGCTGTTGGAGTTCTCTGGTGGAGTTTTGGGGTCACTTAAGTATACTATCATATCAAATGAAAATAGTGATGAGGGCAGTGGTGGCACACGCCTTTAATCCCAGCACTTGGGAGGCAGAGGCAGGCAGATTTCTGAGTTCGAGGCCAGCCTGGTCTTCAGAGTGAGTTCCAGGACAGCCAGGCCTACACAGAGAAACCCTGTCTCAAACAACAACAACAACAACAACAACAACAACAACAAATCCAAAAAACAAAAATAGTGATAATTTGACTTCTTCCTTTCCAATTTCTATCCCTTTAATCTCCTTTTGTTGTCTAATTGTTCTAGCTAGAACTTCAAGTACTATACTGAATAAATATGGAGAGAAAGGGCAGCCTTGTCTAGTCCCTGATTTTAGTGGGATTGCTTCAAGTTTCTCTCCATTTAGTTTGATGTTGGCTACAGGTTTGTTGCATATTGCTTTTACTAAGTTAAGGTATGGGCCTTGAATTCCTGATCTTTTCAATGCTTTTAGATGAAATGATGCTGAATTTTGTTAAATGCTTTTTCAGCCTCTAGTGAAATGACAGTGTGGTTATTTCTTTGAGTTTGTTTATGTGGTGGATTACATTGATCGATTTCTGTATATTGAACCATCCCTGCATCCCTGGGATGAAGCCTACTTGATCATGGTGAATGATAATATTGATTTGTTCTTGGGTTTGATTGGCAAGAATTTTATTGAGTATTTTGCATTGATATTCATAAGGGAAATTGGCATAAAGTTCTCTTTCTTTTTTGGATATTTGTGTGGTTTTGGTATCAGCAAAATTGTGGCTTCATAGAACAAGTTGGGTAGTCTTCATTCTGTTTCTATTCTGTGGAATAGTTTGAAGAGTATTAGTATTATGTATTCGTTGAAGGTATGATAGAATTCTGCACTAAAACCATCTGGTCCTGTGCCTTTTTTGGTTGGGAGACTTTCAATGACTGCTTCTATTTCTTTAGGGGTTATGGGACTGTTTAGATGGTTTACCTGATCCTGATTTAACTTTGATATTTGTTATATGTTTAGAAAATTGTCCATTTCATCCCAATTTTCCAGTTGTGTTGAGTATAGTTTTTTGTAGTAGGATCTGATGATTTTTTTTCAATTTCCTCAGTTGCTGTTGTTATATCTCCCTTTTCATTTCTAATTTTGTTAATTTGGGTAATGTCTCTGTGCTCTCTGGTTAGTCTGGCTAAGGGTTTATCTATCTTGTTGATTTTCTCAAAGAACCAGCTCCTAGTTTTGTTGATTTTTTTTTTTTTTTGTATAGTTCTTTTTGTTTCTACTTTGGTTGATTTCAGCCCTGAGTTTGATGACTTCCTGCCATCTACTCCTCTTAGGTATATTAGCTTCTTTCTCTTCTAGAGCTTTCAGGTGTGTTGTTATGCTGCTAATGTTTACTCTCTCCAGTTTCTTTTTGGAGCCACTCGGAGCTATGAATTTTCCTCTTAGCACTACTCTCATTGGGTCCCATAAATTTGGGTTATGTTGTGCCTTCATTTTCATTAAGTGCTAAAAAGTCTTTGATTTCTTTCTTTATTTCTTCCTTGACCATGGCCATTGAGTAGAGCACTGTTCAGCTTCCATGTGTATGTGGGCTTTCTGTTTTTGTTCTGTATTGAAGACCAGCCTTAATCCTTAGTGATATGATAGGAGGCATGGAATTATTTCAATCTTCTCATATCTGTTGAGGTCTGTTTTGTGACCAATTATATGGTCAGTTTTGAAGAAGGTACCATGAGATGTTGAGAAGAAGGCATATTCTTTTGATGTAGAATGAAATGTTCTATATATATCAGTTAAAACCATTTGGTTCATAACTTTATAATTTCACTGTGTCTCTGTTTAGTTTGTTTTTCTGATCTGTCCATTATTGAGCAAGGGGTGTTGAAGTAGCCCACAATTATCATGTGAGGTGCAATGTGTGTTTTGTGCTTTAGTAAAGTTTCGTTTATGAATGTGGGTGCCCTTGTATTTGGAGCATAGATGTTCAGAATTGAGAGTTATTCTTGGTAGATTTTTCCTTTGATGAATATGAAGTGTCCTTCTGTGTCTTTTTAAATGACTTTTGGTTGAAAGTCTATTTTATTAGATATTAGATATTAATGGCTATTCTAGCTTGTTTTCTGAGACCATTTGCTTGGAAACTTGCTTTCTAGCCTTTCACTCTGAGGTAGTATTTGTCTTTGACACTGAGGTGCATTGTCTTTATGCAGCAAAATGTTGGATCCTGATTACATATCCAGTCTGTTAGTCTATGTCTTTTTATTGGGGAATTGAGTCCATTGATGTTAAGAGATATTAAGGCATAGTGATTGGTGCTTCCTGTTAGTTTTGATTTTATTTTTATGTTTGTGTGGTTACCTTCTTTTGGGTTTGTTGGAAGAAAATTACTTTCTTGTTTTTTTCTAGGGTCTAGTTTCCTTCTTTGTGATGGCATTTTCTGTTAGCCTTTTTAGGGCTGTATTTGTGGAAAGATATTGTATAAATTTGGTTTTATCAAGGAATATCGTGATTTCTCCATCTATGGTGATTGAGAGTTTTACTGGGTATAGTAGTCTGGGCTGGCATTTGTGTTATCTTAGGGTCTGTATGAGATCTGTCCAGGATCTTCTAGCTTTCATTGCCTATGGTGAGAAGTCTGGTGTAATTATGATAGGTCTGCCTTTATAAATTACGTGCCCTTTTCCCTTTACTGCTTTTAATATTCTTTCTTTGTTTAGTGCATTTGGTGTTTTGATTATTATGTGCCAGGAGCAATTTCTTTTCTGGTGAAAGCTATTTGGTGTTCTGTAGGCTTCTTGTATGTTCATGGGCATCTCTTTCTTTAGAATAGGGAAGTTTTCTTCTATAATTTTGTCTAAGATATTTACTGGCCTTTTAAGTTGTAAATCTTTGCTCTCTTCTATACCTACAATCCTTTGTTTGGTCTTCACATTCTGTCCTGAATTTCCTGGATGTTTTGGGTTACAAGCTTTGTGCATTTTGCATTTCCTTTGACTGTTGAGTCAAAGTTTACTATAGTATCTTCAGCACCTGAGATTCTTTCTCTTTTGTATTCTGTTGTTGATGCTTGCATCTGACTCCTGATTTCTTTCCAAGGTTTTCTATCCCCAGAATTGTCTCTCTTTGTGATTTTTCATTGTTTCTACTTACATTTTTTAGATCCTGGATGGTTTTGTTCAGTCCCTTAACTTGTTTGTTTGTGCTTTCACATAATTCTTTAAGGGATTTTTGTGTTTCCTCTTTAAGGGCTTCTACCTGTTGAACCATGTTCTCCTGTATTTCTTTAAGGGATTTATGTGTTTCCTATGCAAGGGCTTTTACCTGTTGACTCATGGTCTCCTGTATTTCTTTAGGGGACTTATTTATGTCCTTCTTTAAGTTCTCTAATAGTATCATCAGATGCTATTTTTAAATCCAATGCTTGCTTTTCTGGCATGTTGGTGTATCTGGGACTTGCTTTGGTGGGAGAACTGGGTTCTGATGTTGCCAAGTAGCCTTGGTTTCTCTTAGTAGGGTTTTTGTACTTGGCTTTCCCCCTCTGGTTATCTCTGGTGTTAGTTGGTCTTGTTGTCTCTGGCTGGAGTTTATCCCTTCTCTGGGCCTGTAAGCCTGTGTCTATTCTCCTGGAAGACCAACTCTCTTCTGGCAATGTCTGTACACAGAAGGCTGTGGTGCTGCCTGATTCCCTGGTGTAAATGGTACCTGGAAGATTCCAGTCCCAGGTGCTCCACTGATCATATGCCCTGTGTGCTCCTAGCTGTTCCCCTCCAGAAAGATATTGGAGAGAAGGTAGAGATCTCTCCTCTGTACTCAGAAGTAGAGTCACTGCTAGAAGATCACTCTCTCCGGTCAGGCAGTACACAGAAGGCTGTGGAGCTGCCTGGCTCCCTGGTGAAAATGGCCAAAGACTTCTCAACTGAGGATATACAGAATGGTTGAGAAACACCTAAGTAATGTTCAGCATCGTTAGTCATCGGGGAAATGCAAAACAAAACAACCCTGAGATTCCACTTAACACTAGTCAGAATGGCTAAGATGAAAAACTCAGGTGACAGCAAGTGCTGGCAAGGATGTGAAAAAGTAGAAATACTCCTTCACTACTAGACAACCACTCTGGAAATCAGTTGGTGGTTCCTCAGAAAATTGGACTTAGTACTACTGGAGGACCCAGCTATACCACCATTCCTGGGCATATACCCAGAAGATGCTCCAACATGTAATAAGGATACATGCTCCTCTATATTCATAGCAGACTTATTTATAATAGCCAGAAGCTAGAAAGAACCCAGATGTTTCTCAACAGAGGAATGGATACAGAAAATGTAGTATATTTACACAATGAAATACTACTCATCTATTAAAAACAATGAATTCATGAAATTATTAGGCAAATGTATGGGACTAGAAAATATCATCCTGAGTGTGATAACCCAATCACAAAAGAAAACACATGGTATGCACTCACTGGTAAGTGGATATTAGCTTGGAATACCCAAGAAACAATTCACAGACCAAATAAAGCTCAAGAAGAAGGAAGACCAAAGTATGGATACTTTGGTCCTTTTTAGAAGGGAGAACAAAATACCCATGGGAGAGCTACAGAGATAAAGTGTAGAGCAAAGACTGAAGGAAAGACTATTCAGAGACTGCCCCACCTGAGGATCCATCCCATACACAGTCACCAAACCCAGACTCTATTGTGGATGCCAACAAGCGCTTGCTGACAGGATCCTATATAGCTGTCTCCTGAGAGGCTCTGCCAATACCTGACAAAGACAGAGGTGGATGCTTTCAGCCAACCATTGGACTGAGCACAGGGCCCCCAATGGAGGAGATAGAGAAAGGACCCAAGGAGCTGAAGGAGCTTGCAACCCTATAGGAGGAACAACAATATGAACCAACCAGTTCCCCCAGAGATTCCAGGGACTAAACCACCAACCAAAGAATATACCTGGAGGGACCCATGGCTCCAGCTACATAGGTAGCAGAGGATGACTTTGTAGGACATCAAAGAAAGGAGCAGCCCTTGGTCCTGAGAAGGTTCTGTGCCCCAGTATGGGGGAATGCCAGGAAAGGGAAGTGGGAGTGGGTGGGTTGGTGAGCAGGGGAAAGGGAAGTTCAAGATGTAGAGTGACACAAACAAGGAAAAGAGTGTACAAAGAAGTAAAATGGTTGAAGACTGGATGTTAAATGGCTCAGAACCGTTATCCTCAGTCAGGTTTATAAAAGCTAGTTTATCTTCCCTGTATTCAATGACAGTGTTTGTGGCTGGTGATGTGTTAGTCACAAAACTGTGGTTGACAACTCTCTCTAGGAGGCCAAGCACAATCTTCTCATGATAGCAATCAACAGTGATGGGGAGGATGTCTGCTTGTTTGAGGCTGATTATTTTCCCCCAGGTCTTATGGTGGTATTTGGCTCTATAGATGATAACTTTCATGTTGCTAGTAGCACACATTTCTGTTACATGGCAGTGAACTTGAGGTCAGAATGATTTGGGCTTAGTCCTGTTACTTTTGAGTTGTAACCTTGGGTTTATGAAGAGGATTTAGAAGCACAAGGAAGAGCAGTGGGAACGGCTATAGTATTGTGAGATACCAACTTCAAACTTTGTCTTTCTTGACCTATTTACTTTGAAAGGAAGTGCAACCATTTTTACCTTCACCTTAAACACATTTATGAATGTTTTTAGTGGGGGATCCTTTGTATCAGTGGGAATTCATAGTGAAGCCAAACCTTGGCTCCTTGAGAAATGACAGAATTTGACTTAGATAAAAGGTGTCTCTGCTCTCTCTTAGGCAGGTGCACTGTTGGTTTATGAGTAGTCTATATCTGCTCTTAGTAGCATATCATCTATTTAAAAGGTGAAACCTCAAATAACACCGAAGTAGATTTCAGTCCTCTACCTGCCCTTTCTGAGTGATCTGATCTTAGCTCTCCAAGCCTCACTTGTTTCCCTTTCTGTAGAATGAAAAATGTATTGCAGCACTCTGTAGCTTATAACTACATATAAGGACTCATATTTGCTGCCTTATATCAGGTGTTCAATAAATTACAGATATTTTCTATACCACAGATTGATTCCCTCAGACAACATTAGGGGGATCCATTATGACTAAATATCTCCTTATTGATAAATACTCTGAAGACTTCTATTGTTAGTGTATATATATATATATATATATATATATATATATATATATATATATTCAGGTTTTCTCTAGCTGTCTATTTATATTCTGTTTACATTTATTGAGTTGTGTATATATGCACATTCCATGGTGTATGTGGATTTGTGTATGCACATTGCATGGTGTGTGTGTGTGTGTATAATGTGTGTGTGTGTGTTTACCTCATAGGATAACTTGGAGTAGTTGTTTTATTGGTTCTTTCCTTCAACTGCATGAGTTCCAGGGATTGGACTGAGGGTGTGGCTTAGGGATAAATGCTCTTACCTGCTGAGCCATCTCCCTGGACCCCGTGACTTGACCAGCCCAGATAAAGACTGCAGACTGTTTCTTAGCATGATGAAGTGTACCTTTATCAGTTTCAGGAAGTTTCAGCTAGCTGAGCAGTTTACATGATGCAATCCCAGTCTAAAGAATTCAGTTATATGAAAAGGGCTTAGTGAATAAACATGGTTTCTAATGCTAAACTCAAGGCACTTGAGTGTAGAAAGGAACGAGGGATGTTTTAGAGGGTCATTTTAATTTTAGAAAATGTAATTTTTTTAAAAGTGAGATTTTTTACTAAGAGACCACCCAGTAGAGTAGTTATTATAGGGCCAATTCTTATTTGATTGACATTCCAGCTCTGATATTTATTAGATGCAATATTGATTCTCAGGTTTTATCCATTACTATATTACAGTTCATCTATCCAATTATCAAAGTCACTCTTTTGTATAATGTAATATAACACATATTTGATATTAGGTCCTGTATATGAGCTGTTATTATGAACAAAGACAAGTAAAATAGCCCCATATTCAAAGAGCAGGCCAGTGGGATAGTGCACATGTGCCTAGCAGTGACAATGTGGCATGACCTTACAGATACCAACTTCATAGAACTTGGGGAGATATGGTGCTGCTTCTATCAGATAGGACGTCAGCTGGGGTATGTATGTTTGGTGGACCCAGTGGAAAGCTTGAGGGATGGACGTGGGGATGTCATAAGGCAGGATCTGCAGGATGGCAAGATAAAAGATAAATTAGAGGGGCATCTCAATCAGAAGAAATGCCCCCCAAAATGACACAGAATATTCCAGACTGTTCTAAGATTACATGACTTGCTTTTATTGTAACACATATTTACTAGTCACTTCATGACTGTTTTGTCTTAAGTCTGATATTAAGATTCCATAGTCTAGCATTTAGTAATAGTGTGGGCTAGGTTGGAACATTAGGAAGGGTTAGAGTTTTGCTGGAGCAGAAGGGTAAAGTGGGGATTAAGGACCCCTAGGAAGATGGCTCAGTTGAGAGTGGCTTGTACACCTGGCTCATGTTGGCAATGCTACCTAAGTATGTTCCTGAACTGTGTCTCTTTGTTTTTCCCTCTGGGATGGTATCAGTAGCAGCACGGGCACTGCCATGAACGATAGGCAAGCTGGTGCACACAGTAAGCCTAGAACAGTGTCAGGAACACAGGATGTAAAGCCTGCTTCCCAGAGTTCTCACTGGTATCTGTCTCCTAGAGAGAAGGAAATATTAAAGCCTCTCTGTTGGGCCTATACACATTTGGAAAACTGATTCTCAATAGTACCTAGTGAGAGTATTTCTACAAGGTAGCACTTTGTCTATATGTGTGTGTGAGGTTAGAAATGGGGAAAGGACAGTTAGAGCGGGATCGGGGAGCAGGAGCGGAGTGGGGAAAGGAAGACACATTACTGCATGTTCCAAAGATGAGTGTGGCTCAGCCTTTGTCAGAGAAGCAGATGGTTTGTTTGTTTGTTTTTGTTTTTGGTAACAAGGTCTCACTGTGTAGTAGCTCAGGCTGTCTTGGAACTCACTTTGTAGATCAGGCTGGCTTCAAACCAAGATATCTGCCTGCCTCTGCCTCCTCAGTGCTTGGATCAAAGGCATGTGCCACTATGCCCCTATGACTTTCAGTTTTTTAAGAGGCTCCTAACTGATGTGAGTTCTGAGAAGGAGTGATTGTCGAGTGCCCAGCCATATAATGGTATCTGTATCTCGCCCATCCAAGGCTCTGAGAGCCTTAGTGGGAGGAGGGCCAGGAAGAAAAATCCAGCTGGAGAGGAGGATGATGTGTTAGGGAATGCTGTCTTCCACGAATAACATGGCTGTTGTGTTCTTTGTTATATGCATGTGTCTTTAGGTATGTGTGCACGCACATGTGCACATGTGCTTGCCTGTGCATGTGAATGCACAAACTATAGTTCAGTGCTTGCTATTGTCTTCTACAACTGTAGTTACTGAGACAAGATCTCTCCCTGAAATTCGAACTTGCCATTTTAGGTGCACTGCCTGGACAGCAAGCTACAAAGGTCCAGCAGTCTCTGCCTTCCCCCAGCACTGGAGTTAGAGATGTGTATCATCACTCTGGCTGGCTTTTATGTCTATGCTCAGGATCTGAACTCGGATCCTCATACTTTCAGAGCAAGCACTTGACCCAGTGAGCCATCCCCTCAGCTCCTATTGCATTCTTGACTAAAAGACCGCAGCCTTACCAAATGTTTCACAGAATGTCCCATCTCTTGAATTCCTTTGTGAACACAGCCATTAGTAGGGGCTGCTTTTCTCTTAACACTCAATGGTCCCTGAGCCCAGAGTCAGCTCAGCTTCTTCAAAGTCAGCTTCACCTTATGCCAAGTATTTTTTCCCCCTCATGAAAAACCTTTCTCCTCAGAACTCTCAGCCATCGCTTACCACACCTGTGACCCTATCTAGTTGTCATCGTTGACAAATCTCTTGGCCTCCTCCCTTGTTCATTGAGGCCTTTGATACCTCATGGCTTGGATTTCATCTTCACAAAAATCCTTGCTATTATTGTGGGCAAGAGTTCAGCCTCAAGATCTTTACCTTTTAGCCTGTGGCCATCTTCACACTCCTACTACTTCCTGCTCTCTTGACCCTCTATTCCTTGAGTGTAATCCTTAAAAATCACAAACTTCAGTAGACTGATGTTCAAGCGGACTCTTGCAGCTCCAGGCTCTTGGATGTTTTCCTTCTGTGTGCAAACTCATTGCCAGTGGATGTCTCTCCCTATCTATGCACACCCTTGTCACACTTGCTGATGGTCTCCTGATGGTCAGACTCAGCCTTGCTTCTAGGTTGATGACTTTAAAATCATCAGTGGTTCCTTAGCTCAAAACATATTAATAATTCTAGATTAGTTCATGTGTTCCTTTACAAACATATAACACTGAAAAAAAAAAAAACAAAACCGAAATTGCTCCCCTCAACAAATGCACAAATCTCATTCATGTTTGTCAGTTCAAATAATTTAATCAACCTTTTTCCAAAGTGAATGCCTATGCTCAAATACCTTTTGACAATGACTTGAAATTTTAGGAAAAATAAATTTAAATGGGAGACAGAGAGGAGAGGCTATAGAAGGACTTGAGGGGTATTTGTTATTGAATGCTATGCTAAAGTATTCACTAAGTATAAAAAAATGGAGGAAGAATGTCAAATGCACATTGCAGTAGTTCTTAGGATTGAGTCCAGGTCTTCACATGACATTCAAGGTCTGCCCATATTCATATTCCTGATTTTTCTCTTAACCAACAATCGCATGCTCACAAATGGGGCTAGTTCATGCTGTGGCTGTTTAATGATCCTTCCTCTGAGGTTTCCTTCCTTCCCATGGCTTATCTTCATCCACCTTTCCTGCCACTTTTCATCAAGCAGGCTCTGTCCTCGGTGCTCCCTGCCCTTCTGGTTTTCTTGGCATATTTCCTTCCAAGTGCCTTCAGCCTGCCTGTGTCCTCTGTCTATGTTTCTCTTGCCAAGTCTCATAGAAGGCATGGGTGTGCCTGCTACTTCTCAGCTTCTGTCACACAGCTTCACTCCTGGCCAGCTGTGCTCCTGAAAGGAAGGGAAACCCATGGTGCAAACATCTACATCACCACCGTGGCCCCTAACACAAAGCAAGGCATGGAAAGACCAGGGAGAGTTTTAATGGCACTTCTAAGAAGGGCCTGGTTGTTCTACCCAAAATTCCTAACACTACAGCAGGCCTCCTTAGCCACAAGCCTGAGGAGGAGGGGGACCCGGGACTCTGACACCATTTTATGCCTCTAGTCTTTTCCCCCAGGTCTGAGAATAGCATTTGAAAATATGTATCTCTCGATTCTGCCTATTTTTACCCTTCTCTCCCTCTTTCTCTTCTTCCCTCCCTCCTTCCTGTCCCCTATTATATTTAGGGGTTATCTTCTAAAATTCGCTAGCCACTATCAGATCTCTGTACTAGATCACTGAATACTTCTAAGTTCTAGCATTGTTTCAGCCTTTTGGAAGTGCTGGTATATGGAAGGCATCATGGCATCTTAGATCTCTTTTTTTCCCCTAAATTGTTTCATTTATCCGAGGTGGGATGACAATTATCTTTGTTATCAAACTATTTATTCAAGGATCTTCTCTTATTTTCACATCCTAAATAAGCTTCCTAAATAAGCTTCAATAGCCTTAAATTCTGAAGCTTTTTTTCTTTAGAGCTTTAATTTTTCATATTCAGGGCAAAGACATTAAAAGAAACTCTCTCTCTCTCTCTCTCTCTCTCTCTCTCTCTCTCTCTCTCTCTCTCTCTCTCTCTCCTTCACACACACACACACACACACACACACACACACACACACACACACGCACATGAAGTGCAGATGTGTCTACTGCCTTCTCATGTTGAAACAGCTATATTAAGATAAAATTCTTAGACTGTTCAATTTAGATATTTAAGGAGGAAAAATTGATAAAATTAACCACTTTTGTATATTAGATGGGTTTTATTATGTAGCTTCAACTGGCCTGATACTGACTATATGAGGCAGATTGCCTTCAGGTTCACAAGAGTCCTCCTTCCTTAGTCTGTTGAGCTCTAGAATTAGTCTGTCATCCCTATGCTTAGCTCAGTTTAGCCATCTTAAGTGAACAGTTTAGCAGTTATAACTGTAACAACCATCACTCTTCTCTGTTTCTAAACCTTTCAGTACCCCGAACAGAAGAAGCTGAACCAGAGAAGTCCTAGTTACTCAGTCCCCCCACTTCCCATCCCTAAGCTCCCACTGTAGTCCTCCATGCTCTGTAATACCAGCCCCCTCCATTTCCCAGCATTATCCAGTGCCTGGGACTCTCTAGCCTTTGGAGTTACTAAGACCTTGCTGTCATCCAGCCTCCAGTATTCCCTATCTCCTAGTCTCTCCCCATCTATGGGATCCCCCTTCTCCCAAAATTCAGCAGCCCCTGGGCATGAAACCAGAAATAACAACAGGAAGTAAGCAGACTAAACAGGGCCTGAGTGAACAGACCAGAGTGTGGAGTGTAGGAGCAGGGCTGTAGGCCAGGATGCTGGAGGTGGGACAGGGCTGTTGGCCAGGATGCTGGAGGGTAGGAACAGGTTATCTCTCCTCACTCCTTCCCTGCTCTGTGACCTTAGTCAGGCCACTTATTCTTTCTTCTACTTTCACTCTTCCTTTGTAGACTTGAGAGCTTAAACAGAATCCACGCACAGGTGATGCCTGAGCACACCAGGGAGCCATACTGTTTACAAGACTACATAAATATTTGCTATTGTTACTTTAGGTGCAAGATTTTTTTCTTCCATTTCCAGTTTTTTTTTTTTTTTTTTTGGTTTGTTTTTTGTTTTTGTTTTTGATAATATAGTCGATCATACTTTGGATTGTTTTCTTTTTCAGGAGAAATTTGGCTACATTCAAATTCTCTTTCTTCTCTATTCTTTTTTTTTTTTTTTTTTTTTTTTTTTTTTTTTTTTTTTTTTTTGGCTTGGCAATAACTGGGAATCTAGACCTCATGGATTTTGAGGATCAGCTTTAACAATTTCTGCTTTTTCTATTCTGATTGTTAGACGTATAAGAATTTGGAATTAGGAGTAATATTGACTTAAGTTTAAGATAGTTGTTTTATCTAAAGCAACCTCCTCTCCTACCATGGGAGAATACAGGAGGAAATTGTAGCTGATAGCCTTGCAGCATGCACATGGTAGGTAAGGGGGAGTGGCTTCCCTGAACCCAGGTTGTGTCTGTCATCTTTGGTCCACAGGAATAAATTGTGCAGCCAGGTGTTTGATTACTTGCTAATTTGATGCCATTGTGAGTCAGAGTTAGACTTTTGGCACCAAGTCATTCATTTTTAGTTTTTATTCATTTATCTTTCTTTATGTTATATGCATCTTTGAGTGTATTTATGCTGTGTGCATATAGAACAAGAGACCAGAAGAGGGTGTCTGCTCTCTGGAGTTCAAGGTAAAGACAGTTGTGAGCCCAATATAGGTACCAGGGACAAAACCTCTGTCCTCTGCAAGAGCAACAAGTACTACCATCTACTCAGCCATTTCTCCAGGTCTACAGTACTTATTTTTTAAACGGCTAAAGTTGGTGCATTTTTCTTCTGGTTGCTGAATAAAAAAGATGAATGAATACTTTGATTACATGCCTACAGGGAAATGGCTGTTTAATAAACTAGGGCAGGTGAATATTATTAGAACAGAGACACTAAGGTGGTTCACAGAGGCTTAGAACAAGGTAGGTGCTATAGATTCACATCCTCCATTGTCTCTTTCCATCTGATTCACTTTTTGGGCCCCTAAAGTGCTCTGCCTATGCCTAGCACAACATGATGTTCAAAGACCCCTTTATGCATTGAGCCTATTCTTTCACCAAGAGGCCTCAAATGGCACCCACATAACCCAGCATCCTGTCCCTTCTTCCCTCCTGGATGAGCATGACTTCTGAAAACCACATCACACTGACATGCAGAAACTTTCAATCTGGCAGACCCTCAACCGATCTTGCATTTCTTTTCCCTTGGTATCAAAGTCAAAAAGATTGCTGTTACTTTTGTGTGTCCGGGGTATTCTGTGATAGCTGCTCTGGCTTACATATCATGAACTTGCACTTTATTATTATTATTTTTTGAGTCCTTGGTCTTGTTGGTTGTTACTGTCATCTACAGTGGACCTTAGGCACACATAGGTTCAGACAGGCTGACGTGTGATTGGAGATCAAGATCAGAGTAATCACTCTTCACCCCCAACTGTCTCTCTCTCTCTCTCCTCACAGACAGCTAATATCAGTGTATGGATATTCTTGAAGGTCAGAAGTGCTGGGACAGGCTGAATGTCATGGACTGTGCTTTCATGATGCTTTGCCACTGTTAGGTGGAATTTGGTGAACTGTGATTCCCAAAGACAGAAAATGAAAATATTACTTTATGGCAGTGTTTGATTCTGAGATTGAGCCCAGCAGGGCAGAAACCAAACATGTTGTCCTGACTTTTCAGTTATCTGATGTAGCTAAATATGGAAAATACTTTTAAAATATCAAACCAGCCATCTTAAACAGAGTGATATAACAGGATGTATTTGTCAATCATTGGAAGATCAAAACATCTTTTGGAGTTTAAATCTGAAGATATTTGTTCTGACTGGCAACATGTTTGTGTGGCACATATGAGAGAATTTGATTCAAAAACCCATTTCCCTAAGCAGCAGAGAAATGGAAAGGCTTATGGTGGGAGGCAGCTATGATGCCACAACAGAGCACTGATGACTGCATGGTGTGAAATCTCAGGAAGCTGTGTTGCTTTTCTGGGGTGTGGAAGTCTGAGACCTGGGTCCTAGCACAGCAGAACTCTGATGAAGGATCTTGTTTTGAGTTATTGGAAGTTGGCCAGCTCAGCCTCACCTAGAAGGGGAAGAAGCTCTATTCTCCAGCATCTCTTCAAAGAGTATTAGTACACCCTGCCAAGGCCTGCTTGCATCAAACCCTAACTGCCTTCATCTCAAGACATCATCATGCTGGGAGCACAGATAGAATTTCAACATGTGCACTTGGGGGGCACAATTCCTTCCATGGCAATGAGCTATGGTGCTTTATAAAAATTGTTTTCTTTCCCTCTCCTTCCCCTCCCTATTTTTATTACTAGTTTTTCTCTTCCCCTTTCCCCCTTTTTCTCCCCATCCTTCCCCATCACCCCTCCTTGAGGCACAGGCATCTGTGAGTTGAAGTGCATTGGCAAATACATTTGGGTTCTCTGGAAATGTCCCAAGGAACAACAGAACCAGTGGTTGAAGATATAAAATGCTAGAGCTTGTGTGTCATCCCAGAAGATGAAAGCTCTGGCCCATCTTTCAGGAGGGACCACGGCATCCAGTTCAGAGATGTGTATCCCATTTCCATACCCTCATATCTGGGTCTGCTCAGAACTATGTGGCATTTCACAATATGCCGAGCCTTTAATTCTTAATGCATTAAGTGAAAGTGGTCCTAACCTGTACCATGTAGATCTGTGAGTACTGAATGAATTCCTTCACATACATGCTCTAAAAGTGGGCCTAAGGATTAAGAGGCCTCATCTGTCTGACCCTCCTGTGCTCTCTTAGGAGAGATTGGGCTGGAGCTTTCTTACCATCTCTGTTCATCATCAAGAAAGTATTTCTTTGTGAGAAGAACACATTTTGCCTGCATACCCCCATACACAGCTACCCACTATCCCCCCATTCATATATACTCATCAACCACTATACACACATATTCATAAACACATATGTAAAACAACAAACATAAAAAACACAGAAATATACATACACCTGCAATGTTCTCACATAATGCATATACACTAACATACAAACACATATATGTATATGCACAAACACACAGATGTAAACACATACATACAAGCACAAAAACACAAATACACACACACACACACACACACACACACACACACACACACACACTTCTCCTTGACTTTTATTGTCCTAGATTCTATAAGCATTGAATTGTTTCCCGCTTGATTTAGGAAGAAACTATAATTACAGATAAATGGAACATGATACAAAGTGCCAATTTTGGAATAAGAATTCCTTGACCTTTGAACATGCTTCCAGCAGACTGATGAGAAGCAATCCTGTCTGTGCCAGAGGGGCCCCTACATCACTACTCTCTATCTCTCATGCTCTGTCTTTCAATAGTGCCAATGGTCAAGTGCAAGGTTTTGTTCTACCTTCTTATATGAGAAAGCATAAAACGGTCCATGTTTTGTCGTCCTCCCTAGATTTTGAAAACTAAGCCTAAACTATGGTTTTTAAATTAGTTTTAGGCTTACAGTACAACTGAAGGCACAGTCATGGCACCCACATCTCCACACATATGAGCATCTCTACCAGATGGTACATTAGCTGCAGTCGGGGAGCTGCAGTCTATGGACCATAATTATCTAAAGCCTTAGTTCATACCAGGACTCATTCTTGTTGGGGATCCTATTAGTTTGGATGACTGACATCAACGGGCAGCCGTCATCTCACCGGTGGCTCGCCCGCTGTGTAGCTGTCGTACTCTAAGCTCTTGCTGGATTTTTATAGTTTCAATTTAGAGATTGCATACGCTTAAACTTTAAAAAAAAAACAAATACTGCCCATAAAGAAACGAAAGTATAGCTGGTTCGAAAATACTAACCAGCTGGCCGCCACTGCAGTGTTCTCATTGTCACAATTGCTGCACAGCCAGGAGGTCAGGCTGGTAACATTGCCCTGCAGGTTATCTTAAGAGTACGCAGCAAGCCTATCTGGAACTGCTATTGTGTGACTATAGGTTATCTTGTCTTAACGGGGGAGATGCCAGTGCAGCTTATAGGAGACCACAGTGAGGGTTCTGGTCATCTAAACGGTCAATTTCAGGATTGTTGTCTTGAAAAGACACATAGGATGTCTACTTGCCTCCAGGAATAGAGAAGGTAGCCTAGGAGCTGTTGCAGAGGAGAGACCTTGAGATGAATTATTAAAAATATTTGAAAGGGTCAAGATCCTTAGAGCTAGTGGGTCTTTCTAAGCTATTGGGTCCAATTCCCCACACATTGACAAGATCTACAATCTCAGGAAATGTAACTTGTTCCAACCACAAGCAATTAACAGAAAAGCCAGGAGCTATGCCAGATTGGCTCAGAGCTCTAATACATGACACAAATGCAGAAGCTGAAATTAAACAAATATCCTGTATGACATAGATGGAAAGTTCTGTTTCGATTCTCAGCACTGAAGACAATTTAAAAAAGAAAGAACAGAATGTAAGTTTTGGCCAGCAAGCCCATGTACCTGATTCACTGCTGAGAGAATAACATGGATATATGTGTTTTTTGATGTCATGTGGACTCTTTCTAAAATTCCAGAGATCCTACATGTAATACTGAAGGCAGTCCCTGGAGGATTTAGAAAGCTTGAGAGAAGATGCCAACAGTTCTTGGTCAGAACATGATTCAAAACAGCTGAGGCATGGTCTTTCTTCCTTTGTTCCTTCCTTTGCCTGAACCCTCCCCCCCCCCCCCCATCTCTGGATCCAGCTTTCTCTGGTTTATTTTTTCTTGCCTAGGAAAGCCTTGCATAATGAGTCTGGATAGATCATATATTATTAAGAAGAATCTTTGCAGTCACCTGTGTGTGCTGCCTAGACCATGCACGACAAGCTAATTTTCATTTGTGCTCTAACTTAATGACAGTGATCCCAATGTGGGTTGGTTGGGGTTCACTCCTACTCTGAAGTCCTGTAGATGGAGGCTGGTGATGTGTGAAGAACCATTCTGTCACATCAAGTTTCATTTGAAAGTCTATAAGTATACATTTAAAAAATGAAAACAAACCACTTCACTGTCCTAGGGACATAAATCATGTGTTTTCATTACCTCAAAAGACCACGAGAAGATGAACTCTAATATTTCAAAGACGACAAGCAATTTATATGACTGAATCACAATCTGAACTCCATTCTACCGGAGCCAAAATACACTGCAGCAAGGGTTCAGATATTTCTTTAACAACAGTGAATAACCATATAAATACCCAGGCATTCTGCTAATTTCCAATTCACTGGAGGCTTGGATGGTTGCAAGTAACTGAAGCAGAAGCTATAGGAATAAATAGGTTCAAGGTTGGCAACAGGATGTACCTCACATTTGGGAGCCTTGGGATCTGGAACCTAAAGTGCAAATATGTGAGGATTTGGTTTAGACAAGCCAAAAACAAACAAACAAACAAACGAACAACAACAAAAACCAAAACTGTGATGTCTAGGTGACATGGCTGTTCCAGAAGATAGAATAATACCTGAACAGATGTCATTGGTAGCATGGGGAGTGGATACAGATTTGGAGATCTGTCTGGTCCTGTACATGTCACAGGCACAGCAGCCACACATGAAGTCATTGGATGAAAATTTAAGTATTAGAACTGTCAGTAAAAAGGGACTTTCCAGTTGAATTCCTTGTCTCCAAATCCAGGTTTTAGTGCCAAGTGATTTTGTGCTTTGGATAAGTGCTGTAATATTCTCTGAGCCTCAGTTTACTTATTATGATCTATGGTACCTACATGCTACAGTGGTCAAATCGGTAAGCCAGTGTTGAGATGCTGCCTATGGGGTGCTGAGCATGGTGCCTTCTGTGCACAAACAGCAGATATCGTCCTTCATCAGCTGTGGTGCTGGTCCTAGTCTCAGCACCAGTGTAGCCCACATCACTGTCCCCTTGAATCTCAGCAGGTGTCAGGCTAACTATGGTTCCACTCAGCATCTTCATAGGGCAGACTCAAAAACCTTTTATCTGGAGCCTGCATTTGGGTGTTCAAAACCACTCCAGGTTGTCACTCAGACTCTGCCATCTCTTGCTTCCTGGCATTGGGGAGAACATTATTTTGAGAGAGATCACTGCTCCAGAGTGTTTTCTTCCACCAGAACCCTTCCCTCCCCAACAAGCTCCAGCAGTGGGTCTCACCCATGAAAGAAGTCTTCCTGTGCTGTTTGGGGGCCAGGCATGCCCTCCCTGCATGGCGACCCATTCTTTTGACCAGTATCTCATGGTTTTTGCTCTGTTTCTAATTATACATCACCCTTTATAGCCCTTTTCTCTATGAACAAATTGCAATGTTAGTCCTAGGCCCACTTTAAAATAATCTCAGTTATGTAGGGGGAAAGTTTTAAAAATATCAGCTATTTCTGGAGGTTGTTTTCTCTGGGTCTCCCAGCTCTTTGAAGATGTTAATTCTGTTTTGATTCTCCTTTTAATCAGATTTTCTTTCTGAAGCCCTCTTGAGTCCTATTGAAACTGTATACTGTTATGCCTTTCCCTGAAGATGGAGAGAGATAATATTTATCTTGGCAACACTTTGCTGCCCCACCCCCACTCCTAACCCAACACTATAGAAATTGTTACCTCCTCTCTCTCTTTCAGGGACCCAGAGAGGTGACCCCATTTCATTCTCTTCTCCCTCCCCTATGCCTGTACCACAGCGGGCCTCTTTCATGTGGTGGTTGAATGAAAGCTGAACAACCAAGATTATATTGTGGCAGTTTGATTTTCTAGAGCATTTTTTCATCTTTATTTGGTGCTATGTCATAGAATTTTTAGACATGCAAGAGCCAACATTACAGGCATGAGCTAAAACCAAAGCTGACTAGAAGACATTTCAACAGAGCAGCTGAGATGCTTAGGCCGATGAGTCTTGCATGACTTATAGAGAGCAAGAGTTTGGTTAAAAGTCTGTGAGAAATCCTCTCTAGGTTTTCGTAACTACTCCCTTCTTTGCTGTTTTGAAAATCCTTTTTTGTTCAAGGCCTTAGATGTCTATGAAGTAAAGAGATGGGTTGGTTTATTTGAGCCAAAGAAAGCATGCCATTCCAAATGACTCCTTAGAATCCAGAAGAAGTGGTAGCCTCCCAGCCATCCTAAAGTGGCCTGAGGGAAACGAGCCAGGAGTCTCCCTTGGAAAAAGTTGATAGGCATCCATGGCAGGCAAGCGTTCACTGCGGGCAGCAGCCTAGTTGTCATCTGTGGCCATGGGTGAAGATTGAATCACCTTAGAGGCAGGTCCTGACTAGTTTCTCATCTTGAGGAATGGTTGGGCATCCCAGCAGAGTGAAAAGGACGTCAGTGTGGCTGTGAGCAAAATACCAATGTGATTTAGCCCTCAGCTTGGCCTGCTCCAATCAATTCTCTCTCCTACAGGCCGAGTGATATTTTAAAAACAGAAATTGGATTGTGTCACTGCCCTGATTAAAGTCCGAGCTCCTTGATGTGGGCCAAGAGGTCTAGTGGGAACTCGCCTGGGCTTTTCTTTCTCTCCAGCGCCGTTTTCAGCAGGCAAAGCTTCGTGTAACAGTCTCCAGGAACAGCCTCTGCCGTGCCGTGCAGCATTTCTCTCCTCTGTTTCACTCCTGCTTCTTGTGTCAAATGAATTGGCCCCTCCACAGACTTCTTTCTACACAGAGAAATGCTCTGTGACCCTCCTTTGTGACCCTTCTCTGTGACCCTCTCAGTATGTAAAGTACCTTGGGAGAAAGTTGCCGATCTTTGGCAAAATGATTTTCAAGGTTTTATAGGCTGTGAGGGCCAAAGTGGCTGTTTGCTCGTTATTCTACTGTCAGGCTCAGTAAAGGCTAATTAATGTTTTTGTTTTAACTATTTAAATGCTTTAAAAAGTGGTGTGTGTGTGTATGTGTGTGTGTGTGTGTGTGTGTGTGTGTGTGTATTGGGGGGAGAGAGCATGTATCTCTGAGCGAAGATGCCTGTGGAGGCCAGAGGAGGTTACAGGATCCATTGAAGCTGTAGTTACAGTAGTACAAGACACCACATTTGTGTGTCGGACACTGAATTCTGGTCCTCTAAGAGAGAATTATGTTTTCTTAACCTTTGAACCATTATGACCAGCTCCCAGAGATGTAGCTTAGACTGGCTTCAAAGCCACGACCCTCCTGCCTTCACCTTTTCAGTATATACTGCCATCATACACCACCACAACTGATTAATTAGGGTTCTGAAAAGTAACAGTTCAATGATTTTTCTCTCTCCTGACTCCACAGAGACTTAAAAGGTTTCTTCTATAGTTTCCCCTCTGAATACACACCCCATTCCCTACCTAATAAATTCATAACCTTCTTTTAAGATCCACATTCAATCTCCTTCTTTGAGGTAACTCTTTGTCCTGGTTGGAGAAGGTTCAAGGATGTATCTCAGTGAGAACATATTTCTGTATCATGTAATACATTAATAATGTCTGTTTGATGACCTGCTGTAACTTAGGGGGTCTCTTCTTGAGCCCTGAGTATGTTTCTGTGGTTTCTAAGTCATCAACAAGCAAATGTAGGGGCAGATGCTGGCTTACTCTATGTTTCTACCCTGACTCTTACACTCAGATTTCGTATGTAGCCATATGGCCATGCTTAAATGAGATGAAGAAGTGAAAGTATGATCCTGCCGTGTCCAAAAATAAGAAAAGAATGTATGAACAGTGCTACCGCCACAACCTGACTTTATACCTGGCTTCTCTAAGGTTACAGCCTTTCACTTCCAACAGCTTATCCATCACCATGCTATGGTCGTACTAAAGGCTTGCAATGAACAATAACAATAAGCTGCTTTCTGTGCTAGCTAGTTTTATGCCAACTTGATAAAAGCTATAATCATCTAAGAGAGAGGAGGGAACCTCAACCGAGACAGTTCCTCCATATGATCCCAGCTGAAGGGGATTTTCTTATTTAGTGGGCGGTGGAGGAGGGCCCAGCCCATTGTGGGTGGTCCCATCCCTTCGTTGATGCTCTTAGGTTCTATAAGAAATCAGGCTGACCTATTTATAATTGCCAGATGCTGGAAAGAACCCAGGTATCCCTCAACAGAAGAGTGGATGCAAAAAATGTGGTATATCTACACAATGGAGTACTATTCAGCCATTAGAAACAATGAATTCATGAAATTCTTAGGCAAATGGATGGAGTTAGAGAATATCATACTAAGTGAGGTAACCCAGACTCAAAAGGTGAATCATGGTATGCATTCACTATTAAGTGGATATTAACCTAGAAAACTGGAATACCCAAAACATAATCCACACATCAAATGAGGTACAAGAAGAAAGGAGGAGTGGCCCCTGGTTCTGGAAAGACTCAGTGAAACAGTACTCAGCAAAACCAGAACGGGGAAGTGGGAAGGGGTGGGTGGGAGGACAGGGGAAGAAAAGGGGGCTTACGGGACTTTCGGGGAGTGGGGGGGGGCTAGAAAAGGGGAAGTCATTTGAAATGTAAATAAATTATATTGAATAAAAAAAAAAGAGATCAGGCTGAACAAGCCACAGGGAGCAAGCCAGTAAGCAGCACCCCATCCATAGCGTCTGCATCAACTCTTGCCTCTAAGTCCCTGCCCTTTTTGAGTTCCTGTTTGACTTCCTTTGGTGATGAATGGTGATATGGAAGTGTAAGCCAAATAAACCCTTTCTTCCCCAAGTTGCTTTGGCCATACTGTTTCTTCAGAGCAATAGCAACTTAAATGAGGACACTTTAAAAGCAAAGCACAAAAGTGTGGTGCTGGCACTATGACTCTGGTCCTCTATCAGGATTCTCTGGAACACTCCCTAAGACACTGACTAGCACAGAGTTCGTTGTTGGCTGCTTGAGTTCTTTCATTACATTTTCATGCTTTTTTTCTCATACCAGGGTTACTAGAGTCTTGTTAACTGTGGGTCTCCTCCTAAGACCTCAATTACCAAACAATAACTCTTATTTACAGGCTGACAGTTCTTTAGGACTGAAACGAGTCTAATTTTATTCCACTGTGCTTTATTGGGAAATAAATCAAACTATGTTTCTTTTAAAAAAAAAACAGATAAATGCGTTTTCTAGTGACTTGCTATAGCCATTTTCCTTCTTTTCTATAAATTAAAATATTTGGATGTCAGTAATTATTGAATAAACTGGATTTGACTATTTTCAACTTCAAGGGCTTTTCAGCTGACGTTATAGCTAATAAGAGACTTAGGAATTCAAATCCCACGTGTAGCATGTTAAGTGGGATGACTCTGACAGATAATTTAACTTCTCTGAACCTCATTTTCTAGACTTTAAAATTGAGGTGACGTGTATGCTTTGATAATGGAGTTACATTCGAATCAAGCAGTTGATACTTGGGAGGTACAAAGCATTTGGTTCAGAACTGCCACACAGGGCAAGCTGATGAGGGCTTAAAGGTTCAGAGTATCAAATGACATCTCTGTTAGTGACTATCAGACCCTGAACTAGATCTCACATTTTCTGTCTTGGATTTCTGTGTTGTTTTAACAATCCCGCCAATAATTATGTAATACTACTTTGAACACAATGAACATAAATCAAAATTTGCAAATATAACTTCTAGAAAATCCTGGACCCACTGTTTACAGTGGTAAGGTATTTTGATCTTCATTAGGAATTACTTATGTAGAAAGCAGGTGTCTCTCTGACCTCCATCCCAAAGAGAATGCTATGTTCTGTTGAATGAGCCCATCACCTGATACACATCTCCAGGTCAACGTGCTGATTTTGCATCCCAAAACAGTTGCTATTTTCAATCTAGGTTACAGTGTGGAGGACATGGCTGCAGCATCATTTGCTAACAGATGGATTAACGCATGTCTCAGTCAGACACAAGCAGAGAGGGACTGGATTCCTTGATCTCGCTGATGAAAGCTGCAACATGTCCACTGAATGCCCAGTGCATGTTAATGGGCCTCAGTGTGGCAGATACAGAGCTCCTTGAGTTGGAGCATTTAACTAGAGTTTCTCCCTTAACAACTGGCTTCATCTTCACCCTTCTTGGGTTCTCAACTGTGATACCACCCCATGCATCTTTCTAGAATACTTTCAGCTCAGAATGGGGTCTAGTGCATCAACTGGTTTGTCACCTAAGTGTGTGAATTTAATGCACCTTGCTTTTACTCCTGACACCAGTGGTCATTGCCTTCCACAATTTCATTACAGGGCAATTATACTCTGACCCGATTGCTCCACTAACCATACTTTTCTTTCCTCTTTTTTAGATATTGATGAGTGTGCAGCTAAGATGCACTATTGTCATGCCAACACAGTGTGCGTCAACCTGCCGGGGTTATATCGCTGTGACTGCATCCCAGGATACATCCGTGTGGATGACTTCTCTTGTACGGGTGAGCAATAAGATTCACGGCTGCTTTGCTAAGTCATCCTTGCTCTGTACCATCCCTGTGTCATCAGCGTTATCCCCTCATGCAGAGTTCTGCGATTTACCCTCGCATTCTTTGTCTGACTTGCTTCAATATCATCTTTTGAGAAAAGGAAGCAATTTTATCTGCATAACGGATTTCCACAGCCAGTACTGACTGGGTGTGAGAACAGATACAAACAGGTTATGTGAGTTGAAATCAAAGCCCCAGTTGCCTATGGTAACACCGAGGGACCAAGGGATGGGAGTTCTAAAAATAGAAAGTGTCACACTATTCTCTTTCCATCATGATGAAATGGGTATTCTTTTGCCTATAAGAAAATGTGACAAAAGATAATCATTAGATTGGCAGGGGTGGTAAGTGCATTTAGTGGTCAGAGACTCTGCATTTGGAAGCCAGTCAGGATTACTTAGTTAAGGTTTACTTATTGTCAGTTTCTCTTCTCCTCTTTTCTCTGTGCTAAAACATTAGCCTGCAGCTCCATGGATTTAAGTCCCTGTCTCTGTATAAGAGGCACTGACATGTCATGTACCTAATTTGTAGTTGTATTGTACTTCTGTGTATGTGTATGTGTATGTGTGTGTATTATGTGTCTCTGTGTATATGTATGCATACGTATAGGTTCATAAACTTTATGACTATAAAATTATCTTGAATGCAGCATCTTTTGGTTTCTGCCCTCAGCAACTATCTTTCTCTTGAGTTTCTGAAATATGCATTTCATCTGTTGTTCAAGTTGACAAGAAGTCAGGTCCCACTTAACATGTGTATGACAAATCTCTTAATTTCCTCTCATTTCTGCATTTAAAAAAAAAAAAGCTGTCAATAATGGTATAATGTGCCCAGTTTTTTAGAGGTAAGCATTTTAAGGCTGTGCCTGATTCTTTCTCCTCCCTTGGAGCCATGGTTGATTGCGTCTGTATTCCTAGTTTTATGTGACTCAATCTTCCCACACTGCCACTGTCCTGAGCCTGTTTACTTCCACACACAGCTGTTCCATTCAGACAGAATTGTCTGTCTCCTACTCTGCTATAATCCATTCTTCATAGAGCAGCCAGAGTACATTTTTAAAAAGATTTATTTTTATTTCTTTCTGTGTGTCTCTCTTTCTGTCTCTCTGTCTCTGTCTCTCTCTTTCCTGCCCTCTGTGTGTGTCTGTTCATGTGTGTGTTTCTGTGTGTGCGCGTATTCCTGTGTACATGCATGTGAGTGTTTTCAGTGGCCAGAATGAGCACTGGACCTTTCTTCCCCACACCATGGAGCTGGAGCTACAGGTGTTTGTGATTTGAGTACTGGGAGCAAGCTCTGGTCCTCTGGGCGAGCAGCAAGCACTCTTTTCCACCAGGCCATCTCGCCAGGCCCTTGGAACACATTTCTATGAACTGAAAGTATACAAATGTGCTCAAAATTCTTCAGTATATCTCTGCACACAGAAAATCCAGTCGAATCTTTATATTCCAATGGAGAATCCTGGTGGCTTTATCCTTTCTGCCTCAAACTTTTTTGTACAGCATTTTCCTCCCACCTTACTCTCACAGGATGCTGACCTTCACTGAATCTTCTCTTTCCAATGAGCTTGTTTCTGCATTGGCTGTCACTCCCTCTTGGAAGCTTCTGGAAAGCTCTTCATACTGGGTTTATACAGGGAGTTCTGCCCCATTGAAATCTCAGCATAAAAATGAGGCTTCCACTGAGTAATGTAAATGACTAAATAGCCCCTTGCATTTACCCTGTCATGACATCTGAATTCAATCCCATGAGGACTAGATGATAATGTAGAGCATGTTTTAATATATAATATATGCATATATATATGTTTTTTCATTTGTTTTTCTACACTGTCTTGATGATCTACAACAATTGCCTGATGTAGACAGTGCTCAGTGAATATTGTAGAGTAAATGAATGCATTGAAATAATGTACCATGAGCGACCTTTCTAGTTCAGAAATCCTTAGATGTAAAATCTATCGCACAACATACAAAAACTTAGTTTGTATAGTATATATAAAGTAGTTGTCTTAGTTAGGGTTTCTATTGCTGTGAAGAGACACCATGACCACAGCAACTCTCATAAAGGACAACATTCATATGGGGCTGGCCTAGAGTTTCAGAGGTTTAGTCCATCATTGTCATGGCAGGAAGCATAGTGGCGTGCAGGCAGACATGGTGCTGGAGAAGGAGTCGAGGGCTCTACATCCAGATTGGTAGGCAGCAGGAAATGACTGAGATAAACTTCCTTTAACAATGCCATACCTACGTGGCAATACGTCCTAATAGTGCCACTCCCTGTGAGCCGATGGGTGTCATTTTCTTACCAAGCACCACAGTAGTTAATGTGACACTTAGCCAGAAAAAGATACTGTGCTGTTAAAAATAAGCCTAGGCATGAGAGATTTCACAGCTTCATCTCTTACTCCTGTTCATCTGCTGAGGATGAACAAGAGAGCTCAGACTAGCATTGCTTTGGGGTTCAAGCTAATGCCAGGGTCACTGTGATAAAAACTGGAGAAAAAAAGAACATGGGGTCCCCCTGTAGTTATGAAATACCCAGTAGGAGGTGATGCTAACCCCAGCTCATTATTAAGCTGTATCTGGAATTTCTGGACACAAAAAGTCGAGGAAGTGCAACCCTGTGGTGTCTTCTGGAGGAGAATCAGACATATTGGGTCCCTGTGCTAATGAACACTATAAACTGATACTCGGTTCTCAACATAGTTTTCCTTGATACCGGAAGCTCTCTATTGATCATTTTGCTGCATTAGTTGATGATGTAATAGAGAAGATAGTCTCAAAAACTAAGGTAGAAGATGCACTCAGTAGTGGGTAGCTTGCCTAGCATGTGAGGCCCAGTGTTCAAGCCTCAGAACTGCAAAGTAAAACAAAAGCAAAAGTGCAAGGATAAGCTCATGACATTACGTATATGAGAGAGGTACCAGCAAACAGTCATAGGGAAAGGGTCCGTAGTCTTCAAGAAAGAGTACTAATTATTCTTAATTTTGCAAGCCAGAGGAAGCTACTGGAATTAACTGGAACATGTTCACATGTGGTGAATACATTACCTTAGAATTTTACAGTGGACAGTTGGGATGGGAAGGGACCTCTGACAAAGATCGTAAACTGAGTTCCTGGAACTAGGGCATCTACCTTGAAAGAGGCTAAATATAGTGCTAAATATAGTGTTTATTGTTCAAGAATGGAACTTGTCTCCCACCTAATATTTGACATTTGCTTATCTATTGATGAAGACTTCTTCTTCCCTTAAGTCATAAGTTGGTGATGAAACAAAAATGACATGTGATAGATTTCTGCCAATATTTATGTGTGCGTGTGTGTGTGTGCACGCGCGCGTGCGCACGCGCGCGCGCATGTGCACGCGCGCGCGCATGTGCACATGTATATCATATTTCTAATTTCTAGATGACAATTTGCTGGAGAAGTTGCCAGGCTAGAAAGTATCATGATTATCCTAAGAGTTTTGTATAACATTTTTGTATTGTTTCCAAAAATCATGCTGTCTCCATTCTGGATCAATTATCTACTGTTGCTCTTCCTGGTGGTTTTCTAGTGTGTCAAAGTCGTAGCTGTTTCTCATACTTTGCTGTCTCTTCCATGCAGGACTCATCAGTCATCATTTATTAGGCATTTGGTTAAGATCAAATGGAGACCTCAGTAGACATACTGAAAAATTTCATGTAACCAATAATTAGTGAGTCTGTGCCCACAGAATTCATGGCTAACGAAGGGTCAGCTTTATATTGAAGAAGCTATTTAATTACCAACAGAAATAGTCCATTTGCCAAACCAACCAATCTTCTGTGGGTAGATGGGAGTAGATAATTACCAGATGTTAAATACTTTGTGGTCTTTACTCCTTAAAATACATAATGTAAGGGTCCTGCACTACCTGTCTCAAATGCTTTATGCTAGAAGTCCTCTCAGATACCTTCACTTGAAACTGGTCCTGGGAAAGAAAAGTCAAGTAAGAAACAGGTATGTAAAAAGAATTCATTCGTTTTTATTTTATGATTTTTTTCTTGTTAAAATCTAGGGGAATGGAGGTTCCCAAGTCCTGACACTATTACTGGGGCTATGGAGTGCTCACAAAAAGGGACCGAGCATGACTGCACTCCAGTCAGACCCAACAAGCAGCTCAAGAGTCAGATGCAGATATTTGCACCCAATCAATGGACAGAAGCTGCTGACCCATGTGGTTGAATTAGGGAAGGCTGAAAGACGATGAAGAGAAATGTAATCCTGTAAGAGAACCAGCAGTCTCATTTAATAGGGTTCCCCAAGATCTTGCAAACACTGGACCCCCAAACAGGCAGCTGCTATGAGGCCCCCAACACATAGAGTAGAGAACTGCTGGGTTAGTGTTCATTCAGAGATAATGCACCTAATCCTCAAGAGACTAGAGGCCCCAGGGAGTTTAGAGGTCAGGGGTAGGGGTGGGGACATCCACATGGAAACGGGAGTGGGGAGGAGGTACAGGATGTGGAACAGTCAGAGGGTGTGGAACAGTCAGAGGGTGAGCTGGAGGTTGGGGGAATAAAATATGGAGTGTAAAAAATTAAATAAAAATTTTATCATATATATATGTATGTATATATATATATATACACACACACACACACACACACACACACACACACACACACACACATACATACATATGGGGAAAACAGACCTGGAGCTCTGTTAGTAAAATGCTTCCTTGACAGGCATAAAACCCAGGACTCTATCCCAAGCACTATATAAAACCAAGAGTAGTGGCCCCCATTTCTAATCCAGCACTCGGGAGGTGAAAGAAAGTTAAAGGTCAAGGTCATCCTTGAGTTATAGTGAGTTTAGTGAGTTTGAAGCCAGCCTGGGCTATCCATGACTCCCCTGCGACCCCTATCTATCTCCTTACCTTCCTACCTCTCTGCTTATAGGGTAACACCACTCCCAGAGGTTCACAGTGAGAAAAGTGTTCTAAAACCTGAAAGTCTAACTCAGTAATTTCTCTTGGAGAGTCAAGGCTGTCTTTTACAACTATTTATTATGCATCAGTTTCTTGAATAATTTTCACTGGGGTATTTGAAGCATAAACTCTAACACATTTGACTTTTGACTCTGTGCAGGGTGGAGGCAGTCTTAAAAGTGTTTGCCCTGAAAGTTGTGCCAGTCTGGAGCCGTGTCTGTGCTCTCTTGAGGTTCTTTAGTGGCTCCTGTATGAATTGTGAAAGGACAAGGGCCACTGTATAGCTTCCTGTGTGAGGAGAGACTTCTGAATACTGTTTTAATTTTTGAAATGGTTGACAGGCTTGATTTATTGGCTTCTGACTTTCATTTAACCCCAGCCAAACTCCTCATGCTGTGGCTGTTTGCTAAAATGTTCTCATTAGAGATGCAGGCAGGTTTAAAGAGATTCTCCTGATTTACAGCAAAAGCATGTGACAATAGGACAGGTGCTTAACAGTAATGGGTAAGCATCCATTTTTATGCCAAAAACTTCCCATGAAGGTAGGATATAAAGAGAAAAAGTAAGATAAATACATCATGTGATTCCTATTACATCACTAAAGAGATTTTTATCTTCTTAATATTGGTGTGGAAGAAACCTTGAAGGAAGCACATGTTCGAAATACTCAGATAAAGCTTAACGAATTAGACATAAAAGTCTGTTAACTTAATGGCTTGAAACGAAGAGAGGTTAGACAAGTCCTTAAAGCCCTTTGAGGAACAGTTAGCTGGTAGGGATTTTAGGATTGTTTTCTGGAATACATTTTTAGCATAAGGCAGATGATATACACATCATTTCCAAATGTCAGGTGGTTGGCATTTCCCCATTTAATATTCCATGCCATGTGAACTTGAGAGAACATTCGTCAAGTTGACGGGATGGTGTTGTCAAGTACCCTTGCCTTTTGGGTGCATGGTGTGTGCTTGCTTCAGGATGCTTGCAGTTTTTATTTTAGGCTGTCTGTCAGCATTGAGGGGGGCATGTTACTGGAGTGAATACTTGTTTTTGGGTTTTAGAAGAGGTGATACAATGCGGAAATGCAATGAATCTAAGCATTAGTCTAGAAAACCTTATCACTAATTAGATTCAATAGGCTATAAAAATAATGAGAGGACATGACGTGAAAGAGAGGGATTTGGGAGAAGAAAAATATAATGCAAGTATGGGTGAAAGTTTAAAAGAATTAAGAAATCCATAAAACCAAAATTCCTATGCCAACTAAGAGTATAGAATATGTTTATTAAAGATAAGAGGAATCACATGTCAATATATTGAATAAGAAGTCACAACAAGAAGTGCTTTTCTGGATATCTAAATATTTACCTAGGAGGTTTTACTACTTTAAAGAGATATTTGCCTTTTACTTTGATTTGTTGGTTTGATAATTGCCTCGCTTTTTCTTTCCTTTATTTAAAGAAATAAGGGGACCCCATGGTCTACCTACCCCACCAAAGCAGGAATGTGACTATACTATATTAGCACTCTAAAATTATAACTGGTTAGGACAGAGATGGCCAATCTTACCTCAGATACATCTGAAACATTTTAAAAAGAGAGTTAGTTACTCTCTCCTTTGAGACTTTGACTTCTTTGGGGTTAAGATTGGGAATGAACCTTTGTACATTAGTTGAAACATCTATATGTGCAGTCAAGGTTGGGGGTTGCTGCTTCAGCAGAGAGCAGAGGAAGTCAGCATGTGGAGAGAGAAAAAGTAAGAAGAACAGATAATTATCTTCTATATTGTAAATTTTTTTAAAAAAAATCTTAAAATGGTGTAAAATGGTGGCAGTAGACATGGAGTTGGATACACAGTAAAAGCAGAAATTCAATCAGTGTTTAAAGGAAGGCCTTATGTTCAAGGCTGCACTTTGTAATGAATGGGGCATGGGAAAGAAAAGCATCATGTGATGTCCTCGAAGGTGGGAGAGATCCAACTGTGTCATGTAGAACAAGCTGGGTATCTGCATAGTGACTTTGTGTTGTGTGTGTCATATTCAACACTCTGTGGATTGGCTATCTGAAATCCTATAGAGCTGACATGACCCAAAAGCAGTGCAGTCTTCCCACCATAACCAGGCAACTCAGGTCCCAGTACCATTCCAGGGGAATTTAAAAATTATACAGCAGTGAATTAATTACACATCTTTGGACTAGAAAAGTCCATTTATTACAATTGAACAAAGTCAATGTCAAAAAAGGAGAAAAGAATGTTAAGTCTCTCTTAAAAGAGATTGCAAAGGTGAGGAAATTATTGCCAAGCATAGTCACTTAGGTTATTTTAGTTTTCCATATGTAATACTGGAAAATTCAATGTTAATATCATGCTGAGATTAATTCAGTCTCGAAAATGCATGTCAGAGAGGCCACTAGAGAGTGTTTAGCTTGAACTTTTATGATGGAAGTCATTCTGAAGGACTGTTGGGCTTCTTTGTTGCTTTAAATGGTGTTCTTTTTCACCCTGTCTGTGTTATGAAGGAGCTGAATCACGTGGGCCACTGTAGAGCAACCAGGACAAATGATGGAGCTCACCCCTGGGGCGTTTGTGCACAAACCTATTAAGTACTATGCTGCCCTTGACCCAAATTCATCATAAAGGCTTGTGAATATTTCTGTACAAGCTATTGTTAGAGCTGTTCTTTCAGAATGACAATTAATTTTCACATAAAGGGGTTTGATTAAGAGTACTCCAGCACTTAAGAACTGTATAGACAGTGTTACAGTCCCACCACATCTGCATCTGGGTCATGAGTAGTTGTTTCTCTCTAACCTGGATTCCTGTCTTGTATTCTTTATTTCCATCCAAAGGATATAGTGTGTGTGTGTGTGTGTGTGTGTGTGTGTGTGTGTGTGTGTGTGTGTGTTTGCATTGCTTATCTATCTATGACACAGAGAGAGACAGAAGGGGGGAAGAGCGAAGTCTTGTGTTCTTAAGGTTATAGTCTGATACTTATACAGAGAGAGGATTGTGATATATGATATGCATGTGCGAGTATATATAGATACAGAGAGAGGATTAATCTAGGTGATTATAACAAATAAATAAAAAAATATACAACCAAACCCAAACTACAGTCAGTGAGTTAGCTGTCTTGTGAGGCAAGCTCATTCTCACATAACTCACAAGCTAGAGACATAGCTTCTCTGTTAAGTCGACCCCTCCATTTCCTCTTCAATAAAATTCTTCTAGATTTTTACTCTATTTTTCTATTGTGATACTTTGAAACCTAATCATGTACTTTTTTTTCTATATTCTTTGTTTACATTCCAAATGATTTTCCCTTTCCTGGTTCCCCCTCCCCATAAGTCTCATAAGCCCTCTTCCCTCTGCCCACTCTCCAACCCCCTCCCACTTCTCTGTCCTAGTACTCCCCTACAATGCTGCATCAAGCCTTTCCAGGACCAGGGCCTTCTCCTTCCTTCTTGGGAATTATTTGATATGTGAATTGTGTTTTGTGTATTCAGAGCTTCTGGGCTTATCAGTGACTGCATTCCATGTGTGTTCTTTTGTGAATGAGCTACCTCATTTAGGATGATATTTTCCAGTTTCAACCATTTGCCTATGAATTTCATGAATTCATTGTTTGTAATTGCTGAGTAGTATTCCATTGCATAAATATATCACATTTTCTGTATCCATTCCTCCACTGAGGGACATCTGGGTTCTTTCCAGCTTCTGGCTATTATAAATAAGGTTGCTATGAACATAGCAGAACATGTGTCCTTATTGCATGCTGGGGAATCCTCTGGGTATATGCCTGGAAATAAAACTTTTCCAAATGTTACAGCTGAACTCAGCCGCATCCCAGACTCACAAAGGAAAGACCATTCCTTTTTCCCTGTCACTTCTTGGGACTCAGAATGTCTTTATCTGAAGTGTCACCCTAGTAGCTTTACTTCAGTGCCATATTCACAAAAAAGTAGTTTGGTATATTGGTTCATAAAATGTATCCTGAAGAGGTGAAGAGCATGGCCTTGAATGAAGATTTATCTTCTCAGATCCTACGATAGGAAATGGTTTCTTCTATATAATTGCTCAGCTCCCCAGTAACAATGCATGTTATATTGTCAAGAAAGGAGAATATTTGTGTGTGGGTAGCACGCTTGTGAGGGAGAGTGCATGCAAATGTGCATGTAGGTTTCTTTGGGTATCCATGTGTGCATATGTGTATAAGTATGTATGTGTGGAGATCCACTAATTTTTAGGGCAACTGACAGCATATATCAGAGTATACTTAAACTCTGAATACATTTTTCAGGTTAGGAATAATGAAAATAGCTATTTTCTTGAAATGCTGTGGGACTATCTATGTAGATGGACATAGAGATAAATATCATATATTCACATGTATGTCAAATAATAGGCATTTTCCTACATTGCCTTGGGAATATAAATTACTACAACCTTTCTTGCAGGTCATTTGATGAGTGTATCAGAAGCAACTTATTTATAGCAACTTGTCTGCAAGAGCTGATCTGTCACAATTATTACATAAGATTTTCATTGTGGCCATTCATTTCATTGTTTATAAGGAAATAAAAAGACTACAAATAGTGTTAGTATACAGCAAAGGAGATTTGGTTAGTGTATATTATTTACAAATAATGATGTGCAATATATAATAAGTAACATTTAAAGGACAGTTAATTGTCAATAGAAAATTCACACTGTGCAGTGTGGTAAGATTTAAGACGGGCGTTTTATTGTATTTTAGTTATGGTTATACATACGCAGGCATGCGTGTGTATGAATACAAGCACAGACTGAGATATCTGTAATGTAAGTATGTAACATAGAGTAACAAAGTAGCTGACAGTTTCTCTGTATTCACGTATTTAAAAAAATTCACAGACAAGGATATCAGTATATCTGCCTTTTACTATCAGGAAACATGAGATTAAAGTATTAGAAAACAAAAATCTGATAAAGCT
Organism: Apodemus sylvaticus; assembly: GCF_947179515.1. Taxonomy (NCBI): domain Eukaryota; kingdom Metazoa; phylum Chordata; class Mammalia; order Rodentia; family Muridae; genus Apodemus; species Apodemus sylvaticus. The sequence continues at coordinate 163,892,207 of NC_067472.1, read as the reverse complement.
GACATTGAATGTTTCCTCTTTAAAGTCTCAAATGTTATCCGATTTTTTTTTCAGTGAATGTTTTAAGTCCATAGTGTTAATTTCTTCCATTTCTTACATGGTTTATGGCTCTAAGCTAACGAGATTAAAAAGCTTTGATATGTTTTATCAAATTCTGTTAGAACTTTGTGGTTGGCATGTGTCTCTGTATGTGCCTTTGAAGTCATGGCTCTCTCTTAGTTCATTCATTAACTTAGTGGCTTGTCAACAGTAGAAATGGATGTCTTGCCATTCAGACTGAAAATTCTAGATCAAAGCAACTGCAGATTTTATGCCTCATAAGGACATGTTCATCATTTGATCTTCACATGTTGCAAGGGGTGAGGGACCTTCCTGGATGCCTTGTATAAGGGCTGATGACCTGATTGCATCCCTGAGACTTCACCTATGGAATGAATTCCAGCATATAACAAATGTCCAACTCTCTACAGATGATGCCTTTGACCTTTGGTACCTAGCACCTGACATCACATCTTACCACTTTTTATGAAAAACTGCTCTTTTGACAGTTTCTAGAACCAGAGGGTTTTCCCAGGTTTTTCTGCACCCGGGTTAAGATAAAGATGCTGAACAGAGGCACAAAACACCAAGGGTTTCCTCAGTAAAGTGGCCATTAGAACATAGCTAGGAAATGGCCTCATGTAGCTCTTGCCAATAGTGCACCAGATGAATTGCGCCAAGGCAATATATAGTTTTCTTTTCTTTGTTGGACCTTGGCAGATTAAAGTTTCAGTCAGAGGGGTTGGAATTATAAATTAGGTTTCTTCTGAAAAGAGATTCTAAAATAGAGAATTTTACAAACTATTACTTTTCTAATTCTGTGATTCTGTAAGATTTGGTTCCTGACCTCCAGGAGGTTATGGTCTCTTTGGGAGACATAAAATTTACATTTAAGGAGAATAACTTTATAGGGCATATAACTGACTGCTAAATTGTGAGACACGGGCAATAAATGCCAGAGAACACAGATACCAGGAGGAAGAGGAATTAATTACTCAGGGGGGAGAGATTGTGTGTGCTTTCCACCCTTCCACAAGGTGCGTGGAAGGGTGCATTAGGGTTTGACATTAGGTAGGTGTTTAGGTGAGGGCAGTGAGAAATAATGGGGTCAGGTACTTTAAGTTAGGTCCATTTGTGTTTGTTAATCTATGATGGGTTCTGGAGGTGACTCCCATAGAAACGAAAAGACCATGTAGCATGGAAAGATGGCTCCGTTGTTATAAGTACATTTTGCTCTTCCAGAGGATTTGAGGCCAGCTTCTAGCACCCTCTACACAGCTCACTGTACTGGTATCTTTAACTCCAGGGTATTCAATACCCTCATCATCTGGCTTCCATGGGTCCCCTACACACACACACACACACACACACACACACACACACACACACACACACCACAGAGAGAGAGAGAGAGAGAGAGTGAGAGAGACAGACAGATAGACAGACAAACAGACAGACACAGACACACAGAGAACAGAGGGACAGAGCGAGACAGAGACGGAGGGAGACAGAGACATAGAGACTGAGAGTGATAGGGACAGAGACAAAGAGAGTCAAAAATAAACTTTTAAGAAGAGAAGTGAAGAGAGTGGGAGCTGCTGAAGGAAACAGGCCTAGATTCCTACCCCAATCTCAGCATCAGCCTGAACTGACTCCAGGAAATCAGACTCCCCTTCCTTCTAGAACTTTATAGGGAATGGGGCAGAGACTATTTGCAAAATGCTTGGAAGAAGAGCCCTTGAAGCTCTGAAAATGCTAATGGGACATAGTTCATCTGCCTAGTGGGCAGCAACCATCGTTAGGATAAAGTGTGAAACATGTGAGCTTGGGACAGTGGCTGGGCCTGGACCTAGAATTCATGGTTCCCTTTATCACCCTAAGAGAAGTTAGATTGTGAGGCTCGAACATGATGGAGACAGTGCAAGAGTGGCTCATATTAAGTGTTCAACTGAAGCCCCGGGCCGTGCTGCCCGCATTCCCCTCTCATCATCATAGGGCTCTTAAACTACTTAGCATCATCTTCAGAACATCTGTTTATTTCCAGAATCAGTGAGAACCCGTGCCTGCGGTGCGCTGCTTCAGGATTACAGCTTACGAAGAGACAGTGGGAAGTGGGCCTTTGGAACTCTGGGGAAGGGAAGATGGCCTTTGGAACTCTGCTGAATACATTCCTATGTTTAAAGGGAAGTCTTGTCTTCTATAACCCTGAGTTTGTAGGTTGTTGTGGAGACAACATTGAAAAATGTACTGTTTAAAAATTTATCTGTTCCCTAGAAGGAAAGTCCCTTGAACTCTGAGCAACTTTTGTATCTACGGGCTTTGCTGGGGAGCATCTAGTTAGTCCTTGAAGGGAGCCAGGGGGCAAAGTGATTTCAAAAGATGGATGAGAGCCTATGAGCTTGGTGGAAGTCAGAGAGCAGGCTGAGGGTTTGGGGAAATGTTCTTAGAGGGACTTACTTAGAGCACACAGACGGCATGTACAGAAAGCAGAAATCAGCAAAGTCATAAAAGGGCTTTTCTTAATCATGGCAGCAGTGTACGAATACTGTAGCAACAAGAAGAAACTAAGAAGAGCAAGAAAATGAAAACCATCCATAGCTGAACCAGTGAAGATGCCTTTAATGCTCTGAGTATTTCTTTCTTAGTAGGTTTTAAACAATTCATGATTCTCTATACAGTGGAAAAAAATCACATTGTAACTGTCAGTTAATATCTTTTAAGCTTTACTTATTTCATAAGCTTTTCCTAAATTGGCCAAGTTCCTGTAAGAAGAGTACAAGTATTTATGGTTGAAAATATTGTCATCTCCACTTTTCCCACACCAGAAAAGGAGTAATATCCAATCACCTCTGTCTTCCTTTGGTTCCATGGGGACATTCACAAGCTTTGTTTTCCCCTCTGTTATGACAGCCTTTACTTCCACACCATTTAGATAAAGAATGAGCCACAGACAGAGCCAAGGCACACCAATGCAGGAAATACACATGATTAACTTGTGGGTGACTGGTAGAAAGAATGACAGCTTCCCTGGTGATGGTTATTTAGATACATTTTAAAGAAGGGTAACACAGAAAGGGCCCAAATACTGTGTAACCTGTGTGTGTTCCAATGAGTGAGTATGTTTACCTTTGTATGCATGTGTTAATTCATAAGAAAGTTTCCCAAAAATTAAAAATAGAAAACAAAAACAGAATTATCAGATATGGCAATTATATGCTTGATGTGCCCTAAATAATCAAAAATGATGTCTAGATGATATACTTTTATCCCCGTATTGACTACAGCAGCATTTGAGAGAGATGCAACATGTACATAATCTAGGGGCTCACCAGAAGAGGAACAGACAAGCTATACGCAGCACAGGAACAGCAAGTCTGTTTCTCTTGAACGGGAGGGAGTTTTGAAGCACTCTACAGCAAGGATGAAACTCTAGGGTATACTCAGTAGAGTAAGCCAGCCAGCTGCTGACAGACAAACATTGTGATTCCAGTTGTGGAACACAGTCAGGGCAAATAAATTGCTAGAGGCAGGAAGTAAAAGGGCCATGAATGGCTGTACACTGGTAGATAGCATAAATAAGCACTATGCCACTGAATAGGACAGAAGAAAATGGTGACAATGTTAAATTCTACTATGTGGATTTTGTCACTGTAAAAATTAGAATAAAACTGCCTTCAAGGAAAGATTTCTTCCTAAATGTCTAGAAACCAGACTTAGCATCACTTTCCTTGTGTTTCGATTGCATGTTGGTCATCAGCTTCATTTTAAACTTAGAGTGTGTCTTCCTAATGCATGTCTTTGTTTATTCATGTATTAAACATCTATTGAGAATGTTCTGTCAGGTGTTAAGTATGGATGTCAGGGATATGCCAGTGAATGAAAGAGGTAAAATATAGCTGTGAATAGTGCTGGGGTTGGGAAGCCATGAGACACTGAACATACTGTGTGTGGGGGAAGATGTTCTGGAAGTCGACATGCACTCTGCAGAAGCATACGCTGAAGGAGGGAGCTCAGCTGTAGAAATGTAGAGTTGCTGTTTTATGTGGAATGGCCTGGAGAAATCTCACGGATGATGCATGGTAGAAATGAAAGAGCAGAACCCACTGCTGAATGGTACGTGGTGTGTCCTGTGTGGAAATCACACCCTGTGTGCTGCACGGTGGAAATCACATACTTTACGCTATACTGTTGATTTTGAACACCATATGCTCCACTGTAGAAATTTCATATGTGGCAGGATTTAGGGTCCTCATAACTGATACCTGGTCTGTCTCCGGCTAGTCCTTTCACTTTTGTGAACCTTGATGCCATCCTCCATAAAACATAGGAAATAATAATTTCCCAAAGGTTTTAGGAAACTAATTAGAAATTAGTATTGTAAAATACAAAATAACAACCATTATTACTAGGGTTTTACAATGGGATTAATACATAAAAGAATTTGCATAGGTTCACACACATATATGCACCTGCACATGCATGCAACTGCATGCATGAACACTTAAGTATATATTCACCTGCCCACATGTGTACCTACACAAATGTACCTACCTGCATATGCATGCAGCTGCACACTTGCAATCTTGCACAGATGTGCCTGTTCATACATGTGCACCTGCACACATATACAGTATACATTTGCACCAAGAGAAAGTATCTGCAAGAGAGAATATTCCAGGTAATTTCTAGTATCTGCCTTTTAATTTAATTTTTCCAGTTTATAGAATAAGACTTCAAATAGTCATCTCTTCTGAGACTTAGGATTAAATATGGGAACTCGTTAAATACATAAACTGCAATTGACACCTCCCTTGCCTGCCAACTTCTCTGGTTCTCCCTGTTAGACTAAATCATGTGTGATCCAAGGCCTGGGAGAATGACAGATTCTGGGTCAGTTCTGTCCTCCCAGGTCTTGTAGATGACAGAAGCCAGCCACTGGGTAAATGGGGCGCTACTGTATTTTTCTTCTAAATAGAAAGCAAGACTTCAGTGGCCCTAGCCATTACCAGACAATATCCCTCTTAGAAGAGGAGTACAGTTCAGGAAGGGGTATTTCACACCCAGCATGTAGGAAATTCATTGCCAAAGTCCCATTACTGATAACAAGGCCTTCACATTTAATTCTACAGGCCAACCGTGGCAGGCCCAGAGCCCAGGCCAGAAAATCTCCAAGCAACCAGGCAGCTAAAAGAGCCCTGGTATTCCCTACCCCTTTTATTTTTGCTTCTGTCATTTTCTATTTTCTTTGCTCTTGAAAAATAATTCAGAAAAGAAAAGAGGACTAGAGCCCTAGCTTGTTAACATAGAGGACAAATACATTAGGAGACTGATCCCCAGTTACCTGCAGGGTCTTGCAAATGGAGTGTTTCATTTTTGGGCGGTGGGGTGGGAGTGTTTCCTGTGGGGCTTTGCAGTCAATTAGCTTTTTTTCTGTAGCCCAAAAGGATGTCAGGGCTTTGTGTATGAAATTCACAGAAGGGGTTTCTGCAGGTTTTTATTGGGTGCTCAGCAACAGGTCTTAGGCTGATAGGACTGGGGGGTTGATTCATAAGGGGTTAGGAGAGAACAGCAGAGGAGAAAACAGCAAGATCATCAAACAGTATCAGCTTGTTGTCTTGAATCCAGGTGGACAGAGCCAGGGAGATAACACGGAGCATCTGAGACCCAGCTCTGGCTGCTATCAAAGGTGAGGAGCCAGGAAGCTTTATGTTGGAACCTTCTCATGTGCCAACTAGGGTGTATTTATATAATTTGGTATCTACCCATTTATTCACTCCTGAAAGTTGTCTCTAATAGAAGGAAATATCGGTAACACAATATATTAATAACATATGCATTAATATAGAAATAAACTCAGAACTAAATTTCAATATAATTATTTGAATTATTTATTGTTTTAGGGTTTTTATTGCTGTGAAGAGATTCATTTAATTAGGACTGACTTACAGATCAACGATTTAGTCCATTATTGTCATGGAGGAAGCAAGGTAGCATGCAGGCAGATATGGTGCTGGAGAATTAGCTTAGAGTTCTATATCCAGATCCTTAGGCAGCAGGAAAAAAGTGACACTGGGCCTGACTTGAGCTTCTAAAACCTCAAAGACCACTTCTAGTGACACACTTCTTCCACCAAGGCCACATCTACTCCAACACTGCCATGTCTCCTAGTAGTGCCACTCCCTGTGAGCCTATGGGACCATTTTCACTCAAACCACCACATTCATGTAAAAGCAGCACTTCCATAAATATATGAAGCAAATAATTGGGGCTACCAGTTGTGCTAGTGAACATTAATTGGGAACTTGATGCAACCTAGAATCGAGTCTTAATGAGACTTTTTACCTCGATCAGGCCAGCCTGTAGGCATATTTTTGAGGGAATGTTTCTGTCTCAATTGTTAATTGATATTGGAAGATCCCATTGTGTGTAGCAACTTTCCATGGGCAGGAAACTGTTTAAGAGAAGAAAAAGCTAATGGGGCAAAATCACCAAGGGATCAAGGACCCATGTGTTTATTCTCTCTCTTTTTGTCTGTGGCTGTGATGCTCTACATTCCTGCCTTTACTTCCCCACAAAAAATAGACCATAACCTGGAATTGTTTGCCTGATAAATCCTTTCTTTCCTAAGATGATTTTTGGCAAGGATATATCACAGTGACAGAAGCACAACTAGGACACTGGGCATGGTGAATGCTGAGTGTTTGCAAAGCTAATGGGGCAGAGAAGAAAGGATTTGGCATTGTGCACAAGACCTATTGTGATCCAGACCACACATTCACCCTTTAGGCTTCAGTTCCATCATCTGTTGGAGAGTATTAAATTACAGAGTATAGATTAGATTATAAATATTGGAATTTAGATTAGGTATGGATTAGAATAGCAGCTTATACTAGAATATATATTTCAAAACTTTCAATTTGAGGAAACTCACCTCTTTAAAAAACATGGTTTTCATCATGTCATCTATGGTAATGGTGCTAATGAGATATTCTTATTCTTTTGTTTTGCTGTAAACATACATCTATTATCATTTTTAGCATTAAAATTTGTTTGATTTATACAACTTTATTTTAATGTCCTTTTCATCTTATATGGATAGCCTATAAACAGGTGTCTTATTAGGAACCCAAGACTATCATCCAGACAATACTCATTTTCTGGTAGTGTTTGTTTTCCTTAATAGCCCATGGAACTTTTGCATATTGGCTCAGGCCATAATAATAGCAGGCACTTGTCACACAAGTGACAAAGGGCCCTCCTTTGTAGCTTGAGATTATGGTTTCTGTGATGAACTGTTGGAGACTCAGGATAGCAGGAATGCTATCCTGCTGAGAATTGATGTTTGTGGGCAAGCACATGTTAGCATCGTCCTTGCTGTTTGTTTATTTGCTGCCAACAGAGTCAGACTGGATCTGTACTTGCTGATGATGTGGTGATTCTGGTGCCAGATGAAGACTAGCCTATGTGGAGAAACATTGGGAAGCAATGGAAACTATGGAAGAAATACAGTCACTACAGGAACATTTGCCACCTTTGAGGCTCAGATTAACATTGCTTTGGACAAAATGCGTTGTCACTTCTTTCTTTTTTTAAATTTTTTAAAAATTTTATTCATTTTTTATTTACATTTCAAATGATTTCCCCTTTTCTGGTCCCCCACTCCCCGAAAGTCACATAAGCCCCCTTCCCTCCCTCTGTTCTCCCACCCATCCCTTCCCACTTCCCTGTTCTGGTTTTGCCCTATACTGCTACACTGAGTCTTTCCAGAACCAGGGGCCACTCCTCCATTCTTTTTGTACATCATTTGATGTGTGGATTATGTTTTGGGTATTCCAGTTTTCCAGGCTAGTATCCACTTATTAGTGAGTGCATACCATGATTCATCTTTTGAGTCTGGGTTACCTCACTTAGTATGATGTTCTGCAGCTCCATCTATTTGCCTAAGAATTTCATGAATTCATTGTTTCTAATGGCTGAATAGTACTCCATTGTGTAGATATACCACATTTTATTATTCTTTAATATATGATGCGCACATCCATGTTTAGTTGGTCATGAGGGACCAAGATTAGAGAGGAAGGATCTCCTCAGCCAGGAGGTCTAGGAAGGCATCTTTGGTACTGTGAAAGAAGATTTTGTTGTTTGAGTGGTGAAACTGTGAGTTTAGACCTCATTCCAGGGTAGGGTAGAGCCTAAACAGCAAGAAAGGCTGAAGAGCTGCTTAGGTATGCCCTCTCAGATATTCTGGCCTTTAATCTTCTGCAGGAAAGAGAGTCCTTTAAAAGATGGAGCACCCTTGAAATCCATCTGTGCATCTTCAGCTCCTTTTCTTTAAAATCCCTAATTTTGACAATTCTGGTAATCATGTAGTCAGTAGTACATCCATATACATTGAGTCTCAACTATGTACCAGATCCTTCATTGTGCCAAGGATATGATGGCCAGAGAGGCAGGATCCCATTTCCCTTTGAGACACTCTGTAGAGGCATCTGTTATCTTTGCACTTACTTCAGACTTCCTATGAAGTTGACCTTGGTAGAAGCAACATTCTAGCTCCACCTCCCATACCCTTGAAGAGAGGAGTTTGCTAGCAATAATAGGCTGTTGCATAGAACATAATTTGAGATACAAAGTTCAAATCACAAGCATGAGCAGAATATTGGTACTAGCAGACCCAGGCTTAATAGCTCACTGAGTTTGTATAATATTGCTGAATTCACTCAAAGATATGATTGCTTTATGCATACTGTGCATAGAATTAGTGTTTACATCATAGGGTGATCTTAAGATTCACTAGACCTAATGCCTAACATAGGTATGTGTACAATATGTCAATCTATATACTCCTACTAAAATCACATTTGATTCTAACACTACTGAGCATGGAATCGCATTTCCTCTTTACAAAGAAAAGAAAATACAGGATCACCCCTATTGTTTTCAACTAAATGCAGAAAGTGTCTTGATTTCGGGGAGAATAGGGACCAGGTAATCAGCTTCTTTGTGGGTTTTTTGAGTGGTAGGAAGAAAAAAAGTTAATTCTGTTTCTGTTGAAGCAATAGTGTTTGTACATTTTGGGACTGACATGTCCAGTGAGTGTTAAATTATAAAGAACTGCATCAGAGGAGTGTATAATTATCTGACATGATGCAAATTCCAGAAAGCATCCCAGGCTGTGTCAAGCAGAGCTGAGTCCATGGTTTGGCTTCAGAAAGACCAGACTCTCTGTCTTTGTTTCACAGCTGTGTTACCTGCAGCAAGTCATTTTAACTGGTTTGAATCCATTTATATTGGCAAGGCAAGGATGGGGGCAATAGACTTGTCTATTTTATGGATAGCTTGGAAGTTCTGTGAGTTATCAAATGTACAATCTGAAGTGGCACCATGGCACATGGCACGTGTGTTTGCACTTTGAAATATTACAGCATTGCAGTTTCTTAATAAATACCTTATATTTTCTCTATCTGCCTGCCTGCCTGTCTCTCTCTCTGTGTGTGTGTTAAGAGACAGAGAGAAACAGAGAAAGAGAGAGAGAGAGAGAGAGAGAGAGAGAGAGAGAGAGAGAGAGAGAGAGAGAGAGAGAGAGAAGTGTACATATTGTATACCTGCATGTGTCTATAGATGGACACCCATGTATACTCATGAAGGGAATAGGAATCTCTTTGATATCCTGTTCTTTCACTCTCCATTTATTCATTTGAGATGTTCTAACCAGCTTGGAATTAGGCTAGCTGCAAGTGAGCCCCCCAACAGTGCTATATTATAGATGTATATGTGGCCATATTGGATACTGATGTCTGAACTCAGTTCCTCATTCTTGCGCGGTGAGAGCTCTTAGCCACTGAAACTTCACTCCAGCCCTCATCCTAGAAATGTTAACAGAGTTACATGGGTTTGGATGAAATAGTTGAGCACTAACTTTTGCCTTTTGAGAGTATAGTTAGGTGTCATTGTTTTGGAACTTTACATTTCTTTTTTATTACTGTATTTTCATGAAATGACATATGATTCAAATAAGTTATGTATCTTGACCACATTCATCCTCTCTCCCTTTAGCCTTTTGTCTCATTTGTCTCTATCTTGCTGTCCTTCTTACATCTTCCCAAATAGTGCCCCCTCCCCTGTTGCCCCTTCCTACTTTCACAAGAGTATATGATGTTTGCTTTTGTGTATCTGGCTCAATCTGCTTAACACAGTGAAGCTCCAATTTTATCCTTTTCCATGCAAGTGACACAACTCCATGACAGTCAGTACTGACCACAACTGTGGTGATTTTCATATATAATTACATAAGCACACACACACATACACACACACACACACACACACACACACACACACACACACATGTCCAGGAGTACTGAGAGAAGGGCAGGACTCACGAGGTGTTTCTGGATTGGTCAAGCTTCGATAGACAATGATTCTTCCCATAAGGATCAGGGTGACAAATATGCAGCACCTAGAATTACTGGGTGGTCTCAAAGCACAAAGCTAATTCCAAGGTTGAAGTGTCCCCTGTGACTCTCAGAAGGGGCATTACTAATACCACCATTATTTGGGTTTGTGTTCAGTTACTATACCACAGTTAACTAAGCATACTTTTAATTTAATCATAAATTTAAGTGGAGATAATTTTTTCAAGTCCAAGTGATACCATCAACTTTCCTTTAGATGCTAAAAGTTCAACTCTCTCTAGTATTGATGCAAAGAGAAGATACAAACTGACTAGACTTCTACTTGGATATAATAATTGGACCTACAAACTGAATTTCCCAATTAGTGCTTTAGATTTTTCTCCATTTGATTGGTCTCAGGCATAGACCTGGGAATGAATGAACACAATGAAGAAGTCCTGCCCCTTTAAAGAGTCTATGTGGGTAGAAACGATGAACTGAACTAGGTGTGAGAGCTAGACATTTAACAGAAAGGACTGGGTCACCTCAATTCAGTGAATAAAGAAAAGCAAGCTATAGGGATGAGACACCCATGTCAGGACCAGGAAGCAGCTCAAGACAATAGAAAAAGAGGCAATAGAATCAAGAAGTTATACAGAAATACAAAAGGCTTCGTGGTTGGCAGTGTTGCTATGGATAGTGTGGAGGCTCAGGAGGCAAAGCCATAAAAATTCCATTAGGTTTGGCAGAAGAGGTGTTGGCAGTATTCCAAAGAGCAGAGGTGTCATTGCTTCCAATAACAGGATTTTAAAAGAGAGATTTTGATGGAAAATTGGACAGAAAGTAGAGTTTGGAGACTTTGTCCATTAGAGGATTAGAAAGAATTGGAGAGAAACTTGAATTAGACAGCTAGGTCAAGTGAAAGATATTTGGGCCTCTTTGAACTCACTTTTCAGATGAAAACTGAAAAGCTACATGGGAGAAGAGGAGTGAGGGTGTTTAACCCAATCATCACGGTGCCTACCCACACAGGTAGGCCACAGGTAGATGAGCTGTGTAAAGGAACACAGATGCCTTTCTTTCTAGGTTGCAGAGGAACATCAGGGGATAGAACCAGAGAGAAAAGCCTATCTGGAAAGCTATACCTCTAGTGCCTTCATCTCTTCACCCAGTGCATTTTGTCCAGCATGCTCCCTGGTTTTAGAACCATGACGACCAGGTCTGCCCCAAACAGATAGAAATGTCAAGAGTTTTCCCTGGAGGAAGTATTGAAATGACTCAGTCTTATTTTCAAAGGTGTCTTGCCCTCTGAGGTGTTAGGGAACGCTGGTAGGATCATGAAGCAACACATGTGGAGTTGCAAGCTCTGCATGAATGATGTTAATCCCTGCTTCTTTTGCACTTTTGGGAAAATAGCATAATTTCTCTCTCAGTAGCCAGATCTTTAAAACTGGGATAAGCTGTTTGCCTCCTCCAGGCACCAGTGGATTACCGAGTTAATGCTTCCTAAGTCACAGGAAGGCTTGAGATGTGAAGTTACTGTCATTACCTGCCTAGGAGACACAGTGGTGCTCCTAATGATGCATTTATGACCTCATGTTCATTTCCATGGTGATAGCCTGGTGTTTATAAAGAGATTATATATCCTCTGCCAGAGGGAAACCAAAGGCAGATCATCTGTTACCCAGAGACATATCAGCATGACGTGTAAACCAAATATTCAGTTTATTTTAATCAAAACATTGTTTCAGGTACAGAGGCTGCTGTAAAAATTTCTTCTTGAAAATAATGTCTGCCCCCTACATTGATGATAAAATACTTAAAATCTAATGAGATCTGAAGGCTTTGACAGGCATACTGGGCTTGAGATTTCTATATATGAAACTTGATATCTTGATGAGTAGGTGTGCTTTATTGATAAGTGATGAGCAAATTTGGAGAATATCTTGAAACAGCATGTAACCAAGAGTGCTGTGGATTTGACTTAGGAAGAGGTGACAGCTTCTGCTGAAAGTGTGGTTGGTGCCTTCCTCTTGGAGTGGTCTTAGGTAGGAGCTTTCAGATTCGATAACCTAGCAGTAGGAAGCACTCCAGGAAATTCTTGACTCTGCTCAGTTACTTGCACTAATGCAGCTTGTTGTAGGTCACACAGAGCCTAGTTTGGAAGCTTGGCTTGACCCTCACAGCATAGCGATGTCACTAGGGACCTGTGTGTTTTGCTTTATGTTGAGCTTTCTTTTTTTTTTACTTCTGTCATGAAAGCCAGGGAACTTAATTTGTTTTCAACATGAGTACCTATCGCTGCATTTACCCCTTCACATCTGAGAGACAGAGAAAATAATCTCTGAGAAACTGGGCCGTAGAAATCTGGTCTGGACTCAATATTACCCAGAGTACCTCCCTGGGGTTTTGTGTGTGAGTACCCTAATGAAAATAGGGGTACAATAACAGAAAATAGGGATACAGTAATAGAAAAAACAAATAATAAATCAACAACTATAAGACCCTCTATAACAAAAAAGGCCCCTCACCTCTCAAAATATAAGTTTGGTCTACCTAAGACCTAAGAAGTTCATAAATAAGATGTATGAACTCTGAGTGATGAGGTAGAAAAACAGTTGTGAGAATTCACTGAGGTCATAGGTAAACACAATAGAACTTAACAGCAGCTACAGTTCTTCAGTGGGAGATGAGGAAGGTAGTTCAGTGAGTAACAGCACTTGGTGGAAAAGGCACAGGAAGTGAGTTCATATCCACAGCACCCATATAAAAGCTCTCTATGGTGACTCATGCTTGGAATTCCAGTGCTAGGAGGGTGGGCAGATACTGAAAGATCCCTGGGACTTTCTGGGTAGCCAGCCTAGCCAAAACCCAGCAAGTTCCAGGTTCAGTGAAAGAACCTCTCTTAAGGGATAAGGCAGTTATAAGGGAACACTACATGTTCTCCTCTGGACCCTGGCATGTGTGTGCATGAGCATACACAAATACATATATAATACATAAATATGTTCATACATATGCAGCATACATATATACACATAAATATGCAAACACACACATATACATATATTACTTTTGTCATTATTTCAATCACAAAGCATTTGGCTGTGTTTTCACGGGGTCCTCTCTCTTGACTGTTAACTGTTTGGATCAGATGACAGCCATAGTGTTTACAATCTGCACTTAATCTATCCTAAGAGAATAGTCTCACTTCATATAGCTCCTATTTGGTAAAATAGACTAAGCTTACCTCCTGTGTAGGTCATTAGATATAAAGAAAATGAAGATTGTTTCCATTCAAATATTGCATGTATTGCTAATTCTTCACTGAAATATTTCTCTTATGGTAATGTATGCACTATATTATAGATTGTAACTCTATAAGAAGATTAGTAGGTATAATATATTTCTTTTGTTTTATGAGTGTGACTATAAGGCCCAGAGATGTGAACTTGCTGTAGGTTTTACATGGGTCCATAATAGCTAAGATGGAATTTAAAGCTGGCTCATCACACAGGGTGATATGTGAGAATTCTCCCTATTGTTAAGGTTGTAGATAATACATGGGTGACTATTTTATAGACCTCATGAAAAAGTCTACCTATATCCCAAGAGAACAGAAAAATGAACTTCTTTGCAAGATTTCATTTCCACAGATAAAAAGCAGTCAATTTTATCATTTGAGAAACTGGAGGCTCAATTTTATTTCATCCTTTACCGCATATGCATGAATTGTATTCAAGATATTTGCAGAGAAGAAAAGCTTGCTTTACTAAAGTAACTGATCTTGAAAATCAAATTTGAGATCTCTAAGCTCTAAAGAAATAAACCATAAAGAAAGATCTCAGTAGAAAACTTCAATTTCTTGATATTCAGTTAATTGTCCCTTCAGGATATAGTCCGATGCAAGCATCTTCCCTTCACCATTGTGGGATTCTTCTTTATACTGTGAGCTATAGAGTTTTGTGGGGAGACACTTCTCATCTGCTACGGATTGTTATTTTGTGTTGCTATTTTATCCTCCAGTCTTACTGTATAACCTTGGAGGAGCCACTTAACCCCTCTGAGCCCAAGAAATAAAAGCCAGTCCCTCCCTACTGCACAGAGATGTAGTAGAGATAAATCATGCTTCTGTGAATTTTAAATAAGGAATCTGTGAAGATAAATGGTTGATGGTGCTCGAGGCTTATAAATCCAAGGAGAATGATAAGGGAGGTGATTAAGGCAAGAGCAGTAGCTTCGAGCAGAGGGCAGACTTCAAGCATGTAGCAATCAGAGAATGATGGTGTTGCCATTTGATGGTCTCTTTTTCCTTTTTATTTCTCTATCTCTCCCACAACTTTAATAGAGCCATGGCTCAAAGGTCAACTGTGTTATAGCATACAGATTTGTGTAACAAATACCAGTTTGGTCTCCATTTTCCATTCCTTCTGAATTTTCCCAGCAAGGATGTCTAATTCTTGTCAGATTTTTTGTTAGAGGAAGTCATTGTCCCTTTCAAGAAAAATGAGTTGAGTGACATTGAACTCTCTATAATATACCAGGTCTTTGACTTACCCAACACCCATTCCAACCCCTGTGTGTGTTCTCTGTTGTGTAGAGACTGGGATGGTCCATAAATATTTCTCAAATCTCTACCTGAATCCCATTATATGACTTGAGCTTTTCAAAATAGATTAGTCTTGGTGGTTTTTCTAGAACTTAATTAATTAATATGAAACAGGAGTAAGTGCTTTCCATGTTCCTGGCTTCAAGCATGATGCTACTTCACTGTGGGCTTTTGCACAGGACAACTTCTAGATGGTGGTAGAGTTGAGTGGCTCTGTTCTGGAGCAGATTTCTAGTTCTGTAGCTACCTGATCATTATAGCTACATCAACTTGTGGCTACAGTCCCATGGTGTAGCTCTGGAAGCTTAGCTCATTTATCCCTTTGTCTCAATCTCATCAACAATAGGATATAATGACAAAGGCTCAGCAAAAAGGTTGGATATGATTATTACAAGGCTGAATTTACCCACTAAGCTGGCGTTATGGATACAAAGGGTTAGCAGACTATTCTAGAAAGATCTTCCTTCCCAATTGTTTTGAATGAGAGAGAAATACCCTTCAGTATCTTAAGCCCTAAGACTCAAGTTGCTCACTCTTGTTGTCGAGAATAAGTCTCAAAGATATGGTGGCTTTAAGAAAAAGGAAGGAACCCAGTCCAGAAACAAAGCTGCTACTTCGAATCTGGGAGCTTCCTGGAGCTCCCCTAGGGCTTAAAGTATAAATAATTAAATTGAGGTTGAAATACATGCAGTGTTCTAAGAAGTACTGCCTGAATGGGGTATAAGAAGCAACATGTCCTGGATTAAGATCCATGGAATGACTGTGCCATGTGGGCTTCTAGATTTTGGTCTATTTTGATATCTTTGTCAGTTTCTTCTGCAACTTGTCTCTTCAACAAGAGTAAGCAGAAAAGTTACTGTGTCCTCACTTACTGGACCACAGTGATGGTTTTAGTTGAACTCTGTGATAAAGCTTTCATTACTGGCAAGAGAATTACTTATAGAAATGTGTTTTTAAAAATTATGACCATAATGAAAATGTGGATAGACCTAAGAGAATGGAAAAGGTAGGTATTCTACCACAGAAATAAGAACTTGTAGGTGGAGTAGAAAAGAGAGGTAGTGGGAAGAGAGGCAAAAGAGATGGTATGAAGTTGGGGCAAGACGTGGAGTCAAATGCTCATGAAAAGGCCAAATACTTTCAGGAAGGGTATTCAGAATGTTTGGATTACACAGTAGGGGCATATGGTTCTCATCTTTAAAAATAGCTGTATCTACCAAATGGAAGTACATATTATATGGGTGCTTTTATTTCTTATTTGTTTCATTCTTTCTGAAATCAAAGAGGATAATATTTTAATTTGTAATGTGTGTGTGTGTGTGTGTGTGTGTGTGTGTGTGAAACAAATCATCACAACTCAAGGAATAAGACTCTCTGGAGTCAAGTGAATGTGGACCAATTATGTCTCAATCACAACTCACTGGAGTTCATGCAAGCTTTACCCAGTGCCTTTGGCTTTTATGGCTCTGCTGTAGTAGAGTCTATAGCAGTGGCTCTCAACTTGTACTTTGCATATCAGATATTCTGCATATCAGATATTTCCATTAGGATTCATAACAGTAGCAAAATTACAGTTATGAAGTAGCAATGAAATAAATTCATGATTGGAGATTACCAACATTTATGGAACTGTATTAAAGGGCCATAGCATTAGGAAGTTGGAGGACCATTCTTCTTTAGCAATGTGAAAGGCCAGTGAATCCCAGACTGACAATTGCATTACTTTTCTTTCCAAAGAGACTCCTGATATTATATAGGCTTATACCACAAAGACACAATGAAATGAAATATCCATCTGTGCCTTAACATAGTAAGAGTCTGGAAATAATTGTTTTGATTATGTATAAGTGACCTGTGTATGGACTGGCACATGGGCAGGGAACAAGAAGGTAAACCATCAGTGGGGGTTTCAAGTAACAAAGTGTGAAAAAAGGATGATATAGAATAAACTCAAGAAAATGGGAAAGAAGTATGAAGTCAAATGTGAAAGGAAGAATAGGACAAAATCACCTTAAAATAAGTGAAGAACAGAGTGACCATGGGGCACAGGATACAGATGCTACATAGAGAATGTGTGAGGTTAAGGAATGTGAACTGTGCACAAAGGATCAGCAAGTATGCAGCAGTGCCTGTGTTTGCAGGGCAGCATGAGTGGGTGCCATGATGGGCTGCAGGGCTTGGAGTGATGAAGAGAAAAGCTGGGGCAAGCACTTACCATGGGGAGATTTGGTAGAAACCAACAGCTTTCTTGCCTGTTCATTTCTGTATGAAATGCTCTAACTGATTCAAGTGACATGAGACCATGAAATGTGTACACAGGCTCACATCCTTGCATCTTTCTTTTCATGTTCAAGGCTATAACTGTATCAGTAACATGTTACAAACCAATACAACAAGGTTCTAGGTTTTCAAATATGTCAATAATGGAGGGAGATTTTGAGAATACTGGTTTATGCAACGATATAAGTCTCCCAACTCTGATGCGAGATTTTCTTTCCTACTCCATCACTAGAACCTCATCCCAATGGGATGAGTGAGTGGAGACAGAGAAGGAGGCATGAGTTTTTGTTACCCAGTATCTGTTGCTTTTATACCGACTGACCACAGGACATGATGGGGAATGAAGTAGTCACAGCAGGTAGAGAGCTACGACGTATACTACAAGAACTAAATTTTCTTTAGAGGATCAGAGAAAGTCACTGAAGAGTTGGTCTGAACAGAATACTCAGTGGGAATGATCATTGCAGTGGAAGAACAGACTATGAGTGGTCAAGAGAGGAAAGTCCTGAACTCAGAGATAAGGAGGTTTGTTCAGCATACATTATACCTCTGTTCTCTCTCTCTCCATCTCTAAAAGCCTGCCTTCCTGAATATTGACATATGCCTTGAGGCAAATCCCTTCACCCTCTCTGACGCTCAGTTTCCTCAGCCACAAAACTAAAGAATAATAATAATATCTACCATAAAGGACTGTTAAATAATGGAGCTAGGACCTATAAAGCACTTGGAACAGTGCCAGGCATATAGCAAGTGTTATGTAGCTATATATGTTTATTAATATCACTATTATCATTTTATGTGCTGAGCACCGAACAGTATGTCATATCAGTAGACATTATTGCCTTCATTTTTAAAATGGAACAAATGAGTCTTAGAAAGGTTGAGCTACTGGTCCAACTAATAAGTGAATGAATGGGCTGCAAATCCAGACAATCGATTATAGAGCTCCAACTCGTAGCCATGGAAACCAGTCAGGTACCTGACATGAATGGATCAGAAAATGATAATTTTGAGTGTGATCATTTGAAATAGAACTGGTATGGAAAGAGAATGTCTAAGCAGTGAGGATGTAAGGTATGGCTGTGTAATCTTTAATCAAGTCAGATGCAGAAGTGGGGTGATAACACTCTTGTTTGGGGTTTAGGAGACAGAGCCTTAGCTATCTAAGCCATGGAGAATGCAAAGACTAATGGTGCTTAACTATTTCTTATTTATCCAACTATAGAAAGATACGATGTGAAGCTGGGTTTGGGCCACATGTATTAGTTGTGTTGATTATAAAATCAACACAACATAAATCTAGGAAAAGATACCTCCCTTAGTGGAGGACTTTGTCTTAGGTAGTACATTCCTTGGAGCAATGTCGGGATTAGGAGACCCAGCAGCACACATCCTCTTGATTTTATTTGAATTTCTTGGGGGGATGTGTGAATTTTATTTATCACAGTTGGGGGGCTGACTCTGGTTTTTCTCTAGTCCTTTTCTGTCTCTACTCAGTCAGCAAGGTTTTGTTCAGGGTCTTAGAAAGGGGTTTACAGAAAGTAGAAATCCAGTCACAGACAGATTGTTCTTTGGTTTTGTATCTATTTCTCTTGGGCAATATAAGCTAAGAGAATCTGTGTCGAGCTTCTTAGCTTCATTCGTGAGGATAAGAATACTGATCATCCAATTGGAGTTCAACATGCAGAAGAATGCACATTGATCCATTCTTATATCCATGTACTAAACTTCACTCCAAGTGGATCAAGGACCTCCATGTAAAGCCAGACACACTGAAACTAATAGAAAAGAAACTGGGGAAGACCCTTGAGGATATGGGCACAGGGGAAACATTCCTGAACAGATCACCGATAGCTTATGCTTTAAGATCAAGAATTGACAAATGGGACCTCATAAAATTGCAAAGTTTCTGTAAGGCAAAGGACACTGTTAAAAGGACAAAACGGCAACCATCAAATTGGGAAAGGATATTCACCAACCCCACATCTGATAGAGGGCTAATATCCAATATATACAAAGAACTCAAGAAGTTAGACCCCAGGGAACCAAATAACCCTATTAAAAATGGTGTACAGATCTTAACAAAGAATTTTTACCTGAAGAAATTCAGATGGCCGAGAGGCACCTTAAGAAGTGCTCAACATCATTAGTCATTAGGGAAATGCAGATCAAAACAACCCTGAGATTTCACCTTATACCAGTCAGAATGGCTAAGGTCAAAAACTCAGGAGACAGCAGGTATTGGAGAGGATGTGGAGAAAGAGGAACACTCCTCCACTGCTGGTGGGGCTGTAAGATGGTACAACCACTGTGGAAATCAGTCTGGCGGTTCCTCAGAAAACTGGACATGAGACTTCCAGAGGACCCTGCTATACCTCTCCTGGGCATATACCCAAAGGATTCCCCGGCATGCAATAAAGACACATGCTCCATTATGTTCATAGCAGGCTTATTTATAATAGCCAGAAGCTGGAAAGAACCTAGATGCCCCTCAAAGGAGGAATGGATACAGAAAATGTGGTATATTTACACAATGGAATACTACTCAGCAGTTAGAAACAATGAATTCACAAAATTTTTAGGCAAATGGTTTGATCTGGAAAATATCATCCTAAGTGAGGTAACCCAATCACAAAAGAATATACATGGAATGCAATCTCTGATAAGTAGATATTAATTAGCCCAGAAGCTCTGAATACCCAAGGCACAAATTGCATAACAAATGACTCCCATGAGGAAATATTGAGAGGGTCCTGATCCTGGAAAGGATTGATCTAGCATGGGAAGGGAATATAAGGACAGAGAAAAAGGAGGGAGGTGATTGGAGAAGGGATGGAGATAAGAAGGTTTATGGGACATATGGGAAGGGGGGGATCGGGATCCGGGAAAGGGGAAATCATTTGGAATGTAAACAAAGAATATAGAAAATAAAAATATTAAATAAATAAATAAATAAATAAATAAATGAAAAAAAAAAGAATACTGATCATCCACAATTCATATATCAAATGATGTCCAAGAAGAAGGAAGGAGAGGTCCTGTGTCCTAGAAAGGCTTGCAGGGAAGCAGGAGCGGTTTGATTGGGGAACAAGGGGAGGGAAGAGGACTTATGGACTTTCGGGGAGGGGAGAATCAGGAAAGGGGAAATCATTTGAAATGTAAATAAACCATATATCTAATAAAAAAAGAATACTGATCATCAAAGTTTGTCACAAGAATCAAATTATATGACACATGAATGCAATTATCTTGTATAATTCCTGGAACTCAGAAGACATTAATAACTAATGGTTTCCTTCCCTGCTCCATCAACCAAAGTTAGAATGGAAAGAACTTATCTCCAAATGGATCTGTGGTGAGCCTACTTTTCAGAGTTAGAAGGATGAATCAAGAAAATCAGAGTTAGGAAGCCATTATCACTCTCAGATCTGAAGGAGCTAAAGAGGGGCTTCCAGTGCACCCAGAAGACAGTGAGCTGGGACTGTATGCCATGACAGCTGGTCAGAGCTGTTCTAAAACTGTTGCCAGTGGAAGAGGCACCACTGCTTTTCTCACCTCCTGCCCTTGAACTGAAAGCCAGCCAGCAGGGAACCTGCAAAGGACAAAGCTCAGGTTCTAGAGGGAGAGGAATGGATGCAAGAATAGAAAGGGTGTAAGCCAGAACTGAAGATTAGGGAACAAAATAGCACCAAAACATGGCTCACTGTAAGTATCCAGAAGTGCATCTTCCCACCTTCATGGTAGTGAGGCAGGTGGTGCCACAGGCTTCCAGAAATAACATGGAATGCATTAACTAAAACAACACTCCATATGAACATGGATATTTTTGTGAAGTTGTAACAGCCCTTGTTGGAAAAATGGCTTTAGTGCTCATGGATGTGGGAGATGCTGAGGTGATGACAATTAGATTTTCTAAAGGTTTTCTCAGTGTTTTTAGTAAGGATTATTTTGAGTCTCTCTGTGGGGGATTAGTATGTGGCATTCTTTAATTCAGTTTTTCTGGAGTATTTTATGACTAAATTCTCCTTGCAGTGTACTGAAGGAGATTTTCATCTAGGGATGATGGTGTAGGGGTCATTTATGACTGTCTTACCTCTGGCTGAAAGATATAAGCTGGGGCTTTCCTAAGGTCTTCACTTTTAGTAGAAAATGCGTATTAGGATATCCTTCAATTTCCCCAAATATTTTAGAAAAGGAATTTCTTTGGATTAGTTTGGCATTAGTAGTCATAACCTACAGAAGAGTTAAGCTGTGCAAATAGCTATCTTCAAGCTAAGGCCCCACAGGCAAGCATTTATCCCTCTTGTGCCTCCTCTGAGAAGGATACCCATGTGAACATTCTTGATACAGTTTGACAAGTCTTGAGTATAGATGACACTGAGACGTAGAGAAGTTGACCCTATCTTTGTCAAAAAGGCAATGGAAAAATTATTGTGAATAGACATACACACACGAAAAATACTTGAGGAAAAATCAAGACAGCTTTGGTTAAATACTAAAACCAGTTATAGAATCAGGGCATTTGTAGCTTTAATCTTTACCCAACACAGCCTTGAACCATTTGAGAAGGGAGTCTCAATTGAGGGATTGCCGAGATTAGATTGTCCTGAAGGCATGTCTGAGAGGGACTGTTTTGACTTTTAATTGAAACAGAAGGGCCCAGACCACTGGAGTTGGCACCATCCCCCGTGCAAATGTTCCTGAGCTATATAGAAAAGCTAACAAACCATGACCCTACAAACAAGACAGCAGAGTTCTTCCAGAATTTGTGTGTCAAGGTCCTATTTCAGATCTTCCCCGTACTGTCCTCAATGCTAGGCTGTGATGTAAAGTATAAGCTAAATAAATTCACACACACCCCAAGTTGCTTTTGGTCTGATCTTTTTATGACAGCTATAGAAAGGAAACTGGTACAAGACTCTAGCAAGTGATTGGTTAGAGTTTTACATTTAAACAAAGGGTCATCTCAGTTTGAAGAGGCTTTTGAGCTCCTGAGATGGACTTGAATAGACAGGGGTTAGGAGAAAGACTAGAATTTCATGTAGAAGAATAGACATTAGTGGATTGAGACGAGGAAGGATTTGGTAGTCATTATATGTATCTTTGGGTTATAGATTCATGGAAGGAAAGGATCAGCTGGTGACTTTTGTAGCAAACCCTAAGAAGTTAGCTGGTTTATGAACCTCCCCTCTACTGTTCTTGGGCAGCTAATGGACAGTGTGCCTCAGCTACTCTCTATGGACTATTAGTCAACTTTCACCCACTAACAGTTAATTACAGAGAACATCACTCTGGGTTCTATCATGTGGATTCATCTGTTTGGAGTCAGAAAACTGGATTGGGGACCAGTTTGAATTTCCTTTGAGTTGTTTTATTTCCAGTGAGATATTACCAAAATAGAAGACCCAGCAACTTCTGAGTTAAAGTAGTGAATTTCTTTTTTAAGACAATTGTACCTATGCACCTGTAAAGATGGTTCAGTTAATAAAGTGCTTACAAGGATGAAGACATGTGATTTATCCCCCAGACCTATAGATAATACCAAAACATGGTATCACATGCTTTCTTCTACAGTCCTGGTAAAGCAGAGGCAAGCCAGTCCCCTGGATCTTGCTGGACAACCAGCCTAGCTACTTGGTGAGCTATAAGGCTAACAGAGGTCCTGGTTCAGAAAACAAGGTGGACAGTACCCAAGGAATGACAGCCAGGCTGACCGCTGACTTTCTGTGTATGCACACTTCTTCCTGAACACATGCATGCACACACTAAAGGATATCTATGTTAGGTATAAATGATACTAAATTTCCTTGTATTGCCACACTTAGGTCTATGCTGTGGTCTTAGACCTTGAATTTCAAAACACACAATAGATGCTTGCCGCATTTGGTCAGCTGTCCTGGGTACATACTCCACCTTCTTTCTCTCTTCTATATGCCATGGTCCACAGGAAAAGCACCATGGAAAAGCCATATAGCTTTGTTTTAGTTTTTTTAGTGTCTTTGATTATATTTATGAAGGGCACCCACCTACTGTAGCCACTTAGTAGTTAAGAACACAGGCATTGCCAGGCATGTGCTGAATTTGACTGGGGTGCTGGTAGCCTAACCAGTAAGGGAAGGTGAGACTTAACCTTGGTATTAGGCAATCCCTTTCACAAAATATCATAGGGGTCTAGATTTTCTATTTCAGATTCCCTGCAACCCAAATGAATAGGCCTGCTCATTGATTACACATTTGACTTATCATTTAGTCAGCTATTTATCAAGCTCTGACTGAAAGTTAGATGCAGTTGCTAGGGAGATAAAGATGAACATGAGCAGAGTTGCTGCTCCTGTGGAACTAATGTAGATGAGAAGATGTGAGTAAGAGGAGAGTTTTCACTGTGTGTTTTCTAGTATGGCAATTTCAAGTCGTCATAACAATGGCCATAATCAGTAATGAATGCTATGAAGAAAACCAAGCAGGGCAACTCCAGCAAGTCACTAGGGACAGGAAGATGACTTGTTGAAGTAGGTTTTGAGCTTATGCCCTATAAATTAGAAAGAATCCTATACATGGTGCTATATATTGTTGCAATATTTTCCGCAACATAGGATGAGCATATTTCAGGAGCAAGGGAGAAGAGTGACAAAGGTTCTGTGACAGTAAGGGGAAGTGTTGTTGGAGTCTAGTGAGGCCTGTAGAGCAAAGGCAGGTTAAGAAGAAGATGTTATAAGGTGCCCTGTGAATAAAAGGGAAGCTGAGTCTATACTCTGCTGGGTTCTTGCTTTACTCTCTCCTACTCTAGCCATGAAACTGAGAAGCATCCATTATCTTTTACTAAGATAACATACTGAAGAAGTTGCTGCCATGTCGCCATGTGACCTGCTGGAGCCACGACACTCTGCTTTGGCTCAGCATTGTCAGCTTTGTGGTTTTAGCTGAACTGAAAGGCTGCCGTCCAGAGTTGCTTGGTGCACCTGCCCTGTTGGTGAAGGGCTGTATGGGGGGGCTTGAGGGACTAGATAGAGGCTCTTGCCTTCTCCACACTATGGGGTATTGTGTGTTGCTTGCATTCAAGCATCTTGGAATGGCAGAGGAAAGTGCTGCTAACACTAAAGGACCCTAAATCTCAGTTATCTGGTGTGGCTGGATACTTTAATACTGGGGTTCCAGTACCCTATTTTTCTACCCAAAGATCTTAAATTGATTGGCCATCTCTAAGACCCAGATTTAGATATTTTTCTCAAACCTGGGTGAATGCCACATGGCTCAGCTGTGCAACCAGGCCTGTTGTTTTCACTGAGGCATTTTCTCCAATGATTTTGTCTTTAAAATCAAGATCCTTTATCAAATTAGAGACTTGTTCCTCATTTGGTAACTCAAGAATTTCCACCAACTGAGGTGTATGTGTGTGTGTGTGTGTGTGTATGTGTATTTGATGGTATGCCTGTGTGCCACATTTGTGTGTAATTTTTGTGGTTACATGTGTGTAGGTGCATTTAGATACAATGTGCATATGGCGCAAAAGCTGTGTGTGTGTGTGTGTGTGTGTGTTTGTGTTTATATGTGGCATGGAATGCATCTAATTTTCATGTCTATAGTCTGTAGTGATGGTTTTTATGGTGATGCATTTGAATTTGAAGGGGATCCTGTATCTCCTTAGCCATTTATCTATAATGATCTTATTAAGTGTTTTTTCTTCTCTGCACTCTAATTTCTACTGTGAAATTCAGACTACCAGTCCTATGCTTCTTGAAGGAATTAGGATAATGCTATGTTCTTAGTTCCAGGATCACAGTAAGCCCTCCTTAGAAGTCTTAAGATGGAGATAAGATCTTAATGAATTTATGTTACCTTTCTCTGTCCCACTTGTATCAGTTAAGTGGAAATAGTATTACTGTTGAACAGTACTATCTTTTGCCAAGATACTTAATAGCAGTTTGAATTGCTGTCTTCAAGACTGCAAGTACCATGCTGCAGAAAGTTAGATTCCTCAGTAGGTCTCTCTTTGATGAGATACCTTTCTTCATCATTTGCTTTCCCTGGATTCTTTGCTTCTGACCAATGGAAGTGTTTTGTTTCTTCCCAATCTTGGCTCTGACCCTGTTCCACAAATTAGTGGGTATGGACACCTGCTCCTGGTGAAGACAAGTTTGACTTAGGGTTTGTGGAACACAGAAGTGTTTGGACTACTCATGAAGTTTCAAGGATCTTGTACTTAGCCACAGTTCTGAATATTTTCACCCTTTAAGGGGTGACTGGAGAGGACAAAGCTTTTGGTTTACACATAATGCTTGTGGTCTGGCAGTGGTTGCATCGGAGTGCTTGAGAAAATTTATATTTTAATCTAGTTCCCGATCCCAATTTTCTGTCACTCTTCTTGCCTGGCAGCCCACTATGGATTCTTGGCAGGTGGTATGTTTCCAGTGGATACTGATTAAAGTTCTAACTCCATTTCTCAAAGTGAAATGTATATAGAACCTTGACCCAGCAAAGACAGGTTTGGCCAAAAGACACCATTTCAAATATTTTTCTGAAAAATGCAGTCTGTATTTGTTTTCTTGTCAGAACAATTCTGGAGCTGTTGGGAGTTGGAGGAAATGACAAAGCTGGGACTTGAAATAATGTTAAACTTGATGAAATGCTGGTAATACTGAGGACACTTACCTGGACAGCTATTGCTGTTTTATCTGATCAAATCCAGTTTTATGTTTGTCTTTAAAACTGGCAGTTATAAAATGGCCCTTAAAATTAAATTTCCATCAATTTTGAGTTGCTTTTTAATTAAATAAAAATATGCAAGTAGGAAATTACATGACTTATTTTCTTTCCAAGAATGAGTCTGAGACTAAAATATCATAGGCATAAGGTACTTCATATCTTTGTATTATTTTAAGGATATCTATTCCCAGGGGCTTTTACCTAATTATGCTGAATGATATTAGAGATTGGCCTTGATTGCTTCCCTGCTTTTCTGCATTTACATAGACTTTCTCAAAGAAATCTCCATCATTCCTGGTCTGCTTTCTGCACTTTTATATTTGTTAGCTTGTAATACCTTATAGTGACTCTGCACAGCATTTTTTCTGAAACCCGTGTGATATGTCCTTCCTGGTGAGGCAGATGGCTCGAGGCAGTTGGGTCTTTTTATGTTCCTGTTAACCTTCTTAGAGTAGATGGATTTCAGTCCAGGCATTTAAAATGCAATTGTGTTTTTATCAGGTATTTTATAAATCATAAAATTGCTAGTGTGTTAAATAGAATTTTTTTTATTTAACCAGATGGACCATTCATTTAGTCTATCTGAGGTTAGAAGACATGCTTTCAAAAAATGAACAGCTCGGTTTGGGGGTTTTGTGTCTGAATTAATAGTGGTGTGTGTGTGTGTGTGTGTGTGTGTGTGTGTGTGTGTGTGTGGCACAGAGAACTTACTTTGACTCTTGTACAGAATGCATGATTTAACACATAGGACTGCATTGTGAGCTTGGCTGAGGATGTGAGGGCACACTGAATAGAAATCATGGCTACATAATAGAGGGTGAGTGAGTGATCTGGGAGTGAAGACAGGTGGTATACATAAAAGTTTCCAAGACACTGGACAGAAAGAAATTAAGGATATGGGGAGGGGCAAAAAAGAGGCAATGTTACAATTGGTGCCTAGGGTACTCAAGAGGACCTTTAGGTAAAGGTGAGATTGCAGTAACAACCCAGAGGCTAAAGAGCAAGAGAATGTTCTCAGAACATAGATGAATTAGCCAACGTGGAAAGTTCTCACCTTGGATAGAACATGAGTCAGGATGGAAGTTTATCATTGGGTCAGTGGGTACTATGCTGAGGACTGTGAGTCCCATTGGATTATGAGGCATCTGCTGGTAATAAAAGAGAATAAAAACTCAAATTCAGTGATCATATGGGAATAGGATAGCCTCAGAGTTGGAAAAACAAATAATTTGGAGTGTACAATCTAATTGAATGGGAAAACTGAGTATCTTGAGCAAAACCAGACTACTGGGGTGAGTGATTTGACTTCACGGGGAAGAGTTGTCCACACTGTCATAGAAGACAGTTTTTAGGACTGAGCTTGCCTTGGGTGGAGGGAGTTGTGTCTGATGGAGAGACAAGAGTGTATGTGACGGAATCTGTGTAGTACTTATCTAGGCTATGCAGTCACACAGCACAGAAGCAATTGGTGGGAGAAATATCTATAAACTAAAGAGAAGTGAGAGTAGGAATAAGGGAGATGAAGCTGCAGAAGGAGATAAAGGTGTAGGGAGAACTCAGGATCCTGGAGCTTACAATTCCTCGTGTGGGTCCCTTCCAGATAATGGCAGTATCCAGTAGGTAGTAATGAAAGGAAGACACTGAAGTGAAGTGATGTAATAGCTGTTAGACTTAAAGATGTTGTAAGTTGATTTTGTAACCTGCCACTTTGCTGAAGTTGTTTATCAGCTGTAGGAGCTCTCTAGTGGAGTTCTTTGGGTCACTTAGGTAGACGATCATGTCGTCTGCAAATAATGATAGTTTGACTTCCTCCTTTCCAATTTGTATCCCTTTGACCTCCTTATGTTGTCGAATTGCCCGAGCTAGTACCTCAAGTACAATATTGAAAAGATAAGGAGAAAGGGGGCAGCCTTGTCTGGTCCCTGATTTCAGTGGGATTGCTTCAAGTTTCTCTCCGTTTAGTTTGATGCTGGCTACCGGTTTGCTGTATATTGCTTTTGCTATGTTTAGGTATGGGCCTTGAATTCCTGTTCTCTCCAAGACTTTAAGCATGAAAGGATGCTGAATTTTGTCAAATGCTTTTTCAGCATCCAATGAAATGACCATATGATTTTGTTCTTTGAGTTTGTTTATGTAGTGGATTGTATTGATGGATTTCCGTATATTGAACCAACCCTGCATTCCCGGGATAAAGCCTACTTGATCATGGTGGATGATCGTTTTGATGTGTTCTTGGATTCGGTTGGCAAGAATTTTGTTGAGTATTTTTGCATCGATGTTCATAAGGGAAATTGGTCTGAAGTTCTCTTTCTTTGTTGGATCTTTGTGTGGCTTTGGTATCAGCGTAATTGTGGCTTCGTAGAAGGAATTGGGTAGTGTTCCTTCTGTTTCTATTTTGTGGAATAGTTTGAAGAGTATTGGTGTTAACTCTTCTTTGAAGGTCTGGTAGAATTCTGCACTGAAACCATCTGGTCCTGTGCTTTTTTTGGTTGGAAGACTTTCTATGACTCCTTCTATTTCTTTAGGCTTTATGGGACTGTTTAGATGGTCTAGTTGGTCCTGATTTAATTTTGGTATTTGGTATCTGTCAAGGAAATTGTCCATTTCCTCCAGATTCTCCAGTTGTGTTGAGTACAGGCTCTTGTAGTAGGATCTGATGATTTTTTGGATTTCCTCAGTTTCCGTTGTTATGTCTCCCTTTTCATTTCTAAGTTTGTTAATTTGGATACTTTCTCTGTGCCCTTTGGTCAGTCTGGCTAAGGGTTTATCTATCTTGTTGATTTTCTCAAAGAACCAGCTCCTAGTTTTGTTGATTTTTTGTATGGTTCTCTTTGTTTCTACTTGATTGATTTCGGCCCTGAGTTTGATGATTTCCTGCCTTCTACTCCTCCTGGGTGAAATAGCTTCTTTTTGTTCTAGGGCTTTCAGGTGTGTCATTAAGTTGGTAATGTATGCTCTCTCCATTTTCTTTTTGGAGGCACTCAGGGCTATGAGTTTTCCTCTTAGCACTGCTTTCATTGTGTCCCATAGATTTGGGTATGTTGTGTTTTCATTTTCATTAGTGGCCTTCCTATACTCAAAGGATAAGCAGGCTGAGAAAGAAATTAGGGAAATGACCCCCTTCACAATAGCCACAAACAGTATAAAGTATCTTGGGGTGACTCTTACCAAACATGCGAAAGATCTGTATGGCAAGAACTTCAAGACTCTGAAGAAGGAAATGGAAGAAGACCTCAAAAAATGGGAAAACCTCCCATGCTCATGGATCGGTAGAATCAATATAGTTAAAATGGCCATTTTGCCTAAAGCACTATACAGATTCAATGCAATACCCATCAAAATCCCAACTCAATTCTTCACAGAGTTAGAAAGAGCAATTATCAAATTCATCTGGAACAACAAAAAACCCAGGATAGCTAAAACTATTCTCAGCAACAAAAGAAAATCTGGGGGAATCAGTATCCCTGACCTCAAGCAATACTACAGAGCAATAGTGTTAAAAACTGCATGGTATTGGTACAGTGACAGGCAGGAGGATCAATGGAACAGGATTGAAGATACAGAAATGAACCCACACACCTATGGCCACTTGATCCTCGACAAAGAGGCTGAAAACATCCAATGGAAAAAAGATAGCCTTTTCAACAAATGGTGCTGGTTCAACTGGAGGTCAGCATGCAGAAGAATGCGAATTGATCCATCCTTGTCTCCTTGTACTAAGCTCAAATCCAAATGGATCAAGGACCTCCACATAAAGCCAGACACTCTGAAGCTAATAGAAAAGAAACTGGGGAAGACCCTTGAGGACATCGGTACAGGGAGAAAGTTTCTGAACAGAACACCAATGGCGTATGCTCTAAGAGCAAGAATTGACAAATGGGACCTCATAAGGTTACAGAGTTTCTGTAAGGCAAAGGACACCGTCAAGAGGACAGATCGGCAACCAACAAATTGGGAAAAGATCTTCACCAATCCTACATCAGATAGAGGGCTAATATCCAATATATATAAAGAACTCAAGAAGTTAGACTCCAGAAAACCGAACAACCCTATTAAAAAATGGGGTACAGAGTTAAACAAAGAATTCTCACCTGAAGAACTTCGGATGGCGGAGAAGCATCTTAAAAAATGCTCCACTTCATTAGTCATTAGGGAAATGCAAATCAAAACAACCCTAAGATTTCATCTTACACCAGTCAGAATGGCTAAGATTAAAAATTCAGGAGACAGCAGGTGTTGGAGAGGGTGCGGAGAAAGAGGAACACTCCTCCACTGCTGGTGGGGTTGCAAATTGGTACAACCACTCTGGAAAGCAGTCTGGCGGTTCCTCCGAAAACTGGGCACCTCACTTCCAGAAGATCCTGCTATACCACTCCTGGGCATATACCCAGAGGATTCCCCACCATGTAATAAGGATACATGCTCTACTATGTTCATAGCAGCCCTATTTATAATTGCCAGATGCTGGAAAGAACCCAGGTATCCCTCAACAGAAGAGTGGATACAAAAAATGTGGTATATCTACACAATGGAGTACTATTCAGCCATTAGAAACAATGAATTCATGAAATTCTTAGGCAAATGGATGGAGCTAGAGAACATCATACTAAGTGAGGTAACCCAGACTCAAAAGGTGAATCATGGTATGCACTCACTAATAAGTGGTTATTAACCTAGAAAACTGGAATACCCAAAACATAATCCACACATCAAATGAGATACAAGAAGAAAGCAGGAGTGGTCCCTGGTTCTGGAAAGACTCAGTGAAACAGTATTTGGCAAAACCAGAACGGGGAACTGGGAAGGGGTGGGAGGGAGGACAGGGGAAGAGAAGGGGGCTTACGGGACTTTCGGGGAGTGGGGGGGGCTAGAAAAGGGGAAATCATTTGAAATGTAAATAAATTATATCAAATAAAAAAAAAAGACAAAAAAAAAAAAAAAAAAAAAAAAAAAAAAAAAAAAAAAAAAAAAAAAAAAAAAAAGATGTTGTAAGTTGAAAAATACCCTGGACAATGGGTCATCCACAGAGATTGGAGGTAGGGGAATCATTATCAGCTACATGCACTCCACAATTAATTTTTAGAATTCTCAGCCTCTTGTTTGCCTTGTCTTTGTTGACTCATTCAACCTGAATATCTATTTGCCATTTTGGTTTTCCTCCCTACACAAATAGAAAATACAGTATTAGATCTATTTATTTGTAATAGAAAATTACACAAGCATATTACAGCAAACATTGGGCATGGAAGCAAGTATTCAATATGGAATGAATTAAAATGTTTACCACCAACTTCTGCATTTTGCAAGCTCACACTGACGATTGACAGAGTACATGCACTTATCTTTATAGTTCTTGGTACAGTGGTTCTTGCTGAGACACGAGAAAGCAAATTGTCTCTGCCTCAAATGAAAGCTGTAATCTTAAATTGATTATGTATGTTAGTGATTCAATTTTGAATTCATGTTTCTGAGATTCTTCTCTTCAATAACATTACTTGTTTTTACTGAGAAGCAATATGACATAAGACTTTAATACAAACTCTGGAGCCAATCTACTGTGCACACATGCTGCTTGCAATCCCTTACCTTAAGACAATTAACTGACCCTTGCTGTGACTCAATCTTCTTGTCTTTAAAATGAGTACAATGCTGTAGGCACCTCATAGCATAAGTATAAGTGTTCAAAAAAGATATGTGGATCAATTAAAAAGATAAATTAATATTTTAAGGAACATCTGGTCATTTTATATAACTTCTTTCTATTTCATTTTTCCAGTAACTTTGCATTTATATAAATGCATAATCACTTAAATGCAAAACATGATCTTATCATCTTGACATTTCTTATTTCTCCTTTTCGGCTCCTATATGATGTTACTGCTGGATAGTTTTGGTTTGTTGTGTTTTATTTTCTGAAACGGTCTCATTCTAAAGTCCAGGTTGACTTGGACATCAACATGCACCCTAAGACTTAAGGCTGTCCTGCTGTCTCAGACTTTCCTCTAAGTGATTTATAGGTGTAGTTCACCTTTCTTCCTAGATGGTGTAGTGTTAATTTGCATCAGAGAAATAAACTTTTAGCCACCGATGACATATAGATTTCATTCAGACTTCCAGTTAACTGATATAGAACTGAGTGGGCATCCCATTTTGTTCATCTGCATTTACTAAAATTATATTTTATTTGCAAAGTATTTTTATTTGCATTATTTGCAAAACATGACTTTTCTCTGGCATTCTTTTCTATTTTAAGAATGGAATCATGTGTATGATCATTGTTTGCTAGCTTGTGGGAATGGTTAGTAATATATGTGACACCATAATGAATGGAGAAATTGAGAACTTGCTTGACTACCTTAGGTCTCATGAGGATCAACTGCTTTTTATTGTGTGTTTACATGATATGCTTAGCTCTTAGGCTCTGTCTTTAATTTCATGTCTCAGTTCTGATGAAGACCCTAGCTCTAACACAGAAATAATTGAGCTAAGCTCCTATTTTTTCTGTTAGAACTACCTCTCAAGTATTCTGCATTCTCAGTAACTGATATGTTACCTCATTCTGCTAGCGAGTCACTCCTGTGATCTATGCCACTAAATTTAGGCCCAGGATTTGGATCTCCTTGGTTATTCATGATCATTCTTTGCATGTTACTATGACAAAAATCAACTTTTGGCTCACAGTTCAAGGGCATACATCATACATCATAGTGGGCAATCCACAACTGCAGGAACTTTAGGCAGCCCTGCTCATAGAGCGACTACATTCAAGAAGCAAAGAGTAGTGAATGTATGCACTCGGTTCACTTTCTCCTTTTTTAAAAATTAGGTATATTCTTTATTTACACTTCAAATGTTGTCCCCTTTCCTGGTTCCCCCTCCCCCAAAAGTCCCATAAACCATCTCCTCTTCCTCAGTCAACCCACTCCTTCTTCCCTGTCCTGGTATTTCTCTACACTACGGTATCAAGTCTTTCCAGGACCAAGGGCCTCTCCCCCATTTGGTGTCCAACATAATCATCCTCTTCTGCTGATGTGTCTGGGGTCCTGGGTAACTCCATGTGTACTCTTTGGTTGATGGTTTTGTCCCTGGGAGCTCTGGGAGTACTCGATGACTCATATTGTTCCTCTTATGGCACTGCAAACCCCTTCAGCTCCTTGGGTCCTTTCTCTAGCTCTCCCTTTGGAGACCCTGTGCTCAGTTCAATGGCTGGTTGAGCGTCTTCCCCTCTGTATTTGTCATGCACTAGGAGAGCCTCCCAGGTGACAGCTATTTCCATCTCTGGTCAAGCAGCACTTGTAGGTACCCACAATAGTGTCTGTGTTTTGTACTGTATATAGGATGCATCCCTGGGTGGGGTAGTCTCTGGATGGTCTTTCCCTCAGAGTCTGCTCAACCTTTTGTCTTTGTATCTCCTTCTGTGGGTATTTTCCCCCCTTCCTACAAAGGATCCAAGGATCCATACATTGTTCTTCCTTCTTCTTGGGCATCATTTGATATGGTTCACTTTCTCCTAAGGAATGTTTCAACCCACAGTTGATGTATCTTTTTCAGTTACCTATCACTATAATTTTTCACAGGTATGTCAAGATGTCTGGATCCCAGTTGATCCTAGATCTCATTAAACTGATCATTGAGATTAACCACTACACAAACTTTTCTGAACCACCTTCCTTGTATCTCTAAGCCACATATCTTTGGTTTTCTAGTGGGGAAACTTAACATGTATGATTGTAACTAAGCTGAACATAAACATATTACAAGGACTCTGAGTTGATGTTATTGAGTATGAACCAAAAAAGTGGATATACTACCTTCAAGATTTTGATTTAGGAATGGTTGGATGGGATTCTGCTGTAGTTTGGATGTTGAATATCCACAAAAGTTTGGAACATAATAGGTCTTTTTAAGATGTGAGAACAAGAATTATATTCTTAAGTTATTACAAGTGAGCTTTCAAAGGGCACTGTAAGACCTTGGGTTGTTTTTGTCATTTCTTTGGCTTCTTGCATGATAAGGTTTATTCTTCCAGATATACTTCCTTTCTTGGTCCATTTGATAACAGAACTGAAACAGTGTGGCTAAAGTAAACACTTTAAAAACTATAAGCCAAGATGCATATTTTTCTCTTTGTAAGATAATTGCCTTGGGAATTTATAATGATGGAAATCAAATACAATTTCATGAATGATACTTGGATCTCAAGCCTCTGTTCTAAACGAAGCCTGCCCTACTACATCTGATTTTGCCAATCCAGATTCTCAACAGCACATATCAATTGAGGTTCGAATCTAAGTTTCCTTTGCAGGGTACAATTCTAATGTGTTTTATATGACAATTCCAAAGAGATAGAAGGCTTGAAAGGGAGCATCTGACTTTTTGAGTCAAAGTCATATATCTGTACTCTAGCAATTTGATTATAGGGATGAATTGTTATCTTTATATTTTAAAATGTCAGGAAGAATTCTACCAAGTTATCACTAGATAACTATTAAATAGTATGAATGACATCTATAAATTTCCTCCATTCACATTGGGATGTCAATTGATGTCATGATGCAGGTTGTGATGTCATGTGTACTGTTTATATCTCAATGGGTGCAGCTTCCGTGTTATGTCTAAAAGACACTATCATAACAGGAGTCATCCTGGCCCCCTGATTTTTATAATGATTCTACCTCCTTCTACAATTTTCCCTGCATCTTATGTATAAGAGTTGCATTGTGGATGTATCATTTGGGGCTAGGCAAACCATAGTTACTTATTCTCTTCATTTTGACTAGTTTATCTCTAAAAGAGTCTCCAACTGTTGTTGCAAAAAAAGAAAGTCTCTTACAGTTATAAAGATCTATAGGTTATCAATGGCTTCTGAGAGAAGGAGAATTAGTTTTCTATGGAAATGAGCTCCCTGCTACATTATCCAATTCTAAATGTTCAGCCCTAAATACATGGATATAGAAACATCATTAATTGGGCTAAGCAGTTGAGAGAGAGAGAGAGAGAGAGAGAGAGAGAGAGAGAGAGAGATGGATATTTGAGGGAGTGGGGAGAGATGATCAGTGTTATGAGGGAAAAGAGGATAACGTAAATATAACACTAATGTACGAATTCTTTAAAAAATGAAAATAAGAGTTATTTCGTATCTCATTCTATGCTGCTATGAAGTATCTGAGACTAAGAGCCTTGCAAAGGAAAGTAATGTCCATAAGGCCTAATTATAGTGGCTTGAAGGTCTAAACTCATATATAGCTGTGAATACTGTGAGCTGCAATAATTCCCAACTTGGTGAGATACATCCATTGGTGCAGTAGTAGCATGAATATTATGAGGGAAACCAACTGTTTTTCCAGTTGGACTTAACACCCGATACACAGGACAGAACTCAGTATGAGTTTTCCTATGAACAAAACAACATATAAGCCCCGATGGGTTTTTAGTTGTTGGTTGGAACTCAAAAGTAAAATATGTCAATTATCCCCTCTCCTAGGGCTTGTAAGGGCTTCCTTACCCAGACCATCACAGCAATCTATTGCACTCAGGTGAATGATTCAGACATTTTTCACCTGTTTGGTGGGGACTCACACTCAGCACCAGATGTTTTCTCTTGAGAAGCATACTTACATTTCTACCAGCAAGCTTCCTTACACTACCTGGAAAGCATAATGGTAGTGATTCCTAATGGCTTTAGGAGTCTCTCAAGGCACATCATGTCCCATTAAGTAATCCAGCATCACCAAGCAATTACAGCTTTCCGTCTTTTTTTTTTTCCATTAGGATATCATTAAGGAAAAACAATTCTAATACAGAGTAAAAAGGAAGCCTAGATAGATCTGCCTCCCATCCCCTTTTTAAAATAAGGACGTGTATACTCCATAAATAACTTAAACAATGACAAAAGAAAGTAGCCTGTGGAATTCAGCTGCATGGGAACCATTCAGGTACCCACAGCCAGGTACTGTTTCTAGGCATTGTTTGAAGACTTTTTCTCAGCTAATATTTCATCAGACTCTGTCATAAAGGCCTGCTCTGAGACTTCTTCTGACAAGACATTTGCTGGGTTAATCATTCAGAATGGAAAGGAGTCTTCATCTTAAGTCACTTTTTACTGTGCAGGGGACTTCAATCCTGTTATGTGTATTTTTTTTTTTGTTCCAGTGTTCCAGTTAAAGGGGAACAGGGTTTTCCCAGATGCACTAGACTCTGTCTAGCAATTTGTCTTTTTCTGATATTCCATGACTGGTATTCATCTCCCTGTACATGTAATCACCACATTTGAAATATCCCATTCTTTTGTTTAAGGGAAACAAATGGAGCTTTCAGGAAATGTAATTTATTTATGAATATTTTACAAGCTTTTAGCAATGGAAATTTTATAGCGAGGCAAAAAGAAACTAGACTAATAGTGTGTTTTCATAGAACAAAGGGAGCTTACACATTCCTATTTCTGTGGTGGTGCCTCAGATATGTTTTGCTTTAGTTCTGCAACACATGAAAAGGTCATCTTCTTTTTATCCATGGATGCATTATGGTAATCTCTTTTGAAAGTAAATCATTTTAGCCCCAACATTCTGATTTTAAATAACTTATTTAATTTAAACATGTAGCACTGTCATGGACGAAGCATTTTAATTGTGTGTTTTTAAAAACGTATTTCTTTACCTACATACATACACACACTGGCATTTTCAGTTTGAATTTTATTTAGAAATATTTTATATAAGCCAAAAACCACAGAGAGTGCCAACTTGAACAGCTGGTCTGAGGGAATCTTCTCTGTCTACAGGCTTTCTTTCCCACTGGGCAATCTTCCCTGTCACCCCATCCCTTCTTACTTGGATTGCTGCCCTCTCTACACTCCCCTACTTCTCTCCTTCCATATAGGACAGCATTGTAAAAATAAAATTAGAGCCATAGACTTCAATCTTTATAAATCAAAGTTTAAAAGGAAAATATTGCAATTCTTTTAAATAAGATATTTTATTGAATTCCCACAACAAAATCTTATTTAACAAGTAGTTAATATATCACCAGTGAGGTATTTTATATTATTTGCTTGTTTGGGACCAAGTTTCACGAGCTGATGTTGAACTTCTGATCCCCTTGCCTCTGCCTACTGCCCTGCACCACCACACCATGTCTATATAGTTTTCGGGGTCTAACCCAGGGCTTCCTTCACTAGGCGACCACTCTGATATCTGAACTATACCTCAGCCCTTTACATTCTTTTATAAAAAGCAGTCTTTGAAGGTCAGAAATCATTTTACACTCTGAGGGCATCTTTATTTGGACTAGGCACATGTCACATGACCAACTTCCTGCTAATGCAGGAATCTGCATGCTGTTAGCTTGCTAGCTTTATTTGCTTTGTTGTTCTGAACTTGGTGGAGAGAGGGGCTTCAAGGACTGGGGGTAAGATGGGCTTCAGTTGAAGTGAGGGTTAAGGATCAAAGAAGCTATTAGAAATAACTAGGCTAATGTGCTTAAAGGCAGAGCCTTGCCGGGTGGCTTTATTGTAGTTTGTTTTGTTTTAGGGTTCGGCAATGCATTTGTACATTTATCCTCTCCAGAATGGCTAAGCGTATAATCCAGCTATGTTCGTATCAGAGGGAAAAGACTACTTTCTAAATGAAATTGGTAATGTTTGCCCTTTAAGATATTCAACTTGTTTGATGTTATAGAATCACTGCTAGGTGTGTGTGTGTGTCTGTGTGTATGTGTGTACAGTGTAATACAGTGTAATATTGGCTGCAGATAGCTGATGGCCATTACATATCTGCTCTCTTTCACCATTGTAACCAACAGTTACTTGCTTAGGAATTTTGGTAATGTGTGGTCTTTGTATAATTTTAGGTTTTAGCAATTTAATTTGACAATATATTTGAGATAAACATGTAAAAAGATGAGTCCTGGGTTTTTATACCCAAGATATTTGTAGTGTAGGAGGGGAGGTGTGGAATACTGTAAGAGTTTAATAACTGGAATGGGCTAAAAGGATTCACTGTGAACGAAGAGTTTTCACCTATTTATGGGACAGAAAGTCTTTTCTAAGTTAGTGGCTGTGGTTCTGTATTTTGAGAAATCTAGTGTACCTGAGAGATGAGAACGGCTGGGCATCCAAACAGAGGAATCAAGAGGGAACTCTGTATAGCTGCTCAGGAATGTCTTTCAAGAACAATAATGTGCTGTCGTCGGAAGTGTCCGGAAATGAAGCTGGGAAGCCAGGCACACTCAGATCACAGCACCTGTGGGCCATGTGAAGCTCTTAAACATCATTTTAGAGAGTATTGTACAAAGACAATGCTTGTACAGTGACACTGAGGGTGTCTGGAACATGATTTTTTGTTATCTAAAGATGGATTGTTATAGAATCCTTGGGGATAATCTACATAAAGAATGAAGATTCCTAGTAATAAGTCAGCAGCAGAGAACATGGGTTTGGGATCTGTTTGAAAGATTAGACATTTAGGACTTGGTGGCTGTTGTGGTTTGCAATGTGTTTCACTAAAAGTCATGGGTTGGAATCCTACCAGGCTTTTAAGGAGACAAGATAAAATGAGGTTTAATTCATCATGTTGGTTTGCAGAAGTATTGCATCATAAGCATTTATTTCTAATTATACTGAAGGTTCTGGTAACTGCAGATGCACGTCGTCTGGAGATCTTAATTCTTAGCCTATACACAGCAGCCATCTTGCTGTATCCTCATAGAGTGGAGAGGAAGCACCACTCTCTCTTCATCTTTTCCTAATGATATGAATTCCATCACACAGATTCTGCCTTTGTGATTTAATCTAGAATAAGCCATCTTCCAACATTTCTCCTTCTAAAAATCACCACAGTGAAAGTTAGGGATTCCACACGTGAGCTGAAGAATGGGAGTGCACACCAGAGTCATCGGGAGGGGACTCTTTTTCAACAGGACTGATTGGTGTCCTCCCAGGAAAATGAACAGATGCCATGATCACGGGCACACATAGAAGAAAGTCCACATGAGGCCATGGAGGAAAGGCAGCCATATGTCAGAAAGCAAGTGTGTACTACCTTGATCTTGTAGGTTTGTCCTGCAGGACTGTGAAATAATTTCCTTGATTATTTTTTTTTTCTGATAGAGCAGATGATTTCTGATGGACATGAATCCTAAATCTCTTTCACCTATGGATAGGTTCATTGCTTATGCTTTACTCTACATATTTTGTCACAAGCATGAGAAACAAAGTTGCTACTTTGTGAAGAGCAAGAGACATTGATGGTTCAAATGAAGAGTTAGCTGAATGCCAGGATAGGTGAGTATCAGAATTCTATAGGCATAGCATTTCTGTTTAATAAGGTGATGCCATACTTTGAATGGCCATTTCATGCATGTGCATAAAGATGGAGCTCTTTGTCTCCATATCCATCTAACTAGCCAGAATGGCTTATGTGGTCAAATCTCTTTGTTTCCTACCCTTTAGGCTGTGACAAGATATTAATACTTCTTGTTTGTTATATGGGAGGCCACTGGTATTCCTACTCCTGGGAAAACTATAGTAATATATATATATATATATATATATATATATATATATATATATATATATATGCATTAATTTTTTTAAAAAAAAAAGGGTTAAGAAAGAGCAGTCCTCAGAGTACTGAGAATCTTTATGATATATTCCCATCAAGAAGAGGAAAATAATGCAACTATCTCTGCATAACATCTCCTGGTAGGATTTTCTTTATGGGACCGCTTCTATAAGTGTCACCCATATGGAATTTGTACTTGAGTCTATCACATTGATCTCTAATGGCTTCAGAATTTCATTAAGTTCTCTAAACTATTTGGAATGGATTTTTATGTATGGTTAGAGGTTGGAATTGCCTTCATTCTTCTACATATGTATATCCTACCTTTTTTTAATGAATGGAAAGATATGACTGAATAAAACAGAACATAAACACACAAAGGAACAAAATGCGCAGTGGAATACTTACTATAAAAAAGGTAGATCGTTACAAGGCAAGGTTATTTAGAGCATTAAAAAGTATCAATAATATAAATTCTGTTCAAAAGGTCTTTAGTGGTTTCCCTTTCTTACATGACAAACTTGAATATTCCTATACTGTATATTAATCAAGGTCTTTTGTATACTAAAACCAGGAAGATACTCCAAGAAGTTTTAGCAATAAAGATGACAGAATGATGCCTGAAACTTGAAAGTCCTCTCATAAAGGTGATTTGGGGGAAGCAGAAACGGGTTGCTCCATGACATTCTTGTAATTAGGTTTTCTTTTTTTCTTTTTTTTCATTTTATGGATTTAATTACGTGTAATTCTGTCAATATGTGTGGTGCCATATCCCTCTTTGGTCTGAGAATGTAACCAGGGCATTCTTTTAGTCTTAGGAGGAAAGAGGTTCTGCTCCAAAAACAAGCCAAACAAATGTGCTAGTATTATGTTGTTGACTTGGGCAGACCTGACCTGGGCTCTATGATTCCTGACAGTCATGTGAGGCAGGGAGTACCATGTTGTGGTCTCCTTAG
The DNA here is from genome assembly GCF_947179515.1 of Apodemus sylvaticus. Classification (NCBI taxonomy): domain Eukaryota; kingdom Metazoa; phylum Chordata; class Mammalia; order Rodentia; family Muridae; genus Apodemus; species Apodemus sylvaticus. The sequence goes on along the minus strand of NC_067472.1, from coordinate 163,851,667 downwards.
TTCAGTAACACTCCCCTCTGGTGTTATGGTTAGCTCCATTTTTCCTAACACTAAAGATATAAAATCTGGGCTATGATTTAAGAGGAAAGAACAAATCATTGTGATGCTGCCAAGTGACATTTGGCTGTTCTATATTTCAGGAACATTTTGTAGGCTCTCCTGCCTCTAACCTCGGCTTTCCTTTTCTCTGTCTCCTGCGATAATCTTGGTGTACTTTTTACCTTTGAAGCGCATCAGCATTTCTCTGACTTAGGACATTTGATACCTATTCTGTCTGTCTCAGTGTCCCGCCTACTTTGTGCTCACAAGGCTGCTTTTGAGAGAGAATTTATTTTTTATATTTCAAGTTAAAAGCACCTGCTAGCATATTTTTGTGTTGATGACTTAGGCAGGAAACATTGTATGTAACTCTTCGCAACCTCTTATTAATGCTATACTATTCTTTTATAGCCGGCATCAAAACTTGTTATAATTTGTTTCCTAATTATTGCCAATTTTTCATCTTGTTTGAAGATTTGGGGGATCTTACTCTATGCCAGATCTTTGAACTTATTAAAATAAAATGTCTTAAAACCAGCTGGCAGTCAGTAAGTATAAAGTCATAAGTGAGTGACCTCTTAAAATCATAAGAATGCCTGTGACTGTGAAGGAAGAAAAATTGAAAGGCCATTTTTGACAAATGGCCATCCAACCTCTGACAGAACAATCTCAGTAACCTTAAATTTACTATCTCCACAGATGAATATTCAAACACTGACTCATTAGAATATCACCACCCCATACACACACACACCTTTTAACTGAGTTTTAAAAAATACCATCTCACCATGACCTAGATAGGCTTGCATAGTTCTGTTCCCTAGAGTCCAATTTGAGTTTAACAGTGTCTTATGATGTTGAAGGCAGCTATCACATCCTCCTCTGCTCCTGTGTCTTCTTTCCTTTAAACTTAGATTTCCCTAATGTCTCCATCTGTTCTTGTCTAACAAGATTTTGACATCCCTCACCAACTTGGTGACTCATCAATTAGCATGTTTCAGAATGTCTATTTCTGGCCATGCTAGTGATGCAGGCATTATTACACAGGTCTGCTAAGTAGGATGTCTCCCCACTTTGTCTTAGATATCACAGGACTGTATTCTTCTTATGTGTGGGATATAGACTAGTAGGGAACTTATACCCAATTGAAACTTTTTAGTGTTTTCCCCAAGTGCTGACAAGCCTTAGGTGCATTTACCTGTGAAATTAAATTGTTTTCTTTTTCCTTTCTGTTGGAAGGCACTGAACTGTCTGTAAAGATCATTTTTGAGGAGGTTAGATGGCCTCTCAGGATGCACTTTAATTAGACTCTGGACTGCCCCAAATGACTTTTGTGCCTTCTTTCAGCCAGAAAGATATCAGTGCCCATGACTCAGTTCTGCAATGCACTGTACTTGTTCCCCGGAGGGATTGGACTTGATGTTATTATACAATTCTTATATGGAACATGTGACTGATAGAAGGCTGTTTAGTGTACCAATCATTCCAAATCAGTAGCTCTCACCCTTCCCAATGCTACAACACTTTTATACAGTTCCTCATGTTATGGTGACCCCCAACCATAAAATTATTTTTGTTGCTACTTCATAACTGTATTTTTGCTACAGTTATGAATATTATATTTACAATGGTTTTAGATGACTCCTGTGACTCCCAAAGGAGTGAAGATTCACAGATGAGAACTAGTTCCAAATGCTCTAAATTATGTCTTTTAGTCTTATAGACCACTGGGACAGCATCTGTTACAAAAAGTGGTGGCCCTCTTCATAGAACTACTTTTGAAAAGTGATTTTCAGACTTGTAGTAGCTAATGCTGAAGAGTATGTTAGGGATCACCAAAGTGAAGGTGATTGGTGGCACAGTAAGGGTGGAGTTAGCAATTTCAAGAGCATGCTATAGAACAGCCCCTTTTGGTGTGAAGACTCAAGAGGTAGTTTTTCTGTATCAAATGAAGAAAGTGAACTGTTTCTTTTGACTTGATATTTTATGATGTGGACTATAAGATAACTTTGCTTTTTCATGCTTTTGATCAACTTTTAAATATTAGGGAGTTAATTTGGGTTCACACATAATACCAAGAAAGAACCGTGCACTGCTTATTTCTGTCACCAACATGACTATTGGGTTAACTACCACTACCCCATTTTCCTCTTAATATGAAAATATAAGGTTTGGTGAATAATTGTCTATTTTGTAATGAGCTATGACAAGAGAAGTCCCCCCCCCCCGGGGAACATGTCCTTTATTATTTTACTTACAGAAACCTCTCTACAGTTGCCTTACATTATTGTCAACCATTCAATGGTCACTTGATGGTCAAGTTGCTATTGTGATCCTTCCAACACATGGCTAGACATATGTTCAAAACCAGCTAGTTAGAATAATCCCGTCTTCCTTGTGAATGGTCTACTTTAGGGCTTGTGATTATAAGGACAGGTTTTAAGTTGCAAATGTCATACATCCTCCAAGTAGTACTGTTGTCTATAACCTGTTTTGATACAGTAATGACAGAACTATACTGAAACCAAATAAATGGATAAAGGGAAGAAGAGCAGAAAGGAGAAGGAAAGGGGGGAAAAGGGAGGAGGGGGGATGGAAGGAGGGTAGGGAATGAGAGAGGGGAGAGTGAATTATTTCAATGATTATTTAATTATTTTATGTATATGAATGCTTCTTTTTTTCATGCACATCAGAAGAGGGAATCAGATCCCATTATAGATGGTTGTGAGCCATCATGTTGTTGTTAAGACCTCTGGGAAAGCAGCTAGTTCTCTTAATCTCTGAGCCAGTTCTCTAGCCCAGGGGAGTGAATTTTAAAGATATAATTTGAAGTCCATCCAGGACTGAAAATGTGGCACTGTTAAATGCCAAAAATAGATTCCTATTACTCCTCCAAAATAATGGATTTTTCTCTTATTTTACTAAAATATATTATGTTCACTAGTTCTTCCTATATACATTTTGTTTCCTTAAATACTTTGCAAAGTGGAGGATGTCAGTGTATACACACACACACACACACACACACACACACGCACACGCACACGCACACACACACACACACCTATGTCTGTCTATAGCTAGGTATCTATCTATAGCTATATAAAATATACATAGCTGACTGAATAAAACACACAAGGAAAATTTACATCTATTTCTATATCAAACATTTCATGACATTCTATCTTCCTTGTTTGAGATCATTCTTTGGTATGTATGTTCTATCATTTTCTATTGGTTTCTTTTAAAGATATTTTATTAATTTTTTGAGAACTCCATGCCTTTTCTATTTTGTGGGCTACAGATTACTTATTATTTGTTAAAATCAATAAACAGTTAACTCCATAGATCTAAGCAAACAATCTAATTCGTTTTTACACATGTGTATTGTGTGTGTGTATGTATGTATCAATGTAACTACAAGACAGTTATAGTCACTCATCGTATACACACCACAGTCATTCTTGGCTGCCTAACAAGATTTCAGCAAGGATAACAAAAACAGACACACTAAGGTGGAAGACAAAAATCTCATTTATCCTCACCTATAGGCAGAAAACTATAGGAAACCCTGGAGGGATGCCAAGAGCAGGGGCTAGGAGGCTAGTTTCTTCTGTCAGGGAAGAATCCATTAACTGGTTATCCATACATTGAATTTTTGTAATATTCACCTCTTTTCCCCAATTGCTCCCATATCCTTTTCTATTCACCCAACTCTTGTGTTCTCATTAAAAACAAAATACAACAATCAAACAAATAAACAAACCCCATCAAGTCTTGTTTGTGCCACTCACTGGAGCATAGCTATTCTACCAGGAGAGCCCTAAGGAAGATGGACTCTCCTTTTCCAGCAACTGTCTGCTGCCAGCAGCTACTCAACTCAGGGTGAGACTTTGTGTCCACTATCCCTGCCTCTATGCTGGGATTTTTTTTTTCTGGCTTAAGTTTGCAAATAATAAGAGACCTTGAAAGTCCTCAACCCAAAATGGGACATCTACATCAAGCTCTCTCTTCGCAGGTTGGGGTTCATCATGGTAAAGAAGACTGAAGGAGTGTAAGAGCCAGAGGCAGTGCATGACTAGGAGGAAATGTTTCCAGACACAGTAGGACAGATATACATAGGAACTCACAAGGGATTGTGACAGCAGCATAAATGGTCACAATCTCCCTTTGTACTGTTTTAGCCATGCACACATTGCTTTCTATGTGTCACATAACTTCATGCCGATCATTAATTGATGGAATACATAAACAATAGGCTTTGAGCTCATACATGTTATCTTCAGACCACCTAGGCTCCCCCACCTTAAGCCATGATTTTTATTGCAGTGTTATTCATGAGCGAGTCCATATGTATCCAGTGTTTATACATTTCTGACTCCAGTGATACTCAAGATTGGGCATCCTGCTGTTTCACATTATTCTTGTGACAGTAAAACAATACAAGTCGACTGTAGAACTTGTATGCCATATAAATAGATATGAAAGCAGGCAGAATTTATTTTTAGTCCGAACACTGAAAGTTACTTGGTAACTCTTGGCTCTTATGCTTTTCTTCTTTTTTTGCCTAAAATAAATATAGCTATGTGTTATTTTTTTACCACACATGGTAGACCTGTTTATGGAGCACACTGTATTTCTGTCTGCTGTCAGCATTTGTAGCACCACAGGCTTTTTCTATCCTTGTGTGCATGCTGAGGCTGTGCACACCTCTAGGAGAAGTAGTGTCCTTATTCTAACTTCTCCTTTAGTCTCAGCACAACTGCATCTCTTTGCATTTGGAATTAGCACATATGGGCTAGTATAACTCTTTCCTTGAGAAACTTTTGAGAAAGTTTTCTGTGCTAAACTCAGTTCTGTGATACACTTCTGGGGCCACAGGCTGTGGATTTGGGTTTCTCTTGTCTGTCCAAGTTTTTCTCTAAACTAGATCACACTTCCTTACTGCTATGTTATTATTTATGATTGGTCCACTTTTAGAAGGATGTTTTTATTCCAAAGAAAATAAAGTATTTTATCCGCACAATTTTTGCATTTGAAAATACATTTGCATGCTTCTGAACTTTCTTTGAACCTGGTGGAGTGTTCTTTACCGTATTCTGGTTTTCAAAGGGTTGAACAATTGCATTTGAAATTTTCCTCCTGCCTTCAGCTGCTATGAAGGTACTTGTAAAAAATCCAAGAAGGGTGGTTTGAAAGTACACCCCAAAGGTTACTTTTTTGGAATCACCTTTTGAATACCTCATGCTCATAATGAGTTCGCCATTACTTTTGAAGTTAAAATTCTAGGTTCTATATTATTAGATTTGAAGCTAATCTAAGAACACCATCCAAGGACAGTTTTACACTGGTAAACCAAGGGACTACTAACCTTTAGCTGAAGTCTTTTAGTGCTTGCTGACTTTCTGAGTGTTTTCTGGTTCCCATGATGGGAAATAATAGAGACTAGTGAGTCATTTGGCCAGCCAATCCCATAGTGCAACCAAGAGACTGACTTTGTATTAGTATTTTTCATTTGGAATGGACTCCTTCTGTACCAGCCTAGGACTAATTTGTCCCAAGTATACTCTCTTGTGCCCTTCCATGGCATTAGGAAAATGCTAATAATTCTGGAATCATCTGCACATCTTTTGTCCTAGGTATACACTCTAAATTTGCCTGAGGGATTAGCCCCCATAGTCTATGTGGTGCTTTTAATGAGAATTGCCCCCCACAGGCTTATTTAGTTAAATGCCTGGTCGCCAGTTGGTGGAATTGCTTAGAAAGGATTAGGAAGTATATTCTTATTGTGGGAGGCATGTCACTGGGGGTAGGCTTTAAGGTTTCAAAGACTCAAACCATTCCAGTTAACTCTCCAGCCTCATGATTGTGCCTTAAGATAGATGTAAGCTCTCAGCTACTGCCCTGGTGCAGTGTCTACTGGCTTGCTGCCATGATCCTTACAACAATGGTTGCAGAATCTAACCCTCTGAAATGTTAAGCCCTAAGTAAAGTCCTTCTTCTATAACTTGCCCTGGTCATGGTATAATAGAAAAGCAATTAACACAATCTATTTTAAAATACCTTTTTCGAATGTATTCACTTCCTGTGAATTCAGTACCTTTTCTTATTTACTGATAAAATGAAGACCACTTACTGAGTATCACCCTCCACATTTTACAGTACTCACAATAGTCTATATACATGTCTGAAGCTCAGGATGTTTCTGTACATGTATGAGAAATGTATTTCTTTTGTTTTTTATGGTTTTTTATTTGATATATTTTTTATTTACATTTCGAATGATTTCCCCTTTTCTGGCCCCCCACTCCCCGAAAGTCCCATAAGCCCCCTTCCCACCCCCTGTTCTCCCACCCACCCCTTCCCACTTCCCTGTTCTGGTTTTGCCCTATACTGCTTAACTGAGTCTTTCCAGAACAAGGGGCCACCCCTCTGTTCTTCTTGTACCTCATTTGATGTGTGGATTATGTTTTGGGTATTCCAGTTTTCTAGGTTAATATGCACTTATTAGTGAGTGCATACCATGATTGATCTTTTGAGACTGGGTTACCTCACTTAGTATGATGTTCTCCAGCTCTATCCATTTGCCTAAGAATTTCATGAATTCATTGTTTCTAATGGCTGAATAGTACGCCATTGTGTAGATATACCACATTTTTTGCATCCATTCTTCTGTTGAGGTATACCTGGGTTCTTTCCAGCATCTGGCTATTATAGATAGGGCTGCTATGAACATAGTGGAGAATGTATCCTTATTACATGCTGGGGAATCTTCTGGCTATATGCCCAGGAGTGGTATAGCCGGATCTTCTGGAAGTGAGGTGCCCAGTTTTCTGAGGAACCGCCAGACTGATATCCAGAGTGGTTGTACCAATTTGCAACCCCACCAGCAGTGGAGGAGTGTTCCTCTTTCTCCACATCCTTGCCAACACCTGCTGTCTCTTGAGTTTTTAATCTTAGCCATTGTGACTGGTGTAAGGTGAAATCTCAGGGTTGTTTTGATTTGCATTTCCTTGATGACTAATGAAGTTGAGCATTTCTTAAGATGCTTCTCTGCCATCTGAAGTTCTTCAGGTGAAAATTCTTTGTTTAGCTCTGTACCCCATTTTTTAATAGGATTATTTGGTTTTCTGGGGTCTAACTTCTTGAGTTCTTTGTATATATTGGATATTGGCCCTCTATCTGATGTAGGGTTGGTGAAGATCTTTTCCCAATTTGTTGGTTGCCGATTTGTCCTTTTGATGGTGTCCTTTGCCTTACAGAAACTTTGTAATTTTATGAGGTCCCATTTGTCAATTCTTGATCTTAGAGCACATGCTATTGGTGATCTGTTCAAAAACTTTCCCCCGTACCAATGTCCTCAAGGGTCTTCCCCAGTTTCTTTTCTATTAGCTTCAGAGTGTCTGGCTTTATGTGTAGGTCCTTGATCCATTTGGAGTTGAGCTTAGTACAAGGAGACAAGGATGGATCAATTCGAATTCTTCTGCATGCTGGCCTCCAATTGAACCAGCACCATTTGTTGAAAGGCTATCTTTTTTCCATTGGATGTTTTCAGCCCCTTTGTCGAGGATCAAGTGGCCATAGGTATGTGGGATTTCTGGATCTTCAAACCTGTTCCATTGATCTGCCTGCCTGTCACTGTACAGTTTTTAACACTATTGCTCTGTAGTATTGCTTGAGGTCAGGGATACTGACTCACCCAGAATTTCTTTTGTTGTTGAGAATAGTTTTAGCTATTCTGGTTTTTTGTTAATCCAGATGAATTTGAGAATTGCTCTTTTTAACTATATGAAAAATTGAGTTGGGATTTTGATGGATATTGCGTTGAATCTGTATATTGCTTTTGGCAAAATGTCCATTTTAACTATATTAATCCTGCCAATCCATGAGCATGGGAGGTTTTTCCATTTTTTGAGGTCTTCTTCCATTTCCTTCTTCAGAGTCTTGAAGTTCTTGTCATACAGATCTTTCACATGTTTGGTAAAAGTCACCCCAAGGTACTTTATACTGTTTGTTGCTATTGTGAAGGGTGTCATTTTCCTAATTTCTTTCTCTGCCTGCTTATCCTTTCAGTATAGGAAGGCTACTTATTTGCTTGAGTTGATTTTATAACCTGCCACTTTGCTGAAGTTGTTTATTCACTGTAGGAATTTTCTAGTGGAGTTTTTTGGGTCACTTAGTTAGACTGTCATATCATCTGCAAATAATGATAGTTTGACTTCTTCCTTTCCAATTTGTATCCCTTTGACCTCCTTATGTTGTCTAATTGCCCGAGCTAGTACCTCAAGTACAATATTGAAAAGATAAGGAGAAAGGGGGCAGCCCTGTCTAGTCCCTGATTTTAGTGGGATTGCTTCAAGTTTCTCTCCATTTAGTTTGATGCTGGCTACCAGTTTGCTGTTACTATGTTTAGGTATGGGCCTTGAATTCCCGTTCTTTCCAAGACTTTAAGCATGAAAGGATGCTGAATTTTGTCAAATGCTTTTTCAGCATCCAATGAAATGGCCATGTGGTTTTTTTCTTTGAGTTTATTTATGTTATGGATTGCATTGATGGATTTTCGTATATTGAACCAACCCTGCATCCCTGGGATAAAGCCTACTTGATCATGGTGGATGATCATTTTGATGTGTTCTTGGATACGGTTGGCAAGAATTTTATTGAGTATTTTTGCATTGATGTTCATAAGGGAAATTGGCCTGAAGTTCTCTTTCATTGTTGGATCTTTGTGTGGTTTTGGTATCAGTGTAATTGTGGCTTCATAGAAGGAATTGGATAGTGTTCCTTCTGATTCTATTTTGTGGAACAGTTTGAAGAGTATTGGTGTTTGGTCTTCTTTGAAGGTCTGATAGAATTCTGCACTGAAACTATCTGGTCCTGTGCTTTTTTTGGTTGGAAGACTTTCTCTGACACCTTCTATTTCTTTAGGGGTTATGGGACTGTTTAGATGATCTATTTGGTCATCTAAATATGATTTAATTTTGGTATTTAGTATCTGTCTAGGAAATTGTCCATTTCCTCCAGATTCTCCAGTTGTGTTGAGTATAGGCTTTTGTAGTAGGATCTAATGATTTTTTGGATTTCCTCAGTTTCTGTTGTTATATCCCCCTTTTCATTTCTAATTTTGTTAATTTGGATACTTTCTCTGTGCCCTTTGGTCAGTCTGGCTAAGGGTTTATCTATCTTGTTGATTTTCTCAAAGAACCAGCTCCTGGATTTGTTGATTCTTTGTATGGTTCTCTTTGTTTCCACTTGATTGATTTCAGCCCTGAGTTTGATGATTTCCTGCCTTCTACTCCTCCTGGGTGAATTGGCTTCTCTTTGTTCCAGGGCTTTCAGGTGTGTCATTAAGCTGTTATTGTATGCTCTCTCCATTTTCTTTTTGGAGGCACTCAGGGCTATGAGTTTTCCTCTTAGCATTGCTTTCATTGTGTCCCAAAGATTTGGGTATGTTGTATCTTCATTTTCATTAAATTCTAAAAAGTCTCTGATTCCTTTTCTTATTTCTTCTTTGGCCAAGGTATCATTGAGTATAGTATTGTTCAGCCTCCATGTGTATGTGGGCTTTCTGTTGTTTTTGTTGCTATTGAAAACCACTCTTACTCCATAGTGATCTGATAGGAGGCATAGGATTAGTTCGATCTTCTTATATTTGTTGAGGTCTGTCTTGTGACCAATTATATGGTCGATTTTGGAAAAGGTACCATGAGGTGCTGAGAAAAAGGTATATTCTTTTGCTTTAGGGTGAAATGTTCTATAAATATCAGTCAAATCCAATTGGTCCAAAGCTTCAATTAGTTTTACTGTGTCCCTGTTTAGTTTCTGTTTTCCTGATTGGTCCATTGAGGAGAGTGGAGTGTTGAAGTCCCCCACAATTATTGTGTTAGGTGCAATGTGTGCTTTGAACTTTAGTAAAGTTTCTTTTATGAATGAGGGTGCCCTTGCATTTGGTGCATAGATGTTCAGAATTGAAAGTTCTTCTTGGTAGATTTTTCCTTTGACCAGCAAGAAGTGTCCTTCTGTGTCTCTTTTGATGACTTTAGGTTGAAAGTCAATTTTATCTGATATTAGAATGGCTACTCTGGCTCGTTTCCCAAGACCATTGGCTTGTAAAATTGTCTTCCAGCCTTTTACTCTAAGGTAGTTTTTGTCTTTGACACTGAGATGTGTCTCCTGTATACAGCAAAATATAGGGTCCTGTTTCCTTATCCAGTTTGTTAGTCTAAGTCTTTTTATTGGGGAATTGAGTCCATTGATGTTAAGAGATATTAAGGAATAGTGATTATTATTTCCTGTAATTTTTGATGTTATTTTTATATTTGAGTGGTTATCTTCTTTTGGGTTTGATGGAAGAAGGTAACTATCTTGCTTTTTCCAGGGCATAGTTTCCCTCCTTGTATTGGAGTTTTTCTCCTATTTTTCTTTGTAGAGCTGGGTTTGTGGAAAGATATTGTGTAAATTTGGTTTTGTCATGGAATATCTTGGTTTCTCCATCTATGGTGAATGAGAGTTTTCCTGCATATAGTAGTCTTGGCTGGCATTTGTGTTCTCTTAGAGTCTGCATGAGATCTGCCCAGGATCTTCTAGCTTTCATGGTCTCTGGTGAGAAGTCTGGTGTGATTCTGATAGGTCTTCCTTTATATGTTACTTGGCCTTTTTCTCTTGCTGCCTTTAATATTCTTTGTTTGTTTAGTGCATTTGGGGTTTTGATTATTATGTGACGGGAGGTATTTCTGCTCAGGTCCAGTCTGTTTGGAGTTCTATAGGCTTCTTGTATATTCATGGGCATCTCTTTCTTTAAGTTGGGAAAGTTTTCTTCCATAATTTTGTTGAAGATATTTGCTGGCCCTTTCAGTTGTAAATCTTCACTCTCATCTATACCTATAATCCTTAGGTTTGGTCTTCTCATTGTGTCCCGGATTTCCTGGATGTTCTGGGATACAAGCTTTTTGCATTTTGCATTTTCTTTGACCGTTGAGTCAATGGTTTCTATGGTATCTTCAGCATCTGAGATTCTTTCTTCTATCTCTTGTATTCTGTTGTCGATATTTGCATCTATGTCCCCTGATTTCTTCCCAAGGTTTTCTATCTCCAAAGTTGTCTCCCTTTGTGATTTCTTAGTTGTTTCTACTTCTGTTTTTAGATCCAGGATGGTTTTGCTCAGTTCCATCATTTGTTTGTTTGTGTTTTCCTTTAATTCTTTAAGAGATTTTTGTGTTTCCTCTTTCATGGCTTCTGCTGTTTGACTCACTTTCTCCTGCATTTCTTTAAGGTTTTTTTTTTTTTTTTTTTTTTTTTTTTTTTTGCGTGTATGTTTCTTCTTTATTGGCGTCTATCTCTTGAGCCTTATTCTCCTGAATTTCTTAAATGATTTTTGTGTTTCCATTATACGGGTTTCTAGCTTATTCATGTTCCCCTGTATTTATTTAAGAGATTCATTTATGTCCTTTTTGTGTTCTTCTAGCAGCTTCATGACCAGCGATTTTAAATTCAAATCTTGTTTTTCTGGTGTGTTAGCATAACCAGGACTTGCTGATGTTGGAGAGTTTGGTTCAGATGCTGCCATATTGCCTAGATTTCTGTTAGTAGCATTCCTGCATTTGTCCTTTGCCATCTTCTTCTCTGACGTTAGTTGGTCTTGTCTCTGGCTGGTGTTTGAGCCTCCTGTGAGGCTCTAAGGCTATTTCAGCAACACTGGATGGCTGGGTTTCCCCTGTTGCAGATTGCTGATGTGCTGTCCTCCTCTTGGGTGCCCTTGTATCCCTAGTGTGCCTTGCCCCAGATTGTGTCTGTGAACCAGATGGTGCCTGTTTGCTCCTTCAGGGAGTGCTGATGGTGTATGCTGAGGGACCTTTTCTGAGTGATGATCACTCTGTTGGGTAGACAATCTCCCCACCAGGTTTGTGCACACAAGGCTACCCTAGCTGCTCAGGCCCCGAGTCTAGGCAAAAGCCTGGCAGGCCAAGGTCTGAGGAAAGTTCCCCTTGGGCTATGAGTGTTAACTGCTTCTGTCAGGTGGCCAGGATGGCAGGCGTGCGCGCGCGCGCGCGCGCGCGCACTCTCTAAAAGTGCTAGGAGAGTATGCTGGGCTAACAACCTCCTGGCCGGGTTGGCACACAGATGGCCCACCTAGTAGCCCAGGTCTTGGGGGCAGTCCAGGGCCTGTAGGGCATAGACCCCTGCTATGTTAGCTTCTGGCTATGATTGTTAGCAGGCTTTGCCTGCTAGAACTCTCTGGTGTCCCGTAGTCAAAATGGAGCGCACTGGGCAGGGCAAACAACCTCCTGGCCCGGTTGGCACACGGATGACCCTCTGAACAGCCCAGGGCCTGGGTGCAGGCCAGTGCCTGTTGGGCTTAGACCCCCATGATGTTGGCCTCCGGCTATGTTTGCATACCTCAGGCTGTCTGATCTGTCTGGTGTCTGAGAACCAAGATGGAGGCGAGTCTCCTGTAACTGACTGGTGGGAGGCAGAGTTCTGATGTGGCTTCTGTGTGGTGAAAGGTACTGTAAATCCACCGCAGCTTGCAGCCCGGCTGGCCAGCGATGGTCAGTGGTAGTGGGCGCAGGGCCTGCCTGGACCCTGTCACCTTGGTTCCTCTGCTGATGGCCCTTCCTCTGGACCAGCCACTGCTGCTCGAGAAATGTATTTCAATTGAACTTAGATACAACTTGTATTAGCTTGTATGTTCCTAGGTAAATGTAATGGGGAAACTGGGTTTTTTGATGTCCATGTTGGCTATTCCTGAAGCATGGGATATGAGCAGATGTATGGATGTATACTTAGCACATGTGCAGATATATGTATATGTGTGGATGTGTGTGCTTATGCCAATGTACTCTGCCATATCTATAGATAGATAGATAGATAGATAGATAGATAGATAGATAGATAGATAGAGCAGTCATAAACAATAGGGACTGAAGTGTGGGATTTGCCTGTTAGTACATTTAGTTCATTTCACAGAAGATCTTGTTGTGGGATAGGCCTAACTCTTTATATGCATTTCAAATTGGATTGAATTGGAGAAATTTGATTTTCCTACAAGTTCTTAGAAAGATATATGCAGAGCAGGTCTGAGGTGTGAGACAGGTTGCTTGAGGTCTCCTCATTTTGATGAATTATTTGACAGCCAGAGTCAAATGAGATAAATTTCAAGCTGGAATTTAGAGTTCAGTGAGGGAAAGGGCAAATTATAGAGTCTTGGGTAGATTTTCTGGAAATACTGCCCTCATCCCCAGTTCTATGATTGCTTGTAATCACGAAGTCCTCATGTTCTTCACTTTATAGATTACTCTCCAGTTCTTTTCTTGATCTCACAGCTTTCATGCCTTGTCACAGGGAGAGCAATGCCTCCCCGGGCCTGTCACAGCCATCTACATGTTATAAAGGCTTTCTTCTTGAACCTTTTTCTCATTGCCTAAGGCAAGTTCTTCCCTCTTGTCAAAGTTTAGCACAGCAGGTTCTAGAAAGCAAGCTGTGTTCCAGGAAAAGTGAGCAGGACCCATCATCTGTCTTCCAGAAGAAGCAAGTGCAAGAAAAGGTGAAGGTATTTCTTGGTCCTGCCTCTTAGGCAGGGTGGGTATTATTCATTGAAATTCACTCGGCTACTCAGAGGTGCTTTGATAATTGCCTAGTTCCTAGAGATGGTAGTTTTCATTTATATATTATTATAAAACAAGAAGTCCTGACTTAATCTGGGTCAGGACTGGGTACATATTCAAGATCCCTCTGTTTCTCTCTGTCTCTGTCTGTCTCTGTCTGTCTCTGTCTGTCTTTGTCTCTCTGTCTCTCCATCTCTCATCTCTCCATCTCTCCATCTCTCCCCCTTCTCTCTCTCTCTTCTCTTTCTCTTTTATCCAATAGAGTATCGTATGCGACAAGGTTGTCTTCAAACTTTCTATGTAGCTAAGGACAGAGGCTAACCTCAGGCTTCTGATCATTTTGTATCTTCTTCCTGCAGGCTTGAATTACAATGATCAGTTTAGCTCAGTGCTGGGGACTGAACCCAAGGCTTCATATGTGCCAGGCATACACTCTGCCAATTATGCTACAATCTCAGCCTTTCAAGGCAGTTGCCAATCTTCAAAAATGTCATGTATAACTCTCAGCAGTAGATAGAACTTACCACAAATAACAGATAAAGAGCTGATGGTCTTGAAATGAAATTCAAAGGGGTCAAACGATTTAAGTCATTCTTTGTGACCTTAGTCACAAAATGATTTGTTAGATGTGTCTTTTCTCCACAGACAGGAGCAAATGTGAGGAGAGAGGAAGAAGAAATACTGGATGAAGGAGGAGGAACAGTGTTCATTCATTCTATCCATGCAGTGATAATAGAGATAAAGCTGCTTTAAGACTCCAGTTCTTTCTTTGCCTTATTCTGTGACATAGTGTCTTAGTCACTGTTCTGTTGATATGAAGAGACACCGTGACCAACACTACTGGTTTTGAAAGAAAGCATTTAGTTGAGGGTTTGTTTACACTTTTAGAGACTCAGTCCTGTTGGTATTCTGTCTAAGCTCCACCTCACACTTACCTGGCAACAGCCAGGTATGCCCTGCCCCATAGATCTGGCCCACTATAAAAGGGGCTACTTGCCTCCTCTCTCTCTGTCTCTCTGTCTCTCTGTCTCTCTGTCTCTCTGTCTCTCTCTCTGTCTCTCTCTCCCTCTCTCTCTCTCTTTCTCCCCCCTCTCTCTCTCTGCCTTCCTCTACTTCCACTATATCACTAACTCCCAACCTCTACCCTGAATAAACTCTATTCTATACCATGTCTATGTGTATGTGGTGCTTGGGCAAGGGCCCACCTGGGTACCCCCTTCCCCCACACCACCCTGCCACATTCCCTTCATGCCCATTCTCTCTTCTTAAGCCCCCTTCATTGATGTATTGGCCTTTCAAGTCCATTATCATCATGGTAATGAGCAAGGTGCTGGAGCAGTCTTTAGAGCTATAACTTGATCCATGGACAAAGAGTGTTCCTAGGCTTGGTATAGGCTTTAAAACCTCAAAGGCCACCCTGAGCAATGCACTTCCTCCAAGAAAACCACACCTCCTAATCCTTCTAATCTCTTTGAACAGTTCTGTTCACTGGTGACTAAGCATTCAAATATATTAGCCTATGGGAGCAATTATTATTCAAAGCACAATGCACAGGTCATGTGGTAATTAAACTCTCTGCACATGTTTAGAGTCTATAACCCTACATCATTCCCCATTTTGTTCAATATCTGTAACCTAACCCTTCTTTTTACAAAATTAATGTCTATTCATTTATATTAATTTCTTGTATGTTTCACTGGTGCTGGGATATGTTATGCCATAGCTGGAATGGAGAGGTCAGAGGACAAACTCAGGTGTAACTCCTAAATTTCTGGGCTGACTAGCTCATGGGTTTCTGAGGAGTCTATCTTTGTCTCTGTCTTTGATCTCTCTGTACTATTATTCCTGCACACTGCCCCATCCACCTTCATGTGACTTCAGGGGATCCAAATGCTTCTGTAGCAAGTGTTTGACCAACCAAGCTATTGCCAGCAAAGCTAATCCTTATTGCATCTCTAGAATTGAAATGCAAGTGAATGAGAGAGATCCTGTGTCTAGGCTTACCTAAGATTCATGCTTATTGATTTTAACAAGTAAATAACTTTAAATTTTTAAATCTTAATTATAAATGGTCATAAATTACTTGGTTGTCTTTATTCAAACCATGCAACAATGTCTAAAGACCCCTAAGACAAAGATAAAGTGGCTTGTGTGACAGCAAACTTACTGGGTTTCTTTCTAAAACCATAATCAGTATAATCCTGGCCCTCTTTCATTTCCCACAGCAAGATTCTGAGTACTCAGCTTTTTCAGGACCAGTCTGCATCTGTGGAGGGTTATGAGCCACTAGCCCCATTAGCACCTCTCAATGACATTGTCTCATTTGTTTCCCTTCTAGGCCTTCCTGCATGGCTGAGTTTCCATTTCTAAACATTGTTCAATTTCTTGTTTGCTCACTCACTCTTTGCTAACTTAGAGTCAGTTTTAGAGTTCAGTTTCATTGTTGATACACACATGTTACACCCTGATACCAAATGACACAAGTATGGATTTTTGGCAAAGCATACTTAATCACTGTAAATATTTCCTATTGTTATTCAAATTTGTAATGAATTTTAATCAGGTGGAAAATGTCCTTAATTTGTCCAATTTGGTATTCAAAACTAATTCACTGGAATAATTTGTGTAGGCATTGACTTTAAATCTACGCGTTTGTCTGTAAGGTTAAAAAAAATAAAAAAAAATAAGTACTCAGTAGACAGCAGTCTTTCTACATTTTGATTTTTACAAGTAGATGATTAAATGGTTCCTGGATGCCCCCATAAACCATCATTTATTTATCTAAACAGTAATGGTTTGTCTCTGAGCACAATTAAAGTTTGGAATCTCATTTTAAAATACCTTTTTTTTTTCTGGGATCACTGCTGTTATAATCTTTGAGACAAATTCAATTTAGTCTAATTGTGACAAGCAGGTTGGATTTTTGGTGTCTCCCTAACTCAAATGTCTTCATTTTCTTACATGGAAAACTATCTTTGTGTTCTTTACTACATATCAGTAGCTAGGACTCCTACCACAGATTCTCTTCTCCCTGTTAGCATACATTCTGCATTGCTCTTGATAACCTTGGTACACATCTTGCCTTAGAAGTGAATGGATTGTAGTGATAAGAACGGGCAATATCTCTTTTCTTGCTTATGTTTAAATAAACTACTCTTATATAAAGCATGCACATTGGCACATGGCTATAGGCTTGTATTTATCAAAACCTACTTTAACAAAAAACTTCACCTTTGCTTATAGCCCACTGACCAAAAGTAGGGTAGGATAATAGCTAATATGGCAAGGGCAGTGGAGTGGGTTGTGGACCTATGTAGAAGTAGTTTCTTGAGACAATACCTTCTTTATTGTCTGAAGTCCAGTATACTAGCAAACACTAGTCAGCAGTAGCAAATTGATTCAGAAGAAACTGTGAGGCTCTACCAGTTGTCAGGAGTTCACCAAAGCAGCAAGAGGCAACTGGAACACAACCAAAAATTCTTTGGTGTGCTTCTCACTGCAAAGTCACAAGTGAAAATCAGCAAAGCATGTAAGGTAAAACCAATGTCAGAGTGTTGTCACTGAATGCCAGGAACTGAAGCCCAATGAAGACCAGCAAGGCAAATCTATGCCAGAACATTGTCCACTGTCTACTGGGTTATACTTATACTCTTTCCAAACATCCTGTGTTCTCTCAAGTATCTGCTCCAGCAAAACATCACATGATCTTTCACCAGACAGTTTCCAGAAAAACATTACATGATACAAACTGAGTCTCCAATGAAACCAGAAATTGACACATGACATGGCACATAGCATGTACAAGAAAATAATGAAGTTGTAAAGAGCTGTGGAGCCATTCTGTGCAGGATGCCAGTGTCCTTCTATCTGAATTCTGCTCAAGGTTTTTATTAAAGAAAAATTTGCTTGTCCAATAAGATGGAACAAGATAAGTTTGCAACAACTGAGGATACCCTTGTTTCTGGAGGTTTCTTCTCTTCTCCACATGGAAGGATTACCTGCACCTTTCTTAAAGCACAGGAGGATTTGAACACAGAGTTATCAGAAGGAGGAGTGCTTCTACCAAGTGTCACATTAGTATGCTTAGACCAAAGAGTCATTGCTATTTAATTGTAACATTCATTGTTGCCTCTCTGGGCTTTAGTTTGTGATTGTACTGTAATTATCTCATAAATTTGAGGAAGACAGGGCTATAAAGAGGTCAGCAGGCATATCATATGCTGGAGCCATTTTGTTCACTCTGAAGTTCCAGGCACATAGATGATCTCAGCACTGCACTCCACTCCCCTAGCACTTAATTTGTCTTCTCCTTGCTGAGTGAGGAACATTAAACCTTCAAGAATGGAATCCTTAATAGGATAAAGGACAGAAGACATATCCAAACTCACTTACAGAGAATCAAAAAATAGGGGAACAAGAAAAAACAAGGCATCCTGGCTCTTTAAAATCCTAATGCCTACGGAACTCAAATCATATAACTACTGAATCTAAAAGATACTGACATAGGGACTTAGAGTTAAGAAATCTCCTTGAGACTCAGAAGCAGCTTTGTACTTTTAAATGTTGTTGGTACCATTGAAAACTAGAAAGACTTTTGAGGTTCAAAGCAATGTCTTTGACTTTAGGGAGATGACCATGATCCTACAGGGTAAAGGGCAGAATTTTGTGGTTTGAAAGTAAACACTCTCCCATAGGCTCACAAGCTGTAATATTTGGTTTCTAGCTGTGTGGTGAACCTTAACATGGGGCTTGTTGAAGCAAGTGGGTTACAGGAGAGGGTCTTAAGGTTTAGTAGGTTTTGCATCTCTTCCTGTCCCACTTTTGTTTCCTGACTACAGCTGTAATGTGATCAGACAGTCATGTTCTTGCCACCATGCCTACACTGCTATGGTAGATTATAAACTAATTAAAATTATAAACCGAAATAAACCTTATGTCGGAAATATATAGGTAGGTACATAGATACGTGGATAGATAGATAGATAGATAGATAGGATATCATATATATATATATATATATATATATATATATATATATATATATATATATGATCAGACAATCACCCGGCCTATCTTTGTGTCTCATTTAATGAATAAAGAAAGCACTGGTTTCTCTCTCTATTGTCTATTTTCATCAGTCATTCCAGGTTCCAGTTAGCAAAAGAATACATGAATAAAATGAAGTATTTGTAAGCATAAACCATAAAGAAGAATGAACTTATTTCATCTATAGGAAAATGGGTGTGACTAAAAATCATGTTAAGTGAAATTATCTAGATGCACACCAATGCCATGTGTTTTCTCTCAGATGCATAATTTAGTCATGAAACAAAACATGAACATAGGTACACTAACACATTTGTGTGCATGCTTAAAAATATAATGAAACTCATTATTTTATACAACTAGTATTTGCTGCTACAAAGTGCAAAAAAGCATAGGTGGCCCAAATGTGGATTTCTCATAGTGTAGGATCTGGTGGACACCTCTGACTTTCCTGCTATCACTGTTTAAACACTCCAGTGCTTGGTAATAGGTTGACAAATTCCCAGAGTGAGAAGCCTAATAGTAAATCCAAAGATTTTGAAATTTATTTAATGATGTTATCTATGTAAAATGCTCGCCATAGGCTCATGTGTTTGAGCCATTCATTGGTCCCCAGATAATAGTGCTATTCTGAATGCCATGGAAACTTAGAGATAAATGAGTGTAGGCCATTAGGGGGTGGGACTTGAGGCTTATAGCCTAGCCCTAATTCTGATCTTCTTTTTGCTTCTTGATCTGCTAAGAAACAAAGAGCTCCTTGTAACTTTAATTTTTTCAAAGTCTACTTTTAATGATGGTTCTTAAAGCCTTTAACATCTCTTCTAACCCACCACTACAGAAGTAGTAGAAAAGAAAGGATATGGGGGAAGAGGACCTATTTAGAAATGGTTCCTTGGAGCATATCCCATCTGAATTGTCAGGAAATCAGTAGGTCAGTTCACAGGTCAGCAGTGGCAGGTGATACACTTGCAAACGCTTCACAGTTATAACAGCAGTCCATATCAGTAGTGTTGGGATAGCAGCAATGGTGGCATGACCTAGAAGGAACAGCCAGGCCTCAGCCAAATTATCATGAGTCATCAGAAAGAACCAGCACTAACAGGGATGCCAGGAAAAGTTCTTGGCTGTGCCTCTGTCAGGGAAGCAAAGATCAGCAAAGACTTGAGACCAGCAAGCATTTAGCTATGCAAGCAAGCTAAGCTCTTCTCATAGTACATTGAGTCCTATATATCCTTCCAAACATCATGTATCCTTTACAGATTTTGCCTCATCACATGTCCTGCCTCAGCATGTTAGTCTGACTTAGCAAAACTTCATTCGAGTTTGTCTCAGGTGACATCACTGTGTCAATTGGCCCGAGCCCATAAAAGTGGCAAGAGTCCTCAACATCCCACCAGAAGTGTTTTGGTGTGTTACTATGGAGTCCCAACAAATGGAGCTCAATTATGCAATGTAAAGCAGATCAACACACGTGTGTCCTTAGCAAAGAATCCTTTATCGTGTGTCCTTTCACGTGCTTGCTTTAGCAGAACATCCTTTCACCTGTGTCTGCTTCAGCCAAACTTTCCTTCATGTGTCTGCTTGCAAAGTGTGCTTGCACATCCTTTCACTTGTGTGCACTTAGGAAAACTCTCCCTCACGTGTTTGCCCCAGCAAAACACCATCCAACACAACTGACTTTCCAAAGAGTCCTTACATTTCCATGTCAGCTCCTTTCTCACACACTACTGCTGCTGTGGGTGGAGCTTCCCCAGTGTCTATGGACTGAACTCTCTGAACTGGGAGCCAAATTAAATATTTAAACCTGAAGTTGTTTTTGTCAGCAGCCTGGATCAGTATCGCATTGCAGTCACTCATTCAGCAAATTTTTACTTATACAATACACCATTATCAATGGTATCACACTATGCAGCAGAACACCAGAACTTACTCTTGTGTCTCCCAACCACCTCCCTTCTGCTCTCCGTCCTTTCCACACATGAATATTTGCCTTCTTGTATCTGGCTTTCTGAAGATTATGTCATCACTCCATACATTCATCAAGGGTTTGTCACAAATTAGTTTCCCTTTGGTTTTTCTCCGTTTATTCACTGTCTGTTGGACATTCCCACCTCACTGAAGTCTGGGGCCCATTAATGATGCTGAAGTGAACACAGGAATGCAGACAGCTCTGAAATACTGATATCATGCCTTCTGAATTGGTATTCCCTGGTGAAATTGCTGGGTCACATGTTCTTTCCAGGATGGCAACTCTGACTTCCTCCCTCCTCAGCCCTGTACAAGATTCTCCATCTCTTTTTGGATACTCATTATCATTCCTCCTTTGATTATAGTCATTCTAGCAGGTGTGAGTTGACATTGTGAGTTTATATTTCCATTTTTTAGCAGTGTTGGACATTCTTTGATCTGTGTCCTTCGTACACCTTTGTTTTAGCAAAGCCTATTTGGGATCCTTTGCTAATTTTGCAAGTTATTCATTTGCTTTGTAGCTTTACTGAACAGTGTGAGTTCCTTATGTGCTTTCCAAACTAATTCTCTGATTTGTGACTCATGTGCAGGTTTGTTCTTCTAATGTTTGGACTTCTTCATCCCTTTGCTATGTGAAATTCTCTAACTCTTAAGCATTATTCTGAATTATGAAAATTAATGATATAGGATGAGGATTTTGGTTTCCTAACAAAGACCTTTTTCCTTTACAGTATCATTCTCCTTGGCTGAGTCTGAGGCCACTAATAACCAAACATTTCATGAAAATTGATCCTCATCTTCAAGGACACTGCATCTGGCTGAGCAGATAAAATTAACTATAAAATCAGTCAGCTTTCTTTCCAAAGTGAAGAAGATGTGCTCTATTATTCTGAGGAAACTTCACTATTACTTTAGGGAACAGTTTAAGTTATGGCAGCATAGCAAAAACTTACTTCACTTTTTAAAACTTTGTTTTCAACCCTAAACTTTCCTATTGGTTGTATTAGTAAGTAAAAGAAAAATATTCAATTTAGGAAAACGTATCAGATACATGATAGTAGGTACTTTTCTGGGTTCAGGGCAAAGAGTACAAAATAGCTTCTTTTAAGGGATGAAAAGGAATGGCGGTGATGTCATGAGTGCCTGAGATTGTGCAGTGAGGATGGACTGGATTCTGCTCTCCTGAGGAACAGAACAGAGTGCTCTTTTCACAGACATTTAAGAGATATCCTCAAATAATTCAGATTATTCCAAACCATAGACTACCAATTTATAGAATAATTAATTCATTGTTGAAGAACTCTAGCCCCCAAGTAACATAAGAGATAATAAATAATCATTCTCATTATTAGATAACCAGTTGATGGCTTCTTTTTGCAACAGTAGTGCTTGAGTTTAGTCCTGAAAATAAAAAATCTTTTCTCAAGGATGTGAAAAAGAGAATTGTTTAGGTAGAAGGTTAGCAGCCATCCAGTTGCATCAGAATTGTATTATTTTGAGGAGTCATTTGAGTGTGTAGTTATTTTCACAGCAGTGATGTCTAACAAACTAACCCAAAGCCAGTCACTAAACAGAAAAAATAATTTTCAATAACTTGGCAGTTGGGTGGCATTGCTCTACTTCGTTCTGGGACTATGCCACTGAATGCTTTGAATCCTTATTGGGATAATAGACCAGGGGAGACAAAAGAGCAACAGGACATCAAGTTCCTCAATATAAGAACATACATTTTCCACCTTTGCTTGGGTCATCTCAACACAACATCCCTTAGCCAAAGCAAGGAAAGCTGGTCATGTACACAATCAAATGTGGAAGGTACTGCAGTGATTCCAGATTCTGGGGTGGTGTGTGACTACATTGAAACTTGACTTTCAAGTTTTACATAGACCAGTCACATAGGGGAGTCTCAACTGTACAATGGAGTCCTGTGATTTTTTTTCACAGTTTGGGTATCCTAGACTATTTTACAATTGTAATACAGAAAAATATTTTTTTGGGATAAGAATTCATGATCCTGTGCTTTAAAGAACAGATAGTAACAGGGTGGTGGTGGTGTAGCACGCCTATAATCCTAGCATTTTGGGAGGCAGAGGCAGGTGAATTTCTGAGTTTGAGGCCAGCCTGCTCTACAGGGTGAGTTTCAGGACAGCCAGGGCTATACAGAGAAACCCTATCTTGAAAAAACCAAATCCAAAGGGAAAAAAAAAACCCAAACCCAAAACAAAACAAAAACAAAAAACAAAACAAACAAACAAACAAACAGATAGTAAGTATCACTGGTTTTGTATACCCTACTGTCTGGTGTCTGCTATTCAAATCTGACCCTGTAGCAGGAAAGCAGGAGACATATTTATGCAAACAAAGGCATGTAACTGTATTTACAGCAAGGCAGGTGGTTGAAACTGGCTTGAGTATGAGGACTGGATCTGGCCTTCTGGTTACAAATTTGCAGAATTATGATATAGCAGATAATGCTGTGTAAATTCCCCCATCAAAAACATCAGATATTATTTTGCTATTCTTATAGAATTAAATTAACCCATGCTGTGTGACCTCTAACCCATACCCTCTTACCAGAAAACAAACTAAACCAAATCCACAGTTGTTTCCAAAGCTGAGGTTATTACAACATAATTCCTGCTTGTTGTAAAAGTCTTTGAGTGTTAATTGGAAAATAAATTCTTAGATGTCTGATGCATGCTGCGATCTGGATTAGTAATTCCTGTTGGATTCTGCTTGGATGCTTGGTACACAGTCATGCTGCTCTGGATTCTTATCACAGGGTTTACACAGAGCCTCTCTTCTGCCTTTGACATTCTTTCTGAGCAATCACAAAATACTTTAAGATCAAGAGTAGACAATTTTCTTTTCTGTGGAAGAAAAATGACTTGGCAAATTAATATAGAAATGCGGCATTCGTTTCTATTTATTTACAGCCGGGAACGTTTAGTATCCAATTTAGGACGGAGATTTGTTCTTCTTGCAGAGCAAAGGCCACTCGGGCTTAGCACTCTGTCTAAATTTGGTCTAGAAGATTTTCAGTTGAGTTTCATGCAGTCTCCTATTCGTCTCCTGTGTAGTTCCCATCCCTTCCTTGGACCACAGCCCAGCGGAAGCAGTCGTATCAGGCTTCTATATAAATTATTCCTTCCAGTTATTCCTCCATCTGTGTGTCCGCTTGAGGCTCATCATGTGGCCCAGGCTGTTTTAGAACTCGTACCAAACTTCTACCTCTGCATTCTCAGTGCTGAGATTACACAGACAAGCTACCCTTCCTAGTTCTAAAGGATATTGTACTTTAAGAATTTCCTCCATAAACAGACATATTTTCTGCATAAAAATCTGCACTGTTCTGCTGGATCCTCAGTTCCTCCTCTTTTTCTTGCATCTCACCATGGATGTGTTGGGCAGAGTAGGCCCCAAATCAGAGAAGTATCTTTAACATGAAGATATGCACTTTGTGCATAAGTCTCTGTGTGGTTTGTATTAGGTGAGCTGGATTCTCCCCACCACCACTTCCCTCCTCTCTCCTTCTCTTACACCCTCTTTCCCCTTCCCTCTCTCCTTTCGTCCTACTCTTCTTTCTCTGTTTTCTTTTATTCCCTCTCTTACTCCCTCCCTTCTCTGTGTCTCCCCTCTTGATCCTCTCTGCCTATTACTCTCTGCCCTTCTCTTTCTCTCTCCTCTGTCTCTATCTTTGTTCCTTTGCTTCTGTTTCTTTTTATCCCTCCATTCTTCCCTTTCTTCTGTGTGTCCCTCCCTCTTCTTGTCTCTTTCCTCCAGCTTTCTCTTTCAGGCTTCTCCCTTCCTTTTGCCTTTCTCATTTCTCCTTTCCTCTCTTTCCTCTTCCCTCCTTTCTCTTCATCCTCTTCCCTCATTTCTCTCTCACTTCTTTCCATCTCTTCCCCTCTCTCCTGCCCTCTCTCCCTGAAGTAGCCTAGCAGAAGTTGGTACAATTACAGTTCTCTTAAAATGAATTTGTTAGACATCCTTGAGCCTCAGCGACTTTATTTGACTGGTAAGTAAGGACAAGCCATACTTTCATATTGTATTTATGAGGAGAATCGTAAAGTAAAGCCCAGTAACCAAGTTGAGTTTATTTGTAGGCTCTTTTATTCAAAGAAGCAAAGAAGTTCCCCATTGAGAGGCTCCTCTATGTCCCTCCAGGGTGTCAGAAAAATGTCCTTACCTCAGAACATGGCAAGGCTGGAGTTAGAACTTGGCTCTGTGCATAGAATTAACCCTTCCCCTTGTCTCTGAGAGGCTGGCTCAGCAAAGTATCTGGATTTGCATGCCCCCAGAGACAGTAATGCTGCTTCAGTTTAACTGGCACACTCCCTTGTGTTCTGTCTCTTAGGGCACAGTGAGTTTTCTCACTGTTTATACTGGACCACAGCAATCTTCCAGACACCTCAAATCTCCGCTTAAATAGAAAATGCAGCACATTAGTGGGTGCAATCATCTTCCTAGGAGTCTTCCCAGGTAACACGGGCTAGATGAAGGGTTCTTTTCCTTCATGCACTGAAGAGTTGAGAGACAAGATAAGTGCTCGCAGAAATCTAATAGTCAAGTGTATATTGTCAAGTTTGTTGACAAGCATTGCCATCTTCTAGGCTGGGGAAGAGGCCACAGAAGTGGGGAGCACTGATCCTAATGAGGACTACATTTTCCTTGGGTCAAGAATTTTCTCCTCAGATACTACCCTTCTTCTCTATTGAGAGTAACCCATTTAGACATTGCTTCTAACACAATAATTGTATCCTCTGCTTCTGTCCTTGAGCATGGAAACAGATGCAGTGGGGCCCTCTAACTGTTTCATGGCACAGGTATGGAAATTATTACTTACTAGTTGTGGCTAGATTGAGACTTAGCCCCACTTTTCTTCAAGGTATAAAAGGGGAAGTAAAACCTACAGCAGCAAGAAGGAGTGGAAACTTACTGCAGAGGAAAGGGTCTCCTTGCTTTTCTATATTCCGGACCAGGACCTCAGAAACTTAGGATTTCTGAATGTTGTACATTTCTCTCTGACAGAGTCTAACAGTGCTTCTGCCTGTCAGTATTGGTCTAAGGTTATGTGTATGTGAACTCAGTTAACTCTCTTATCAAGCTCCTGAAGGTTATGTATCTGTTATTCTAGTGAAGCAAAAGACTAGAGAGATAGAACTATGCCTGCGTTAATCCTCACATACTGAAAGAAGTTCCTTTGATGAGGGCTGGGTGAGGTAGTGATCTATAAGCATAGCAATATATCATTTTATTGCTATGTTTCTTTAATAAAATGATAGTATTAGGTTTTCCTCTAGGCCTGTGAACAATGTAGTCTCATATTCTTGGTCCCTTTAAAAGTGTCAGTTGCAGGTTCTAGCTCAAAGAATTGGCCTTGAATCTAATCGGTAAGTGGTTGGTTACTCACACAACACTCGTGCCAATATTGCACCAGCATATCTTTCAGGCAGGTCACAGTTGTAAGTCATAGTATTTGTAACTGGGTGATATTACCTTTCTCCTTCCATAGTGTTCCTTCCTTTCTCCTTTCACTACCATGAATACTACAGACACCAGCCTAATTTCTCTATATCCAATGACAAAAGCTTACCTGGCTTTAAAACCAAAACTAAAGATAAAACAGATTTTAGAAAGTTGAATTTAAGTTTTCACCCTTGCAAGGCAAGAGCCTTGCTGGTCAAGCAGTCTCCTCAGCCTAGGATGAGATTCTTTCTTTACCGAAGACTTACAAACTTTCTACTACATCTGTGCTGGTAGGTTTTTGTCAGCTTTACCAAGTCTAGACATATCTTGAGAGTGAGAATCTAGCTGAGAAATGGCCTTCATAAAATTGGCCTGTGGGCAAGTCTATTGGAAAGTTTCTTGACTAATGATAGATAACAGAAAGATTCTACTTACTGTGGGCTGCCCTGAGTTAGTGATCTTTGGTTCTATAAGACAGCAGGCCAAGAACACTATGAGGAACAAGTCATTAAGTAGCATTCCTTCATGGTCTTTGTTTCATTTTCTGCTTCCAAGTTTCTGACTTGAGTTCCTGCCCTGACATCCCTAGATGATAAAGTACAAGTTATAAGATGGAATATTCTTCCTTCCCAAGTTTCTTTTGGTCATAGTGTTTTATCATAGCAAAAGACACCCTCAGTAACAGGTCCCAGACACAAATAGCCTAACAGGAAGCAGTTAGCCACATAGAGCCTTGGATTTCAGAATCTTAATCATATTCTTTAACTCTAAGAAGACTTGGAATTAAGTCTTTTTAAGAGCAGAGAGGCATGCGTTATTAGGGAGTCATATTTTGTGACTCTAGACTTTCTATGAGTGTCATCTTTTTCAACAACTTGAAATTTTTTTCCACAAAACTTAGGCATCCTGTCTATACAATAAGTATGGTAGGTACACAGTAAGTGATCATCGCACATATAATATTACTGTCTGAACAAACATTAAATGTTCACAGATTCAGTACATTTGAAAACAGTATCAGCCTCAGAATTAGTCTCACAAATGAACAAATCATTCAAGAGAAAACTTTTAAGCCTCTTTGAATACACAAGGGAATCCCAGTGCTTATAGGCATTCTAGACTGTCTACTCCTACTCCTTCTTCCCTGATCAGATGGTCATTAATTTAGGAGGAAGAGGACAAGGAGGAGGATTTAGGAGGGAGAGAATGAAGAGGAGGAGGAAGAAGAGGAGGAGAAGGTGCAGCAGGAGGAGGAGGGATGATCTAAACCTGTTGGGTGATATTCCAACAGCCTGTCCATGCTCTGTGAATAGATGGAGATGTTTATCCTTTTTCTGGATGGTAGCCTTCTGGAATATGGTACTATATTTCAATAGAGTGGATGCCTCTAGTGGGGAAAATAGCAACCCAGTATCTTTGTGTTCATTTTAGAAATGCTATTGAAATAAGGTTTGTGGTATGATACTGACTAAGGTTAGGTAGTCTGTCACATCTCTGAGTGATACCAACATACTAAAATGAAGTAAGGAAAAGGAAATAACTCCTTTAGTTTGAAACAAAATGAAGTGAAAACAACTGCCTTATTACTATGATACCCTTTTTGACTCACAAAAGAAAAATATTTTTCCATGTCTCCTTGAATGCTTATCCACAATATAATTTTTAGGCCTACAAAAAGGCGGGACCCCAGTCCTAATCCAGAAGGCAAGAGTCAGCCAGTATTGCTTTGTAAGCTTGAGTAAATGGCTTGACTTCACCAGCTTGGGTTTTTCCCCTTTTGTGAAACTAGTTTTCCCCTTTTAAGAAACAATGTGTCTCTTTGGAAAGAACTCTCTTTCCTCCCCCGTGGCCATATTCTCTGTTCTCTTATTTTCCTCTATGCTGTGTGAAAGGAATCCATTTTGAAGAGATCCTTAGCTTTTCAAGATCTACACCAAATCCCTCTGAAAGAAAGAACTTATCATCCCAACCAAAACACAGGAAAGAACTCATTATAGCAAGATAAAGGTATCTTGGTCTTTTTTGTTTGAAAAGCACTCATGTTGGGATGATTATTGCCTCAGATTTTAGCTGTTGAGGAGGAATGCTGAAGGACAGACATATAGCTGGAAAGTGGCCTGTAAATGTCTTAACTCTCTTAAATATAATATTTAAAAAAATGTATGAACAGTCAGCAACGTTAGACACAGTGGTTTGTTCTGTATTGTTGTTACCACCAGTTATTAGAGGTAACTTGACAGATAATCATAGAGGAATTGTCTTCCCTTGAATTCTATCAACTGTAATCTTTACAACAATCTACCCATCCATCTATCTATATATAGATTTGGTTGTTTGGAGCCAACTAAATCTACATATAGATTTTGTTTGGTTGGAACCCCAGCTGACCCCTCCACAAACTGGGAAACCCCACCCACCCTCCTTTGCCAAACCGTGCCACACTGAAAAATTCCTAGCAAAGGATGACTTGAGAGCCCGGTTCTGAATTCTTTTTTTTTTTAATTTTTTATTAGATATATTCTTTATTTACATTTCAAATGATTTCCCCTTTCCTGGTTCCCTCCTCCCTGAAAGTCTCATAAGCCCTCTTCCCTCCCCTCTGCTCCCCAGTCAACCCCCTTCCCACTTCCCTGTTCTGGTATTCCCCTACACTGCTGCACTGAGCTTTTCCAGGATCAGGGGCCACTCCCTTCTTCTTCTTGGACATCATTTGATGTGTGAACTGTGTCTTGCGTATTCCGAGCTTCTGGGCTAATATCCATTTATCAGTGAGTACATACAATGTGTGTTCTTTCTTGACAGCTGTCATAAACCTTCTTCTCTGATGCTGCCAGCCACCCTAATCCCTGGCAAAGTAATAACTTTTGATCATACTTGAAAATTTCTACCTGTGTACAAGCAGTTGTTCTGAACCCCTTCTGTCCAGTTTTCTTGGGAACTGTGCTCTCACCTCTCCCGCACTGTAGCCAGTATTTTATGGCTCAGGTCCTATGACCAACATGGTCAGGCTGGCAGAGGCAGACCCTTGCTTTCATAAACTCACACAGCAAACTGGAGTCCCTTCCATTGCCAGAGTTTCCTCCATCTCCCCCTTCTCAACTAGAACTCACCTGCTCCAGTTGCAGTGGTTATTACATACTGAACTGATTATCAAACCCTCCTGAAGTATGTATGGATCATTTGTCTTCAACTTTCTAGAATTCCAGTTCCTAGAATCTGATTCTCCAGCCTGCCGTTGCCCTACACAAGGCTCTGGCTCTTGCACCTCCCCCTACCCCACTTCCTTTCAGTTTGCTTGAGCTCTGACAACAGATCTGCAGACACAGCTCCTCCTCCTTGCCCATCGGGCCAGGCCATACTCACATCCACATCAGCCTTACCCACTCTGCACAGTTCAGCCTGGCCTCAATGCTCGGGTATGGAGCACATGGCCTTTCCAATGCTTCTTAGCAAATGCTTAGCAATGCTCCTGTCCCTCCTGGAACTCCAGCTTCCTCAGTCAGGGCCACAGCAACAGTTTTCCCCTTGTGCTCATGTAGGGCTACTTGGACAACTCCCCTCCCATCCTCTCCATCCTTCTCCTGCCCTGGGTCCCCAAACTTGTTCTAGCTGTACCACTCCAAGAAATCCACCTCCTCTTCACTGCCAAGGCTCCAAAAGTCTTCCCCTCTTTCAGCCCAATAGTTCTCACTATTGATAACCAAATAAGCCACAGTACAATAGATGACCTTGTGACAACTGTTCTCTCACCAAGGACCTTACCCTTTCCTCAACATATTAACCCTTTCCTGTCTTGTATTTAATTAAACCTAATCATAAAAATACTACGATATTGTTAACATATTATAAACTTTTAAGGATAATTTAAAAATACAACTTAATATTGAGTCACCTTATAAATGATCAAATCATTTAATGTGTTCAGAGCTATACTTATAGTCTTACTAAGAACTAATATAATTAATTACAGAAATAAGACGTATTTAGACTCCGGTATACATTTTTAAGATTAAGCCTAAGTAACTACAAACAAGCAGAGTTTGTCTGTTTAGATATATTTTAGATAGATGGTCCTCAAACACTTCAGAGATATGCAGAATACAGCATTTAAATTGTTTAATAAAAGCATTTTATATGATAAGAGAAACCCATGGGCCCTTGACAGCACTCCTGATCTCCTCCAAAGAAGGCAGGCACAGAAGAATCTCCACTTGGGGCTTGCTTTAAATGTGACAAAGCTGGAAACTGGTCCTTTTACCTCAACTTCTGACATCATGCTATCAAGATTGTGGACAGGAAGGACAATGGAGAGTCAATTGTTCCACTTTGCTAAGACAGGGTGGGACAGTCTTCCCTAAGTTCTGACTCTACAGGAAAGTCTATTGAGTCATCTGAGCCTGGTGGCTGAAGACTGATGTCCCCACTGACCATAGAAGAACCTAGGGTGACTACCTAGGTAGATTTGGAAACTGCTTGTTTTTGTTTACTCAAGAAAAATTTATTCTTCACAAGTCTCTGAAGGGTTTGAAGACTAGGCTATCAATTTAACAACAACAACCAAGGTTTCAGATGACTTCTCAGTTCTCTTCACATGTAAAATTCAGACACAGACCTCATTCTCCTAGAGCTGCTGTTCTGTCTTACAGTTTTCCTTGTTACTAGATCTAGAACACAAAAACTCACAAAAAATATAAACTTTATAAAGGTAAAAAGATATAAAAGCTTAAGTTATAAAGGATCTAAAACTGTTTTAGGGCCTAAGAAGACGTTTTAAGGTTAATAAATGCATGTTGTGAAGGTTAGAGGATGTGAAAGCTTAAATAATGATAAAAAGATAATTTAAGGTAAATGAAAGAAATAAAAAAATTCAAGCTGAAGGGGTTTGCAGTGCCACAGGAGGAACAACAATATGAGTCACCCAGCAGTCCCAGAGCTCCCAGGGACAAAACCATCAAGCAAAGAGTACAAATGGAGTTACCCATGGCTCCAGACTCATAGGCAGCAGTGGATGGTCTTGTTAGACACCAAAGGGAGGCGAGGCCCTTGGTCCTGGAAAGACTTGATGCCATAGTGTAGAGGAATATCAAGACAGGTAAGTGGGGGAGGGTTGATTGGGGAAGGGGAGATGGCTTATGGGATTTTGAGGGGAGGGGGAACCAGGAAAGGGGACATTTGAAATGTAAATAAATAATATATCTAATAAAAAATTCTGATTCCTTACCCTCACTATTCTACTGTTATATTAAAATTTCAAAAAATCAGAGTTTTTAACATTAATCAATAGAGTTCTGATAAACTATGTAATCTAGCTCTGGTACTAGTACTTGCTAATATTATCATAATGACAAACTCACAATTTAAAATCTACTCTGGTTGTTTTCTAGGTATATACTTAAAAATGTTTCTCATTAAAAATGTGTGCTTAATCTCTATACATCTGGTATTCTGCAGAGAGGAAAAAAGCCTCTCCTTCACAGTCTGTAGTGAAAGTGAGACTGAAAAATCAAGGTCAGTTGAGCTTTTGCCCCTTCTGCTCCACAGAAGGTTTGTCTTTTCTGAGCCTGCCTTAAAGAGTCTTCATGCTTTGAACCCCAAATTTTTTCCCAAACCCCTATTATTACACAAAGGTATAAGTTTATTGCCTTTTCTGCAATATGGGTCTCAATACAGATTACAAACAATGATAATGCTACCATGTCTAAAATGTATCTCTTTGCCAACTTAAAAAGATTTCTGTAAGCTTCAGTGGCCCTACAAAACTGAAGATCTAATGAACTCCTGGAAGCTGATAAGGGTAGCACCTGCCTATTCTTGTGAAAAGAGTATTGCTACATCGATTCTAGCCTGGTTGAGACCCAGATGGAGTTACCCTAGAAACTGAAGGTAGAACTTTGGATGGCAAAACCAGCCCTCCTCCTCTCCCTTAATCTGATCGTAGTCCTCCCTTTTGCCTGGCTCAGCCTATTATGGGACCCTTTATTCTCATCTGTCTGTTTTTCTTCTAGTCCCTTGTCTTGTCCTCTTCTACCAGGAACAGATTTTCAAAGTGTCTAGGGTGGCAGTTAATCAAATGGTCCCATACCCATACCTCACTTTGAATACTAGCCTACCGACTCCCGACTCTCCATCCTCATGACGTCCCATGCCAATAGGAAGTAGCCAGATCTGAACTGGTGCCCACATACCCATTGATGTCAGGATGTATAGTTGGAGCACCTGCTTGCCTCTGCACAAAAAATGCCCTCCTTTCCCCAACATAGAAAAACTCCTATGAAGGAATAGCTCCTGAGCCCAGTCACACCTTCTTGACAGCTGTTACAGCCTTCTTCCCTGATGCTGCCAGCCACCCAAATCCCCACCGAAGTACTCAGCTCCTGACCTTACTTGGGCGCAAACCTAGCTTATGACTGGCATATCATCACCCTTTGCCTATAGTCTACAAAACATCTCTGCCTTAGCCCAGGTATGTGACTTCCTCAGCCCTATTTGTTGGTACTAATGAATTCATCCAGTAGCAATGCCTAATAAACTTGCATTTATCTGATTTTAATATAGTCTAATCTGGCCTATATTTTCTTCACTTGGGGGGGGGGGATCTTTCATATATATTTGCCCTTAGGAATTGTCATTCAGTCCTGTTATAAAGAATATCTCCTTTCTTTACATCTTCTACAGTTATAAATAAATAACTCCAAATATTGTTTCAATTCAGAATTCTTGATAATTCACCTGGGAACATGCATTTCACTCTGTACTTCCACTCCTTACTGCTTAGTTTGGGCTTCTTCCTAAACCTCAGATTAAGTCTTACCTCAGAGGGTTGTTTGTGAGACTCTGATGTGTTAATAGGCATAAAGCTGTTAGTGGTGTTTCCAGCATGGATTAGTTCCCTCCCCTGTGGTGCCTGCCTGCACTTTGCTGACTGTAGTCTTATTGCTTTTTAACACCCTACCCAGGATTTAATGAACATGATGGTTTCTAAGGAAAGAGGGATCTGAGAGGACTAATGAATTTTACTGCAAGGCTCTCATGAAATCATAATTAATTGATTGACAGGATGGGGGAGGGGCTGTGTAGAGATATCAGGACACAGAAGGATCATTGCATCAAGGAACAGGAGGAAAGAGATGCTGTCCACAGGGGTTGGTTGTTGGATATATAAATCTCACTGACCTACCTCTCATTAAGTTCTGAAGACCCAAAGTTGAAGGAGGATCGTAGTGTCTGCCTGATGTTGACTCCTTGGCACCATATCTGACTTCTAGGCCCAGCCCAGTTTGTACATCCTTTTGGGGCCTCAGTCATTTAATTACTGTTGAGAGACTTACTGCTTCCCATGGATGAGCTCCCTAATTGGTTATCCAGTACCACCAAGTGGTCAGCTCTAAAAGGATATACAATCAAGCAACACTAAATGGGTCTAGCAGGTTGCATGTATATATCGGAGTCACAACTTTACATGTTTATATATACATATGGGTGTGTGTTACAATAAAGAGGCCATGTATTTGAGAGGGAGTGAGGGGCAAAAGGAGTTAGGGGACAGCAAATGATTTAAATATAATATATATATAGTATAACTACAAATAACTATATATATACATATAAATTAACTTAATGAAAAAGGAGACATCTAATGGGCTAAGCTTAAGTCATGTGACATCTCTTTAAGCAACATAGCATGGCGTTAAGTTATTTGACATGGCTTTACTTAGCATATCAAAAAGAAGGCTACTTTCCCTGATGTCCTGTGGTAGTGGGAGAGTTTAGGACATTTTCTTCTCCATAGGATAGACCCTTGGGAAGACCACAAGAACTCCAGATGCCAGTCAGGGGATGACACAGTATGGGATGCCACCCATACAGGAAATGTGACTGTCAGCATGGTTTTATATACCCCGGATCCAACAGTTCTCAGTCTGTGTCAGTGAACTTAGAGGTCTTGATTGATTCTGGTTTGCTCCTCTAAGACAGGCCTTTCTATTTCTCAGGGAGTTTTAATCACTTCTGGACCATCTCCAATTCTTGTTAAGTCTTTATTGTCCGTGGCAACTGGATTTGACAATTTTGTGTGCTAGTGTGCTGTGGTTGGTTTCAGGGGAAGAAAAATGCATTTGTTTTCATGTCTGCTATCTGCTGTCAACAGGAATGATATTTATTGAAAGAAAATAGTTTTATTTTTATATCAGCTGGGCATCTAGCAATGCAAGCCTTTGAGCTTAGAAGAGGATTCACATTTAAGAATCAAAAGGATGGAACAAAGATAGGAGAAATCTGACCTCACCCAGGACAGGAGGAAAACTAGATATCTGCAGTTCTACACACCCCAGTGGACTTATCTTAATTACCTTATGTATTGTCTGCATGCAGACAGCCTTTGATTTGGGGCTTAGACTTAGGTTAACTTGATGGTCACTTCTGAACAGGCCCATGGCACTTGTAGAGTCATTGTAACATTGCTGCACCTCAAATGTGTCACCAGTGAGGCAGGAGTGAGTAACCATGCCAGGCAGACTCGGTTGAGGGTGGTACATGCAATTACACTTGTTGGGGCTGAATATCTGGCACATGGTAGGATAAAATTCAAAAATCTAATTTCCTCTTCCCT
This sequence comes from Apodemus sylvaticus, assembly GCF_947179515.1. Classification (NCBI taxonomy): domain Eukaryota; kingdom Metazoa; phylum Chordata; class Mammalia; order Rodentia; family Muridae; genus Apodemus; species Apodemus sylvaticus. Next base: position 163,816,933 of record NC_067472.1, on the reverse strand, counting down.
GGGCACCAGAAAGACAAGGAGATTGTGCAGTAATTGAAATCACTGGGTCCTGTTGAGGTGATTTGGATGAGACTGAAGCAGAGGGTACCTCAAACTGACCTTCAAAGAAAGAAAGCAAATCTTATCAGAGAAAAAGATGAAAGACTAAAAACGAAGGCGATAAGATAATTTACCCAAGTGTGGCAACTCCTGTGTGTAACACTTGCACTCAGGAGCAAAGAGAGGATCAGCAGGACATAGAGGAATCTTCAGATACGTAGTTCAGAAGCCATCCTTCTGAGTACCATCAAGGTACATGACACCTTGCCACACACTAACCAACAAAACAACAAAAACAAAAGTGAAATCTGGGAGTATACCCAATCTGTTCTCTCTCCCTGAAGAGGATTGTAAGATAACTGCTCTGATCATGAGGTTGAAGATTGGAGGTTGGTTGGGGGTGTTTCAGGACTTAGATCATAAGTAATCAAAATGATACTTAATGTGATTAAGCTTGTGCCAGGCTAGATTGACTAATCTCTTAAGTAATGAATACTTTGAAATTTTTTATTTTAAAGTTTCACGTAGCCTATGATGGTACTGGCTTATTTGTCATAGCTTCTGTTCTGATATTTTTTTTTTATCTCACTTTTCTGTGTTTGAGTTATATACCCTGTCTGTCCTTCCAAGGTGGCCTTCCTCAGTCCTAGAATGCTCAAGACTGGCTACCTGGCCCCACCTATTTTTCAGTAGGAAAAAACTGAAACTCTGAGTGAGGGCCAATGATGACTTTGGAAGCACCATGTTAAAGCACACACACACACACACACACACACACACACACACAAAGGGATTATGGATGATATTTTGCAATTTACAAATTGTATCAACTTGGACATTTTACCATGTTCTTTCCATAATACAAGGATGACAGTTTCTGCATAGATGTGGCTCTGGGTTTGAAATGAGGAGCTGAGGAGCTGCCTGCAGAGCATGGGTTCAGTAATTGCCAGATCCTCTCTTCATCCTCTGGGACAGATTTGTGTTCTACAATTTACATGGTGGATGATAACATCCCTGCAGGGAAGAATCCCTGCACAACCACTGCACACTTCTGAGTGGAGTTGGGTTTGGCCCTTGGCCTTTTTCTAGTTAGTCCTAGTATCACTGAGGGAAGAAGGATCAGGCTCCTTCTGTCCCCACTGTGCCTCGGGCTGGGGTCCTCCTCCATATCTGTTTGGAATGTAGGCTGGCATTTGAGGACTGAGACAGATGGCCATCATTTCCATTACAAATAACTGCACTCCAGCCTCCATGGCTCTGCAAATGTATATTGCTCTCATATGGGGTGTATATGTGGACAATTTCCTTCAAGCTTGGAACACACCATGACTTTCAGAAGGGTATGCTGCTCAGGTTTCTGGGTTACTTGTCCATCAAGTAAAGTGAGGCTACAGCTACAAAGGCTTTCTAGAAGTGGTATCTTCCTCTCTCATTGAAACTTCTTTTTTATTTAACAGGAGCTAGAGAGGAGGGAATTTTTAAGATACCAGAAGGCACAGTGGCTGAAGAATAGAGATGGACTAGATCTCAGTGATGCTTAACTGGGATACCGCTCTGCTGTGTGATCTAGGTTGCTGGATAGTATGTTTTTTTCTGTAGTCCTTTCTAGCACACTACTTTCTGGCACTGTATGCATAATCCTTTCTGGTTTGTTTATTTTGTGTTTGAACCTAGGGCCAGATGTATACCAATGAATGATCCTTCATGGAGGCACGTCCCAAGCCTGGGATAAAACTTTTAATAGTTCCCTAGACTATTGTAATAATGTAGGCACACTCAAGAGTAAAGAGGGATAAGCAATCGTGTACCTGATTTTACATGTTGCCATGTGTTTGTGTTCTTTGAGAAAACCTGTCTGTAGCATTAAAAATGTTCACATCTATTAGCTTTCCACCATTTTGGGAGAAATGTCTGACACAAGCAATTCAACAGAGGAGGGATTCATTTTTACTTAGTTTCAGAATTTCCACACCATTGGGGGAAGAAGGCAGAGAGGAAATGGCCACAGTAGCTGCCTTCATCCATTATTTATTCATTTTATGCCACCTGGGTCTCCCAGCTTTGGGATGGTGCAGCCCACTTTCAGTCTAGGTCTCTCCCATCTTAGTTAATCCTCTTTGGAAGCACCTCACTGACAGACTGAGCACTAGTCATGAACTTTATTATTCTGATTTTTGAAACCCAGTCAAATTGACAGTCATGGTCAACCATCAAGATGCTGCTATTGGATTTCATTCTTTCCTCCCATAATCATCTTTTACTTGCACCTATAACTTATCATTTCCGTGTATGCCTGCATATTATTATTATATGTTTACATGCCTGCAAATGATATATTGTGCTTAAAATGTTTTATTTTCATAAATGTAACAACACCATCATGTATACATTGAACTAATGCTTGCTTTTATTACTAAGCATGTGTGAGTTTGTGTGTGTGTGTGTTTGTGTGTGTATACAGTTGTGTATATATGCAAAGTTAATTGTACATGTGTATTCATGTGTTCTGGTTTGTGTGTATATAGACACCCATGATTGGGCCAGAGATCAACTTCAGGTTTTGATCCTCAGTCACTACCCACCTTTCTTTTTGAGACAGGATTTCTCACTAAGGATCATCAGGGACCCTCCTTTCTTTGTCCTGCTATTGCTAGGATTACAAGCACACACCACCATGCCATTTTTATCCCCTGTGGTTGGGGGAGCTAGGAATCAAACTGAAGTACCTGTGCTTGTATGTCAAGGACTTGAGAGACTGAGCCCTCTCTCCAGCCCTTCACCATGGAATTTTGGCATTTGTCCAGGCTTGCATATGTCCTACCTCATCCATCTTAATCACTGTATGTTAATCAGTTGTGCGAACTGTCCACATCTCGCTTGGCCCTTTTCTTGCTGACTAGCTTTTACAATGAAAAATAATACTGGAATTAATGCCCTGTTGAAATCTCTCCTGCCTGTACATCTTTAACTTCCCTTAAAGTTGCCAAATTGCTGTTAAAAGTTGGAAAACCACCCTTCCGAGGGCTTGTTCCTAGGCTTATTTATTTTATCATGACCTGTTAACTCTAGCAATGATGATGAATATCAAATTTACTGATCTCTGTTTTCATTCATGCATCCTACATCACATACTCAGTTTTAGCAGAAAGATGGACAATCTGCTGTAAACAAACTTCCCATTATATGGGGGCAACAAGCCTTTGCAGTTAGTTACTGTTGCGTGTGATCATGTGAATTTTGACTCAGGCAGCTGGGAAGTGGTGATTCTCTTGAAACATCTTGAAGCCTGCTGGATGCAAATTCCTTGACATGTCTTGATCTTTTTTAATCTCTTTGCTCTGAGCCTTGGAGTGTACATCTCTCCTGATAAGACTTAAACACTCACATGCTCCAGCTGTTTAGGATTTGGTTGCTTTGTAGGTAGAGGTTCCTGGTGTTTCATTAACTGCACAGAGAAAAGACTGCTCTGAGTTGAGTTTGGGTATTTATTTGTTGTGCTCGGCAGTATTGACACTGAAGGAATGATGACTCTGTGTGGACAATGAAAAGCAGCTCGTGGATTGAACTGAACAGTTTGCTTTCATTGGCAATTATATCATCAATCAAAATTCACAGGACACAAATAGTTTCATGCAATCACAATATTATTTAGCATTCATAGGGGGTGTAGAATCAGGAATATTGTCATGTATACCTTCAAGTGTATGGTAGAGACTTCAGATACCAAGACAGAGCCCTGGTGGCTATAGATAGTTTTGGACTTAATTTCATTCCAGGATGCAAATCATGTCACTCCAGCTACTTCATCAGCATTTGTCTGAGGAACATTACTTTGAGCTCAAAGGTTCCCATTCCACTCCTTAACATGACCACACTGGGGGCCAAACTCTTCTCATGTATATTACAGCCATTAAAGTCAATTTCCTGGCTTTCTTATTAAGTTGACTGGAGAAACAAATGAAATCAGCTTAGCTTTCTTTTAAAAAGCCACTTATTGTTGGCTATTTAGTACATATTAACAATTCTTTCTGGTCAAATTTGTCACTTTACCCTCCATACTTCCTTGTCCTCAGTTATAGATGGTTAGTTAGTTTTGTCTTTGTGATGCCCTGGGTTGAACTAGGGCCTCCCATGTGGTCATGAGTGAGGAGCTAGCCACTGGGGCATGTGTAACTCAGCAATGGCTACATCATTAAAGACAGTGAGTGACTGCTACTCACCCAGGGACTCTTCACTGTCTTTGGCTTTCCCTGTGAAGCAGGGTCCCATAGCCTCTCCCCCTTCTACCTGCTGCCAGAATCAGTCTTGTTTAAGTTAAGCCCCATATGGGTAACCTCAGCTGCTGTGAGTAGGTGAGGGTCATAACTTTGCCATGTGCTTAAGACAGCATGTCGTGGCCCTCTTCATATCATCTAGCTCTTACATTCTTAGGGTGTCTTCTCTGCAGTGGTCCTTCACCTTTGTAGGGCTGATATCAGTGTGGCAGTAATTGAAGTATTAATCATTTGTAAAGTCTCATTGTGAATTAATCTACATATCAATTGAACTTATTACAATACCTATAAGAGGCACACAAAAAGGAGAAACTATAGCACATCATCATTCAGTTATAGAAACCAGCACTAAGGTAATCAATAGTATTGGTCCTGAGTGACATGTTATTTTCTTTTAAGATACCTTGTTTTTATAGAATTTACATATTCCATTTGTATAATGATAATTAATATTCTTTATCCAAACCCTCAGAGATATGAGTTATTATTTAATGACAACCTTTGCTATGCAAATGTGATATTTACTCAATTCAGCTGAGATTGCATGTGTGGTCAGGATAATTATCGTACTTCATATCATGTTCTGGGAGCTTTCAAAGGTATATTGTTCATTAGTAGTTGGGATGGCAAAGTTCTCATTGGAGTACATGCCAATAATTAAGCAAATCACAAATATTTATCATGAGTTTTGATTAGATACACATTTAAATCAGTACATTTAAGCAAATGAAATTAAGATTTAATGCCTAGTTTGCTTTTTAAAAAGATTCTGTTTTGGGTCAATAGCATGCTCTCTCTCTCTCTCTCTCTCTCACTCTCTCTCTCTGTGTGTGTGTGTGTGTGTGTGTGTGTGTGTTTGCACATGTGAGTGTGCATACTGAGAATTAAACATCAGGCTACAATATAATTGCTTATTCCTCTTTTCAGAGCCAGCAATAAACACTGTTACAGACAGCTTATTTCATGTTCCTATTTTCCAGTTGACTCCTGGGCGCAGTTAAAGAGCACATTCTATAGTGCTATTATTTTCTAATCAGTTTTTCCTGTGGAGATTTTATGAAGACTTTTATTTATATTCCATCCTTGAGCATAAGAGAAAGTTAAACTAAACAGAATGCCCAGGGAGAAGGCGTGGCCACACTTTTACACATAAATATATAGTCTTTTCAGTAGAAGTCACATCAAGTCAAACATTTGAGATGGTTTGATTTCTTATTTGGGTGATATATGTATACATGCACACACACACATACACACACACACACACACACATATCTTTATTTTGTCATGGGTGGTATCTGCTGCAAGTTTTAATGAGATTTGATAAGATCTACTCATTGCTTGTGCATTATTGGTTCCTGATGAATGAAAACCATTTACACAATGTACATAGCTAACAGTGGTATGTTTGTAATACAAATGCTGGCTATTCATTTCTTGGTGAGCCTTCTCTTCTAAACACAAAGATTGGGGAGGGATATCATATGGCATTTCGATAGGTCGGTAAATGGAAGAGTTTGCAATGCTGAAAATAGTTGATTTACATATTAAAGAATAGGGTTCATCTCAAAAAGGTTGGAATGGAGCTGGAAAGCTTCACATGAAAGGTTAGCAGCTTTGATCAGTACAAATTGGTACAGATCAATCAGAAGCATAGAATGAGAGATTGTCTGACAACACACAGAAAATGGGTGGGAAGTGGGGGCTTTTGGAAGAACTGTCTGCATATACTCTTCAGAGGAAATGGTATAGCATGAGACATCTTGTTACTGACATCTTATGGGGTAAAATTTATAAATATTTGAAAATTAATTTGTATTTCAGAGGCAGTCAGCATCTTTCCCATATCCAACAAACAATAAAAAATATAATTATTTAAAAGAAGGATACTGTTTCTTAGAAGCGAAAATAATTCTGTAAGTAAATCTAAACTGGATGTGGAGACTTGAGAACTTTTCTGACAGGTAGATGCTTGGAAATTTTGAGTTGTGTTTCTGCAAAGTTACTAAGCGCCAGAAAATTGCACGAATAAGTCATTTCATTTGATGTTTCAGAGCTTTCTCTCTCTTCTGAGTGATGGAGATAAAGGACACGTTTTAAAGACTGTCTGCAGGCTTCATTTCGGGTGCTGCAGAAGAAGTCAATATCAGATTTCAGCGTCTGAGGATTTGTCCCACTTTCATGGGGGGAGAAACCACCTCATGATGTTTATACCAGAAATTCTGAATTTTGTAGATATTCTATGATTAGATACTAGCTGCATGGGATTTCTGTGTGGGGACTTTTGTGAATGCTGATTATTCCATTCTATCAAATTTAACCTGTCTGGAGCCAGTTGATGGTTATAATGTCAGTGTCCTTCACGTTACAATAGTGATTATGAGGCCGATGATAGGGAATAAGTACAGAATGACCTTTAGTTACCATTAAAATATCTTTAAAGGATTGCCGTGTAAATTTCTGTCATGCCTTTGGCTGGATGACATTTCTGGGAACTCAGGCTTCTGCTGTGCTGCTACCAGATATGGCTTCACACATAGTGTCCCATTCTGATTTCTACCTATCAACCAATGGGCTAGACTTCAGCCTAGGCCCGGTTCTGGTACACTGTGGACCCAGATGAGGATTCTTGATGAGTGTAGGTTTGGTTGTTTTCATTCTACCTCAACCTTGTCCTTTGCACCACCAAGAAAGAAGGGTTAACAGGAAGACCAAGTAAACTAGTACTTACTAGCCGCTTGTGTCTGGACCCACAAATTGAAATTACTAGTTGGGTGGTTTGGTTTTGTATTCAGTTACACACTGGTTTCTTTTTAAATGCACGGGCAAGATCAGGGAGCTGGCCCAAGGTAAACTTTATAAACTCAGGAACCAAATATAACAGCACCACGTGGTAACTTGTTGACATCTGGATCCTTCAGTCCCAAACCAGTTTGCCTATATACAGATACTTTACACTGGTAGCACCTAGCAATCTGCATTTTCTTAAGCCCTCCAAACAACTCAGATACATGCCAACTCATGGGATATACCATCTAAATTAGCCCCCAAAGGTGAGAAAAGAGGCTAAGGGTACATTCCCCATGCAGAAAGTGGTCGAAATAGCCCCAAGTCTAGGATGAGATGAGACATTGACCACTAGGAGCAAGCAGGTCATTAAAGTCCATGCTGACAGCCTTCCAACCCGTGGAAGCTGGCCTTCCAGCAGGAGTTTACAGCTCAGGCCTCCAGCAGGAATGCCTGTTCACTGCAGGTGGCTGGAGGATAATCAACACACGGTGTACTTGCGTACTCTCTTCTGGTATCCGTGCCAAATATTTAAAATTAACTGAGGAAAGCAGCCTTTTTCCTCAGCTGGTGTTTGGGGTTCAATCTTTTAAAACATAGTACTCTAGGCAACCACTATATGTACAGTGAATATCTGACTTTCAAAATAAACCCCATTTACCATTTTCTTTAAAAATTCAAAAATCTCAAAAATGGTTCCCTTTTCTTCACATTTACAAAGTACTGCTTCTGTTTGAGTAGGGTGTGTGTGTGTGTGTGTGTGTGTGTGTGTGTGTATCATAAAATATATAATTTAAAATTTTTAGTATCCTTGTTAAGGAAGGAAAATGACACAGGTGAAATAAAATTTAAAACAATTTTTACTGAATGTAAAATGTTCAAAATATTTCAATATATAGCTAGCATAAAATTATTGATGAGGTATTTTATTCTTACTTTTTGGAGTGCTTTTGAAATCCAGGGAATATATTCTAATGGCAGCACATCTCAGTCCATGCTTACCATATTTGATGGCTTGGTAGTTACTTGTGGTTAGTCACTGCTCTGTTGGATAGAGTAGGTCTAAATCTTGGATTGGGGACAAAAGTATAGCCTGGTCCAGTCCTCAATGGGTTCATTTTTTAGGAACTTTGTCCCAGTCAAATGTTTTTCTGCACATGGTCTTCTGTCATCCTGCCAGGGTTTCTACAAGAAGTACAGTCATAGAGATGTGGACAAAAGGATGCCTTCTGTTCCCTTATCATTGTCTCATGCCTTCATTTCCTAGCTCTGTCTCATTTCTCTTGAATTTAAAGATCACTTTTTAAATCAAAAATCCTGCTTATTGACCTAACATTTGCTTTTCCTGTTAAAATAAGAACTCTTTTTACAACAGCAAGATGTTTAAATCATTAGTGCCCCATGCTTAGAAGAGAGCACATGCGTTGGAGGCAAATGTTGAGTACTGTAGTAGTTTCCCAGCCTGACACTTCACAAAATCCCATTCAGTCCTATGACAGTTGGTGTGGCAGGTAAGAACTAACACGACTGTTCAGACGTCATATAGTTAATCTATGAACTTGACCACAGGTTTTGTGTTCAGGATCTAGTTTCCAATCCTCCCTGCCTCCCTCATCCTCTTCCTCCCTTCCCCCTACTCTCTCTCTTCCTCCATCCTTCTCTCTTCCTTCTTCCTTCCCTCCCTCTCTGTCTTCTCATACTTTTCTCCCCCTCTGACCTTCTTCCCATCTCTTCTTCCTCCCCTTGTTTCTCCTTAATATTTGGTCTTCAATGAAGAAGGATTCAAGGGAGGAGGAAGGGATAGCAAAACTTGTAAGCAGAGTCCACTGAAGGCTTCTTTCTTCAGCTGTCAAAAATATTGTTCTATGCCTTGAAGGCTGAATTCAATTGGGCACGTCGTCTGGCATGTTCCAATAATCACATCTCTGTGTTCTTAGTTTCTGAAACCATGGTAGTTGGGTTTTGAGACATGATACCTGGCTGTGAAATCTATAGACATGGGTTATCCCAGAAGCTAATCAGCTTCTCAGAGGCCTTGGAAGTAGCGCAGTAGATGCTACATTTCATTGGTTTCAGGGATCTAAAACTAGTGTTGAATCAAAGGGAGTGTGATTAAATTAGACCTTTGGATAGAGGTAGATGAAATTACATTGAGGATCAGCATGTGGGAAGCAAAATAAAGTCAAATTTGGAAAACCTAATTTTCCCCTAACACAGGAAAATGCCAGGGAGCTACAAGAGCTGAATCACTGAGGGGAGCCAGATGCCCCATGTGCTCACGTTGTTGTGTGTACATCCAGGCGGTGACTAACTCACTTTCACATTTCTACTTTCATGGCATGTTTTTTAATTAAATGTCACTTATCTTTGTAAACTTCTCAGAGCCCTGGGTTATGGTTCCCTGCTGTGTCTTACTGTGGCACCCTGCTTTATTCCTGGCTTAGCATGTACCACTTGGGATAAAAAGGGTCATTGTATCTTTGGATTGTAGAATCTATGAAGTCAAGCTCCGCCTCTACAGACTTTTATCGTATTCCCTGTGCTTGATAGTGTTGGAATTTATTTTTCGTCTCTTCTTTTCTCTTGTATTATTTGAAGGTAAACTTGGCAACCCAAAGAAGGAAAAGACCACAAATATATCATATTCCTTCTCATTTTCCACACAACCTCACCTCTTTTTCTTTGTTCTCTTGATCCTCACTGCCACCCTACCCTCAACTCTTCAGCCTCTTCTTCTTCCTCTTCCATCTTCGTTTCACTTCTTCTTCTCCTCCTTCTTCGATAGAGGTAATCATTTTAGTATACTTACCAGAACTCTGGACCTCAGGGAGATTCTGCTGGTCAAAAATATGGAAAATGATTCCAACTTATGGGTAGTCAATGAAGAAGATTACCCCAACTTATTGGATGGACTAAGAGAAACCAGTTTTTTAAAGCATGCTGGAGAGATTTTACTTATTTAGAGTACTGGGGGTTGAACCCAGAACGTGAGTATCAAAGGAAAAGAAGTACTCTTCCATTAAACTGGACTTTAGCTCCCATGGGACTTTCTTTTCACTGTCTTGATATAAACTGTTGGGACATCATAGGTCGGTGCCAAAGATGGATTCCTGTAAGCTTTTCTTCAGTTTCATTTCTAAGGTGATATATTTCCTTTGGTGCTTGGTTAGCCTGATGTTTTCTCTTTTACTGGGTTTTATAGTTGGAGTCTAAATGTTAGATAAAGGTTAACATGACAACAATCAGGAATCTAGTGGGTGTTAAACTCTGATCAATACTCCCTAGTTGTACTTTCCTTAATTCTCATAGTCCTCAGCAGGGAAAATGACAGAGATTTGGGAGGACATTCTTCAAGCAAGTACAGTGGGGTTGGAGGATGAAGACAGTAGAAATGAAGAGAAGTGTTAAGCATGAAGGACTGACACTGAGAGAGTGTTTTTCTGTAATTTTATTTTCATTTTATTTAGTTTATACAGAAGGAGACAGACTTGGGAGCAAGAGGTTTCCCTGTAGCCCATAGCTGCTTCACCTTGGGGCTATGGACAAGGCTTAGCCTGTCTGCCTGTAACTCCATTTTCTTTCTCTTCCCTTCAAACACTGTGGACATGCATACTTATCTCCCCACTGTTTTGTGGTCTCTCCAGCAAACACAGAAGCCCACTGAGCTTCCATCTTCACTCCTCTCTCAGGTCATTTTGGAGTAGGAATTTCATAGAAATTTTCAATTACAGTGATTGCATTGACTTCCTGATCCTGTGAGACACACTGCATCCACTGTTGGCTCCCAACAGTTTTCCAATAGATCTTTTCCCTCTTTGTCATCGATTTTGGAGGTTTGAAACTGTAAACTAAAGGAATAGACAACATTTCTAAAGATTCCATTGAACAATCCCTTTTGGCCTTTTCTAGTCATCTAAGCTCCAACTGTCCAGGGTTCTTGGCTTCTGAGGTTCCTGGAGTTCCTTGACTTCTAGCAGTGTCTAGTATTTGCTTGTATCTTCAGGTTGATCCTTTTTCTTCTATGTATCAGAATGTCATTTCTTCTGATATGAATATTTTTATATTTGTGTTTGAGGGTCTACTCTAATCCTGAAGGAGCCTGTGCAAATTGCCTTTAGATATCCATTTTCCCCAATAGGATCACATTATGGTCACAGAAAATGTTGGGGGAAATTCAGTTTGTTACACTTAGGTATGGTCGATGGATTGAGCTGGAATAAACAATGGGCTGAGAACTGTGGTCAGGCCGATGGCATGGTCTTGAGCTCTTGAAGCCTTCAACTTTGTTTTATTTTCCTTTGGAATTTTACAAATCTGGAGTTCCACAGCTTCTGGTAACTTCATGGTCACCCGTGAAGGAGACAGAAAGTAGTTCTGTTCCATCACTTTTATTTTGCAGAAAGAGGAGGAAGAATTCATTCAGTCACAATCCCCAAAGTGGAAGCAAACGTTTGAGATAAAGAAGAAAAAAGAAAAGATTAATCCCACATTATTTTTCTTGCCATGTTTTATTTTCAGCATTTCTTTACAGTTTCTCTAGGTAGCTGTGGAACCAAAGGAAAACATCAGAAGCTGCTTTCTTCATAGCAGGCAGATAAAAGTGCTCAGGGAAAGGGTCACTTTGGGGATACACAAGGCATGTGACTATTAAAGGAAACCAAAGTCAAACAAGCTGCTTTGTGTCTTGCTTTTGTGTCAGTTGTGAGTATCCCTGTTGGACTGGATGTTTTAAGTGAAGCCCCACAGCACAGGCCCAGATATCAGTTATTCGTTAATTTCATAGTTTAATGGTGCATTTCTAAATTATCCCAGTGCTATAGTAACTAATGATTCCTGAATCTGTATCACTTGGCTAGGAAGCTGCTTAGCATGTCTTATGTTTTTATTTATTTATTTCATTTTTAAAACAATGTGTTTTGATCATATTCTTTCCCCTTCTCCAATGCCTCCTAGATCCTCTCTACCCAGAAGTATACTTTCTGGGTAGTTTCCTGTACTTTATTTTTTTTCTCCCAGTCAAAATCTAAGCCTGAAACAAAACAAAAACAGATTCTTTTTTGTATTAGCAAAATATTCCTGAACATGATGTTTATTCTGGAGTGTGGTTGATAGACCAAGTGACACTCGTTTAGGGAAAACCCATTTCTCCTCTCCCAGAAGCTGTGAATTGCAAATATCTTCTTGGCTAGGTGTGGGGGTCTTTGTATCTACTTTCTCTTTCTTTCCTGTGCTAGGGGTTTGTCTGGCTTGTGCTTCTGCAGGTTTTGTGCATACTGTTAATCTTTATATGTTCCTATGTATGTCAGCCCTGTTGTGTCTAGACAATGTTTCCTTTTTGCATACCTTTTCTGCTAATTCTCCCAACCTCTCTTTGAACTGATCTTGCTCACACTTCAGGGCAACAACAAAGGGACTGAAAGATATGCATGCTTTCTAAAACCATGAAGTAAGTGAATTATATAGAAAGAGAGATTTGATTTGGAATTCAGGCCTTTGGCTTTTCAGAATTTCAGGAGATCTAGGGACTCAGGAATATAGAGGAAACACAAACATTATTGGGCATGGATTCCTGGGGAGTGGGGAAATGACCTAAATGCTGATGTTGCTAGTGCTGCTAATGGTGGTACTGGAGATTATGATGGTGATGATAGTGGTGGTTGTGGTGACAAGTGGTGAAGCTGTGATGATGATGGTGGTAATTGAGGTGGCTATGGTGGTGATGATGGTGGTGATGATGGTGGTGATGGTAATAGTGATGAGAAGTGATTTGTGGTGATGGTGACAGTGAGATGGTAATAGTGTTGGTCTAGTAAGAATGCTTGTGGTGACAGAGTGACTATAGTGGTTATGATGGTGTCAGTTGTGATGAAGATGGCAATGCTAACATAATGATGGTGACAGTGTTGATGCTTTCTATCATTTAAAAGTGCCGACTTTGTTCCATTAACAATACTGTATACATTATAGACTATGAGTAGTCATTAAATAAATATCTCTCAACATCTGTCTTGTGGAATAATCTGTTGAATTTGAGGAAATGAAGACTGAGTCTTTCTTTTGGTTACATTTTGTGTGCAAATGGAAGTACTGTACTGGCTAGTTTTGTGTGTCAACTTGACACAGGCTGGAGTTATCACAGAGAAAGGAGCTTCAGTTGGGGAAGTGCCTCCATGAGATCCAGCTGTGGGGCATTTTCTCAATTAGTGATCAAGTGGTGAGGGCCCCTTGTGGGTGGTTCCACCTTTGGGCTGGTGCCCTTGGGTTCTATAAGAGAGCAGGCTGAGCAAGCCAGGGGAAGGTAGCCAGTAAGAAACACCCCTCCATGGCCTCTGCATCAGCTCCTGCTTCCTGACCTGCTTGAGTTCCAGTCCTGACTTCCTTTAGTGATGAACTGCAACATGGAAGTGTAAGCTCAATAAACCCTTTCCTCCCCAACTTGCTTCTTGGTCATGATGTTTGTGCAGGAATAGAAACCCTGACTAAGACAAGTACCATTTGTTAATGATCCCACAAGTAACAACTTGGATATCCCTATCCACCTTTGCCAGTCTCCAAAGCTTTGCCTCTTCACAGAGAATTTTTGGATGTGTCTGAAATTCACTTTGGTTCTTCTTAGTTCCAGCTCCAAACACCCCAAACTCTTTTATTTAGCAATAAAATATACATGCTGGTAGTAAAATTTCAAAAACCTGAAGTGAATAAGAAATAGTACAAGTATCTTTCATTTATCCTCTGCCCAGCTAAATAACAAATCACTGTTAATGGTTTAACATAGAGTGTAATAGTCTTTCTCTACATATGCAGTAGTGTCATGTGTACGTATAGTTTTATAGTGCATACAATTTGCCATGTTTATTACATAATATCATCTATCCAAGTCAAAAGTACAAGATAATGTTTTTACTTTCCAGTTTTTTCTTCCTGTTCTGGAAGAATTAGGAAGGAAGAGAGTAAGTCTTTTTATCCATTTCTCCTACTGTCTCCATTGTCTCTTAATGCCATATCCTTTTTGGCTATCATCTTACTCAGAGCTTTAAGGACTACCTCTTTGTTTGCAAGGCCAGCTCTGCGAGTGCATAGTTATACCCCTTCCATGCAACAGCCTCTCCTAGGGGAGCCAGGGTGGGTGTTTGTAGCTCTGGAAGTGGTTTAAGTTAATGCAGTTTGTCCCAGGAGAAGAAAAAAAACAGGCCTGAGAGTTCTTATGCTGTTCCCCAAGCAGGGAGACCAGTGCTCTATGGAGATTAGATTCTAGCACCTGACTTCAGCAGGGAATCAGCAGGGTTTTAGCCTCCAAGACCTTTTTCTGGCTAGGCGGATACCTGCTGTGAGGCATGGATAGCTGTCCCAAGAGCTTTTGTCTATGGTTCCTGGAACCGTGCTGGGACCCTGATAGGTAAAAGGCATACAGCAATGAACATGATTTAGTCTTCCATCCTGACACATAGTGATCCTAGAGCCGCTTTTATTTTGACATAGAAAAATGCTGCTTGAAGAAAAGAGAATTGTGCTGTGTTATAAATAACCTACATCTTTAAGCCCAGATCATAGAATTTCAGAATTTGTATCTAAGAAACTAGGGAATGTCTTTTAATTGAAATATTTATTTTGTACATAACTCATCTTGGATGCCACTATGAAATAGACAAAATTTTCAACCGGAGAAGAACAGAATATAGCTGGACCATTAGCAAGATAATCAGCATAAAAAATTTCTAGTCTCTGAAGTCCATTTCATTTAGGTCTATACCCCAGTGAGATTTTAATATTCCTGTGAATGCATGGACAAAACATTTCATGTGATCTTTTTAATGCATTTGATGATGTTTGGTTTATGAAGTATGGCATTCACTCCTTTAAAATAGTTATATTTTATTTATTTTGTGTGTGGGAGAAGCATGTGTACCACAGTATGTATGGAGGTCAGATCACAAACAAGTGGAACCCAGTTTCTCCTTTCACCATGTGAGCCTCAGGGATCAAAATCAAGATATCAGGCATGGTGACAAGTGCTCTTTCCTGCTGACATATCTTGCTAGATTCACAAAATCATTTCCATGACCTAATTTTATGTATCCATCACCTGGAAGAGAAAACCTCACATCCATCAATAGTCATCCCCCATCAACATAAAATTAGTCATCAGTAACCATGAACCCAACTTTCTATATTCATAAACTTACCTAATCTGGATATTTATATAAAACTGAAACCCTTAATATGTGTTCCTTTATGGTTGGCTCTTTTCATATCATATAAGGATTTTGGCATTTGTGTTGTGTGTTGTGTGATCTATTGACACTCCATCATCACTGGTTGATAATCCACTGTGTGATGATCTCACATTTCCTTTGCACACTCATCAGTGGACCACCGCTTCAGCTTTCAGCTGTTATGAACATTGGGATACAAATCTATGTGTGGACATAGATTTTTTTCTCTTGGATATATTGCTGGGGTCATTATGATAAGCCTTTGCTTCATAGTTTGTAGAATTGCCAAATCAATCTCCAAAGTAGCTGAAGTATTCTATAGAGCTACTAGCAATGTATGACTGATTCAATTTTTTTTATATAATTTGCCAGCTTACTATTTTCTGTCTTTGCAATCTTGGTTATTCTAATGCGTTTGAGGTAACATTTCAGTTTTGTCTGAACATTTCCTAATAGATACACATTTCTTCATGTATTTATTTGCTATCTGTATATCTTCTTCTATGAAATTGCCACTGACTATTTTTGTGCTCCTTTAGAACATGGTTAATGTTTTAGTATTGCATTGTAAAAAGCTCTTTGCATAATCCAGATTCAAACCTTTTCACAGATATATGGCTGGAAAATACTTTATTTAAATGAATATAATTAATTCATATATATAATTAAATTTTCCTTTTAAATAAATATACATTTATTTAAATGGAAAATACTTTATTTATATTGAAGATTATGTCTTCAATAGCATTTGTACTCTATTTCTTCTTGGGCTGTCTCCAAACTCACAGTGAGAAACAAACCCAAGACCACCATGCTAGTATCAGCTTGCTTCCTTGCTTAGTTTTGCTCCTCTCAATCTCCTAACCAGATCAATAACACTTTCTTGTCTTAATCCTCTTTGAGTCCTCTACAACTTTTATCTTCCCTCCCTCTATGCCCCTCCCCTCATCCCTTGCCCCAGACATTTCCCCTACCCTCATATTTGTATTAGCACCTAAATTTCAGAAGCTCTGCCAGAGGCTGGGGAGAATGAAAAACAGAAAAATATAATTCCTATCCTCAAGAGATTTTGTACTCTAGTGGAGAAGGAAGCCATCCATCATACATTAATGAATGTAGCAATGTAAGTGTGATTAACCTGTGAAGTTCGAGAAGTGCTGGCTGCGATGTGCAAATGTTCCAGGGCAAATAGCTCCAGATCATGGAATCTGGTTTTCTTCTTGAAATAAGGTAAAGGTTTAACTGAGATCTCAAGGACAAGAAAATGCTATGATGTAGGTAGAAGAGGAAAGTACCTATGGACAAGAAGAAATGAGGACCTTTGCAAAGAGGAGACAAAGCAGTTTTGGTTGGAAAGGAGCAGAAACAATACCATGCTTTGTCTGATGGTTTACAATAAAATGTTTACTTAAAAACAGTGAGGAGGTAGTTGGTTTCTCTTTGTCTGTAACTAAGAATGGCAGGAGAATCAGATTTTATTTCCCAAAATATTTCCATACATGTGACATAAAGAATGAATTGGCAGAGGGAAAGCAGGGGTAGGGAGGGAGCAGAGTGATTGGGAAGGTGTGGCTGGGGCTTACAAGAGGGCCAGTGGTATGGGACCCCTGCAGTGGTGGGGAAGAAACAGGGGGTTGTCTTGGAGGCTCTGCAAAAGAGAAATCTATGCAACTCAGGGATGAATTATTATAAAGTATTCTGATAAAAGAAGTTATCAAAAAGTCAATAGTGATTCCCTGGCTATTTCTTCTGCTATGATTTGACAGTGTGCACATTGTTTGAGTCTTCTAGCCTGTGACTACTAAGGGAACATTAAACTGCCATCCAGTAAGTAAGTCTAAAAGTAGTTGAGGTACTATGCGTGACAGTATAGACTAGTAGTTATGGTAATATGGTGGCAGTGAAGTAAAGTAACTTATTCTTGGAGCATTTACTAGCAGCAATACACTGTCTTCCACTTTCATTAACTGACTTTTACCACACTCTCAGGAGATAGGTACTGCTGATTCACATTTCACTATTAGTAAATACAACACATAGAGACTGAACAACTTTTGATAGTGCACATAGCTAGAAACTATCAAACTCAGGATCTTCAGTCTTAGGGGTGTCTGGATTTGGATTCTGTTTTCTTCACTCTCATATCTTGCTATCTTTCATGAGTCCTTATATATCTTGTACCTTTGGCAATGTTTGCAGCATCTGGAAAAGCAATTTGGTATTTTTAGAAGGAAATGGTGTATTGCGTGTTCTTCTTTGTCAGATACATGTTTAAAGACACAGTTACTTTTTAGACTTGGGAAAGGCTAGAGATAATGAGATATGGGAGTTTCACAGGCTTCATCCTCTGGGTAGACTTCCAGACTCTCAGGAAGTGTTAGGAGATTCATGGGAATTCAGGAGACATATAGAAGACACTTGTTTCATCAATGGAAAGATGAGGACACTTAGATTTGTCATGGTTTTCCTCTGACCAAAACCAGATAGCTTGCAACCACTGCTTATTGCTAGAATGGTTTATCTGGTATGAATGTTCTCAAATCTGAGACCCCTCCACTCACCATATTTTGATGCTGGGCAAGTTGTTTAATGTGTCTTTTTTCTACTTCCTTCATTATAAAATGAGAAAACTTCTCATTTTGTTGGTTAAGTTAAATAGCTGAACACCTGTAAAATGTATTTCAATGTTTGGGTTTAATACCATTATCTAAAATGTTGGTAAAGTGCAGACTTCAAAATGTCCCTCAAATATAATATGAGTTTCTTCAAAGTTAATTAGCATTGGTGACAAACTGTGAAAAATATCACAATGTAGTATTGCCTGGATAAAACAAGTAAGATGACTGAAGTTCACGTGGTCTAAGAGAACAGGTTTGGAAAGGTTGTTTTAGTATGGCTTTGAACTGGCATTTAAAACTAGGCAAAGCTGTATTTCCTCTAACCATATGGAGTGGTGAGTATTTTGAGTCAGGAAAACAACATGAAAAACCAAGAGAATGCTAAATAAACACTGAACAAAAATGAAGTTTTATTGAAAAGACAGCAATGGTGCCAGGTCATTGCATAAAAGAATTGTCCTCTAGGGTACTAAGAGACACAAGTAGATAGTCAAGGATGGGCCTGACTTGGGGATGTTTCATAACCACTCCCCCCCTACACTATTCTTTTGTTTTGAGTTTTCTTTGTAGGCAACTCTGGCTAAGGGGGCCATCCTTCTCTTGGAAGAAAAGGTTATCTATTCTCATATGAAGTATCTTTTCTCCTGTAGATACAATGACTTCTCTGTCATGATTTCTCATTTTCTTTGTATGTGCTCCTATTAGCATAAAAACAGTTCTGGTTTGTTGAAATCATTCAGATTTATGCCTGTTATCATGACACCATTATTAACAGAGCATCCTTTGCTTTAGATGTGACCACCCAATGGTTGGATGAACTATAGTTACCTACCTAAAACTGTATCACTTTGCTCCTATGTTCCTGTTGGATGCATATTGGTGTCTGATCAGCACAAAACACTCAGTTTTCAATCAATTTATGTTGTCATACAATTGCTACATGCTGCACTAAGGCACTGTTTTTCCAGGATTGGCTATGCTGTACTATACTCCTGGATGCACTTAGGAATCTTTGAAGAGAAGTTTGGTTGCCATGATCTGGGTCAAGGAGTGCCATTAGAGCTTGTTATTGTATATCCGGGATGTTTAGAATCACAAGAGTTCATCAACCAATATAGATTTTGTCAACACCATGATTGAGGATCATCCTCTAAGACTCAAATATTAGCATAATATAGGTTCCATGGCTTCTTTATGACAAAGACAGTAGATATAAAAAGGAAGTTCTTATGTATTCCAGGTTTGCTTCCTGCCTCAGACTCATCCCAAATGCTAGATTCACCATGTCTGGGTAGTCAGTACCATCCCTGTTGACGAGTTCTAGCACACCTCGCCAGTTCAGTTGTTCCTACTTTTATAATGGCATCTCTTCTCCTCCTTTCCCACCCTGCAGAGCATGATGATTGTGGCAGCGGACAACACAACTGTGACAAAAATGCCATCTGTACCAACACAGTCCAGGGACATAGCTGTACCTGCCAGCCAGGCTATGTGGGAAATGGCACCGTCTGCAAAGGTAGGCTTGCTGCCTTGTGGGGCACCTCCACCTGCTATCCTGCCTGAGCTTGTGATGTTCATAAGCAGCATTCCTGCTGTCACTATGGGAGCTGAACATAGTTGGTTTTTATCCCTGGTCTATCTGCTGGCCAGGGTACTGTGCATAGGAAAAAAAAAAAGTCTTAGCTGTTCAGGGGCTGTAGATGAGTCCTGGTGCTGTTCTACACCTGAATGGGGTTCTCCATATTTGTCTCTTAGAGAAAATTGGAATTAGTGATGGAACATTCAATTCTGGTATGAATTTGGGTCCATGTGAATTGTGGTTAGAGGGTAAGTGGGTACCAGTCATGCTCATATTCAGGGCATCTGCTTGACTGAGAAATTTACCCTTAGAAATGCTGATTAGAGCTCAGCCAGTGGTCTGCCTTTGTGCATATTTTATGGTCATCTTCATATCCTTCCTTCAGCCTTATAAGAATGTGGGGCCTTCCAGCTGGCCACCTACTGTCCACATATTCTTTTTCTACAGAAGCCCATTGGTTCCTGCCAGTCCTTGGACATGGCCATCCTGTCTACCTTCATGGGTGGTCATTTTCTTTATGTTTCTGCTCTGAAGTCTACATATCATAGAAGCACCCTTAGTGTTCCCAAGACCAAACCTTGCTCAACTGCTTTTCATAAGCAGCCTGACTGGATACTCTATATTGCATATTTGTGTTTGTCTCTGTGTTATTTGCCTTGCCATGAGGGTAGAAGCCCTGGGTAGCAAGCATATGGTCATATCCTCACAGCTTAATGTCTAAGAAAAGAATGTGCCTGGCATACTATAGCAATTCATTACCTATGTGATAACCAGCCCAATCAATCAATAAGGAAAGAGACACAACTTCCCTCTTTCTCCTCCTTCCCTTCCTACATCTTCTCCCCTAACTAGAAACTAAAACAAAAGCAGAAAGGAAAGATAATTATAATTACAGTGTGTACCTTTTAGAAAAAAATTTTGCTCACATATTTGATAAACAGACTGAAGTACTTTAAATCAAGCAATACATGTTGCTAAATATCTTGGCATTTAGGGTTAAATGGACAGAATGCTTGCAGACAGTTCTAAATGAGATTAGCATAACCTGACCTGAGGGTTAAGGTTCTGAATAGGAGAGTGTTTATCTGTCTTGCCAGCCTGGCATTAGTGCTGGAATGGAAATCGGGCTTTAACTAAGCAGTTGTCAATATGTAGCTGATAGACTAAGCCTCCTTTCTTATCTGTCATTAGCTGGATAAAATCTGGTGATCCTGGAAAGCATTCTTGTGTCAGTGGCTGATAATATTGGCATTTATTTTGTAAACACACAGTAAGTGTAAATTTTATGTTCAGAATCCCCTTCCTCCACCCCCATCCCCCCCCCAAAAAAAATAAAACAGAGGTAAGACAAGGTCTCAGAGGATTCATCATTTAAAAGTGGAAAACAATTTGAACAAATGCTTCCAACACAAGTGATAAATTTTACAAAGGAGCATTGACTCATATAAAAGAGGTTCATGATAATTATGAAAATATTGAGCCCTTTGCTTTGTGGTGTACACTTTAGGAGTCCTTTGGTTGCAAGCAACAGGAACTGAAATGAAGACTTATGATTTGGAGAGCCAAAAGACAAATGTAAGTTTAGGCTTCCTTTACAAAAGCAGGAAAAGCTTGCTCCTTAAAGGTACCCAAATATTTATTCTCATTTGTGCTCGAAATTGACTCTTCAGTGTTGATTCTTTGAGTATGGAGGACAGTCTCTGTATGACTGCTGACCCATAGGATAGCTATAGGTCTTTCCTGCAGTATTCAATCCTCATATGGATATGCCCCAACCCATACATCCTGACCTTGCTTGAGCAGAGAACTTGAATCAAGCATCCTCCCTTCCTAAGATTTCATATCCTAAATCCACAGCAGACAGGGCACTCAACAATGTGATGATCTCTGCAGCAGTTCTCTGGATATCTGTATCATGTACCAGGTCTTTGACATCCAGCAGCCAGGAGGGTGCCATCATTCTTTTTCTGGAAATAGCACAACATATGTGCTCAGTACCAACCCTTTCAGTGTCTGCTAGTAGAAGTCTTTAAGCTATTTTGGTGTGATGAAAAGGCAGAGAGGCATCTGGAGGGGCTGCATTTGAACTGAAGTTTTCTAGGGCATCCAACCCAGACTTTTGTCTTATCCAAGAGCTGGTGAGTAGGTGAGAGGATACACAGACATGTTGAATATATGCGACTTTTCTTATTCTTCTCATCTGAACTGGTGTGCCCAGGAGAACACCCATTCTGAGTCTTACTGAATCCTACTTAGAACAAATCTATGTGCCTCAAGTTATTAAGAACTTTGCGGTGGTGGTTACAGAATGCCAAACCCTAAGTGTGGAGCCCTCCTAGGCGATGCATCTTTGTGAAGTTGCTTCTGTGTGGTGTGAACTAGAGTTAACTGAAACAAACAAACCAAAAAAGATTTCCCAGGAACATCACAGAACCTAAAGGCAGAAAGGAGCCTGACATTGGGGATAACTGCTCCAAAGGATACAATTTGAGGGGCAAACATTCCTGTCATTTCTCTTGTGTGTGTGTGTGTGTGTGTGTTTTTTTTTTTTTAATTCTCTCACTGAAGACTGGGATTCTTTTTGTCTCAGACACCAGGTTTGACGGGGGAACTTGATATGGTCATTCTCTTCAAGTTGACCAAATAGCAGATCTGTTAGGAAAACTGGTGATTTGTTGATTAATTTTGAGAACAGTTGTGGTTTTGAGAAGAGATTAGAAATGGCAGGCTCCCCCACTCGGTAGAAAAAGGGAAGGTAAAGCAGTCAAGCAGTCAAGCATATAGAAGGTAAGTGCTGGCATGACACACCCTCTCACTCCTCAGGGCAGGAGGAAAACCTGGAATGGGTGATCCCATGGGCACACTGATCCCTAGTGTGGAGATGAAGACAGAACTGGGAGGCAAAAGTCCATAATGTCTACATCTTCTCTCTAACGTATCCACAGTCAGGGTAAGGCTAGGCCAAGAGGCCAGATGGGATTGCTCAGGAGGGAATGTCAAATGGTGTGTCAGCACCTTCTCCCGAACTTCACACTCCTAATGATGTTCACTAAGAAGTGGCAAGACATTTGTGTCTGCCCTCTCACTGGTGTTCTGATCTATGAGATGTGTCAGGAGTCTTTTACAAAATGTGTAATTATTTACACGGAAATCAGAGCTAAGGGGCTCAGTGCAGACTACTGTTAGCACCTCTGTATCTTGATAGGGTCTCTGAAGAATACTCAAAAGCTAGTGGGAGGCACTTGTTCAAACTTTCCCAGCACTTCAGAAGCTGATAGACAGGTTGGGACACCCTTGTGGTATCTTTTAATACCTACACTTCCTTTGTCCATAGAAATGAATTAATTAATCTTCCTCTTGCTGGGGTTTATTTTTAGATATCCCAGGGGACACTTTAATGAACTGTAACATGGAGATGTGGATGTCCCTAGTAACTTTTCAAGTTCTGGGTTCCCATCCTGATGCCTTAGGCTGGGGGATTATCTGTTCTCTGTCTCCAAAAAAGCTCTCTGAATGCTATCTCTGCCAGTACCACCACATATTACACATGGTTGTTTACACATCTGCTTCCTGTACACTGTGGCTTGATATATCTGCAATGATGCTTAACAAAAGCAGAGTGTACTGTAGACCTTTGAAGTTTCCTCATGAGGAACATTAGGCAAATATGCCTTTCTAATGGAATATGCACTCAGGTATTTGGAAGGTTTTATAAGAAAGCAAGTCTGTCTGGAGTCCCAAGAGTTAGGGGGTCACCTAAGCTTATCCCCATCTGAGAAACCACTGCTTCCTGAAAGAGACACACAAACCAATCTCAGTGTGAAGCCTGGGCTGCTAATGGGAGACGAGCTTCAAAGAAAAGCACTAGTTAGGTTCTCTGTATGAATTTTAGGCACATAAGTGAGACTTTCTTCTAAGGCTTCTAAGAATCTGGTAGTTCTTGGAGGTGACATGTTATGAGCACTTTGCAGAGAATACTTGCATAGAAGGGCTGCTTCCTGGAATCATCTATTTGATGGGAGCCTGGATACTCTCTCTGTATGTCAGGAGGCCAGAAACAGAAGGCTAGGCATAGGGAAGGTTGGGCATAGAAAGATTAATGTGACAGCCCACACTGGCAATGCCACTGAAATCTTGAGTTAGCAGATATTCTAAGGAAAGCAGACATCTTACAGGTGCCGAGATGATTTCAGCAGCTCATAAGCAGTGTTGAGAGGAAGAGAGAGGGAGAGAGGGAACAGAATAGTAAGTTGTTATAGCAAGCTATCACTGAAAATAATAAAATTGATGAACTGCCGGGCTGTGAATCAGAGTAGATGAAATTTGAAGATTTTGAAGCAAATAGCAAGGGAAATGTGAAGCCCTTGGCAAAGGTGCTTATAGCACTCTAGACAGAGTTCTGAAACGTGGTTGATGTAATGAGGAAGAACCCGGGAAGGCTTCGTTCTGAAATTCCGCTGTTAGGGTTGCAGACAGAATATTGAAGAGAATGATGATGAAAAAGATTGACTGTTAAGATAAGAAATCTTGACCCAGCTGGAGACCAGTCCATTTGTAAAAGCACACCCATGTCATAAGGATGGTATGTACACCTAAACTTATAGAGCAATTTCCTAACAACTCAGGAAGGACACCAATATTTTTATTCCAGCTCCTACTTGTTTATAAAGGCAGAAAGCAAATAGATTAGAGGTAGCCCAGGACCAGGTTCCAGTCAGGAAGATAAGGTCTTGGGGTATTACCTTTACATGGAATATTCTCCTTAGGATTATTTATTTTATTTTTGTACATGTTTGTGTGCCTGCTTGTCTATATGAACACCCAATATATGCAGGTATCTTCAGAAGCCAGAAGGGATGTTAGATTTCCTGGAACTGGTGTTATTAGTGGTTTTAACTACTTAAGTTGGGGCAAGGAACTGAAGCCAGGTACTCAGCAAGAACAGCAAGTGCTCTCTAGACTACTGAGCCATCTCTTCAGCCCCATGGAATATGCTTGTAGTCAGAGCCACGTAAAATCTTTTTAAGTTAATTAATACCCTGATACAACAATAGAAACCAACCAGTACCCCCAGAGCTCCCAAGGACTAAACCACCAACTAAAGAGTATACATGGAGGGACCCACGGCTACAGCTGCTTATGTAGCAGAGGATAGCCATGTTAGAAATTCAAAGGGAGGAGAGGCCCTTGGTCCTGAGAAGACTCAATGCCCCAGTGTAGGGGAATGCCAGGACAGGGAAGCAGGAATGGGTGGGTTGGTGAGCAGGGGGCAGGAAGATGGGTTAGGGGGTTTTGGAGGGGAAAGCAGGAAAAGGGGTAAGACATTTATTGAAATGTAAATAAAAATATCTAATAAAAATGAAAAAAATAATATCCTGACCACAGTTTCTCCTCCCTTCTCTCCCCCCCAACCCTCTTTCACATTTCCTTACTCCATCCACTCCTTCATTTCTCTTCAGGAAAAGGGAAGTCTCCCATGGTTATCAAATAGCCCTGGCATATAAAATTGTATCAAGACTAGACATCTCCTCCTATTGAAGCTAGATGAGGCAGAAAGGGTCCAAAAGGCAGGCAACAGAGTTAGAGACAAGCCCTGCTCCCTCTGTGAGGAGTCCCACATGAAGACCAAGCTACACAACTGTAACATATATGCCGAGGGGCTCTGTCAGTTCCATGCATGCTCCCTGGTTGGCAGTTCAGTCTCTGTGAGTCCCTATAGGCCCAGATAAGTTATTTTTTCTTATGATGTCCTTGACCCCTCTGCCTCTTACAATCCTTCATCCCCTTATTCTATAGTATGCAGCATTTTTCAAACTCTGCCTAATGTTTGGCTGTAGGGTTTTGTATCGGTTTCCATCAGTTGCTAGGTGAAGCCTCACTGATGACAAGATGCTAGGCTCTTGTGTACAAGTATAGAAGAATAACATTACCAGTGTTGGGGTAGGCTCCCTCTCATATCATAGTTCTCAAGCTCAGCTAGTCATTGGTTGGCTACTCCCTTAGTTTCTGCTCTATCTTTACCCCTGCATATCTTGCAGGTCACCTAAAGTTTTCTATGTATGGAGGTTAACATATGAGGCTCCTCTTTCCTTAGTATTTAAGAATCTCTGCAACCACATATGGATATGCTTGGGCCAAATTATTTCACTGTAAGGCATGGGACTCTCAAATAATATAGGACTATCAAGACACTTGACTATAAATTAGTTGCATTAAAGACAAAACTGATGTAAATGTGGATGAAGAAAACTCCTCTTCAATGAAGCTCAATTTGTCAGAAAGCATGCATAACATAGGACATGAATTTGAACACATAGAGGCAGAACATTACTTGTCAGAAACATGCAGACCCAAAATATGCTCAAGCCTGCTCAGATCTGAGAAGTGGTTTTCAGAACAGTAAATCTGTGTGTCTGTCTTTGTGTATCTAATTATCTGTCGATCCATCACTATTCATCCTGTAATCAATCTCTAGTTTTTTGTCCTAAACAAACAAATAAACTGTTTCTTATTAAAGGACACGTAAACTCTTCTAGGACCCTTTGTCCTGTTAAACTTAGCCCCTTCTGGACATTTTGAGTCTCCTCTGTCAGTATATTGTCTCCCACGCCTCCTCCATAATCATGCTGGAGACCCACTGACCATCCTTGACCAGACAAGTTAGCTTCATGTGATTTTTCTCCCTCTGAGAATTGACTCATGATATAGAATAACTTCTCACATCCTCCACTTCCCATTGGTGCTCTGTTTACCCTCCTCAGTGCAGCTCAAGTTGTTGACTCCCTCCATCTCCTCAGTCAGGATAGACGAATTCCTTCTTCCTTCTGATGTATTCTTCAGTGCATTATTGTGTAATCAAACCAACCAGTTCACACATAGCTTCTTGCTGCTTTGAGACCCTATGTATGATGATGACTTACCAAGCAGTTGCAATGGGCTGGACCGCTGGACAAAGGTCAGCTCTGTTCTTGTAGTTCGATGGGTACCATTCCTGAGTATAGGCTATCACAGAGAAGGTAGGATTTGATGTGCTATCAAGGCAGCGAGGAACAACCATAAGTTTGCAACAGTTTTTCCTAATCCTATAGCTTTGCAGATGCCTTTGGGAACTCAGCTTTGCTGAATAAACCTCTAGGCTGAATATTTTGAGTAAAGCAGGGCTCTCTATTGACTCCCAAGAAGGATAGTACCTTCTTCTGCCGAGCAGAATGAGGTTTTGTTAGATTGTTCTGTGTATTTCTGCAATTTAAGCCCCTTCGAATTCTCACTGATGATTCTGTCTTAAGAACTTTCTCTTGCTGTAATCAGTGATATAAATGGCAACTAGCATATAAGTTATTGAATAATATTTACTGCAGATACTGTGAGCTTTGCACTGTTGTAGGCACTGGTAAATGGTTAGCTTTTGGTTCACTATAACTCACCTTACTGCAGCATTTGAAATAATTAACTACT
This sequence comes from Apodemus sylvaticus, assembly GCF_947179515.1. Classification (NCBI taxonomy): domain Eukaryota; kingdom Metazoa; phylum Chordata; class Mammalia; order Rodentia; family Muridae; genus Apodemus; species Apodemus sylvaticus. The sequence continues at coordinate 163,789,965 of NC_067472.1, read as the reverse complement.
TAAAAACAAACAAATAAAAAACCCAAAAAAACAAAATATGCCTTCTCCACCTCTCCAGAAAGCTCATGTCCTTGACTTTCTCCTATTTCAACAAATACTCTGATTTCTTTGGTAAACTTTTTGATTAGTTTTTCAACATTTTCTCCCTCCTCTTCTTTCCTAAGTAGCCATGTTCAAACATAAAGGCATAAACAGAACTTATTTTCTGACAAGCATGAATTTTATGCCTTCACTTCCAAACTCTAAGGTAGCCTGAGTCAGCTCCTTGAACCACCAAACCACCTCCTTGAATATCTCACAGGCACTGTAGTCACCTTTGTCCATTGGGAATATACTCCAAGATTACAAATGCCTGAAAACATAGCTAAAACCATATATGTGTGTGTGTGTGTGTGTGTGTATGCATAGACACACACACACACACATACACACACACACACACATATATATATATATATACATTCATACATACATACACACATGTCTATATATGTACACACACACACACACACACACACACACACATATATATATATATATATATATATATATATATATATATATATATACACATGTTACAGCAGAGATACACTGGAAAAAAGGGTGCTTCATATCCAAGACAAGATAGAATCATATATACCTGTTCTCATCATGCTATCCAGAATACCACACAATTTGATATTTGTGAATTATCGTTGAACTTTTCCATGTGAACATTTTCAGATAGCCTGTGGTTATCCCATACCACAGAAATAAAAGTGAAAGTAGGGGAAGTGATTGTATCTCAAAATTGTACAACACAAACAGAGATTTCGCTTCTTCCTCTAAGTCATTTCTCCACTGGGCACTCAGGTCATGTCTCACCAGATTGCTTAAAAACTAACCTAAATGTTTCCTTTTGTTTCTTGTTTTTGTGTTATATACCACCCCATGAGCAAATCTATCATCTGTCACTTATCCACAATACAGTAATTTCTTCCCACTGCAGCCCTCTGTCATAGCTTAAACCATAATCATCTCTTCACTGGTGTACTTACTAGGAAGAATTCCAGCTAGAATTTTGAAAACTACATATGTGATTGCAAGGATCACACACAGTAACTTCTATTTTTTCATAGATTGAATAGTGGAGAGTTAGAATAGATGCCAAAATCGTCGAGAAGAAGAGGTGCTTCAAGAAATGAGCATCCACAACGGTGAGGGCCAGGCTGCTGGGAAGGCAGAATGAGCTTTGATGGGAGGAAAAGGTCTAAAATGAAATAGAAATCCAAAAAGTAACTTTTTCCTTAAGATTAAAGAATTTCATTGAAAATACAGTCATTGCTGGAGTGTACAGCATGAGATACTCTGCTAAGATGGGGAAAGAGCTGTTGTGTGAGACTCACTCATATGTGAGAATTGTGTCCTGGTTGGAACTTTGGAGGTAGACATGTTGGGTTCGTGTGTTGCATTTACTGGTAATTAGCAATGTGGCCATGAGTGAGTGACCATGTTCCTTTCTACTCTAGTTTCTACATCCTCAAAGACATGCAGAGGCACACACAATGCTCCTGTCTCTATCAGGGGCCCAAGGGTACTTGCTTCATGTGATTATATGATTTTAAATAAAACAACACAGATACACTGGATTAAAATATCACTGGAAATTTCTGCCTTCTCATCTGTATTAGTTACTTTTCTTTTCACTATGGTAAAATGTTTTACTGTTCTAATTTAATTTCTATTGATGTGATAAAATACTCTGACAAAAAGTGGCTATGAAGAAGAAGGGATGACTGTATTTTACAATTGCAGGTTATAGTCATAATTGTAGGAGCATTGAGGCAGGGACTCAGTTACTCACACCCACAGTCAAGAAAAGAGAGAAACAACAACCTATGTATGCTAGCTCTCTTCCATCTTATGTAACAGATAACATAGTAACATATGTGAAGGGAATGGTGCCACCCACAGTGTGCTAAATCTTCTATATCAATTAATAATCAAGGCAGTCTCCCATATACCAACTTGATATTTATAAACCCCCATGAATACTCTCTTCCTAGATGGCTATATGTTGTAGCATGTTGACATTCAAAACTAACCAGCACACTAAACAAAGCAACCTTTAAAGAAGAATTTATATCAATTTACAGTTTGAAAGACATGTCCAGGTAGAGAAGCCCTGGTGAGAGAGTTTAGGTAGATAGTCAAAACACATTTATAGTTAGGAAGCAGAAAATCATGAATGGTGGTGCTTAGTTTGCTTTTCCCTCTTTTATTTGTCAGACCCTAGCTTGTAGAATGATGATGGGTGTTCCCACCTCAATTAAACTAATCCAGATAATCTCTCATAGACATGCCCAAAGATTTGACTCTTAGGTTATTCTAGATCCTGTCAAATTTACAATCAGCATTAGCTCTCTCTCTCTCTCTCTCTCTCTCTCTCTCTCTCTCTCTCTCTCTCTCTCTCTCTCTTTCTCTCTCTGTCTCTCAAGATTTATTTCATGTATGTGGGTACACATCAGATGCCCATTACATATGGGTGTGAGACACCATATGGTTGCTGGGAATTGTACTTAGAAGTTCTGGAAGATTGCTGAGCCATCTCTCCAGCTTCAGTATTAGCTCTTATATGATCTTCAGTTATGTCACTAGGTAGAATCAATTTCCCTTGGGATATAGAGCCTTCTCACAAACATACACAAATATAGGTGCATATATATTACATGCATTCAACAGACTGTCCCTGTTCAAGGTATTGTGTTAATATTAAGTAAGCCTTAAGAGCATCAGAGCCGTATGTATTTCCTATTATAATTATTACAGGGCTGGGCTGACTACTTCAATATATTTTTTTAAGAAAGCAAAAGTGAGAAATGTCCCGTTGTGATCAAAGGATCATAAAAATTCACCTAAGTGTGGTGTGTACTGTTGAGTTGGACATTGTCCTTTCATGTGTGCTCTCCCTTGCTGTAATCAAGAAAATAATTCCTGAGATTGAGATCAGCCTCTATACGTCCCCACAAAGCATTAGCTACTTAATTCTCAATCACAGACAACCCCAAGATCACTTTATTCTGTAAAAAATTAGGACATGACTCTGCAACATGTTGGAGCTTGAGATGACACGGTTTTCCTGTCATTACAGCAGGTTTGAGTCAAGCAAGAATAGGTATGGAGCATGGCCTTTAGAGTACATAAGGCAGCAGGACCGTACTTCAGAGATGACCTCCATCCCCTCTCAATGCTATGGGCTGATGCTGTAGTTGAGGATGCAGAAACCTGGCCAGACAGAGATTGGAAATTCTGAGGATCTCACTGTGGCTCGTGTAAAGAGCCCAGGACAGAGACTTCATCAGGCTTGCCAAATAAACTCTCCCTTACAAGGCAGCTTGTGTTGTTTTCTGGGGAGACAATGAAAGCTGAAGCTGCTTTTTTAAAAAATGTCTGCTCCCTCCTGGAGTCTTGGGAATGTGTGGGAGAGGCCCTCTGTTCCCACCTGCACTACTGTTGTTTGTGGTAAACTTTCTGACAGACAAATGCATACCAGCAAACACTGCTACCAAATGTGCCAGCAAATAACTTGTTATGGTCCTAAAAGAGGAAGTATTTTATATTACTGATTTAACTCCGAGAGAAAAAAAAAGCCTCTAAGCCCAAAGAAAGTTATTATGTTTAATACTTCAGCAATTCGACCTTTGAAAATGTATCTGGAACTAGAAAATAGAAGTGATTTTTCTCATACTTGGTTACTGAGAAACATGTATGCCTGTACATCTGGTAAAGGGCTGTGGGCCAATGGAAGCTATGCTGCCCTCCCAAAACAGGAAAGAGATCATTGACAGACCAACTGAGACAGAAGCCAACCTCAGTGACAAAAGGCCCCTCCACTGGATGTGTTCCTTGGCTTGTTAAGGTAGATCTTGTGGTTTTTTTTCCTGGGTCCTTAATATTTTTTTTCCTTCTGCTGCTTTTCCTATAGGAGAGAATAAAAGGAGTCTCTTGGATATACTTAAATCACAGTTCGTCGCTAAGCGATGTCAGTACTTACTGTTTAAGGCTCACAGCCAGGAAGGCAGTAATGGAGTCCCCTGAGGCTTAAAGGAAGCATCCTAAGCTAGCTTGACTCTCAGAGGGTGTGGAAATAAGACATGTTGACAAGTGCTGACTCTTTCCAGAGCTGAGGCTGCACTTGGGTGAATTTCACAGGTGTTTGTACCCTACTTGTCACTGTGTAAATGGCTCACAAGATTACCATAGCACTATAAATACCCATCAGTTCATTTTATTTTAAAACAGGCAACTAAGCATTGTGTGTCTATGGAGCCATTGGGATAAGATCTCCTTCCTTTCCTAGGTAACAACTTTGCCTTAGCACCTTAACTAAGAGATGCCATAGTCAATTTCCAAGTTCAGTGCTGCACTGTGATATGTGCTGGTGACCAATTATTGACAAAATATTCAGATTATTCAATGACTGAAACTGGGGAGATCATTCAGTGTTTAAAGGGACATACTGCTTTTGCAAAGCATTGGAGTTCAGCTCTTAGCACCAAATATTACAGGGCTCATAATCATGTGTAACTTTCGCTTCAGGATGTTGGCTATCTTCTTCTGTACTCCACAACACCCACATTCATACATACAATTAAAAATAATAAAAATAAAGCTTAGAGAAGCAGCCAGTGATGGATACCATTAGAGAACTGCAGCCAATTTGCATCTATCTGTATTGGGTCAAGTTGTGTACAATCACCCCCTTACCTCCCCCTCCCCCCTTTTAAAGACAGGATCTCTATGTAGAGCCCTGGCTGTCCTGGAACTGGCTATTTAGACAATCTGGTCTAACATTCACAGAAATCCATCTGCCTCTGTCTCCATCTTCTGGGTGGTAGGTTTCAAGGCACGAATCACCACACCTGCACTGTTTTATTAACTTTCAATGAATGCACAAATAGTTATGTTCTCCCCTACTTCACAGGCACAAATACATTTTATTTTAATGCTAGATAGTATGGATAAGGCTTTTATCAAATTCAATGTGAGCTAGAGACAGGTGCTACCTTCAGGACTGATCCATAAGCGTACTGGGCACAACCTTCTATTGTCTCTTTGCTGCTGGAGGGATGGATGTAGATGCTGAAAAGGATGCAGCTGCTGAAAACCATGAACAGGTGAGCTCCCTTGGGAAGCCACTCTGCAACCACATCTGGTGAACAATGGGACCCATGAGAAGAGGTTACAGGGCATCTCTTAGAACTCTATCATATTCTTACTGGATACAGGCAGATTCACACATGCTGTCTTACATAACACTGTTTTGAGTAGGAGCTGAGAGTTTAGTGGTCAGGAGTCTTGGATGAAGGCTGTTGTTGGGTCTACCTGCATCTTAGACTTTTTGCTATTAGCCAGTATCTTTGATCCAGATGTCTATTCAGGTAGCAAAGCATGGTGATAGAACTATTATTAAAGCATCTCTAAGAGATAGACACTCTTTCTGGACCTCAAAAGACTCAAGACTGGTAGCCGACTGTGCTCTTTGCTTAACCTGTCTTTAAGAGAACAATGTGCCAGCCAGTCTTCCTTGCTTTGATCTTCCATGTTTCTGCTCTTAAAACCTAACTTAATGCATAGATTTAATTTTAAGTCATATACTTTTCCCTGCCCCTGACCTTAAGTAATGTATGTGTGTTTGTGCATAGGGGGTAAATAAATGCTTGAAACAGCAAATATGTTATAGGCAATCTTACGAAACTAATATCTACCATAAACACCAGAAGCAGCATTTGGATATTGCCTGGTAGCCTCTGTGTGTTTTTTATCTTGGTCAGGTGAGTTCAGTTCAAATCAGTAACTTAATCCCTTGGGAAGCATGATGTGATTAAAGATTTCTGTAAAGTAGCTCTCATTCCTTCCCCTTGTGATGCTTTCTGTGTTGTCCAATAACAGAGAGAGCACAAAGGCCTTTGTTAAGGGTAGATTAATGAGACAATATTCAGGTGGGTCCAGATTCACACAGAGTACAGATAGACCAGAAACTACAAGCTACACAGAGATAGAGTGCTGAAGAATTCATATCTGAGTTCATTCTTAGTCACAATACTCTTTGATTTCTTGCTTGAATCTGACACCAGAATCTGGTGTTTATTTAATCACTAATTCATTTAGCAAAATGCAGCAAAATACAAATTGAGTAATATATACAAATAGTATGCAACTACAAACATAATCTGGGAGTCCTGTTCACTGCACATCTCCTTCAGTAGAATATTAGTGGAGTGGATAATTAAGACTGGTCATTCTACCTCATTGTCTGCACTTGCCTGCCTTCAAGTTTCTGCTTCATCTAATCTAAAAATGTGTCCATGAATTTCTATATTTCAACTCAGAGCATTTTCTGTTTGCTTTCTGAACTAGAGATGGCTGTGTGCATGGCAGTATTCTCCCGGCCCTGGCAAGTGTCACTTAAAACCTCATTCTGAAAATGTGACATCCTCTAACTCAACCACTTGGACCAGTCTGCTTCTGGTGCTTTCATCTAACCCCATTTTTTCTCTTTTCATTGAACCTGTGTTAGACAGGACAGCGTGTGTCAATCTGCCTGTACCCAGTAAGGAAGTGATCAAGCTCTGACAGATGCCCAGTCACCTGTTCTTGTGGTTGCCGTTGTTCTCCCAGTGTGATGGCAGCATGTCTTTCCAAGAGAGTTCACCTGTCCATGGTTTTCGTCATCTGCATCTCTCCAGCAGCAGAGAGATGGCAGGTTGTATCCAGGTAGCTTATGGGTCAGACCTGAAGGTACCACCTGTCACTGGTTCTCATTGAATTTGATTGAACCCTTTCCATGCCATATCTACTGTTGGAGCAAAGTGTCGGTGTGCCTGTGGAAAAGAGGAAGGAAATAGCTATTTGTGGGCACAAGTAGTCTCAGATGAGCACTGCTGCCAGCAGCATGCACATAAAAGCTTGGGTAAATTTCTGAAGCCATTCAACCTGGTTCAAATGGTCATTTGTAGGTGCTCACAAAAGGAAGACTGGTAGAGCCAGGGCTTGAAGATTGTTCTTATTGGCTGAACCACATCATCATCATCATCATTACTGCTTCTTTCAGGCTTCAATCAAATTAAGGCAGTTCAGTTTTTGCTGAAGCTCTTGATCGTCTTAGTTTTAGAGTAAATTGACAAAATGGTCTGTGGCTCACTTGAAAGTAGTGTGAAGAGCTCTGAATCTATAACGTCCTCTTGAGTGGAACTGCAGGTGACGGAAGAGACTCCAGAGCCCTGTACCATTCTGAACTCTTTAGTTACATAGCTGCTTGTATTTGGTTTATATAGTGGCTTCTTTTCTGTGCTTCTTGACTGTTTCCTTACTTTGGCAAATCTGTCATTTTTTAAGACTTGCAAGAAAGAACTGTTATATTGGTTATTTTTTAATCTCATTCTTGGGTGGATCACCTAATTCATTTGTGCTGATCACATTTTTATTTTCTTTTAACCAACTATTATTGTTAATGGTTTGGCCAGTGGAGAAAGAATCTGTCTAGAGAAGTTTGTTTCCAATTCACGACTTCTTGAGTCCTGGGACGATAGGTACCTGTGGTGAAAGCAAGTTTTTTATTTTGTTTTGTTTTGTTTTTTTCAAGACAGGGTTTCTCTGTGTATCCCTGACTGTCCTGGAACTCACTCTGTAGACCAGGCTGGCCTTGAACTCAGAAATCCACCTGCCTCTACCTCCCAAGTGCTGGGATTAAAGGCATGTGTCACCATTGTCTGCCTTTTTAATGTGACATTTTTGAAGATCCTGGACAGGGATATGACAAAAGAAATAAGCACTTACTAAAATATACTTTCCAGAATTAACAGGCAAACGTGAAGAAGGCATTGTTTATCATTCTCTAAAAGGTAGGGAAGTTGCAAATATAAAATGGTGAGGTAGGAAGATGATTTGGATTCAGTCTCCTAAATAATTCCAACCTAGACTATTTGGGAGGTTTAGACCACAATTCCTGTCTTCTAGAGTTGTATTAAATCCTGATACCTTTAAATAAATTATTATAAATAATGTGTATGAATATGTGTTTGGGTATGTACATGTAGGCACAGGTGCCTTCAGAGGTCCGAGGCATCTGATGCTCCTGGAGCTAGATACACAGGTTGTTGTGAGCCTCTGGATATGGATACTGGGAATTGAATTCAGGAGTTCTGCAAGAACCATCTGTGCTCAAATTCACTGAGCTGTCCTACTAGCTAAAACCTTTGTATCAAGAATTATATTATTTCTTTGAAGACTATATTTATGAGTGACCAAGGAGGTGTAGTGTACTCACTTGAAGAGAATTTTTTATACTCTTAAAATAAAGCCAATCCGAACTCACTCAGGCAAGTATGTGTGTACCTTGAAGTTTCTGTGATTTGTGCTTCAAAGTTTGGGGAGAGGTGTAGTCTCAAACAGCTTCATTCAGGGGAAATGTAACATGAGACACATGTGTAAGGTAAAGTTCTGTGAAAGTTTCCTTAGCCAAGAAAGAAGTGTGATACTTCTCAGTTTACTAGACAAGCTATAAGTACTCAATCACCAACATGGCAACTAACTATGTTACATCCAGGGTAGGTTTTTATTAGTGGCAGGAGGACACAGTATGCTTGCTAGTCCGTACTACTAGGGTATATAACGAAGATTTTTGAGGAGGTCATAGTACCCTTAAAATAGGGAAAGGAATTGTCTGTGAATTCCCTTGTGTTGAGAGCTCAGGTCTGGCTTTTAGTCAAGTGCAGCATCACAGCATCTATTGAAGAGACAGGTAGCTGGAATCCAGAGGCTGAGGACATATAATTCCTACAATAGTGTAACATTTCTTGTCTCAGGACAGAATTTCACCAGAAGGTCAAATATTGAATAGAATGAGCAGCCTTCTTCAAACCCTGATTTATGCTAAGATAAGAGGAAGCAGAAGGAGAGGGAGATCAACACTCTAGCATCTACTTTTGTTGTACTTCAAGATCAGTTTCAATTAAAGACAGTTCATAATGGAGCAGATAGAATGTTTTCATAATGACCAGCTCACTGGGACAATGTCTACCAACTTTAAACAGTGACATCCTGTGCTACCCCACAGTACAGCCATTACCCAGCAGAGAACCTTAGTATTCCCAAGGCTAGGGCACATGGCAATTTGTGGACAATTTTCTGGCATGCTTGAAGACATCACTTACTGGGATCATTCCTGAATTTACAGATGATAAATCTTTATTAAGGTAGCCTGTGGTAACTTGGAATTTGTACTGCTTCACAGAAATTGAGTTGTTAGATAAATCCCTAGGCATCATAAACCAAACAGATTTTGACTCTGAGACTCTTGGAATTAAATCTCAACAGCGACATATGTCATCTTATCTATGGCATTTTATCTATCCTTTTCTTTTGTGGATTTGCTTTCTTGTCCAATGAATATGGAAGAAATAACACTAACCCATAGAGGGAATAACCATAACCACCCCTATCTTGTCAGGCTGATTGTTCATGAACCCATCCAGTGCACATCTGAGTCCATAGTCACGCAGGATGATGGAATGATGAAGATCATGGCTTATGAAGCTTAACTGTTTGGCTAGAAGCTGGATCAATCTCATTTCTGTTTCTATAACAAAATATATGAGATGTAAAAGAAAGTGGATGATTAAGGACACATGTGAAAGAGACAAAGTTAAAACACTTTCACAAGAACTAACTTAATCCCATGAAGCAAACGTGAGTATTGTAAGGTAAAGAAATGAGAGACATCACTTGGCCAGACAGCTCACTGAAGGTCCTTCCATCTGTCTACGGTGTTATCATGGGATCAGACTTCAACAACAGGGATGTCCTCAAGTCTAGACTCCTAGGTTTACTAAACATCATCTCAACAGCTTGTATCTCTTTGAACACAGTGGTGACTGCTGGCCTATTATCTCAACGTTATGAAGAAAAGCAACAAGAGATTTTAAACATTGAAATGTGAGAATTTTTGTTCTCTACTAGAGTAAAATATATTTTGTGAAAAGACTAGAAAGAGCCAGCTGGTTCTTTCTACCAAGGTTGTTACGAGCAAGCGAAATGGAAAACAGTGTCTTGGACAGAAGAATAATTGGCATATTTTACTAAAACCAGTACATTTTGTATATCAGGCATTGTTATTTTCTATCTCAACAGATACATTCTTAAAATCTTGTATTTATTTAAAATATGCTTATCGTTGGAGTGAATGATGTATTTTGTCGCTGTTTTCTGATTTTTCTCCAATGATTTCTGGAGCCTTTCAGTTTAAGGATGTAAAGTATTTGCCATTTGGTTTCTTTGTACTTTCCTAACATACTGCAGGCTGCTTCCTTCTCAATTCCATCTTCCCTAAATTAATACATTTTTTTTTGCTTCCTAATCAGTTGGACTTGAAGGGCTATAGCTTGATCATCTAGACCAGCTGTTCTCAACTTGTGGGTCGCTGCCCCTTTGCGAGTCACATATCAGATGTACTGCTTATCAGATAATTATATTATGATTCATAACAGTATCAAAATAGCAATTATGGAGGAGCAACAAAAATAATTTATGGTTGAGGATCAACAGAACATGAGGAACTACATTAAAGGGTCACAGCATTAGGAAGGGTAAGAGTTACTGACCGTGACAGAAAGTTGCCGTATTTTGATTCTGAGTAATAAGAATTAGATTATAAATAATCTCAAATGAGTAATTCTTTGGGCAAGAATAAACCAATGTCTCTAATTCTGATAATGCCATAAATTGTGTTGCTTTTAGCAAAACATTCAATCTCTTACATGGTGTTTTAAAAATATTGGGATTAAGGAATGAAAACTGATTGACAATTCTTTCTATGTCATGACACATAGAATTGTATCTTATATAGGCACAAATGGGATGAAGCCTCTCACTGCTGGGGCTGGCCTGGATATGCTGAGGTATCTGCTGTTCAACCCACTTTACCCTATTACTGGTACTCAGTTGGGAAACACTTTGAATTGCATACCACATGGTATGTTCCCCTTTTTAGAGGCATCTAAAATGTGGTTCAAATTTAAAAGTCATTTAGCAGACATTTTAAGAACGCTGTTATAGGTTCATGAGATATTTTGAGGATTTATCATGAAACATCAAGAAGCCCATTTTAATATTTCATTACAGCTCGGAATTTTTTAATATAAAATTATGTCTCTTATCCATGATGCTATGATGACAGGGTATTATATACAGCACCATGGTCTGAGTCAGATGCAGAAGTCTGAAGAAGGTACTGGATAGATACCCTGCAACTGGAGTTCCAGATAATTTAAAGCATCATGAGGATGCTGGAAACTGAGCCTTGACCCTTTCTAAGTGTTCTTAAGCACAGAGCCATCTCTCCAGTCCCTGAACACCCATAGAATGTTTGAGATAACAGCAACAGTTAAAGCCTCATGTTCTCCAAAAACAATGCAGCCTCTCTGAAAGTCATCACATATTTTTACATAAAGAGTCATGCAAATATACAATTAATGGTGTTAGAGCCAGTTGGAAGCCTATATATGTATAATATATACATCATTAGCCAACCTAACAGCCACCAAGAAATATATTCATCACATAGAATTTTAATCCAGTAGCCTATTTGCCCATTCCCTATCACAAGTAGGGAGGCATAGGTTGGCATGATCTCTACCTGGCTGGCATGAAGGTAGGAGAAAATTATCAGAGACCAAGGGAGTTGCAGTTATTAACAAGGATTTTTCATTCTGGTGAGCAAATCCAGCCCTCAGGGGACATGTTGGCAGGAGCAGGAGATTGCTTCAAGGTGACAAAATTGGTCAGGGTGTAAAGGACCTATGAGTCAGAGGCACTGAATGAACAGGCAGATTTCTGGCTTTGAGTGATTCCTTTGAGCAACTGGGCTTCAGAGCAATATTCTGGAACAAGTTCAAGGGGACAGAGGATCTGAACCAGTCATGTTAGCTCCTCATGCCTTGAGCAAAGAGGTACACTGTGATGTTCTTGTTTTTTAATTTCCAGAGAACAAGAAAGTTCTCAATAAGTCAGGAAGCATGGAGAAAGACATGGACTGCTGTGATGTTTGTGTTAGATTTGTATCACTGTGACAAAACAGCTGAGATTACAAATATACAAAGAGAAAAGGATTTGGGAGTGTATGGTGTTAGAGGTTTCAATCCAGAACAGGTTAGTCCTTGAGCTGAGCTTGTAGTCTGGCAGCTCATCATGGCTGGAGCATGTAGTGGAGGAGTTAGAGCAACCGTTCATATCAGGGGTCAGAGCACTAACCTTCCTGATGCTGTGACCCTTTAACACAATTCTTCATATAGCGATAACCCAGAACCATAAAATTGTTTCATTGCTGTTTCATAACTGTAATTTTGCTACTGTTGTTAATAATAATGCAGATATATGATATATAGGATATCTGATATTTGGCTTCCAAAGAGGTTGCAAACTTCAGGTTGGGAACTGCTAGGTTAGAGTAGAAACAGAGACTCTAGGTGCAGTAGCACATACTTCAAGCCCCTTCTTTCACAATGCTTCTGAGAGTGGGTCAGGAGATATTAATGGTTTCATTGCTGGTTCCACATGGGACAAACAGGTGGGGTATTTGGTAGTTGTATTATTTACCCTAAGCTTAGAGTGACTTAAGAATAATCCAGATATTTAAAGGAGAAATAATATATAAAACAAAGGAAACAAAACATTGTCTTTGATACCAATAGGACTAGCTTCATATGGCTGCAGACTCTAAATCAGACAATGACAACATTGGACAACTATACTGTAGTGGAGAAGGCATGAGGTCTGTGGAACATGAGAGAGGAGCCTCAATGTGTGTCTTAGTTGAGGAATAGAAGTAGAGGGTCTGAGAATGATATTTTATGCTGACTACTGAAGGTGAATAGACATGTGAGATAAACAAGATGTTAGAGTTGAAGATGGAAATATGATGAGTGGGGAAGAATTCCTGTAGCAGGAACATTATAAGCCAGTTGCAGGAAAGAACAGAGCATATGTGTGAAGATTCCCTTCCCATATGTCTGGTCCTTCAGCTGTCAAAATTGCCTGAGAAATGTAAGGCACTGAACTACACTGAGCATCTCTTTTATAGCATTAGGCAATGAAAATAACAAATGTGTCTCCAAGCAGTCGGCATATGTTAAGTATAAGACTAATTGCAAGGCTAAATGGAACATTCATATTGGTACCTGAAGAAATGGAATGATGGAAGAAAGCCATTTCCTTTCTACCCAAGAAATTACATTATGGAAATTGTGCCTTCAGAATGAATTAGTAGATGACTTTAAAAATCCCAATGCCCAGAAAACAAATGCATAAATTAAATATCAAGAGTAAGGTTAATATTAAAGTAGCATTTGTTCTGCTTTTGGGAGGAAGGAGTTCATGAGGGAGGCGACAGTGGGTGAAGAAGGAGCTTTGAAAGTGGCCATGAGGATGGCCTACATATGCCTGAGGGAGCTGAGCTCCACTAAGCTGCTCACTAGTGGTGTCAGTGCTCTCCAGCCAGGGCTGACTTCAACATTAAGTCTTATCTGGGGGAGGTGGCAGGTGTGCTGGCAGTCTCTGATGAAAAGAGCAATAAATTGAACTGCACTGTTTGTCTGGTGAGTGTCTCCATGTCCCCTCTTCATAGTACATATCTCCCCTGTCTCTGCCCAGCTGGGGAGAGATGGCCACTGTGGAACAAAGGGAACAGATGTGCTCTAAAATAACAAGTAGGTGGAAGGGAGAAACAATGTACTAGAAATTATGGAAACCTCCCTGTCCCGACATCCAGCTGGACACAAAAGAATAAAGTCTGCAAGGACTGTCTGGAGGCCTTTAGTGGAGCCAACTGAGAGTGTTTTCCATGTGGAAGTGGGCCAGTGGGTATGCATGTTCTCCCAAATTGAGGCCGGCAAGAGAAAAGTATTTATCTCACATACCCATGAGTGCTGACTGCCTAAAGGTGATCCCTCAACTTCCTTAAGATTGTTAGGAATCTGAACTCTCCACTCTCTGTTTCCTAGTAAAACCATTACCTTGTTCTTTGAGTTGCTGCAAAACAGATTTGCCATTCTTAGGAACCCTCTAAGGATGTATTGTGAGCCAATTGGGCCTCTCTGCTTGGTCATAATCAGCCTAATATCTGATACTCATAATATCTAAACTCAAAATTTCATAGCAAAATACCCTCCCTGAACCAGCTTCTGAGAGAAAATTACAATGAGATTTGACAAGATGATGCTCAGACAAACCTCAGGCACAGGGGTGGGGGCCAACTTTCCAGAGGGCTGGGGAGTTAGATAAGAAGGCAGGCCCTCCAGGAAGCTGCCTTCTCTACATCTCCTTAGTGGTCAGGCTTTCTCTCCTCTCTGATCCCTTTCCAAAGCACTATGGGTATTGTCCTGCCTGATAAAAGATTTTTCCCTCCTCTTATATTTATATATTTGCTTTTAGAAATACAATAGAATTTTAACCCAATTTCTTCTGAAAGGGTTTTTATTAAAATATGCAGAGAAGTCCTGTCCACACCAGTCCTTCTTCATTTTCTGATTTACTTCTGTTGGCGGAAGTGCCATTACACTCAGGGTCTTCCCTCAGCTTCCGAGTTGTTCCGAGAACATTCAGCCTGCAAACACTGTTTCACTGAGATCTGAGCTCTTCCTTTGTAGACTCCACCAGGTTCTACCATCAAGTTTGAGGTTGCAAATAAGCAGCTGACACTTCTTCAGAGGGAACTGCAGAGGTAAAGTGCCCCCTTGTAATTCCCCCTCACAAAAGCTGGCAGTCCACATCCTTTGCTTAGGGTCAGAGCCGACATAAAACCTTTCAGAATTTCTGTCAAGCAGCAGCCAAAGAGTCTGCAGGTGTGAGGAGACCCTGACTCTGCCACCTGTGGCTAAAATTAATTTCAGCCTAGCAATTCTTCGTAATCTACTCTTCTGACACACAGACCTCAGAGAGTTCCATAGCCCAGGTCTCTAGCAAGCTTCAGCATCTTGTGTTCCTTTCACATGCACTTATTGTGGATGTGTTAACAGGCTAATGGGCAAGTGATAGGTTCTCTGTTCTGCTGGTAATTATCTTTGACAGGCAGTATTCCAGGCTGCCGCAGGAAAGAGAAAGATCACCATCCCCAAGACTCCTTCCATCAGATGAGAATGTCTTTATTAGCGGTCACTGTGAACAGGCAAAGGAACTTTCAATGTCATGACTGGCCGTGGAGATGTGCAACCACAGCTTATTGGCAGTACAGATTGTCCTGGTGTCTTTGTTTGTTTGTTACATAATTTCTGATAGAAAGTGAAAGCCACAGAGACAGAACACTGATGTTTGGTCAATCACTTGGGTTAGCACATTTCTCTGTTCTGGTTTTCCATGCCAAGCTATGACTGAGCAAAGGAAAGCTCAGTGTTCTAGCTGGCATCCCAGGCGCTAACTAATCAGCATGCAGCAGACAGAGTCCTCATCTGCAGGAGGGAAATGATATTTTGTCTTGAGGGTTATTGAATGGCCTCTCACTTTTTCTTTAGGTGAATGAATTTTAGCTCATACTCACATGGGCTCAAGAATTATTAAAAATTAGTCAGTATTCACAAACTATGAAGACTGATCTTAAAATAATTTCTCAGAGTAAGGGGAGAATTATGAATAGGAGCTCATTCATTTCCCTCTAGAAGACATATTAATACTTTACATATTAATCAATTTCTCAAATTGTTAAGTGAAGGGAGATTGGGATATTAAGTGCTTCCAATATTCTGTAATTGGAGGAAATTTCTGTATATGTGAATAGATAATAAATGAGGATATAAAGAAGTAATACTCAGCTGTGAAAGCATTCAGTACACTACAATGATACTGTTGTCTTGGACTTTTTTAAATCATAAATTTGGCTCACCATATACTAGTTGAGTTCAAATGCAGTAAAATAGCATATTGTCTTAATCTTGCTTATTTGAACTGAAGCTGCTCCAAAATACTGTATTTGTATGAATAATAATGACCGAGGCAACATTCATGTTACATGTATTCAATCCTTGCCAGTCTGTATGAGGAAGACGTTACCATCATTTACAGAAAAGGCAAGTGAGACAGAGAAGGCTTAACATTCTGGTCCAAGCCAGGTGACCTTAGCTGTAAGTAAAAGAGTCAGAAGCAGTTCAGTTTTGTCAGAGTCAGTCTCCAATCGATGTGAGTGGAGCAGCCAGCATGCCACCCTAGGGCATCTGTAACTTTTAACTCCTAGGCATCAGGGCCTCAGCAGGCTGTACTTAAAAATGGGCCCCAGGAACCCTTTCTGACTTCCTACCTGTGAGACAACGATGGACAATCCTGTTTACAGATTCTCTCAGCTGCTCCCTTGGAGTCTCAAAACAGTATACTTTTTTTTTTTATTACATCTTCGTCATCATAGTTCCAAGTTTAAAAATTTGTAGATCAACTCTCCCTACTTAAGTTAACTTGGCTACGGGTTACTGCTTCGCACTCTTGCTGGGTCAGTATTCTGTGTTTTTGTTAGTGCACCTGTGTATCAAATGATCATGAGCAGATTATGGGATACACAACATTGATTTTCTTGCATGCGAGGCTCTTTGTTCCCTTACCATTAATAATCATAGTCTTGATTAATTTATTATATACCTATCATAATTTTTAAGTTCCAACCCAAGAAATAGATGCCCTTCAAGCCATTTATCTTAACCCCTCCACACCCAGTTCAACTGATTTCACAGCTTGTGCCATGGGACACTCTTTGTCTCTCGCTGTGGAAGGCAGCCCTGAATTTTGGCACATTATTTCTGTTCTTTCTTGTATTACTGTTCTAGCTTTGTGAAACACATAATAGAAGTGCCTGATGGGAATGTTTTGAGACTATCACTCTAAAAAGTGTTGACTGAATATTTCTGCATTGCTTAAATACCTGAAATATAATGAACACAATATAAATGTTTCTAAATTAATTTAACCTCCATTTAAGACTAGTGATTTAAATTATTTTACTCTATGAATCAGTTTTTCCTTCAGATTGTTAAGGCATCATTTCAGGTTAGGATATGATAGTTCAACAACCCAATGCATTTCTGCTTCCCTTTTCTTTAAGTCACATAATGACATGGTATGCTGCTCAGGTTCACTTGTCAGTTTGACACAGTCTAGAATCACCTGGGAAGAGCGTTTCTGTCAATTATTTTGCCAGATTAGCTTGACCAATGGACATGTCTGCAATGGATTATTCTGATATTTAATTGATGTAGAGAAACGCAGGCCATTGTGGGCCATATAATTCCCTAGGCAGAAAGTCCTGAATATTACAAGAAAGCAAAAGCTAGCTGAAAACAAGCATGCACAACAGAAGGATGTGATGATCTCCTCTCCTCTCCTCTCCTCCCTCCCCTCCTTTTCCTCTTTTTCCTTCTCCTCCTTCTTCTCTCTCATCTTTTCTCCTCCTCCTCTTCTTTCCTCTCCTTCTCCCTCTCCCTCCCTGCCCCCCCCCCCTCTGATATTACATGACTAGCTGATTGAGCTCCTACCTGGACTGTCCTGAAACCAGGAGCCGCCACTAGAATTGTAAATCAGATAAATACTTTCTTATTCTATTCTGCTTTTTTTTTTGTCAAGATTTTTTTTTTTTATCACAGCAATTGAAATGAAACTAGAAAAAAACTGGTTTCATTTTCTTTTATTCTTTTTTTCATTTTTCCCTATTTTTTTTTATTTATTTTCTATATTCTTTGTTTACATTCCAAATGCTTGCCCATTTCCCTGTTCCTCCCTCCCCATAAGTCCCATAAGCCCTCTTCTCTCCACCCATTCCCCAATCACCCCCTCCCATTTCTCTGTCCTGGTACTCTCTCCTACAGTGCTGAATCAAGTCTTTCCTGGACCAGGGCCCTCTCCTTCCTTCTTCTTGGGAATCATTTGATATGCTAATTGTATCTTGAGTATTCAGGGCTTCTGGGCTAATTAATATCAGTGATTGCATTCCATGTGTATTCTTTTGTGATTAGGTTACCTCACTTAGGATATTTTCCAGTTCTAACCATTTGCCTAAAAATTTCATGAATTCATTGTTTTTAATTGCTGAGAAGTATTCCATTGTGTAAATATCCAAATTTTCTGTATCCATTCCTTCATTGAGGGACATCTGGGTTCTTTCCAGCTTCTGGCTATAATAAACAAGGCTGCTATGAATATAGTAGAACATGTGTTCTAATTGCATGCCGAGGAATCCTCTGGGTATATGCCCAGGAGAGGTATATCAGGGTCTTCCGGAAGTGTCATGCCCAGATTTCTGAGGAACTGCCAGACTGATTTCCAGAGTGGTTGTACCATCTTGCAATCCCACCAGGAATGGAGGAGTGTTCCTCTATCTCCGCATCCTTGCCAACATCTGCTGTCTCCTAAGTTTTTAACCTTAGCCATTTCGACTGGTGTGAGGTGAAATCTCAGGGTTGTTTCGATTTGCATTTCCCTAATGACTAATGATGTTGAACATATCTTAAGGTGCTTCTCAGCCATCCGAATTTCTTCAGGTGAAAATTCTTTGTTTGTTTGTTTTTTTATTTTATTTTCCAAATTCTTTGTTTATATTCCAAAACACTTTCCTCTTTCCCAGTTCCCCTCTCCCCATATGTCCCATTAGCCTTCTCTACACCCATACTTCCAATTACCTCCCTCCTTTTTCTCTGTCCTGGTACTCCCCTACAATGCTGGATCAGGCCTTTCCAGGATCAGGGCCCTCTCCATACTTCTTTATGGGAGTCATTTGATATGCTACTTGTGTCTTGGGTATTCAGAGCTTCTGGGCTAGTTAATATCCACTTATCAGTGATTGCATTCCATGTATATTCTTTTGTGATTGGGTTACCTCACTTAGGATGATATTTTCCATTTCCGACCATTTGCCTACAAATTTCATGAATTCATTGTTTTTAATTGCTGAGTAGTATTCCGTGGTGTAAATATACCACATTGTTTATATCCATTCCTCCATTGAGGAACATCTGGGTTCTTTCCAGCTTCTGGCTATTATAAATAAGTCTGCTATGAACATAGTGGAGCATGTGTCCTTATTACATGCTGGGGAATCCTCTGGGTATATGCCCAGGAATGGTATAGCAGGGTCCTCCGGTAGTGTCACATTCAGTTTTCTGAGGAACCTCTAGACTGATTTCCAGAGTGGTTGTACCTTCTTGCAATCCCACCAGCAGTGGAGGAGTGTTCCTCTTTCTCCACATCCTCTCCAACACCTGTTGTCTCCTGAGTTTTTAACCTTAGCCATTCTGACTGGTGTGAAGTGAAATCTTAGGGTTGTTTTGATTTGCATTTCCCTAATGGCTAATGATGATGAGCATTTCTTAAGGTGCTTCTCAGCCATCCGAATTTCTTCAGGTGAAAATTATTTGTTTAGCTCTGTACCCCATTTTTAATAGGGTTATTTGGTTCTTAGGGGTTTAACTTCTTGTGTTCTTTGTATATATTGGATGTTAGCCCTCTGTGGGATGTAGGGTTGGTAAAGATCTTTTCCCAATTTGTTGGTTGCTGTTTTGTCCTTTTGATCGTGTCCTTTGCCTTACAGAAACTTTGTAATTATATGAGGTCCCTTTTGTCAGTTCTTGATCTTTGGGCATAAGCTATTGGTGCTCAGTTCAGGAACTTACCCCCTGTGCCCATGTCCTCAAGGGTCTTCCCCAGTTTCTTTTCTATTAGTTTCAGTGTGTCTGGTTTTATGTGGAGTGGATCGTTGATCCACTTGGAGTTGAACTTAGTATCAGGAGATAAGAATGGATCAATTTGCATTCTTCTGTATGCTGACCTCCAATTGAACCAGCACCATCCACTGGATGGTTTTAGCTCCTTTGTCGAAGATCAAGTGACCATAGGTGTATGGGTTCATTTCTGGGTCTTCAATCCTATTCCATTGGTCTATTTGCCTGTCACTGTGCCAATACCATGCAGTTTTTAACACTATTGCTCTGTAGTATTGCTTGATGTCTGGGATACTGATTCCCGCAGAAGTTCTTTTACTGTTGAAAATAGTTTTAGCTATCCTGGGTTTTTTTTGTTATTCCAGATGAATTTGAGAATTGCTCTTTCTAACTCTATGAAGAACTGAGTTGGAATTTTGATGGGGAATGCATAGAATCTATAGATTGCTTTTGGCAAGATGGCCATTTTAACTATATTAATCCTGCCAATCCAAGCGCATGGAAGATTTTTCCATTTTCTGAGGTCTTCTTCGATTTCCTTCTTCGGAAACCTGAAGTTCTTGTCATACAGATCTTTCATTTGTTTGGTTAGAGTCACACGAAGGTACTTTATATTGTTTGTGCTATTGCGAAGGGAGTCATTTCCCTAACTTCTTTCTTAGCCTGCTAATACTTTGGGTATAGGAAGGGTACTGATTTGCTTGAGTTGATTTTATAACCGGCCACATTGCTGAAGTTGTTTATCAGCTGTAGGAGTTCTCTGGTGAAGTTTTTTGGGTCACTTGTAGACTAACATATCATCTGCAAATAGTGATAGTTTGACTTCTTCCTTTCCAATTTGTATCCCTTTGACCTCCTTATGTTGTCTAATTACTCTAGCTAGAACTTCAAGTACTATATTGAAAAGATATTGAGAGAGAGGGCAACCTTGTCTAGTCCCTGATTTTAGTGGGATTGCTTCAAGTTTCTCTCCATTTAGTTTGATGTTGGCTACCAGTTTGCTGTACATTTCTTTAACTATGTTTAGGTATGGGTCTTGAATTTCTGTTCTTTCCAAGACTTTTAGCATGCAAGGATGCTGAATTTTGTCAAATATTTTTTCAGCATCTAATGAAATGACCAAGTGGTTTTTTTCTTTGATTTTGTTTATGTAGTGGATTGCATTGATGGATTTCCATATATTGAACCATGCCTGCATCCCTAGGATGAAGCCTACTTGATCATGGTGGATGATAGTTTTGATGTGTTCTTGGATTCAGTTGGCAAGAATTTTATTTAGTATTTTTGCATCAATATTCATAAGAGAAATTGGCCTGAAGTTCTCTTTCTTTGTTGGATCTTTGTATGGTTTTGGTATCAGAGTAATTGTAGTTTCAAAGACCTAACTGGGTAGTGTTCCTTCTGTTTCTATTTTGTGGAATAGTTTGATGAGGATTGGTGTTAGGTCTTCTTTGAAGGTCTGATAGAATTCTCCACCAAAACCATCTGGTCCCAAGATCTTTTTGGTTGGGAGACTTTCTATAACCCCTTTTATTTCTTTAGGGGTTATGGGACTGTTTAGATGATCTATTTGATCCTGATTTAATTTTGGTGTTTTGTATCTGCCTAGGAAATTGTCCATTTCCTCCAGATTCTCCATTTGTGTTGAGTATAGGCTTTTGTAGTAGGATATGATGATTTTTTGAATTTCCTCAGTTTCTGTTGTTATATCTCCCTTTTCATTTCTAATTTTGTTAATTTGAATACTGTCTCTGTGCTCTTTGGTTAGTCTGGCTAAGGGTTTATCTATCTTGTTGATTTTCTCAAAGAACCAGCTCCTGGTTTTGTTGATTCTTTGTATGGTTCTCTTTGTTTCCACTTGATTCATTTCAGCCTTGAGTTTGATGATTTCCTGTCTTCTACTCCTCCTGGTGAATTAGCTTCTTTTTGTTCCAGGGCTTTCAGGTTTGCCATTAAGCTGTTAGTGTATGCTCTCTCCCATTTCTTTTTGGAGGCACTCAGGGCTATGAGTTTTCCTTTTAGCACTGCTTTCATTATGTCCCATAGATTTGGGTATGTTGTGCCTTCATTTTCATTAAATTCTAAAACGTCTTTGATTTTTTTCTTTATTTCTTCCTTGACCAAGGTATCATTGAGTAGAGTATTCTTCAGTTTCCATTTGTATGTGGGCTTTCTATTGTTTTTGTTGCTATTGAGACCACTTTTACTCCATAGTGATCTGATAGGAGGCATGGGATTAGTTCGATCTTATATTTGTTGAGGTCTGCCTTGTGACATGATCGATTTTAGAGAAGGTGCTATGAGGTGCAGAGATAAAGGTATATTCTTTTGCTTTAGGATGAAATGCTCTATATATTTTTGTTAAATCCAATTGGCCCAAAACTTCACTTAGTTTCACTGTGTCCCTATTTAGTTTCTGTTTTCCTGATCAGTCCATTGAGGAGAGTGGAGTGTTGAAGTCACCCACAATTATTGTGTTAGGTGCAAGGTGTGTTTGAGGTTTAGTAAAGTTTCTTTTTCAAATGAGGGTGGTCCATTGAGGAGAGTGGAGTGTTGAAGTCACCCACAATTATTGTGTTAGGTGCAATGTGTGTTTGAGCTTTAGTAAAGTTTCTTTTTCAAATGAGGGTGCCCTTCCATGTGGAGCATAGATGTTCAGAATTGAGAGTTCTTTTTGGTGGATTTTTCCTTTGACTAGTAAGAAGTGTCCTTCCATGTCTCTTTTGATGAATTTAGCTTAAAAGTCAATTTTATCTGATATTAGAGTGGCTACTCCGGCTTGTTTCTTGAGACCATTTGCTTGTAAAATTGTTTTCCAGCCTTTTACTCTAAGGTAGTGCTTGTCTTTGACACTGAGGTGTGATTCCTGTATGCAGCAAAATGTAGGGTCTTGTTTACATATCCAGTCTGTTAGTCTATGTCTTTTTATTGGGGAATTGAGTCCATTGATATTAAGAGATATTAAGGAATAGTGATTATTACTTCCTGTCGTATTTGATGTTATTTTTTATATTTGATTGGTTATCTTCTTTTGGGTTTGATGAAAGAAGGTTACTATCTTGCTTTTTCCAGGGTGTACTTTCCCTCCTTGTATTGTTGTTCTCCCCCTATTATTCTTTGTAGAACTCGGTTTGTGGAAAGATATTGTATAAATTTGGTTTTGTCATGGAATATCTTGGTTTATCCATCTATGGTGATTGAGAGTTTTACTGGGTATAGTAGTCTTGGCTGGCATTTGTGTTCTCTTCGAGTCTGCATGAGTTCTGCCCAGGATCTTCTAGCTTTATTGGTCTCTGGTGAGAAGTCTGGTGTGATTCTGATAGGTCTTCCTTTATATGTTACTTGGCCTTTTTCTCTTACTGCCTTTAATATTCTTTCTTTGTTTAGTACATTTGGGGTTTTGATTATTGTGTGACAGGAGGTATTTCTGTACTGGTCCAGTCTGTTTTGAGTTCTGTAGGCTTCTTGTATATTCATGGGCATCTCTCTCTTTAGGTTAGGTAAGTTTTCTTCATAATTTTGTTGAAGATATTTGATGGCTCTTTAAGTTGTAAATCTTTACTCTCATTTATACCTATAATATTTAGGTTTGGTCTTCTCATTGTGTTCTGGATTTCCTGGATGTTTTGGGCTACAAGCTTTTGCATTTTGCATTTTCTTTGACTGGTGAGTCAATGGTTTCTATGGTATCTTCGGCATCTAAGATTCTTTCTTCTATCTCCTGTATTCTGTTGTTGATATTTGCATCTATGACCTCTGATTTCTTTCCAAGGTTTTTTATCTCCAAAGTTGTCTCCCTTTGCGATTTCTTACTTGTTTCTACTTCTGTTTTTAGATCCTGGATGGTTTTGCTCAGTTCCTTCACTTGCTTGTTTTCTTTTAATTCCTTAAGAGATTTTTGTGTTTTCTCTGTCGTGACTTCTGCCTATTGACCCAAGTTCTCCTGTATTTCTTCAAGTGATTTTTGCATTTCTTCCTTATTGGCTTCTATCTTTTGACCCATATTCTCCTGAATATCTTTAAATGATTTTTGTGTTTCCCTTGTAAGGGCTTCTAACTTTTGATCCATTTTCTCCTGTATTTCTTTAAGAGATTTATTTATGTCCTTCTTGTGTTTCTCTAACAGCATCATGACCAGTGGTTTTAAATCCAAATCTTGTTTTTCTGGTGTGTTGGGGTATTCAGGACTTGCTATTGTTGGAGAATTGAGTTCAGATACTGTCATATTGCCTTGACTTCTTTTAGTAATGTTCCTATATTTGCCTTTTGCCATCTGGTTATCTCTGGCTTTAGTTGGTCCTGTTGTCACTGGCTGGTGCTTGAACCTCCTGTGAGCTTGTAAGCTTATTTTTACACTACTGGATGACTGGGCTTCCCCTGGCACAAATTGTTGCCCTTCTTGGTTGCTCTTTGAGCCCTGGTGTGTCCTGCCCAAAACCATGTTACACTCGGGTTGTCTCTGTGAACCTGGTGCTGCCCATCTGCTCAGTCAGAGAGTGAAGATGGTGGTGGGGATACCCTCCAAGTTCTGACCACCCACAGGGCACAGGACCCAAGCCTGGCTGGCACACAGAGGAACCGCCGATCTGCCCAGGTCCTGGGCGCACACAGCAGCCTGGCAGTCTGGGTCCCAAGAGATCTTAAACTCGGGATATCTCAGTACCTGGGTCTGCTTGTCCTGTCCCACTGGGAGTGAAGATGGAGGTGGGGATCCCCTCCAAGTGCCTACTACCCCTTAGGGTACAGGACCCACACCTGGCTGGCACCCAGATGAACCAGTGATCTGCCCAGGTCCTGGGTGCAGGCAACAGCCTGGTGGTCTGTGTCCCCAGAGATCTTAAACTCGGGATATTTCAATACCTGGGGCCCCTTGTCCTGTTCTACCAGGAGTGAAGATGACAGTGGGGAACTCCTGCAAGTGCCCATTTTCTTTTATTCTGATGGGTACATTCTCAGTGGACTGTTTCACTCTGAAACTCATAAACTTTAAATGTCTTACTTTCTGATTTTGGTGAATCCTATATTCACCAAACTACAACACTTTCTCCTATCTTTTGGTTCTGCTCTCCCTTTCTATATCAGAGCATGATTTCGTTTCTCTCCATCGTTGTTCTCAGAGGATATGGCTTTTGTTTCAGAGCATATTGTTTTTGTTTCATGAGTCTCTTGCCTTGTTGTCTTCAGATATTAGTGTTGGTGCAGGAAGTAGTTCCCATGCTTCCCTCACAATATTTGTCTGTTGAGTTGTTTGGGTTTCTGCTTCTTATTTTAGATGTTTCCCACCAATGATTCCTCCTGGCTTTTTACTCATATTTAAGAGCTAAGCAGGGTAACTGTAACCTCTAATCTCTGGTATACAGTTTGACCATAGACTTCAGTGGGGCCCTTCTCTTTGGAATCATGTGAGTGTCAGTATTCTGTATTTAGATTTTCTTTTTGTAGTTGGTTGGACCTACTCTTCAATACACATGTCTAGGCAGTGTAGGCCATACCTAGCACTTAGTATGGCTTTCTTCTTTTCCTAATAGTCAATATTGAGTCTGCATTGAATCATATATAGTGTTTCTGGGGACCAAAGATCAAACACTCATCTCCTGCTAGGCTGCTGAGATCATAGCCATCTGACAGAGCAGAATGAGGAAGAACTGACTGGGTATATAATTATTAAATAGAGGTTAGTTCCCTTTTATCAATTCCTGAGTTTTCCTTCTGTATTGTAAACCTGATTATTTCTTTTTCTTCCTGTGCTATATTTGACATTTGGCTGTCTGAAGAGGCAGGCACTACCCCCATATCTAATTTCTAATTTTCAAAAATTCTTATCCTCTATAATTCCCATGACCCTTGCAAGTATGCAAACTTAAAGAACAGGAAAACAAAAAAGAAATATAGAACTTTAGTGGGTCTTTGAGACAGAGTTATTGTAAGCACATGCTTTTAAAGGACCCTTACCTAGATGCCTGTTAGTAGTAGTAGCCTGGTAGTTTTGCACATTTATCATTGTGCCTTGTAAAGACTTGAAACTCTGCATGGTGATTTGTGTGCTTGTGAGTATGACTCTTCCTCTCCATCTCAGGTGGAGGTCGGGGAGATAGTCCATTGTGACATTGCCACCCAAAGGAAAGCTGCACAGTGTGGGAGAAGAATACAAATTAGTCTGAAGAGACTAGGCCCAGCATTTTTGTTAAATTATAAAGAATTATTAATATCTTTAGTATCTTCTGTTGCTGTCAAATGATAAAGGCAGGATCTGAGCAAGAGATTGCATTAATGTACAGTGTATACACCTGGAATACATTGACAGTGTTATTTGGAAAAATGTAAAGCAATATTTTCAATGAGTTGGTTCTCACAAATTCAAATGAATGTCATGAACCTTCTCTCCCTCTCCCCTCCTCCTCCCCCTACTTCCTCTCTCCCGGTTCCATGTGTGTGTGTGCATTTAAAATTTTCTGCTTATATCAAGGTAAGTCTTGCTATATAAAGTTACCATAATCCTTCAAGTTTCCTGTCTGTCTTCCTCTTTCTAATGCATGCATTCCTTTTAAAGTCACACCACTTAAAGTCTTTATTTCAGAATCCTTCCATGCTGCCCTTAGAGTGTAATAGAGATCACAAGTTTGTCGTTGAAGACTCCTAATCTCTGACCCCAATTACTTTTCATTTTTGCCTGTGTCTATTTTCTCCCATAAATGCAGCCAACCAGGAAAACTTAGCGCACCCTACAGTCCTTTCAATTCTGTCTCCATTTTAGAAAGCCTCTTTCTTCCCTTCCTCCATCCACTACTTGTCATGTCTTATAGTTGCACTGAAATTCCTCTGTTATCTATCCTTTCCAGGTACATAGGTAAGTCATCCCAGCCCTGTCGTTAGAAAACCATTTAGTGCCATATCTCTATTCATATTTATCCAGTATGTATAATGAATACATATTTAATTTAAAAAAATATATATATGAATATGGCAAGTCTAGCTAGACAACTTGCCCCAGAATCTGACCTACTTTAAGAGCACTATAATTATAGTTGAACTACCATACCCACCTAGCATTTACATGAGTATTAGGGATCTGAATACATATACATGTACATGCACTTATATGTATATATGTACATGCATATATATAATGTGAGTTATTATGTATATATTATATATTTCAAATCTGTCTAAGAATTCAATTTCTGAAAGTAAAGGTATTTGTATTTGTTTCATAACACTTTTATGGTGTCATTAAGAGATCTGTTTGCTTTTCAGTCTGTCATCTGTGTGTTCATTTTTATTTTATTCTTCTCCCTGGAATGCAGGTTCTAAAATAGATCACACAATTTGAGGAGAATACACTGGTAAGAGCTGGGAGAGTCTGTGAAACTCCTGCTGTGTGATTGTGAGGACCTGAATTCAGATCTTTGGCCTCCATGTAACTAGCCAATTATGGAAGTGCATACCAAAAAGTTCAGTGCTGAGGAATTAGAGAAATACAGAAGGATTCCTGGTGTTTGTTCTATTGTCCACTTTCTTGAATTGGTGAGATCCAGGTTTGTTGAGCAAGTTATCTATTTTTAGTCTCAAAAACTAAAGAGGACTAGGGAGGTGTCTTCATGGATAAAACCCTTGCCAAAGAGGATAATGGCTAGATTCAGATGCCTAATACTCATGTAAATGCTCCGTGGGTGTGTTAGCTCCATTGTAGTTATGGTGGTCTTAAAGGAGGTCAGATCTTGGGGCAAGCTGGCTAGCTATACTTGCCATATTGATGAGTATAAGTTCAATTGAGAAGCCCTACCTTAGTGAATAACGTGTAGTGGGAAGTGATTGAGAAAATTTTCAGCATCAGCCTTTGACCTCCACATGCACATAGACACATAGACACATGTGCCCATACCTTCTCACACTGGTGTTACACATATGAGCATGTACGTACACATGATATGCACCACACATGCAACAGACACACACAGAGACACACACATACAAAAAAATAAGTGAACAAAATATAAGGTTAGAGAGTGGTTAAGGAAGACAAATAGACCTCTGCCTGTACATGCATGTGCACACAGACACACACACACACACACATACACAGATATGGAGACAAAAGTTAGATGTGGCAGGCCACTTTGCTCTGGAGCTCATGCTGTTAACCATTAATCTGCCTTCATGGTGAGATTGCCACTGAGCCCCTAGTTTTTATTACTGATCATACTTTCCTCTTTACAGAATAATGATAGGGTTGGCTGTCTTGTCCATGGACATGTCACCTCCCTTAGAAAACAATGACCTCTCTATGTAAGTCCAGTGTACCAGTGCATTTATTCTCAGTTATCCTCCTCTAAGGCTTCAAATACTGAAGTCCCTTTTATTGCTGTCATCTCTTATGCTGTCTCTGTAGACATCTTCCCAAACCACACTGGTATAACATTACAACTGCATCATGTCACAATCAGCTATGACCCAAGCACACTGTACTTATTCTTATGCCTTAAATTGAAAGTGCTTGTGAATGAATTCCATTTACAATGAATCAGACTCACCATAGACATAGGCTGCAACATTTCCTCAACTGTATTTCAATTTATCTTGAATTATATGTGATGGGGGATTGGCCATCATTTATTGGCTCATATTTCCTGAAATGTCTATGATCTGTTGTTAATGTAGTTATAGTAATTCTGACAATGGCTATGACAACATACACATAAGGCCTATGAGAGTTAAAACCAGAAAAATTCCAGAATAGAGGAGAATAGATGGACATAATTTCCCACCACTACCTGAGAAGCTGTAGGTAATTGATAGCTTCCAAGGGAAAGAGGCAGTTATGTTTAGGTTGTAGACCTTGATAGGTCTGCATGTTCAGCCCTTATTCATACACAAGAGAAGGTGCATGTGGTACCAAAAGGACTGAGTGGCTTTTTAAAAATGGAGACATAAAGTTGGGTTGTGGATCTGAGAGGAGATGGGGGAAGGATACAAATCTTCAAAAGACAACAGGTGTAATTCTTGTACAATTACTAAAGCTACTTTTTAAAAGCTATAACAATTCTGATGGGCTACAGTCTATGAACTGTGGGTTTATATGTGTGTTTGTTTCCTTGATATTTTACATAGATAACTAAGATGAGAGGCTAATAAAACATGTATATTTATCTGTTTCCTTATAACATAGAAACAAGAGTGAGAATACCCTTAATCACTTTAAACTTTGACATCAGGAGTAAAGCAGTCATCCAAGTAAGAGGCTTAGTCAGTCCTGTCCTATAGTATTAGCATAAAGACTACACAGAAATACAATTTCTGTACATTTTGATGCTGAGATTATAATTAGTTTTCTTAGTCTGAGTTACTGCATGCTGCTCTACTTATATTACCTAGAGAGACCTGAGTTGTATCTTTGATATATAGTTTAATTTGGTTTTAATATTAGAAAATTTGCATCTACATTTTCACTTTAAGGTGATGTGGTTAAGCCAATAATAGATTTCATAATCATTTGCTGGTACAATTTTGTTTTTTGTGCATATTTTCTACAAAGCAATTTAGAGACCTTTTGCTCTATTGGGTCAACTACTTTGTGTATATATACATGTATATATGTGTACCTATATGGGACTATTTCCTGTGGATGTCATTTGTCATCCATAATAGCAAAAATAAAAGTAGGGATCCTCTGCTTTAGGCTATTGTCTACACTCCTATATATTTTTCTGATATGTTGATGACTCCTGAATCTATATCTTCACCCATGATTTCTCATCAGGGGCTTCAGACTCATTTATTAAGCAATCACTAGAGATTGTGTGGATATTGTCTGGGCTTCAAAGACATAACATATTGAAAACTCATTTAGATCATCTTTCCCCACCCAATTTACAGTCCTAACAGTTTTTTTACATTTCTTCATTGATTGTACATCTTTCCTCCAGTCTGTTAAATACATTCAGAATGATACTCACAGTCCCCATGTCTGGCCCAATCCTGTTACTATAATCTCTCTGAAAGCATTGTTCTTTGTGTCTTGGTCCTTACTCTGATATTACTGTTCATTCTTTTAGGGCCATTTCTTAGCTCAGTAGCTCTTACATTTCAGAATTCACCAACACTATTAAAACATATTTTGCTGTCAACTGCAGGGATGCTTGTTCCATAAATATATAGGTATTTCCAAGGAATTGCATTTCTTACCCAGTGTTTTTCTTAGAATGTCTTAAAGAAGATACCCAATTATGACACTATAACAATGGATACATGGCATTTGATATTTGTGTAAATCTATATCTAGTGTAAAATTGGAAGAAAATCCTAAAGCAAACTATAGGTTCTGAGTCACAAAGGTTTGCCAATGTTTATTTATCAGTTATTAAACATGCATCATTTTCAGGTAGGATTCTGACCAGGGGGAAATGGCCTGGATATGTGAGGAATGTCAGTATCTTCATCCCAGTTCCTCTGTGCCTCTGTACTTGTTGGAAAATAAAGTTCAGTTAAAAATATTAAATTATATGTTCATCTGTCATGTAATGTCTAAAACATGGTATTTCACAGTCTCTTTTCCATACTCTGGCTCTTACAGTCTTTGTGACTTATTGTTAGATGTTTCCTGACCATCAGATCAGAGGAAGTTGATGTAGTTATCCCATCTACAGCTCTGCACTCAGTTATTTATTCTCAATATTGTAACTAATAATGAGTCTCTGCATTAATCACTACCTGTTTAGTGAAGCTATTGGGGGTCTCCCCTAGAGCCTATGAACTTCCCATTTAAACATGTCCCTTCACTCAGGCACATATGGAAAATCCTAATCAGTTAGTAAGTTATTGACTTTTCTTAAAGGACATGAAATTTGGGAGGAGATGTGTTAGGATGTCCTGCCAGGAGCTGAAGGGAGGGGGAGGTGATAGATAGGAACAAAATACAATGTATACATGTACAAGTTTTCAAAACTATAAGACTACTGAGGGGCACAGGGAAACAGAGGAGTAGATCTGGGTGAGAGGGGAGGTTGGGAAGATGGACTGGGAAGAGTGGAAGTAGGGGAACCATGTTTGGGATCTAATATGAAGGAAAATGACATTTTTTTTCAAAAAAGTAAAATTTTTAAAAAGTTGTATTTTTAGAGCACAGCCCATATAATGTGATGCATGAATTATTACCTAGCCATGAAATGTTTGTAGCTTCTAGTGTAGATACCCTATCTTTCTATGTCTAGCATGCTTACAAGAGTAGAATGTCAAACAGAATGTAAGGAAGGAGAATTATGACTCAAGAAGGAATCATTGCCTCAGAACTCCAAAAGAAGCTGTTTCTAAGAAAGAGTAAGAGGACAGCCTTGATAGTGAAGATGCTAGCAGTAGCCTGCTGTTCTGTGAGAACAATTTTCCAACCTGCTGTTCTTCTTGGCCATTCTAAGGAGGCAGTATGTGAACTTGTGACCTCCTTCAGAAATTTCTGCTCAGATTACACAGTGCCTCCTTCACCAAAGTATGGTGGAAGGCACACGGTAACTATGATTCCTGGAGATGGCATTGGGCCTGAGCTTATGGTTCATGTTAAGAGAATATTCAGATCAAATTGTGTGCCTGTGGACTTTGAAGAGGTGTGGGTCACCTCAACATCTAATCAGGAGGACATCAACAATGCTCTCATGGCCATCCGTCGGAACCGTGTTGCTCTGAAGGGCAATATTGCAACCAACCACAATCGGCCTGCCCGTTTCAAGTCTCACAACACCACGTTTCGCACCATCCTTGACCTCTATGCCAGTGTTGTCCATTTCAAGACTTTTCCTGGTGTGAAGACCCGACACAAGGACATAGACATCCTGGTTGTTCGGGAGAATACAGAGGGAGAGTATACTAACCTGGAGCATGAGAGTGTGAAAGGAGTGGTAGAGAGCCTAAAGATTGTAACAAAGGCCAAGTCTGTGCGCATTGCTGATTATGCCTTCAAGTTGGCTCAAAAGATGGGGCGGAAAAAAGTGACAGTTGTTCACAAGGCTAACATCATGAAACTGGGAGATGGGCTCTTCCTTCAGTGCTGTAAGGATGTAGCAGCGCACTATCCTAAGGTCACCTTGGAGAGTATGATTATAGATAACACCACAATGCAGTTGGTATCAAACCCCCAACAGTTTGATGTCATGGTGATGCCCAATCTTTATGGCAACATTATCAACAGCATCTGCACAGGGCTGGTTGGAGGGCCAGGAATTGTCCCTGGAGCCAATTATGGTCATTCATACGCAATATTTGAGACAGGTTCAAGGGAAATAGGTCACGATTTAGCTCACAGAAATATTGCCAACCCTGTCGCCATGCTGCTGACCAGCTGCATCATGCTGGACTACCTTGATCTCCAACCCTATGCCTCTCACATCCGCTCTGCAGTCATGGCATCCTTACAAAAGAAAGCAATCTGCACTCCAGACATAGGAGGTCAGGGGACCACATCAAGCACTGTCGACTACATCTTAGACCACATGAAAGAAAGTGGTTGTCATCCAAATTTCTTCCTCTCTCTCACTTGATTTCACCCCCTCCCACTCCCGAAAGTCCAGCTAGCCCAGCGTGCATGAATTGAGAGTGAACATTGCCTCCAATTCACTGGATGGGAAGGTGGGGGGATAAATATTGGTTTTTCCATTAAATTCAAATGCAGTGAACATTGCTTACTTTAATTAGCAAAGTGTATCACAATATGGATGAACAGGAACTTCCCTGAAAGTTTATTACAAAGTCCTCATCTCTCTGGGATTACCATATTGAGTAAATCAGAACTCTCCATAAAATTCAGGATTTCCTCAGAATTTTAGAAAAGTGATTTTTCTCTTTATCTGAGCCACTGAAATTTAGCAATCAAACCTAGAGGGGAGTCTTGCTTTCCTGTAGAAGTTATTGCTGAATTAATCAATGCTATAAAGTTTGCTTACTAAGTGTATATTGTGCTTTTAATAATGATGCTGAGCTAGTGTACAAGGCTCCCACACCTACAATGATCTCCTTTCTCCTGATGTTAAGATATTTGTGTTAGGAATTCTCTATGGTCTTTTGATGGGTATATAAATTCCCCCTTGAACCCTTCAAGTCTCCTAGAAAGAATATTCTTAAACTTCTTTCAGTTGTACTTTAAAGATGTGGCTGTCAGATCACTCCAGAGTCAGAGACATTAGTGCTCTTCTATATAATAAGAACCCTGGAATACAAGCCACATACTCAGTGATTCACAATTTCTTATGGTTTATTTGACAACTATGAAAATTGCATATAAAAATCAAAAACCTTGAGCTAACTTAAATATTTGCCAGTATTTTATTATATCCTATTTACAGTATCTTTAAAGTTATAGTTGGCAACGATGCGAACATAACCTTGTTAGTATCTGAAAGAAGTTCTTTCTCAATAGAAAGTGTAAGAATGGTTATATAAGCCCTCAATAATTTTCCCAGAAGCATGTGTTTGGAAGTGAGATTGAGAAAAACAGAGAGATCATCAGTATCCTCGTATCGGATCTAACAGCTGTGAACACCAGCATGCTCCATTATCACACATTAAGGTTCTTCATCTGGGACCATGAAAAGGTCCCAGAGGTGTTGACTCACCTATCCTAATGATGCATATATCCATGTTCAGAAGAGTTGGATACATTTTGCCTGAAGACAAAATGATAAACAATCCTACATAGAAGTTCCTGAAAGAGTCAGGTAGGCAAGTGGAGATTTACCAACAATTGAAGACATTTTGGTTGGTATCCTATCTTTTGCATGGTTCAAACCTATACCAGTGCCATTGTTTAGTGAATAGAGCAAGGATTTATCCTGCTACCTCTACCTACTAAGCCACAATGGCCAAATTAACTATTGTACCCTGTACTTTTGATCCTTTTTCTTAGCACTAGAAGTATGTAGTGGTTAATACCAATTTTAAACATGACAAGACATAGACTCATTGAGAAGGCAAGGCTTTGGATAGTACTGTGAGAGACTATCTTGATTTTGTTAGCCTGTGAACATGTCTATGTTGACTATATAAATTATGTACATGTAGGTGGGAAAACCCATCCTAACTGCCAGACAAATAGAAGAAAATGAACTAAACATAGACATTCACTATTCTCCGCTTCCTAATTTCAGGTGCAATATGACCAGGCACATCTAGCCTCAGTCACTAAATCTTCCCCATCGTGATACACTTGAAATGTAAGCTATAATGAACCCTTGCTTCTTTAAGTTGCTTTAGTCAAGATATTTATTTCATCATGATGACAGAGAAGGTTAGGAGTATTGGGGATTACACAGTCAGTGTAAGCTCAACTTCAGATGCCCAACTGTAAGCTTATGTTTAGCAATTAGGGGTTGTTATGGTATATATATGCATATATACCATATGCATATATGTATATGCCAAAACTTATCTCCAGGTTTAAAATGTTCATCCCATGACACCATCCAAAACTCTGGAAGTGACAATCTGTCACCCTTTACTGTCATTTACCATTTTCATTGTTATACTCTTCTACTTGAGTATCTCTAGAACAAATGGCATGAAGCTATTATTTTTTCATCTCTGTATCTTCACCATGATGACTGGTACACAGAGAATATGTAATGCAAAGTTTTTAAATTAATGAAACTGTTGACACTGGTTTGATAGTGCTCATATTATATCATTACTGAAAAGGCAAATAAAGTATGGCCATTACATAGCATCTAGTAGGTTTCTAGAATCATCATCTTCAATATTTCCTATTTCATGCCATGGTAAATGATAATTGTGAAGGGAACCAGATTATTATAAAAGGTGTTTAGTATTCTTGTAACACATGTTCAACCATGAGAACAAGCTGTTGTCATTAAGTTTCCTGATTCTCACTCCTTGTTTGTTTGTTTCTTTTTACATGCATGTATCTGGTATGAATTTGTATGTATGTATGTTTGCACATATGTGTAAGTGCATGTGTATATAAAAATACATGTGTGTGCAGTGGAAGCTTCCCAGGATCTTTCACTTAAAAGTATTCCCTGTTAACTTGTATCTACCTATAGTTTACTTTTCCCTATTTCCTGCAATGCACCTAATATGTTCTTTTTGAAACACAGTAGGATCATGTCACCTTCTTATTCAAGACTCTGAATTCAGGGACTTCCCTTTGTTCTTTGGAGAAAGCCAGCAAAGCACATACAATGCAATGTGTGCTAGGCTATAAGAATGATTGAGGATTCCATCACTAAAGAGTCAGGACCTAGGACAGGCGAAGGCTCATCCTTCACACTCAAAGTATTCATTCAAGGAAACAGGGAGTGAGCAAAAAGTTTCAGTCACAGACAAGTGTTGGCAACTCGAAGAAATAGTTTACTGCAAGACTCCTGTCTGGCTTTCATCTACAAACCTGTCCAAGACTGTTCTAAAGAATTCAGGAGCCCACAGGGCAGTGAAAAATAAGTGCCAAGTCTGTTGATCTTGTTTACCTCACTTGAGCATCTCTCCTGTGGCATCAGGAACGTGCTTCCTCTAGCTGTGGCTCCTATGGTCTGGGTACCAGCTGTGATATGTGTGTTGGGATCCAGATGTCATTCCATGTCCTTTGCTTCCTCCCTCTCAGAGAGTCCTGCTGCTGCTGCTGCTGCTGCTGCTGCACACTAAGGTGGAAGGATGAATGGGTGGAGTCTGCAGGATCCCAGTCTGGGTGGAAGTAAGGGCTGGATAGGAGAGAGAAGGCTTTCTCTGAAGCAACTCTTTTAAAAGATGGACCTTCTCTGAGGAGGATCTTAGTGTTACAACTCTCTTAGATGAACTTCACCTGTGAGCATGCCTTTATTCGGGGTGCTTGTATGCATACACTTTATTTGAGGTAGATTAAGGCTATATATATGAGCTTTGGAGAGTAGGAAGGAGTTTTCAGAATGTAAAATCATTAGCTAGAGTTATGAATGCCTCATTTTTTTTATGGAGAGGCGTTCCAGTAATCCCAGGTACTTGCAGGGTGGGTTTTATGAGAAAAGAGGAAGTTGAATTTGTAGGTCTTCCAAGAACTACTTGACCTTTTCCAGGTAAGAGATTGAGGGGTGGGGATTCTCAGACATATTCAGAGAAGGGGAAACCCTGCTAGTAAAGGAAAACCTCCATTTTGCACAGAGCTCTGTGGAGCTGTCCAGTCCAGGTAGACTTTGATGTTAAATAGCAGGTTGTACCAACACTCACCTTTCTGCAGTCATTCCGTCATCATTTTTCTCTTTACCAGCTGCTCTGCTTCGCTTTTACTTCTGGAATATAAAGGACGGCAGCATGCTGTTTGCCTTTGTCTATCTGACCTCCTTCTCACCAGCTCTCTGCTTTGACTGGTGGCCTTACAATGATTCATTCATTCAAATGCTAGCATTGACATTCATCTCTAGTCTGCCACACACAGAAGGTATGATGACACTGGCTAAGTTGCCTAACCTCTCTGGTTTCTGGTTTGTTTATTTTTATTCTTTTGTAGAAAAGATTATCTTCATGGGACCATAAAAGTTCTTTGGGGTGGGCGTTGGGGGCAACTGGAAAGAGTAGAAGGAGGGGAGGTTGTGGTTGGCATATATTATATGAGAAAAGAATAAACAAAAAAAAAAAGACAAAGAAAAATTTGCTTGTCCACTGCTAAAAGGGACTCTCAGTCTAGTGGTTTAGGACAAATGATTGTGTGTCATAGTTCTGTAGGTTAAAGGGAGTGCTGGGACTGGCTGGGACATCCAAGATGGCTTTCTGGATGGTGACAGTAATGGGTGCCTGTCAGAATCCTCAGTCATTCCCACATGTAAAATTTGAAGTAACTGGGTCCCTTCACAGCATGGTACCTGGTTTTTACGCTGAAAAAAAAAATTGAGTCTGTAGATTTCTTAAGGCTTAGTTTTGAAAATGTCGCAAATACTATTTCTTCCACATTCTGTTGATCAGAACAGGCTAGAGATAGAGCAGCTTTAAGAATAAGGAAATATTTAGAGGGTTGGGGTTAACAGTGGAGTCTGGGGCCTCATTTCACAGCATCCAGTGGAATACAAAGTGTTATGTGGTCACATTCGGAAACACACTGTGATCATGACCATTTGTTTCTGTGCCTGCCCTGATTGCCAAAGGCATTGCTTAGCCAGAAGTTGCTCTTCTGATTCTCCACTTTCCCCATGATCTCTTACCTAGCTTTAGGATCTATGAATTCTAGTCTACAAAGTGCTCTCTGTTAATTCCATCTCTTTTTATACCTTTTATGCTTTTTGCCAAGCAAGGATTAAAGAACATGCTACTAGAACCACAAGTTTGAACACCTTTATCTCACATTTTGTGTTGCAACAATAACTCATCTATTTAATAATAGTCTTAATACATCTCATCGTCTTTGAGGGTAGGATATATTTCTTGATGCCCTTTTAGTCCTTATAATAACCAGAGCAGTGATTGCATAGGGGGTATATACACCCCATTATGTTGAAGATAATTATAGTTTATGGCATATTTTGTCTATAATGCTTCAATCCTTATTTTGCATACTTTGCATATATTGTTTACAATTCTCATGCTAACTCTATTCAATGTTTATTATCATGCTCATCATTTAATGGAGCAGAAAACTGAGAAACAGACACTAAGAAATTTGCCTGCAGTATCACTGACATGACGCAACTGAGCCAGGTAGTTTTCGAGTTATCATCTTTGAGAGGTCATGAGCATTTGCTTGTGGTGAATTCTCAATTTTATAACAAAGGAGATGAGTTTTCTGCAATAGACTCAAGTTTCCACATGGAAACAATTTTACAGGTACATGTAGAATTGAATGTTGAGAGCTGTCTTTCAGAAGCTATAGGAGGAAACTGTAGGAAGGCAGACTGAGAGTCCTTGATCCCATGGAGTCTTTAGCCTGATGAACTTTAGCACTGTGTCAAATCTGAAGGTCTCTGTTTCTCTGCAGCTCTTTTTCTTGCGTGGCTGGCAGGCACATCATGCGCTGGTGTGTTTAAACATTTACTATATGTCAGATCTTATTCTAAGTGTTTCCTGAGCAGTAGGAATATAATTCTCACATTATTATATGATTTTTGAAGTATGACAAGTTCAGTCTCACTCAGGGCCAATCGGGCAGTCAGTAGGAAGTCAAGACTAGAGGGCAGGAGCAGTATTCAACTTTTACAACTAAAGCTGAACCCTGAATTGGGAGTTACTGTTGTTGACCAGAAAGAGAAAGGTAAAAGTTTTAGTCATATGAGACTATCCTGTGTCCTGAGATGAGCATCAAATGTTAAAGAGAGTGACATTTCAAAAACATGTCAGGAGCCAGTGAGACGGCTTAGTAGACAAAAGGCATTTATCCTCAAACCTGGGAATCTTAGTTTGAATTTCTGGATCTACACATGTGGAAGAACAGATATGATTCTCAGAAATGAGTTTTTGATCTTCTCAGGCATCCGAGGGTACCTATGCATGCACACTCCAGACCACAATAGCTTCCCACATACACAGCCTTATCCCAGTACTCACACAGCCTTCCTACCATACAACCCCTCCCAACACAGCCACCTACAAACATGTACACACATACACACTCATGTAGCACCTTCCCCAGCCCTTCACACACACAGTTTCCCCTGCCACCTGAGCACACAAATAAAAAAAATAATAATTATCAAGTCAAGGATACAAATCATTCCTCTGGAACAATAACTGAAAAAGGAGAGAAATCCTAGACTAGAGATGATGGGCTGCTTGGATAAAAGACTTGCTACGCTGTAACTGGTGCAAGTCTATAATCCCTGTAACTCAGAATAGAAGGTTAAGGTCTGTTGGGCTACAGAGTGCATCCAAGGCCATCCCACACAACTTGGTGAGATGCTTTCACAACGTGGAAGGAAGTAGAAGAGAGGGCTGTGCATATCCTCAGTCCCAGAAAATGTCCCCAACTACTGAGACCTCAGATGGAATCAGCAACAACAAAAATATCTAAAATAATGATGTGAGGTAAACACAATAGTGTCATTGTAAATTACCACAGATCAGAGGAGGAATCAGAAGGGAGTGTCCAGTGTCAGGTTATCACAGAGGCTGAGAACTCTGACAGTATCTTTGCAGGCTAGGCTTTTGCAGGGAGCCAGACACAGAGCACAGCCAGAGGAGTTTGAAGGAGGATGCTTGTGCCTTGGAGTTTCCCCGACAATGTGTGTAACATGGGAATTTTAAGTGGCAGAGAGATCTTCACATCAGAAAGAATTCATTTACCAGTGGAAGGTACAAGCTGTTACATCTGCAATTGTTCTGGGGAGTCTGAGGAAAAGGGAAAGGGTGTGTGCAAAGTAGGGAAACCGCCTCAGGCTCACTAAAGTCACTGGAAAGAAAAATAGTCTTATCATCAACTTTACAAATACTTAAAACTCAACTGAGTAAAACTATCTGCTGATAACCCTTCAGTTTGGGTTCTGCTCAGCTCAAACATTTAGTTATAGACGTATGTGACCAAGGTTGTCACAAAAGAGAGAATGTCACATGTCTAAATATAAAACTGGTGTGTTTTTATTTTCTATAAAATGCCTTCAAATAAAAATTTTATAAATACTCTCAGGCTACCCAGCAAGGAACTTATATTTAAGGAACATTGACCTTAGTTATACTGACTTAATATTTTCATAAAAATTGGCTGGAAAATACATTGTAAGAAGAGAAAAAGTATTCCTAAACCAAGAATTACTAATTAGTTGCAGAAGTGTACCTTTCAGCATTGCAAATATTGAATGCCTGTGGTAGTTTGAATAAAAATGTGCCTCATAAGATCATACAGTTGACTGCTTAGTCACCAGGAAGTAGAACTGTCCTTGATAGGATTACAGAGATGAGGGGGCATGGCCTTGTTGGAGGAAGCATGTCACTGGAGGTGAATTTTGAGGTTTCAGATTCCCACCTCATTCTGCTTAGGGATCAGGATGTATTTCTCTGCTACTGTTCCAGTGTCTGTCTGCATGCCACCATGCTTCCAGCCATGATGGTAATGG
This sequence comes from Apodemus sylvaticus, assembly GCF_947179515.1. Classification (NCBI taxonomy): domain Eukaryota; kingdom Metazoa; phylum Chordata; class Mammalia; order Rodentia; family Muridae; genus Apodemus; species Apodemus sylvaticus. The sequence goes on along the minus strand of NC_067472.1, from coordinate 163,750,244 downwards.
AATAAACCTCTGAAACTGTAAGCAATCCTGCAATAAAATGCTTTGTCTTATAATAGCTGTCTTGTTCTTGATGTTTCTTCATAGCAATAAAATAGTGATTAAGAAAATTCCATTGTTTAATTAGCTTGATTGCATCATCTTACAATACACTGGTGTATTAAAGCACCAAGCTATACATGCATACACACATGTACCTTGAGTATATGTGTGTGTGTGTGTGTGTGTGTGTGTGTGAATATATATATATATTCCATTTAATGGTCAATTCTACCTAAAAAATAAAAATAAAGACTAAAATTATAAACAATGAAAACTTTGAAAATATAAACTTTAATACAATTTAATGTTGGTCCCATTGTAGAATTTATAAATATAAACCTACCATGGTAAGTGGGGAGATAGGTCCTAAAAGGATGGAACTCTGTTCTTATGATGTCATGAGAAAAGGCATGAAACAGACCAGAGTCCCTCATATCCAGAGACTCAGAAAAACAGAAGACAGATAATGATAGATTTGATCTTCAACACACCTAGAATGTGGCTGTGTACTGGGGAGAAGCTCAGGTTCTTCGTGTGAAAAGATGAAGTAGAATTATTTAACAGTCATATTCAAGGAGAAATAATGTTTCCAAATGAGTGTTATTTAATCATAGTCTGCTCAGAATATAATCAATACAGCTATCTGAGAACATTTGAACCTGTAAGTCAAGTATTCACATTGCTCTCTGTCTATATGTCAACTTTGTACAGACTATTTTCCATTCTGTAAATGTTGTAACTGGGACCAATGAGATGGCTCAGTAGGTAAAGGTGCTTGCCTCCAAGCCTAATGATATGAGTTTGACTCAAGTATCCACCTGGTGGAAAGGAAGAACGTATTCCTACAAGTTGTCCTTTGACTGAATACATACATGGTTCACCCCGACATAAATATAAGATATAATTAAATGTTATAACCAATGAAAAGGAAATCATTTTACCTAATTTTGAAGTTGTTTCTTTGAATGTTTACAACATCTAAGCACAGATCTCTATGGGGAAGTAAGAGAAGAGATTTTGAAGTTATTGTCTAGAAACCTGCAAAGTAAGACATCAAGATTTCTAGATTCTCTTAGGGAAAGAAATACAAAGGAGCTTCAAAAGAAGTTATATTTAACTCCTCACAGCTGCAGCTAGGGGACATCTGTGATACTTCATCTAGTTTTGATCTTTCAAAGTCATGAAAGGTTTGGTTTCTTGAACAGGTGTGCAGTGTACTTAAAAGCCAACTTTATGCCAAGCTTCCAAAAAGAAAACCTGGTTTATAAATAACTTGTTTTCTCAAGGCTAAGAAATGTCTCTAGAACTGATCTTTTGCTAGATACTCGTGTTCTGATGATATTAAGCTATTTTTGTTTGTAATATATTCTTACCAGCAGCAAGATCCTTGCAGGTAGTGACCTCACAGTTCATTCTCTCTCACACTCACTGCTCTGTGTAGATTGTTGAATGAGGCTCCTGATTTGACCTTGTAAGCCTTGGAGCCCTGAGGTTTCATCTCTGAGAACCCATATGCACTCCCTCAAGGAGCTCTCTGCACTGAGGGAATCAGGAATAATTAGTCCACTAAAAACTGAGCATACTAAGTGTGCTAATAGAGATATGAGTAGGGAGCTATGAGAACAGAAGGGAAAGGAAACAAGGGTGGCCTCCAAAAGACAAGGCAGTTTCAACTTAGATCCTGAGCCTTAAATGTTCAGGATCTAGAAGGGGTGAAGTTGTAGAAGGGATAGGGAGGAGCATTGTGAGTAAGCACTGAGATCTGGGCTGCTGTTCTTTGCTTGCTAACTGACATTTAAAGCCATTGCAGCATTGTATTGGAATTTTGATGGAGATTGCATTGAATCTGTAGATTGCTCTGGGAAGGAAGGGCATTTTTGCTATATTAATCCCATTAACCCATGACCATGGGTCATCTTTCTAACGTCTCATCCTACTGTAGAGACATAAGAAAGTGGGCTGAGTAAGCCACAGGGAGCAAGCCAGTAAGCAACACCTATATATGGCCTCTCCATCAGCTCTAGCCTCTAGGTTCTTGCCCTGGTTAAATTCCTATTCTAACTTATTTTCAGTGATGGTCATGTGAATGTACGAACCCAATAAATTATTTCCTCCACATGCTGATTTTGTTTGTGCTATCCTACCTTAGTGTGATAACACCTGTCGTAGTGTGATAATCTAAAGATGGAGTTGGGGACCTGGAATGAGAGGATCAAGTGGCAAAAGGGGAAGAAGAGAGGGATGAGATGGGGGTGGGAAGAGAGAGACAACTAAAATTAAGGGCCATTTCAGAGGTAGAATGAAGACCTAATACACACACACACACACACACACACACACACACACACACACCAGCACAACATAGTAGGAAGAGACAAAGGCTTCAAATGAAGCTTTCAGTACTGATATTGAGTTATATCTAATTGAGTTGTTAGGGATCCCTTGGGAACTCCTAAACAACTGACTCTATTGTCAAGACTATAGATTACTCCCTACAAATTGATGGCAAACACGCATTGCTGATGATTATACTCACACAAATCACAGAACACAGAGAAGTCAAGCTTCACAGAGCCTTTCCCACTATGTTCCAGCATGTTTAGTACAGAAAATTACTCTGCATGCTATCAAAAGGGAAACATAAACACCAAGCCAGCCATAAACCTTTAATATACAGTGGTGTTAGGCCTGCAATCTTTACCAGAGCAGTGGTGGCACAAAGCTTGTGGGAATAACCAATCAATGTCTGACTTTACTTAAGGCCCATACCACAATATGGAACCTATTCCTGACACTGCCTGGGTGACCAAGAATGTAAGTGCACAGCCTAGGGACCTAGGGTAAAACCAAATACTATGGGATTTTGTTGTTATTGTTTGTTTGTTTATTTTTAAGTAGCAATAAAATGACCACCACTGATCTTCCATTTTATTCATAAGATGACTTATACTCATAGATGGCCTTGCTTAGCCATTGTCAGAGAAGTTTCCTCCTACAACAGATGGGAACAAAGAGATGCACAGCTAAACATTATACAAATAATGAGAGACTCAGTCCTAAATGCGATGTTTCAGTCAAATCCAACCCCTCAGGAATCATGGAACCCTAGAAAAGAGGGTGTAGAGCAAATGTAAGAGCCAGAGGGGTTGACAAAGAAAATAGGGCCTTCTAAATCCACCCAATCACAGCTTCTATGAGCACACAGAGACTGAGGCAGAGTGCACAGGGTCTGCACAGGTCTGCACAGGTCTGCACTGGATGGGGCTTTAGAGCTGAACAGAAAAGTGCTCACATGTCCCATCTCTATTCCAGAAGCTACTTCTTATTGTAAACCACATGCAAATGGAAATTTAGTTGTTTTTTTTGTTTGTTTGTTTGTTTTTGTTTTAAGGAGTTTCACTCAGGGAAACCAACTACTCTTAAAGGTATTCGGCACTTCATTGGATATTACTTGTCTCATAATATTATGTTAGGATTTTTTAAAAAACATCTACCATTTATCATCTATCAATATCTATTAATCTATCATCTCTATTTATAATCTATCATTTATCTAATTTATACAATTTCTCTTTTTACCACATATATTTATATCTGTCCATCTATCAATCTATATTTCTATATCTATATATATCACCATCTATATATCTATATAGATATATATGAGTATATATATAGATAAATAGATATGTGAGTATAGATGTATCTATATCTATATCTCTATCCCCCTCACTTCATATATATATGTAGATAGTCATATATATATACATATATATATGTCTATCCCCCTCACTTCATATATATGTAGATAGTCATATATACATATATACATATATATATATATATATACACACACACACACATATAGATGACTCTCAGTTTCATGTTTGTTTGAGATTCCTGAGAATTGAATGTGTGGGTCTCTGAATCCATATCTGTTTCCTGTGCCTTTTCTTGGGCTCCTTTCTTTCTGTTTGTTTGGTCCTATTTTATTAGATTTTGTTTTATCTTATTGTATTTGGCTTATTTTATTATTATTCCTTAGAAGGGTGTTTGTGTTCTAATGATGGAGAGATGATGGGTCTGCACAGGAGAGGAGGTGCTAAGGAACTGGGAGAAATGGAGAGGAAACTATAATCAGGATACAAAAAATTAAAATTATAAAAATAACATCAAATAATTAAAAGTGAAACAACAAAAATATCAAAGCCATTACAAAAGAATAAGCATTATATTTTCACCAGCATTTCATATTTTATAGCCTGTAATTCTTGTTGAATAAATTCTATGAACATTTATTCATCTGGTAAGGTTTTGCAGGTTCCAAGGCAAACAGTTGATTTTGTCTGCCCCTGGATGAACTGTTTACAGGGGTGAGTTAACCTTACCATGCAGCTCGCTTTTTTGTTTGTTTGTTGAGACAGGTTTTCTCCATGTAACTGATCCCTGGTTGTCCTGTAACTGGCTTAGTAGACCAGCCTGGCCTGGAACTCACAAGAGATCCACATGCCTATGCCTCCTTAGTGCTGGGATTAAAGGCATGTGCCATTGTGCCCTGTTTCAATTCTTAATAATAGATTCATTTTCCCTTAAGTTTTTTCTTAATACAGTTGGCACTTTTTTTTGGTTCCTTTTCATGCATCAATATCATTTTCTCTGTGAGCAGGTTTCATGTTTTTGTGCTCTAACTTTTGCTGGCCAATCTTCTCAAAGAAAATTGTATTTTTCTTTAGAGGGGAGCTTACCTCAGCTTCTCTTCCTTAGTGTTTTCTTGACGAGTGTGTTGCCTACTCTGATACTACAGAGCCCACTATTTCTTCCAGAAACATCCTTGGAGTTTCTCTGGGATATTTTGATGTTCGTTCTCAGTCACCAGTTTCTCTCTGTTGTCCCCACCTTCTGCTGACTACCCTGAGAACCCACTGATGGACTAGGAATATTTCAAGGTCTCTTGTAATAGTGATTCTCATTTTTCTGTTGCATTAGGAGGATATGCGCCTTCTGGATGATGGAGCACCACTAGAGAGTGGCTAAAGCATTCCTCAGACTTCCTAGGTTCTAGGAAATAAACAGCATTTCCAGTGACAGGCACTAGTCTTCTCTTTCATTCCTAGGGTGGCATCTTTTGCCAAAAGCATCATCAAATTGCATGCTCTTATAGGAAGCCATAGTGCATCTATTTGGAGAAACTCCAGATGCAGACAGCTTAAGATATTGGCATTATTTGACCATGCATGTGATTTTTATCCATATTGACAGATGTACTTTACAGTCTTCACATGGGATTTCAGCAAGAAAGAGCCTAAAATGCACAGGAGGGGGAAAGCACTTCTCTCCCAGGATTCCTGCCGAGCGGGTAACAGTCTATGGGAAGTCATCTATTTAAACAGAAATAAACATGCCTTGGGATGCCAGGAGACTATTTTCAGCTTTATTAAGCTATTTTCAGCTTTATTAAGAAATCTGTGTTTAATTTTTTCCAGTCCTGTTCATTGCACTTTTCTCTGTGTGTGGACCAATTAGAATTCTTGATGAGAAAGCAGCCATGGCATTCTGGTATTTACAGGAACATGGTGCTTTTGGAGGGGAGTAAGGAGTCTCCAGGGTTCTCACGTGCACAGTCAGCAACTTGTATTTAATCTTAACTAGCTTGTCATAGGAAAAAGCATTCATAGTAGTCACTGTTTACCCTTGGCACCTGGAAAATTTTAATTAGGTTTTTTTTTTTTTGTTCTTTCTAAAAATTCCTAGACTGCTTATAAATCAGTAATCTATGTTAAGCCAGACACTGCTGAGGTGAGGGTCAACCACTGGTCTGCATACACGTATATCTCAGAGGATAAAGGTATGCCCTTCTTGATTTGGGTCCCTCTAAATACTTAAGAGCCATGGATAGCATATGGGCTAATTAGCACAACTGTCCTTCATGTGCAGGCACTGTGTTTAATTTTTGCATAATCTCCACGTGATTGTTTTCAGACCTACAAAACCATGGAGGCCTGTGAGCTCTTGGGCATGCTGCCAGAGTCTGTGAGTTCATGTGTGCATCAGTCCTGTTGTGTGTGGAAGACGCCATTCCCTTAGAGTCTCCCATTACATCTGTCTCTTACAATCTTTCTGTCTCCTCTTTTGCACAGATGCCTTAACCCTGAGGGTAGGAGTTTCATGAAGGGTTTTATTATTTTTTTGACAGAAAGAGGCTGGAATGGGGATGAAGAGTAAGACAGATGGTGGAAGAGGAAAGAGAGAAAGAAAAAGAGAATGAACATGAAATTTGATAGATAGGGAATGGGGAATATCTGGAAGGAGTTGAGGGAGGAGATAGATAAAATATAATCGAAATGTTTTGTATAAAAATTCAGTGACAATTTAAAAACTCTAAAAGTCATTCTTTACCCAAGAAACAAGTTGTTGGCCTTCCTGCTATTCAGCAACATTAATTTTTTATAGGGAGAGGTCCATGGACACATGCACATTATTAAAAATAATAATAGTACATTGAAAATCTAGCAGTATGAGTTTGTGATTGGGGTTTGGCCCTCTCAGCTAGGTCATTCTTCTACCTTATTGATTATCTTTTGACATTCACACTATTCTGCTGCAGGCCAACAAGGGCTCATCAGTGGTCTAGAATCCACAGTGGCTTCACTCCCATGTAGGGTCTTGGTAGGTAACTGTCTGGAGTAGCTCTGTTATCCCATGTGGTTTCTCAGTCATCGTGAGGCTTAAACTGCATGGGTTCCAAGTAGAAATGTTTCATAAAATTAAGTCTGATGTTCAGGTGCTTTTGAAGATCTGCTTACATCGAATTGGAAGATACTATTTCCTCATAGCAGGTCATTCAGACATATCTAAAATAAAGCTTGAATAAGACTCAGCTTGGGATGCCCAACTCATAGCTCATTTGCCTGCATTTACCCAGGAGGACTATGAACATGGCCAAAAACAAATTTATAAGCTTACTTAGATCATGTGATCTTTGGAAGACCATTTTATAATATTTTAAAGTTATGATGGAATTACATCATGGCCCCCTTTCTCTTCTCCCTCTAACCCATCCCACACAGCCCTTTGCTCTCTCAAACTCCTGGCCTTTAAAAAAAAAAAAGCTTTAATCGTTGTTTCATACACACCAAAACATAACTTTGTGAATAATATTATTTCCCAAAAAATAAATTCCTATAAAGTCTTATGGAACAAATCTTCTATATCTATGGCATTGTTACCCTATCTTTTGTCTTTAGATGGAAATGAAATGAGTGCTTGCCAGTTCAGTGGTTTATCAAGATGGACTGCTCAGTACCCAAGAATAAGCCATGGAAATAGGCACCTAGTACTAATTAATCATTGATTTGCTCCTTACTGTGAGTGAAGTACTTACTGTGCTAGGTCACCTGAAAAAGCAACCTACATAAAATGTGGGCCTTTTTCTCATGCTGCTTAGAGTCTAGAAGAAAATATACTACTAGATGCTAGCAAAATAAAGTTGAGTGTGTGTATATAGAGAGAGCATATATCTTAAGATATTTTAAAAATTGCTATTATTGGAAGGCAGGATGAATTTCAGAAAGGTGTTTCTCTTAAGAGGTATATTCTTTTCTCCTGGTTGCTAAAGTATTGTGTGTTGTAGAAGAAATTGAAGCCTCTATTCCTTGAGCATATTTGGCATTATGAAGAGCCAATTTTTCTTAAATGTGAATTTAACATCCATGTCAGTCCAGTGTTGGAAGAATTTAATTTACTCCTTTGTTTATTACTAGTTCAGGAAATCTCTGCCTGGTACAGGCCATGAGGCAATATTAGTACCTTATTCATTGAAACTTTATAGGATCTGGTGCCATGAATAAAGAAGAAACAAGCAAACCACAGAAAATTAAATAAAACTAATAATAACAACACCCCCCCACACACACACACACACAAAACCAAAAACCAAAAGCAATCATTGAGAAAGCTAGTCTACTTAGCAGTATATATAAATGCTCACTTAACAATGTCACATTTGGGACATGGGAAATGCTGTGACACTGTCCTTGTGTTGCTATAGGAAAACACCCTGCATGGGTGATTTTTCAAGAATATAAATGTGTTGCCTATAGTTTGTGTGTCTGTAAAGTCCAAGATTATAATACAGGAAACTTGAATCTAATGAGGTCCCAGTCTGTACTTCTACACTGTTGTGACCCCTGAAGGGCACAGTTAATTTACCTTCACAATGCAGATGTTGGAAGAGAATGAAATTCTAGCCTTTTCTAACCCCATTCCCTGGAGCAGAGAACTCCTCATTTCGTTGTTTCACAATGGACATATTTGTTAATATCATTCCATTGGAGGATTAATTTTCAACTTGAGTGTTAGAGGTGATATTGTAATCAAAAGCATAGCAGTTGGTCATTTAGTACTAATTTACAAGGTTGAAGCTGTCTATAATTGATTCCCCGTTCAACTCTGAGACACAGTGTTGGCCAAATGAGAGTGTCTTCGAGTGGGTTTCAGTAGACTCAAGATTAGATGTGAATTCCTTATCATAGTTCAGACCTAAACAGTTTTACTCTGGTGGTTTGAATGAAAAGAGCTCCCATAAGCTCATAGGTAGCAACCTTCCTAGAGGTGTGGCCTTGAAGGAGGTGGGGATTTGTTGGAAGAAGTGTGGTGCTTAGGGCAGATTTTGAGGTTTTAGATGCTCAAGCCAGAACAAGTATGACTGTCTCTTCCTGAGGCCTGTGGATCCAGCTGTAGAACTCTCAGGTCTTTCTCCAGCACCATGTCTACCAGCATGCCATCATACTTTCCACCAGGATCATAAAGGACTAAAGCTCTAAACCTATAAGCCAGCACCAATTAAATGTTTTCCTTTATAAGAGTGGCCTTGGTCATGGTGTGTTGTCATGGCAATAAAACCCTAAAACATATATGATCATGGTTCTACATGCTTTTAAAAGTTCTCTCTTTAGACACATGTCAAAGCCTGTACATCTATGCTAATTTAGAACATGTTTTCTTCTTAGCTTCCGTCATATGTCCTGCATCCCTGCTCTTGTTTGTGTACTTAGATTTTTCAATAGCATGCATTGTCTTCTAACATTCTATTTCATCTGATTATTTTCTCTTCAAATTTACATTTTTGGAAATTTCATACAGACCACTATATTTATATAACTCCCCATTCTTCCTTTCATTTTTATTTTCTCCCTTGTGCCCCTCACAGCCCTTCAGACTCATGACCTCTATTCTTTAATTGTTACTAATGTATACATATATAAAGCATTAATACATATATGTTATGTCAATAATATGTACAATCTACTGTGTTCATTTTGTATTGCTCCTGTGGGTATGTATGTGTTTATGGGTAACCACTGAGATTGGATAGATAACCTATCAGGGAGCTCATCGTTGGAGATAACTGAATCTTTCTTTGTTAGCAGCCATTATTTGCCTATAGCTTTATCTTGAGATTTCCTCTGTCCACATTTTTCTTAATCTTCTGTGTCTTGTGCCCTAAAATGCAGACTACTGTGGGGATAGGAATTTTTGTCTGCCTAAGGAGGCATCCTGTGTCTAAAACTTCATAGAAATTAAGAGACTTCCAATAAATACATGTTAAACATTTTTAATTTTCCCCTTTTCTCTAATGTATGATTATTATGATATCACTATGATTTCCCCTCCTTGTTCTCCTCCCATTTCTTCTCCACCTCTCCTCCCATATGGATCCACTCCTTTCTGTCTCTAATTAACATAAATAAATAAATAAATAAATAAATAACAAGGCTCTAAAGGATAATAATCTAATCTGATAAACTAAAACAAAACCAATACATTGGAATAGGACCAAATATCCATAATGAAACAAGCCCAAGAAAAGACACGTGAAACATATACAGACACAAAGATCCCCTCATTCACATACCTAGGAATCTCATTAAAAACACTAAACTGGAAGCTATTATATATATATATATATATATATATATATATATATATATATATATATATATATATGAAGGACCTATAGGGTAAAAAGAGAAAAAAGTATAAATAAAATAAAAAATCAAATAAATTTATAGAAAGAAAAGGCACTTATGTAACTGCTGGTTTTGTGTGTCAACTCGACACAAGCTGGAGTTATCACAGAGAAAGGAGCTTCAGTTGAGGAAATGCCTCCATGAGATCCAGCTGTAAGGCATTTTCTCAATTAGTTATCAAGGGGGAAAGGGCCCATTGTGTGGCTGGTAGTCCTGGGTTCTATAAGAAAGCAAGCTAAGCAAGCCAGTAAGTAGCATTCCTCCATGACCTCTGCATCAGCTCCTGCTTCCTGATGTGCTTGAGTTTCAGTCCTGACTTCCTTTGGTGATGAACATCAGTGTGGAAGTGTAAGCTCAATAAACCCTTTCCTCCACAATTTGCTTCTTGGTCATGTTGTTTTATGCAGGAATAGAAACCCTGACTAAGACAACTGACATGACCCTATGAGCCAAGGAACCTTAATGAGGACATTGAGTTCATTTTCTGTTGGTCTCTACTGCTGGGCGTGCAGCCTAGCTTGGAAGTAATTTATTTCCCCAGTGGAGCTTTGTTTAGAGACAACGAAATTTTCATTTGCATGTGGTTATCAATTGGCTACAGCTTCTGGGTTAGGGATGGGGTCTACTTTCTTTTCAGCTCTAGAACATGGAGATGTTCTTGCCTTAATGCTCTAGGTATGACCTCAAGTTCCATTGAATCGTTACATAGCAGAAAATAATTTCTTGTTCCTAATCTCAGTGGAATAACTTTGAGTTTCTCTTAATTTAAGTAGATGTTGACTATAGGCTTACTGTAAACTATAAATATAAAATGTTATATTTAACTATGTCCCTTATATCTCTAATCTTTCTCCTACAACGTTATCATAAAGGAATGTTAGTTTTTATTTCAAAGGCCTTTTCTGCATCTAATAAGTTGATCATGTATTTTTTCTTTGTCCTCTTTCATTTTGTTTATTTGATGGATTACATTTGATTAACATATGTTGAACCATAGCTACATCTCTGGAATAAAGTCTTTTTGATCATAGTGAATGATCTTTCTGATGTGTCATTGGATTTGGTTTGCACATATTTTATTCATAATTTCTGCATCAGTGTTCATAAGAGAAACTGGTCTTTATATGATTTACGTATCAGGATAAGTGTGGCCTCATAAAATAAATTTGACAATGTTCCTTCTGTTTCTATTTTGTGGATAATTTGAGGAATATTGGTTTTAAGGCTTCCATGAAAGTCTGATAGAATAATTCTGTGCTGGACCTCGGCTTTTTGGTTAGGAAACTTTTAATTACTGCTTTTATTTTACTAAGAGTCATATGTCTGTTTATATTTGTATCATCTTGATAACTTTTGTTAGTGATTTGTATCAAAATATTCTATTTTGTTTAGGTTTTACTTCTAATTTGGTGGAGTATATATTTTTAAAATATGTACTTTATAAGCTTCCAACTTCTGATTTTTCTCTGCCTTTTAGTTAATTTGGCTATGGGCTTGTTAATCTTATTGGTTCTCTCATAGAACTAACTTTTTTTTCATGAAAATAATCTTTGTTTCATTGATTCTTTGTATTTGTGTATTAATTTCAGCCCCACATTTGATTATTTCTCATTGTCTTCCCATAATTAGTGTGATTTTGTCTTTTTATTCTAGAGCTTTCAGATGTGCTGTTAAGTAAGTTACTAGTATGAGATCTCTCCAATTTTGTTTTTATATAGGTATTTAGTTCTATGAATTTGCCACTTAGAACTCACTTTATAGTATCTCATATGTTTTGGTATGTCATTTGCACTCTATTCCAGAAGGTATCTAAGTTCTTTCATAATTTTTGTCTTTGCCCAGTTTTCATTTATAGTGAGTACTTAAGTTTCCATGAGTTTGTAAAACTTCTATTTCTATTGTTATTGATATTCTACTATAATCCATGATGGTCAGATAAGATGCATGGAACTATTTCAATTTTTCTCATGTTTGTTTAGACAGTTTGTGTCAATTTTGAAGATTATTATATGAGGTTCTAAGAAGAAGTTATATTCTTTTTTATTTGGGTGAAATGTTCTGTAAATATGTTAGGTCTATTTAGTTTATGGCATCAGTTAGCTCCAATATTTTTCTGTTTAACTCATCTAGATCATCTGCCTATTGGTGAAAATAGGTATGGAAATCTCCCACTCAATGTATGAGGGCCAATATGTGATTTATGCACTAGTGGTTTCTTTTTAGGAACTGTTTCCTTGCATTTAGTGCATCACTATAGTTGGTACCGAGACCTCTGAAACCTGTGACATCACATAGGCAACAGTGTGACCTATACACCTGTTGCCAAGGCAACAGCCACCATATTCCCAGAATCCTTTGGGCTCACCTTTACCTGTGACCACATCACCAGCCATATATATAAGAGAAGCACCCCCCTTTTTTTCTTCTCTTTCCACTGCCACCTTTGCCCTTTCCCTTTTCAATAAACCTCACTTGGAACTGTTTGTACTGGTGTGGTCTTTCTGAAGTTGCCACTGCTGCCCACAGCAACCCTCAGACCCCAACAACTAGAGATGGTGATTGAAAGTTTTGCTGGATATAGCAGTGTGGGCTGGCTCCTATGTTTTTTGCGAGTCTGCAGCACATCTGGTCAAATCCTTCTGGCTTACTGAAAAGTTGGGTATAACTCTTATAGGTCTGTCTTTATATGTTAAACTTTTTCCTTGCAGCTTTTGATATTCTTTATTTGTTCTGAACATTTAGCATTTGGAAATTATGGGGTGAAGGAAATTTTTATTTTAGTCTAGCCTATTTGGTGTTATGTGTGCTTTTTGTACTTTGATAGGTACCTCCTTCTTCAGGTAAGGGACATTTTCCTCTATGTTTTAGTTGAAAATATTTTCTGTACCTATTCCTATTATTCTGAGATTTGGCCTTTCATTCATAGTGTCCCAGATTTACTGGATGTTTTGTGGCAGGATTTTTTTTTTTTTGATCAAGGTATTCATTTCTTTTTATCATTTCTTCAATGCCTAAGATTCTCTCTGCCATCTCTTATATTCTGTTGGCAAGGCTAGTCTCTTCAGGTTTCTAGTTTTTTTATTTCTAGTTTTCCCTCAGGTTGAATTTTCTTCTATTTCTAGCTTCAGTTCTGGATTTTTTTTATTAATTTTCTTCAATGCTTTGTTCATGTTTTCAACATTTTTATATTATTATTTCCTCTTTAAGGATGCCTATCACATCCATAAAGACTATTTTTAGGTCTTTGTCTTGTGCTTTGACTATGTTGAAATACGCAGGGTCTATTGTGGTAGGTTGTTGGGCTCTAGTGGAAACATTTTGACCTGGCTCTTATTGATTATGTTTTTTATACTGGTGTCTAGGCATCTGAGTTTGGAAAGATTGTAAGTTTAGATGCTGATATCTGGTCTTCTCATTGTTGGGAGGATATTTTGTTCTTTGGGTTTTGTTCCCTTTCTCTTTCTTAGGAGGATATAGTGTCTGTGTTTTGCTTGTTAGGGAGCTTTTCTGAGATCCTGCTAGGTGTGTCTTATGGGGAATGTGTTTCTGGGTATCAGGAGCTGGCACTTGAGCATGGGTATATGTTAAGAGAGGGGAATTTGAGGGTGGTGCTTCATAGGTGGGAGTGAGCCAGTTGTTGACCAAGATCTTCTTAATCTCCTAGGGATGGGGACAGATAGAAGAGGCTATAATATGTAGTCCTGCTACAAAGCTGGGGATGAGACTGGAAATTTGATATGGAGGAAAAGGGGGCAGAGTGAAGATCTGAAGCTCACCTTCCTGCTTTACTGACCTATTTACCTCTCTAGCAAGCAAATGGCTCATGGGTTCCCAGGGAATGTCTGCTAGACCAACAGGATGAATTAGTAGGAAGTTTGTAGGCAAAGATCTGTGTGGTTTACTGGAGATGGGAGTACAAAGGAGGGAGAGAGGGCAGCAGATGGTCTTCTAAAGAGATTGGTGTGAGACTGGGTGCTTGGATTTATAGGAAAAAAAAGAAGGAAATCTCTGATGTTAGGCCACTTGCTTCCCTGTCCTGAGTGGCCTATGGGTTCCCAGGGAATGCCTGGTGGATTTCGAGACTGGAATAAAGGAATGAGTGGGGAGGAAGGAGGCTTGGAAGGGAAGATCTGTGTGATACACTGAAGATGGGGGCAGGCAGGAAGGGACGCAGCAGCTTCTGCTTCACAACTAGGAATGAGATTGGAGCAGTGGATTTGGAGATAAGAAGGAAGAGATGAAAATCTGCAGTTAGTCTACCTATATCCTGTAAGAGTCCCCCACTCAATAAGGCCACAGAGACCAGAGTCGCTGCAATCTGCAAGAGGTTTATTGTTCCAATGTAATTGGTTTATTGTTCCAATGTATTGTTGCCAGCATGTAGGCAAGGGGAGACCCTGAGTTCACAAAGCACATGGGTTTTATGGACAGTTTGGAGGGGAGTTCAGTAGTCGCCTGAGTTAGAAACTGTGATTGGTTACCCTGAGCAACATTTAAAATTATTGGTCAACTGGAATGGGGAGGTTGTCTCTGCCATTTGGCCCTGTCCTGCTCACCTTGAGGTATTTGTGGTATTTCCTGGCATTGTCTTTTTTGCCCAGTCACTTCCCTCTCTGGCCTCACCCTAGGCAGGGTGGTTCTGTTTAGGCCATTTCCTTATCTATCCTCTCCCAGGCAGTCCTGGGCAGAATGCAAAGTTCCAGTCCAGCTTTGAGCCCCCATTCTGGGTTGTGGGGAGCTGGCCTGCTGTTTCTGACAGGGTTCTCACAATCCCAGCATAGACTTTTAAGGAGGACAGAAAGGTCATGAGTAACACTTCCAGGTACAAGAATGTGGTATATGCAGGACAGGAAGATATTGGCTGCTTGTGGTAGTCTCATAAGTGTTTCACTTATGTGAAGAATTATGAGGGAAAATAATGGGACAATGGATGGGATGCTCTATGGATTCAGCATGTGATGCAGTGTCTTAAGTAGTCAGCAAAAGCAACCTCTATTCCCAAGACTTATCAGAGAACAAAAATTATAGTGGAGCAGTGATTTGTTTTCAGAGGACACACTTAATCTGTTGTATTTATACAATATTTAAGTTTATGCTTAAATATATAGGTCAGTTTCCCTTGTGAGATGACAAGAAACATCAAAGGAATAAGATATGATATATTTTGTTTGTTTTATCCTGAGCTCAGGGGGAAAAGTATGCAGATGTGTTAGTCCTCATTTATGGTAATTGGAGTTTACATTTAATTTAGCAGTAAAAATCTGCTATTCAGAATATTTCTATATAGTTATACTGTAAAAGACTTGAGAACCACGTAGATTCAAGGGTGCTTAGAACTCCATTTGATGCCTGAGAGGTAGCAAGCGTCGAAGCACCCATGTTAATTACAATTGATATTCCAGAAAGCTAAATGTAGCAGTGTGCTTACCAATGGGGTGTTTTTAAAACATGTGAAAAGAATACAATGAACAGAAGGACAGAAGACTCAGGGAACCATGCTGTGCTGGTTTTCTGACTGGAGGCTGTCTAGACAATGTAGACTTTATTTATTATGACATTATTAGAAATATTCATGAGAATTCATTTTTTTCCAAGACAGGGTTTATATGTGTATTCCTGGTTCTTCTAGAACAAGCTCTGTAGATCAGACTGGCCTCAAACTCACAGAGATCCTGTTACCTTTGCTTCCCAAGTACTGGGATTAAAAACATGTGCCAATACTACCTAGTTATTGAGAATTATTTTAAAAGTAGCTGCTTATTACTGAGTTTCAATAATTACTTAACATTTTAGACACTTTTGGATATTTAAGAGTCAAAATTTTTAAAATCATATTTATTGATATACCAAATATCTTAGTGCATTAGTTTCATTTTTCATTCTAGGGGTTATTTCCCAGAGATGTCATTTTTAGAGTGAAATACTGAGTCAAAGAGTATGCAATATTATTTTCTGGATTTTGCATGTCACTATGGCCACAACAGACTGTTAATTTTGCAGTGTTATTACTGGTGGGTTGAGTCGATGCTTGTCAGAGACACCTGCTCCTGCCTTTGGGCCTTTTTCCTGTTGTAATCTGGCATTTGTGCAAAACCCTCAGAAATTCTGCATATGCAAAATTTTGTTTTCAGTCAAGCCAACCTGTCAATAGACTGAAGACATTAATCAATTCATTGGACCTGTCAGTCAATCCACCAACAAGATGGCTCTTTCATCCATAAACTTGAATTGATTTAGTGAAGCATCTTGGGGAATAAAGGCTTACTCAATAAGTCATGTCAGGAAGTGGGGCTGAAAAGAAAATCAAAGAATAAAGTGAACAAAGCAGTTTAAATACTTGCTAATGGATTTGTAAGCTACTCTTTTCTGAAAAACAACCTTAGCAACCATGGAATGTTAAGGAAGCACCCATTTCTCCTTTGTGTATTAGGAGATTCTGAACTGTCATATGCTAATGTTTTTATTTCCTTTCCTGGGTAGTCAGAGAACAATTTTCCCTTTGGAATGTAAAGCTTCAGTCTTCTCCTTTAAGTGACCCTTATTTAGATAAAACTCACAACAACTTTGCCTAGTCACCAAGAATACACACTCTCTCTTTCATCACTATTGTTCACTGCTTCTGGGTTCACACCAGACACAGAGACATAGAACTCCTAAGAAGCCATCTGAAATTATGAGTGTAAGCTTATCACACCATGGGTGAAAGAGGACAGCTATTTTTTCCTGTTGTAAACTGCAGAAGGCTTTTTCCTCAACAGTGATACTATCTCCTAGCATTGCCACCACTAATATAGCATGCAGTAACACTTACAGGAGCCAAAATGAGCTGTCACAAAAGAGGGTTGAGTCCTCTCTATCTATTTCATAGCCTGAGTGGAATAAGTTTCTATAATTACAGGCTTATTCTATAAAGCACATCTTCTATTCTGACTTCCTATGTACTTACACATTTGCTTTTAAAAATAAACACTCTTAACCATGGTCTGTGTGATGGCTTCACTGGGTATGTGTTGATTTGGAATCATGTTATAGCTGGTGTCATGGATGTTGTTATTGACAATTCTTTGGCTAATGAAAATTGAAAGTATTCTAGTGGCTAACAGTAAGAAGATTGTGTCTAATCTACTATGAATAAATTATAACATTTCAACCCATTTGTAGCTAGCCCTGAGTATGCATGTATTGACTTAAATATAAGCATTTGGGTTGGAAATGTAGTTCAGTAGTAGGAACATTCCTACCACTAGCATGCATAAGGTCCTGGGCTCAACTCCCAATATTTTCAAAAAAGAAAGGAAGGACAGAGGGAAGGAGGAAGGAAGGGAGAAAGAAGAAAGAAGGCTGCTTGTATTAGGTATTTACTTATAAATTTGGTTCTATTGTTGGATGAAAGCAAATTCAGGTAAAAGAAAAAGAAGAGGGCATGGCTTCTTTTCTCCCATTTAAGAATTATTCTACTGATTCCCGAGCACATAGACAAATCAAAATTTATAGGTACATACAGCTGGAAGAATCCATTTTTCCCAGTAAGAGCTCTGCTTCTCAACGTGTATAATTTTAAACCCATCACATATTGGTTTCTTCCTAGACTCTTAGTTCTAAATATGCAAGATTATGTTGGGGGCAATGACGTGTGTCCCTGAACGTGGAGCCTGGTCAGGCTCTGTGATCTGTGCCACAATAAAGAGTAAAGACATCTCCCAGGTTTATTCTATATTAGATGGCATTCTTTCAATGGGGTGCTCAATTGTGAGCCTCCATTTTGAGTATGAAAATTCAACTACAGTTCAATAAGAAATGAGATAAAGCTTTCATTGACGAGAATGAAGCTAAATTTATTCTAAACTCAGAATTCATTAAAAATTATTGAGTACGATTCTCTAGCCTTAAGTCATCCCAGAAACAGTGAGCCATTTGTCATGTTAGAAAATGGACTATATGAAAAGCCTGAATGAAGCAAAATTCTAAGGAAGCATTACTATACACGTTTATGTGAAGTCATATAGCTCTGGGCTAGGACATTGACTTTGATGCTGACCATCAGATATTTTAGTAAGTCATTTGATGCCTCTGTCCATCAGCACAACCCTGAGTTTATTGTGAAGCATAACAAAGAGTAGGCATGCCAAGTAGAGCTCAGTTGATCCTGCTAGGAAGTTATTAAAGACACCAGTGTTGACACATAGAATATGCACTAAATTAAATGAGGCAGATTTTAAACCTGTTCTCAGAGCCAAGATACCACAAAATTAAGCTGCAGATAATGAGAGGAGATTAAGCCTCAAAGTTTCCCCCTGAGAATACTAATAGACAATGAGGATGTGGAAGTATCTATGGCCTCTATGACCTTGCATTTCTTAGACTTCAAGAACAAACAGGTGTGGGAGGAGCATCTGCTTTCTCTGTGGGGTAGCAACTGGCCCAGATTTTCTTACTGCAGAGTACACTGATTCAATTACAAGATTATGGTGAGTTAACTCTAGGAAGATGTTTTCGAAGGGATCATTGAGCTGTTTTTTCTTTTTTACTTCCTCTAAGCATCTAATTTCATTTCTTCCTCTTCTCCAGTTCCCTAGCAGTCTCTCAAACTTCCTTTGAAATTTATCTAGCAATGGGAAGTCATTTTAAGGCACCATCTTGTGACAGCATCCCAAGCGGCTGATATTATTTCTAATTATACACACAGCAAAGGGTTTAATTTCCTCCTTGAACCTCTTAGGCACAGTATGTCTAACAGGTTAGTTTTGATCATCCCATGGGGTTGATGTCACCATATAGGAATCTCATCAAAAGAAAAAGGATTTTAGAGCAAGCAGGTCCTAAAATGCCTTGAAAGAAAAGAAAGTTCCTGGGGTATTAGCTTAGATATCACATTAGACACTGTTTTTGTTCGGGTTTTACCTCAGTTCTGTAACACTAGTATAATACCCCCATTTTGCTGAAGGTAAATATTCTCAAGGTCACACAGTAAGCCAGTTGGCAGGATCCTTTTTTTGATTCCAGTCCAAACTATAGAAATGTCTTTAGCCCTTTATACTACCTCTTAAAAGCCTAAAAATTACTTCTCATGATCATCTTCTGGTGTGAACGAGGCTGTCTGTCATTTCTCACAGTGATTTTAGAAGCATTTGACCTTCTTTCTTGTCATTACTCAAACTCTACCTCAGCAATAAGACTAGAGATTATGTGCAGACAAATGTTTCCTCAGGAACAATTGGCCTTCATCCCTTCCTAATTTGACTGGATTGGGAGTGTTTAGAAGATATTAGTCTTCTGTGTAAAGAACCAACTTTGATCTCTGGCTAATTTGTATTTGAATATTGCTTATAGGTTTTCTGAAGCAAATTTAACGGTTATTAAGAAGATATTTTGACATAGATATATAAGCAGGAAGAGCTGGGGGGGGGGGGGAGAGGGAGAAATAGGAAGAGGGAGGGGGGGGGAGGGAAGGAGAGTGAGAACCAGAGACAAGAGAGCTAGTTAGCACAGAGCCAAGGCTTTTCATGCCTATATTAACTAGTAAATAGCAGAGCTAAAGTTCAAATTCAAAACTCTCTAGACCCTAAATATGTGTATTAAGTCTCAATGTAGACTAGTGTCCAGACAGGCTCATAATTACACCATGATGTTGGCACTTTGTACCTGTTCGAATAGTAACGTAGGCTCCAATCAGCAAGTAATCCCAACGTAACTATTGTGCCAGGCATTATAGAAAACAATGAGTAGAGAGATTGTGACACAATGCCTTGCTTCTGCCAATTTCTTATATATAGTTTAGTATACATAAGCATATATGATTTCAAATAAGATCACAGTCCACGCTATGAAAGAACGTAGGGTATCATGTCATGCGTGATTTTAAACTTAACCTCATTCAGTGTTTCCTGGAAGATAGTCATAGATTGAACGCAGGTGTCAGAATCAGCCAACATTTCTTCTAATTATCACGGGGACTGATGTCTTAATTATAGGAACTTTATGTAGGACAGTGGCTTAGAATGCTTTCCATTAAGCGGATGAGGGTAGCTTAGCCTGCATACATCTTCAGAAGCAGGAAGGATGTGTGTGTTGAAGTAGAAGAGGAGGAGGTAAGGAAGGTAGCAGCGGCAGATACTGCAAATCCTCACTGTGCATGAAACGTTTTCCTCTGCATTTAATAGGCTTTGAGGATCTCTGGAAAGGTTTTAATTTGAGTAAAATCCCTTATTTGAGTTAACTGAGCTCTCATTTCAGACTTCAGTGTACATGGGCGGCAGACATTGGGCAAGGAACCCATGCCGTGATTTTATGAGCTGAAAATTAATATGTGTGTTTCAGTAACAGAATCTGTAGCTCTACCAGCTTCTCACATAGTGCGTAATGACTCGGGAGCCACTCATTGAAGCTATCAGCTGATATATTTGTTAAAAAGAAACACATTTCCCTGCTATAAAATTAAATGTTGCATTGCAAAGCAATATACTAAATATCTCTTCAGTCAATTTTTGTAAACTAAATGTTATAAAATTATATTGGAGCAAGGAGACAGCTAAATCCACTGAGAATATATTTCCTTAAGATTATTTAGTTAGCTTGTGCTGATGGACAGGTTTTAGTTACTTTTTAAGAAAAATGTATATTTTTCAGAGCTGGGAAAAGAAGTGCAATCTTTAGCTCACACGGCTCTTTGGGTTATAGCTTTGCAGGTATATGCATTTTGAGAACTATTTTTTTTATATTTACATAAAATCAAATATACAGTGTCTATATCCTTTTACATAAATACTTATAATACTTTGCTGTGGAGCTATGATCCTCTTTTAACAATCTCTAAAATAGAGCACTACTATAAAGTTCATAAACACTCTTTAGGCAAAAATATAGGCTGTTCCTAAAGCCTTCTGAGCATATTCTTTTAAAGTGTAGAATCCTGGAATCCTTCCTAAAAACAAATTCTACAATGTGTTCTGAAGTGAAGGTAAGTAACATTTACTGAGCATCTACTATGTAACAACCATTTTGCATATTGTTCTATTAGATATTTATAAAGTTGCAATTACTTTTATTATCTTATATTATAGATGAATCACACTGTCTGAATACCTGAACCCATTGCATTTGTATGTTAAAACCTAATCAGCTATATAATGGTTTTAGAAAGTGAGTCTTTTGGAAGGTTTGTGTGAATGAGAGACTTATCATTTTGTCAAGTACCCAAGAGAAACAGGTTAAAGAAACAGCATTATGCCTCAATGAACCATTCCTCCAGCCAGGCTCCTCTGTCTGTTAATCCGTTCCATTATGATTCCATCAGTAGATTAATATGTTGATTAATAGATTAATATGTTGTTAATATGTTTGTATCATGCTGCCATGAAACAAACATGATAAAAACCTCCTCTTTGACCACTGTGCTGGGGACTCTGCCTTTACCAAGTGACCCTTTATGTATGTTCCATACCTAGACGATGACAGAAAGTGACAAGGTCATAGTACAGCACATTCATAAATGGAATTTATATTCTTATAAATGATGCCCCAGAGAGCTAGCAGAGACCTGTGCCATTCAAAGAGACTGAAAAGACACCATCTATGAATAAAACAAAACAAAACAAAAAGGTTGTCTTCATGAGACATGAGTGAGCTCTGCCATCTTCTTAGTCTTGGGCTTCCAGTATCCAGAGTAATGAGGGATTTTTTTCTCATGTTTATAAACCCAGTAACACTTTTTTCTTGCCTGAAAAAGTTAAGCTAGCATGTAAAAAGTTAATCCCATAGAGCATTTAGGAACAAGAGCCTAGAGATGAACACGGGTCCCACTTGGCTTCAGTGTACCATCCACCACACGATGGGCCTTTTGGAAGTGTTTTCTCATCTATAATACTTTTCCTTCCTTTCATTAGTGGATACCGTTTCCAACCTCATGTCTATGCATGTGCCATGGAGGAAATTACTCTAGGAGAAAATTGCCTTGGTTATAGGCAGCAGTGATTGAGGCGAGAGAAACCACTATGAGCCGTACTCTTGCTGTGTCCCAGACACCAGGTTCCATGTTTGGCTATTTTCATTTTGTTCTCAATTCTATGAGGGATGTGGAAGGGTTTCTCTCTATAGACTGGGATATAGAAGCTTAGATAGAGACTTCCTGTAGACTGATCCTGAGAGGAAGGATGTGGATTCTGTCTGAGTAGCATGAAAGCCTGTGCTTCTAGCCAGTTCCTGAAATCTCATGAAGTATACACACATTTGCATGCCATGCAATTATCAACAGGTATAGTTAAAATACCTGTTGGGCATGCATAAAGCATAGATAGTTTTATAGTTTATTAATATGGGAGTATCACCACTGCAGAGTCCTGGAGCCTAAATATTACTACATTTGTCTCAACTCAACCCTTAGAGGACATAGAAAGCAGGGCATCCCTTCCTCCTCTGAGCAGCTCTTTGTATTAACAGCATCACTCCTTGTCCTTATTTAGCTATAATTTAGCCACTACTCAGGTCGCCCTTATCCCTGCTCACACCCTACATCCTTTCTCCCAAAATAAAATCAAAGGATTAGTCAATGAAAGAATTTTAAAGCAAGGGATAGATGAAAAACTGTCTTCCTGACTGAAGATTTTCAATCAGGATTCTTCCCTTCTTAGGATTTATATGGAAATTTTTTGACACTAGAGGAATGACAGGGAATGAACAGATGGTGCAACAAGAGAGCTTTCAGCCAGTATAGGAGATCAGATCAGCTCTGAGCACATTTGCATATGGTGCAACAATGCATGGGTATAAAAGCCAAGGCCAGAGGAGAGAAACATGTTGCAGCTTACTAACACAAGCCACCTGCTATGAGACAACTGTTGAGTGGTGAAGCTGAGGTTGAAACAAGAGACCTTGCTGTAGGAATTTGCTTCTGTCATTGAAAAGGTGACCAGATCAGTGAAGCTGTAACAGCCACAGTGAGCTAGCTGTCCAGGGGCATTCAGAATGGCCTAGATTGATGTTAAATGGACAGCAATTAGTGGGAATTGGAGCAGTAGCCTAGTCTGGTCCTGTGTTTCTGTGCAGCTCTATTTAAAACCAGATCTACTAAGAGTCTAGGGCTGTAAAAGGAACTTCTTGGGTGTTGCTGCATAAAGTTAACTTAGCATGTTGTTTAAAAACTGCTTATAATTGTAGGAGATTTTTGGATATTTTGAGTTATCTTTGTATGGTGGCAACTTTTATGGAAAATATTTATAACATTGCTTCTCTGTAGAATTAGATGTTCTCAGTTTTAAATATAACATATAACATCTCCATTATATTGATTAATATTCTTCCTTCTAACTATTTTTAAATTTTTTGTCTGTTCTGTTAAATTAGAATACAAAGTAATACCCTTCCTTATGACATTCTCACACATGTTTTTCCTCTTCCCCATGTCCTTCCCCAGTCCTGACACCTCTATTCCCTTCTTTTTCCCTGGAGCATCCTCTTGGCTTTCCTATCGCTTGTCGATTCCATCCTGTCTTCTTCTCCTGACCTCATAGGCTCCTTTCTAGTTTTATGATTTGTACCTCACTATACACATGTATCAGCTCATATGTAAAAATTAAGTCCTCTGATCTACATGAGAGAGAAAACCTGGTATCTGGTTTTATGGATCCAAATTATTTTGCTTACTAAAGTTTCCAGTGCCAGCACTTTACTGAAAATGTCATGATTTCATTTCTTTAAAAAGAAAACAATGAAAAATTCCATTGTCTACATGCATATTTTCCTTATCAGTTTGCTTTTTGATGGACATGTAGGCCTGCATCATTTTCTGGCTTCTGTGTATAGTACAGCAGTAAACATGGATGAGCAAGTATATCTGCTCTAAAGATTTCTAGTCCTTAGGGCATATGCCCAGGGGTGGGATAGCTGAGTCATGTGGCAGTTCTATTTTCAGTTATGTGAAGACCTTCCACACTGAATTCCATAGTGGCTGTACCAGTGTGCAGTCCCTCTAGCAATGAGTGATCTACTTCCCCCACAAATTCACAAATACTTGTTGTCATGGTGATAGCCATTCTTACTAGGATAAGGTAGAATCTCAAAACAATTTTATCTTGAATTCTCCTGATGACTCAGGGTGTTGAAAAGTACTTCATGTCTTTATTGGCCGTTTGTATTCATCTGAGACCTGTCTGTTCACTTCATTAGTAGATCTACTGATTGGAAGATTTGATTTTTATTGGTGCTTAGTTTTTTTCAGGCTTTTATATATTTTAGGTATTAGCCTCTTGTGTGATGGATAGTTGCCAAATTGTCTTCCATTCTGTAAGCTTCTCATTTTCTCAGTTCATCGTTATCTTTACACTATCAAAGATTTGTAATTTCATATAATCCCACTGTCAATTATTGTGTTATTTCATTTGCTATTAGGATCCATCAGAAAGACTATTCCTTTGCCTCTATCTTGAAGTTTTTCTACTAGCAGTTCAGTTCCCAGCTTTCATAACCCTCTAAATATTGCAAAGCTTTATTTTTTAACTTGCTTTTGAGAATTTTCTACATGAGTTTATCATCTCTACTCCATCCTTTCCCCTTTCCAGTCCCTCCTCTGTTCTCCCACACTTCTCAAATTCACAGCCTCTCCTATTATAATTTTTCTGCAGGTCCTGTATAAGTAGCCATACTGTCGACATGTCATGGATACAGTTGTTCCATCTTACCCAGAGGACACTAGCTAATGTATGGGTCATCTGGCTTTTATGATTGTTCCATTCCTTCTCCCTGTGATTTAGGTATAAGGTTGTGTTATAGATGTACCCACTGTGCATGGATACCTCATGGTCACTTATTCTCTGAAATTTGAATAGCTCTAGATTTTTGTAGTATCCTCTGTTTGCTGGGGTGAGTGGGGGAAAGCTTTTTTAATGACGGATGACTGCTACAGTACTTGGGACTGGTAAGTATTGAGACTTCAGCCTTAAAACCTTTTAGAAATCAATTAGAAAGTATATTGGTTTGTGGCCTTAAATCTAATTCAATCAGATATTGATTGATTGCTCCCACAAACTTTGTGTCATTCCTGCACCAGCATATCTTACAGGCAAGTGACCATTGTAGATTAAGGGTTTGTATCTGGATTTGTGTTTACCTTTCTCCTTTGGTAGTATACAGAGTACCTTCCAGGACCATGAACTCTAGTCACTAAGAATGAAAGTTTTAGATAGGTACCATTTCACTTTCTCCATGTCCAATGAGCTGTATAGGTATTGTCTTTAAAAACAGGGCATTGCCATCAGTTTGTAAAAAACAACCAATAGCCTTCATAGTAGTTTAGGTTGTTTGGTTCCCATGGGGCCCTTTTTGATGACCATCTTTATTAGATGCAACCTGATTCTGGAACTAGAGGCTTCATTTAAGGCCCACTTCATGAGATGTAACCCATGCCTGAAACTGCCTTGTGGCAATAAAATTACTCCCAACATTATGCTATACTCATAGATCAGAGCCTTGGTCAACCATCCCCAGAAACCTCTTCCTGCAGTAGACGGAAACAAATACAGAGATCCACAGCTGGACAATGTTCAGAGAATGAGATACCTTAGAACATCCAGTCCTAAATAGGATGTCTCCATCAAACACCTCCCCTTAAGGCTCAGAGAACCCTGTGGGAGAGGAGGCAGAACCCAAAGGGATGAAAGGCACTAAAGAAACAAGGCCTTCTTCACACAGCATGACTGCCATACATATAAACTCACAGAGGCTGGGGTAGCATGCACAGGTCTGTTACATGTCTGGTCCCAGCATGGAGAGTGGCAGTCGATATAAGCCCCAATCCCTAACATAGAGCTATCCTCAATTGATAACTGCTCACAACAGAAAAAATTCATTTTTTTCCACTGGAGTCTCATTGGGTTAATGAGACTCCACAAACCATTCTGTGGGGAGGGTCATCTTCAATGGTAGATGATCAACACAAAATGAGTTAAACATTTATGGGGATTCTTTGTCTCCTAATTTCATAATGCTTTATTGAGCCTTTTTGTTTGTTTGTTTTTTTAAATTTAACCTTACAGGTGATTTGGCATATAGTTCGATTTCTAGTTTTGTGTTCTGGGGAGATTTCTACATGTGGAGATGTGAGCGTCTGTGCATCTGTATGTGGTTCTTCTGCATTTTCATTGGCTCTTTTTCTTTAGTTTATTTGTTTTGTCCTATTTTGGTGTGTTCAGTTTTATTTTATCCTATTTTATTTTATTATTATTTTTAGATGCCTGTTTGTTTTCTCATGAGAGAGACATAGACACACACATACACACACACACACATACAAACACACATACACAGATGGAAAGAACGTGTGTTTGAATGGGAGGGCTGGTAGTAAGGATCTAGGAAGAGTTGGGGGAGGGGAAACATTAATCAGAATATATGGTTTGAAAACAAATCTATTTTCAATAAAAGAAAAAGAATAGAATTATGGAGACATTTAATAATTTACAAAAAGGGTTATGTGAACAGCATGTACAATTATGAAAAAAATTAATGTGAATATTAATAACAAGATGAACTTTGATGTAAAAAGATTAAAATAGACCTTGCAGTATGTTCCAGTAGTCAAAAATTTTCAAGTCCTTTAAAAGCCATAAAATTAATGTCAGATGATGTATTGTACATTGATACAATTAAGATATTTTTAAAAAGGAAATTAGTTTAGGAAAATAACAGAAATACGTTCTTCATCATCTATGATTACTCTCTCCACAAGCAGTTGGCTATATTTACAGTATTATTACAAGTATATATACTTGTGCAATACACAAGTGCTGTCCTATTGAGTGAGTCTTAAAACCAATTAGATAATTTTAGGTTACTCTCAAATATGAGTCACTATTGCACCATCACAGATATATTGCTGGCTTTGTCATTGTTGTGGCTTTAAGTGTTATAGCTATGTAAGTTTGACAGCTTATATAGTATATTCTGATATTATGAGAGCTAGTTCTCAGAGAGCAGGCTTCCAGGTCAGTTCAAGCTTGATTCCTTCAAGTGATGCGTCAAAATTGTATAGTCCCTTCACATTCTGGGAGGCAACCCAGGGTAAAGGTATGGGGAATCTTTTGGACCCTGACCAACAATTTGAAGGGAGATTTCCCATGCCTGGCACTGAGACTTTTGAGTTATTTAGAGGAATTACTTTCAGGCTTACATTTGTCCTACTGCCTGCTCATATCTCCCTCTCTCCTTCCCTCCTTCTTTCCTTCCTCCTTCTCTCCCGCCCTTCCTCCCTCCTTACTTCCCTTCCTCTCTTGCTCCCTCCCACCCTCTTTTCCCTCCCACCTTTGTCCCTTTCTACCTTTCTCCCTCTTTTCCTTCCTTCTTTTGTAGTTCAATAGTGTTTGAAAAGTATTTGCCAAGGTACAAATAGGACACTTCACTGATTACCTGACATTTTTACATGAGTTTGTCAGCCTTCTTGTCATTTGATAGACTCCAGTCTTCCTCGGAATATATTTTGAATAGCTTCTTCAAAGTTTGTTAGGAACTTTCTGGCCTTTAGTAATGTCCTCTAACATACCAGCTTCCTCTTCCCCACATGCCACCCTCAGATCTAATCTTCTATGTTCTAGTAGCTAAATCCCCCAAGTTTTGAGTCTGCCAATGCTCATGGGACTTCTTTAGAAAGTTTCTGAGATGAAAAATGTCAGCTTATGGCATTTCCTTGACATTATGTCATCTTAGTTTTTTCTGCAAACATTGGGCAATTCCTGGTTTTTACCTACTTAAAAAGAAGGGGTGGATGGGGGAGCAGGGGGAGGGAAGAGGGCTAATGGGACTTTCAGGGAGTGGGGAGCCAGGAATGGGGAAATCATGTGGAATGTAAATAAAAATAAAATATGGAATAAAAAGATAAAGTAAAAAAAAGTTAATTTAGTAGAGAGTAGCTATGATCAAAGTTTGTTGTGAATGTATATGATAATGTCATGGGTACGTTCATTATTTTGTAGAATTAATATTTTTATTATATTAATATGTAGGTTTAGATTTTTTAAAAGCTACTTTAAGAAGGGTTGCTAGATGCTTTATCCTCTCTTAATGCTCTAACCTGTCACCTATCAAAGGTAGTGGAAAGGAAAGGAAAGGAAAGGTTAATAGGGTAAAGGGAGATGCAGATATGTTTAGAAGTAGCTCTTTGGAGTGATTCCAATCTTTGTTGTCAGGACATCAGCAATTCAATTCACAGGAATGAGCAGTGATAGCTCAATCCACTTGCAAACATCATCCATGAATCAGCAGCTCCAGTTAGATCCAAAAGAATCCATGAGGCTCTGATGATAGGTTCAAGTCCACTGAAGTAGCTAGTAGCTGCCAGAACAGATAGAGAAGTTATTTGGTGAGTTTCTTTCTATGAAGTCACAACAAGTGATACAAACAAGAAGGCAAGGCAAACCAATGCCAGAGTTATATGGAAAGAATTGCAAAGCAATGCAAGGCAAACCAATGAACCAATTTGTTGGCTTTGTCCACTGTCTGTTGTGTTGTACTTTTTCCATACATCACAGGTCTTTTTAGGTATCTGCTCCAGCAAAACAGCAAATGCTCTTTCACCAGGTAGCTTCCAGAAAAACACCCCATGTCTGTTCTCAGCACAACATCCTCTCACATGTCTGCTTCAGCAAAATGTCCTCTCATAAAACAGTTTTCAAAAAAAATCATATGACACAATTGAGTCTCCAAAGAAATCAGAAAATTTCACTTCACTAATTATTAAATTTTAATTCTCCATGTTGCTGAAGTTAAATGTGAATAGGGAAAAGTTCATGAGACCTCTCTCACCCTAAACAAAGAACTTCAGGAAGCTAAGAGCTAGAAACAGTCTTCTTGAAAGAGCCCACAAATTGGTTATCCAGAGCTAAATGGGCAGCTCTGAAAACATATATGTAAGTAGCATTATACAGTCTAAGCAGGTTGTATTTAGAAATATATATGCATACACATATACATATGTGCATGCAATAACAATGACAAAAGAGGTCATGAATTTGAAAGATCAAAGAAAGGAATATAGGAAGGTTTGTAGGGAGAAAAGAAAGGGGAAATTACACAATTATAATCTAGCAAAATAAATAATGCCTATTTCATCTGACTCTCTGGACACTGCCATGTTAGTTCCCCTGCACTGGGTTGCTGCTACCCTCCTGGGCACCCACTACCCTTAGTGGGGTCAGCTGGGCCAGTCGGGCCAGCTGGATCTTATAGCTAAGAGAGCATCCAACTTCACTGTAGGGCATGTCATCTGTAGTGCCCTCACCAGTGCCTTTAGTGGGGAAGTCCAGCACAGTCCAGCAGGCCCCTGGCCTGTCCTGCCTCTCACCCACTGCAGATGGAGTCTTCTTGCTCCTATGAGATTAAGCCGTTCCCCAATTGCTCCACCACTCAGATCAACCTAACCCTTTGTGAGGGCTTCAAAAAGGCCCTAAAACAGTACAAATACAGTCACAGTCTGACCTGCCTGCCCAGAAGAGGCTATGGGCTTGCTCATACCCTAACCCCTCACTCTCACTGCCAGCTTAATGGAGATACGATGATAACTTTAGACTGGGAGTAAGGGTAATTCTTACCCCACAGTGAGAAGTCAAAAATTCAATTAATTAGTTTACTTTAGAACATAAAAAAAATTCACAAAAAGAAATAATTTAAAACTCTGGCCAGTTCAACAGTATTTAAAAATCCTAGATATGGGAGGAAGAAGGAAAGATGACATCACAACCCCACTGTTTAAATGCTGGTAGTTTATGTCTCAGCCCCTTTTCTGTTCAGTATCAGGTAATGGATGTCTGGACACATTAATGCCATGCTTTCTGCTGCCTTAAGTCCATGAGGACTGTCAGCATGTTCACATGCCTACTCCCTCCACACTCTGCTTTGGTTCCTGAAGCTACCTCTTTAATCCCAAGGACCCAAATACAATCAAGGAACACTGAAGGGATTCATCTCTACAACCATGGTCAAATATAAGATGAAGCGAGTTCAAGGGTATTGACTAGACTAGGACATTTCTGCTGGATTACACTCCAGGAAAAGAACAGCAGTTGGTCCTACTGATACAAGGAAAAGTACACATCTGTTGCCTGTGACTGCTTTCGTGCCTTAATGGCAGAGATGAACTACTATTATAAAGACTGCATGGAAGATGGCCTTGTTGGACATCAAAGGGAGGAGAGGCCCTTGGTCCTGAGAAGGCTCAATGCCCAGTATAGGGGAATGCTAAGACAGGGAATCGGGAGTGGGTGGGAGTGGGTGAGTATGGGGAGGGGAGAATAGGATGGGGTGTTTTTGGAGGGGAAACCAGGAAAGGGGTTAACATTTGAAATGTAAATAAAGAAAATATCTAAGGGGAATAAAAGACTACATGATCTACAGAGCGTGAACCTCTTGGCTATCTGTCTCTTCGCAAATGTTGGCTGAGCCTGTATCAAAAGCTATGTGTTTTTTGCATCTAATTCTTTAAAGATTCCACCAGCATTTCCATTTTATTTGCTGATGCTTGTTTGAGGGTTTCTTGTATGCATCTGACACATTTTGATCAATGACTTTCCTTTCATTTTCCAGCACTTCACCATTATACTCCACTGTAACTTCTTCCACTGTAATTTCTTCTGTTCTCCTTTTAAACACACGAGTCCTCTCAGTCCTGTCTGTATGGGCATGGGTCCAGGACCATCCACTAAAACACAGATGGTTTCTCAGGGGATGCATCCCTGAAGAAAACCGAGTTTACCTTTCACAGCATCCTTCAGTTGCCAATGGTTCTAGCAAGAGTGGAGACTTCATGTCACCCTTCCCCACTCATACTAGGGTTTAAGTGGTCTTTATCCTGTGTATGCGGTCACAGACACTGTGAGTGCATGTGTGTAACAGCACTGTCATGTTCACAAGGCACCATTGCATCTCACTCACCCACTGCTACTCTGAGCATTCACAGCATTTCTGGAAGCATCTTTAAACATCAGTTTGCAGGAACTTCCTCACTGTTAGTAATGTTCTCCTACCATTTTTTTTTCCTCATTCCAGCCTCAGCTCTAATCTGTGTTCCAGCAGCTGAATCTGAGTTTTAAATCTGTTGGTGCCCAGGGACTTCTTTGAGAAAGTTTCTGAGTGAAAAAGTCAAGTTATGACTTTTGCTTGACACCATGCCCTCGAAGGCTGCACACAAGACACTTGGAGTCACTCCTCACTATAGTAACTTTTTAAATGGATAAAATCTAGACCTTGTTCTGGTATGTGAAGACGAACTTCCATATAGTTTTGCTTGTGGTCACAGTATATCAGTATTTACTTACATGTGCTTATGTCTAATGTACAGGGTAGGACAGATAAAGGCATAGAAGATGATAACTGTAAATACTGAGATCTATAGTGTTTATAATGAAAATTCAAACTCTATAAGCTAGCATTTGGTGAAAGCAAATAAGAATTAGAATCCAGGAACTGAACTGGATAAGCTGCTGCCAAAACTTTGAAAAACACAATCATGGCAGATACATAGTATTTCACTGTGGCTTGTATTAAATTTTGCTTAACCATTCATTTACTAATGTGAAACACAGTTGTCAGAGATTTGGATTCTTCTATTTAAATGTAATATTGTGAGAAATGTTCTGACCTACACAGTTTCATGTTATTTCTTCATTTTTTTTCTTAAGACACATAAATAGATTTATTTTTTAAAAAAGTATGTGATCTTTGTTATATATCACCCAAATACTGTTTATTCTTCAGGCAGCTATAATTTATCCTACTACCAAAGATTCATCAGAATTTCTACCATAGATACCGTGTGTGTACTGTCTCGCTCATGTTCCCCTACCCCCACCCCCACCCCAGCTTTCTCTATATCTGCCCTGATTCTACCACTGTCTCCCCAGATCCGATAGTGTATAAAATATTCTCCTGGTTGTCAAGGAAACTATTTGATATTTATATTTTTCCCAAGGGATTAGATGCTTCCATGGGAACTTGGGCACTGTGTAAATGAATGCAAGTGAGGACGGACAAGGGCCTGGGTTTCAGGCAGAGAAGCCGTCAGCAAAGCAAGTACTGGAAAGTGACAGGTCTGCTTTTTAAAAAAATGTATCTATTCATTTTACATCCCGATTGCTAACCCCTCCCAGACCCTCCCTCATAGAGTCCCTCATGCCATCTCCCATCCCCTATTTCCCTCTCCTCCGAGAGGCTGGGCTGTCACCTGGGTATCCACATACCCTGGTACATCTAGTCTCTGCAGGAGGAATGGGTTCCATGGACAGGCAGCAGCTTTAGGGATAGCCCTCACTCCAGCTGTTGGGGGAACTACATGGAGACTGAGATACTCTCTTCTACATGTGTTCAAGGGGCCTCTGTCCAGCTCATATATGCTCTTATTTAGCTGTTCTGTCTCTGAAAGCCCCCAAGGATCCAGATTAGTTGACTCTGTTGTTCTTTCTATAGAGTTCCTATTCCCTTTAATGCCCTCAATTCTTCTCTTATCTCTTCTATAGGAGTCCAGTGCTCCTTCCAATGTTTGGCTGTGTGTCTCTGCATCTGTTTCAGTCAGCTGCTGGGTGGAGTCTGTCAGGTGACAGTTATACTGGGATCCTGTCTGCAAACATAAGACAGTATCAGCAATAGTGTCCAGGATTAGTGCTAGTCAGTAGGATGAGTCACAAGTTCGTTATCTGTTGGCCATTCTGCCAGTCTCTGTTCCATCTTTGTCCTTGCATTTCTTTTAGACAGGACAAATAAATTAGAGATAGGAGAAAGAGCCATAGGACCAGAAGAATGGATGCAAAGCTGCCAGGGATGCAGGGTGGAGGTTAGGGGAGATCTCTAGGACTTGCCAGAGACCCGGGATGGGGAGGCTCCTAAGAATCAATGCAGGTGACCAATGCATAACAGTGGGAATAGGGAACCTCCTGTAACCAGCCAGGACCCACAGTAGAGATATAAGGACACAAACTCACCCACAAAACTTTTAACTCAAGATTCGGGTCTGATGTTTTTAGCACAGGGTTGTGTTTTCTCAGTGCTAGTGGATAGACTAGCTGTAAGATGATATTCTCTATATTTGCCTTGAACCAAACAAGTGACTTAGTGTCCTTGGGCACCTGCCTACTAAATTATAAATCAAACATTATTACTTGATTATATACTTCCTCAGAATTCTAGTGTTAGTTATTCAGTTGCCATGCAACTTAAATAAACACAAACCCCATATAACTAGAAATAAAAACTATGTGTTACTAGGGTTGCAAACTTTTTCTTATACAGTGATAGACGGGGATTCTATATGCTATCAGTCTAAGTCTTTTCCTCCTAGAGGATAATTAATATAGCTAGGAGATTCATGAGGCTGTATGCCAATTGTGAAAGATTTAAAACTCCAAAGTTCTTGGTACTCTTAGCAGCTCACATGGATATAAATTGCTTTCCTGACCTTGGCTAGATTCTAGGGCATAGCCTGACTTTTCTCTTAAATTGTCGGGAGAACTTCATATAAAATTAGGGGGCAGATAAGTCATGTCAAGCCTGATATTGATACACAGAAGCGTCAAACCCATGTTCTTTATCAAGGGGCTGCCCTGTGCTCTTTTGGGTCAGCAAAGTGTGCGCTAGGACAGAACCCTGGACAGCTCCCTCAGGTGGCTGTGCTCAGATGGAAAGGCCCACAGTGGTTACTTTCTTCCCAGAGATCTCATTGCAGCAACTTTATCTTGCACAACTCAGTAGTTTTGTAAACTCTTTGAAACAAGGCCCATATGTCCCTACAAGACTACAAGTCTCTGCTATTCTTTATCCACTCCCGTGTCCCTTCTTCAAGGAAAGAAAATGTCCTCTTGATACTTCAGCGTTTAATACTATAATATTATTATTCATCATTTTCTTCAGTATTGTGTGAACCCCAATGTGGAATAAGTCTAAAATCGTATTTAAAAGTATATTTCAGGATCTTTTTTGCTAAATGTGGCTACTCTTGGGTTACATTTCCTTGTAAAATTATTTGGCTTTTCTTCATGTTCCTACTGTATTTCACTTGTGGCAGGGGTAGATTGTATTTGGAATCAGACTGTGTGGGTTTGAATCCTGGTCTCAGCTCTTATGAGATGACTATGGCAACTGCCTGGCATCTTTGTACCTCAGTGTATTCATCTGCAAAATAGACTAGTTTTCCTATGTCTGCCTTTTGAATGAGATAGTGCTTGTAATGAGCTTAGGGCTTTGTGCTTCTCCTCCACCACAGGTTTGTGTTATTAATAGGATTCACTAAATTTGAAGCTTCTTTAAAAGTGAGTTTTGGTTCATATAAAATTTTGGTTTTCTGCTAGTAGTGAGACATTGCCAACATTTACTGAATGTGATTGGCGTGTGAGGTTTGGAAGGTTCATATTGCCAAAGAGCAAAATCATTGAGCTTTTTTGGTTAGTGTTATCCTCCTCTCTGGAGTGCAGACTCAGGGGCAGTGGGGCTGTGCCTTACTTAATCTGGTTTCTAAGTTTTCCAAGAAGCAGACCAAATATACCCCAAGTGAATGAAGACTGAATGGGTAATAGTTATGGAGGAAGAACTGTGCTTCAAAAGCCACAGACAAATGCTACCCCTCAAATCACCTTAGAAAGCTGGTTCTTCTGGTCCTTCTAAAGGCCTCCTCAGTTGCAATAGAGGACACCCCTTCTCTCCTTACCTATGCTGATTATAGCCATAGTTTTATTCAAATGGTGACTCAGGTCCTGCTGGAATATGACCCTGTCACTGACATTATCTCTAGTAATTTTAACAAACGTGATCAGTTAACCTCTGCTTGACCCAATGCTAAGATCTTTAGAAAACTGTTTCAGGGATCATGGCAAGAATGTGACCTTCATCTTTCATTCCAGGTCCATAAAATGAACCACTGAATGTTTACACCACCCTGATAGTCTGAGAGTCTCTAGCAGATTGAAGCTGAGTGTGGGAGTACCAGAATAAATACCGTGGCTTTAAGCTTTGACTGCAATGCTGGGCTGCCCAGGCTCCTGGCAGCATTGTTTCTCATAGCTTCTGGTATCCCTGCAATGTTCCTACAAGTTGATGTGAGATTCCCATTTGGGTGATACAGAAGATTCACTGATATGACGGACTTGTATTGTGGGTTTTCTCAGTAGGGAAAGGCATTAGTGGCTCTAACAAAAATCTCTGCCGTTCTAAGAGCCCATGGCGTTTGGTCTCCATTGCAATATGGTCCTGTTACCAGCCACAACACAGCAGAGTGAGGCTTATTCTACCTGGCAGGGAATCCCATCTCTTCTTTCAGCTTGCTGCTCTATGGGACAAGCCCCCCTGAAATATGCTTTTCATGCACACTTAAATATTTTATGTTAATAGTGATTGAAGTCAGATTTCAAGTAATACTTCCTGCAGTTTATTGGCCCAGTTAATTTAACATTAAGAAAGAAACTGAACGAATAAAAGTATTGCACATTTCCATATGCAAATGTGTGCCCGGAGGAAGCTGTTAGATGTGGGGCGATCAATAAATTCCAGAAATTTAGTAGCATTGCGCATGACTCTGACATTAACTCCCCCAGATTTTAGGGCTTGCTTTAAACGTCTTTCTTCCCCCACCGCCTTCCTTCCTAGGACATGATGTTTTCTTGTGCTCTGAGGATGCACTGTAGGTGCCATTTGTGAGCAATGGGCTTCTGGCTCCTGGGGGATTAGTAATTGCTTAGTTCTGACAGGTGCTCATTGCAGGGCCTCATTTCCTACACAGCATCCCCATCCATCTCAGCCTCAGAAGTAATCCTGCCAGGAAGAAGAAAAGGTCACAGCCCAGGGGAGCGATTCCTATACACAATCCTGATCAACACAGAGATTTCAAAAAGGTGACTCAGGGGCCATGCTGGGGGCTGTGGAAGTGGGGATGGATGTGAGGGAGTTGAAGGAACCCATAACACTCCAATATTTTTGACTCTTATATATCTTAAATGTTACCTTAGAAAAGGATTTCTCTGTTAATTGAAAAGTTAAAAGTCACTGACATGAAATAGGAAAGGAGCTACCACCAAAAACAAACATTGATTTCCCCCGTGTACTTTGTACTACTAAATCCCAGGTCTGTATCATCTCATTTAATCCTGTAATTGATTCTTGAAAGTTTCTGTCATTTTGATTTTAATCAATGAGGAAGATAATGCTTAGTTACTAAGTCACTTGATCATAGTCCCCATACCAGACATCACACACCATCATATCTTTCTCTTACTCCTTGCAGCCAACACACATGGAAATCTGCGGGCTCATATCAGCTTTAAGACACTGAAGTGTGAATAAGACAGACTTGGCTGGACTCTCATGGGGCCCATTAGTTAGATGATCTGAATCCTGACCTATGTGGTGCATAAGGTAGCATCTCTTATACCATATTTTCTCTAAACACCAAACTCTGTGGCTTTCCTTTGTCTCTGAGGGAGACGTCTACAAAGGAAACATTTTCTATCTCAATACAGAGATAATGAAAGAAACAGATGGGCTCTAAATATGGCAGCATTGCTTACTTCCTGTGGCATGTGTGGACAAGGAAAAACTCATAACATGATAGATTCTTTACTAAGACTAGGAGAGCTCCTCTGTTCTCTGCAGTGGTAGGGCCATGCACAGGAAACTCAGAACAAATCTCATTCCCATATTAAGCCATGACTGGTCTTAATGCAGTGGGAAGCACTTCTAGCTGTTAGACAAGAGAAAATTGATTCAAACCTTGAATCCCTTGGTATCTTTGGGAAGGAAGCGCATTCAATTCATTTCCCATCTGTAAGTGATTTATATGGTTCTTCTCTGGAAGAAATTCTTGATTCTTAGTTTGTAATTTCAGTGGGGTTTGAGGATAAATTTCAATTTCCTTATTCAATATATTTTCTACAAGTGTAGATATTTTTGCACATGCTATTATTTTATTTTTACTATTATTATTATGGTGTCTCACTATGTAGTCCAATCTTGACTCAAAAATCATCATATTATTGCCTTAGCTTTTTCATCTTTTTAAAGACTTGTTTTTTATTCATGTGGTGTGTATATGTGTGTGTGTATGTGTGTGTGTGCTCACAAACATGTATATAAAACATGTATGTAGGAGTATGAAGAGGCCAGAACAAGATGTTGGTTTCTTTGGAGCTAGAGTTAAGATGCTTGTAAACTGTCTAATATGCTAGGGACTGAACTCCAGTCCTCTGAATGAGTAGCAAGCATTTTTAACTGCTATGACATCTCTTCAACCCCTGCCTTGCCTTTTTGACGTCTGAGATTACAGACATGTTATACTACTCCTGGGTGGGAGTTTAGTTGTTGCTTTCTGTCTCAAACCAACAAAAAGAAATAAATTTTACAGTGTATTAAGATTTATAAGCATGCACACATATCAGAAACAATCCTACCATTTACATGACACACTGTGAGATCTTCCACTTTCTTCTGATCTCTCCTGTGAGATCTTCCCTGGTATTTCATCCTCTCTGTAGAGGATGAAATATTTTCTCTCTTTGTAGAGGATGAAATATTTTCATATTGGTAGAAGCCTTGACTATGGTCGAGTAAGTCAGTTTCCTAACCTAAGCTTTGTGCCATGAGGCCAGATCACCATGGAGATTTTCTCAAGGTCAAAGGTTCATGAGGATGTATAGCCAGCTCTCTTATCTGTGAGTCTATACACATTGACTCAACTAGCCACAGATTTAACATGCAAAAATATTGCCACCCTACTTGTAAATTACATACCTTCTCTTGTCAGTGTGCAAAAGAAAGCAACAACACTCTGCCCGACTAGGCTTGTATTGGGTATCATAAGCAATGTGGCAAGAATTTGAAGTATAAAAGAAGTGTGCAGTCAGGTGTGAATGTAACAATTTTACATAGGGGAGCTAAGTGTCTCTGGTTTTCTATATCCTGCAGAGGGCAGAGTAAGTCCTGAAACCAGTTCTCTCTGGTTACTGAGCAAGAAGCATGATTTTCTTCTGTAGACAACTAACACTGTTCCCTGCTGCCCTCTGGGACAGCATTCTTTCCTCTGACTAGTCAGGCAGTTCTCCCAATTTCCTGCTTTCCCTCCATGATACCATTAGACCCTCTGCTCCTACTGAAGTGAGTTCAAAGTGCCCCCTTAGGACAGAAGTGCAAGGCACCATTGTATGAAGAAGCGATTGGCCCATCCCGTCTGGAATTAAATGGCTTCACTCCGTCAGCAAAGGACTCTTTAAAATGCTCTAATGCGTGGAGCTTAACTGGGGAGAAAAAAATAATCAC
Organism: Apodemus sylvaticus; assembly: GCF_947179515.1. Taxonomy (NCBI): domain Eukaryota; kingdom Metazoa; phylum Chordata; class Mammalia; order Rodentia; family Muridae; genus Apodemus; species Apodemus sylvaticus. Next base: position 163,711,911 of record NC_067472.1, on the reverse strand, counting down.
CCACATTTGTCAGTATACAACAATGGAATAGAATGCTTGCAGTTTGTGGAGTGGCTCATTAGTATCAGATTAGCCTCCCTTCAGCCTGATAGAGAAATTATCATGGCATCGTAAATTTATAAACTGAAGCTGAGGGCACCAAAGACTGGGGGTATTCAAGCAGTGACTGGCACAGCACAGAGCAGAATGGTGTACTTCAGGCTCGCAGGACATACTCTTTGTGAAGTGCTTTCTTATAGGAGCCTTGCCTCATGGCTTGAGGATAATGGCAATGTTTGCTGCATTTCTGATCTCTTTCATTCCTGTAGGTTTTGAGAATATTTCATTTTTTGTGCCTGTTATCATTTGCAATCCATTGCTATGATAAACACCATGACCAGTTGGAACTGGGAAGGAAAGGGTTTATTTCATCCAGATGTGCACTTGCAGATCACAACTGGTCATTGAAGGAATGCAGGACAGGAGCTCTAGAAAGAAATGAAGCAGAAATGGCATGCTGCTTGCTGACAGCAGTGGCCCGAATCCTCCTACAACTATCATCCTTCAAGAGAACATTTCACAGGGCTGGAGAGATGGCTGAGTGGCTAATAGCATTGGTTGCTCTTTCTTTCAGAGGATCCAGGTTCAAATCCCAGCACCCATGTGTCAGCTCACAACTGTCTATAACTCAAGCTCCTGTGGATTCTACTCCTTCATACAAAATAAATGAGTTAAAAGATAGATAGATAGATAGATAGATAGATAGATAGATAGATAGATAGATGGATAACCTTTCATAGACATAGCCAATCTGACAAGTGAAGACTTTCAACTAAAGTCTCATCCCAGCTGTCAGTCAGGCTGTATTATGTTGAGAATATAAACTGATCAGGGCAATCGAATTCTAAGTGACCTTGGAACCATCTATGTGTTTGCTGAGAGACTTAGCTAAGTTGCTCTTCTACTTAACCACAATTATTACTTTGGGTAAGCATTCCTGATTTGCCTGACTTGTGTCCAAGGTAACTGCTCTTTTTCTTTGGATCTTCACTGACTAAAACCAGTTCTGAGTGTATACTTTGCTGGGCTGATTTCCAGTTTCTCTGCCGTATTTCCCTGGTTTGTTTTACCCTCTAAAATTACACATGTTTACTCTCTGATACCTTCTGTAATATACAGGTTCTGCAGAAGGTAAGAAATGTGTCTTCATCATCATTCTGTCCCAGAAACCTTAGCCCAATTGGACAGAGTCAAAGCACAATGAATGTCATAGAAATTAAGGCTATGGTTGGCTATATCTCTTCTTTCTCTGATTATCAAAGTGGATCTTCTATCATTTCCTGCTTCTGGGATCTATTTCTAACTTAAATGTTTGCCTTCTTTTCAAGATACTGCATTCCGAAAGTAAGGCTAATACTTCATTTAGGATGGTAACATTTAGTATTTAACCTTTGTGTATTTTTTGGTATTGGATGTTTGGTTCAAATTCTTTTATTTTATCCCTATGAAACAAACATTTTTAACCTTTTTTTTCTTCAAGGAAGACCCACAGCTTAAAGCCAGAGCTATATCCAGATTGTTTTGTTTTGTATTTGTTGTTTGTTTGTTGTTGTTTTATATTTTTTAAGTTTTCTGTTACTATGACAAAATACATGAAGGAAACTCTGAGGGATGAAAGGTTTCTTTTGGCTCATTGTTTCAGGAGCCTCAGTCCATGTGTTTCCAGCTCTTTTGGGTTGGGCCTAAAGTAAGATTGATTATTATCGTCTCAGAAGCATGTGTGGAAGGGACTGCTCCCTTCATGCTTGCCATGAACAAAGAGAATGCAAGAGAAAGGGCTTTGGAAGTGATGTGCTTTGGCATCTCCTTTGGCAGGACACACCCATCTGAATTCTAACAGAGCTGGGTGGAAAGATGAGGCAGCAATTGAAAGAAAGGGCTTGCTGTCTTCCAGAGGTTCAGAGTTCAGTTCCCAGCACCAACATATAGCAGCTCACAACTCCAATTCCAGTTCCAGGATATCTAGCGCCCTCTTCTGCCCTCTGTGAGCATGTGCACAGACACATGCACATAGCCACACATATACTCAAACACATACACATCAATAAGTAGTAAAATAAATCTTAAGAACTTGGATTTTTCTTTATGTTCTGTATTTTTATGTCACTGAGTTCTGCTTAGAGTATTACTTAGTTAAATGTTTCAAAAATTAATAACTGAACATTTAAGTAGTTTTAATTTTTATTTATTTTCATTTTGAGACAGGGTTTCCTGTAGTTTAGCTAGCGAATTCCTTATGTAGTCAAAGATGACCTTGAACTTCTGATCTTCCTGCCTCCACCTTCCCAGAATAGTATTATAGGTGTATATTACCACTTCAGGTCAATGTAGTGCTTCAGAACAAACCCAGGGATTTGTGCATGTTAGGCAAGTACTATACCACCTTTCTTGCTCAAATCTCAATTTTAAGAGTAATACTATTGATTTTTAAAAAAGTTTAAAAAGCTCTTTTATTTCTCTTACGTTTTCTTTAGAAACTGAGGTGGAGGCAAAAGTACCAGCTTCTTTATCACAAATTAAAAGTTTTCAGTAATATTACTGTTTAGTTGGTGCCCGTAGGTTCAAAACAACATAACACTTCTAAGAAAAGAGGAAACTCATGCATGGTCCACTTAAACAATGGACACATCTGTGGAGAAATCTGTTAACTGTGTGCTCTGAGAAATCCTCCTAAGGATGGATAGCTGATCTGTCACTTGCAGCATGCTTGACATGGTGTTAAAGAATGCTGACCATTCCAAGTTTATTCCTGTCTTCATCTACAAAGAACTGAAGGGGACAGTGGCAGAGTAGAAAGAGATAAAAGGGAATTAGAAGTGTGTGGAGGGGGACAAGAATGAAGACACATTGTAGAGAAAGGTCCTGGGAATGGCTAATTTGTATCTGGAATGGTATTTCTAATTTTCTTCCTGTTAAAGAATATACTGAAGGGGTTAGAGATATACCGAAGGGGTTAGAGGTATACCTCAGGGTCTAGAAAGATGGTTTAGTGGTTAAAAGTGCTTTCTACAGGACCAGAGTTTAGTGCTAAGCACCTATTTTAGGAAGCTCATAGCCGTGTAATCATAGCTCCAAGGAATTGATACTCTTCTGGCCTCGGTGAGTGAACAGACACACACACACACACACACACACACACACACACACACATTTCTTTCTCTTCCTTCTCTCCTTCCTTCCTTCCTTCCTTCTCTCTCCCCTCTGTCCCTCTGTCCTCCCCTCCCCTTCTTTCTTTCTTTCCTTCTTTCCTTCCTTCCTTCCTTCCTTCCTTCCTTCCTTCCTTCCTTCCTTCCTTCCTTCCTTCTTTCTTTCTTTCTTTCTTTCTTTCTTTCTTTCTTTCTTTCTTTCTTTCTTTCTTTCTTTCTTTCTTTCCTTCTTCTTCTTTCTTTCTTTCCTTCTTCTTCTTTCTTTCTTTTCTTCCTTCTTTCCTTCTTTCCTTCCTTCTTTCTTTTCTTTCTTTCTTTCTTTCTTTCTTTCTTTCTTTCTTTCTTTCTTTCTTTCTTTCTTTCTTTCTTTCTTTCCTTCTTTCCTTCTTTCTTTCTTTCCTTCTTCTTCTTTCTTTCTTTCTTTTCTTCCTTCCTTCTTTCCTTCTTTCCTTCCTTCTTTCTTTCTTCTTTCTTTCTTTCTTTCTTTCTTTCTTTCTTTCTTTCTTTCTTTCTTTCTTTCTTTCTTTCCTTCTTTCCTTCCTTTCTTTCCTTCCTTCCTTCCTTCCTTCCTTCCTTCCTTCCTTCCTTCCTTCCTTCCTTCCTTCCTTCCTTCCTTCCTTTCTTTCTTTCTTTCTTTCTTTCTTTCTTTCTTTCTTTCTTTCTTTCTTTCTTTCTTTCTTTCTTTCTTTCTTTCATTCCTACCAGGTCTGCCTTGCTTTCTGAAAAGACAGGACTATAATCATCTACCTGTTTAAAGGCACATTTCTAATCTGTTTTCACAATGGACTATTCTTTCTGTTTTACTTTGTGTCTTTTGAATGGAAATTTATTTTTGTTTTTAAAGAGCAAAAACGTTGAGAAATGTTTTAAACTATGGAAACATGCAGATATAAGCTGAAGTCTTTCATTGAGAGGCAATTCTGTAACTAATTCCCTTGCTGATGATGGTTTCTCTCACATACATCATATTTTGTTAAAATGAGTATATAACTCCACTTTCTAATTTTTCTCCCTAGATTAGGCATTCAGGTTGTCTCTAGTGCCACTGGATGAAGAATAATGCCCAGAGCATTGCTGCTACACTGATCTCTGCCCACATCTCTGATTCATTTTCTCTGAATTGATGTTGAATTGAAAGTCTAGACCTGAGATTTTCCACAGAAGTGAAACCAGTTTAATCTCTCCCATCATGCTGTGAGGGTTTATTAATAATTTATTTATTTATTCTTCCCCACCCCACTATCAACAATGAGTATTTTATCCTATATCTGTTGCCAATTTTGTGGTTAAAATAAATACTCCAATATTTTAAAGTGAATCTTCGATTTCTTATGTCACAGATGCTTTATTTCTGTTTGTGTGATTTATTATTATGTGCTTTAAGTTTCTAGTGTATATTTAAAATAATATGCACACAATTTACATGTAGCAAAATGCATAGATCATAAGTGTGCTATTCAATAGGTTATAAAACTTCAAAAACTGGGGGTTATAGACTGTTCATGGTTAAGAGCACTTTCTAATCTTGCAAAGACCTGGGTTTTGTTTTACATCGCCACACACAACCCCTGTATCTCCAGTTTCAGCTGACCTGATGCCCTCTTCTGTCCTCTATGGGTACTAGTTGTGATACAGTGTACATGCTTATGTGCAGGCAAGCACTCATGCACATAAGTTAAAAATAAACAAAGCTTTGAAAAGTCCACATACTTGCTTAATTCTCTGACTGTAGATTTTATTCTAACATCCCAGAAGTTTCCTGGTGCCCTACCTCCTCAGTCCCACTCAGAGGCAATAGCTGTCTTGATGTCTTTCAATAGGATTTTTACTCTAGAACTTAATATATGAATAAAGTGTGTGTCTATTTTATGCCAAGTTGCTTATCTCAAGATGAGATTCTTAGGTTCATCAGTATGGGTGGCTTTATCCATACTTTAATAGTACCAATCTCATTTTATGGCTGGATAGTATTTAATTATGTGAGCCACCACAATGCATTCATCTATTCTTTTATTGATAGATGTATGAATTTTAAATTTAGTGGATTTCATGTTTGGTCTCTTGGTTTTACATCTCAGTTTTGCTGTTTATCTCTCCATTGCACTGTTTCCATGGATCTTTTTTCTTACCCTCCTTCTATATGATCCATGTATTTTTCTGTTCATTGTTCTCCATATTGTTAGGTTATCAGTTACATTTCATTTTAGTTTTTAGTAGTTGTTCTATTGCCTATAAGATGCATCTTTGACTTACCATGAAGAAAATTTAGATACTCACATGTTTAGGTATGCTATAACGCTGGGAATAAGTTCATTTTTATTTTAACTTGATAAGTTGTGGAAAAGCATGCAATGATGTAAAACAATGGGCCTTGTTTCATATGTCAGCCATAACTTGAAATCTTTTACTTCCGTGTTTTCATATCATTCTTTAAAGTAAAATAGTTTCATTACTTTTTAAGAATTTTATGACATGCACACAGCATAGTTTGGTTATATTCACACACTCCTATTCCTCTCTGTGTATCCTTTCAGATAGGAACCCACATGTTCCCACACACTCCAGACTGTGTGCCCATTTGCTTTTCTATTTTAAACTAATCACCAAGTATAGAGTGTGTGCTGCCTGTATATGCATGAGTGTGTGCCCATTCACTGCAACAGTGTCAACCTATCAGGAGTGACACTCTCCCTCCCTGACATTCCCTCCCCAAGAAGTCATCAACTGTCAAAGACTTAGCTAGTCACAGGAAGCTCATAGCTTACAACCCTTGTTGGAAAGCAACTGGTTTGGTCTTGTGCAGATAGAATTGCTCTTGTGAGTGCCTGAGTGCAGGGGTTCTGTCAGTTCTGAAGGTTCTGCTTCACTCTGGTCCTCTCTGACCTCTGTCTCATAGTACTTCTGACTCCTCTTGTGTGGTAAAGACCCGCTTCCTGTAAGTTCACATTATCCTTCCATCTGAAGAGCTTCCTGAAACTTCCATGAGGGCAACAGTCCCTCATGGTGGAGTCACAACTCCAGTGTACAACATGCTGTTTAGTTGCACATTTTTGAAGTATGTCCTCATAAAACGTCATCCCTGCTTTGACCCTTAAAGGATGTTTTTCTTTGTCTTCTCTTTGAAAATAGAATTCAGACTGAAAATCTCCCTTTTGTGATCGGGTGTTACATCCACTTACAGTAAATATTGCTATGTATTTGAGCTGGATTTGTGACTGCTTTTTCATCTTTTGGTTTTTATTTTATTTTTGTTTTTGTATGTCTTGTATCCTTTTTTAAACTCTGATTCTTATTAGTATTTTTCTTTTGCATTAAGTGAATACTTCCTACTGTAACATTTTAATTACCTTAATAATTATTTTGTCTCTATGTTTTGAGTTATTTTTAATTGGTTGCCTTTGGGCTTACCATATGTATCCAGTGAAAGTCTTTGCCTGATTAATACTAATTTAATTCCATGAGACATAGGGCTCTTAGTTTTCTATTGCTTTATTCCTGTGTTTTAATTTTGTGGCCGTTATTGTGATACATATTTATATGTATATTTATTACAAACAAAGCATTATAACCTTATAATCTTTCTTCCTAAAATTTCATGTTTTTAAAAGTATTTGGGAGAAGAAAGTAGGGAAATTATACCATGTATCTTTTATTAAAATTGTTTTATTTACTATTTTTTGTTCCTGTAGATTTCTGTAACCATTTATTACAATTTTCTGCTCCCACTCACCTTCTTCCTGTAGCTCTTCTTAAATATATATTTGCATATGTGGTAGTTTCAGTAATATAGTCTCATTAATATACTTAGATAATTATATTTTCAATGTGTCTGGAGTAAAATAATGAAATATACATTTATACAAGCTTTCATAACTATAATTACCTTAACTGTTTTTTTTTTTTTTTGGTTGATCTTATGGGAGGGTCTTTTGGGGTCACTTGCTTTTATGTCAGATTTTTTCTTTTTTTTTAAATTGTGTTTAGACATATTTATTTTATCTTGTGAAGTTTTACCTACATATATATATGTCTACCTATGGACCTGGTGCCCACAAAGTCAGAAGAGGGAGTTGGAGCCATTGAAACTGGAGTTACACCAGTTTGTTACCATAGGGCTAAAAACTGAACCTGGGTCCTCAATAAGAGTAGTCAGTGTTCTGTTGTGTGACAGACTTTCCTGGGGGTGGATGTAGCATAAATATGTCTACTTAGCCCAGATAGGGAGCTCACAACAGAGCAAAATGCATTTACCACCAAGGTCTGATGTAGTGAACCAATGAGTTTTGTTGAGGTTACTTATAGTGTTATGGGGTCTGTTTAAATCCAACACAACTCAAACACCTGGTCCATGCAGGTGAAAAAATTTATTGTAATCAAGTCACTACCATTTGATCATGGTCACAGAACAGACTTGGGACCTGAACTTCAACCCTGAAAAGAAATTGCACAACATATTTAAAGGACCATACCACAAAGCAAGGGTGAGATCTAGCATTGTTCAGTCATATTTTTATTAGATATATTCTTTATGTACATTTCAAATGATTTCCCCTTTTCTGGTTACACCCTCCCCCCAAAGTTCCATAAATCATCTCCCCTCCCCCATTCCCCAATCAACCCCCTCCTGATTCCCTGTCCTGGTGGTTCCCTACACTGCTGCATCAAGCCTTTATAGGACCAGGGACCTCTCCTCCCTTTGATGTCCAACAAGGCCATCCTCTGCTGCCTATGCATCTGGAGCCATGGATAACACCATGTGTACTTTCTGGTTGATGTCATATTTTGACACAAGGAATTGGGCAAGGGAGTTTCCTTCAATCAGGAAAATCCTTTTCCCTTTTAAATATATGGCCTCTTTTTAATTATTATTAACTGTTATTACATGCATATATAGTCCTAAAAACCCAAATATAACCTGCTCCATATACTTCATATTCTCCAGCCCCAGCAAATCAGCTCACAACAGGATTTTCTTCATTTCACTTTCCTGAGAATCATTTTAATTTTTCTTAATTTCTAAAAATCAGTTTTGCTGGATTCAAGATGTGTGACAGTTTCATTTTTTCAGTGCCTGTGGTAAGGGGTCAGTGGCTAAGGTTGTCCGGAGTCTCTGATGTATGAGGACACAGTTGCCTTTGCTACTCTCTAGGTGGCTTCTCAATTATCTTCCATTTTGAATGGTTTTAGTCCTGTGTGCCTGAGCATGTATATCTTAGAGTTTGTTGAGACTTATGCATATGTAGACTATTTTAAAATAATATTTCAGACATTTGACCTGTTATGCCTTAAAATTAAGGCCCTGCTTCCCTTGCTGATATGGAAGTGGTCTGAGAAAGTTATCACTTGCCAATATCTTACGGCCATCATAGAACACATATACATTCAGCGGAGTGACCCAGCCCCTGGACATGTGCCTTTAAAGCCAAGAAAACCTGCCACTTTGCTGAAGTTGTTTATCAGCTATAGGAGTTCTCTAGTGGAGTTTTTTGGTTCACTTAGGTAGACTATCATATCATCTGCAATAATGATAGTTTGACTTCTTACTTTCCAATTTGTATCCTTTTGACCTCCTTATGTTGTCGAATTGCCCGAGCTAGTACCTCAAGTACAATATTGAAAAGATAAGGAGAAAGGGGGCAGCCCTGTCTAGTCCCTGATTTGAGTGGGATTGCTTCAAGTTTCTCTCCATTTAGTTTGATGCTGGCTACCGGTTTGCTGTATATTGCTTTTACTATGTTTAGGTATGGGCCTTGAATTCCCGTTCTTTCCAAGACTTTAAGCATGAAAGGATGCTGAATTTTGTCAAATGCTTTTTCCGCATCCAATGAAATGGCCATGTGGTTTTTTTCTTTGAGTTTGTTTATGTAGTGGATTGCATTGATGGATTTCCATATATTGAACCAACCCTGCATCCCTGGGATAAAGCCTACTTGATCATGGTGGATGATCGTTTTGATGTGTTCTTGGATTCGGTTGGCAAGAATTTTATTGAGTATTTTTGCATCGATGTTCATAAAGGAAATTGGTCTGAAGTTCTCTTTCTTTGTTGGATCTTTGTGTGGTCCAGGTATCCCTCAACAGAAGAGTGGATGCAAAAAAATGTGGTATATATACACAATGGAGTACTATTCAGCCATTAGAAACAATGAATTCATGAAATTCTTAGGCAAATGAATGGAGCTGGAGAACATCATACTAAGTGAGGTAACCCAGACTCAAAAGATGAATCATGGTATGCACTCACTAATAAGTGGATATTAACCTAGAAAACTGGAATACCCAAAACATAATCCACACATCAAATGAGGTACAAGAAGAACAGAGGAGTGGCCCCTTGTTCTGGAAAGACTCAGTGAAGCAGTATAGGGCAAAACTAGAACAGGAAAGTGGGAAGGGGTGGGTGGGAGAACAGGGGGAGGTAGAGGGGCTGATGGGACATTCTCGGGAAGTGGGAGTCTAGAAAAGGGGAAATCATTTGAAATGTAAATAAAAAAATATATCAAATAAAAAAAAAGACAATCAAAAAGCCAAGAAAACTTGTAGACATGAGATGATGTGGTTCTGTCATGATGAGGCACACCCTTTTACCATGAACATTACAAAAACCAACAGCATGACTTTATCTGCACATAAATATTAGGTAGATGTACAATACATTTACAAACTAGGATTGCGACACCCTACTATCAAGAATTATGAGCTGAGTCAGGAAAGATGAGTTCTTGTTACTTGCAGCCTGAAAAATTCATTCTTTGGTTGTCAAGGTAGAAGGTGAGAACTAACTCAGTTTTTCCTCTGATTGCTTCACATGAACTATCACAGATGATTTATCATGTATGTGCCTCCCCCATCTCCTCTTACACACATGCATACATACATGCATGCACTCACACTTGCATACACAGACACACACAGACACACACAGACACACACACACACACACACACACAAATAAGTGTACTTATTGTCCAAAATTATATTACTATGCATTTCTAAATTACATGTTTAGCTAGCATACAAATTATTATATTCCCTGTAACATGGCCAGGTATGTCATAGAATATTATAATTTGATTACACTTAACCCTATCATCTCTCACACTCTCATCTCTTATCAAAAGGGGGGTGAAGTTGAGGTTTCTCCTGCGTAAATAGAATACCTTCTGCTTTCATGTCACATAATAATATTTGTATATTCACACAAGAGAAAACTGTATTTGCCTTTCTTTTTTTCAATGCCTGCTTGTTCCTCATGCAGTCTCCATCTACTTTAAATCATATCTAAATGATATATATTTAAAATATAATAAATAGATTTGTTAATATGTTAAATACATTGAATTTTAAATATACTTTAAAATATAAAAATATATTTAAATCTATATTATTTAAATAATATGTAATAAAAGAATATATAAATTTAAATATATTTTAAATAGATGGTATAGATATATGTCCTATATTTTAAAACCTAGTATCAACATAGAGCTTTGATGTAACAACAGAGGAAACTTGTTTACAGGTATGTCTCCAAGGCATCCTAGATAAGCACATTATTGGGAAGGCAACAATGTTGCACTCATCAGTTTCAATTCACCACCATTATGACCTTGCAGGTCACTTCCATGTATATGGCCTGTTCTGTGAGTGTTTTCTTCCATTCTTTCTTTGTCTGCTTCTTATATTCATTATATACATTGCTGCTTTTCATGGTGTCTTTCACGCCTCCAAGGCCCTGCTCATTATGACTCTCCTTGCTGCAGAGTGAGCTTCCTTCCTATCTCCACATGGTTGATTCCTCTGCGAAGTCACATCCATTTTAGTCCACCCTGCTGCCCATCCTCACATCTCATTCATAGTAGCATTCCACTCCAGAATCCCTTCTGATTCCCTTCACCTTCATAACTATTTCTCAACTTATGGAGATGCACACATCAGGCCTGCCTCTGCTTCTTGCAGCATGACTCTGAGTCCTTGAATTTGTTGTCACCGTGTTGAAGTCTTTATTCAGTGTGATATCCAGGCTTTCTTGAAAGTAGCTCCAGTTCCAGATGTTTAAATTTTTTGGTATATGGGTCACACTTTTCTATTTCCCTGCTTGACCCATAATTTTTCCTTTGAGGAAAAGTGGTCATTTTAGATAATAAATCACAGTGACACCAAATAACCCATACCTCCAGGATTTTGTTTTATTCTCTCTGTGTGTGTGTGTGTGCGTGTGTGTGTGTGTGTGTGTGTGTGTGTGTGTGTGTGTGAGAGAGAGAGAGAGAGAGAGAGAGAGAGAGAGAGAGATTAGTTAAACTATTTTAGTGGAATCCATTCATTTTCATTGTAGAGTTTGTTGTGGTTCCTCCAAAAATACAGATTGAGCATGCCCATTGGCTTCCTCCTGAAAGGATATTCAAGGCACATAGACTCTCATTCTCTGATCTCTCACAAGATGCCTACTTTTACTATTAACATAGTAATATTATATTATATATTAATATTATAGTAATACAGTAACTGATGTGGGAGTTAGTTTGATTGCCAACTTGATGCAATTTAGATTACCATGGAAACACACATTGGAAACATCTCTGAGAGTATATGAACAATGCTTAATTACGAAGGGAAGGGCCTCACTGAGTGTGGGTGGTATTATCTGTGGCCGGCAATCCTGGATGACAGAATCCAGAAGGAGAGAGCCAGTCTAGCAATAGCATTCGCGTGTCTGCTCTCTCCCTACACACATCATGTGACTAGCTTTCTGAAGTCCTGCTGCTAGGCTGTCCTTGCCACAATGAACTATATCCTCTAACTGTGAACCTGAAGAAATCCTTCCTTCCTGAGGTGCTTCTCTAGGAATTATGTTACAGCAACAGAAAAAGTATCTGTCACAGGTGGTCATCAGACCCTGGCAGTTTGCAGTTTCTCCATTGTCCTAGGCGTTGCCAAGGGAGATAAATCTCTGCAAATTAACCCAATTAAATTCAGCCTTTTGTAGGGGAATTTTCTTTTAGACTAATCTTTGAAGATATCCTTCCTACAAGAGGCCTCTCTCTCCTCCTTCACGCTATCTTCTACTTTCTTTTGAGTTCACAACCAGTCTCTTTACTTCATCCTAGATGGAAATCTCCAGATTCTTACTCATTGCTTATCATGGAAACATTCATGGGTTCTGAGAGAACCCTAAAGCTTGAAATTCCTGACATTGTTTTAAGCAAATTCAGTTATTTGGGAGGAATGGGTTTAGATTCTTGGTGTCTGACTATATGCTGAGAGCTTTGTTCACAGAGACTTCTCTTTGTGTTCAGAGGTAGATGGGGACAGCGTGCAGAACCATCCTTGAGTATACTATCTCTTATTCCTATCTCTTCTGATTCCTCAAATGCAAAACTTTGTCTCTAAACCTTGGGAAGCTGGTGTGCTCCGCTGAGCTTTCCTTATCCTAAACTCTTCTTTTGAAACCTCCTGGAGGCAGGAACTGAGCCAACGTGGGCAATACCTTCACACTTTTTGCTGTGCACTGTGCCCAGTTCTGTCTTTTGACTGATGTTTGAAGTCAGTCTTTTCATGCATTTTATGTAGTGATGGTATTTATGATGGAAAGCAATCATGCACCATTAAAATTTTCATTGGAGGATTTGGTAGCCTTTCCTTTGCTCTTTTTTTTAAGTTTTATTTATTTATTATATGTAAGCGCACTGTAGATATCTTCTGACACACCAGAGAAGGGCATCAGATCTCTTTATAGATGGTTGTGAGCCACTCTGTGATTGCTAGGATTTGAACTCAGGACCTCTGGGAGAGCAAGCAGTGCTCTTAACCACTGAGCCATCTTTCCAGCCCTCCTCTGCTCTTTTGGAGGTTACTCTTTTTTCTCTCATTCAACTCAGAAGCTCTTTAAAGTATCAAATTTTAGCTAATTTCAATAATGGTGGCAGCAACAAACCCAGAATATACACTCCGTTATGTTAACAGACACTGCTTTTCTCCTTGATATCACTTGCAGTTGATATTGCTCTTTTTCTGTGTCTTTTAGCTTTTTAAAGATTTGTTTTATGTGTCTAGGTGTTTTGCCTGCATGTATGGCTGTGCCCTATATGAAAGCAGTGCCCCCAGAGGTCAGCAAAGGGCATCAGATCGCTTGGCACTGGAGTAACCCATCAGGGTGCTGGGAACAGAAACAGATCCTCTGGAAGAGCAGCCCTGTTCTTAACTCCTGAGCCACCTCTTCAGCCTCTTTACACTTTAATACTTTTTAATGAAACCATTTTCTTTGGAGCTTCTTCCAACCAGAGACCAGGAGCCTTGTTTGTTTCATGGACTGTCAGAGGGCTTCTTGTTTTGCTTTGAATTTTTATTTTACTAAAATTGGTTTTAATATTTAAGACTTTGTGTGTGTATGTCTTTTATTCTGCATTTTTTTGAAATTATTTATAGAAAAAGGTAGTGTGTAAAGGAGCTAACTAAATGCATATTACTGAAAAGCCACTGGTGCATTTTTCCATTAGAGTTCATGTCTCTCCTCCATCCTGCTCCGTGGATTTAAGGTTACTGCATGTTAGTGTGTTTTTTAAATAGCTACTCACATTTGACTCATTTTGAAAGATCAAAATATGTTTCAAATTCAGCAAAAAGTAGAATCAGATACATAAAGACCAGGTCAACATCAGAGGAATACCATTGGAAGCAAGGTGGCACTGCCAATTCAGGAACCAAGACAAGCCTTGTGGATCCCTAGAATAGGTGGGGAGGGTCAGGACTTTTATTGTTGTTGTTTGTCTGTTTTGTTGTTTTAAAGTTTTCAAGGCAAGGTTTCTCTATGTAACAGCCCTGGATATCCTAGACTCACTTTGTAAACTAGGCTGACCCTGAACTCACAGAGATCAATCTTCCTCTGCCTCCTGAGTCATGGAATTAATGGTGAGCCATTACTTCTGGCTAAGGGAATGACAGTTTTAATTAAGGGTAATATAGCAATGACAGGTCTTTGAGTCAGAAACACCTAGTATCATCACTAGTTTCTTGTAGCATTGCCATCATTCATTCTGTGTTGAGGACAAGGTGAACTTAGATGACATATCACCATGGTGGCTACTACCATTAATAATTGTACCATAATGCAGAGACTATAGTAATGTTACTTGAAAGAGGAAGGCATGGAAATACAATTAAAGTCATAAAGGTGTGCAAGAAAGGAGTCAGGTTGCAGCCTCCATTTCTTTAGAACAGTGTGGGTTATGTGTATCTATATCATTTTATGTATGTATATGGTATGTATCTCACTCTGATGGGTACTTCCCAAACAAATATCTCATTTTGCTTACAGTTACCATGAGTTACCATGTACATTCAGTCTCTGGGCTGTGTGCAGAATTTCACTTAGTATCAAAGAAGAATTTGTATGTAGAGCATGTGTAGAAAGGGAAGTACTACATTGTTTGGTTCTCTGAGTGCCACTCTGTCTGGATCATGCATTCTCCATAGACACATTAAACCAGTTCATCTATATAGATCCATAAAGACTATATTCTTTTGCTCAATGCTCAAAGAGATCTTAGTATAGGGATTTGTATTGGGCTCTTTCTGTATTAAATTATGCTAAGCAGGGCAGGTCCTTCTCTTTACCGTTGGCTTCTTCATTAGTGTTGAGGCAAATAATCAATTAACGGCTGTATGTGTATTGTAATTCATAAGTTTTTAATCAAATTGTCAGTGAGCAATTTCTGTGTGCTTGGCGCTGTGTATTGAGCCATGGGCATGGCTGAATAAGGATTCACACAGTCTCTAGGTACCCGTGGGGAATTTGTTGACAAGAATGGACAGATGTGCAGTGAGTCAGCACAGGTATACTGAAGGCTACACAGGGTGAGCGCCAGATGCTATGAGTGACTAATTGTGTATGACAGGAGGAATATGTTAGCTTTCTCTATCAAGGGACAGATGGTAAGTGTCTTAGGCTTTAATGGCCAGTAGGCAAAATGGAGTTTACTGTTCTTACCAAGCTAGACTTCTGGTGAGTCTAATTTTTTTTTTTAATTTTACCTTTAATCATTAAAAATAAAGTCATTTTTAAGTCTTATAAGGATCATAGAGAGGCATACCTTTATCACCCAAGTTATATTCAGGTTATAGTCACAATCCAGTCTTCTAGGAGTTTTACACCTATGTAGTATTTTTAAATTTTGAGGTGTGGTAAGTGTAGCTCAGGCTGGCCTTGAATTCTCTCTCTAAATGTGGGTTACTTGTTTGCACCAACATGCCAGGTTCTAGCCACAGGATTGTAATGGTCACTATTCTAAAGGGTGTTTGTGAGATCTAGATATCTCTGCCTGTCTGACTCTCTTTCTCTGTCTTTATTTTCACACTTCTGAATCTGCTTTTCTCCCCCTGTGTCTGTCTGCATATGAAATTCTTGTAGAATTGAATAGTATGGTATGGAATACATATATCTATGTTTTATATAGTATTTTGTTTTGGCTTCCTATTTATCTCTTCTAGGAAAGGATTTAGTAATTTCAATAGTTTCCATATAATAATAAGGTGACCTTAGAGTTCAACAATTATATTTGTATAGATTCCATAACCAGCTGTTGTGTTAATGTTCTAAGACGTGTTGTATCTACTGAGGCAGATGTAGAGAAAGACTGAAGGTAGAGGCAGAAAGGGACAAAAGGTTAGATAAAATTCATAGAATCATCACAGGGAAGGTTGGCAAGTATGTTGTTACAGCAATCTTTTATATTGAAGGTTAAATAAAATCTCCTTTTTCTTAACAGTCTGAGAGAAACATGTTGTCATTCATGAACATACAAAGATATTTGTAGAGGGTCAAAATAGCAGAACAAATTTGATTAGAAGACAAGCAAACAAGAAAACCAAAAATCAAAGTGACCATTTATTTCTTTTTTAAAACTCAAAATATAAGATGTATTATACAACACAAAAGTCACATTTTTTTTTAAAAATGGGATTTTAAAATGCCTGCAACACTGACAGTAACTATTCTATTCTAAATTGACTCTAAGATAGCAGTTCAGATATTTCTTTGTATATTCTAAATATTTTCTTGCAATTACATTGAGAACCAAAAAAGAACAACAAATCCATATGCAATCAATGTGACTTTATCAACCCTTCCTTCTTTTGTTTCTGCTTCCCCTACTTCCTCCTACTCTCTTCTCTCTTCACTTTTTTCCCTTCCCTCTTAATTGTTTCATTATCTGACTTTTCAGATCTCATTTAAACAGGGAAAAAGCTGTGGCTGAGGAAAATGCCAAAGATCTAATCAAGAAATTGTCAATAATAAGCATGTGATTCAAGCTGTAGATCACTTTGGACTGCATGTCACCTTTTTCATCTAGGTGTGAAATATTCCTTTTTTCATTTGTTATCTACAGTGGAGTTAAATACACTCCCCGCCAGAAGAGCTACTGAGGGAAGAGTCCCCACTGTCAGGATACCTGGAACTGATGCCCGAAAACAAATGAATAGAACTCATGTCAAGCCTTTCTCCTCCCCAAACCACAAATTCATTGCACACAACATGAATAGCAGTGGACATATGCAATGACTTTGTGTTCCTAACAGATCAGGGACAGATTGATGTATCTATCTCCCGCCTGCCCCACCCCCACGTATGTATGTGCTATGTCAGACATTCTTCTCAGTCTTCTCTGTCAATCAAATATTATCTATCTCTAGTTTTACAAAGAGACAAAGTTACCAAGGATCACTAAGGAGTGCATCTGGTTTGCTACTTAGATGAATTTATTTAGCTAAGTAAACAATCTTTCCAAAAAATTCTTCTATTTAATATGATAATATTTACTGAGTACTTTCTTTGCTAGGCAATAACTGCTTTGCTCACTAATTCCACATTTTGAACATGCCAAGGAACTTAGTAACTCATCTCCATTTACAGAAGAGTTTTAAGGCACAGAGATTAGGTCAGCTGATCTACTCCCTAATCATTTAATTTAGGTCCTCATGTTTGCACAGCAAGCATTTTATTGACTGTGAAAGCTTCTCAGCCCTACCTATGTGTTTTCAGAGAAAGTTCTAGCTAGAAAAGATTGATCTTCTAATACCACTGTAAAGAGGTAGAAATCTTCAATTTGAAGAGATAAAGATGTTATCAGATCAAGTAATTTGTGATAAATCTAATTTTAGTACTCTGTTGTAATTTTCCCTGCTTTAGTTTTATTTAATGGTGGATTTCATAGCCTGGAAACCTGTGAATGTAATCTTTGAAACAGGGATTCTGTTTAAGTTAAGAGTTAAGAGCTAATGATGATTTGCATTTCTCTAATGACTAATGATGTTGAGCATGTCTTAAGGTCCTTCTTGGCCATCTGAATTTCTTCAGGTGAAAGTTCTTTGTTTAGATCTGTACCCCATTTTTAATAGGGTTATTTGGTTTCCTGAGGTCTAACTTCTTGAGTTCTTTGAATATATTGGATATTAGCCCTCTGTCTGATGTAGGGTTGGTGAAGATCTTTTCCAAATTTGTTGGTTGCCATTTTGTCCTTTTGACAGTGTCCTTTGCCTTACAGAAACTTTGTAATTTTATGAGGTCCCATTTGTCAAGTCTTGATCTTAGAGTATAAGTTGTTGGTGTTCTGTTCAGGAACTTTTTCCCTGTGCCCATGTCCTCAAGGGTTTTCCCCAGTTTGTTTTCTATTAGCTTCAGAGTGTCTGGCTTTATGTGGAGGTCCTTGATCTACTTGGAGTTGAGCTTAGTACAAGGAGATAAGAATGGATGCATTTGTTCTTCTGCATGCTGACCTCCGTTGAACCAGCACCATTTGTTGAAAAGGCTATCTTTTTTCCACTGGATGTTTTCAGCTACTTTGTCGAAGATGAAGCGACCATAGGTGTGTAGATTCATTTCTGGGTCTTCAATTCTATTCCATTGGTCCACATTCCTGTCACTGTGCCAATACCATGCAGTTTTTTTAATATGTATTTTTACTTTCTATATTCTTTGTTTATAATCCAAAAGCTTTCCTCTTTCCCAGTTCTCCCCTCCCCATATGTCCCATAAGTCCTCTTCTCTCCATCCATTGGGCACAGGCCATTATTCTGCCTATAGCAGTGCCTGCTGCAATCTGAATAAAATGCTAATTCTTTGTCCTAACTTGAATGATCTCACATGATCCAACCCGAGCCATGCTGTTCTGAAATCCTCTGGAATATCCTTTTCTCTGTCCTGGTACTCCCCTACAATGCTGGATCAAGCTTTTCCAGAATTAGGGCCCTCTTCTTCCCTCTTCATGGGAATCATTTGATATGCTAATTGTATCTTCAGTATTCAAAGCTTCAGGGCTAATTAATATCCACTTATCAATGATTGCATTCCATGTGTGTTCTTTTGTGATTGTGTTACCTCGCTTAGGATGATATTTTCCAGTTCCATCCATTTGCCTAAAGAATTAATGAATTAATTGTTTTTAATTGCTGAATAGTACTCCATTGTGTATATATACTACATTTTCTATATCCATTCCTCCATTGAGGGATATCTGGCTTCTTTCCAGCTTCTGGCTATTATAAATAAGGCTGTTATGAACATAGTGGAACATGTGTCTTTATTGCATGCTGGGGAATCCTCTGGGTATATGCCCAAGATAGGTATATCAGGGTCCTCTGGAAGTGTCATGTCCAGTTTTCTTAGGAACCGCCAGACTGATTTCCATAGTGGTTGTACCATCTTACAATCCCACCAGCAGTGAAGGAGTGTTCCTCTTTCTCCACATCCTTGCCAACACCTGCTGTCTCTTGAGTTTTTAACCTTAGCCATTCTGACTGGTGTGAGGTGAAATCTCAGGATTGTTTTGATTTGCATTTTCTTTTTTTTTTTATTCGATATAATTTATTTACATTTCAAATGATTTCCCCTTTTCTAGCCCCCCCACTCCCCGAAAGTCCCGCAAACCCCCTTCTCTTCCCCTGTCCTCCCACCCACCCCTTCCCACTTCCCCGTTCTGGTTTTGCTGAATACTGTTTCACTGAGTCTTTCCAGAACCAGGGGCCACTCCTCCTTTCTTCTTGTACCTCATTTGATGTGTGGATTATGTTTTGGGTATTCCAGTTTTCTAGGTTAATATCCACTTATTAGTGAGTGCATACCATGATTCACCTTTTGAGTCTGGGTTATCTCACTTAGTATGATATTCTCTAGCTCCATCCATTTGCCTAAGAATTTCATAAATTCATTGTTTCTAATGGCTGAATAGTACTCCATTGTGTAGATATACCACATTTTTTGCATCCACTCTTCTGTTGAGGGATACCTGGGTTCTTTCCAGCATCTGGCAATTACAAATAGGGCTGCTATGAACATAGTAGAACATGTATCATTATTACATGGTGGGGAGTCTTCTGGGTATATGCCCAGGAGTGGTATAGCAGGATCTTCTGGAAGTAAGGTACCCAGTTTTCGGAGGAACCGCCAGACTGATTTCCAGAGTGGTTGTACCAATTTGCAACCCCACCAGCAGTGGAGGAGTGTTCCTCTTTCTCCACACCCTCTCCAACACCTGCTGTCTCCTGAATTTTTAATCTTAGCCATTCTGACTGGTGTAAGATGAAATCTTAGGGTTGTTTTGATTTGCATTTCCCTAATGACTAATGAAGTTGAGCATTTTTTAAGATGTTTCTCCGCCATCCGAAGTTCTTCAGGTGAGAATTCTTTGTTTAACTCTGTACCCCATTTTTTAATAGGGTTGTTTGGTTTTCTGGAGTCTAACTTCTTGAGTTCTTTATATATATTGGATATTAGCCCTCTATCTGATGTAGGATTGGTGAAGATCTTTTCCCAATTTGTTGGTTGCCGATTTGTCCTCTTGATGGTGTCCTTTGCCTTACAGAAACTTTGTAATTTTATGAGGTCCCATTTGTCAATTCTTGCTCTTAGAGCATACGCTATTGGTGTTCTGTTCAGAAACTTTCTCCCTGTACCGATGTCCTCAAGGGTCTTCCCCAATTTCTTTTCTATTAGCTTCAGAGTGTCTGGCTTTATGTGGAGGTCCTTGATCCATTTGGATTTGAGCTTAGTACAAGGAGACAAGGATGGATCAATTCGCATTCTTCTGCATGCTGACCTCCAGTTGAACCAGCACCATTTGTTGAAAAGGCTATCTTTTTTCCATTGGATGTTTTCAGCCTCTTTGTCGAGGATCAAGTGGCCATAGGTGTGTGGGTTCATTTCTGGATCTTCAATCCTGTTCCATTGATCCTCCTGCCTGTCACTGTACCAATACCATGCAGTTTTTAACACTATTGCTCTGTAGTATTGCTTGAGGTCAGGGATACTGATTCCCCCAGATTTTCTTTTGTTGCTGAGAATAGTTTTAGCTATCCTGGGTTTTTTGTTGTTCCAGATGAATTTGATAATTGCTCTTTCTAACTCTGTGAAGAATTGAGTTGGGATTTTGATGGGTATTGCATTGAATCTGTATAGTGCTTTAGGCAAAATGGCCATTTTAACTATATTGATTCTACCGATCCAGGAGCATGGGAGGTTTTCCCATTTTTTGAGGTCTTCTTCCATTTCCTTCTTCAGAGTCTTGAAGTTCTTGTCATACAGATCTTTCACATGTTTGGTAAGAGTCACCCCAAGATACTTTATACTGTTTGTGGCTATTGTGAAGGGGGTCATTTCCCTAATTTCTTTCTCAGCCTGCTTATCCTTTGAGTATAGGAAGGCCACTGATTTGCTTGAGTTGATTTTATAACCTGCCACTTTGCTGAAGTTATTTATCAGCTGTAGGAGCTCTCTAGTGGAGTTCTTTGGGTCACTTAGGTAGACGATCATGTCGTCTGCAAATAATGATAGTTTGACTTCTTCCTTTCCAATTTGTATCCCTTTGATCTCCTTATGTTGTCGAATTGCCCGAGCTAGTACCTCAAGTACAATATTGAAAAGATAAGGAGAAAGGGGGCAGCCTTGTCTGGTCCCTGATTTCAGTGGGATTGCTTCAAGTTTCTCTCCATTTAGTTTGATGCTGGCTACCGGTTTGCTGTATATTGCTTTTACTATGTTTAGGTATGGGCCTTGAATTCCTGTTCTCTTCAAGACTTTAAGCATGAAGGGATGCTGAATTTTGTCAAATGCTTTTTCAGTATCCAATGAAATGACCATGTGGTTTTGTTCTTTGAGTTTGTTTATGTAGTGGATTGTATTGATGGATTTCCGTATATTGAACCAACCCTGCATTCCCGGGATAAAGCCTACTTGATCATGGTGGATGATCGTTTTGATGTGTTCTTGGATTCGGTTGGCAAGAATTTTATTGAGTATTTTTGCATCGATGTTCATAAGGGAAATTGGTCTGAAGTTCTCTTTCTTTGTTGGATCTTTGTGTGGCTTTGGTATCAGCGTAATTGTGGCTTCGTAGAAGGAATTGGGTAGTGTTCCTTCTGTTTCTATTTTGTGGAATAGTTTGAAGAGTATTGGTGTTAACTCTTCTTTGAAGGTCTGATAGAATTCTGCACTGAAGCCATCTGGTCCTGTGCTTTTTTTGGTTGGAAGACTTTCTATGACTCCTTCTATTTCTTTAGGCATTATGGGACTGTTTAGATGGTCTAGTTGGTCCTGATTTAATTTTGGTATTTGGTATCTGTCAAGGAAATTGTCCATTTCCTCCAGATTCTCCAGTTGTGTTGAGTATAGGCTCTTGTAGTAGGATCTGATGATTTTTTGGATTTCCTCAGTTTCCGTTGTTATATCTCCCTTTTCATTTCTAAGTTTGTTAATTTGGATACTTTCTCTGTGCCCTTTGGTCATTCTGGCTAAGGGTTTATCTATCTTGTTGATTTTCTCAAAGAACCAGCTCCTGGTATTGTTGATTTTTTGTATGGTTTTCTTTGTTTCTACTTGATTGATTTCGGCCCTGAGTTTGATGATTTCCTGCCTTCTACTCCTCCTGGGCAAAATAGCTTCTATTTGTTCTAAGGTTTTCAGGTGTGTCATTAAGCTGGTAATGTATGCTCTCTCCATTTTCTTTTTGGAGGCACTCAGGGCTATGAGTTTTCCTCTTAGCACTGCTTTCATTGTGTCCCATAGGTTTGGGTATGTTGTGTTTTCATTTTCATTGTGTTCTAAAAAGTCTTTAATTTCTTTCTTTATTTCTTCCTTGACCAAGGTATCATTGAGTAGAGTATTGTTCAGTTTCCACGTGTATGTGGGCTTTCTGTTGTTTCTGTTGCTATTGAAGACCACTTTTACTCCATAGTGATCAGATAGGAGGCATGGGATTAGTTCGATCTTCTTATATTTGTTGAGGTCTGTCTTGTGACCAATTATATGGTCGATTTTGGAGAAGGTACCATGAGGTGCTGAGAAAAAGGTATATTCTTTTGTTTTAGGATAGAATGTTCTATATATATCTGTTAAATCGAATTGGTCCAAAGCTTCAATTAGTTTCATTGTGTCCCTGTTTAGTTTCTGTTTTCCTGATCGGTCCATTGAGGAAAGTGCAGTGTTGACGTCACCCACAATTATTGTGTTAGGTGCAATGTGTGCTTTTAGTTTTAATAAAGTTTCTTTTACGAAAGAGGGTGCCCTTGCATTTGGTGCATAGATGTTCAGGATTGACAGTTCTTCTTTTTGTATTTTTCCTTTGACCAGCAAGAAGTGTCCCTCAGGGTCTCTTTTGATGACTTTGGGTTGAAAGTCAATTTTATCTGATATTAAAATGGCTACTCCAGCTTGTTTCCTGAGACCATTTGCTTGTAAAATTGTCTTCCAGCCTTTTACTCTAAGGTAGTGTTTGTCTTTGACCCTGAGGTGTGTTTCCTGTAAGCAGCAAAATGTAGGGTCTTGTTTACGTATCCAGTCAGTTAGTCTGTGTCTTTTTATTGGGGCATTAAGTCCATTGATGTTAAGAGATATTAAGGAATAGTGATTGTTACTTCCTATCATTTTTGACGTTATTTTTTAAATTTTAATGCTTAACTTCTTTTGGGTTTGATGAAAGGTTACTATCTTGCTTTTTCCAGGGTGAAGTTTCCCTCCTTGTATTGGTGTTGTCCTCCTATTATCCTTTTTAGGGCTGGGTTTGTGGATAGATATTGGGTAAACTTGGTTTTGTCATGAAATATCTTAGTTTCTCCATCTATGGTGATTGAGAGTTTTGCTGGATCTAGTAGTTTTGGTTGGCATTTGTGTTCTCTTAGAGTCTGCATGAGATCTGCCCAGGACCTTCTAGCCTTCATAGTCTCAGGTGAAAAGTCTGCTGTGATTCTGATAGGTCTTCCTTTATATGTTACTTGGCCTTTTTCTCTTACTGCCTTTAGTATTCTTTCTTTGTTTAGAACATTTGGTGTTTTGATTATTATGTGACGGGAAGTATTTCTGCTCTGGTCCAGTCTGTTTGGAGTTCTGTAGGCTTCTTGTATATTCATGGGCATCTCTCTCTTTAGGTTAGGGAAGTTTTCTTCCATAATTTTATTGAAGATGTTTGCTGGCCCTTTAAGTTGTAAATCTTCACTCTCATCTATGCCTATAATCCTTAGGTTTGGTCTTCTCATTGTGTCCTGGATTTCCTGGATATTTTGGGTTACAAGCTTTTTGCATTTTGCATTTTCTTTAACTGTTGAGTCCATGGTTTCTATGGAATCTTCAGCATCTGAGATTCTTTCTTCTATCTCTTGTATTCTGTTGTTGATATTTGCATCTCTGTCCCCTGATTTCTTCCCAAGGCTTTCTATCTCCAAAGTTGTCTCCCTTTGAGTTTTCTTAGTTGTTTCTACTTCTGATTTTAGATCCTGGATGGTTTTGCTTAGCTCCTTCACTTGCATGTTTGTGTTTTCCTGTCATTCTTTAAGAGATTTTTGTGTTTCCTCTTTCATGAGCTCAGCCTGTTGACCAAAGTTCTCCTGTATTTCTTTAAGAGATTTTTGTGTTTCGTCTTTCATGACCTCAGCCTGTTGAGCAAAGTTCTCCTGTATTTCTTTAAGTGTTTTTTTGCATTTCCTCCTTGTTGGCTTTTGTATTCTCCTGGATTTCTTTCAATGATTTTTGTGTTTCCCTTGCAAGGGCTTCTAACTTTTGATCCATTTTCTCCTGAATTTCTTTATGTATGACCTTCATGTGTTCCTGTACCAGCATCATGACCAGTGATTTTAAATCCAAATCTTGTTTTACTGGTGTGATGGGGTATCCAGGACATGTTGGTAGAGGAGAATTGGGTTCAGATGTTGCCATATTGCCTTGATTTCTGTTAGTGACGTTTCTGCGTTTGCCTTTTGCCATCTAGTTCTCACTGGTGTTAGTTTATCTTGTCAGTGCTGGACTCACCAGTGCAAGCTGCCCCTTCCCAGTTGGCCTCTGGTGCACAGCTTACCTCCTGCACTGCTTGTAGACAGTGTGCTGCTGCCCAGGCTGTTCCGATCCCAAAGCAGGCACCCGAAGGCTCCAGCTGGGGCCCGCTGGATTCACTGGAGCACACTGACTTCTCCCAGCTGGCCGCCCGGAAGCCCAGCTAGCCACTTGCAGGACTTAGAGATGTAATGCTGCCGCCCAGACTGATCTGGATCCGGAAGCGGGGAGAGAGTAGAGCCAAGGGCTTCTGCCTAAGGCCTTGCCTCAGATTGTGTCTGTGGAGCAGATGGAGCCCGTGTGCACTCCCAGGGAGTGCAGACGGTGTATGCTACTGTGACCTCCCCTGTGTTCCGCTCACTCCGCTGGGCAGCCGATCCGCCAACCGGGCTGTCGCACACAAGGTTAGCCTGGCCGCCCAGTCCCTGAGTCCAGGCAAAAGCCTGGGAGGCCAAGGTCCGAGCAAAGTTCCCCTAGGGCTATGACTGTTAATTGGGTCTGCCAGGTGACTAGGATGGCTGGCGTGCGCGCCCGCGCTCCCTGAAAGTGCCGGGAGAGTCTGCTTTGCTAACAATCACCTGGGCGGGTTGACTCACAGATGGCCCACCAAGCCGCCCAGTTCTTGGGGTCAGTCCTGTGCCTTTTGGGGCCTGGACCCCCGCTTTGTTAGCCTTAGGCTATGCCTGTTACAGGTCTGCCTGCCTGAGCTCTCTGTCGTCCTGCAGGCAAAATGGCGGTGGCGCGCTCGCAGGCCTGGGCAAAAATCCTTCTGGTTGGGTTGGCCCCCCGATGGCCCCCCGACCCGCCCAGGGCCTGGGTGCAGGCCAACGCCCGTTGGGCTCAGACCACCGCGGTGTTGGCCTCGGATTATGTTTGTGTACCTCAGTCCGATCCGTGGAGTACGGAACCAAGATGGATGCGCCTCTCCTGACTGGTGGGAGGCCGAGTTCTGAAGTGGCCTCCCTGCAGGAAAGGTACCGCACAACTGCAGATGCTTGCTGCCCGGCTGGTCAGCGAAGGTCAGTGGTCGTGGGCGCAGGGCCTAACTGGTCCCTGTGACGCCTTGGTTCCACTGCTGATGGCCCTTCAGCTGGAGCAGCCACTGCTGCAGCTGCCGCCGCCACCGCGGCCAGCCGCGGTGAGAAAATGCCTGATTTGCATTTTCTTAAGGGCTAATGATGTTGAGCATTTCTTAAGGTGCTTCTCGGCCATCTGAATTTCTTCAGTTGAAAATTCTTTGTTTAGGTCTGTACCCCATTTTTTTAATAGGGTTATTTGGTTCCCTGTGGTCTAACTTCAACTTCAGGTCACTGAAGAAAGAAACAACCCTATTAAAAATGGGGTACAGAGTTAAACAAAGAATTCTCACCTGAAGAACTTCGGATGGCGGAGAAGCATCTTAAAAAATGCTCAACTTCATTAGTCATCAGGGAAATGCAAATCAAAACAACCCTGAGATTTCACCTTACACCAGTCACAATGGCTAAGATTAAAAACTCAGGAGACAGCAGGTGTTGGCAAGGATGTGAAAAAAGAGGAACACTCCTCCACTGTTGGTGGGGTTGCAAACTGGAACAACCACTCTGGAAATCAGTCTGGCGGTTCCTCAGAAAACTGGGCATGTCACTTCCTAAAGATCCTGCTATTCCACTCCTGGGCATACACCCAGAGGATTTCCCAGCATGTAATAAGGATATATGCTCCACTATGTTCATAGCAGCTCTATTTATAATAGCCAGAAGCTGGAAAGAACCCAGTATCCCTCAACAGAAGAATGAATGCAAAAAATGTGGTATATCTACACAATGGAGTACTATTCAGCCATTAGAAACAATGAATTCATGAAATTCTTAGGCAAATGGATGGAGCTGGAGAACATCATACTAAGTGAGGTAACCCAGTCTCAAAAGATCAATCATGGTATTCACTCACTAATAAGTGGATATTAGCCTGTAAAACTGGAATACCCAAAACATAATCCACACATCAAATGAGGGACAAGAAGAACGGAGGAGTGGCCCCTGGTTCTGGAAAGACTCAGTATAGCAGTATAGGGCAAAACCAGAACAGGGAAGTGGGAAGGTGTGGGTGGGAGAACAGGGGGAGGGAAGGGGGCTTATGTGACTTTTGGGGAGTGGGGGGCCCGAAAAGGGGAAATCATTTGAAATGTAAATAAAAATATATCAAATTAAGAAAAAACAATAAAAAAGAAAAAAAGAAAAATAAATAAAAACATAAGTGAAATTCTAAAAAAAAAAACAAAAAACAAAAACAAAAACAAACAAACAAACCTTTATCTCCACTTGTTGGGTTCTGTCAACTGCTGCTCTATACCATAGCAACACAAAAGCATTCATACTTTTCCTGGATCTCATTATTCTGGAGCCATAAGCAAAAACAACTTTTAATTTTTTCCTATTTTTAATATTTGTGGTTATATCTCTGAGATGGGTACTGACTTGTAGAGAAGAAATAAGATGTGCAAATTTTGGGAAGGTTCTTTCAGTTCTTGGTGAGTCTAAGTGAATTTGCAAAACTGGTGGGAATCAGAGAGGGTAGAACGGAGCAAGTTTGGGAAAGAAAGCAATTGTGTAATCTTCTAATGCTTCAACACAAGCTATTGGTGCTGGGGGGAAGTCTTTATATCCTGGAGGTTTCCTAATGCCACCGAAGGGAAGGAGTTCTGAGCCAGCTGTGTTCTATCTATATGCTTGCATTGCCACACTTGGATTTGTGTCAGACAAAAGGGAATTTTATCCTGATCAGGCAATTCAGACATTTGTAAACAAGGCCCCATGTCAGTAATTCAGACAGAGTAATTAGTGTTTATGATTCTGGGAGTCTGCTCTGTGTGTGTGATTAATTATATTAATTGGGAGTGACCTGATAATGGAGGATTAGGAGAGAGAATCTCTCAAGCTAAATGTGCACAGACAGTGACTCAAAGTATTCTCTAAACCAAGCCATTATCTCAGCCCAAAGCATTTAATGAGAAGTTACTTGCACATGACACTGCAGAGGCACAGCATCCCCTTAAAACCTACTCTTCTGTCATCAGCTTCAAGGACAGGGCCTGCAAATGGAGCTTTGAGTTTCAAGCCAATAACTTTCCTACCTAATAATACTAAAAATATTTTTAGATGATGTCAGATGAGGTCTTATTATTTACCTAATACTAAAAATATGTTTTAGATGAAGTCAGATGAGGTCTTACTCTCATTGTTGAGGTTTTACAAATATCTCCATAGTTGGTATGTCTCATGAGTCTATTTACATATGTCAATAATCGAAATGTAGTGCTTTCTTGCCCATGTTTAGACCACATGTAGAAACCTGTTCTCAGAGACCTTGAACGTGTTTTCCCTTGGTTCCTCAATGAGGTGCATCCCCCTCCTCGCTGATCTCCACCTATTCTTATTGAGTAGAGACCTCCCAATCATATGCTCAAGTCTGCCACTTGGATGCCTTGTATGTCTAACTACAAGGTCTTGCACTTCCATATTTCCTAAAATAGCATGCAAGATGTTCTCTGCATAGGACCCTGCCTTTTCTTTAAGACTTACATGTTCCATTGCTTATACAGGGCCCGATTCATGAATATGTATGTCCATCATACTTTCTGAGTCTACACTTGGTTTTCATAGGACCTTGTGATGTGCAACATTCTACATTTTTCATTCTTTTCAAAGTTGTGTCCTCTAGATACAAAACATGAGTAAAGTATTCTTCCTTAGTGGCTTCTTCTTAGTTTATATTTGGTTTTCAGGACTTTTTGACATTTCTTAAAATCATCTCATTGTTCTGGCTTACACAGCATTTTATATATTTTATTTTATTTTTTTTATAATTTTTGCCTGCATGTGTATCTCTTATCACATCTGTGCTTAGTCAGAGGTCAGAAATGGCATTGGTTGCATGGGTCTGTAGTTATGGATGGTTGTAAATGACCAAATGGATGATGGACCCAAACTCAGATCTTCTGGAACAGCAACAAGTGCTTTTGACCACTGAACAAACTTTCCAGACCCACTACTTTTCCTTTCTTAACAAGGAAGCAGTTAGTTTGTTTTGAGGTTGTTATGGATGTAAAGTATGTCATATCTTCCTCTGCTCTATGCCATCATGGCCAGAAACAGCCAAGGACAATATGAAAATTAGAGAGCTTAGCAAGGTTGCAACTAAACTTTTCTTACAAAAGTAAATGGCAAGTAAGATGTGTCCATTCCTCACAGCTTCTCATCCCTTACCATGGTTTTATGGTGCTAATCATGCATTATGTTTCTCTGTGACTGCAGTACCAGGTTTTGTGCTTGAGCTGAAAGAGAGTATCAAATTCAAGACCCGAGGCAGAGTTCAATGTATAATAACGTAAGCAAAATTAGGAGGCTGTTAGGTGTGCCACACTAGCTCAGGCCAGGCAATTAGCCTAAGCTTTACTCTTGCTCGTGTTTAAACTACAATCTAGTTGACACAAACCATTTCCAGTTTTGTGTCTTGTAGGTTTGCTGCATTTGAGGTCCAGAAGCAAGCTGCTACATGTTGAATTTATAGGTCACACTCAAACACAGTCTATATACTCCACTTGAGCAGCTGAGGCTCCTTACTATTTCCTTGGATATCCCATTGCTCTTGGGTCTTTCAGCTGTCCTTGACACCAGCCGCAGCATCACCTGTGACCTGTTTATTGAAAGTCTTATAACTAAGTACAGTAATAGAAATTTTCAATCAATACTCAATTGTAGCAGGAGTCAGTGGAGAAATTTCAAGGCAGCTATAATGTGCTGAGATAACTTGGTGTCACTGAAAAAGCAGACAGTGGAGAGCAGCATTAATTGAGTGCCATCAATCGTATGTGTGGGCACTGGGAATTGATATAGAAGCTAGAGCATTGTTTGGTGTGTTTTTGGTTGTGTAAAGCCACACAGCAAGCACACCTGAATGCAGCTTAGTCCAGGCATCTATGTTCCTTCAGTTCAAAAGCTCAGCACTCTTCTCTATGCATCTTCCTTATAAGAGAGAACAATAATGGTGATGCTTGCCCAGTTGGTACCAAGAAGGAACAGAACTAACAGAAATATTAGGAATCAAAAGACAAAATTCAAACAGAATCTGGCATGCTTACTTAGCACTGTGTGCGAGTTGGCTGACACACAGAGTACCCCCTTTCCCATCTACAGAGGGGGTAATGCCTGGCTTTCGCATCACAGCTTTTTGATGAAGCTCAGGCAAATTTTGTCTCTGAAAATGCTGAGCAGTGATGGTTGTTGTTTTATGAAAGCCTCAATTATTCTGACTTCTCTAGGGAATGATGTGTCAGCCCCGACTGAGATGTTTCCTTGCAATTTAATCTGTTAAAAGTGCCAGAGTTTTAATTTTAACATTTTTTATTGAACTCTTTCTCAAAGAACACACAATGAACTCACGGCTTTATTAAACTGAATAGTTGATAAAATGTTAACCCGTTCATAGGTCAGAGACAGCTCTGGAGACATGTTTCTGTCATCCATGTTGTAGATGCAGTTGCTTTTGGTTTTGGGGTGCAACTGTGATTCATCTCAAGCCTCAGCAGTAATGTAGCTTTTTATTCTGGAACAATTCCTATCAGTCACTTTCTAAATTGTGGTGATTTTTCACTTTCATGAAGGTGAGGTACAGACCTAGGGAATGACTGAAATTACAATTACCATGGATGGAGAGGAGATATTATTTTATTTTATTCTATTTTTTGTTTGCTTGATGTCCAATGGAATGGCATGGGGATGCCAAGGCATAAGTGTAGAGCTCAGAGGACAATTTACAAGAGTTAGTTCTTTGCTTCCATCATATTTTGGTAATTGAACTAAGGCCATCAGTTTGGACAGCATGTATTATTACCTGCTAAGCCATGTTGCTGGTCTGAGCGGAAATATTTGAAAGAGAAATGTTTGCTCCTCCTTTTGACAATCTATCAGAAGATTGGTGTTAGAAACTGTGGCATTGTTTCATTATGTACACCTGGTTAGCAAGCATAGCTGAACTGAGCTTAATAGTGAAGCAATGGAAAATTAAAATATCCTCAAGAGTCTCACGGTGTAATAAAGGAATGACTAAAGACCTGTGGTCAACCAGAGGAGACACTTAACCTCCCAGGAAAAAGTCACATGGTTCAGATTGTCTTCTCAGATAATGTTTCAGGACACACTAAAGCTGAGCTGCTGAAGGATAAATGAAGCACTGACCAGGACTGCTTAGCTACACACACATTTTGCTATCTAAACCTAAAACTTCCTGTTAGAATTGGAAGTTGAGCTTCCATTGAACCATTGATCTCCTAAGAGCTTAAATGATATGATCTAGTGGAAGACAAGAGGGAAGAAGGTGAGGCAATTCAAATGTTGTGTGAGCTAAGCAGTTCCAGAGTGTCTTTCCGGACACATTAAGATAAGCATCTTCCCAGTGTGGTCATATTGAATAAATATCCTTTCTGGGCTTTTTCACTATTATTGCCTGAATTGGTGTCCTGGAGAAGAGGGTCAAACTTAGCTTTTTAGAGCTGCAGAGCATAGGCTCTGACCCTAAATCCTCCAGTGATAAAATGTCACAGTTGGCAGAAGTATTCAACATTACTAAGCATGATTCTTAGAAGATGTGATGCTTTGATGGCTTAAGGACATATTGAAGATCATGTTAGATGTGATTGTTGAGCTACCATTGAACCATTGATCTCCTAAGAGCTTGAATGATATAATCTAGTGGAAGACAAGAGGGAAGAGGGCCGGGGCAATTCAAATGTGTGAGCTAAGCAGTTCCAATCAGAGTATCTTTCACAACTTCCAGACCCAATGTCACAATGAATTTCCCCTATAAATCTGCTTAGACAAGTACATTCCATCTTTTTAGGCATTTATGTTTTTGAGAATATTATAATAAAATGTTATATTTATATAATTTATGTCCCACATTTATATAATTTCTGTTCCACATTTCTCCTTCCAACTCCTCCCATGTCCTTCAACTCTTCCTCAACTTTAGGAGCTCTTCTTTTATTTAATATTGTTACATTTATATGCATGTATATTATGTATAAATGTAACTGGTATGTATATGTGTTTAGGGATGATGATTTGGGTTTGGGTATAAACTAGCATATAGCTTGTCCCTAAAGATAGATTCTCCATCTCAATATCATTAGTTGCCTATAGCTCTTGATCTAGAGTGGGGCTTTGGGAGCTTTTCCTTCATATTATTTAGTCTATGAGAATTATATACATTTGTACAATAATTATGCTGCCCCTCATTTCCTCTCTAAATCCTTCTTTCCTCCTTCCTTCCCTCATTTTATCCCTCTCCAAACTTTATTCTCATTCTCTCTCTCTCTTTCATAATCCTCTGAGTCTAATTAGTGTTGCCTATATGCACATTGGTGTGAGACCATTAAAACTGGGTCAACTGTCAACTCCATGAGCTGAGAGCATAGCTTAAGGGAATTATAACTAACTGATAGCTAACTAGTACCATTAATGAGGTATGGATAATGACCAGACAAAACTCAAATCCCAAAGCAGTATTCAGTAGACATTTTCATTCTGCAAAACTCTTAATAACCTGACTGGACTCACAAGCACTTATCCTGTATATGATCTTAGGGTACATTATTTATCATCTCTCTTTTTAGGTGTTTTTACTTTTGTTGTATAGATCCATAGTATCTACATAGAAAGCCAGGCATAGTACTACATGTCTGTAATCCCAGTGATAAGAAAGTGGAGACACGGGTCCCAGGAGCTCACTAGCTGGCTAGGCTTGCTAAATCGGTAAACTCCATATCCAGTAAGAAACCTGCCTAAGAAAAAGGTGAAGAGCAATTAAAGAGAATTGACATCGACTTCCACATGCACACATGTATGCCCACGCTGGTGAACATACGCATGTCTACTCCACAGCCTAGAATAACAAAAACATCAATTTTTAGGTTAAAGCTAGATAACTCTAAGAGGAATGGTTATTTTCTTCAAAGGCTAATGAAAGGCACATGTGATAACATATGAGCCTAGAATAAAAATTTTGTCCACTATCAGGGATGCTATTCATGGGTGCTAGTAGTATTAACAGATGTAGAAATAGTCATTGTATCCATGACACTGGCAGCATTAGCACTTTTGAGAAGAGTTAAGCTCATCATGGTCTGTCTAGTTGGAGGAAAACAACATTCACAACTTCAGGCTTGAGTCTGTTGGCAAGAATTGGCAGCATTGACCTTAGACCTTCCTCTATCAGAAAGTAAAATACTTTGAGAACACATGGTGACCAGAAGAGCATTTGCTGAAGACCTCAGAAAATGCTTTGAAGTGTCATGAAATTCTCAAGCTTATTGTCTGTCATATATATGTTAAATTTAAAGTGCTTTTTATCTCATTCTAAGAATCATTTTTATATTAAAGGCTATAAGGAACTTAGTCTATCATTTGCTTAGTAAAAGTCTCCCCTTTTTACACAGTCTGAATCACAGGGAGTCTGCTTTCAGCATGACTGTTGAATACAGATGTGTTGTTGTTTTCCTCATGTGCCTGACCTGTGTGGAGACACTGAAGTATAGGCTACAGCTAGCTCATCACTGCTCTGTGGTTTGTCTTGATACTCTACTTTAGTACACATTGGATACAAGTGTCCCCAGTATGGCCATATCTGGTTTCAGTAATGTCTCAAGAAGCCAAATGAATGTACATAAATTGATTGGGCTTTTCAATAAATACAGCATACTAGTTTGTGATTATTGCTATTTACCTTGGAGTTCCTAGAATAAAGAAGAATCAGTCTCCTCACTTGCTATTTCTGAATGGCTGACAGAGCTCATAAATGTGATAGACAGTAGCAGTCATATTTGGTGGACTGCTTCTTTGAGCTCAGATGACTTGTACACTGGGAGACTGTACACACACTTACCTTTTTCTCTCCATGTTGTCTCTGAAGTACCATAGGTCCTTGGTTCCATGCTTCTTGCCCTTGACACATCTGCTGCTGTCACTAAGTCTTCTTTTTCTGTCTTCCTTCTCTAGTTTGCTTCATCCCAAGTTCTCAGAACAGAAGGTGATGATCACCAATCTTTCATTTTCATAGCTGGAGATGTCTGATACTGGCTGGGAATAGGTCTTTCTTTCCATCCTTTAAAGGATTCAAGGACAGGAAAAGAGTTCAAAAGAGGAAAAATCTGGTTTATTTTTAAACATTTCAGATTCTTCAAGTATATGAAGATGGATACTAGGACCTGAGTAGCATTATCTCTAAGGGATTCAGGCTATCTTGTATTTAGAGTCACTGCCTACTTTTACACCTTCTTTCTATCAGTCTGCAGTTGTCCATGAATGCATTTTATAGTAGTGATTGGTTCTCTTTCTCTATTAAAAAAATAAGGAAACAATTGTAGCAGAACCCTCAGCCTTGGCACATGAGTTTGAAAGTAGTTATAATACAGTCTTTGCTTTAATACATGGATAAAAGTAGATTAGTTATGGTAGAAGTTGGTGACACCAACTTCCCCTGATTTTTGTGGTATAACAAGTCACTGCACATCAGGGAAAATGGTCTGTTTTAGAGAAATAGATACTGCTGGGGACAAAGAGCTAGAAAATGCCCAAAACAGGAGTTACTAAGTTGCTTCCTTTTCTTATCCTAAGGCTCCATGACCTCATAAAAATTGGAGATGGTTGTTCTAGCTTGATTGCATTTGCTATGTTAAATACCAGGATCAATGAGCAACTGAAAGGAAGACATTGCTGGGTCATAGTCCACCACTAAGGGCAGTCAGATTAGGGACTTAAGGATAGAGTTCAAAGTAGAAACCGCTGGAGAAGTCTGCTTAGTGGGTCACTCCCAGACTCATGCTCAGCTCACCTCCTTATATACCCCAGATCTACCTGCCCAGGGCTGGATCCATCTTCTCAGTCATCATTCAAGACAGTCTCTTATAGGCCTGACCTGGGTAAATCA
Source organism: Apodemus sylvaticus (assembly GCF_947179515.1). Lineage (NCBI taxonomy): Eukaryota > Metazoa > Chordata > Mammalia > Rodentia > Muridae > Apodemus > Apodemus sylvaticus. The sequence continues at coordinate 163,677,450 of NC_067472.1, read as the reverse complement.
TTGGGTCATGTTCCCACTTATCAAGACTCTAGGTTCTGCCAAGTTTGTAATAAATGTGAACCAACCAGTACTCATCTAGATATTGGATCATTCTGATCCCAGTTTTGGAAAATGGAAAATGGTCATATTATGAGTAACTAGTGGAAGAAGAAAACACAACTTTATAGAAGCAGCTTTCAAAAACTCCTAGACCTACTGATACTGAAGAAATAATCATGTCCTGTGGGTTTGAAACTCCCCACTGTAAGGTGGATTCAGAAGTGAAGGGAGGCAATGAGTTCTTAGGAGGAGTAGAGGGAGGGGAAACTGTAATTACCATATATTATGTAAGGGAAAATATATCTCCAATAAGAAAAATAAGACCCCTCCCCTGTTTACTAACATATATTCATAATTTCATTGGTACCATTATTAATTGGTACATTGATAATGCCAATGGTCTTGTATATAATATTCCGACAAAGAAAGAAATAGAAGCTAAACATTTATTAAACACCAGCACCATATTAAAAATCTCAGCATGTTCCTTCTGATAGTAACAGGAAGTTTAATCTGCCTGATGAGACTTAGCTAAACTTTTCATCTTTGTATAAATCTACTCAGTGATTTGTAATTAATGTGCTCAATTAAGAGTAATTGATTATGCATGATGTTCAGGAATTGCTTGATACTAAGGATGGATTCGGCATGTTTCAGAAGGTCAAATCTGTTAGGGCAGACTGACCAGCAAGAAGCCAGCTGTAGGGCACTGTAATGAAGGCCTTTGGAAGCTTCACTGGTAGAATAAAGGAGGAGCCTTGTAGTTGATTAAAGAATGAACTCTAGTGGTGTGTCCATATGTTAACCTACAGTGCTTGTGAATGTGGCCCTATTGGGAAGCAGCATCTTTGCCTATGTAGTGAAAAAGCTTGAGATTCTAATTTTGATTCAGCATGCCTCCTAAATTAAATGGCAGGTGTCAGTATAAAAAAACAGTAGAAGTTGGATAAAAATTATACTCGTAGGAATAACAGCTTAGGAAGGGGAAAGTAGAAATTGCAAATTTAAAACCACATGCTAACTGTGTCAGGCATTCTTGGCCTCAGATGCTAATGATGGACTCCTCCCCACCCCAACCCTTCCCCTGCTCAGAACCTCTGCAGAAATCAGCACTGCCTGACCACAGCTGGTTTTACACTCTGAGAGAATCAAGTTATTTGCCCAGTCATTGGGGATCGATCTGTCACCACAATTCTAGGAAACTATTACAAACCTTGAACCTCTGGAGGACAGAGATGGGGAAAGAATTCAGTAAGACTGTGTCTCTGTTCAGGGGTATTTGGACATCAAGCAGGAATTTAAACAACTTACCACTGAAGGAAAGAATTCTTGGTTTAAAACAATTCATATAATCACAACTAGAAAGCAAAATCCTAAGTCCCAATTCTAAAGGAGGACAAGAGGCAGCTGCCCATTCAGTTCTGTTCACTGAGACAAAGAATGGGCTTGTAATCTGTAGTCTACCAACTCATGTATTTAAATGTATTAACAATCCAACCAGCCTGTGTCACCTGACACTCCATATCATTAAATCAAGCATGGTAACTGAATGACTGCAGTAGCTTTTAAGCTGAGCCATCTGCTCACGCTGCTGCTTGTCTTGATCCATAGTTATTTTTTCTTAACATAGGAGTAAGGAAGGTTCTGCTAAAACCTAAGTGATGTGAATCCATTGGTCAGCACAGAACCTTCAAATGGCTAGTCACAGCAATGACCCATCTTCTTTTGTTTTGTTTTGTTTTGTTTTGTTTTGTTTTGTTTTGGTTTGGTTTGGTTTGGTTTGGTTTTGGTGTTTGGTTTTTTTGAGACGTTTCTCAGCATAGCCCTGGATGTCCTAGAACTCACGCTGTAGACCAGGCTGGCCTCGAACTCAGAAATCTGCCTGCCTCTGCCTCCCAAGTGCTGGGATTAAAGGTGTGTGCCACTACCGAGCAGCTGACCCATCTTCTTTTATCAGTGTGTATTAACTCAAACATGCATATAAGGTCCTTGAGTTTATATTTAGTCTCTTGTTCTCTCCCATTCCATCCTATTTCTTCCATGATTCTCATTCAGATTCCCTAATGTCCCCTTTTATTTTCACTGTTTAGTTAGTTGCACATTCTATATATTTGCTTTACCTAGTATGGTTTATTCTACTTACCAGGTTTATATCACTTCATAGGCTGATCCTAATTTCAACCTAAAACAATATGATTGTAAATTTCATGTTATATACATGATAGTCCAAGTCCACTCATCTGTTAACACTTAAGCCAATGGCATGACCTGGTCATCATGACATGACTACTACATCATGTAGTAGTAGACATGGATATGCACCTATCTCCGTTGGATGTTGCCTTTGATTCCTTAGGTATCGACCTGAGGGGTGCTATCTCTGAGTCTTATGGTAGTTACTGCATTTAGAATGTTAGCATAGCTAATGAGTTCTGAAGCTTTCTGCTGATGTCCTCTAGTACTCGACCTGTGACTGTGGCTCACCAGTCCTTGCCGTCTTCAGACATGCTTAACATAGGACTTTCCGTAATGCATCATTTCCTCTGCCCAAGAAGCCAGACATCCATATATCTGTTTGGTGCTCTCTCCCTCTTCCTTCTCAGTGCTTTCAAATGTCAGCCTTCATCACTTCATGACATCTTCATAGAGCCCTAATAGATGGCTCTACCACTTCCCCCTTCACTCTGCATTGTTATTCCCTTTAGTAACTGTACTCATCTGTACTGTTTTGTAATTTTATTTATTCCATTGTGTGTAATTTATCTAAAACTAAAGTTTCCAAGATCAGAACTGTTACCCACTCTGTCCTACATTACAGTGTCAGTGCTGATGGCAGTTCTGGCCCTTGCTTTGACTTCAGAAGATGATTATTGAATGAATTGTCTCTTGAGGATCAGTGCTTTGTAGAAGAAAAGGCAATATTTAATGAGAATTGCCATATCTATGCTTCCTTTAAAAAAAAGAAATGAGTTATGTATATAGTATACTTGAAAACTTATTGCAATGGCCTATGGTGGGATCTAGTAGTAAACTCATTTTCTTTTCAGCCACACAAAGAAAGAGAGAAACAGAAATAGGACTGAGTGTGGTATTTAATCAGGATGATATTTAAATAGCAGGTTGATCCATTTTGTTTGGAGTTGCTTTTGTACTGTAGGCCACTTTCTCTTTAAAATATTATTCTCAACCAACCTTTCTTGGCCCTAATTCCTTTCTTTCTCACAGAAAATGACATAGAACCTGAGGCTTTACTGCCATCAGTGCCTTCTTTGGCAGGTTTAACTGCACTCTCCTGCACTCTGTAGGTGCTTGCTGGTCTCTGTATATCAACCACTCTCCCTGTCTGGTTATTTTGCTGCCACCTTAGTTGGAATCTTACTGCATTGATAAGTTACAATGCTTTGCCCAGTGCAGACATAAAAGTAGTGTTTAAAAGCAGTCTTAACATTCCCATTGATACTTGATAATTTTACATGCATGTAGGATATGAGGTGGGTATTTTCATTCATGTGTATGCCATGTAATGGTCAAATCAGAGTGTTTAGCATGTCTGTTGTCTTTTTGTTCCACTTAATGATTGTTTATGTATAATTGCTATCTTTTGAGAAAAGCATACATTCTTTTCCTTTGGAATAGATTTTTTGTAAATTTTATTAGATATTTTCTTTATTTACATTTCAAATGGTATTCCCTTTCCTCATTACCCTTCCAAAACCCCCCTATCCCATCTCTTTTCCCCCTGCTTACCAATCCCCCCTCCCACTTTCCAGACCTGGCATTCCCCTACACTAGGGCATCTAGCCTTCACAGGAACAATGGCCTCTTCACTCGCTGATGTCTGAAAGATCATCCTCTGCTACATATGAAGCTGAACTGGATGGCTTAGAAACACCTAAGGAAATGTCTGTTGTCTTAGACCTCCATCATTTTCATGTGATGATCATCTAGACTCCATCCTGGGAGGTGTGTTTAGTCAGTTGATGGTTGCTAGCTACGTCCACCTGCAGGAGGCTCTAAGAGTTTGTTCTTTCCAACTGTAATATGCTTACTTACCGATTCTTCCTCACTTTCTATGTCCTGTCTCTCCCCAGCCTCAGATAATCACATTTTATTCCTTTCAGATCAGTTTCAGTTAGCCTGCACATAGAAATGATTTTATGTCATATTGTCTTCCTGCTCCTGGATTGTCTCATCTAATATAATAAACTCCAGGAGCACCCATATTTCCATTGATAGAATTTCATACTCTTTGTGGCTGAGTAATAATCCATTGTGCATGTATGTTTGTATTTTTTATTCATTGAATCTATGAGTATTTTCCTTGATCCTATCTATGCATTTGGCATGGAGAATAAGGTTGCAATAATTGTAAATGATACTATAGGTATCTCTTTTACCTACTGATTTTATTTCCCAGCCGGAATGGTATAATCATGCATTAGTTCTATTTTTTACAGTTTTGGATGAGCCACCAATGTATTTCCCACAATGCCACACTAAATTACTTTCCCATAAGCAGTGGGTTGAGAAGGGCAGTGGGTTTCAAAAGCTCCCACCAGATGTAGATTTCTCTCCACTGAGAGCTATGTTGTGAGAAGCTTATCCACTGAGTAAAAAGATGGGCATTAGGAAAACATCCTGATTGTGCCCACAGGAAATAAACACACAAGCATTTTGCTCTGTTTCTCCATGGCCGCTGTCATGTGGGCTGAAGGAGTTGATGAAATGCACGCTCAGCGTGTGTAAGGAACTGGACCCAGCTGAGTAAGTCTATAGAAAGGACTGCCATGGAGAGTATAAAGGGACCAGTGTGGAGAGGCAGGATGCATCAATCCCCATACCACTGGCTTTGCATTTAACTTACTGTCTCTCCTCTAGCACAACTTGAAGAAAAGGTCTTCATTTAGCAAGAGGGGAAACCCTGGTTCAGAAAACATGGCGAAGCATGTGACCTGCTGAAGGTCACATAACTGCTTAACTCAGATTCAGGGTTCCTTCATTCTTGTAGATTGTGTTCTTTTACCCCTCTATGCTACCTATAAATTAGAAATACACTGTGAGGGATTTGAGCTTAAACCTTTCAAAAATAACCTTAGCACAAGAATGAAGGCATTTCATGCTGTAGATGAGAAACAGCTCACCTTCTAGGAGGACCGATAACCAGCATCAGAGAGGCTTAAAGCCTGGCGGGTGTGAGCGGCATTGAGTGCAGACATTAATCAGAAGTACCCACGTAAGGGGACCCTGTGTTTGACCTTGAAGGCAGCTGAAGAAAGAAAAAATACATTTGTGTGTATATGTGTCTACAAGAAGCAGACTTCTTTGTATTTCATGTATTACCGCACAATTAATCATTCCAATGCTGAATTCCCAGGTTAAAAAAAGTCTTCAAGAATGGGATGGAAACAGAAATATGTTTTTTCCATAAAATATAAAGGATATATTCTTAGAGGGTCTGACAGCCCTCTAAGTTATAGCTTTCTTTAGTTTTATTTTACTTATAGTGGTGTGTTTCTTCCCAGAGAGTTTTCCCCATGTGTCTAAGTATGTAACTAATAATAACTAGCAATAACAGTAATCATTAATATCCTGTGAATATCTGAAAGTGAACACATGACTTCAGGTAGCCGTAGTGAACAGAACAGTTTCTTTGGAGAGACAGAAGGCTACAGAGGTTCCCATGAGAGCCCCATATCACACAGCTAAGAAGCAGCCTGTGATTCACTGCCCAGAGGATGTCTACTGAAAGAAAGCCTTGTATTTAAAAGGGTGGAGTGGATCTGAGAGGCTGAAGTAAGGAATGTCACGATTGTGACAGGGATCTGCTCCTCATTTCCATTTTCTCCATCTTTCTCCTCGGCCCCCACGTTAATATCTAAAATAAATTGCCTCCCATTTGGTCAAAGCCGACGTCCACTCATAATCACAGACTCTCATGTGATAAAGCCCAGGCATGGCCAGAATCCTGTAATCTCAAATTCTTACATTCAGCCCCATGATTAACTTTTCCTTGAGAAAAGAACCTCACTTTGCTCTCTTCTGCTCTCCCTTCCACAGAAAGACAATACTTTAAACTTAAAAAAAAAAATCACTGGGAGGTGATCTTAAAACATGGGTAAAATCTGTGGAGGTTTTTGGGGGGCTGCCCGGTGAAAATGAGAAAAGGAAGAGCCCACTCAAGAACTCTGGTCCATCCACATTACTATTTCATTCCAGGAGTTAGTGTCAAATTCCGTGCAGTTATATGAAATTGCAGAAAGTCTTTTACTCAAGACGCTTTGCTGGGGTTTATTACTTTGCGGGTCTTCAGACTGTCACCTGTGTGTGTGATCTGAGTACTGCTGCAATGCAGTGTGGGAAGAGCCCTTCAGATTCTCACCCGGGCTTTGTCCTTCACTGCTTGGCCTGGCGAGAGCCCTTCCAGCTTTCCATTTCTTAGAGTTCCTAGGAACCTTCAACATCAAATTTCACTTTGACTTATATTTTTTTTTTGTTGCTGATAGATAATTTGTTCTTAAGTTTTATAACATAGAAAGTCTAAAATAAATTATTATTATTATTATTATTATTAATTATTATTATAGATTGATGTACTTTGTTTTTGGACAGCTAATGCTGCATTATATTAGTCAACCTAGGGGAAAAGGCTGATGGTCCTAAGGAGATTTAACTTCCTCTGAGAGCCTACAATGTGTGCTCATGCTGCCAAGGACTTTACCTATTCTGTCTCATTAAATCCCAGTGTCCCCAGTCAGCTGTAGATTCTTCTACAGATTTATCAGACAATGTGGGAGAGGAATCAAGATTGAATGCAAGGCCTATGATTTTGAGTCATACTAACAAGCACCCACTGTGTCATAGGCTGTAAGGAGGATGTGTCCAGGTAACTGGGGTATTTGGGCAAAGTACAAGTGACCCATTTCAGGTTACACTTAATAGTCATCATTATTGTTTTTGAAACCATTTCTCCTGTAGTAGGGTATGAACTCGGGGTCTTACTCATTCCCTTTTCTGCTCCCTTTCACGTTTTACAGAGCAGCAAGCCCTCACTAACTCACCAGGGTTGGTCTTGAACTCATTCTGTCTGTGGAGCCTATGTGCCTATCCCCTTACTGCAGGTCAATGGACCTTGAGAGACAGACTGGTAAGGTTGAGCAAAAGACTAGACGCTCTAGAGACCCTAATAGGACAGTAGGAGCTTTACCTGCTCTTGGTATCTGTCCTCTGTCACATAGCTGCAGCCCGCTATAACAGAGATTTGTAGCCATGAGTCCAAAAAAAAAAAAAAAAAAAAAAAAAAAAAAAAAAAGAGCAATGCCCCAAGCCCTTCTACATTTCTACATGCAGATGAGGCATCCTTAACATCTCAACCATGACAATAGGAAAAGAGAGGTAACCACAGTCAAGTAGGCTCAAAACAGAGTTCTCCGTGCAAATGAGGTGCCTAGAAGCCGGAAGGGAAGGGTGTTGCCTATATGCTTCCCTTCCCAGGCATTCCTTCCTACAGAAGGGAATCTCAGGCCAACCCTGAGAAGTGAGGTATGACTTTACTCATCCATTTTCTGCCACGATAATAAACTGGTTAGAACCATCAAGTTCTCTTTTCATCAAGATCCACAGTGGGGAGCCATGAAGAAGGCCTTTGCCGACAGAGCCTCAGCCTAGTCTCTTATAGATAGCCTCTCTGCGCTCCCAGCCACAACCGCCACCTAGCATGCAGCCACCAAGCCAAGAACAATCCTCGCTGGGACAAGCCAGGACTCCCCTTTTCCCACAGGGCTAGATGCTGTCCCCAGCCAGTCTGCGAGTCCCCAACTCCGTTCTCTGCTCTTCTGTGACTCTCGGCTGTGCTTGAATGTCCAAGAGCGGGAGGATCCCATGGCGCTGGACTCTTAGCAGACCTGGGGACCCCAGAGCCAGCTTCAGCTTTCCCACATCTCGGACTGTTCGTACGCACCCCTGGAATGGTGTCTGGGTGCTTTCCTACAGCCCAGCACTGGTGTGGGATAAGCCCAGTCAAACTCCCTGTGTTTTGTTTCCCTAAGCAGCCGTGCCCAGTGGTAGAGAAGATGGCGCGCCAACAACCCTACACTTGACTGTCCTGTGTGGCTAGGATTACAAGCCTGTGCCTCCAGATCCACTTCCTCTGTTTCTCATATAATCATCTATTTCTCTACAGCTGAGAGTTTTGAACCTACTTGGATGTTGCCTTTTTGCCTTCTCCCAGGCAAAAGCCGCCATACTTTCTTTTTTTTTTTTAATTTATTGATATATTTATTTACATTTCAAATGATTTCCCCTTTTCTGGACTCCCACTCCTCAAAAGTCCCATCAGCCCCCTTCCCTCCCCCTGTTTTCCCACCCAACCCTTCCCACTTCCCTGTTCTGATTTTGCTCTATACTGCTTCACTGAGTCTTTTCAGAACAAGGGGCCATTCCTCCGTTCTTCTTGTACCTCATTTGATGTGTGGATTATGTTTTGGGTATTCCAGTTTTCTAGGTTAATATCCACTTATTAGTGAGTGACTCAAAAGATGAATCATGGTACGCCATTCACTTTCTTAATGAAACTGGAATTATGGGCAAATAAACAAGAATCTTCAATCCTTTGTAAAGCAGATGGGTGCCTTGTGAGGACAACAAGTGGAAACCACTTGCCTTGAATTCATCTATGCATCTTTAGTGGAGTTAAAGAGATTGGATAATTGGTAATAGGCAGAAACATATTCCTCATGGATCTGCAGAATGGAAAAGTTTGTGGGGGTAGGTGGGTGGGAGGAGATTGAAGGGAGTTGGGATGAGACAGCATTAGAGAAGATGATATCCCATGATTGACCAAAAGGAGGACTATACTTTATTTATTTATTTATTTATTTATTTATTTATTTATTTATTTATTTATTTTGGTTTTTTCAAGACAGGGTTTCTCTGTGTACCCTGGCTGTCCTGGAACTCACTCTGTAGACCAGGCTGGCCTCAAACTCAGAAATCCACCTGCCTCTGCCTCCCAAGTACTGGGATTAAAGGCGTGTGCCACCACCTCCTAGCCCAAAAAACTATTCTTGAGGTCCCAGCAATATTTATTCGTAAGGGTATAGAACCCAACCAGTACTTAGCCCTCTTAGTAGACTTGTAACAAAGATTAACTTGCAGGTGACATTCAAAACACAGCATAGCCCCTTCTATGGATCAGACCACAGGCAGGGTTTGTAATGAATTGGGCAGAGCCAGGGCGTCTTATATCTGTGGATTCTGAAAGCACTCTTTGTTCTTCCCAGTTGTGCCTTATGCCTTAGCTAAGGATGCTCATTCCCCACTCTGCAATACACCCAGCCCCAGTCTGCCTGGCTATTGTTTTCTTTTTCCAGTTTAGCTCAGGTGTTAGTGCTATGAGTGCACTCTTGAACTTGCCAGGGAGATAGTCTTCCCCTCCTCTCAGCCTCTTCCAGATGCAGACAGTACTGTAAGGACCTGGGCATCCTTACGTGCTTTGTTCCTCAGGGCCTTCGCACCTAATTTAACCTCTCTCTACTTAGCTCTTCTGATGAACACTGCATGATCATTCTTCCCTGTGTAGTGTTAGGGAAAACCCTTATCAGTGATCAACTTCAATGACTTGAGACCTTCTTTCAACAGACTTAAAACCCATACCCAACTGGCTTTTGTCCTTCTCATTTGTAATAAAATAACATACTTTTACTTGCATTTTTCTTTATTTTATATTTTCTCTTTTTGGGGTTGAGCCTATAGGCTGAAGGGCCCTTATCTGGTCCATTACTGTTGGTGTCCTGGTTCTCAGCATCATCTCTGACACTGATTCTTTTCTCAAATAACTGCATACAGGACTGTTTGCTTTCTCTCAGGCTTTCCATTATCGATATCCCAAGCTCAATGGGTCATTGGGAAAACCATCCTGTGTATGTATTGCTGGATCCTTGACTTCTATCAGTAGAACTCTACTAGTTGATACAACTAAAATTATCCCCAGACATAACCAGAATGATTCTTCCTTGCTGAAGTAGAGCAGGTGGAGGAGACTGCAGTCCCTGAAACCAGTGCATCAGGCCTTCAGCTGCAAGGCCATGGCGCCACACAGGCTGTCTCTGTGGCACACAGGAGGTGTTGAATTGGTTTGACTTGTTCAAATAATTATTTCAAATTTCAAGACATAGTTTATGAAAGATTTTATCATCCAGATCTTTATATCGTTACCTAAAGAATTTGTGTATTGGCAGCAGGTTTCATCGTACCTGAGGCAAAAGTATAAAAGAACTAAGAATTGCAAAAAGGACTTTGGTCCTTAAGAATCTAGAGACCTGGTTAGAAAAGTATTCGTATTGAACAAAACAAATGCAGATGACCTTATAATCTCACCTCCCAATCTCTCCTTCCTATATACAGTACATCTTCTCTTACAGGGGGCTTTTGTAAAAAGATTTAAATGAAAAATATTCTCTTCCTTGGGTGCCATTTGTGTGTGTGTGTGTGTGTGTGTGTGTGTGTGCATGTGTGTGTGTGTGTTTATGTATATGTGTTTGTGTGTGTGTTTATGTGTATGTGTTTGTGTGTGTGTTTATGTATATGTATTTGTGTGTGTGTATTTATATGTTGTAAAGACAACCATGGATACAGCACATAAAACATATTGTTTTTATATCACTCTTTTGAATTTAAATGTGTTATTGCTTGACAGTTTCTTGCTTGTGTAGTGAAATTTAGTCATGTTTACCCCAACTCCTCTCTTAGCCCTCCTACTTGCCCCACTAATCCCTTCCTCCCAACATGTCTCTGTCAGTCAGCTTTTCTAGAACTAAACTCAACATCCTAATTTGTAAGTATAGAGGCTGTATAAACATAGTCATATGCCCCATTCTTTTACAAAGTACTGTGGGCTTTAAGGATACATAGATGATCACAGTATATGAAACAAGCAGTTTTATAATTAATTTTTAACCTATGATTTTATTTTTATTTTTGTCTGTATGTCATATGTGTGTACAGTGTATATAGTGATGGCAGAGTTCAGGAGATAACATCAGTTTCCAGGAAGCTAGATGTCACAGGCAGCCTGACTGGGGATGCTGGAAATGAAACATGGGTCCTCTGAAAGAGCTTTACATGCTTTTAACAACTCAGTCTTCTCTCTAGCCCAAAAGATGTTTTAATGAAAGAGGTTTAAGAGGTTTAGTGGATTGTGAAAGTAAAACCTCGGTTTGCAGCTGATTTACAAATGGTGTTGGGCAAAACAGAGTCAAACAGACAAAACTGAATAGGACAGAATAGAAAATATCACAAAGAATTCTACATATGAGGAGAATCTTTTGCTTACCGCATGCATATAGATGTATGTATGCAAATGTATGTATATATATATATATATATATATGCATTTGATGTATATGTGTATATGTACATGTGAGGGTCTGCATTTTAAAAGATTATCTCTAATCATTTTATGGTGGTGTAATGTTAATAAAGCATAGTCTTCAGCCAAGCTGATAGAGCACAGGAAGCAGACCTGAGAAACAGATGGAGATTCAAGGCGACGTGACGGCTGACACACAGACCTTAGCATCCTCTGCTTGTCTGTGGCTCTATGCCTCCTCTTTCACCACTGTGCCTCTCACCTCACTTTCTTCTTCTCTTTAGCACCTTCCTTCATGAAAAACCTTGAGCAGAAATGTCACATTTCCTGAACCATCTGGCAAAAAGTCCCCTTGGCTCTTCTGAATCCAATGTAGGTGTTAGCTCTGTTGGGAAGCTTTGTCCCAGTCCTCTTGGCCTAATTGATTATAGTCTCGCCCTGTCCCCAACTGTTCTTACCTCTATTGTAGGCTTTTATATTCGTTTATGATGCCATTGTCTGCTGCTATAGTGTGTGTGTCTCTGGAAAGGGGACAATGTTCTTGACTAGATATGGATTTCTCAGTACCCAGCTTATTGTCTATACTACTGGAGGCAGGAGAGCCCTAATGGACACAGCTTGGAGATGTAGTGAGAACTTTCACTTCCAAATACACTTAGTAGAGCCATGACCTTTGACACCTCGCTTAGGTATGAGCCAGAATTTTCATCTGAGTGTACCAGGATGCTGTAATGAGGAGATGGAATCCTGCATACAAGGCATCACAAGAGCATCTGACATGGAATAAATTTCCTAAGAAGACAATTTTGTACTGAAGAAGAACGTGGAAACTTCTACAGGGCTGCTGGTATTACAACTGATCATGCTGAGGGTGATTTGTTTTTCTTTTAAAAACAGTGTATGGGAGGGGTGTGTCTGGAGAGATGGCCTAGCCAATAGGAACACAAATTACTCTTTTCAGGCCTGAGATTTGTTCTATTACTCACATTGGGTGGCTCAAAACCTGTAACTCTAGCTCCAGGGGGAACTGACAGTCTTTTATTTTGGTACCTAGAGCCCCCTATAGAAACATACATACATATATATAATTAAAAATTAAAACAAGTATTTTTGAAGTTTGGTATTTATGATTTATTAATATTCTTATTGCTTGACACTTTCATATACATAAATAATTGTAGTGACAAATTAAAAACAGAAACATTATGGTAGTACGTTTTTTGTTTAAATCCCAGGTGTGGGGTACAGGGCTGCTTTAGATTATCCACAGCAACAGGCTGTGACTTACCTTATGCTCTGGCAGGAGTATGATTTTGCCAGCTGCAGATAGATTTTGCAAACATATGACGTTTAGAATTCTGGAGACTCTTGAGAGGGTATATAAATGCAAGAGCCCCAAGACAGTAAGTAGCCTGTGCCACTCCTCCTCCTGTTACCCATGCTGCTGCTGCAGCTGCTCCTGCTGCTCCTCCTCCTTCTGCCGCTGTTACTATTACTGGCTGTTAGTCATTGTTTTCTGGTTGCTGATTTTTGGTTGGAGAAATCTTAAATTGCCCCAAGGAATTTGATACCTAATCAGCAGGAAATAATTTAATGTCCCCTTTGCTCTCTAGCCTCCTTTCTGTTCTATCTAGTGTTAGGGGGATTGGAAGGCTTAAGGGTTGAGAAGGGTGGTTGAAAAAGGAACCCATTAAGTAGCCAAAAGTCTGGGTACAGATTTTAACCATTTTAATTTTTATTACCCTGCATCTCACTCTTCTTCCCTCTCCTGCTTGCCTCTCTCACTGAGCTTCTCCAAAGTTCCCCTTCTAGTTTCATGTGTGTTTTGTGTGTACAAACTATGGCTTAGGCAGGACTGACTGCATGAGCATGTATGGAATGTGAGAGCTTGGCAACCATTTGTGACACTCCCACCCCACAGCCACCATTAACTGTCAGTTGAAGGTGAGTTTTAAAGTGAGTAATTATTAAATTATACAGCACATCAAGGATGGGAGACTTGACTGACAACAAGTGAGAACTGAAGACATTTGCATGTTTTATATTCTATCACTGAGTAGTGTCCTGAATGATTTTTATCCTTCTTGTCTCCATGCTTTCAGTTTATTTTATGGAAAGATTAAAAAAAAACAAAGTTGAAAGAAAAAGGGGATTGGAAAAAAACCCCGACAGGATTCTGGTCACAGAAATATTTCATGGGCTTAACTGAATAACTTTATTTAGTGAGCTTAACTGAGTAACTTCATTTATTTGATAAACTTAGCTGAGTAACTTAGAATAAAGTTTTTCCATCTCATTCATACTGATGGTTTAGTCCAAGACTTTCTTTTTGTGCAGGGCTTTCCTGTCCCTTGTATGAAAAGTGACATCCCAGGGCACAGTAGAATATTATCCTCACCCTATCTTGCCAACCCAAAGACCTTGAAGTCCACTTTGATAAGTTACATGTTCTGAAAAGGACCAATTAAGCAAGAAACTAAACATGAGGAGATGCTATCCCTTCATTGTTAGCAGATCTGATTTGAGAATGGGAGTTCATGTCTGCTACTTTATCAAGAGAGTACAGAAAACTGATGTGACCCTAAAGCCACCAGATCCCTGGAGAGAAAATTGGACATAGTTCTGTGTTGAAATGACCATGCTTTAGTTCAGCTCATCCTAATTTAAACTAGTAATGCATATGACAGAGTTGACTATAATTCATGGACTCTGACTTTGATTTACTAATAATAAATCAATAATTGAGTTTAACAGCATAATTGCCATGCATATAAATTCAGATTAGATTAGAAATGGTAGGTTTGCCTGCTTGTAATTTTAAGTGTTTCTATGGCCATCTCCTGCTTCTTTTATCAGATAAATATCACCCTTATTTCCCATGGGATGAACCCATGATGGACCAAGAAAAAATGGTAGAGAAGGTTTAGAAACAAACCCAGGGAAGGATGCTAACTTGCCAGGATTTTAGGATGCTTAAGAACTAAGTCTTTGCCAGTAAAACTTGAAGAGGACCAGGAGACATGCTCAGTGTGTGAAGGGCTATTGCTTTTTATTGGTGTATAACACAGTTATTGGATGTAACACCTGGTTCCCGTGAAGACCTCAGTTCATTTCACATGCCAAGACTGCTTTTAGCACAAGCATCCATTTTTCCTGTGGATTAAATCTCACTCTGAGGTTTCTAATCTCATTTTTCTTGCAAATATAAAGAGTTCTCTCAAAAACAGAAGCAAGCCTTCTTTGAGTTGATCTGATCAAGCATCTCCTTCAGGGAAGTAAGTTAATAACAAATGGCACTAAAACAACAGATCGAAGCCTGTAATCTCATTGTCTTTTTGCAATCTGTTTATGCTATGCTTCAGATTCTGGCTAGTGGTTGATAAATAAGCGGATTATTAAGTCCCAAACTTGTGTCACTGAATTTCTCTGAGTTTGTAAGGGAGTTAAGATTCCAGATCTGTGGCTATTTATTTTCTAAGTTTATAGAGGAAAGAAGGCCTAGAGACTGGACTCTGTCTTGATACAGAGGGATCTTTTTTGTCTTGCTCAGCACTGCATTTCTAGAGTCTAAAAAAGAAAATGGTTCAAAATGTGACTGTTATCTGGCCCTGGTGACAAAACCCGTCATGAGGATATTGCACTCATGTATTGTGCTGAGTGGCTGAAGTTAGGAACTTAATCGCACCCTCTCAGAACAAGTGGCATAATTAATAATCATCAGTGCCTTAGAATTGAGGAAACTGAGGCACAGAGAGATGAACTATTATGCCAAAGGTCACATAGCTCTCAAACCTAAGACAGGCTATGGACCATAGACTTTCTTTCTCTTTTAAAAATATTTATTTTTATTAGATATTTTCTTTATTTACATTTTAAATGTTATCCCCTTTCTTCCTTTCTCCTCCAAAACCCCACTATCCCATCTCCCTTCCCCCTGCTCACCAACCCATCCACTCCTGCTTTCCTGTTCTGGCATTCCCTTACACTGGGGCATTGAGCCTTCATAGGACCAAGGGCCTTTCCTCTCACTGATGTCTGACAAGGCCATGCTCTCTGCTACATATGCAGCTGGAGCCATGGGTCCCTCCATGTGTACTCCCTGGTTGGTGGTTTAGTGCCTGGGAGCTCTGAGGATATTGGTTTGTTCATATTGTTGCTCCTCTTATGGGGCTGCAAATCCCTTCAGATCCTTGGGTCCTTTGTCTAGGTCCTCCATTGGGGAACCTGTGCTCAGTCCAATGGTTGGCTGAGAGTATCCACCTCTATATTTGTCAGACACTGGCAGAGCCTTTCAGGAGACAGGTATATCAAGTTCCTGTCAGCAAGTGCTTGTTGGCATCCACAATAGTGTCTGGGTTTGGTAACTGTATATGGAATGGATCCTAAGGTGGGGCAGTCTCTGGATGGCCTTTCCTTCAGTCTCTGATCCACACTTTGTCTCTGTATCTCCTCTCATTGGTATTTTGTTTTCCCCTCTAAGAAATATGAAGTATCCATTGAAGGATTTTGGTCTTCCTTCAACTCAGCATATAAGCCACGAATCACTACACTGGTGGTGGCATGGCATGTTTAGCCCTGATATCCACAAATCTATGTTGTCCAAGCTCTAGGTCCTCCAGTAGCTTTTCCTTTGTAACTTTAGTTGGGTTGCTAATTGGTCAAGAGTGCCTATAAGGGTACTAGTAATCACCAACAATATTTAAACTAGAACACAACAACTTCTTATCAAAGCAAGAAAAACTAGTGTTGATCCTGATTTCCCTAAGGTAGTTATGTTTTGGATGATAAGGCTTTTTTTTTTTTAAAAAAAAACCTTAGTTTTGTTTTAATTACTTTTTCTTTTTGTCTAATGATCAAGGGGCAATTATTTCCTTCCCTACTCCAGATAAACTTTTAAAATTGCTATGTGCCTAGATCTATAAGAGATGTAAGCAGACAGACAAAAATCTAAGTATTACCAAGTAGCTAAATGAACTGAATATTCATTAAGTAAATGGGTTATTGTGCTATCTGGTGATACTTTGTGTTTGAATTTTAATCAATTTCTTTAGCTCTTATGGAACTGTTTAAGAAAGAATAAACCTGCCTTTCTGAGCAAGGGATTACAGATTAGGCTTTTATAAATAGAGCTGTTTGCTTGAGCCATAGGTCTGCCAGTGAGTGACAATGTAGTCTTGGTTTATGAACTTCATTGTGAACCATTATATTAAAACAATAACAGCTCTAAGATATTTCCATATTGATATCATCAGTGTGCATTGGTAAACTTTTTAAGACTGGTTTATTTTAAAGGTCTTTACATGTTTATTATTTTATTTTATGCATATGTGAGATTTCTTTGTGTGTATGTCTGTGTACCACAGGCATGTTATTCTGTGCAGAGGACATAAGTGGTCACCAGATTCCCCGGGAACTGGAGTTACAGAAGTTTGTGAATCACTGTGTGGATGCTGGAAATTGAATGTGGCTCTCCTAGGAGAGCAGCCATTTTTCTTAACTGTTGAATCTCTGCAGCTTACAGGAAAGTTTTTAATGTCTTGACACCAGTCTGTACTTCATAGTCACCATGATGATGGTGACTACCCAACTAATTTGATGTAACTATACACACAGCACAGTTTAGGTAAAGTCCTTTATAATACAAACTCGTCTCTTCATCATAGAGCTGTTTACATATTTGGATTGTTACAAAAGCCTCACATGCCCCACACAGATTCTCATATTATTATTTCTGTATAAGAGATGGCTTTATATAAAACGAGGAATGTATTCATACTCATATTTTAACATGGTCTGTAGATCCTAGGTAACATCTAGCTGTATACTAAGGAAAGTAAAGCTGAACTTTCTCCTTCCTGCCCTGCAATCTTCTGCCACCCCTGAAGTCTGTCACCTGCTTCCCTTTGTCACTCTTAACGTGCAGAAAAATGTTGTTGTTACTCTGATCCACAAGTATACTTTAAATATATCACTGAAGATGCCATTCACAAGAGCTTACACTGTGTGACTTCTCAAGATGCATATAGGTTTCTTGATGGGTACATCAAAGCAGATTTTGTATCTAGATCTTTTGTTTCTCTCTCTATCTTTTTTTTGTATCAGTATGGTAAGATGCCATAGAGTAGAAAATAGTGCTTCCATTCCAAGGTCTGCACTCTCCTCCAGCACAGAAAGCAGCTCAAAATTAATTGCTGAATATGTAGAATATGAATTTACCCAAGAGATAGTAAATGATGTGGAAAACAGTAACACTGTGATAAGTTCTACCCCCTTGGCTCATTCTCAGCTATCTAAACACACCCTGTGGCTTTTTATAGCTAGACTCATATTAATTAAGCAATGATGGCAACATACGGCCAGGACATTTTTCCAGGGTGACATTTTCTTCCTACAATTAAAATTTAAAACTCTTGTGCAAGCAGCTCTCATAAGAATACAAGAAACTCAGTCTTAACTATGTCAATCAGCTTCATTAATGGCAAATTTCAATGACTATATTAGTCAATAGATCATATGATAGGTTATATGGTAGCACCATCAGTGGCTTATCCTGGATGGAAGTTGTACAGAATTATAGGGGTGGGAACTTCTCTATCAGAGCAACCTGCAAAGTGGAGAATAAGCCATCCAGCAAGTATCTTCTATAACTTCCAGGGGACAGATGCTGAGGTTAGGGCAAAACAATGAGCAAAAGCATCTTAGCTACTTGTCCTTCAGGGCCTCATGGTGGAGTGGGTTGTGTCAGGATGCTAACTGTGTGTGAGGGGACAGCTGTGAGTGCTGCTTTGCTGCGGGTGCACAACTAGAGACCTGCAGCCTCCCTTAGCTGAGAAATATTTGGGAGTAAAGTCTGGGTTTCATTTCTGTTTCAGTGATCAAACATCACTGACGAAAAGCAGTGTAAGTTGGTAAAGTGCTCACAGTTCCAAGTCATTGTTCTATTGGACGGCAAGGCAGGGGTGAGCTCAAACAGCTAATCCACCTACTGTTCGATATAGAGATTAAATCCCAGGGTCCTTGCCTGCTTGCTTTTATTCAGCTAGTTTTCCCTTCTGTTGTACTTTTCCGGTTCCCTTGTCTGGAGGCTTATAGTACTCACACTGGACTGGGTCATTTTATATCAATTAGCAATTAATGTATTACCTTATCAAGAAGCCCACAGGGCAGTCTGATGTAGGAAATTCTTCATTCGGATTCTCTTCATAGGTTATTCTATGTTATATCACATTTACAATTAATACTAAGGAGCTTAGATGGAGTGGGATAGTTTTGTAAGATTTAACAAAATGTGGAAATTAAGTCCACAGCCTTTCAAGGCACAATTCACATTCAAATGATTTTCCTAAATCAAGAATTTGGGATGAGCTAAACATCTTAGCTATGAGAACAATGGGTTATTTATGGAGGCAAAATACTGGAGCCAGTTTAAATATTCACAAGTCAAAGATTCATTACTTTTATTGTTTTATAAAAAATTTTCAAGCACCAAACATATTTTTGAAAAAGTAAAGAATATATTGTCATAAAAGAGAATATAAATGATAGTTATTAGGAACAATAGGCTCTAAGACACTGGGTATTAAACAAAATCTGCTCCCAACCTCACCTTTCACTTTTGAGCTATTTGTCTCAGATAATTTCAAATAAATCAATAATGATGACAGAAGAAGCCTCTGCCAATGCCCACTCTCATTTAGCACGTCAGGTTCAAGTGCAACACTCTAAATCAATGATTTCAGTTAACTTTATATAAAGCAGTGGAAACATTGTTATATTTATTGCTTTGTGTATATAGAAAAACTTAAATATGCCAATACAGACAGAGGTGTATTTTCTGGAGTGTGTGTGTGTGTGTGTGTATGTGTGTATGTAGTGTTTGTGTGCGTGTGTGTGTGTGTGTGTGTGTGTGAGAGAGAGAGAGAGAGAGAGAGAGAGAGAGAGAGAGAGAGAGAGAGAGAGAGAGAGATCTAGTTTATATTAGCTAAACAAAGTCTTGTTTCCACTACAGCATTCTGTGAAGAGGGCTGCAGATACGGAGGTACCTGTGTGGCTCCTAACAAATGTGTCTGTCCTTCTGGATTCACAGGAAGCCACTGTGAGAAAGGTAAGATGAATCTGACCTATTTTTCAGGTGTGTGTAGGTAGGGGAAGCAAGTCAAAGAGAATAAATATATGCTGTTTCCCTCAGGGGTCTCTGTGAGCTGACTTAACACATCGTGTTTTGATAGTGGACTTTCCAAAGTGGGTCCATCTTGATAACTATATTGTGTAATGGGCTATTTTTTTTCTGACCATAGAATCTTATTCACCCTCCCTCTAATGCACCTCGCTTAGCCAGGTCAAGCCTTTTCTCTGCTGTAATTTGCCATGTGTGTTTTTACTCAGTACTAATTAGAGATAAAGCATGATGAACTAACTGACCTGCCCTACTTGTCATCAACCCAGTAGCTGTTCACAAAACTACTGGAGTTATTACAATCTGCTGTGTCTGCAGAACCTGAATGAGCAGCCAACTGGTCTTTGCATAAAAGCACGTTAAATAATTCTGGCAGCAGGATTATTAGTGTGCTTAGGATTTTATTCCAATATTGGTTTATTGAGAACATTATCATTCATGAGCTTAATATTATAAGGCAGTTAATATCGGTATGTTTCCACTTATGCACCTTTCTGTACACATTAAATGTGGCATTCATACGTGGCACTCTTTAGTGAAGTATAGTCTACCTGGTGATTGGGAGTGCCCTACCTATGCACATAAGAAATTTGTAGTATTTTGCACTAGCATGTACAAGTAAACATCTATCTTTTTTTGCCATACTTTTTCTGAGATGCACTTACTGCTTTGTGCTTTCCTGAGTCTGGATATCATATCACAGCTTAGGAAAATGGGCATGGTGCTATATGTAGCTTTATTAGTCAGGTAGATAGGGGGTATACTTATCAAATCCTATAGATACGAATAGATATTGTCATCTTTCCTTTTTGCTTAAAAGCTTCTGAATTCATGTCATGGATTTTAGAAATGAGGCCATTTGCTGGGAATAGTGGCACCCACCTTTAATCTCAGTATGGGTGAGGGGCAGAGGTAGATAGATTTCTGAGTTGGAGGCCACCTTGATCAATATAGAGAGCTTCTGGCCATTCAGAACTATACAATGGAACTCTGTTTCAAAAAAAATAAGACACGTACACAAAAAATTACCTTTCTTCATTCTGGCCAGCAGGTTACATTTCGCGTTCTCTTCTGTACAATTGCATACTAACCCTTTAAAACTATGTCCACATTTAACTACATTGAATATTCAGTGAGGAAATCAGTGACAAACTGTGCCATTGTCTCCACATCTTTGATTTTCATAACAAACTACCTAGTATTTATTAAATAATAATAATTAACTGGTTTATCTTTTTTTAAGTGTCAGATTGTCTGAGCATCATGGTAGACTTGCCTTGTGGAGGCTAGGAATTCCTATTCAAATCTAATAAATTTAGGGATCTAACAGCTCTCGCAATACATTTAATTTTAATATTTTAGAGATAAAAAGAGACATTATTTTTAGGTTTTATCTAGAATCCCTTTATGTCCTTATGTTCTTAAACTGGAGATAATGTTGATAAGCATCATGAAGTTACAGACACTATTGCTAATGGGGTGCCATCTCTATATAATAATGATGCTAAACTTTTTTGGTGAGTATTTAAATAGTAGAAATAAACATTATAGTCAAAGTCTTGTGATATAGGCTTGGCTGGCTTGAAACTCACAATATAGACCAGCCTGTCTTTCAACTCAGAATGGACTATTTGCCTCTACTTTCCGATTGCCTGGATTAACATTGATTGCTACCATGGCAACCATGATATACATATTTTTACTCCCATTTATCTGGATGACAATCTAAAGCAGATCTGGTTTCAATAACATTTGCAAATAGCCTAAACTGAGAGTATTACTTAAGTTGCATCTCATAGTCTGTGATGGGTATTCTTGTTAAAATATAGATACTTCATTTAGAGGTCAGAATTGAGGAGATATGGAAATAAAACAGGAAAGTAAGACCTAATATAAATTATAATACTCAATATCATTATAAATAATATTCAATATTAAATGTTTATTGTTTAAGGAATACAGTGCCTAACTCCAAAATTTAAACTAGCAGTTTCATCAAACTGTATGAATGGTAAATATTCATCAGTAGTATAAGGATTTAGAGTGTTTTATGCAATAAAATAATAAATTAAAATATTTAAATGCAGTTCAATATTTTGAAAATAAATTGTATGATATGAAGAAATAAATTTTGCCTAAAACAAGAAAAAATGCATAGATCCATCCCCACCCTAGAATCAAAGAGTATTGAGGATAAAGGGGCAGAATCATGCTAGGGCCAGATGATGGAGAGGAGGAGGCAGAAACACTGCCTTGTAGATGCAGTAGGCCATTGCAGTGAAGAGCATAACGAGTCTGTGGTTATCTGCACCAATCTTACATATATACAACCAAAGTCATGGGAGTAGGAATAGTTGGGATGAGGAAACTGTGGATTGTAGTGGATAAGGGAATAAGAGAACACTACTCTTATTCCCTTAAGTGGACAAGCAAGAACCTGTCAGAAAAAAATTAAAATATATTTATGAATTGCTTCCCCAGACTAGGAGAATTGGAACTAGAGGAATGGCTCCACAAATTTGAATTTCCACTGAGAAGCACAGGGCACTTCAACATTCAATCTAAATATCTACTACATATTTTAAGATTACAAATCACGGAGGGGAACATTGCTGCACAGTAGGGCCAAGGGTCAGTAGCAACCCTGGGAAGTTACTGTGGATCCTTTTTGCTCTATAGATCTTCCCTTTGTCACATTTTCTGTCTATTAAGGGAATATTTGAGGCACTCCTTATTCTTCTGCCTCTAAGATGAAGCACAGCAGAGAAAATCAAGAACAGAGACAGAAAGGAAATGTTTCTAGGCAAGTCCTTACTCTTTAGATAAATATTCAAGTTGTAACCAGCAATTTCACATGCTTGAATTCTCACTGCATCTCCCATGGAAAAGATCCATTAATGTAAAAATCTTGTGCATGTGATGTTTCTCTGAGCACATTCAGGCATTTAATCCTGGCCAGTGTTCTGTGGGATTCCTCAAAGAAAGGATCAGATGCATGCTTTTCCAATTAGTTGTGCACAATGGATCTGGGTGAATTGGATGGAGATCACTGCAAGTCTGTGTCCTCTCTGTGCTAAAATCTTTCTTCATGCTGCTCATTATGAGCATCAAGTCTATTGGCTCCTGAGAAGTTCTGCTTTCATGAGACTCAGAAAGCCAATGGCAGCATGCTGGTACTCTGTATGAGACTGTGGCTCAATTACACTAAATCTTCTATTTGTTTTGTTGCAGGGCTAAATGGGTTTACTTGAGCCAGTTATATTTATACATGTTTCTCTGTATCCTCAAGTTGCTGTTTTTATTCAATGCTTGTGATATATACCCTCTCAAAAGACAAGTACACTTGCTTTGGTTGCCAAAGTTGTTCTTTTAAATGCAATGTTTTCTGTAATGGGTGAAATGACAGATTCCATTTGTATATAACACAAAGATCAATAACTCTCTACTTCATTTTTGTTGATGTGGGTTTATTAAACATCAAGTTTTCATTTTGTCCCTATACTTTCCTGGACATGTCATATTTTTAAATTTACCCTTTGGGTATTTCTTCTTGATGCATTTGGCATGATTTAGTTTCATGTCAACATAGAGATTTCTATAGACTAAGAGGACCACAATGCTAGGTTCTGTTATTCTGCTAAATGAACACAGTATTAAACTGCCCCTCGATCTTCTTACCTTTATCCCCACAGATTAATGCAGAGAAGTTTGTTTTTACAGTAGCTGGTTATTTATAGAGAATTCCAGAACTAGACAACATGCAGAAGATATGAGATCATGGATGATCAGTTCTAAATGGGATTTTTACTTTTTATTGATGGTGAAACATATGTATTTGCACACACAGAAAATCCATAAAATTAAACTAAGGAACCATAATATATGAGCAAAAGCTCCGTAAGGGGGAAACCCAGTTATGTAGGCTTATATTTTCCAAACCCAACTTTAACAAGTGTACTTAAATGCCTTAACCTCCCTTCTCACCCACCACCGAGCAAAGATAGTGGAAAGGAAAGGTTAATAGGGAAAGGAAGGATGAGGACCTCTATAGAAATAGTGCTTTGGAGGCAAGTCCAATCTGTGTTGTCAGGATATCTGCAGTTCAGGATTCAGCAACAGTAGCTCAATATACTTGCAAACACCATTCAGGAATCAGCCACAGCAATTTAATTCAGCTGAAACTCGGAGGCTCTGCCAATCATCCTGAGTCCTCAGAAGCAGCATGAAGACACTGGAACACCATCAGAACTTCTTTGGTTTTCATTTCTTACAGAAGAAACTAAATGGGACTTTTATATCACTTGTTCCCCATAAAACTATGGTATATCCCCTGGAAAATGGCACAGGGAGTAGATGTTTATAACAGAACAGTGTTTTCCAGATATTACAGCACAATGATACAGGAATTCACATCAGTGGCGATGTGCATGAGACTTGAACAGGATCAAGCTAACTAGAAGCCCAGAATGGATGGACGGGGGTTGGGCTTATGAAGGTCTACCAGCTAGTTGAAGAACTATTTGGAATTAATGGTTGCTAGGAAAGGGAAAGTCAATTTCCTTTAGGGATACCTTCCCTGAAAATATCCACGTGGGCCAGTCGATGGTCCCAGGCTGACAGAGGCTAAATAGACTCAGTGAGGTTGTTGTTTGTTTGTTTGTTTTGGGTTTTGTTGTTTTTTTAGAATGCATATAGT
Source organism: Apodemus sylvaticus (assembly GCF_947179515.1). Lineage (NCBI taxonomy): Eukaryota > Metazoa > Chordata > Mammalia > Rodentia > Muridae > Apodemus > Apodemus sylvaticus. The sequence goes on along the minus strand of NC_067472.1, from coordinate 163,653,174 downwards.
TGGAAGGCAGGGCTTTGGAGTGGACCTTAAATCACAAGTCTCCAATTTGAATCCTTTATCTACAGAAGTTCTAATTGCCTGCCTCTTTGCTTGGTGGTCCTGCCAGACTGAGAGGAGATTAGGATGGTTTTCAAGGCAGATACCTGACCTTTACCTCAGTTGTAGTTCAAGTTCAGAGAGCCATATGCCAAGGTTTAACTTCTCTTTTGTCCTGCCATGTACTGGGTGGGGGGGGGGGGCAGGCCCTGAGACTTCTGGAACTGCATAAGACACAAGGTATTAAGTACCTTGTCATCTGGAGGATGCTTCTAGGAGTTCTTGAAACCTCCTATCCCTAACCCTATTCTGGGATTAATTTTTTTTTTAATTTAGAGGATTTTATTACTAAAATGAACACCTTAATTTAATGAAATTAGAAAATTAAACACGGTATATGTAAAAAGTGAATCCTCAGAGCTATGGGTTTTTCTCTTAGCACTGCTTCCACTACGTACATTCTACTTTCATTTTCATTAAATTCTAAAAAGTCTTTAATTTCTTTCTTTATTTCTTCCTTCACCAAGTTATCATTGAGTAGAGCCTTGTCCAGCTTCCTCTGATAGGATGCATAGGATTATTTCAATATTTTTTTATCTGTTGAGGTCTCTTTTTTGAATAATCATATGGTCAGTTTTGGAGAAGGTATCATGAGGTACAGAAGGTATGTTCAGTTGTTTTAGGATGAAATGTTCTATAAATATCTGTTAAATCAATTTGGCTCAAATTTTGCTTGATTTTTGAGGGTGTTTATTTCTTTTTTTCTTTTTTTTAACTTTTTTTCCTTTATTGATATATTTTTTTATTTACATTTCAAATGATTTCCCCTTTTCTGGGTCCCCACTCCCTGCAAGTCCCATAAGCCCTCTTCCCTCCCCCTGTTCTTCCATCTACCCCTTCCCATTTCCCTGTTCTGGTATTCCCCAATACTGTTGCACTGAGTCTTTCCAGAACCAGGGGCCACTCCTCCATTCTGTTTGGACCTCATTTAATATGTGGATTGTGTCTTGGGTATTCAAAGTTTCTAGGCTAATATCCACTTATCAGTGAGTGCATACCATGATTGATCTTTTGAGACTGTGTTACCTCACTTAGTATGATGTTCTCTAGTTCCATCCATTTGTCTAAGAATTTTATGAATTCATTGTTTCTAATGGCTGAATAGTACTCCATTGTGTAAATATACCACATTTTTTGTATCCATTCCTCCGCTGAGGGACACCTGGGTTCTTTCCAGCTTCTGGCTACTACAAATAGGGCTTCTATGAACATAGTGGAGCATGTGTCCTTATTACATGCTGAAGAATCCTCTGGGTATATGCCCAGGAGTGGTATAGCAGGGTCCTCAGGAAGTGTCATGCCCAGTTTTCTGAGGAACTGCCAGACTGATTTCCAAAGTAGTTGCACCATCTTGCAATCCCACCAGCAGTGGAGGAGTGTTCCTCTTCTAAATTGTTTGTAATTACTCTTTTTACCATTATGTCCGCGGTTAGATGGAGCCTGGGTCCGAGGTCGCTGGGATTAGTTTTAAAGGGAAATTCTTCTCATAGTAAGAGTGAGATCTTGGCAAATAGCCTTCATCCAAGGAAGTTCTTCCCTAGGTCCATGATTGCCTGATGCTGGATTTCTAGGCTCTGGTTCAGAGAGTCAGAAGGCAAGACCTTCTGACATACACAGGCCAAGCTTTTTGCCTGCGTTGTAAATGCAGCTAAGGACTCAACTTTGGGATCTAAAAGTTCTTAAAACTAACATTAAATTATTATATATGAGGACGCTAACATGGGGCAAAATCTACAAGTAGCACACTATTATGATATAATTCAATAAATTTTGATAAATGAGTGTGTGTAAATGAGGACTCTAAAGTTTCAAAAGGTCTAGCCATGATATTTCGTAGGTCCTAAGTTATAATTCCAACATAAATTGCACTTAAAGATTGCCTTAGACAGAATGCATCATAGTGAAGATGAGGATGGAGAATGCCATTGGGACACTTGGAAAAGCCGTCTAGGAGTTTAGAGGCTGTTTCTGGTAGCATTGTCAGTATCGGTTTCTGTAAAGCTGTTAGCACCTTTGCTGTTCAGAAAGGAGCCGATCATTTTTAAAAGATTGACATTCACCATAAAATAAATGAAGGCTATTAGGAATTACCCTGTCTAGGCTGCATGCAGAAAAATAATAGCTATTTAGGTGGTAGGCAGTGCTTGCCTCCCACAAGGCAAGTCTGCACTACTGAACTGTGAAAGTCAAGACTTTGTTTCAGAGTCTCATTTTTAATCCTTTGTTCTGGAAAATACAAACACCACTGTGCCATGAAGGGTACTGGCTAAACAGAAAGCAAGGCAGCTTTCTGTGACCATGTGACAACCTAGATCCCAGAGTTACTAACTTACCTTAGCGCATTCTTGTAAGCTTTTATGTCTAAGAACATGTACCACACTATAGATGATGTAGAAAAAAGCTCACTGAGGCTTCAAGCTAAATCTAGAATGAATGTAACTCAGGATTCACTTCACTCTAATAAGATTCATTGGTTAGAAATGGCAGCTATCAGTGTTCAGGTTGGTCCAAAATAGAATGGATCAAAGCACATGATCTATGCATGCCTCCTGGTGCTGGTTAAAATGATAAGCACTTTCTGATTCCATGAAGTAAGGTGGCTTTATCACAGCCTCAAAATTATCTGCAGATGGATGTAGCTTTAACCAAGTAGATGGAGTTCATAAGGAAAGATCCTGGAAGATTATTGTATTAAAGGATGCCTTGCTACGGAAATCTTTCTTGACCTCCCTATCCCTTAAAAGATAAGTGTCAAATTTTATAGCATGTTACATAAAGACCTGTGTGATTAAACCTTTGCCCCTCTCTCCAGCTTTATCTCTTCCCCTTCTTAAGTCTGAAAGTTTAGACCATTTTACACTACTCTCAACTAGTGTATGTCTTCCGATCTCTGAGCTTTTCTTTGCATTTTTCTCTTTGCCTACAAGATATACAGGCTTAAATATTTATTATGAATATATGTAATATCCAATAAGAGGAATGTCTGGTTATTGAAAGTCCATGATAATTCAAAACAAATGTATTCTCTTACATTCTTTCTTGTTCTTTCTTGTTCTCTATGCCGAGGTACTAAATGCACCTGTTTATCTTTTTCATTGCCTACCCAAACTGTTTAACCCAGTATTTGAAATTCATGTAGAATCTCTGATGGCTAGTTTATGTAAACTTGACACCAAGATAGTCATGTGAGAGGACGGAACTTAAATTGAGAAAATGCCTCTATAGGGTTTAGGCAGGCCTATAGGGAGTTTTCTTAATTAGCATTTATTAGGGTGCAAAAATTCAGCTTACTGTGGATGGGAATACCCCTGGCCTGGTGGTTCTGGTTGTTATAAGGAAGTAGGCTGAGTAAGCCATGAAGAGCAAGCTAGTAAGCAACACTCCTGCTCCAGTTCCTACCTAGCTTGAGTTCCTGCCCTGACTTCCTCTGGTAATGAGCCATGATGTGGAGGTCTAAACAAAATAAACCCTTTCCTCCCCAAGTTGCTTTTGTTCATGATGTTTCATCACAGCAAGAGAAACCCTAATGAAGACTAAAGCCAAGCATCATGTCATATTCTCCCCTAAATCTTTTGGGAACAATGTTATCATTATTCCTCATACAGGTCATGGTGGAAAGCTTATAACTCCTTCCTTTCCACTGTTAAACACACTTATAGACAATTGAACATGGTGTGTATTGTGTCATTATTAAAATATAAGTCTGATCTCCTATTCTTCTGCCCCAAGTTATTTTATTTCTACTTTCATATAGGAAAAGTCACAACCATTACAGTAGCCTAAAAACAGCAGAGTCTCTGATTCAGTGACCAGGCTTTCAGGGAGCCTTGCCACCACATTCCTAAAATCCTGGATTTTGCCCCAGACACTAACCCCTGCATTAATTGCTTGATAATTTTCTGAATCAGCAGACTGTATCAGTTTGCTATCTTGCCATTGCCCCTTCCCTTCTTGGGAGGGGAGCCAGTCTCAGTATTGGTGGCTCAACTCTCAGAACAGTCATCTGTATCTTGGTTCTCACGTAAGAAGTATTTACTGAATGAATGGATTCATGGGTGGGTAGGCTTCTTTTATTCCACATGAGTATAATCTCATGAGATCCATATCGCACACACTGAAATAAATACTTATGTGGGACCTATGTGCTGGTTGCCTAAGCAGCAAACATTTTCCTCGTCCTTATTCTGAGACTTGTCAACAGCTGATATTCTGGAGTTGGCTGTGTGCCAGCCATTGTGTATATGCTTAAATATTGGAAAAGAAGGATAGCATTATCATTCTTGTTTAATAAATGATGGAACTGAGGGTTGAAGGGGTTGACATGTTGGAAATCACACAGTGGGACTGGTTTGTATATCCACAGCATATTGTGCAATTTCTGTTGATTTTTGGCTCTACTTATTTGTACTATTAAAACAGTCTTGACAATTGTTCCTTCATTGTTCTTTTGTTCAAAACACTATCATTTCTGTCTTCTCAGGTTTTATAATTATTATCAGAGTTTTAATCTAGCAAAATTTGGGTAAGTGATATACTTTTCTCCAATTTTAGAATAACTCAAGGTGCAGAAAGAGGCAAAACAAGAAAATTTTACTAAGCATGAGTGAGTTACACAAAATATAATTCTACAGCTCAATGAATTTATTTATTTTAACTTGGCATCTCATGTACTTCAGGATGCCCCCAAATACTCACTATAGCTGATGATGACCTTGAACTTCTGATCCTCTTGCTTCCAAAGATCTGGGACAGGAGGTATGTATTCATATGCCCAGTTTACACTGTTTTGAAGACTAGATCTGGGACTTCATGCCTTCCAGGCCATCTCTCTGCTAACTAAGCTGTGAACACAGCTCCCCTTCTTCTTTTAAATTAGTAGAACTATTCTTTCTTTCTCCACAGAGTTGAGGGTTAATCCAAGTAATTAATAACTAGACTAGATTTCCTTTTAGAATCCTTTAAATAACTACAGTTACATTCATTTGGAATGTTACAACTCAATAAGTTTTTTATTAGATATTTTCTTTATTTACATTTCAAATGTTATCCCCTTTCCTCCTTTCTTCTTTGAAAACCCCCTATCCCCTCTCCCGTCCTCCTATTCATCAACCCACCCACTCGTGCTTCCTTGTCCTGGCATTCCCCTACACTGGGGCATTGAGGCTTCACAGAACCAAGGACCTCTTCTCTCATTGATGTCTGACAAGGCCAAACTCTGCTACATATGTGGCTGGAGCCAAGGGTCCCTCTATTTGTACTCTTTGGTTGGTGGTTTAATCCCTGGGAGCTCTGGGGGTACCAGTTGGTTCATATTGTTGTTCCGGCAAACCTCTTCAGCTCCTTGGGTCCTTTCTCTAGGTCTTCCATTGGGGACCCTGTGCTCAGTCCATTGGTTGACTGTGAGCATCCACTTCTATATTTGTCAGGCACTTGCAGAGTCTCTCAGGAGACAGCTATATCAGGCTCCTGTCAACAAACACTTGTTAGTATTCACAATAATGTCTGAATTTGGTAACTGTATATGGGATTAATCCCTAGGTGGGGAAGTCTCTGGATGGTCTTTCCTTCAGTCTCTGCTCCACATTTTGTCTCTGTATTTCCTCCCATGGGTATTTTGATCCCCCTTCTAAGAAGGACCAAAGTATCCAGATGTTGATCTTCCTTCTTCTTGAGCTTCATGTGGTCTGTAAATTTCATTTTGGGTATTCCAAGCTTCTGGTTTTAAAAAATAAAAGTAGAACATTACCTCCTTCTCCAAAGTTCCCTCTCTGGTCTTCTCTAAACATTCTGCCTTGAGAAACCACAATCCACGTTTTCTTGGATTTGCTATGAGAGATCAGTTACTATTATGATATATTCACCTTGTATTATTTTGTTTTGTTTTGTTTTTAACATCTTGATTACAATGTACAAGGAGACAAGGATGGATCAATTCGCATTCTTCTGCATGCTGACCTCCAGTTGAACCAGCACCATTTGTTGAAAAGGCTATCTTTTTTCCATTGGATGTTTTCAGCCTCTTTGTCGAGGATCAAGTGGCCATAGGTATGTGGGTTCATTTCTGGATCTTCAATCCTGTTCCATTGATCCTCCTGCCTGTCACTGTACCAATACCATGCAGTTTTTAACACTATTGCTCTGTAGTATTGCTTGAGGTCAGGGATACTGATTCCCCCAGATTTTCTTTTGTTGCTGAGAATAGTTTTAGCTATCCTGGGTTTTTTGTTGTTCCAGATGAATTTGATAATTGCTCTTTCTAACTCTGTGAAGAATTGAGTTGGGATTTTGATGGGTATTGCATTGAATCTGTATAGTGCTTTAGGCAAAATGGCCATTTTAACTATATTGATTCTACCGATCCATGAGCATGGGAGGTTTTCCCATTTTTTGAGGTCTTCTTCCATTTCCTTCTTCAGAGTCTTGAAGTTCTTGTCATACAGATCTTTCGCATGTTTGGTAAGAGTCACCCCAAGATACTTTATACTGTTTGTGGCTATTGTGAAGGGGGTCATTTCCCTAATTTCTTTCTCAGCCTGCTTATCCTTTGAGTATAGGAAGGCCACTGATTTGCTTGAGTTGATTTTGTAACCTGCCACTTTGCTGAAGTTGTTTATCAGCTGTAGGAGCTCTCTAGTGGAGTTCTTTGGGTCACTTAGGTAGACGATCATGTCGTCTGCAAATAATGATAGTTTGACTTCCTCCTTTCCAATTTGTATCCCTTTGACCTCCTTATGTTGTCGAATTGCCCGAGCTAGTACCTCAAGTACAATATTGAAAAGATAAGGAGAAAGGGGGCAGCCTTGTCTGGTCCCTGATTTCAGTGGGATTGCTTCAAGTTTCTCTCCATTTAGTTTGTAGCATGAACAGGTACTTCTATGATCATGTCTGCTTTGGTTTTTGTTTTTTTGTTTTTTGATGCTTCTTTTGCTTGAAGGTTCTTTTACTTGCTCTAGATTTGGAAACTTGTTTCTTCTAGTTTCATTGTGTAGACTTTCTATGCATGTATCATAGCTCCTTTTTCTGCCTCATGGGTTCTTAGGTTTGGCATTTTTATCATATTCCCAACGCTTGAGCATTGCTGTTATGTAGGTTTTCTCTTTACAGATGATTGGGCATGTATTTTCCCTTCCCTATCTTCCACCTGTGTTGTTCTTTGTTTTCTCTGGTCAAGCACATCAGTGGCTATTGTCTTCTTCTGAGCATTTACCTTGGCTCACTGAGGTTTTTCCCCCCTCTATTTCAATTCAATATATTTTCGATAACTTCAGTTTTCTTCTTGATCTTTATCTGTGTTTTTAAAGACTTTGTCCTTTGTGTGTTGAGTTTCCTAAGTTGTAGAGTAAATTCATCTGCTTTATCACATCTGCCTTGAGGTAATAACCAGATGTCATGTCTCCTTCCTTTAGAAGTTTCTTGGGTTTCAGTGTTCTGACTTGTTCATTGGCATTTTGATTGTCTCATCTGATTTATTTGGGAATCTTGTTGAACAGCTCCTTCTTAAGAACCCAATGTCCAGTCTGCTTTGAAATGAGGCATCGGCTTCTCTCTGTGGCACAGAGCTTAAACTCATCTGTTGTCGTCGTCGTCGTCTTCTTCTTCTTCTTCTCCTTCTTCTTCTTCTCCTCCTCCTCCTCCTCCTCCTCCTCCTCCTCCTCCTTCCTCCTCCTCCTCCTCCTCCTCCTTCCTCCTCCTCCTCCTCCTCCTCCTCCTTCCTCCTCCTCTTCCTCCTCCTCCTCCTCCTCCTCCTCCTCCTCTTCTTCTTCTTTTTCTTCTTCTTCTTCTTCTTCTTCTTCTTCTTCTTCTTCTTCTTCTTCTTCTTCTTCTTCTTCTTCTTCTTCTTCTTCTTCTTCTTCTTCTGACTTCAGCTATCCTATCAATTTGTGTATTTATGAAACTACTTCACTTTTTCTTCTGCCCAAACTCCTCTCTTTAAAAGTTACACAGAAGTAGTTTCTTCTGCTCTATCACATCATCTAGATTTCTGCTTTCTTCATTTGAGAAGAAGAGCTACTGTAGGGGTAGTAGAGGAGAGAGCTGTGTGACTTTCTTCCTTTAGAGAAAGCAGTAACTAGATCTCTGAATCTGGAACACACTTGCTAGATTGCGTTTTTAGTTATTCTACTACTTCTGTGTGAGTCAATGTTTTCATCTGTCTTATTTAGTAGTTTATTATTTTGTGAGTGTGGTAGAGATTTTCCTCTGTCTTATCTTTCTATTTATTAAGCTATTAACTTCTACTATTCTGTTTGATTGTCATTGATTAAAGGTTCTTCTATCTGCCAGGTCAGGAATGTAGGAGGGGGGGGTTGCTAAACAAGGGGAGGGAGGAAGGCATGGGGGTTGTCGGAGGAAAGGGGATACCATTTGAAATGTAAATAAAGCACATATCTAATAAGATTTTTAAAAAGGACAGGAGAAAAAAATAAGGCTTTTCTATCTAGTGGTTTGTTTTGTTTTATTTGATGTTTGATGATAATGGTAAGAATTTTTGTTTCATGAGTCCTTCCTAGCATCCAGTTTGTTCCTAACATCTTTCCCTGCTACTTTGCTTTTTCTCAAGCATCCCTACCTACCTGTTCATCTTTTAGATAGAACCATTAAAAATGTTTATTTTAAACTCATTTATGCTGTGTGGCATGTTGATTCACAGATTTTGCAAGGATTAATCACTTATTACCCTAGAAGGAAATGATTACATTCCTAGATGCATTAAATGTGGTTGCTAGTATGCCTAGAGACAACTAGGCTGCAAAAGGCGAGAGTTGAAAAGTTCGGTCTATAAATTTTCACTTGGTGCCCCTCTGTGCCTTGGTACTTCTGATCGCATCCATCTGGATTTGTAGTACCCTATGCTGAGAACAGTGCTGTAGCATCTGCTGTGTTGAGAAAGGCAGGGGATACGCTAGGGTGAACAAAATCTCTAAGGAACTGCTTTTTAATCTAATTTCAAGTTAATTTTCCTCACTATTGTTTGTAGTTGCTGAGATAAAGTACCATCCATCCTGGGATCTGAGGTGTAAATCAGGAGGATTTGGGCTTTTTCCCCAGTTGGGCTCAGATCTATTTTTATTATGTCTTCCAGTTGAATTAACACTCATCTATCCCTTTTCTGGTTTCCAAAATTATGTTGCCCTCATGTCCTCTCTTGTGTGCTTTGCCTTTGAGGACTCAGACCTTTTGATTTATTTTGTACTATGTAGTTACTAGTGTTTGAAGGAGAAGGCAGAGGCAGGTATGCGTATTTAACTCAGTGTCTTCAATCAGAAGCCAGGCTTTCACTTCCAAAGTTGTGTCTGACCCCTCCGGAGGAAAAAATCCTAAAGAATGCTGACCAACATGATGATTTATATTATTCCTTTGAAAATAATCAGATAGTACAAATGTTTCCTCTTTAAGAAGGTTTAATAAGGCTAGGGGAAGGGATAGGGTTTTATAAATATCCCATCTTAATGACTTCTTCAAATACTAGGAAAGAAAGCATGAAAATATGAATATTTTGCCTTTGGAAACAGAATATCAACATAATTTCAAGCACCAGTAGAGCATTATTTAAGATGTTAAGTGTCTGAAGTGTTGTTTTAAATTTTCAGAATGTTCTGGGAATAAATTATTATTCTGTTAAGGATGCTAAAGTTGGGTTGAAGAAAAATATTGAGGGCTATTTTACATTAAATTTCTTTTGAAATATAATTTCCAATTATTTGGAGGTAATAGTTTCAGTCGTTTGGGAAATGACCAAAGGAATGTAAATAAGGGAAGACAGTAAAAGGGAACACCGTGCCATGCGTAATTGGGGTTGAAGGACAATCAAGGCACCACAGGCTTGGGCTCTGGGGTCAGACTCACTTAGCAGCTTCACTAATGATCTGGAAGAAGGAGGATTCAACAAGTTAATTAAATCTACAGACAGCCCTTTCTGGAAGTTACAAATACCAGGAGAACTAAGAAATAATAAGCAAAAACCAGGAGGTCAAGAGCTACAATAGCTGTGGGCACAGAAGAGCACAATTAAATTTGGGAGGAATAATTTTAATTGAATACATTTCATTCAGTGAAAGGGGGAGTTAAAGTATAGTCAATTAATAGTGCTCAGAAAATGGTAGCTTTGGAAGTCCTGCAGGCTGATGAAGGACTGATTTATCTGCCAGACCAGGACTTTCTGACTTCAGAAATAAATTCATTTAATAAAAGAAAGTGTGATTCTTGGTGAATTTATTTATTCATTTTTGATAGTACCTAAATGACTTGGCTAGCTTCCTTAATAAATTTCTCCAACCTTCAGAAGTGCTTATGTTATAACATAGTATAAAGATTAAACAATTGGAAATGTATGCTATCATGTTTATGATTAGGTCAGGGGGATTATGGGAAAAACACAGCATGTGAAATTACTGAAGCAGGTCCCACTAAAGGACACTGTTGGTGTAAAGTTATTAGGTTGGTGTAAAGTTAAAGTTATATTGGATGGTATCTTTACTCCCTATCCCAGGAGCACAACTGACTATAGGAAGGCCTGTAAGCTCTGTGCATTAGAATAGCTTCTCAATTTCCAAAGATCAGTAGACCTCTACAGAGACCTGGAGATTGTAGAGCTAACTCTGAAGTACATGTGATGCTCATTAGATCAGAAAAACAGCAGAATGGGAAAACAAATAGGCAACATGTCACTGATATATCTTGTCTGTGCCAAATGATTCTCAGCACTTTACTTGGTGATCACTTTAATTCTCAGATTAATTCTATAGGACAAGGCATTCCCCAGTTCAAAGAAAACAGGAATCTAAAAAATGTCAGACAAAGCACCTGAGGTCAAGCTTGTATGAGCCGAGGGACTGCACCGTGTTACAAAGTCACCATAGAATATTAAGTGATATGTGTAAAATGCATGTATATATACATTTTGATCATTCTATTGGATTTTATGGGATAAGTCTAAGGAGAAAAGCACTTTCTTCTGGGATTGCTATTGACAGAGCTGTCCTGCTAGGTAAAATGGGTGAGCAGAGGTCACTCTTCAACTTGCAATGATGACAAAACAATTATCTTAAAGGGAGATGTGGATGATACCTTGGTTAATTGATTAATGGTCTTGAGAGTTGAAATATATCAGCTGGTTAACATATAGCATGCACTACACAATTTTGTAATGTGCCCGGCCTGACCACCATTAGTGAAAATAGAACCCCAGTGCTATTATTTTAGAAACTGCATCTTTGAGAGTTGAGCCATACTAGTTTAAATATTCAGATATTATACATGCTCAATTAAATTACATAATAAAAGTCTAGATAGCTATTAGCTGAAATTTATCCTATTTAGAAGAAACGAGAATTAGCAATTTCATTTGTATAGGTAACCCTGCCACCAGTTTTACTAGGTTGCTGGTGCAACTGACCTTATTTAGAGTTAGTTGTCATCACAATGAGAGTTGAAGGAGTTAGAAAGAGTGAATAAAACTTTTCTGTTTGGAGACATTTGAAAATGGGAAGCTTTTTTTATGATGTGTGTTCAGAAATTATTATAACCTTGGAAGCAGACAAATAGAAAGATGAATTTTTTTTTTTTACACTGGAGTGTGATCAAAGAATGAGGGAGAAATGGCCACCCAACAAGAAGGGGCTTGCATGCTTCATGCTGTAGCTTCCCTGCTCCTCTTTCCCCATGACATTGAATTCCTCAGGCCTCTGCACACTGAGAGTCCAGGTGAGATTTTCTCTGTGCTCATAATAGAAGTGAGCTGGTTTGAACTGGAACCTAGTTTCATTGAGAAATTTCCGTTGTCCCTTCTGGAGGCAGACCAAGTAGATTCTGGAATTATCTTCTAGAAGCTGCTATTCCTTCTGATCTGTGAACTTATGTTTTGCCAAGTGAAATGCATAAAAGAAGATAGGGTTTCAGTTTATGGATATTAGAGCTCATGGTACCTTCTGAGAACACTGGAAGAATTTATCCATGACAGATTGGAATCATATCTGTTACTGTATTAACAGCAAGTTTTCTGTCATTTAATACCATAGGAGAAATGTCACAGGCCATGCCATGGAGATTAGAACCTTGGAAACCATGAAATATTAAAGGTGTAATTCTACTTTTTGACATCCGTGGAAATTGCATTTGCCTCTCTGAAAAAAGCACCTGAATTGAGTCTCAAATATGAAGAAGGGACTTAGAAAAAAATGACAGAAAAGTGACAATCAATGCACAAAATCAACCAGATTCGAGAATTTATTGATTAAGAAAAACAAACAAAAATACTAGCTGAGATGATCACAAGACTAAAGAGACCAGATCAACACACAGGCACATTAAATGTCTTTTCAATACTGTCTTTGATCACAGTAGTAAGGAGCTCTAGCTTTGCTCAAAGCAGTATTCACTTATGTGTGCAGAAAATAAAACTGACAACATCACATAAATGACTTTATGCTCCAATGTCATGTCATCAAGGTCTCTGTAATCCATGAAGCTATTCCCATGGACGTGCCTTCCACACACAGTGGGGAAAAAGTCTATAGGGAACATCATGAGGCAGTTGTGAGGGAAGCTACTTTCTAAAGAGATTTTCCAATACCAGCAATTGAATTTGCCACATTTGCCATTTTTCTTAATTCATTCACATGTAATAAATTACAGACACATTAGTCTGGCTCCTTTAGTTAAGGACAAATGGTTTCAGAATGCTAGGCAAAGGGGAAAACTGATAGATAATTTCTAAAACAAAGACTCAAATCCAAGGAGTTGGTAGCAAAGAAAGACCTGAGCAATTTCAGTTTTGTTTATCCCATATATGGCTTCTTCAGTATTTAAGTGTATTAAGTACCGATAGGGCAGGGGATAGGGCAGTAGAGTGTATTACCTGCATTCATGCATACTGAGTACTTTCTGTATAAATTTCTGAACAATTCAGATCATCAGATATCAAGGAAAATGAGAAAGACATTAAATCATTATTAATACATGGTTTGAAAGCAGTTGCTGTGTAGGAGAGGCAGAAGGCTTCTGGGTAAGGTTTGAAGGATATGTTGCTTTCTATTCTTAGAAGAAAAATTAACAAAATTTTAGTAAATGACAGTTACATGGCTCCCATCTTAAATGGTGACTTGGAGACATCCACCTTGAGAGAAGTGTTGGAGGCACAAAAAGGTGAGTAAAATTCTGTGCCTTGCAACTGGGGATGCCTGGGGAGAGACAAATGACCCTACCCTACGTGAGAGGAAGGCTCATGTAGTGCTTATTTGTATTAACCTCAGATTACAGGGGTATTAATCATCGCCCTCGGTTGCAGCACATCAGGAGGCCATCATCTCGCACTCTCCCTCCTGCTTATTTAATCTATTCTATTTCTCAGTTGCATTCTCTTCTTGCACTTCATCATACAGCCTTCTAATACATCACAGGTCCTTTTATACTTGACTTCCTCTAACCGCAAGTTGCTAATTTGGGGCACAGATATATAATTTACAGAGGTAATATAACCCTACATATTTTATGATGACCCAATCTCTCTTAAAATCCCCATTTTTGTTTAAATCTAAGGTTTCAGTGGGTTAGCTGATACATTCAAAGTCAGCTGGCTCCTCTGATCCACCTTATATTGTTTGTGTGTGTTTCCACCTGATTTCTCACGAGTCTCATTCTCTCTCCAACATAATAAATGCTCCTGTGGACGGACTCTTCTATCTTCCTTCATGGCCTTGTGCTCCCTTGACATGGCCCCCAAAGAGCATCAAAGTGTAGAATGAAATGCTAATTGTGTTTCACTGGACATTACCAGAGTGTCTGCAGGGCCCTGTGTAATACTACATTCTATGTCCATTGCTGGGTTGATGGACATGCTATAAGCGTGAGCCTGCTCACAAGTGCAACCATGGTCTTTTCCAGCTTAATTACATGGTTCATGAGCATCTGTCTGTCTGTCTGTCTGTCTGTCTGCCTGCCTGCCTACCTATGCTCTCTTTCCCTCTCCTTCCCTCCCTCCCTCCTTCCCCCTCTCTCCTTCTCTCTCTCTCTCTCTCTCTCTCTCTCTCTCTCTCTCTCTCTCTCTCTCTCTCTCTCTCTCTCCTTAGCTATAGGTTCTAGTTATCCATTGTGAAACTAGTTGGGAAAATTTAACCCCTCCACAGGTAAACTTGCCAATATTCAAGTGACAGACCTAAATTTACTCAAATCAACGGCATCTTTGGTATTTTGTCTCTAACTCTCAGATGGCATGTTCATGTTGGGTCATGGTACAGTTCCCTCCTGTATTCATTGTCTTCCTGTAAGTTCCAAGTCATAGGATGACGTTGATGAGCACCCGATGCCCTCTACATACCTAGTTTTTGACTTATGGAATCTTGTTCTCATACCATCAGGGTCACGCTGTTAGAAAGGAAAACTAGCATGCCATACACAAAAATTCAGATTTCTCCATTTCATTAACACATTTCTCTTTACTTTCTCCAGTTTTGTAGGGTTGTACTGGTTCTGTCTGTTTTCTGTCTGCTTGCCCACTGGTGCCACAGTTAGCTATCCCCATTCACCTTGGTGTCAGCAGGTGACACCTGCTGATGATGCTGATGGTGGGGTCAGCATCAACATCAGAAGGCACAGGAAGACATGGCCTTCCTGTGGGCCACAGTAGGGAGGGGATGTTGAAAGGGCTCAATTCAGTCAAACAGAAAATAAGACACTCCAAGATATATGGATGGCAGTAATGACAACTTTACAGTATGCCTTTGAATGTCACACTTACAGAAAGAATATGGCAAGAAAAAACACCACATTTAGTTTCCATTCCTTTCCTTTTACTTAAATTATACAACCTTTTCTATCGCACCAGCTGTTAAATCTGAAACACCCTTTCCATAAAGCAATCTTAATAGAAAATACAAACTGTCTTTTCAGTGAAAATGTAAAAGATTTTTATCAGTTGATAATGTAAGTTCTTCAGTCAGATCTTCCCTGGGAGTCAAATATATATTATAGGTAATATAAGTCACTTGGAAATCATGAGATTGTCCCAAGTATTCAGAAAGAAACAGAAAGTTAAAAGGGGCAGTTGGGAAGATTTTACTTTGTTGACAAATGTGTAAAGACATATTTTTTCCTAAGTTCTAAAATAAAATTGCATACCTGACAAACTACATACACACATGCATACAGAGAGAGAGAGGAGAGAGAGAGAGAGAGAGAGATTGGGGAAGAGGGAAGGGAAGGAGGAGGGGGAGGGGAAAGGGAAGGGAGGAGGGGGAAAGGAGGGGAGAAGGAAGGAGGGAAGAGGGAGGAGGGAGGAGGGGGAGGGGGGAGGGAAAATTCGCTGTGTGTGCATCTATGGTGTGTGTATGTTGAATGTGTTTGTGTGTTTATGTGTATGTGTGGTATATGTGTCTGTCTGTATGTATGTGTAGATGTGTATGTGGTGGATATATGTGTATGGATGTGTTGTGTATATGTGTGTGTCTATGTGTCTGTGGTATGTATATGTGTGTCCATGTTTTTTCATCTACATGTGATATTTATATCCAGGTATATATATAATATGATAGACTTACACTATCTCTGATCTTTTTTTTTATTTTTTTTATTTTTTTATTTTTTTTTTTTTTTACTATCTCTGATCTTAAAGTATAATTCTGGGTATCCAGGGTCTGAGGAATACAGGCTGTGCTGCCAGTGGGTACAGATTGTGCCTTGGGCATAGCTTATGTTTTCAGTATAGTTTCCATTCTCCTCCTTTCATTTAATGTTTTAAAAATAGGAAAAAAGTTAGGCTGCCACTTAAATCTTAGAAATGCTCTTCAGATCTGACACCAACATTAAACATTTATATTTAGACTTTCAAAGAGCAGGTACTGGCTTAGATAATTCAGTGGACTTTCCTGTTGCTTCTTGCAGCTGTCAAGAAGTGGCCAGTGATATCCTTGAGTTTCTTGGATTTTTGGCTACCGGTCCTGGTATCAGTTCATGCAGAAGGAATATATACTGATCTGATCTGGCAACTTTTCTTGAAGGATTCTCTTCTGGGCCATTTACATACTTTGAACATCTCCTTTATTACCATCTCCTGGCCATCCATACAGATTTAAGGCAAAGTCTCACAATATTTTCTTTTACAAGGAGAAGTTTAGAGATATCCTTTACCACACAATTCTCGTTTTCTATTGGTGCATTTTCAAAGACTTCAATTATAATAAAGTATAAATCCATGAGGCCTATAAACTTACATATTCTTGCCATGTAGCCCCCGTCTGTACTGAATCTAAGGCTCGCACATGGAAATGAAGAAAGGCAAAAGTAAGACATCAAATATGAACTGTAGAAGCTTCCAAACAAATTTGCTGGAAGCCCCATTCAAATGTTTATTTCATTTATTTATTTATTTATTTATTTATTTATTTATTTATTTATTTATTTATTTATTGTGGGAAAGGGCAGAATGCAAGCATGGGGATTATTTCCTAGAACCCACTCACCTTTGTCTCAAAAGGGTCTCTAGTAGTCTAAATCTCATCAAAGATGCTAGCATGGCTGGCCAACAAGCCTTGGGGACTCCCTGCCTTTATCCTTCCCATATTGGGTTTACAGATATACAGCCCCATGCCTGTCAGTGTAGCTGATATTTGACTACTTGTGGGTTCTCCTTTCTTTCACCCTTCTCCCTTTCCCATCCTTTCAAGCCCTTAACACTAGATAGGAGAAGAAAAGGATAGAATGGATGGGGGGCGATGTTGTAGACTACTTCCTGCTGATTAAGGGCCTCAAGTTCCTTAGGGTAAGTTTGATCTTCACAGTCAGGATATCTAATTTCTTCTTGTTTCTTCTTCCTCATAACTACTTAATAAACCATGTTTAAGAGCAACTAACAGCTACCAACAATCAATAACTCAGCACCTCTCTCTTGGGGTCTTACCTTTTACATACCTTCTAATATGTCTCCAGAATTCCAAATATCACACAATAGCGGAAACTATCTATAGCTGGCAAAAACGACCTTACTAGAGCACGAGGCAAATCACAGTCAGCTGCTGTAGACGATCCAAAACAGCCCCATATCCTATACCTGGAATTAAAATAAAAACCCTTTCTCTCTCTCCCTCTCTTATTTCCTTTCCTTTTTAAAAAAATACCAAAATTCTTGGTACGTAGCAGTTTTTTGTTGTTGTTGTTGTTGTTGTTGTTGTTGTTGTTGTTGTTGTTGTTTTTGTTTTTTGGATTTTTTTGGTTTTTTTTTTTTAATTTTTTTTTTTCCGAGACAGGGTTTCTCTGTATAGCACTGGCTGTCCTGGAACTCACTCTGTAGACCAGGCTGGCCTCAAACTCAGAAATTCGCCTGCCTCTGCCTCCCAGAGTGCTGGGATTACAGGCGTGCGCCACCACCGCCCGGCGGCAGTTTTTATATAAATTCTGGTGATCAAATTTATGTCCTTGTGTTCAAGCTATAATCAATTTTCATGTCATCTCACATGATAGGAGAAATACTTTCAGCTACCCTCTTTAACATAAGCAGACATCTGAACTAAAAGATCTTCCCTCTTATATTACATCAGTAGCTTATTGAAATGGCTGAAAACCTCCTGTCACCTACTAAAGTCACCCTGAGATGGAGCTGAGCACTGCAACTCTTGATAAGATCACAATGTGATGGTAAGAACAGCTAAGTGTTATCTGTCCTCATCGACACTGGCTGATTCCTAAAGAATTGAGTAGTAGCTCAGTTGTCAATAACTATAGGCAAGGCATTGACAAGAGGTGGCTGCTATACTGCTAAATGTGCCCTTTGTTTCTAATATCAATGCTAACTTGGACCACATAGCATTTATTTTTGTTTCTGTACATTAAAATCCCATTTTATTTCCCTCTCTCTCTTTTCACAGACTAGAGGGAATTCGATCTCTACCACACTGAGTAGGGGGGTCTCCCCAGGATCCCAGGAATATCTTGGGGTCTCTCTATAGTAGATATTGGCTATTATAGATATGGTTATTCAGTAACCCTCTATGCATATCAATCACAGAAACGTCATTAGTAGCTAAATTCTTCCCAGAGTGCCTTGTTTTCCACACACTGAAAATCGCAGGCAATTGACCTAGTCTGAAGGCATAGTTGAAAAGAGGTGATCAGTCTTTTGCTCTTATCTGTTTTCATCTGGGCTAACGTGAAGATTAGTGAGGGCTTTCCTGCTGGTGAAATATTGGCCCAAGCACCTGGCTCACATGCTTGTTATCTGAGCAGGTTTAAAAATAGCTAACTGTGTCTTCCAAGACTTATGTCTTTATTGTCTCAGGATGCGTGGATTAGATTAAATGGCATTCGTAGATAATTTTTGGGTGAACCATGAGGCCTGAGGGAGAAAGACATACATAATAGAAACTGAAGAATATTAGAAAATAATATGAAATAGACACAGAGTTTTTGAAAAACAGTGTGTACCTAGGCAGAGGAAGAGGGAATCTTTCTAAATCTGACAGCCATTGTCAAGATTCCTCTGTGTTCTCACTACCAGCCCCCTTGACCCTGATCTCCATCTCTGTTTCCTTCCTCACTCCCTGAATGACACACATCCTCCCTTGAGCCCTGCTTAATACTTCGTTTCTTTGGGTCTGTGCACTGTAGCATGGCTATCCTAGACTTTATGGGTAATGCCCATTTATAATGGAGTATACCATGAGTGTCTTTCTGGGTATGGGTTAACTCATTCAGGATATTTTCTAGTTCCTTTCATTTACCTGAAAATTTAATAATGTCTTTTGTTTTTTAATAGCTTAATATAGTTAAATAGTTTCCATTGTGTAGATACACTGCATTTTCTTTATTCAGAGAAGGGGAAGAGGTAGAGAGGAGTGTAGCAGGCTGTGATCTGGACATAAAATGAATGAATGAGTAAATAAAAAAAAATAAATAAAAGAGATTCCTCTGTGAGCTCAACATTAAGTTGTCCCCATCCATTGTAGCTCCCTCCTTCCTGTGGAGAGCCTGCAATGGGTGTTCACAGGTTGCTCCTATGTGCAGAAGTATTTTCTGTTCATCAATATCAGAGCCTGCCTTTCACTCCTGTTTCCGAACCTTCCAAACACACCAGTAAATGCTTCTTCTCAAGCAGCTGCATCACTTGAGTCTTCTTGATGGACTTCAGATTTCATAAGAGTGATTTTCATTCCTTTGGTATTTTTGAGAAGTTTACATTTTGTTTAGAATGTATCATGTTATATTCATATTATTCCATCCCACTGCCTCTCTCCAACATCTCCTATGTGGCCACACTCTTTCTCAAATTCAACACATCTTCTCTAATTACTGATATCACACACATATACACACACACACTCACACATACACACACTACATTAAATTGCAGGTAGCTCTTCATCTAGTGGTGGGACCTTGTGAGATTCCCCCTGCCATCCGTGGTGGCATGTGGCTGTCAACTACTTTGTTTCTCCAGCATGCATTGCAGAGCATCTGGCTAGTGTAAGAACTGAAAGAGGCCTCCCACAACACACCAATACCCCAGATTTCCAGATCTGCCTGATGTACAACTCTCTGTTTTTAAATGGGTTACATACTCAAAATGATATGGTTAGATGATTTTATTCATGATATTCGTCAGTCAGATTTTAATGTAGAGTTTAGGGAGCAGAATAAAAGCAGTTCAAAGATTTCAAAGATTTGTCCTTTGAGTATGTGTGCCAATAAGAAAATATTAAAATGAGATATGATTTTATAACATGTTTTTTTTCTGGTTCATATTGTCCTAATATGTTAACATACAATTAGACTGAAGCCACAAGATTTTGAGTTGTTTTATGAAATAAAGCTTATAACTAACTGCCTCACTTAGGGGCTTACTATGGTGCCTGAGACTGTAGGATGGTAGCTTTTGCGACCAAGTCATCAAATTGTTTTGTGTAAGTTGAAAAAAAATTACAATAATGAGATTCTTCATGTATCTAATTTGGTCTGTAACTAGGATTAATTCAATGTCTTTTTCTCTGCAGAGTTCCTTATCTAGTGCTAACATTGCATATGGGTCTCATGAAGTTTAGATCAAAGATATTTCGTCATAGACAGTCAGTCTCTGTCAGGGTATCAAATTCTTCTCAAAGAATCTCTTTATTAAAGTGGTGGTTTATGTTGTTTTTCTGCAGGGAATTTACTTGATCACATTAAGTAGGAAGGCCAACCCCAAATGTGGTTGGCACCATTTGATGGACTATGCACTGGGCTGAATAAATAGGAGATATTTATTATTATTTAGTTCCATCTGCCAGAATTGCCTTGCTGTGATAAACTGTGTCCCTTTGGAAGCTGAACTAAATCCTTGCCCCTCTTAATTGTCTTCTTATTAGGTATTCTGTCACAACCACAGTACAAGTAATTAGTGAAGTTACTTATTTGGGAAAGGACAGGGACAAAATGGCAGACTCTAAGTCACTCCTACTTAAGCCAGAGATGTTCCTCACCCCACCCCCAAACAAGATGAATGATAAAAAGATAAGAAGATGAATGATAAAAAGATGAAAACACAGGTTTGTTGTTGTTGTTGTTGTTGTTGTGGTGGTGGTGGTGGTGGTAGTGGGGTGGTGGTGGTGATGGTGGTGGTGGTGGTTATTTTTTCCCAAGCCTCATGGCTTCCCATGGCTGTGTATTTCCATTTCTTAGTCACATGGGCCGACAGGCTAGGTGGATGGACAAGGTTTTGTTGTACCTATTTCCCCCTTTCTGTGGACATTGGTCCTATTCATTAGGATGATTTCTTGTTTAGTTCCCATTAAGAACTCAGATGTATGCACCATCCATCAATTTTTTTACATACACAAATTGAGTTTATTAAGGAAACTTCTGTACCATGGGTTTGATAAACTGCAGAAAATGGATATATTGCTACTGACATGCAATTTAACAAAACTGAGTTAAGTGAAATGTACTGGCAAGTATTACACCACTTGACACAAACTAAAGTCATCTTAGAAAAGAGATCCTCAATTGAGAAAATGTCTCCATAACATTGGCCAATAGGACAAGACTATTGGGCATTTATTTATTTATTTATTTATTTATTTATTTATTCATTCATTTATTTATTTATTTATTTATTTATTTATTTATTTATTTATTTATTTATTTATAATATCCCAAATGTTGCTCCCCTTTTTATTCCCCCTCACAGAGTCCCTTCCTCCATCCTCTCTCCCCTTCTCCTCTGAGAGGGTAGGGTGCCCCCTGAGTATCCCTTCACCTAGGCACATGATCCCACTGAGGCCAGACAAGACAGCCATAGAGACTGCGCTATACATCTGCTACATATGTGCCAGGATCCAGCCCATGTATGTCCTTTGGATGGTGCTCAGTCTTTGAGAGCTCCCAAGGGCCCAGGTTAGTTGATTCTGTTGGCTTTCCTGTGGGGTTCCATCTTCTTCAGGACCTCCAATCCTTGCCCCAACTCTTCCTTAAGAGCTCCTAACCTCTGTCCCATGTTTGGCTGTGGGTTCCTACATTAGTTTCAATATGCTGCTGGGTAGAGCCTCGCTGAGGACAGCTAGGCTCCTGTCTGCAAACATAACAGAATATTAATCATATTAATAAGAGATTGGCGTTTACCCATGAGTTTCAAGTTGGGCCTGTTATTGGTTGGCCATTCCTTTAGACTCTGTTTCATCTTTGTCCCTGAATTTCTTTTAGACAAGACAAATTTTAGGTTGAAAGATTTATGGGTGGTTTGTGTCCTTATCCCTCCACTTGGGGTCCTTCCTACCTATAAGAGGTGGCTTCTTCAAGTTTCATGTCCCCACTGTTAGCCATCTTTGTTAATGTCACCTGCATGGACTCCTAGGAGCCTCCCCCATTCTAGGTCTCTGGGACATCCTTGAGATTCCACCCACACTTCCAACCCAGGAAGCTGCAGATTTCCATTTATTCCACTTGCCCTCTCGGCCTCTCTCCTTTCTTTTCCCATACTTGATGCTGCTCCCCCATTCCCCTGCTACTCCCATCTCCCTTCCAGTTCCCTCCTTCCCTCCTATGACTGTATTGTTTACCTTTCTAAGTATGATTCAAGCATCCTTCTTTGGGCCTTCCTTCTTGTTTAACTCCTTTGGGTCCATGGGTGTATCATGGTTATCTTTGCTTTATAGCTAATATCTACTTACCAGGAGTGCATACAGTGCATATCCTTTTGTGTCTGGGTTACCTTACTCAGGATATTTTAAAGTTCCACTCATTTGCCTGAAAAATTCATGATGTCTGTTTTTAATAGCTGAACAGTGATCCATTAGGTAAATAATCCACATTTTCTGTATATATTCTTTGGTTGAGGGACATCTGGGTTGTTTCCAAATTCTGACCATTAAGAACTTATACAACCACTCTGGAAATAAATCTGGCAGTTTCTCTGAAAATTAGAAATTGTTTTATGTGGGAGACTTAATGATTGCTGCTTCTATTTCCTTAGAAGTTGTATTGCTTAGTTTATCTGATCTTGATTTAACTTTGGTAAGTGCTATATGGCTAGAAAATTAGATTTCAGTTAGATTTTTCTAGTTTTTTTTTATTCGATATAATTTATTTACATTTCAAATGATTTCCCCTTTTCTAGCCCCCCCCCCACTCCCCGAAAGTCCCGTAAGCCCCCTTCTCTTCCCCTGTACTCCCTCCCACCCCTTCCCAGTTCCCCGTTCTGGTTTTGCCAAATACTGTTTCACTGAGTCTTTCCAGAACCAGAGACCACTCCTGCTTTCTTCTTGTATCTCATTTGATGTGTGGATTATGTTTTGGGTATTCCAGTTTTCTAGGTTAATAACCACTTATTAGTGAGTGCATACCGTGATTCACCTTTTGAGTCTGGGTTACCTCACTTAGTATGATGTTCTCTAGCTCCATCCATTTGCCTAAGAATTTCATAAATTCATTGTTTCTAATGGCTGAATAGTACTCCATTGTGTAGATATACCACATTTTTTGCATCCACTCTTCTGTTGAGGGATACCTGGGTTCTTTTCAGCATCTGGCAATTATAAATAGGGCTGCTATGAACATAGTAGAACATGTATCCTTATTACATGGTGGGGAATCCTCTGGGTATATGCCCAGGAGTGGTATAGCAGGATCTTCTGGAAGTGAGGTGCCCAGTTTTCGGAGGAACCGCCAGACTGCTTTCCAGAGTGGTTGTACCAATTTGCAACCCCACCAGCAGTGGAGGAGTTTTCCTCTTTCTCCACACCCTCTCCAACACCTGCTGTCTCCTGAATTTTTAATCTTAGCCATTCTGACTGGTGTAAGATGAAATCTTAGGGTTGTTTTGATTTGCATTTCCCTAATGACTAATGAAGTTGAGCATTTTTTTTTTTTTTTTTTTTTTTTTTTTACACTTTGTACTCCTTTATTTGCAGTGAGGTTTTATCCTAACAACCCCATTCTATGGAAAGAAAAGGGCTTAATTCAAAAATGCAATTAATTCACATGTCTATTAACTTATTTCTCAGCTTCAGAACATGCAAAAGTGGCATAGGTTGTAGGAAACTGCGTTTCAGATTCTTTGTTTGGCTTCTGTCCCAACTAGTGTTGTGCAGTACACTACTGTCTCTGGCACCCCACAAAGCCAAAGAACCCAATCTCCCCCAACACAATAAAGTCCTGGATATCTCACGCGAGTTCTTGAACATTGTACTGAAAGTGGAACAAAGAACCATTCTAAGGCCATCCATCTCGAAGGGGCAGCTGATGTACTACTACTGCCCCACTGGAAAGCTTAAAAGCTGCATGTCAAATCACAATGGGATCAAGGAGGCCGTGGTTTGCATATTTAGTCTCAGCACTCAGAGGCAGAGGGAGTCATATTTCTGTGAGTTCAAGGCCAGTCTGGTCTACAGAGCAAGTTCTAGGACAGCCAAAGTTACATAAAGAAACCCTGTCTTGAAAAAAATTATAATAGGAGATTATCTCTATTTATGTATATATACATACATGCATACATACATACACTTAATTTAAACTTGTACAGCTATAAACATCAGAAATATCAGACAAGTGTCACTTTTTTTTTTTTAATTTTTTTTTATTTGATATAATTTATTTACATTTCAAATGATTTCCCCTTTTCTAGCCCCCCCCCCACTCCCCGAAAGTCCCGTAAGCCCCCTTCTCTTCCCCTGTCCTCCCTCCCACCCCTTCCCAGTTCCCCGTTCTGGTTTTGCCAAATACTGTTTCACTGAGTCTTTCCAGAACCAGGGACCACTCCTGCTTTCTTCTTGTATCTCATTTGATGTGTGGATTATGTTTTGGGTATTCCAGTTTTCTAGGTTAATAACCACTTATTAGTGAGTGCATACCATGATTCACCTTTTGAGTCTGGGTTACCTCACTTAGTATGATGTTCTCTAGCTCCATCCATTTGCCTAAGAATTTCATGAATTCATTGTTTCTAATGGCTGAATAGTACTCCATTGTGTAGATATACCACATTTTTTGTATCCACTCTTCTGTTGAGGGATACCTGGGTTCTTTCCAGCATCTGGCAATTATAAATAGGGCTGCTATGAACATAGTAGAGCATGTATCCTTATTACATGGTGGGGAATCCTCTGGGTATATGCCCAGGAGTGGTATAGCAGGATCTTCTGGAAGTGAGGTGCCCAGTTTTCGGAGGAACCGCCAGACTGATTTCCAGAGTGGTTGTACCAATTTGCAACCCCACCAGCAGTGGAGGAGTGTTCCTCTTTCTCCGCACCCTCTCCAACACCTGCTGTCTCCTGAATTTTTAATCTTAGCCATTCTGACTGGTGTAAGATGAAATCTTAGGGTTGTTTTGATTTGCATTTCCCTAATGACTAATGAAGTGGAGCATTTTTTAAGATGCTTCTCCGCCATCCGAAGTTCTTCAGGTGAGAATTCTTTGTTTAACTCTGTACCCCATTTTTTAATAGGGTTGTTCGGTTTTCTGGGGTCTAACTTCTTGAGTTCTTTATATATATTGGATATTAGCCCTCTATCTGATGTAGGATTGGTGAAGATCTTTTCCCAATTTGTTGGTTGCCGATCTGTCCTCTTGATGGTGTCCTTTGCCTTACAGAAACTCTGTAACCTTATGAGGTCCCATTTGTCAATTCTTGCTCTTAGAGCATACGCTATTGGTGTTCTGTTCAGAAACTTTCTCCCTGTACCGATGTCCTCAAGGGTCTTCCCCAGTTTCTTTTCTATTAGCTTCAGAGTGTCTGGCTTTATGTGGAGGTCCTTGATCCATTTGGATTTGAGCTTAGTACAAGGAGACAAGGATGGATCAATTCGCATTCTTCTGCATGCTGACCTCCAGTTGAACCAGCACCATTTGTTGAAAAGGCTATCTTTTTTCCATTGGATGTTTTCAGCCTCTTTGTCGAGGATCAAGTGGCCATAGGTGTGTGGGTTCATTTCTGGATCCTCAATCCTGTTCCATTGATCCTCCTGCCTGTCACTGTACCAATACCATGCAGTTTTTAACACTATTGCTCTGTAGTATTGCTTGAGGTCAGGGATACTGATTCCCCCAGATTTTCTTTTGTTGCTGAGAATAGTTTTAGCTATCCTGGGTTTTTTGTTGTTCCAGATGAATTTGATAATTGCTCTTTCTAACTCTGTGAAGAATTGAGTTGGGATTTTGATGGGTATTGCATTGAATCTGTATAGTGCTTTAGGCAAAATGGCCATTTTAACTATATTGATTCTACCAATCCATGAGCATGGGAGGTTTTCCCATTTTTTGAGGTCTTCTTCCATATCCTTCTTCAGAGTCTTGAAGTTCTTGTCATACAGATCTTTCGCATGTTTGGTAAGAGTCACCCCAAGATACTTTATACTGTTTGTGGCTATTGTGAAGGGGGTCATTTCCCTAATTTCTTTCTCAGCCTGCTTATCCTTTGAGTATAGGAAGGCCACTGATTTGCTTGAGTTGATTTTATAACCTGCCACTTTGCTGAAGTTGTTTATCAGCTGTAGGAGCTCTCTAGTGGAGTTTTTTGGGTCACTTAGGTAGACCATCATGTCGTCTGCAAATAATGATAGTTTGACTTCCTCCTTTCCAATTTGTATCCCTTTGACCTCCTTATGTTGTCGAATTGCCCGAGCTAGTACCTCAAGTACAATATTGAAAAGATAAGGAGAAAGGGGGCAGCCTTGTCTGGTCCCTGATTTCAGTGGGATTGCTTCAAGTTTCTCTCCATTTAGTTTGATGCTGGCTACCGGTTTGCTGTATATTGCTTTTACTATGTTTAGGTATGGGCCTTGAATTCCTGTTCTCTCCAAGACTTTAAGCATGAAAGGATGCTGAATTTTGTCAAATGCTTTTTCAGCATCCAATGGAATGACCATGTGGTTTTGTTCTTTGAGTTTGTTTATGTAGTGGATTGTATTGATGGATTTCCGTATATTGAACCAACCCTGCATTCCCGGGATAAAGCCTACTTGATCATGGTGGATGATCGTTTTGATGTGTTCTTGGATTCGGTTGGCAAGAATTTTATTGAGTATTTTTGCATCGATGTTCATAAGGGAAATTGGTCTGAAGTTCTCTTTCTTTGTTGGATCTTTGTGTGGCTTTGGTATCAGCGTAATTGTGGCTTCGTAGAAGGAATTGGGTAGTGTTCCTTCTGTTTCTATTTTGTGGAATAGTTTGAAGAGTATTGGTCTTAACTCTTCTTTGAAGGTCTGGTAGAATTCTGCACTGAAACCATCTGGTCCTGTGCTTTTTTTGGTTGGAAGACTTTCTATGACTCCTTCTATTTCTTTAGGCTTTATGGGACTGTTCAGATGGCCTAGTTGGTCCTGATTTAATTTTGGTATTTGGTATCTGTCAAGGAAATTGTCCATTTCCTCCAGATTCTCCAGTTGTGTTGAGTACAGGCTCTTGTAGTAGGATCTGATGATTTTTTGGATTTCCTCAGTTTCCGTTGTTATATCTCCCTTTTCATTTCTAAGTTTGTTAATTTGGATACTTTCTCTGTGCCCTTTGGTCAGTCTGGCTAAGGGTTTATCTATCTTGTTGATTTTCTCAAAGAACCAGCTCCTGGTATTGTTGATTTTTTGTATGGTTCTCTTTGTTTCTACTTGATTGATTTCGGCCCTGAGTTTGATGATTTCCTGCCTTCTACTCCTCCTGGGCGAAGTAGCTTCTTTTTGTTCTAGGGCTTTCAGGTGTGTCATTAAGCTGGTAATGTATGCTCTCTCCATTTTCTTTTTGGAGGCACTCAGGGCTATGAGTTTTCCTCTTAGCACTGCTTTCATTGTGTCCCATAGGTTTGGGTATGTTGTGTTTTCATTTTCATTGTGTTCTAAAAAGTCTTTAATTTCTTTCTTTATTTCTTCCTTGACCAAGGTATCATTGAGTAGAGTATTGTTAAGTTTCCACGTGTATGTGGGTTTTCTGTTGTTTCTGTTGCTATTGAAGACCACTTTTATTCCATAGTGATCAGATAGGAGGCATGGGATTAGTTCTATCTTCTTATATTTGTTGAGGTCTGTCTTGTGACCAATTATATGGTCGATTTTGGAGAAGGTACCATGAGGTGCTGAAAAAAAGGTATATTCTTTTGTTTTAGGATAGAATGTTCTATATATATCAGTTAAATCTAATTGGTCCAAAGCTTCAATTAGTTTCATTGTGTCCTTGTTTAGTTTCTGTTTTCCTGATCGGTCCATTGAGGAAAGTGCAGTGTTGAAGTCACCCACAATTATTGTGTTAGGTGCAATGTGTGCTTTGAGTTTTAATAAAGTTTCTTTTATGAAAGAGGGTGCCCTTGCATTTGGAGCATAGATGTTCAGGATTGAGAGTTCTTCTTGTTGTATTTTTCCTTTGACCAGCAAGAAGTGTCCCTCAGAGTCTCTTTTGATGACTTTGGGTTGAAAGTCAATTTTATCTGATATTAAAATGGCTACTCCAGCTTGTTTCCTGAGACCATTTGCTTGTAAAATTGTCTTCCAGCCTTTTACTCTAAGGTAGTGTTTGTCTTTGACCCTGAGGTGCGTTTCCTGTAAGCAGCAAAATGTAGGGTCCTGTTTATGTATCCAGTCAGTTAGTCTGTGTCTTTTTATTGGGGCATTGAGTCCATTGATGTTAAGAGATATTAAGGAATAGTGATTGTTACTTCCTATAATTTTTGACGTTAGTTTTTAAATTTGATTGCTTAACTTCTTTTGGGTTTGATGAAAGGTTACTATCTTGCTTTTTTCAGGGTGAAGTTTCCCTCCTTGTATTGGTGTTGTCCTCCTATTATCCTTTTTAGGGCTGGGTTTGTGGATAGATATTGGGTAAACTTGGTTTTGTCGTGAAATATGTTAGTTTCTCCATCTATGGTGATTGAGAGTTTTGCTGGATATAGTAGTTTTGGTTGGCATTTGTGTTCTCTTAGAGTCTGCATGAGATCTGCCCAGGACCTTCTAGCCTTCATAGTCTCAGGTGAAAAGTCTGCTGTGATTCTGATAGGTCTTCCTTTATATGTTACTTGGCCTTTTTCTCTTACTGCCTTTAATATTCTTTCTTTGTTTAGAACATTTGGTGTTTTGATTATTATGTGACGGGAAGTATTTCTGTTCTGGTCCAGTCTGTTTGGAGTTCTGTAGGCTTCTTGTATATTCATGGGCATCTCTCTCTTTAGGTTAGGGAAGTTTTCTTCCATAATTTTATTGAAGATATTTGCTGGCCCTTTAAGTTGTAAATCTTCACTCTCATCTATGCCTATAATCCTTAGGTTTGGTCTTCTCATTGTGTCCTGGATTTCCTGGATATTTTGGGTTACAAGCTTTTTGCATTTTGCATTTTCTTTAACTGTTGAGTCCATGGTTTCTATGGAATCTTCAGCATCTGAGATTCTTTCTTCTATTTCTTGTATTCTGTTGTTGATATTTGCATCTCTGTCCCCTGATTTCTTCCCAAGGCTTTCTATCTCCAAAGTTGTCTCCTTTTGAGTTTTCTTAGTTGTTTCTACTTCTGATTTTAGATCCTGGATGGTTTTGCTTAGTTCCTTCACTTGCTTGTTTGTGCTTTCCTGTAATTCTTTAAGAGATTTTTGTGTTTTTTCTTTCATGACCTCAGCCTGTTGACCAAAGTTCTCCTGTATTTCTTTAAGAGATTTTTGTGTTTCGTCTTTCATGACCTCAGCCTGTTGACCAAAGTTCTCCTGTATTTCTTTAAGTGTTTTTTGCATTTCCTCCTTGTTGGCTTTTGTATTCTCCTGGATTTCTTTCAATGATTTTTGTGTTTCCCTTGCAAGGGCTTCTAACTTTTGATCCATTTTCTCCTGAATGTCCTTCATGTGTTCCTGTACCAGTATCATGACCAGTGATTTTAAATCCAAATCTTGTTTTACTGGTGTGATGGGGTATCTAGGACTTGCTGGTAGAGGAGAATTGGGTTCAGATGTTGCCATATTGCCTTGATTTCTGTTAGTGACGTTCCTGCGTTTGCCTTTTGCCATCTAGCTCTCACTGGTGTTACTTGGTCTTGTCAGTGCTGGACTCACCAGTGCAAGCTGCCCCTTCCCCGTTGGCCTCTGGTGCACAGCTTACACCCTGTACTGCCTGTAGACAGGGTGCTGTTGTCCAGGCTGTTCAGATCCCGAAGCAGGCACCTGAAGGCTCCCGCTGGGGCCCGCAGGATTTATTGGAGCACACTGACTTCTCCCAGCTGGCCGCCCGGAAGCCCCTACTAGCCTCTTGAGGGACCTGGAGATGTGGTGTGGCCACCCAGGCTGATCTGAAGCGGAGAGAGTTGACATGAGGGCTTCTGCCTGAGGCCTTGCCCCAGATTGTGTCTGTGGACCAGATGGAACCCGTGTGCACCCCCAGGGAGCTCCGAAGGTGTATGCTGCTGTGACCTCCCCAGTGTTCCGCTCACTCCGCTGGGCAGCCGATTTCCCCAACCGTGCTGGCGCACACTAGGTTAGCCTTGTCGCCCAGGCCCTGAGTCCAGGCAAAAGCCTGGGAGGCCAAGGTCCGAGCAAAGTTCCCCTAGGGCTATGACTGTTATTTGGGTCCGCCAGGTGACACGGATGGCGGGCGTGCACGTCCGCGCTCCCCGAAAGCACCGGGAGAGTCTGTTGTGCTAATAACCTCCTGGGCGGGTTGACACACAGATGGCCCACCAAGCCGCCCAGTTCTTGGGGTCAGTCCTGTGCCTTTTGGGGCCTAGACCCCCGTTTTGTTAGCCTCAGGCTAAGCTTGTTAGCCGTCTCTGCCCTCCCGAGCACTCTGGGTCCTGTAGGCAAAATGGCAGTGCGTGCGCAGGCCAGGGCAAAAAAAAAACTCCTGGCTGGGTTGGCGCCCCGATGGCCACTCGAACAGCCCAGGGCCTGGGTGCAGGCCAACGCCCGTCAGGCTCAGACCCCTGCGGTGTTGGGCCTAGGATTATGTTTGTGTACCTCAGTCTGTCCGATCTCTGGAGCCCGGAATCAAGATGGAGGTGAGTCTCTCCTGACTGGCGGGAAGCTGAGTTCTGAAGTGGCTTCCGTGCAGCGAAAGGCTCCGCAGAACCGCAGCTGCTTGCCGCCCGGCTGGTCAGCGAAGGTCAGTGGTCGTGGGCGCAGGGCCTAACTGGACCCTGTGTCGCCTTGGTTCCACCGCTGATGGCCCTTCAGCTGGACCAGCTACTGCTGCCGCCGCCTCCGCCGCCAGGGGAAGTAGATTTTTCTAGTTTTTGGAGTCAGGCTTTTGAGGTAAGAACTAATGATTTTAAAAAAAAAAATTAGTGTCTGTTTTTATGTCTTCATTTCCTTTTCTGGAAATTTGTAATAAAAATCCATTTTTGTTAATTTGTATAATGTGTCACTGCCTTTTATTTATTTTGGGTAAGGGTTTTTCTATCTTGTTGATTTTTCTCAAAGAACTAGACTTTTGTTTTGTTGATTTGTTTTATGGTTCTCTTTGTTTCTAATTGATTTCAGCCCCAACTTTGACTATTTCCTCCTGTTTACTGATTTTGGATGTGTTTGCTTCTTTTCACTTAGAGCTTTCAGGTATGCTGTTAAGTTACTAATTTGATATTTCTCCAATTTCTTTATGAAGGCATCTAGTGCTATGAATTTTTTTCTTAGCACTGCTTTCATTGTGTCCCATAAGTTTGGGTATGTTGCACCTTCATTTTCATTGAATTCTAGAACGTCTTTAATTTCTTTATTTCTTCCCTGACCAAGTGATAATTGAATAGAGAGTTGTTCAGTTTCCATGAGTATGTAGGCTTTCTGTTGTTTATTAATCCATAGTGATCAAATAAGATGCAAGCTGTTATTTTAAATTTTAATCTTTTTGTATCTGTTGAGGCTTGCTTTGTGCCTGATTATATGGTCAGTTTTGGAGAAGTTTTGGTGAAGTTCTCAGAAGAATATATATATTATATATATAGTTTTGGGGGTAAAGGGTTTTGTTGATATCTGTTAAATCCTCTTGGTTCATAACATCTGATAGTTTCCTTGTTTCTTTGTTTATTTTTTGTTTCAATGACCTGTCCATTGATGAGAGTGGGGTTTTGAAGTCCTCCCGTATTATTTTCTAGGGTTTAATGTGTGATTTGAGCTTTAGTAATGTTTCTTTGAAAAATGGTGGTGTCCTTGCATTTTGGGCATAGAATTCAGAATTGAGATGTCATCTTGGTGGATTTTTTTCGTTAATAAGTGTGAAGTGTCTTTTACCCTCTTTTGATAACTTTTGATTGAAAGCCTATTTTGTTATATATTGGAATGGCTACTCCAGCTTGTTTCTTTGTTCCATTTGTTTGTTCCTTTTTCCAGGTCTTTTCTCTAAGGTAGGATCTATGCTTGTTGCTGAAGTGTGTTTCTTATGAGCAGCAGAATGATGGATCCTGTTTACACATCCAGTCTTTTAGCCTGTGCCCTCTTTTGGTGACTTGCATTCATTGCTATTGAGAGATACTAATGATCAATGATTGTTAGTTAATTTGGATGTTGGATTCATTATTGTGTGTGTGATTTTCTTCTTTGGTTTTGCTGTGTGATGGTTTATTTCTTGTGTTTTCTTGGGTGTAGTTTCCCTCTTTCTATAGGAGCTTTTCTTTAATCCTCTGTAGGGCTGTATTAATAGAAAGACATTGTTTAAATTTTGGTTTTGTCAAGGACTATCTTGGTTTCTCCATCTGTGGTGATTGAGAGTTTTGCTGGACTTAGGAGTTTGGGCTCTCTTTTGCTGTTTATTAGGGTCTTCAAAATATCTGTCCAGGGTCTTCTGGCTTTTAGAGTCTTTGTTGAGAAATCAGGTATAATTCTGATTGGTGTGCCTTTATGTGCTACTTGGCCTTTTTCCTTGCAGGTTTAAATATTCTTTCTTTGTTCTGTACATTGAGTGTTTGATTATTATTGTGGTGGAAGTATTTTATTTTTGAGTTCTATCTATTTTGAATTCTGTAAGCTTCTTGTACATTTATACTCATCTCTTTCTTTAGGTTAGGGAAGAGTTTTCTTCTATGATTCTTTTGAATATGTTTTCTGGTTCTTTGAACTGGGACTCTTCACCTTCTTCTATTCCTATTATTCTCAAGTTTGGTCTTTGTGTAGTGTCCCAAATTTCCAGGATGTTTTGAGTTATGAACATTTTACATTTGGCTTTTTTTTTTTTTATCAATGGATGAATTCATTTCTTTTATGGTATCTTCTATGCCTGGGATTCTCGCCTATATCTCTTCTATTATGCTTGCATTGGTAGTTCCTGTTCTCTTTTTTAGGTTTTCCATTTTTAGGATTGCCTTCATTTATGTTTTCTTCATTGCTTTTATTTCCATTTTTAGGTCTTGGATCATTTTATTCATTTCCTTTGCATGTTGGATTATTGTATTTTCCTATATTTCTTTAAGGTATTTATTTTTTCCTTTTTATGTACTTTTACCTATTTGATTGTATTTTTCTGTATTTCTTTAAGGGATTTATTTATATTCTTTTTAAAGGTTTGTATTATCTGGACAAGATGGGATTTAAGGTTACAGTCTTGCTCTTCAGGTGTGTTAAGAGTACTTGCTGTAGTAAGAGAGTTGGTTTCTGATGGCGCCATATTGAATTGGCTTCTCTTGATTATGTTCTTGTACTTGCCTTTTGCAAGTCTCTGTCTCTGGTATTGGCTGGGAGAGTGTCCTGGGTTGGAGCAGGTCTTCCAGGAGACAGGTGGAGTTGTGTGTCTTGGGTTAGAGCATGCTTCCTGGTAGGCAGGCAGAACTGTGTAGTTAGGTGCTGTGCACCAGGCCACTACTGCTGCAGGTATAGGTGCAGACCAGATGGAAGATGGAGCTCTGATAGCATGGGGCAGAGCTCACAGCTATTGGGCTTGGCAGATTCCAAGCAGGCTGGGGATTAGGGCAATGGAGTTCTCACCCAT